>NC_073698.1:49245369-50527155 GCF_023634085.1 Falco cherrug
AATGCCATGGGAGACAGTGTCAAAAGCATTACTATGGTCCAGGTAGACAACATCCACAGCCTTCTGTCACCCACTAGGTGGGTCATCTTGTAGAAGATCAGGTTAGCCAAGCAGGACCTGCCTTTCATAAACCCATGCTGGCTGGGCCTCCATCTACATGATCGAGACATCTATAACCATAGATTATGAGCCAAAATTAAAAAGCAGGTTACACTACTGTAAGCACACCTGTATGACAAAATCCTTCTGCAAAACTTAAAAATATTTCTCTGAATTAGAAAATAAATCTTTCACATAATGTTTATTTTAAATAGTTATAATGACTTTACTATAATTCTATAAAAAATGGAAAATTTTATATTTTTATATTGCTGTAAAAGTTACTAATACATATTTTATTAGTATTACTATTCAGATTATCACCTCAGATATCAGTATAAAATATTTAGATGTTTGATGGGTAAGTGTACTGGATATATAGAGAAAGTATTTTCGGCAGTTCTACAGGAAGCAAATGAACAGCAAATGCAAAGGAAATTAATGTTGGGAAGAATAAAAGTATTCTATGAAATAGACACACAGAGAAAGACTATTTACTCTGACATTTAGGTAGGTGTATCACAAATGCTAGACATTCCTTTCAGAAGGGGCAAGAGAGAGCATTACAATTCTTTCTAGAAGCTAGTTTATATGGATAATTTCACATGGGGCAGAACACATTTAGCTAAAAAGGACTGAGTATTATTGACTGACTACTAAGATCTGGCACAGTATACACGTTGTAAATCAAGTTTCCACTGTACCTTTGAAGTAAATTCTTAAAATATGCTTTACTTCTCCCTCTTCTACTAAAACATGTCTTGACTAATCAGGTTGCTTTCTGCCACATTTTTTCCTATATTTGAAAATGCAAGACTTCTATCTTAGAACTTAAGAAAAACAACAAAAAAGAGGAATTCTGGGTCTGCAGTAACCTAAATACTGCAAAACTTCTAGATGTACTAGGTTGAATGTACTGGTGAGCTGAAGAAAGACATTCCAGATCTTGCACAATTTTTGCATGCGTTTATATCACAAAATAAGAATACTGATGACAGGTGCAGACCCTTGGAAATGAGTCTCATTCTAAACCTTGGGAAATTAAACTGAGTTAAAATTAATATAGGAATGGTTTAAAAGTAAGGTTTGTAGCATTATGCTAATGCCTTATAATACTTTTCTGGTTTATTGATCCTGCAAAATTAGGAAAAGTATTTCTCTTTTTTCTTGTGTTCTTTGTATATCACAATATTATGATGCTTTTATTGCACTGACAAATACAGTAGAAAGCAATTAAGATAAGAACATTTTATAGCTGGTGATTGAATGTATTGCTTGTGAAAATGTGATAACTCTATGAAGAAGAAATATTTGAAAGTCTTTAAAATGCCTGGTACTACTGGAAAACAAAATTGGCAATTTATGTATATATATTTGGTAAGCAATATACTATGAATAGTTTTCTAGTCAAGAGCTTGAATTTGAACAAAAGTGACGGTCTTTAACTGAATGGATGCCAGAGATCTAAAAAAGTAAAATATCTGTGATTCCATTTCACTGGCGCTATTGCTGCTGTGTAGGGTGGGAGTCCAGAGGCACACCTGGCACATTGGCCTGCCTCTAAGTCTTGTTCCAATGCTGATATCTACAGTAGGATCCAGTGCCCAAGTTATTTAAAGTTGTTTGAATGTCTTTTCTCTGTGTTTGATGAAATCTTCCTACCTTTGTGCTTTTGAGAGCTACTACAGAAAATCATGTGTACTGCAGGCAGTATGAAAAAGCTCCTGCTGCCTTTTCACAGTTTAACAAATACAGTACTTATGAAATGCTGAAATGAAATCAACATATCATCAAGACATGCTTGCAATAGCTGAAGAAACCTTCAGGGAATGTTACTGGGTATAGCACCTTTAAAATGGCAACTTCTAAATTAAACTTTAGCTACAGGAGATAACTTCAACACAGTATTCTGGAATTCTCACTTTGTTTCTTGTCTGCATGGTCACTGACATTCTAGTTTTTTGAGGGATCATTGTGTTATTTATTTTAAACTGGGCATACAACTATGCTGTTAAAAAATTTATCCAAATAGGTCACAAAAACATGTATGGAGAATTAATATCTTACCAGAACTAACGACTTCAAGAAGAAAGAAAGAAAAAAAAAAAACCAAAAAAAAAAAAACCTGTAATAAAATTTAACATTCATACGTCATTATCTCTAAATACCACTCCAAAGAAAAAATAGCACATTTAATAAGCAAAATACTATATTAACCTAGCCACAGTAACAGTTCAAGAGACACAAGGTTCTATACATGCATCTACATTCACCGGTCTTGAAAAATGCTGATCTGTTGTATCAAGCAGGAAAAGCATAGAGCACCAAGTCATAGGATCTAAAATCAATAACAAAGAAAATCATTCCCGGCTCATTTTAGTAGGAAAGTGATTTGCACCAGAATCTGTTAAAGTCAGAAGTGTGCTGATGCAAACAATTTTCCTGTTTCTATTTTAGTTCAGAGAAACTAGGACTCATAGAAATTGTTCATGTACAATTTTTTTCTGAATAATTACATAACTTCTATTGGTCAGCATAGTTAGAACAATAAAAAAGAAAACTTATAGGGCTCACCCTGGCTCTGACTTAAAATTATAGGGCTTTGTTGCCCAGCTTGTTGTTTTATGATTTATTTTTTTTCCTCTGTGGTGATGAACAACTAGAACTGGCAGCACTCTCTGTCACCTGCTTGGAATTTGCTGTCTCTAGAAGAAACATCTTTTAATAACGTAGCTCGTATGTTTGAGGATGCATCCCTCTGTGTATGTTGCATAAAAAATCAGAAATTCTTCCAATTAATTCCTTTTATTCCCATGGAAGAATAATTAACTGCTTTATAGTAATGCAAAATGGCTTAATATAGTACTAAGAAGTATCCTGCAATGAGTGAATTCTTTCAGTATACTGACCTTGTATGAACCTGTCACTTGGATCCAGGGAAGCAGTAACTTTTACTCACAGTGAAATAATACCTTGCTCTTGGTGCTTTTCAAGTCAAGTTTAAGATACTTCTGAAACTGGGATAAGAGGGCCTTTTGCTTTGGGATTCTCTTATAAAAATACATTAGTTCTCTGAGTGTTGAACATTTCAAAATGGGTTTTAAAAAAATACTTTGTCTCTATCCTGAAAGAAAGAAGCTTTGTTTCTCATTAAAATCTGTGCCTCTTCTCAGAACATTCCTCTTCCTTCCTGCAATCAAAACCTTATTACAATTTGGATCTTGTTACGCGTTAGGGAACAGTCCCTCCATCTTATTATAAAAAACATTTCAAATGCTACTGTTTCACACAGTTGACAACATTAAGATTTCATTTCTCCATAAGGCATACAGGCAGATTTGGGCTAAGTAATGAAAGACAAATATAGCATCTTACTAAGATAAAACTGTAGTTGATTGAGAAGCGTAGTATTTGCTATATAACACAGCAACTGTGTGTTAGAGATGTTTTGTTAACAGGCATTTTGACAAATCCCTTGTAAGGTTAATTTGTTACAATAATAGATAAGTGATGATATATTCTTAATATAAAGATAAAGGAGTTCCTTGAAGAATCTCTGAGAATTCAATTCAAATGTTTTAACTAAGTGTAGACTTGGAAAATGTGTGTGTGAAATTATATGGTAAGGTATGATAGGCTAACAAGCATGCTCAGTTGATCTTTTCTGGGACAGAATTAGTATACTTTGTTATCCCTTTCTACCGTATGGTGACACAAGTCACAGTTGATCTTCCCTGTTTTATCTTGAATCTATACAGAAATACATTGCATTGATTTTGGCAGTACAGGAGCATTAACTTAATCTCGGCTTGGATTTTTCCTCACTAGAAATACAGAGTCTTATGACAATTTTATGGGCTCTTTTTGGTGAGCTGAACTTAATTAAATACCATGCATTTACCTGAATTTATCTAAACTAATTTTAAACTGTAATTCAAAAAGTACTATGATACATTAGCAAAAATAGCAGTTGACTTCATTAGATTTTCAATCTGAACACAACTCTAGCTTGGCCTGTCAGAAAGTCAGTCTTTGCTGTTTGATGGGTGATGGTAAAAACTTACTTTCATATATTCCAGTTGATTTAATGCTTCTTTCAATATTCTTCTACCCAAATATCACTAAGTACCATCACCATCAGAACTAGAGTAGTAAAATCCTTAGGCCCAGAGCTACACACACAAATGTGAGAACTCAACTATTGAAAACAGTCGCTTGTTAACGAAAAGGTTCAAGTGCTGTGGGGGAACAGATCTCCTTTTTATTGATTTTAACTTCTGTTAATTAAAAACATTCTCACTCTTAAAGAAATAAAAAAAAAAATATTTGTACCAATTGCTGCTGTTGTTATGAAACACCCCCAATAAACTGACAGGGAGAAGATCTGTCCAACATGAAGAAGCATTCCACAAGTTTCACCATATAATTTTTTTCTTCAAGATTACAAGTAGTGTTACACAGGGCTTTTTACTTCAGAACCTGTCAGAATAAATATAACCTGTTGAGTACTTCTGTATATGAGTACTGCCTCCTGAGATTTTTTTCATTAGTGAAGGAAACCGCAGAGCAATGATGCAAAAATTTATATGAAAGAAAATAAGCATACCAAAATCCATAGACTGAGAGCAAATACAAAATGTTTCATTAAGCTTGGAAACAACACAATCCTTTTGCACTGTGTCTGTACACTAGCATATCTGAGAATCCAGGCATCCTCAGGAAAGACTGAATCTAATGCTGACCTAATCTGATATTTTACACCTTTTGGAGCAGGTTAACACAATTTTAAAAGATCGCTTACAGCACCAGTATTAGGAAGAAGAAATAGTAGAGAATTAATAATGAAATTAACTAATATATAATAATCATAGAATCAAACAATTGTATATTCATACAACAGTTTGGGTTGGAAAGCACATTAAAGATGATCTAGTTCCAACTTCGCTGCCATGGGCATGGACACCTTCCTCTAGACCAGGTTGCTCAAAGCATCATCCAACTTGGCCTTGAACACTTCCATGGACGGGATGCCCACAACTTCTTTGGGCAACCTGTTCCACTGTCTCACTACCCTCATAGAGATTATATCTATTTAGATTATATCTAATCTAAATCTAACCATTTATTATACAAATAATAAGCAAATAGTAACTACATTTCATAATTTATCTCTCTAGGTATGTAGTTCTAACCATAACTTGCCTTAAAACTTGTTTTATGTCTTGAAGCTAAATTGAAAACAGTACTGAATATAAAATCTCATGTTTACTGTTTGTTTGTTTGTTTTCTCTGGGGGTTTTGTTGTTGTTGTTGTTGTGGGGTTTTTTTAATACTGAGAAGGAATTAGTCTTAACAGAAAAATATTAATGCATAGAAACAGCTGGCAACAAGCTCCTATACAGGTACCGTTTACAATTCAATGGTTTGACTTTGTATTACATTTAATCTGATCTTCTCTATTGAATGTCCCTATCTTGTAATTGATTCAAGACTGTCCAGAAAGACAGTCATTGGTTCATGCTCTTACATCTCTGTTAAGGACATTTAAAATGCAACTGGAGTGGTATTTGTGATTCCATTTGCTTCCAAAAGACTAGCAATGGAATAGCTGTGCACAGTGAACCAAAGGGCATTCACTCACTGGCAGTAAACAGGGTATTAACCTGAAATCCATGCTAACACTCTGAAACAAAATATTGGTTAAAATTAAGCTTTAGAGACCATATAAAAATTATCATTGAAGTTGAGTAAGTCTTTCACCTATGTCTCATAGCAATTTACAAAGTATTTGATTTTTTTGAAAGGCACTACTTGTAACTTGTTTTTAATTTGCTGTTGATTCTGTGAATCAAGACTGTGAAAAGGCACAGTCCAAATAGAAAATTATATTAACTCTAATAAAAGTAGGTTAATATATTTCTTACATATCCTAATCTATTTCCATGGAAAATATGTTAGCAGTTCTAGTATTTCCTTCAAAACACAATATTTTGCAGTAATATTTCCTTCACCTTTTGAACTTTTTCAATGTGTCTAGAACTGATCCATTTAAAAACCTTTTTGATGGAGATTTTCTTCCTTCACTGTTAATTTCATTTCTACATCACTAATGAAAGCATGTAACTTCATGAAAATAGTAAATAACCTCAAAATACCTTATTATTAATCTTTTGTTATACTGAAAATTGATAATCTATACTTACTTTTGTTTTGGGTATTCCATATAATTTTTGACATGAGAACATTTTGTAACCTTCATCTATGGTTATTAATTTTTTGTAATAGTTTCTTGTTGGGCATCTTATCAAAAGCTGTTTGGAAGTCTACGTAAATTATGTCGCCTGTTTTGCCTTTATGCAGTATTTTGTTGACAGGTTGTAGGAATTCTAACAGTCCAGTAATAAACAGTTCCCCTTTGTAGGAAGTATAGTGATTAGTTCCCTTTGAAAGCTCAAATATTCTGAAGAGTAATTAAAAAAGAACAGAAAGCTGACAAAGGATCTTTTTAATGAGACAAAAAGAACTTTACATTTTTCATTAATAGACTACTTAGAGGCAATTAAGCAACTGCCACCTATAAACCGAACACTCCCAAACTAGTTTAGCATATTAAAAAAAAATATGCTACACAAAAGTCAAAGTGTAGTATCAGGATTTTCCCAGTTTCTTATAAAATGTCCTATTTTGTCACAGGTAGGCTTTTTTCCCCCCCTTAATAACGATCTTTGAATCTTTTAATTTTTAAAGGCTATAGTAGTATGGATGTATAAGTGTGTTAGCAAACATCTTTCTAGGAAATACCAAAATGAAAAACAAGGCATACCCTATTGCTCATCATAAAGAAAACAAAACAAAACACAACGTTTATGGCATTTTCACTTGGATTTCATAGAGAAACATAAAAAAACTGCAAACATGTTATTACTTTCCATCTAGGATTGCACAGATTTATTTATTTTTATTTTTTTTTAATATTGATAGATTTGTCCTGATATTCCACAGTGACAATCTGAATCTTAATACCTTTTTCAACCCACCTCAGCCACAGACTGGTCCAAAATGTTATCTTGAAATAGGAAAGAGAGAACACCTTATGAAGTTACTAGAGATAAATGAAGCATGAAGAATGCATGTGAAAAAAAAACCAAAACAAATAATAATTAACACTCAAAATTGTTAGAAAGACAAAAAATCCTACACTTTCATAGAATATCACAACAATTCATTTGATTCATCAAATCAAGTCAGAATTAATTTGTTTAGCCTCACCTAGATAAATCTATTCACTTTAATTGATCTAGTACTACTCTTGTAGTTTAGCTAGTGAATTCATCCAACCTAAGGTCAAAGAATTAACGATGCTTGAGTGAGAAGTCCATCCTATGAAAGACAACAGAGACTTGTATACCCTGGGTGATAATTTCTTCCAGTCACAGTATCAACCCAGAGAAATTCATATTAATATTTAGTTAATAGAAAACAAAATGTTTTCATCAGCTTAACTATCAAAAATATTTTGGTTCAGATAATACAATCTAAAACATAATAATTATGTTTCCCATTATGAAAATTCTTAAGCAAAGCAGCAAAAGACTAAATTGAAAATTCCTTAGTATTCTAGAGGACAAATGCTCATGAGAAAACCATCCTTTTGTGTTAAAAAGCTGGTTGTTTTTCTTTAATTATTTGATCAATTCAGGTATGTGCCATCTATCTTCTTTAAGGCATCACTTACTTGTTGCCCAACATCTTTCTTCCTTTGGTTATAATTATTTCCTGGTATGTTAAGTTCATCTTCTAACACTAGAGATGTACAGATAGATGGAACATACACTTATCCTCTCCAGTGATTCCATCAAAGACTAATGACATTTTGTATGTAACAAACAAAAACTAATTTGGAAATATTTAAAACTGAATTTTAGATAAGAGTATGAAAATGATACAATCTTTGAAGGTATTGTTGGTAGAACTATAACAAAATGCTATGATCAGTATTCCTAAAAAATAAAATAAAATTTAAAGTTGGGAAGAAATCAAAGAGCAGAAGAAATTAATTTTAGAGCTTAAAAACTATCTGGGAAAGATATGTTGCCTTTGTGGTAAACTTCACAGGCCTTTGAAATCTAATTTAAAAGACGAAAAGGTGTACGTTCAGTTTAAGAGACAAATGAAAAAGAAGATACAGTGGCCCAGAACTGAAATGTGAAAATAAATAACCAAAAGAAAGTATTTTACTAGTGAAAGTAATTAATCATAAGAAAAATGGAAGGAGGACATTGATCTTTTTTTATGGTAGCTTTCCATTTAAAATAAAATAGCATTAAGAATGTACAGACTTTCAGTACGAATGTGTTTGTCTTCAGAATGTTAGTTAATTAATAATAAAAACTTCCCTCCCCCCTTCTAAGAGAGATGGCTTAAAGTTTTGTGTTTTGCATTATCTTAGGAAAAAAAGATGAGGTCAAAGATTTCCCAAACCTAAAATCTCAATCTATTTTTCCCTTTCTACACTCTTATTTTGGGAAAATCATCTGTTGATATGTGATCACAGAGTAGAAAACCATTGTATGAATGCAAAAATAAAAATCTTGGAGTTGGTATATTTCCTTTCAGTTTCCACCTGGAAAGGAGAAACTACCCTGAAAATGAATGGGTAGTCACAAAGTGTTTGAAGGACAAGTGACAGTTTCTTCCCATGCTTGAGAGAGAACATATTTTGATGCTTCTGAGTGAAATCAATGATTTCCTAGTTCATGTATATTCATTGAAGATACAATCAGAAGTTGTGAAGTTTAAATCCAACAGGTAAAGACATCTATTCAGAGCTAGAAAAAGTTTATTGTTGGTTTCCATGTATGTGGAAACATAAAGGAGTTCATAAAGACTCAAAAGTTTGTGAACCTTGCATGAGATGGCCTTTAAAACAGCATTCATATTACTCTACATGGTATACTGCCAGATGAAATAAATGCTATCTGGAGTGTTACAGAAAATCTGTGAAGGCTTAACTGAGAATTTAATTTTTGGCAGAGTGTATGACCTTGAGATTCTCCCTGTAACTTTTCACACTTCTGTTCTTTTTTAACAGATAAGGGAACTTCCCTTTGGTTATATTTTAAAGACCAGTTAAGGACAAAGAAGGATATTTGCAAATTGAAATCTTCTTAGTCAACATTACTGCACACTGTTAAACTTAAATCTCAAATGCTTTCTGTGACAGCAAAAATTAATTTTCATTACTTTTTTTTTTTCCCCCATCAGCACTGTAGAAGCAATATATAAGTGAATGAGAGCAGGGTTTCTTTTTTGTTCATGTATCATCAGCACAACTATTACAGTTCTAAACGTAAAATCTTTATTGCCAGTGATAATGCTCGAACCAGAAAGAACAGAGCTTAACTTTTATATTCAAGCTTTATCTTGCATTTTAAAATATCTATCATTTCATGTCCAGGTTACAGAGAAATATGATAGTATCGCCATAAAACAAGCAAGTTCTATTAAATTATGTATTAATGGACATCAGAAAGGACTCTACCATTAGGCAGTTTACATGAAACATGGAAGACAGAGGTTTAAACATTTGTTCTCAATAGTCAGTGCAAAAATGGAAATCTTTATCTTCAAATTCTCATATATAGGTCTGTATTTCTCATTGGTTTTAATATGTAGAATAGCAACAAAGACTGAAACAAATTCCTTCAGAGATACAAGAAAAAACCTTTCTATCTCAGATTTTTACAGGGAAGACCTTTTCTACAACTGGAAATTTTGCTGAATAATGTCACAATCATTCCTTTAAACTTATTACCTTGTCTTTGTATTTAAATACATACTGCTTTATCTGACCAAATATTGGCCTTTCCATCACACTAATTGACAGGGAAGTCCTGACAGGTAGAGACTTGCAGATAGAATGAATACAACAAGAAATCATGATCAAACAGGAGAACTGTTAATAAAAAAATTTCTGATCAAATCTCTTCGTCATTCTACTATGATTTTCAAGACACTGCCAGAAAGACAACAAAGACAAAGCATTCTATGCCTATCTCAGCTAGGAATGAGGGGAATATAACAATGCCCTATTGGCAGTAATTTGGTTTCTGCATTAAGAAAAATTATTCCAGCAGTAAATTAAATGTAATTAACTGTACACATTTAATTTTTTAACAAATCATATGTTCTCTATCTTGTGATGTCCAACTTATAGCAAATGTTTTGTATTTTAATGTCCTAATGAATTGCTTTGTATTTCATGATTAAAAAATCTTTAAACAGACTGCTCACTGTTTTCACTAGGAAAAGTTCAGGGTTCAGGTAGACTGTTCTGCTAAAAGTTCACTGCTGCCAAAAGCCCCTTTCCTCCAAGTTTTGCATGTACACATTCTACTTCCCTGTGGAAAAAAATAATTAATTTTATAAAATTAATAAATATAATAAAAAGAGACACTAGTTTTCCACCAAATTTTTGTATCTTTACAACTAAAGATTGATTTCTTTTATCTCCAAAATCACTGAAAAACTGGTATATTTCACAGTGATGGTTACTCTTTCTCACTGTATTCCAACAGTTTCTTACAAAACAAAATAAGACATTTAGGTAGTACTCATTTTCCTCCTTCCCTCCCTCTCTCCCCCCATCCCTTCCTTCTTTCCTGCCCCCCACCTCCAGGCGTCTAAGCAGTATTTGTTCTAGAAATTCTAAACAAGTTACAAAAAAATGATGACCATAATAAAAGACTAAATCTAAGTTTCAAAAACTAGGTTATCAATCAAGGAAGCATATTTTGAGATCTGTATTTTATACAACAACCTGTTAAACATCACTGATTAGTAAAGCAGGACATAAAGAAATTAGAAATGAAAATTCTTGTTAATAGATTATTTTAATAGTGCATTCAGTTGTAATTTTATATCAGCAGAAGACAGGCTATAACAGCCGCTATCCCTAGATCATTCCATTCTAAAATGAATTACTGTAAGTTTAGACCCATTACTTTAAACATGCTTATAAAACATTCTTGATTTCCAATAAAAGGGTGTTTAGTTATTAATTACAAATATTCCCTCAGAAATTCTAGCTTATCAGCTGAAAATATGTTGGAAGGATGTGGAGTATGTTTTAGATTTATTGATTGGGGGAGATAAAAAAATATTCACTATAATATGTGATTTCTTGCAGGTCACTTTTGACTTAATTTGAAACTGATAGAGTTTTGTGTAAATAACCATTGCGCTACCGTTTGTGAAACTTTTACATGAATAAACAAATTCATTAACGACAGACACAAAGTAGAAAAAAAAACCACCCTTCTATTTAAATGTTGTGTGATTTTTTAGTTGACTTAGAATACCTAAAATAAAGTGTAGGGGAAAATGATTCTGTACTGCTTTGTCTTGTCCTACCTATTTTTCCTTCTAAAGTCTGTATTCTGGATGTTTTCTACTATATGCAAACCCCATTTTTTGGTACTCATGTATTTATTAGTACTTCATGAGGAAGATTTATGGAAAAGAATCTTTTAAATGTCAGCATAAATGAGAAGTTTTTTTATGGTAAATCAGGTATCACCCAAAAATTATGTGGCTCCTTGTCTGCTCTTCTTCTACCTGTATGTAAGTGGCATTTTTTTTTCTTTCTCCGTACATAAAATATTTTAATTTTAAAAGGCTTCTCTAGGTGTGTTACTTTCCTTCAAATAAAAATAAATTTTATTTCTATGTTCCTTCCGTATTTTTTAATTAAAAGAAACGAAAACTTTGGGGTTCTGTTTAACTGGATGTCACATGATTTCCTAGATCCTGGCTACAGTCTAACCCAGGGGTCCTCAAATTACGGCCCGTGGGCCGGATACGGCCCCCCAGGGTCCTCAATCCAGCCCCCAGTATTTACAGAACCCCCTGCCCCGCCAGGGGTTGGGAGGGGAACCAAGCAGCTGCAGATGACTGCCTGCCACTGCGTCCGTGCACCGGCCCCCTGGTTAAAAAGTCTGAGGACCCCTGCGTCTAACCCAACAGACTCAGGGCTGGCACCGTGGAAGTGGAAAACCAATTAAAAGCTGCTCTGCTCCACAAGTGGTACAGTAAGTTGACTGACCCTCAGCAAAATCTTTCTCCTCTCTTCCATTCTTTCTCACCTGAGGAAAAGCAAAAGTAGCAGCTGCAAATGCATGAATGCAATAACCCTGATGTGTTCTTCCAGTGATCAGTCTTTTTCTGAAGAAGAAAAAAAAAAAAATATCCAGCTGTGTCATCCATTGATTCCTTCTGATGTAAAGCAGAAATTGCTGCTAATCTGAAACAGACTGGTACAGAGTTTCCATGAAATGGCGCATGCTTATTGTCTGCCGTCAGCTGCTCTGAAGTTCTAGAGACTTTTCAGATGGGGTGTGAGGCCCAACGCCCCAGGGCTCGCTCCCCCCGCCCCGGCGGTGCGGCCGCCCCCGGCAGCGGTGCCCAGCCCCGGGGCAAACAGCCACCCGCCACCGGGCACCGCCCGCGGGCGCGGGCCGCGACAAAGGGCCACGCGGCCCCCACGCGCGCCCCTCGCCACCGGCGCGCCGAGGCGGGGCGCGTGCGCGGGCGGGCGGTAGGCGCCGTCGCCCGGGAAACGGGCTCCCCACGCGCGGCCGGGCCGCAAGGCGCGCGATCCGGAGACCCCGGCACCGACGGGCGGGGGACCCGCGGGGCCGCTGACGCCGCTGGGCCCGCGGCGGTGACTGTCCCTCGCGGCGCCGTCCCCCGGGCGCCTCCCGCGCTGCCCTTCCCGCCCGCTCCCGCCGCTGTGTCCGTACGGACGCGCCGCCCCGAGGCACTTTCCCGCCGGGCGGCGTTTGGCCGCGCGAGCGGCTGCACCGCGCCGCGGGGGTCGCGTCGGGTCGCCCCGGGCCGGGCGGTCCCCGGCCGGGACATTAACTTGGCAACGCGAGCGCCGCGTCTCACCCGCAGCGGGCGGGGCGGGGGTGCGTGTGTGTGAAGGAGCTGCCGCCCCGGGCGACCCCCCCGCGGTGGGTGAGTGCCCCGCGGGCAGCCCCGGGGCCGGGGGCGCTGTAACAACCGCTCGGAGAAACGCGCGGCTCGGCCCCGCGTGCCAGGCGCGGGAACACCGGGATCAGTGTGTGCGGGGAGTGTCGTTGCCTGCGGGGTCAGATACTGCTGAGCAAAAAGGAGCCGAGGGCTGTTGGGGCCGGGAGTGTTCCTGCCCGCTGGGAACTGCCGGACACCCGGGCCCCTGACCCAGAGAGCAGCCTGCTGGGCTGGGGGTCTTAACCCTGCGGGAAGCAGGGGGTCCTCTTGCTGTTATGGGGACGGTCGACCAGCTAGTAGAAAACTTACAGAAGGCAGCATGTCTGCAAATGATCTATGACTATGAGCTTAGACCTAAACCTGAATCCTCAATGATGATAGCAGTTGACCCGGAACAAATTACTCCTCTCACAAGGGGTCTCCCTGACCTGTTAAAAGCTATTGATGTTCAATTACAGGGAAAATGCAGGAGCTATCCCAGGGCAAAAGGGATATTGCCGGATTAGAAGGGATCTCTATCCCTTGACGAAAACCCCAGGAAAAGAAAATGTGGACTTGGGGAGAAGTTGCTTAAGAAATAATAAGTTATGGACAAAAATATGGCCTGTCACCACTCCATCCACCAAAATGGACCCAAAAGGTTTAAGGCGCACAGAACTGAAACCTTCCCCACACCCAACTAACAATAAAAAGATGTCTGCCGTAGCATCACTGAGCGAGAGAGAGTAGAGGACACAGACGTAAGGGTCTGTGGACCATCAGGTGACGGAAAGATATTCCCTGAGATCTTGTGAATGGGTTGCCAACTGACAAAATGGAGAAGCTGGTGTTAGGATTCCCTGAAAGTCCACCAGTTAAGAACGAGAGCCCAGTTCCTGAAGCCCACTTACCAAAGTCATCCGCAACCCCTAGGCTGATGGGAAACTAATGCCTTCACCTCCTTGTAGTGAGCAGAGGAGCAAAGGGTAGGTACATACCAGGCAGCTCACTGCAAATCATCAAGGTGAGCTATTACTTGTTTTGTGGAACCAAAGTTTGTACCAGTAACATTCCTGGTAGATACTGGCACTCAAATTTTGGCTATGAAAACTGAAAATGTGGCACAAAGCGGCATAACTTTGTCTAAGCAGCATATGTTTGTCGCAGATGCTTTTGCTAATGTTCAAGCACAGACATTGGCTACTGTTGGCTTGCGATTACCCGGGGAGGATACAGCCACTGCGGTAACGATGGTTGCGGGGCCATTCCTGGTTAACATTTTAGGATTCGATGTTCTGAAAGGTAAGTGTGAATTGATGGTAAGGGAAGGAATTGGACATTTGGAACCCCATATATATATATATATACACACACACACATATATATATATATATATACACATATATATATATGTATGGCTGTAACATGCTGTGCCTTTGCTCCCTGACTCACAATTGACAAATGTCAAACCCCATCCATTACCCCTGGGGGCATGGGAAGGGATTAGCCCAGTACTGGAGGAGTTAAAGGAACAGGGAATTTTAGTGCCAGCCCACTCTCATTCTAATTTCCTGGTATGGCCTGTTTGTAAACCAAACGGAAAATGGAGACTATCTGTAGACTATGGAAGGCTTAATGCTAACTCAGGCCTGTTAACAGCTGCTGTGCCAAACATTGCCGAGCTTATAGCATCTATCCAGCTGTTAGTGTGTGTTTGAGGCTACTAACCATCGGGCTTTTGGCCCAATCCACCCTGCCAACCCAGTCCAAATTGAATGGAGATTTGCCCAGTTGGGCTTACCAATACACTTTTTGCAAAAGGGCCCTGAAGGGTCCACTCAACCTATTGGATTCTACTCTTGCAGCTTTAAGGATGCGGAGAAAACAGTACTCCACCTGGGAGAAGGGTCTGTTTGTGGTCAGTTTAGCTGTGTGAGAAGCCAAACACACCCTACATAAACAACTGATAGTTCTCAGAGGTCCTTTTAAGGTGATAAAACCTGTTTTGACTGGGACACCACCCCCTGACAGGGTGGCACAAGGAGCCTCAGTGCAGAAATGGTATGATCATTTAAATTGTACTAAAGAAAAGGGGTTATGGTTGAGACAAAGCACCTGGAAATTGACATTATCACCTGGTTACGATTGTATAACTGCAGCGTGTAAACTTCATAATTGCTCAAGGTATAAGGGCAAGAGGAATCAGACCCATGTTCAGTTATCCAATGGCACTTGGATACAATTTTCATGTAGTAATCACAAATGAATCAGTATTGTGGCAAAGGATAAAGGGTTTAATATGGCTATTTTTACTTGTCAGCAAGGTAATACCCCACTGCAAAGAAGTATGTAGCACACGTTTTGTTGGGCTTGGCGATACCCAAATGGAAACAGAGCCTGTTTTCAAGAATTCTGGTCCAAAACCGATTGAAGACTAAGTCCCTCAGTGTCTAGTTGTTCCTGGAATCTAAATGCGAGGGTATGGAGATGTAGTTACAACTCTGCCAAAGGTGTTACAGGTGGACCATTGGGAAACAAGGACACTATATTACAATGCCCTGAGTAATGACAAAAATGGGCTGGTCCTTTCCCTAAAGGAACCTGGGCCCTACAGGGCCACTACTGGGTTTGTGGGCAGAATGCCTACAATTACCCCCTAATTGGTCAGGAATATGTTATGTAGGGTATATTTGGCCCTTGACTTTTCTCTTACCTGAAATTCAAGGAAATACATTAGGAAACAGAATATCTGATGACCTAATAAGAGAAAAGCAATCAACTGATACCTCCTTCACTGGTGGGAGCACTCAGAATTGGGGAAAGGATGAGTGGCCACAAGGACAAATTATACAGTGTTATGGGGCAGCCACTTGGAACCCTAATGAACTGGTTAGTGGTGCTTGAGAACCTATCTATAATTTAAACTGCATCATACAGTTACAAGCCATCTTAGAAATTATCATCAATGGAACTGCCTGTGACCTTGATCTGTTGGTAGATCAGGCCATACAGATGCGAACACCGATATTCCAACAGCGAATGGTTCTCGATTACCTGCTAGCCAAAGAAGGGGGTGTTTGTGGTAAACCAAATGACTCTAATTGTTGTTTAAAAATTATTATAATAATCAAGTTGTTAAACATATTACTTCAGGAATGCGAAAACTGGCCCATGTCCCTGTGCAGACGTCCAAGAGCTGGGAATCTGATCCCTCTTCTTGGCTTCCAGGTACCCTATGGGTCGAATGCGTCCTTTTCTATGTTATGTGGTGTTGCATTTTTACTGTTCCTCTCATGTTTAGTTCCATGTTTTGTACAGTTGATCCAATGCACTGTTCATAGCTACCTCACCTTATGATGATGTCCAACATATCCACATAGTATTTTGGTCTAAGTGTGAAACCCCACTTGTAAGCTTTGTATAAACTATGCTCTTTTCCACACTTTACTATTTTCTGTACCTTTCCACCACCATGGACGAAGAAGTGACAGTCTTTGAGACACGGGGTGGTGGTATTGTGGGCTGGCTGTCTCAAAGCTTGTTTACATCCCGGCTGAGATTGTTGCAAGGCAACATGGTGGTTCAACCAAACTCAGCAGCTGTAGACCAGACAAGGGGCAAACAGCCACCCAAAACCAGACATCGGCTGGAGTCAAAAAAGCAGCCACATTGTTTTGGGGGACATGCCCAGACATGAATGACCACCTCAGCCTGCCGAGGCATGTGCAGCCTGTGACAAAGGGCCATGCGGCCACCATGCGTGCCCCTTGGAACTGGTGTGCCGAGGTGGGGCACATGCGTGGACATGCAGTATGTGCCATTGTCTAGGAAATAGGATCCCCAAATACCCTATAAGAGACTCCACCATTGAACAGTGAGAGTGAATCCAGAAAACCGCATTGCCCATGGGCAAGGGATCCACGGACCAACAGAATGCCAGTGGATCCATGGTTATGACTGTCACTTGCAACTCTGTCCCAACTGCTTGCTAGTTTCCCTTCTTTTCTATCCTTCCTTCCCTTTCCTATTGCTCTTTTCTTATGATCCCTCTGTTCCAATAAACTTGCCTCATTAGTGGCATTTGACCTCGTTTGCATCTGCATCACACTGTGGGTATAACATCAAATCTCCCTGGCTTGGTCTTTCCTGAACCATAACATACGGGATTACTAAGAAATGTATTTATACATGCATATATATTCTTTATTTGAGATGTACAAGAGGCACAAATTTTATAAGTATTGTTTGACTGATTTTTCAAGTCATTCCAGTCACCAAAAGGTGACAAAGTAATCAGAAAATACCACATATAACAAAAAACTCCAAACTAAAAGAAAAATTCTCTTCATTGGTACTGGTTGCTTTTTCCAGTGTCTGCTCTCCTATTTTTCTCTGGGTACTACTACATCATGTCCTCTGTCTACAGCAAATTGACACAAAGGCGCTCTCTGATACTTCTTCCCATGAGTGAGCTACCCAGCTCTGTTCAGCCACACTGATTGGCTTGAGTGATTTGCCATCCAGATTATTTTTTCCAAGGCAGCATGATAGCAAATGAAATGCTGGATAGTCGAGATTGGACAGCACTTAGTGTGACTGGCTGCAAAGAAAAATGGGTCCACAGAATCCAAGATAGTGCTGTCTTTTTAAATAACTTATATTATATAATGAATTCTTTTAGTTATCTGCCCTCAGCCTTCTAACCAAATATTGTGTGTTGACCTTGGCCAGCAGCTAAGCCCTCATCCCACCACTTGCTCACTCCCCTTCAGCAGGACTGAGGAGAGAATTGGATGGGCAAAACTGAAAAAAAAACCACAAAACAACCTTGTGAGTTGAGACTGAGACAGTTTAAGAAGGGAAGTAAAGATGCATGCACAAGCAAAGCAAAACAAGGAATTACATTATTACTTCTCATCAGCAAGCAAATATCCAGCCATTTCCTGGAAAGCCAGACCTCAGCATCTGAAAAGTTTACTTGGGAAAATGAATGCCATCAAGATGAATGTCCCACCTTACTCCTCCTCTCCCCAACCTTTTATTGCTGAGCACAACATCATACAGTACGGAATATCCTTTTGGTCGGTTGGGTTCAGCTGTCACAGTTGTGCCCCTCCCAACTTCTTAACCCCCAGACTACTCACTGGTGGGTAGCAGAGTGACAAAACCTAGATACTGTGCCAGCACTGCTCAGCATTTCCTGAAACATTGGTGTGCTGTCAACACTGGTTTAGTTACAAATACAAAATGTTGCACTATATGGGCTGCTCTGAAGAAAATTAACTCCATCCCAGCCCAACCCAGTAGACCAAGTATATAATCTAAACACTAAAAATGCAGTGAAACATTATTCATAGGAGCCATATGTTCAATACAGACTTTATATGTCAAAATGCTATATTTGGGAATTTCACATTCTGCATATCATTTTCTGTATAGCACCCTGTATGTAGCTGTCCACAGTCTTTTGATGGACTCCAGATATCTGAAGCTAAATCTAATTCCTTATCAGTCATGGTCCCAAATGCCACATTGCTTTAATCACACAGCTTTAATAATCAGATTGCATCTTTTCCCAAGCTTTGAAATCACTACATCAGCCTGAAATGGCTCTAGAAATTGTGCTTTTAAAGACATTAAGCTTAAAATTCTAACATTGGAACTGTTTTAGCCAACTTAGATGCCAAAGTTGCATCTACATCTTTAGCACATGATGAAGCAATCCTCTGAAGAACATGCATAAATTCTGGACAATGTAATGGACAATGGACAGCAGTGGGCACACCTTAAGATCTCCAGAGACTAAGCAGCAAATATAAACTGGCCTCATTTCTTCCTGGAGATTCTTGAATACAACGTCATAAAATATAAGGTCAGCAGTTTCAGCAGTTATTATACAGCTGAGCATATGGTACAAATTTAAAGAATGGCTTCTAAGCCTGATTTCTTTTTTTTTCTCCCAAATATGAGAGCTGGCCTAATAAAAAATACTGACTCTCCATTTTACCTTACTCTGAGAATGCAAATGTGTATTGTGATAGGGTTTTTCTACTGAGAAAGGATTGACCCAGGCATAGTCTTATTCTTCAGCAATCCTCTTACTAACTTCTGGTTCCCGAGATAAGGCAGTAAAGTCAGAATCTATTAATGTTTAAAATTTCTATTGACAAAGTACAAGATGGGTTTTTTGACAATCAACTTTGAAGAAATTAAGTTATCTTTGATAGAATTAATTCACTTATACTGAAGTAATACTTTCAGTATATTAATTAACTAAACGTTGCTCTCAGGGAGCAAAACTAATCATTTTTGTACTTTCCATTATGGGATTAATGCAAAAATGCAGGTATGCACCCATCATTCAGATTGTAATTTGCATTACAGATGGTAAAAATCTAATTAAAGTAATTTAAAATTAAAACAGATTACAGTCATATAATCCACAGTTTAATTCTTTGATTTAAAGCTAGTTTATGAGAACAAGAATTCAGTTGTGGATTTTTTTTTTTCTTAATGTGAAAAATATTAAGGATCTGCTTTTTAGCAAAAAGAGATTTTTTGGGTTGGTTTTTTTTATGGGAGATGAACTGAAAAACACTGGGGTTTTGCATGTAGTCTTATAATTCTTCAGGAGAATGTCACAATATTGACTCAGTGAGGGTAGTTGTGTGCCGTATTTTTTTTTTTTTTTAAAAATAATATTTTAGTTTTCTTGAATTGATTTGGTTACTCAGTATGGTCAATTCTTTATAGTAAGGAGAAACATGGAAGAAGCAATAATTGAAATATGAATTAGTGCAAGAAAGAGAAACTTGTCAAGGCTGTAGGATCAATTAGCATTTAAAATGTAGTGAACATGAAGGAGAAAAATCTAAAATACTTTTGAATTTACCTAAAATGAGTAAGAAATTAAAAGGGCAGAGGGGCTTTGAACCCAGTAGAAATTCAAAATGAGTAAGGGAATCACTGCAAGGTGTTGAATAACAAAGCTGTAAAATTTTACTGGACAGGAAAGGAAACCTGTACTTTTATGACAGCCTAGAACTTGTTATTAACTCAGACAAAAGAGGAGCACGTGTATGAGCCATGTGGTCTAAGGATAGTTACAGTATTGAACTCATGTCATTTTCTTATTGATGAGCAGATTAAAGAAAGGCTTATTCTAGTTTATTTGTTTATATTTCCTTCAGACAAATCCTCCAGATCACACTTTGGAGAACTGCTCAACCTGCACAGTAACTCTGATTTTGGGAAAGTGGAGGCAGAAATGAGGACCATACACAAGTGAACAAATATTCTTTTATAGCATCATTCTAGTCATAACTTTAAATTCTCTTGAATATCTCTCTACATAAATTTCATAAGACTTTTAGTGAGATACACTGTAGATATTCAGTACATGATAAACCAGCATTTTCCCTGAGGCCTAAAGAAAGCTGAAGCAAGCAAGAAATTTTTGTATTTTTTGTTTATTTTACGTTCCAGAACACAGGGGCTTTTTGATAGCATGTTAGGCTTTATTAGACAGTTACACAGATCGAGGATAGATTTTGAGAGCTCTGAAGTCCTGCAATGTTTATTCTATTTATTTATAATATAGATGATGCAAGTTGAAGTCCCTGCTTTCTTGCTTCCTATCAGTGATCCTTTGGTCTGCATGTCTCAGAGAATTTTAAGTGATGGAAGTGAATGTTTTCCTCTTTCTTTCAACTGAGAGAGAAGGTAACTCAGATCTGAGATCTTTTATGGTCAACTATAGACAGTTTGCTTTTTGATTATTTTTAGGCAATTATTTTTATATTTAGTTATGTTTCTTTAATTAAGTGTTTATTTTTTCAATTGCTTTAATCTCACTGATGAACTGAAAAATCCAGTATTTACCCAGCACCAATAAAACAAAGGGAGCAGATGTATGAGAAGATAAGGGTAGTTCTTGAATATTAAGAGCTTGCACTGGGGGGAAAAAACAAAACAAGAAAACCCTACTCTAAATAATGACATTTTTAACCTCTGGATTTACAAAAGTATCAGGTAGGTATTTTGCCAGTGACAATGTGTAAAGTCAAAGCAAATAAATCCTGATCTTTATTTGGATACATTTATATATACCTTTGAGACATGTGTTTCTGTGGTGATAACATAGAAAATCTGCATAAAGCATGAAGACACACTTCTACCTAAAACATCACACTATTCCAGTTACAACCGTTTGTATACAGGAAATTTCAGAGTGATAGCTAACATTTATGAGGTGTGATTTATTTCTATGAGTAGTAGAACATTAACATTTGAAAGTGGATAAGATTTAAAATGTCTTTCAAAAAATATGCAGAGTTCTGGGATCTTTGATACACAAATTAGTGTCTTTGGAGCCAACTGCAATTCAAATGGGAATGGGATTGTAAAATGCCAGTCCAAAAGCTTGATCCTGAACTAGCCCTACACACATTTCCATAACCGCTACCAAAAGTGGAATCAGCTACAAGACCATGAAAGAAATCCACTAGGAAATCATAAAGCCATGTGACATTGATGGGAAATATATTCCCAATTTGGCATCTGGTTTCATTGTTGAAGGAGATAAGGAAAGATCCCCTTTCAGAAACAAAAAGCATAAATCACTGTAGGATTGAAGTCATACAATAATGGCACACAACAATTTCTTCAGTATGTCATTTACAAAATTAACTACCTTTCAACTTTATAAATCCAGTTCTGCATTTATAGGAAAGCTACTGTCTTCATTTATTTAGAGCAGAATATGGATCAGCACTGGGCATAGCAGAAACATGCACAGCTTCTTGTATTTATTTGTTTAATTCATTAACAAAAATGAAGGATGGAAGGGAAGTATTTCAGTGTCCTATCCTTCATTATTATTGCTGTTATTCAAATCCCTTCTAATAGACTTTTCAGTATGAAACACAGGAAAAGAAAAACCAAAACACCAAACACAAAAAACCAAGCAAGCCCCCACTGAAACCCCCGTAATATTATGTATATATAAAACACATAATGCATGTATATTTGTGATTCATATATACATATATATGGTATATATATATACACACACTCATTTCCTAGAAATATTTGATTCATATATGTCTTAAAGAATGAAAAAGAAATAAAATATTTTAAAAAATGAAGTATATAAATTCTACATTAATTGCCAAAATGAGTTTTTCAAGTCAAACATAGTAGAGGAAGTATTCTTTATTCCAGTGAAACGTTGATGTTAAATCTTTTTTATTTATTCAGAAACCATTGTTAACTACGTGACCTCAAACAAACACAATAAGGAAACATGAAAGTAAGAAAACAGACAATGTAAGTTTTTTGTCATATTTTAAAATAGTTCTTTTCCTGAAACAATTACTTTCATGCTTATAATAAATGGGAAGTATATATGTTTCAGTCAGAATTATTGTGATATTATATCTACACAAATATGTGTGTTTACTGTTCAATATTGGACATTCTTCAAAATTGCTCTGCTTCTTATATTTTTCTTAATAATTTATTTTCTTTCTCCACATCTTTAATTTATGCTGTTTAAAATAATTGGTTGCATTTAAACTGTTTGCATTTCTTTTAGCATTTTACTGGAGGTATATGAAATACTCTAAGTTGTCCAAGTTTTTGACTAGAAATTCTGAAGGAGGTTCTAGACTTGATAATTTTTAATAACAATCTAACAATTGTATTCTAAGAAAGCACTATTACATGCTTAGGAGATAAACATGTTCAAGTAAATCTTATTTTAAGGTGAGTCCTAGTTTAGAAAGCTTGTTTTTATGGCAGTTTAGGAAGCTGCACATCTTTAGCCCTCTGATGCATGTTTGGATTCTGAATTCATTGCTTGTAAGAATTGTTCTGAAGACCTTGAGGAACAAGAAGATAGCTAAGACATTCAAGCACCTTAATATTTTGCTCTACTTAGTTTGTAGTACCACCACTTGAGACACTTTAATGATTACTGATTTTAAAAGTTTAAAAATCATCCCACTACAAAAAAATCAAACCTCTACCATGTATGACAAATAAGATACTGCAAAATAGAATCACCCTCTCAAATTATTGCTTACTTCTGATAATCCTACTTATGGGTTAATCTTTGGCATTCAGGCACCAAAGTAGATTAAAAAGTATAAGCGAAAAAATCTGATAAAAGCAAAAAAAGACTGGTGGGAAGCTCCTAGCAGTCTTCCCTTGCTGTCACAACAGCTACCTCCAGCCAAAACCAACAGCACCTTGAAGGTGACATTCTAAATGTGTTAATCTTGACAGCTGTCTCAATAAATAATGTATGATGATTAAAATACATAAAATGTATTAATTTACAAATATGATAACTTTTTCAAACATGAGTAAAGTCATAGAAAAAATAGCATGGCAAAATATCTCCAATTTGAATCACATTCTAATCTTTCCAGTGACTACAGCAATGTTACAGTTAATACTTGTCAATCACCATACATTAAACTGAACATTTCATATGAAATGTAATAACATCCAACATTTAACAGTAATAAGAGTAACATCAGTACGATTTTTATTGAAATTTCATTATTCCCACCTTTTACTACAAACAGTGCTAAGCATTGAAGATAAGCCAATGAAGAACGGCTAATATGAAAGAACGTAAAAGAAATTTAAAAAAAATAAATTCTAAATTAGTTTTTTCAGTTGTCAATCAGCACAAAACATGTGTCAGTTAGAGAGAAACAAAACCTTTAGCTATACATAGAGCTGAAAAACTTCTAGAGTTCTTTTATTTTTTGGCAAATATGAAAGACAACATCCTTATTTTGTCGATTTTTTATGATGCAGATTTACTAATCTACACTTGACAAATATTTTATAAATATGAAAAAACGTGTTGTGTTTTTTTTAATTCCCCAAATGACTAGCAAGGAAGAGGGGAGGGAGCAGTTAAATGTATAGGTTCATATTCACATTTATATTTATAAAAATACCTTTATGAAGGTCTCTTTTAAAGATGGATAGTGATTAGCAACCATGGAACATAAATTTCCTTCCTAAATTTAGCCACCTAGTAGTTAGGAACCTATTCTAATCTAGATGTCTGTAAAGTCTATGAATAATTCATAAATTCTAGACGCTTATTAATCCTGTATGTTATATATCCATCTTAGGATGTGATGAATTTCCTCCGGGAAGTAGATTTGATATTCCTTCTTGATTGGCTTGAAATGGTTGTTCGTGTCTGTTCAATTAGCATATCAATAACAGCACCAGTCAGAAGCATACATAATAGTTCATTGCATCAGAAAATTCAGAAGAGACAGATTCAAATCCCAGGGATGTAAATCCAGAGATCACAGTTATGAAATGCTCTTTTATTCTTCTCATGTATTCTGTGGCATATCCTTCAGGTGAAGAACATCTCAGTTTGTTCTCACTGAGATGTTTAAAGTCACTGAGATGCCCATCACCTTTTTGATCACTAAGGAAGGATGCAGCTGAACAGTAAGACTTAGCCTCGAAGTCAGCTGTCAAGTGATCCCTAGAATTGTGAACAGAATAGCTAAAAGGAAAGCTTTAGAGTGAGCACATGAAATTCTTTTTCCCTATTCTATAATTCAGTTTTTAATTTTACTATGGATAGCAATGGAATAATGGCTTTCATCTAAAGAGAAGTGCTGTTATTTGTTTTCTCCTTAATAACAAAAGACACTTATTATGACCCAGAAATTGTGTTTCAACCATTATTTAACTAACTGTACGTAAACAGGAATGGTAAGCCAAAATAATGGAAATTCCTATGTAAGTGTCTAAATACATCTATCTGTTAGGAAGATTCTCATGACTGGAATATTAAAATCAGGAATGTTACTCCTAGCATTTACAGATAAAACTGAGTTGGGGCAAGGAGAGTGCGAGTGCACGTTGTCAAGGAAGGCTTTACTCTTTGGAGACTGCTAGCACTGTGTGTGTCAGTAAGTCCCCAAAACACATTAAAGAGCAGACTGATCAGTTCCTGAAACAGTAGTTGGTATCTGAGCAAAATAAACTGTGTCGTGCTTAAATCTGTGATGTACTGTGAGACTCAAATTACAAATACAAAACACCCCCAGAATTTCTAAGTTGCAGAAAAATACTTCTTCTTTTGAAAGCCCATTATCCAATACAGGAGAGCACTGTGGTAGATCTCACCTAGCAGAGTGTTTAGTGAAAGGAGAAAGCCATCTATTACAAAAGTAGACATTACAAATTTGAAAACTATGAAGTTAATTATTTGAGAGGGAAAAGGTATGAATAAAATGTATGAACAATAATTGTCAAATATTTGAGACATTTCCAAGCAAATCGATACCTAGAATTGTAAACTCTACTGTAAAAATAATGAATTCATACAAGCAAAAAATCCATACTTTCTATGAAGCAAATGGAAAGAAGTTATAAAGTAAATGACACCTCTTTCCCCCAGTATATGCCTTCAGCATATACAGACAGGAAAACATGAAGGTTTTATAAGTAATAAACCAGAGGCTAGAAGAGGGTGCAGACAGTGAAAGGAGTAAAAAAACATAAAAAATTGCCATAACAATGTTGCATTATTTAATGTAATATAACAGTGTGATTATATATATTACAATGATTTAAAATACTACAGCTATTTCTGAAAACCATAAATATTAAATTGAATTTATTAGTATTTATTACAGTGTGGTGGGCTGAACTTGGCTGGCTGACAGACCCCAACCCAGCTGCTCTCTCACTCCCCCTCCTCAACAGAGGGGTAGGTGGGAAATAATATGAAAAATCTTGTGGGTCAAAATAAAGACAGGGTATTTACTTGCCAATTACCATCACAGGCAAAACAGACTACACTTAGGGAAAATTAGTTTAATTTATTACCTGTTAAAAATAGAGTTGGATGGTGAGAAACAAAGCCAAAAATAAAAACATCCTCCTTTTTTCCCAGGCTCAACATTACTCCTTCCTTCCTGACTCCTCATGCTTACCCACAGCAGCACAAGGGAGGATGGAAAACAGGTGGTTGTGGTCAGTCTATTAAGAGCACCTCTCTGCCTCTCCTTCCTCCTAAGGCTTGTGGCTCTATTGCAGAGCTGTCTGGAATCAACTGTATCTCTTCTGGCAGCACATGCCCCTTTCTCACAGAGGACAACCCTGCAGCCACCCAACACCCAGAACTTTGCCACATAAACTCAATACATAGTCAGAGGTGGCGGTATCATAGCAGGTTGTGAAAAAGTAGAAGGAAGCCTCAAGTTTACTGTCTGGAATGTGAACACACAAGGCTGTGTCAAATAACACCAATATAGCTTTTTGTTGTTGTTGTTGTTTTTAATGACTAAATACCTCCATATTTAGCTATACAGTTGGCAGATTGGACATGTGTATGATGAGTGTACTGTGCAATTTACCATGCTTTTCAGTGAGCAAACCAGCTTACTGCCACTATTACATTTGCTACTGCTATTTCATATATCCTGAGTGTTAAAAGAAAATAGTAGTTGGCAGGTTAAATTATGACTTAACTTCACAGGAAAGGAAGTAAAGGATGCTAATTACGTTTCACCACTCAATTTCCATCACTCATGGTGTCACCTTCACTTGAAAATAGGAGAGTCTTTAAGTTGCACAGAAAAACACAAACTGGACATATCAGAACGCTTACATATCTTTCTGCCTACACCAAAAAAACAAGTTCTCATATCCAATTTCTGGTTTATCTGACACATGTCCCTACCTGTAGATACCTATCATAACGACTTGAAGAAAAATATAATAATTCCTGCTAAAACAGAGCTGCGGAATGAAGTTTATGCCTTCATATACTCTATGAAATATATAAAAATGCAAGTAAAGAAATCAAATTTGCAAAACTGGCTTAAAAATAATTTAAAAAAACTTTTTAACTTCATTGTTTCATTTACCTCAGTGCTTGAGATGGATGAGAGGATTAAGAATGCAGTTCTTTATAAAGCTTCAAACATCATGTATCGATCCTTGTCACCTTCCCTAGTGCTGAATATTACCTTACTCATGTTTCTCACAGGAATAGATGCAACTGTATTCAATTAAGTATATACCCTATGTTAAGGCAAGAAAAACAAAGTCTACCACTCCATGAGTAACATTGCAGTTTCTCTCACACAAACCTGAGACAGCTCCTTGACTTCTGCACTACTATATACTGTCAAGTAATGTGTAGATATTGTTTAAGTGCAACATGTATAAGCCAAAATAAGCTGCAAAGAAGCTATAAAGAGCTCTCCCAGAATGAATATTGGACTGTCAAGCACTAATCTTAATGTCGCTCCTTTTTATTTATTCACAATTTTTAATTTACTTATTTTGGTTGTAAAGATTGGCAGTAGCAGGAAGAACTAGAGTTAAAGTGGCATGTATAGTAGAAGGAAATTAGTATTAGGGGGAAAAAAGGAGGTCATAGAATTTCCTGATATTTCCGGAACCTGTTATATTGAAGAACTGGAAAAGAGTATTATCTCTTTCTAACAACATGAGGTAATAGCATAATAAAATGGTATAAAGAAGGGTTGAAGCATTGCATCTGTTTATTCTACAAAGGAGAAGAGGTATATTAATAGTATTTATGTAAGATGAAAGGTTGCTGTGAAGGTGAGGGGGATAAATTGTTTCTTAAGTCTCTTCTTGTAAGTAGTCTGTAGAAGTAATAGACTTAAGTTATAGTAAGGGAGATTCAGAAAGGAAAAAAAGACCAAAACCACACACACTAACTAACCAACCAACCAACCAAATAAACAAAAAAACCCAAATAAAACAAATCAAAACTCAAACCAGGAAAGTAGCAAACTTCCCAAGTCTAGCTGATAGCTGCTTCCTAATTTACATTTAACATGGGAATTAACTGCCTACATGGGAATAACACCTACTAGAAAAATAAATAAAAGTTAAATATAATTTTTGTTTCAACAAAACATTGAAGGCCTTTTAGCAGATGAGCACTCTGCACTAGATAAACCCTTACAGTGCATCTAAGGATCCCAATAATAATGCTTTTTGTCAAACATCAAACACCCTCACTAAATACACTGCAGAGCAGAGTACTAGCTGTATGTTAGTTTGATGAGTCCATAGCTATGTGTCCTGGTTTTGGCTGGGGTAGAGTTAATTTTCTTCTCAGTAGCTGGCGCAGTGCTGTGTTTTAGATTTGGAGTGAGAGCAATGCTGACAGCACACTGATGGTTTTAGTTGTTACTGGGTGATGTTTATACTAAATCCAGGACTTTGTGGTTTCCTGGGCCCTGCCAACAAGAGGGCTGGAGGGGCACGGGACATTGGGAGGGGACACAGCCAGGACAAGTGACCCAAACTAGCCAAAGGGATATTCCATACCATCAAGCATCTTGCTGAGTATATAAATTTGGAGGGGGGAGGGGGGGGCTGTTGGCCAGGGCCTGCAGATCGTTGCTCAGGGACTGGCCTGGCATCAGTCAGCAGATAGTGAGCAGTTGTGTTGTGCATCACTTGTTTTCTTTCCTCCCTTCCCTTAGGATTTCATTCCTCTTCCCCTCTCCCTCCTTTTCATAATAACTGTTATTGTTATTATTATTATTGCTCTTTAATCTTTATTTTAATTAAATTATTAAATTGTTCTTATCTCAACCCTTGAGATTTACATTCCTTTCTGGTTCTCCTCCCCATCCCTCTGGGTGAGGGGTGAGTGAGTGAGCAGCTGCGTGGCACCTCAATTACCAGCCGGCATTAAACCACGACACTATGGCAGCCTTGGAGTAGCACCTCTGTTCTCTGCCAAGATACGTAATACATAAATTAGTATCCAGTTAATGGCAGGACATGGATCTTAAAAAAGCCTTCTAGAGTTTTGCTAAAATGTCTTTGTGTGCATGCCTTTATGCCTGTTGCAGCATGATACAATTGCTGGTCTGAAAACAGAACACCTCCTGGAACATTATGAATAATGTGTTTTACATAAAGCAGGTGCACTTTCATTAACTGTAACCTTTTTTCTGCTTTTGTATCTCTACTTCACATGTTTCTTACAGCTAAAGATTGCTAGTGCCATGCTATTGAAATAACTGACATTTACTTACAGGTAGTAGACATGATTTTGAACCATGGAATGGCTAATACAGACTGACTGTTGCCAATGTCAGGTATTCCACAGTGCTTTTTCTATTTCAGCACACAATTAAATTCAGAATTTCCAAATATTTTATGCATTTAATAGCACATTTTGCACTGTGGATTCATACATTCTCCAAGTCCTTTATAAGACAGCTAAAAATGGGGTTTACTTTTTCTGCAGTCTTACTATGTAGTCAGTGAGACCAACAGGTGCAACCAAAGGTACAAACAAAAACTTCAGTTTTTTTCAGTCCTCATTGTGAGCTGCACAAGATGATTTTAAGCATTAAGATATGAAAATGTGGTCTGGTTCTTACCAGTTAGTAGTGGTTAACTACTAGTAGCCATTGCTGAAATTTAGGAAAAGACCTCTCATTTTTGGTAGAAGTAGCAAATATTTCTTTTCTTCTACCAGTTTTCAAAGAAGATATATTACCTCTGACATCCAAGAACAGAGAATAAAAGCTGAGTTAGTGGGACCACATATTTACTCTGGTATTACATTAGTGTCTACTGTTGCTATAGCAAGTGCTCCCATAAAAGTTATGCATTATCACTATCATTAATTTACCAAACTAAGGTCAGGTTCAATTGCTGTTAAATTTAAATGTTTACAATCATTACCTTCCTAGAAATGCTGATGCAATTTGTTTACTTATGAGTGAGATATAAAGGCTTTTATAACAGAAAATAATTATCCAAGGACACTTTTTCAGGTTTTCCAGTAAGTGGGGACTAATTTTTACATAGTCTCTTGAAATTAAATCCTGAAAGTGTTTCAGCTTCACTTACTACATGAAGTTTTTGGTTGGTTGTGTAGGTCTTGGGTTTGGGATTTTTTTTGTCATAACCACCTGAAATGGTCATGTGGGGAAAGAAAAGCCTTTCTTTCCTATATTTTACATCACCTTACATGCCATTAAAATTGGGTTTACCCCTTGCTTTTTTGTTCTCTGACATTCTAGGTGTAAATTCCAAATGATACATTTTTTAAAGTAATTAATCTGCCAAGTTAAGCATAGGTAAATCTGAACTTCACCTTTGACTATAAAAGCTTTTCTTTATTTCTGTAATCAGGTTTTGGATAAACAGAGTGTGAGTGGTGGCATTTAATAAAACACACAAAAAAAGCGCTATTATTTAGAAGGATCAGTCTGGTTTTTTTGTGAAATATAAAACCCCTAACAACAACCCCCATGAAATCAACTGAGTGGAAAAGATAAAATAAAAAAGAAAAAAAGAAAAACAATCTATAGTTTTAACTATGTGTTTCTTTATGGGCTGCTTCCTGTGAGCTGATGTAATACTAAATATCGCTTTATTCTCCAGTAGCATCAAGGTCTTCTCTAATATTCTCTAATAACATCAAGTCCTTCTACTTGAATTTTAACAACCTCCAGGGACAGAGATTCCACTCCTCTGACAACTTGTTCCAGTGCCTGACCACCCTCAAGCTGAAAATTTTTTTCTGTACAGTGAGTCAGAATTTCCTAGAATTTTTGAATTTGTGTCCATTGCCTCTTATCTGTCTACTGTCCACCTTGGAGAAAAGTCTGGCTCTGTCATCACTGTACTATACTGTTAGGTAGCTGCAGAAATAAAACCCCAAAAATAATAAAACCCCCACTGTCTTCTAAAGATAGAAAAAAAAACCCAGTTCTCTCAACTTCTGTCATGGGCTCCAGCTCTCACCAACCTTGGTGGCCCTCTGCTAGATCAGAGTATGTCAGTGTCTTTTCTGCACTGGGGAGCCCAAAACTGTACACAGTACTCCAGTGTAGTGTCACAAGTGCAAATAGAGGGGAATAATCACATCCCTCTACCTGTTGTTTACATACTCGCTAATATGCCTCTAGGTGTGATATACTACAATATAACATGCTGTGACTGGACATAAGAATATGTCTGGTCAGAAACGAAGATACAACTTGGGCAATAAGTCTTACTTTAAAAACACTGATTTTTCTCTGTTTAGGAAGTTATTAAATTAGATTAGTCAGGAATGGTCTGACAGAAAGCTGTAGGTTAAACCAGCACACTAGATAGAAGATAGAGACTAAGCTAGGAGCAGACTGGAAGCTAAACAGGGAGACGCTTGGATTAAGGATGAAGGAGACATGGGGAATAACATGGAGTAGAAAACTGGAATTGATGGAAGCTGGGAAGTGAAAGTCCCTCTCCTCCTAAATTGTTCCAGAATAATTTTTCTTGAAGCTTCTACATCTGTGGACTTTGGGAATTCAAAGAGAAAGATCTAAAATATTTTTAGCAGCTTGTTTTGTTATGATGTTATGCAACATTCTAAATGAGCTGCAGTTTCATAACCTCTCAGAGATTCATGTTTAGGTAAATTGATTTGTAAGAGATAATGTAGGTGTGAATAGCAATTATCATCTGCCAAAATGAAACACAGCTGTCTCTCAACAGCGTGCGGAGATGTTACTCAGCAGCACAGTTACATGAGGTCCTAGGCCTGAATTCATTGCTCTCAAATTTTAGATATATAATCACTGGAGAACAGGAAATGCAAGGAAATTGGAAGGGTGTCTTCTGCAAGTGAAGACAAGCCAAGAGCCAAAGGTGACATCAATACAAAGATGACAACATCATCTCAACAAGAAAACAGTCCCATAGCATCCCAACCAGGCAAGCAGAGCAGATCCTGTGGCAGTAGCACATTCTGTCACCAGCCTAGTCATCAAGAGACAAGTCCCAAGTGATGGTTAGCAATGAATGCCTGTCAAGAAACAGGGCTGGACACATGCTTGCCTATATGTCTTAGGCAGGAACCAGGATCCTGGGCTTGAGGTCAAATGATGCTCCTGGGTCAATGCCAGAGGCATTCACAGTATGTGAAGAATTTCAAGAAATAAAGTGAAGGAAGAATATAGGCCTTAAGAAATGCAGTTAAATTGTAAAAGTAGGTGTTGCAATGACCATGTAAAATTTAAAACTGTCATGAAGAGATACAACAAGATACACAAAGATACTTTCTTTTTGTATGATCAGAGGTGAATTTGGTGATTGGAATTCTAGCTTTGGGATAATACTTAGGGCTTGCAGTGATGGAAGCTTATCAAATGAGAAATCATCTGCAAAGCAGAGAGCAATTACTATCCCTGCTGCTGTTAGATAGGTTAATTTTCTTCCTGTTTATGCAGTTATCTTAGTTCATGGATTATTTTCCATAATAATAATAATAGTAATAATAATAGTCTGAAAATAAAGTAAATCAATAAATCAGAGTTTGAAATCAAGCACACAATCTGTAAACCAAATTTCTGAACTCTCAAACATCTAAGTTGCATGGGGCAAAGCTGAGATGGTTTGCCTAGCTAATTATTGTCAGAGCAGGCCCAAAATAAGAAACAAAGAGATAGGATATGTATGTTTGATAACCAAGTAAAAATCCAATGGGGAAAAAAAAAAAAGAAACTTTCTCTAATTAAAGGACATTTTCTACTACGTCTCATCTGCAGTCAGCATATGTTTCAGAAATGTCAGATTTACCTGGAAAATTATCTACATATAAGACCTAGATATGGCCAAAAAGTTTTCAAAAGTAAATTACTTCATAAATGAGTCTTTATGATAACATGGGGGGTTAGGTTCTGGAAATACTAATGATTTACATCAGAATAATGAAAGTTAATGTAATATTCCATTTCATATAATATTACGGAATACTTAAACAATGATAATAACTAAATAAAGATAGCTGCATTCTGATAATAGGTACATTCTTATATTATGTACAATTGAAAGCATAAACTCTAACAATTATGCTTAGGGTTATCTGAGTCATTATCTCTTTGTTGCCTCCTTATTTCCTGAAAACCTTTAACTACTATTCTGCTGTCCTCACAAAGTTACTCTAAACAGATAGCCACATATCCATTTAGACCCTTGGACATGGAAAGATAATAAGCACAAGAGCAGGCCTTCTTATTACAAGGATCCATGAGTTCATGCATGGAGTATCTGGAGAGGTAAAAATGAAGAACTGTTCAGTAGGTCTTATATTGTAATACAGAGGGAGTCGTAATTGGCTGTAAATGGTTGTTTTTATTATGCAACGATACATTAATACATGCAGTGCTTAAGGACATGGTTTAGTGATGGACTTGGCAGTCCTAGGTTAATGGTTGGACTTCATGATCTCAAAGGTCTTTTCCACTATAAATGATTTTATGATTATATGATTATATGAATACAAGAAACATATGGAAGAAATCCAGAACTGATTTTAAGCCAAACATCTTTATTTGTATTATCAAATAATTCTGTCTCTGAAGTTTTATAGTTCATTTTTTCTTATTGGTTTGACCATGGTCATAAGCTCACAACAGGTAAATGAATATTCTTTTTTTATGTCAGAGGCAGTGGCACTAAGGCAAGAACCCAACTGCTTTATTCTTTAATTTTGCTAGAAGTTTTGAAAGGGCCAGGTTCTCCCTCTGGGCACATGCCTATTACAAGAACTCAGCATAAATGTTGTAGCTCATGACGTGTCCAAACCTCAGCGCAGCACCTGAGGGACCATCAGCACTCAGGCTCTCATGGAGAGGAAGGTAAATGGCAGTTTATTGAAAGAAACAGGCACTTATACACTAGTAACAGAGCCAGCCCCTTCTTGGGCGGTTTTCTGCTTAATTCCTACGTTTCCATCACCACACGTGATCTTCCGCATCACCACATCCCTATGGTACTACAATTCCCCCCCTTCCATACTACTACAATTCCCCCCTTCCATGCTAACAAAGATACAACATTAAGTGCATTGGTGACGATGGTCAGTCATGTGAGCCAACAAAACATACCATGCCTCTACTGTGTCTAAGCGAGACTAACAAATGCTACTAGTCTATTAAAAATGCAAGGTCCAAAAGTTAAAAGCAACATCAGAATAAGAAAAGGACCAGAAAGACTAGATAAAAAAGTGGTTAGCCAGGGTGATTGGTTAAACCAGGATTCGTACCATGCTTGCTGTGCCTCACGTTCTCGTTTACGCTGTAACAAACCCTCACACAATTTCGCTAGTGAATCTCTAACTATGCCCGTGTGGTCCGCATAAAACAGCACTCTTCCTGCAGGACTGCACAGAGGCCTCCTTGTTGTAAGAAAAGAAGGTCTAGGCCCCGCCTATTCTGTACGACCACCTCTGATGACAAGGATAGGGATTTCTCTAGGGCCGAGATAGATCGTTCAAGTTTTTTTAAATCCTCATCAACTGCTGTGTGCAAGGAGGTCCAGCCATTGCGTTGTTGAACTAGGGAGGTGACGCCAGTCGCCATTCCAGTGACTACAAGTGCCATGAGGGTTGCGACCGTTGTGGCCGTTATTAGCTCCCTTTTGACCTGGACAGGTGATGGTTGTTTTTCCCAGTGTGCATATATGTCCTCCGAGGGATGATACAGAATCCTTGGCATAACTAAGACTTGGATACAAAAATCAGTGATGTTATTAAAAGGTTCAAGTGATACACATGGTACAAGGCCCTTCCTGGAACAAATTCACCACCCTCCTTCTCCGGGAATAACCCATTTGATGTTTCCACTAAAGGACTGTTGAGATGTTATAAGCACACAACGAGACCCAGCTCCTTTTCACCCGGCCTAGACAGGTTCCCCCCCATGATCGCTGACATCATGAGGCCGATATTAGACGTCTCCCACTTACATGAACCAGGGTTATCCTCTGTAAAGGAATTATAGGTTCCATTCCAAGCAATACCTTCATAAAACGGGGGTTTGATGTCATAGCAGAGCCAACAGGGGTAAATATATCATCTGCATCATGGACCAAAGGGGATAAGGGTCAGGGCTATCGGTGTGAGTCCTTTGAGGGACACAAATTGTACCTTTAGTAGCTTCGGGAGTTGTGTCAGGGGTGCGGATCTGTGGGGGTAGAAGCTCTGAGATTACTACGTTGGGGCATAGGGGTTAAGGCTGAGGGGTGTACCGTGGGGATTCTTTTACGATTTTAATAAGGGTGCCCCTATCAGTACCTGATGTCCAAAGCATTACTCCCCAAGTTTTGCCAATAAACCAAGCTGGATCAGACGGGTTAGTGACGTTCATCCAGAGGTACTTACAAGTCCCACGGTGCCATACCGTCCCACCGTCAGTTTTAGAAGGGGTCTTACAGCCAAAGGGACCCCACGTTACCGTAAGAAATCTATCATGTTGACTCGCGGTCCACGCTGTGGCAATAGTTTTGCAGCCCCAGTAGGCACAATAAAAATAACCAGGGGAATTACAGTAACTTCTACCGGGACTTGAACTTGGGCACCAATATGTATTCCTACCCCCAGTGTCCCATCTGTTATGTTACTAGCGCAATTCGGGGCTCACCAACCGTCCAGTAGATCTAGGCCCGTCAGCTGACAGACCGTGACATTGAAGGAGGAAGCACCCGGAGTCACTATAGATTGTAGTATTCGCAATTCTTGAAGTTGTATCAGTGTCCAGTTGTACAGGCTATCACCCTTGACCAAGGACACCAAACCAGTAGCAGTGCCGAAAACTTCGGATCCCTCCTTTTCCCTGTAAAAGAATCTTAAATCACGCATTATTATCGCGGTTAAGGTCAGGTTTGATACATTTTGCAGGGACCCACCTAACTTCTGGTTCATCAGGATGAGATACAGCTGCATATCCCCAAACAAAAACTACAAGTGACCACCCAGGCAACCATGTATCTGTTCCCGGAAAACGTACTAACACTTTTGCTTTTACATCAGTCATGGGAAGATTATAGTGTTTTCTCATGGGTGTACAATCTGTGCCATGCCTATCAAATTGATTCCAGAGATACAGCGCTTTCATTAAGATGATATCTTGTTGATCTAAAGGGACATGTGTTTTCTTTTCTATGATGCAATTTAAAGATTCTTTCAATGTATGGTGAGCACGCTCTACAATCGCCTGACCTGTTGTGTTATAGGGGATACCATGTGTGATAGTGATAGTCCAACCATTTGCCCATTCTTTTACAGATTGGGCCACAAAATTTGGTCTGTTGTCCGTTTTGATGTTACCTGGCTTTCCTAGCCACGTCATAGCTGTCTGCCAATGTGTTATCGTTTCTTTTGCACGGGCTCTCCTTTTAGCTGTAACAACTAAGACACCACTATAGGTATCAATAGTTACAAACAGATTAGAATTAGGTTTAAAAGGTTCATAGACTGTAACATCTGTTTGCCAAACCGCTGATGGAGCCAGTCCCTGTGGGTTGACTCCCATTTGCCAGAGTGGTGATGTTTGACAGTGTGAACACATTGCCACAATTTCTCGAGCTTTTGAAAATGATATCCCTGTAGTTTTTTCTAAGCTCTTTGAAGTCAACTAACTTGTCTGCAGACCCGCTGCAGACCCCAAGAATTCCCCCTTTTTGTTTTTTGAACAGCTAGTACCAAGTTTGTCATGTTCTGCAGGGCCCTGCAAACATGACGGCAACCAAGGCAATAGCAAACAAACAATACTGCCAATTGAGTGAATGGATGCCAAAATGGCTGACATTTTCTCAGATTTTGGTAACATGTTGCTGCAATGGGAGCCTAAAATCCATGCAGCACATACCATCAAAATCCTCACAGCCATGTTCTTGAGCCAACAACAAGTTTTGTTGTTGCTCTGTTTGTATATAATGGTGGCAAATTTGACTCACATTCTTAACTGCCTAAGAAACAAGGTGATTTAATTCTTTAATGCTTTCCCTGCTGTTACTCTGGATAAGAGAAGAACCGCTGCAATACATTTCCATCAGTTCCATAAACCAACTACATCATTACATGCTTCATCCAAAGCTATATTGCATTTAAATGCATTATGCTTATCAGCATGTTCATGTGTTGACTTATGTGGGTGTCATGGTCCCATCATAGCTTTCCACTACATTAGCGTCTACATAAAGACAACTATCAACATTCAAAGTGCAAACAATATCAACTTCTTTTGGGTTAACATTATACAGAGGTAATCAATTATCGAAAATATCAAGACTTTCAGTAAGATTCTTCATTCTCCGCATACATTCACTTTTTTGCAACAATGTCTGCAAGTCAGTTTCAAGGAAGGGCACACCAAACAAGGGCTGGTTCAGTAAGGAGGCCACACATTAGTTGTTGGGTTGACTGGCGGCAGCAGCGCTCCGATGATCCGGCACGCTAAGCTCAGGCCGCACACAGCGAGCAGGTATCCATCGCAGACCTTCATCTGTAGAACACAAGCATAACCTCTTCCCCAAGTTAACAATTCATGTGGTCCTGACCAATGCCCAGTACAAGGGTCTTTCATGCGTACTAAGACACCTTCATGTTTTTGCTACTTGTCAGCAATTGACAGAAAATGTCGCACAATGGGAGGCACCGCATGGTCAGCAGAGATATTCAGAAAGTTCAAAACATAACATGCTTTCCCTAATTGTGCCTCTGGGGTCATTCCCTTAATTCCCTTTTTTTTTTTTTTTTTTTTTTTTTTGAGTTAGTACCACTTTATTAATAGACTCACACCAATTTATACCCCCAGCTAAAAATACACACACTACGCAGGCTTTGTTATTTAAAAGGTGATAGGTTAGAACTACTCGTTCACATGCTTCCATCTTCCCTATGATTGGTCCCAGTGTGGTGCCCACACACTGCTCCCCCCTTGTGCAGGCATCCTGTTTTTTCTCATCTTTCTGTCCAGCTCTCTTATCTCTCTGCGAATACAGTTTCTTTGTCTCCCTTGGCCTTGCATATGACCTTCACAACACTTGCAGCTTGTTACAGTTTCGGCCTGCTCCACCTGCTATTACAACAAAGTTACTTGGTCTGGATTGCTCATAATATGTCCGTTGTCTTCCAGCCATTCCACAAATCCCCCTTTTTGTTTTTGAGCGATCCAGACCCCTTTTATTATTTTGTTCATAATTCTCATAAAGCAATTCCACACACAGATCAATATAATTAAAAAGATTACAGTGGCAATTAATACCGTTGTCCTGTGCAGAAACAAATCTTTTAACCATCCAGTAATTCCTAAACTCTGTAGCCAGTCCGTTAACCCATTCTCAATCTTTATGGCCTGTACATTTTTTCTCAACTCAGTAAGCTGCTTATGAATAGTTTGAGTGATCAGTCAAATTCATATGCTTTCCTTAGTGCTGTTCACTATAGGCTACTCTCTACTGTTCATGCTGTTTCCTTATCTTCTAGGGGTGAGTTCACATTCCTCCTTTGTTTCTGTCTCATCCTACTTTCTTCTCATACTCCCCCAAAGTTATTTAACTCTTTGCTGCAGGATCTCAGCTGCACATCATCAAAGCAAGGCCAAAACTGCACATCATCAATGTCAAAACAACCCACTGTCTCTGTTCTGTACAATTCTACAATTTCCTCCCCCCGTTGGGCTGATATATCTAGGCAACCAGTCTGCATCAGGTAGTTCATTGCTGGCTGTTTTATCACAGTTTTTTGAATCCTCCTTTTCATCTGAACTAGATGAAGGGGGGGTTGCCATGTCCGAATAACTCAGCGGCTGTTCTTGCCAGCACCATGTTTGGGTGTTGTTCCCTGCTTTGTCTTTTCTACGCAATCTGTCTTCGCCTTGCCTAATAGCCACCCGCACACCACTTTCTTTTGCCTTATCCCTTTCCTGCGGTTCTTGTTCCTCAACTTTTAATCTCCGCAGTAAATTTGCCAGGTCATCTGTTGAGTATAAGTTCTTTTGATACCACTTTGCATTCTTATCTTCTACCGGATAGCATTCCGCCTTTCTTTCTGATGGTGGGCTGTCCGGTAAATTACCCGGTGGACTAGGAGGACTAGGAGGTTTAGAGTCCCCTGCTAATGAAGTGCCCACCTGTGTTTCCTGATTTATTCCCGGGAGCTGAGGACGCTCTGCACCAAATATAGATACTCCCGCCGCAGCCCATATTTGAACCCCTTCATGTTTTCCGTTCATAGCACAACATATCTTACCCCAGGTTGAACCCCACGCCGTCATGCCCGTTTTCTCAGATTCCCAAATTTCTTGTTCAAATTTTTGCCCACAGTTCACAACACATAATATCTTGTGGGTTAACAATCAACCCTCTGCCCTTCATCCATAGGATGATTTCCGTTATATCTTTCCATAAGCATTTTTCCCCCCGCCTCCTTCACCCATTTTTTCAATACCTGTACCACGAAATCAACATCAACATCTTTTTCCAGCTTCATCACCCCTCCGGAGGTCCAGTGTCATCCAGCGCGCTGCCTCCCAGGATCACGTCAGGGTCACCACTAGTTGTAGCTCATGACGTGTCCAAACCTCAGCACAGCACCTGAGGAACCATCAGCTCTCAGACTTTCATGGAGAGGAAGGTAAAATGGCAGTTTATTGAAAGACACAGGTACTTATATACTAGTAACAGAGCCAGCCCCTTCTTGGGCGGTTTTCTACTTAGTTCCTCTGTTTCCATCACAACACGTGATCTTCCACATCGCCACATCCCTATGGTACTACAGATAAAAGCCCAATATTTTTGAATAGAAGGCACTATTTCTGCCATCATGTAACAAGTATCACAAATAACTGTAGAAGCTGTACAATATGTGCCCAGTTATACCACAATAGAAGGCTAAAATCTGTTTTCAGATTCCTAGTTACATCAAAAGAATATAAAATGGATCCTTTGATACGAGAAGTGTTTTGGGTTTTTTTTTTCAGTTTCTGCTAACACATTAATTTTGTGTATGCTGCTACGTTCCATGACGTCTGAAACAACCTTTTTCAGTCCTGGATTGAATTAGTATATTAACAGTAGTAATACTGCAGTCCCAAGACTGATGATGCAGTAATTTTCCAGCCTAATCATACTGAACTTCAAATACATTCATAGCAATTCTATTCAAGTTACTGTCTCAGAAGTATTTTTGCAGTGTGCATGAATTACACGTGACAGCATAGCCATTAGACAAGTGTTTCTACAGTTCATTGGAAATGAAATAGAGGAAGGTACTTCCCTAAGGTAAAAGCTCATGTGAACCTTGTCCCTGTCTTTGATCTTAATGAGACCTCAAATGACTATCAACTGAAAAAAATAGAAAATCAAAACAAATTCTAACTTGTGCAGTTATCATGGGCAGCTTATACCAACTATTTAAATTGCAAAGCAATAAATCGTTAAAATTGGCTCCAGACATACACACAACCCACACACATCCACAGACAACTGACACCACACTGAAGGCTGAGCCAGCAGTGAAACTGTTGCATGTCACCCAGTGTTTGGACATCTTAACCGGCTGGAAAAAGTGTCCAGATTTTCCAGGACTCTGGTGCCAGTTACAGCTGGGCCAAGACACTTTTACTGTTGTATGTTATCTATAGACCATGTGTATGTGTGTGTGACAGAGAACAAAAATAATAATGAACTGCGCTACCCATGTCATTCAGACCTTCAATTTTATGTCACAGAGTGGCCTAGTTCTGTTCTTGAGGTTACCTCACCCTAAATTTCCCTGTGTCAACATACAACACCATGATACATTCATATTTTCTGGTTATTACGAATGACAGAATTTCTGAGGTCAGAGGGGTCCTCTGGAGGTCATCTGGTCCAACCTGCCTGAGCAAGGATGAGTCAGCTAAGTTTTCATTCCCGCTCACTGTCCACTTATTGGGTCTGTACTTCATCAGTCTAATAGGATGTATGGCAAGCCATAATAAAATGAAGATAAATAACACTGAATGCTGTTCCCTCACGCACAGAGCCAATCAACTCATCATAGAAGGCTATCTCATTGGTTAGGCATGATTTCTAATTAGTAAATTAATGCTGATAACTCCCGGTCATCTTCTTGTCCTTCATTTCCTTGGAAATCGTTTCCAGGACAATTTGTTCCATCATGTTCTCAGAAATTAAGGTAAGACTGAGCAGTCTGAAGTTGTTTGGATCTTCCTTCTTTTCTTTCTTGGAGATAATCGTGACAGTTGTCTTCTTCCAGTCCTCAGGAACCTCTTCTAATCACCGTGACTTTTCAAAGATGATCAAGAGTCAGGGATGAGCAGGGATCTTCTAGAACTGCGGAAAAGGAGAGTGTATGGTCAATGGAAGCAAGGACAGGTGTCCTGGTTTCATCTGGGATAGAGTTAATTTTCCTCGTAGTAGCTGGCGCAGTGCTGTATTTTAGATTTGGTGTGAGAACAGTGTTGATAGCACACTGATGGGTTTGGTTGTTGCTGGGTGATGTTTATACTAAATCAAGGACTTCTGATTCAGTTTCTTGGGCCCTGCCAGCAAGAGGGCTGGAGGGGCATGGGAAATTGGGAGGGGACACAGCCAGGACAGCTGAGCTGAACTAGCCAAAGGGGTGTTCCATACCATGGGACATCATGCTGAGTATATAAACTGGGGGAAGAAGAAGGAAGAGGGGGACATTTAGCATTATGTTGTTTGTCTTTCCATGTAACCATTACATGCGATGGAGCCCGGCTTTCCTGGGAATGGCTGAACACCTGCCTACTGATGGAAAACAGTGAATGAATTCCTTGTTTTGCTCTGCTTTTGTGTGTAGCTTTTGCTTTACTTGTTGAATTGGTCTTGTCTCAATCCTCGAGTTTTACATTCCTTTCCAATTCTCCTCCCCAGACCTCTGGGTTAGAGTAGAGTAAGAGAGTGTCTGTGTGGTACTTAAGTTATCACCTGGGGTTAAACCATGACAACAGGCAATGTGGGAGGACTACAGTACCTGGTAAAACTATGGAGACAGTTATTCTGGGTAACAGAAAAACACTTGAGAGACAAGGCAGTCATTGGTCATAGTCAACATGGGTTCACAAGGGGAAAGTCCTGCTCAATTAATTTAATTGCCTTTTATGACAAAGTGATCCATCTAGTTGACTAAGGAAAACTAGTACATGTGATGTTCTTGGATTTTAGCAAAGCTTTTGATACTGTCTCTCATAGTGTGCTTCTGGACAAAATGTCCAGCACACAGGTAGGCAAGTCCATAATACATTGGCTGAACAAGTGGCTGATGGGTCAGGCTGAAATTTATAGTAAATGGGGTTACACAAGGCTGGCAGCGAGTTACCGGTGGGATTCCCCAGGGCTCAATTTCAGGGCCAGTGCTCTTCAATGTTTTTATAAATGATCTGGATGCAGAAAGTAAATGTACATTACATAAGTTTGCCGACGATACTAAACTAGGAGGATCTGTGAGCTCCATCAAGGGTAGAGAGGCCTCATAAAGACATCTGGATAGACTGGAGAGGTGGGCAATCAACAGCCATATGAAATTTAACAAGAGAAAGTGCTGGATTCTGCACCTGGGATAGGGAAATCCTGGTTATATGTACAAATTGGAGGATGAGCAGCCCTGCAGAAAGAGATCTGGGGGTTTGGGTTGATGGCAAATTGAATATGAGTCAACAGTGTGCCCTGGAAGCCAAAAGGGCCAATCATGTTCTGGGGTGCATCAAGTACAGCATAACTAGCCAGTCAGGGGAGGTTATTATCCCACTCTACCCTGCACTGGTGCAGCCCCACCTCGAATACTGTGTGAAGTTTTGGGAATCTCGATATAAGAAGGACATCAAACTATTAGATTCTGTCCAAAGGAGAATCACCAAGATGGTGGAAGTTCTCAGGGCCAAGACTTAGGAGAAGTAGCTGAGGTCACTTGGCTTGTTCAGCTTGGAGAAGAGAAGGCTCAGTAGTAACCCCATCTCAGCCTACAACTTCATCAAGAGAGGCCGTGGAGGAGGAGATGCTGATCTCCTCTTTCTAGTGACCAGCAACAAGACATGAGGAAATGCAATGGAGCAGTCTCAGGAGAAGTCCAGACTGGACATTAGGAAGGGTTCTTCACTGAGAAGGTGGTCAGTCACTGGAACAGGCTCCCCAGGGAAGTGATCATGGCACTGAGCCTGTCAGAGTTCAAGGAGCATCTGGACAACACTTTTAGTCATATGATTTAGTTTCAGGTAGTCCTGCAAGAAGCAGAGGGTTGGACTTGATGGTCCTTATCAGTGGACCCAAGATTTCCCTACTTTTTGGGGTTTTTTTGCTGATCATAGAGTCATAGAATTACATAGTCATTTAGGGTGGAAAAGACCCTGAAGATCATCAAGTCCAACTGTAAACCTAACACTGCCAAGTCCACCACTAAACCATGTCCCTATGTGCCACATCTGCATGCCTTTATAATACTTCCAGGCATGGTGACTGAACCACTTCCCTGGGCTGCCTGTTCCAGTGCTTGATAACTCTTTTGGTGAAGAATTTTTTTCCTAATATCCAATCTAAACTTCCCCTGGTTCCACTTGAGGCTGTTTCCTCTTGTTTTATCAGTTGCTACTTGGGAAAAGAGACCGACATGCACCTTACTACAAGCCCATTTTATTAATCCTTTTCTCTCACTGTCCCTACATGCTCTGACAGTGTCCCTGTTTTCATCCAAGATAACTTGACCTTACTTCTTCTATGCTCTCTTTTTATGTTTGAGTTTAATCAGAAGCCCCTTGGTGTAATGTTTTAGCACTGTATTACAGTATTGCTGTTGCTAGTTGCAGGCCATGAGCTTTTTACTGTGTCTGCAAGGCTTCAGGATTGGGGCTTATCAAGCCTGCTCTGTTGGAACCTTTTTTGATCTCCCTGCTGCTTTGTTTTACTTGGTTTAATTATGTTACCAATTTCTGTTGAATTTTCTGTTGAAAATTATCAATTGATCAGGTTTCTAAGGCCAATTGGTTTTACTTCTGTTCATCTTTGTACCGTACAATTACCACTTTATATAGAAAGCAGAAAGAAGCACTTATTCTATGCAGAATGAGATATTTCTAACCCTAGCATGTTGGGTTATAACTTCTAGTGATGGAGTGTAGAGAAAGACAGGCCTGATATGATGGCAGAGGCCTTCAGAGGTGGTGTTCTCTGTATTCAGGATGTGGTGTAGAAGAGCACATGGGGTCATAAGAGATACAGCATAGGCCTGGCACTGGAGATGCCGCAGCGATGAACAACTCATCCATAGTCAGTTAAAGATGTACTGACTCAGAGGTGGATGGAAGTGGTAACAAAGAAAAACATAACTAGTACCTAACATATGTAAAAGGTGGTAGCACATACAGTAAATTACGATATAAAATGGACCTGCAGACCAATGAGGTGTGAAAAGATGTTGGCAAACCTGACACAGAATCAGAATGACAGAATGGCTGGGGTTGGAAGGGACTTTTGTAGATCAGCTAATCCAACCCCCTTGCTAAAGCAGGTTCATTTAGGGCAGGTAAGTCACAGTGGTCCCAACTTGTTCCTATAGCAAGGAAGAAGAAGCCATCAACCTGAACAAAATATTCCTCCTGGCAAAGGACTCTAGATGCTGACAACTCACTGTACCCCCAGAAGAGTTACTTTTTTTCTTCTGTTTTAAGTGGATCTGTCCACTGATTTAATAAGTGATTCCTATTTCTAGTGTATTGAAATTTGTTGAATAACAATTTTGCGATCACTGTGTCCACTGCTTTCATGATTTCATAACACTCAGCTACATCTTTCTTCAAACAATCAAATCAAAGGATAATATTGGCTATAAGGAATCTCCAGGAGTTATCTTTCCGCAAGTCTTCCCTTCCCCCGAGCTGGACCTATTCAAAGCAAGCTGCTCACAGCTGAGCCTGGTCAAAATTTGACTGTCTCCAAGGATGAAGATTTCACAACCTCTCCAGGTAATTTCTTCCAGGGTTTAAATATCCTTGGGGTAATTTATTTTCCTCTAATTTTTATTGGCATTGTCATACATTTTGTTGCAACTTCTGACCATTGCCTTTCATCCTTTTGCTGTGTATCTTGTATCTCTGAAATTATGTTAATGCCTCTGTCCTGAGTTTTAACTGTCAGTTCTGTGCTTAGCAACATGCAAACTCTTTTACTACCATTTGCTTACTTTTTTTACACAACTCTTTTTTCAACCACAGACACAGTTCTGTAAGGTCTTCTCAGACCTCCTAGCCATCAATATAATATTTAAATGAGCTTAGTATCTTTTCCAAACTCACAGACGTTACCCCATGTGCTTTCTTTCAGACAGTTAATCAAGATAGTGAATAAAATTGGTCATACCAGCCACCCTGAGGGATGTCTCTATCTACCCTTCTGTATTATGAAAAATCACCATAAAATCCTATATTTTTTTCCAACCTCTTAATCAATTGTTCTAGTGAGTCCATGCCCCAAGGCTCAGGAACAACACCCACTGCCCTGCACTGAGGGGTCTGGTGCTGTGGTCCCAGAGGCCCCAGGGACACAGGCAGGGCTTTGTAGCTGGACTTACAGTTGTTCTGTATATATGCTTCCTTTCTGTCTGTGAAAAGATTTTGACTATATCAAATCAAGGTACTCTTCCAGGCGTCTTGGCTTTCTCTCTGCTTTTACTGAAAATACTCCTCCATGATATTTCTATTCTGATTACCAGCAGATTGGCTGCAGTCTAGTTAATGTGAAACTCATCTTTCCTGTACAGCTTTTTTTCAGGTCTTGCATACGTATCTGGCAGCGTTACACAAGCTGTTGCCATGAGAACTGGACTCCCTGCTGGGGAGAACCCCTAGCAATCTGAATTTCACCCCTGAAATGTTCCTATTATGTTTCTCTACTTTATCATCACCAGCATGGGTTAGGACAATTAGTTCTGCTCTTCCACATCAAATAGCCTTATTTGGTCATCTTTAGTATCACAAACTCAGCAGTCACTTTGAATAGTTACCAGATTTACTACTCCCAGCACCTCCTTCTTCCACCCCTGAAGATTTCCTGTTCTCTTACTCTATAGTACCTATTCAATAAGTTAACAAAAAACCAAGGCCTGGTCTTGCTGATTAATTATACCTCAGGTTCAGATGTACCTAAAAGTGTAGGAAAGACTGCAGGGAGAAGTTAATTTAAACTCTTAGAGATATCCATTACAAATACAAACTAATCGTTTACTACACTTTCTCTCATGGTTGCTCAGCAGCTGCTTTTTTATCCTCTCAGGACAAAGGAAGCTCTGCTTTGTCATTGGGATCGCCTTGACAAGCCAATCCTTTTCACATCCAGAAGTAACAACTTAGCAGGTCTTGGCTGACTCACACATTGACCTAAAATGCAATACCACAACCGAAATAACATTCATTAACTGTCCAAATTCAAAATTCACCAAGTTTATTTGCTTCTAGGAGTCATTCACAGAACATCTTCTTCTGGCTCTTCCCATGCAAAATTGCCGTGAAAACTACGGTGTCCTGCTTGTTATTCACTAGTTCCTTCAAAGTGCTGAGGGAAAATACTTTAAAAAAAGGAGCAGCTGTAAATCTAAAAGGTGTTCAGGAGCAACTTAAATTTTTAGTGGTTTGCTCCCATTGCCAAGACAATACATTCTACTTAAGTCTATTTTTTTTTACTATTATCAACTCTAACCTAAATGGTATTTGGACAAGAAGTTAATGAGAACTGATAAATGAGTTAGGTTTTCTGGTATAGAACAGGACTGCAGTTAGATGGTAGCTGTAAAGGGTTTTAGGCAAGTATGGGTGTAACCAATTTTTGTAGTAAGAACTCTGAATTCAGGCTAGTGCTTTGTTTCCTCTTTTTTTCGCAGTTTAGCCAGTTTCACTCTTGACTAGACATCTTGTCTACAGCTCATCTCAGACACAATACTCATAATATTTCTACTTACATCTTCCTACTCAACCCCGTCTGTTATTGAGTTTGTAGGCCATGCTATCTATTAGTGTCTGCTCAATAGTGTTAATCATAGTGTTATTCTACCAAAAGTTCAAATCATCAGCTATGCAGGAGAGAGTAAGAGTGTATAAATCCTGATGACTTTGTTAGGAAACACTTAAGCAACACAGATGCACTACTGGAGACATTGAATTCCTCGTTGAATCTTAGAGAATAATAGCAACAACAAATCTGAAAACAGCAAGCCAAGTGGCTAGAACAGATGAAGCTGGGAGAAGGGAAAGGAAGAAATTTGTTTCTGGGGAGGTGGGAAGATAAGCAGAAGTCAGAAATGTAGCAGCAGAACTTATTTAAAGAGAATAAGAATCCTGAAGAAATCAGTTTGTGATCTGTATAACTTTGTTGTCCATAACCGCTGCTAATAAAAAAAAAAAAAGTAAATTACTATATGTAGCTTTACATTTCATATGCAAAATTTTGGTAGGGTCACAAGTAAAAAATACTTGAAAACCATAAAACTAATTTGCCGCTGCTCTGGAATCCAAATGTCAAATCTTAATGTTCTATGTCAGACATATTTTTATCATCAAATCATTAATGTAAAGCTATCTGAATATAAATATTTCAAGAAAGTGCACTTCATTCTGATAGACTGAAGTCAAACTAGTGCTAACTAGTCCAATTTCATCATTCTTTGTTTAAATACATCTAAATGTCAGCTGTAGGATATTCAGCACCTTTAAGAGTTCTCATCTATGATTATTTCCTTTCTCATGTATTTCCTTATAGCATTATTTCTTAATCTAACTTATGCTTTTATGCTAATTTATGCTAATGTATGCTAATGGATACAGCTTAAAGACCTGTGCAAAAGTCTAAATGTTTGAGAATAAAAGTATCAAACACATGCCAGGATCTCAGCTGAAACAAAGGATTTCAGCATTTTGTTGATACTCCATATCTGATAAGTTTTTGCAGTATTTCTGTGAAAATTGACTTGAAATGTAATGCAAATCCCAAGAACGTGGCTAAAAACTCATAGTATATTTATGTTTTATTTTGAAGCATAATTCTTAAAATAAAAGTAAGTTGAGCAGCTGTGAGTGAGCAGGGTAGCATAAATATGTCTGAAAGTGCTGACTCAGAATCCATATGTAAGATAATTATCTTGTAGGACCATGACTGTATGACTCATGAATATAGACAACTCCTACATCAAAATATATTCTTGGTGAAAGACTTCCCCCCGCCCCCCATTTTGAAGTGATTTTTTGTGTGTTTGTACTCAGTCCAATTCACTATCATCCCTCACCTAATAAAATGATAGATGTGTTCAACTTAGTCCTAAAGGGCCTTTGTTAAGACTGCAGTGCAAACATCAGTTGACATTTTTAAGGTCATACCCAATGACACATAAAAGTAAGATTAAATAAAAGCTCAGCTGATAAACCAAACAAAACTGCAGAGTTCCCAAAAGGCTATGAACAGCTTATTATAGACACTATAAGTTCTAGTGTCTGAATCTGAGGACAAAGACCATCTTGAAGGACCTATATCTTATCAGGATTTACAAATCAAGAATACAAGTTCATGAAGGTAACAAGAGAAAATAGTGTTGTTTTGCGCTGGATTTTTTTTTTTTCAGTTCCTTTCTATCAGAAAATGTACAGCATCTAATTACTAATGTTTAATGTGCCCTGATATACTGTTCATTCTTGTAAACTGTGTAAATTTCCAACTATAATTTCAACAATAATACATATGAAGTAGCAATGGTAGAGTTAAAGAAATTGTAATAAGTATGGACATATAAGTGCACATTAAATCATGTATTTAGCATGTACGTATCTACCTACTGGATGCCTCAATTTATCAAGTATAATCTAAATCTCTGTTGTGAATGCTTTAACAAATAGTAGTGCGTAATCTTGGACAGAAAGGAATTAAACCAGATTTGGTCTGGTGGTGCTCAAAACCTCAGTACTACTGCACATACTGGAAAGGAAAGAAAAATTTATACAAGACATTTGTATTATTCACAAAATAAGATGGAAGGAAAGCTATTCTGTCTGTTTACAGATTCCTAAAACCACAGCCTTTTCCCCTGCTGTTCCTCATTATGGATTACATTTACTACTGTCCAGAACAAGAGACAAAAAAGCACCGTAGTACCAATGGAAATACCAGAAAGAAACTTGCAGGGATATACTGTATTTTGGAGGGGTTTTCAGTTTTCCTTTAAAATATGTTATATTCTCATCCAGAAGATGCTGAGAAACAAACAGTTCTGTAATCCTAAATTCTATGTGCCCTTCTCATCAGCACCAAACATAGCTGTTACATAGCAGAAGGGCTTTAGTTATCTCTCCTGTTAACAAGTGTCATTGTCTTTCTAGGCATTTTTTCAGTCCTGTGCTGTCATAAGGTAATAAGATAAAAAGAGAAGAACAGCGCAGCTTATGTTTGCTATTATTCTGCTATTTTTCCAGCTTTATCTTTCTTTACATTATTGTATTAACTGTGATCCTGAGCAGGTTGGAGTTTTGAGAAATGTTACTGCTTTCATTTTCTGCTCATTTACCAGATATGTCTGGTTTGTTACTTTTGGTATCTTACACTCACGAGATCTTGACACTGTTCAGCTATTTCTGATTGCCTGACTCTACTTGTACTGTCACTAATCTCTTTCTGAATATATTCTTCATCTTCCTGGCTATGTTAAAGGATGTGACTGATCCAGTCCTGACATTTTATCTGGTATCAAATCTTGCTTCAAATATTAAGAGGTTGCACACCTTTTTAAGTGCTTTATAACTATAATACATCAATTTTTAAGTTGCATAAATATAGAAAACTATAGTAAGAATTTCAGAAGATATATCATTTGTGGTTTATTATTATTTTGGAGGATGAAGTGCATAAAACACATGAGTAAATAAAATAATTAAAATAAGCATTTAAGACCAGAAGATATAGTCGCTGATTTCATTTTCAGAAAACTAGGCTCTGTTGTTTGGATACTATTTGTGATGATGTATGAAGCATTGCAGGACAAATTTCAAATGAAAATAGTGCAGGAGAGAGAAATGTGCTAGTCTAACTAACAGACTCAGAAAGTGAATGATATATGGAGTCTAATTTATGGTCAGATAAAAAAAAACAAACCACCAAACCAAACAAATAACAAACATCTATCTTTCTACAACATAGAGTGGAATTTAAAGTTTGGAGCTAAGCATTGAACTTTACTGGGCAGCACAGAATGCAGGTGCATTTTCCAGTTCAGAATCCAGCCTTACCCACTTTCCAGCTCCACAGCATGGTTAGAACTGAGGGCATACTACCCCATGTCCTTGTTTTCATAAAAAGAAAAACTCTGGTTGCAGACAACATGCTGTGGCAGGCTCCAGCAGGCATCTAATCTAGTCAGTTAATGGTCAAGATCCCCGAGTTGTTTTGTGGGAAGTCTGCAGATAACAAGTCTAAGTGCATCAGAAAACCATAGGTAAAGAACTAGAAGGAATTGTTTCTGACTTTTCCAGGGGTTATTTCATATATTAATAAAAGACTGATTGTACTTGTGTCACTTCAAGAGTTTCTTATCAAAAGAGCAATGGCTGTGGTAGTGTTAATGAAAGTGTGTAAAGCAGATTCAAGACCTGCAGTGATAAGTCCACTCTCCTTAATAACTGTACTTTGCTAGAAATAGAAGGGGAATTTTTGGACTATCACGACAAGAATTGTGACAGGCATCAGAGGGTATGAAAATGTTCTTATGTCTAATTAAAATCACTGAAATGTACACTCATGGACTAGTCACAGTAATTCATGTTTTGTTCTGATCACACATTATAAATACACCATATGGGCTGTTCTGTAGAAAGCTTTTATTTCCATACCCTCCAACTCTCAGAGCTAAGAAAATAACACAGAGCACTGAACAAGACTCCAACAGTGCATTTATATTGGTTCTCTGCTTGGCTTTGTTTCCTGTGGCATGATCATCAAAAAGGACGATCCATGATTTTGCTATTATGAACTAAACCTGGAGGTTTAGCTGTTTAGAAAACTTACCCAGACCCTAGATGTGTAAGTTCATATTTATTTTATTTCCATGTTCAATTTGGATTTTAAAAATGGAAAGATATGTGATAATAGACTTTATATACACTTTAGCCATAGGGCACTCTTGTTCACTGGGAGGTTGCTGCTTTTTTCTTCCCATTGGGCTCTCTGAAGTAGCTCGACTCCATGCAGCTGGCTTGCTGAGAGCTGAATAAACCCACACTGCAGAACATAGAATTGTGTCAGCAATTTTTATTTAAACAAAAGGATCATTATAGTGCCCTTACACTAAGAGTTATTCCCTGAGGAAGATTCCATGTGTGAGTCTTGTTACTCTGTTAACTGCATACGGGTAGATTATGTTCAGTTACATAAGGACTGAAGCAACTTACATTACTCTAGTTTTAGATCAATAACAGTGAAACCAGAATCCACTATTTTATCTTTAGAAAGCCTAAATTTTCTTAAATAAAAATGAATATAGACTAATTAAAAAGAATATTAGAATAATGGAATTGCAAATGTGAAACCAGATCCTCAGTTACTATAAATCAGCACAGCTCCATAGAATTGAGTTATACAAATTAACCCCACCTGAGGGTTGTCCAATCTTGTGTTATAATTGGGACTACAATCGCAGACCACTAGCAAGATATTGTTCAAACAATGAGGAGCAGTAAGAAAGAAGTAGTGTATTTACTTATTTTAGGAAACTATATGCAGGCTTTAAAACAGATACATTCACATGTCTTTGAAAAAAGTATAGAACTGTAATTATAGCAGAAATTACAATAAATGTGAAAAATAATTATTTAATTAGCCTGTATATTCAATTTAATTAGGAAAGTATCCATATAGATGACACAAGAAAATACCTCTTTCTCCTTTGCTGTACAGTATGTCAGTATTCATATGCCAATATACCTAGTACAGGCATTGACAGGAAAATTATCTTTTAAAGAGATAGAGTCACACTAGGATACATGCTGAACACAAGGAAAGTAAAAAATATGCCTTTTCACATAAAGTTTTGTGAATAACATTTGATGAAAATCTTGACAGGAACAATATTCTCAGATGCTGGAAGGAAAAATGGTTTTCCTTTTCCTGGGTTTAGTTATAGAATTATATTGTGGTTCTTATTTACTTTCCAAGTAATAATAAAAACAAACTTCACACGAGGATTGCAATTCACTTGTGAATATTTTCCATAATCCTTTACTGATGGATCACGATGATAAAAAAAGAGGAAGAAAAGATATTTCCGGGCAACTGAAGAATCTAAACCTGGAAAAGGTTGCGTGGTCTAACAAAGTTCAACAGGTCAGTTACCTTATTCATACTGTTGGAGAGCTCCAAACAGAAACAATTAAAAACAAAAAACCCCAAACAAACAACAACAAAAAAAACCAGAAAAAAAACCCCACAAACAAAAAAACACCCATACCACACACACATACCCCAAAAAAACCCCAATCACCATCCCCAAAACACAAAGGAATCTATGTATCTATTTTTGAACAAGTTTGCAGTCCTTTGCCCTGGTATGATAAACTAACTAAAAGTGTAAAGACAAAAGAAAGTAGAAATCAATACCCTTCCACAGTTTTCCTCTAAAGATCAGAAGTTATTTCCAGCCTTTTCATAGTAAACCTGAGCTTGACTATGAGATCAAGTAGAAAGGAGGCACAACCATTAGAAATCTGGCCAGTGACAAGAAGAGAGGTGGTAAGTGTGAACCTGTTAGCATATAACTACTGGCAGTAAGATCAGTGAAGACTATTGCTTTTAGCAGTAGACTTGCCTGGAAACTTTCTTCAGTCAGTTGCCTACAACTGAACAGAGCACATAACCACTGATCTTAAGTGTGGGCCAAAATAATGTCTGACTTCACTCAAAGTTATCTTTCCTGTTTCTGCCTGTAGTTAACAGTGTGGTTTAAAAACAATCCTTCATCAACTATTCCTTTTCACTTTCCCAGTCAGTAATTTAGGGTCTTTCTATTATAGAAGCTAATTAATAACCATGGTACCATTAATTTGTCTGACAGCTCTTAAAATCTATCATATTCTTTACCTTAACGTCCTCTTGCTCAAAAATTTCCACAACTATGCCATTCATAAGTCTGTATAAGAGAGGTATCTCTCAAAAGAGGCAAGCACTATGCAGATAACAGATTTCTCATATAAAATATTATTTCTTTCAATAAGGCCTCACAACACTTGCAATTATTGTTCCTTTCTCTATCAATGACAACTTCATCACAGCAGGCATCCAACTAAAAAGAATAAGATGTCATCTATTCTTTTGCTGTTGTCTGTTCTGAATCTGCAGAAATCTCATAAAAACCAGGAGACAAAACACCCACCAAGAACTGCTAATAAAGGCTACTCCTGTGGTTTGCTACAAAGGGATTTGACATACATTTTTGAAAACCTGAAAAGAATGAGACAAGAACAAAGGAAATACAGTGATGGCATGCAGTCTGCAAACACCTACACAGATGCAGAAGTTCCTGCTTGGAAGTGACCATGCAGAGTAGTAAGACCTGAAGTTCACATCATCCTCCAAGTCTCCAAATTAGCTTGAAGTATTGCTTTCAGCCATATACCAGCACCATTTTAGGGCTTATGCTATGCATATGCACAAATACATGACAGTTGTATACAGGGCTCACAGTAGCTTCATGTGAGGGACAACTGAAGTTTATATTTAGTCCCACAGATCCAAGCACATTTCTCTGAGATAAATCTTACATGCCACCTGAGAAAGACATAGTGAAACTCAAGGTATGTGATCAACATCACTTCTGAGTAACTTCCTACTATATCTCAGTATGCTACATCCAAACTCAGTGATTAATACAGAAAGTTGAACTTCAACACCCCCTAAAAAGAAAAAAAAAAAAAAAAAAAAAAATAGAATAACTCCCTTAAAATTTCAAGTATTTCTAAAAGCTTTTTCTTCTTTCTAATTTTTTCATTGAATTCTTTAAGCCCTTCCAAAACACATATACTACATATACTGACCCATTCTGTATTTCCCTAGCTGGAAAAATATAACACCTAGATAGAGTTAATTTTCCTCTTAGTAGCTGGTGCAGTCCTGCATTTTGGATTTAATGTGAGAACAATGTTGATAGCACACCAATAGGTTTAGTTGTTGCTGGGTGATGTTTATACTCAGTCAAGGACTTCCCAGTTTCTTGGGCCCTGACAGTGAGAGGGCTGGAGGGCCATGGAGAATTAGGAGGGGACACAGCCAGGACAGCTGACCCAAACTAGCCAAAGGGATATTCCATACCACAGGTCAGCATGGTCAGCAACAGAAAGTTGGGGGAAGAAGAAGGAAGGGGGCACATCCAGCATTATGGCGTTTGTCTTCCCAAGTAACCATTACATGTGCTGGAGCCCTGCTTCCCTGGGGATGGCTGAACATCTGCCCATGGGAAGTGGTGAATTAATTCCTTGTTTTGTCTTGTTTGCATGCACAGCTTTTGCTTTACCTATTAAATTGTTCTTATCTGAACTCCTAAGTTTTAAATTCCTTTCTGATTCCCTTCCCCAACCCTCTGGGTGAGGGGGAGTGAGCGAGTGGCTGTGTGGTGCTTGGTTGCCGGCCGGGGTTAAACCACGACACACCTAGTAGGAGCCTGGATCATATTACTTTTTGGATACAGAATTATATTCAGAAATCATCACTGAAATTAAATTAAGGCTATTGTATACCAGTGCTTTTTTACTTCTTGTAATAAGGTTTAATCAAAACCTTAATCCGGCAATGTATTTGTTTATTGGAGTTGGTAATAAAATGAGACAGGTCATTACCTCTTTTCCTGCTTTTCAATATAAAACTCAGAGTTTAGTTTCTGTATCAATAGGCTTTTACACTCTTAATTTTTAAAATTATATTTTTATCAGTTTTAATGTGTTATAATTTTTGAAAACATTAAATATGTCATTAATGTTTATGTTAAATTACCCTACCCATTGCATATGTTGCTTGAGACTATAATCAGGCAAAAGCTGAGCCAGGTCCTTAAGTCTTCTTCTTTATGAACTTATTTTCAGATAACCATGGCAATGCTTGGCTCTTGTGGGGGATTTTGTTACTTCTTTCAAAAGCATACAGTTCAGTTAATAGACATGAGTTCAAGACAATAATAGAAACTAATCATCTGAAAAATGGAAGCACTGCACTCCACTGCAGATTGTTTAAATGCAAACATGTAATTTCACTCCTCTAAAAGAAAAAGCAAGCAGCCCTTGCAAACTGGATTTGCAAACACTGAGGTGGAAAGAAGTGCTGTGATTTTTTGACAGCTTCTTAGACTTTGTTGTTGGTTTCATCCTCTCTCTTTTCTTATGTGTTGGTCTGTCTTTTTTACCTTCTGTTTGGTACATACAAAATCCTTTTCTCTCTTTTTCTCCTATGCTATTTCCTCTCCATATTGGAGAATAGTTTTGGTCCGTCTTCTCCACAATCTCCCATTTGGTAGTTGTAGACAGCAATAAGCCCCCTGTAACCTCTTCTTCAGGCTGAACAAACCTTGTTGTCTCAGCATCTTCTCATATTCCAGGGGTTCCTGTGGTAAATGACATGGTTTGGATGTGGCTGAATGCGATGATGGGTAAGTAGACAACGGATAAGGTAGTGATTTAAGGGCAAGAGACGTAACAGTCTCTGTGAGAGATCCAGAGAACCTTTGAGAAGGGCAAACTGAGAACACCTGCAATGGTGACAGCCTGTTTAAATACTTCAGAAATCTGAAAGGGCTGATCAGACATAGGTGTTCTCTACCCAAACCTTTAACTGACAGGATGTGGGGTAACTCAGGAGAAACCTGGAAAACACCCTGAGAGACCCTGGAGAGAGAACAGAGGGGATCCCAGGGCCCAGCCCCAGGATCACACATGGCACAGCCAGGACCCTTGCACTGTTTCATGTGACATTTCTTCAGGACTACATTGTCTTCCCAATGGGACAGTGAGGTCATATCACACATTAACATTAAACATATCTGTAACAAAATGTGCATTGGTATCCAAGCCAATTTGGTATTAAACCACAAGAATGAATGTTGATGTCAGAAGTGGGATACCATTAGACTGTTCAGAAGTCTGTAACACAGGGATGGATGGGCATTAGGATCTGCAAGATGAGGCTGTGGCAGAAGCTGTCGCTGGGCAAGGGGCTGTCATGATAGAGGGGTGCATGTAGCTGCCTAATTCCCAAGTTTGGGCAGTGAGCTGGAAAGTTGGCATTTTAAAATTATAAATGTTAATAAAATAATACAAAATCTTCCTCTCAGAGCTGCTGTGAGTAAGCAATTGACATGAAAACCAGCATTTCTGGATTTTTTACATAAGAAATTTTATTTTCCCCAAAAATGAAATATATTTTCAGGGTTTCCAAGTATGCTTTAAAAATATTTTTGACTGTGTTTTTATGTATCAGGAATTGGTGAACCAAGTGTTTTACTAAAATTTTGTGTTCAGTTTAAAACCAGGGTTTTTGGTTACCATTAGTACAGCAAACTCATTTACATAAGTCTGTTAAAAATATAAGGATGAAAAATATGAGATTTCTACATTTTTTTTAATACTCTATAGTACACAGCATTCATTTAAGATCAAGATGATATAATGGTAGAACTTTATTTAGACAAGAACCATTTACCTTATATGAGAGTAGACTATGTCCCTGTAACTCTAAGGTCAGCTCTTTTCTGATCTGAAAAGCCACAAGTGTGTGAATATATTTTGAGTATCTTAAAAGCCAAAGTTTTCCTTTTGCTTTAAAATAAACATTTTTGTATTTGTTATGACAGTTATGGTATGTGTGGAAAATGGCAGACACCACTTTTTTTAACTGGGTAAACAGAATGTTCAGGTGTTCAAATCGATTTCTTTATAGAGCTATATTTATTATAAAATCGTGGGACAGGATGAAAAGATTACTTTACACATCGATTCTAACCATATGTTTCTTCCTGATATCCACCCTATTCTAGACACACACAACCCAGAAAAAAAAAACAATCCCCCCCAAAAAACCCAAAAGCCACCAACAAATCCTTCTCTGTGACACCTGTAGATCTTTCTCACTATGAAAAAAGAAAGAACCAGACTGCAACTCTTTTCACCTTTAAACTTCCTGAGGTTACCTTTGAACTGATCCAACATACTTGCTGGGATTTGCAGGAAGCAATTGCTTCCCACCATTCCTAGAAGTCTTTTGGGGGTGGGGGGGTGGGAGAGAGAGAGAGACCTGTTACTCATTTCTATGTTGCTAGCTTTCAGGCCTGCTTCATGTTGTTCTAATGTTGAATCAGATGTATAAAATATTTAATTCCTATACATGGTAGCCAGTGGCACAACCCAAAATGACCTATCTTTCCATGTTTGGTACTGAAGGACAAAAGTGGAAGCAAGAAGATAATCTAAAGCTAAAATTACCATCTAGTGATTGGATTCAAGCCATTGTGCAAAAGAATTACAGAAAAAATAATGGTTAATAGGATAGTCTAAATTTTCTGTACATTTACTTTGTTGAAGATATAGGCATTCCTTTGGCTGTTTATTGTCTTGTGGAACTGCTGGGTCATATGAGGGAAAAAAATATGCTGTACATCTCTTTTCTGTATCCCTTATGCACTTGAATAGATCCCTCTTTGTAGTCATAAAACTAGCAGAATCATTCATAATTCTCAAAAATGTAAGAAAATATTTTAAAGTCTACCATATATGCTAAATCACATGTGGCTTTCTTATCACTTTCTTATATGGACTTTGATTTTAATACTGCATATGGATTTGTTAAAAACAACACATTTACTTAATCTTACCTGAAAGTACATTTTTACTCTTGTCCAATAGATTGATGTTTTGTCAAGGCTGACATACTGTTTTACTTAAGCTGACAAGTGCTTGATTTGGTTTTGGGTTTCTTATGAAAAATAAAGACTTTAAATTAAGATCAAAGAACTTCATCATCTTCACTACTCACTGTAGGACTTAATAATCCCAAACAATTTGACAGTTTTTATACACAGATAGTGTTTTAGTATTTAAAAAATACTACAATTTTTAAGAATATTAAAATATTACTGATTTATATCCTCTTAGAGAAACTGTACCCTAGAGTACAATTTGGACAAATATATTCTCAGTTGCAAAGATTTTCTGAAATTCTGTTTTAATTAAAGCATCAAATAGCACTATATGTATTAAAAAATTACTAGCAATAAATTGTCTATAAATCCTTTTTATAAAAAAAATAGGTTTATATTTTATATTCAATGAGAACAATAAATTTAACCTTAATGTAATCTTAATGCAGAATCAAATATTCATATAGCAGACTACTGATGTTTGTATTACTGGATCCAGAGATCCTAGTATAAGTCTGTGGCACAGGGTCACATTGACTTTATGTTAGGGAAGAGACAGAGATTTATATCACCTCTTCTTCCCTTCCAGAGGGAAGAAACCTGGATTTTGAGGCCAGTTTAAAAATCTAATATAAGCCAATTTTGCTAACACATTTTGGGGGACAGAGTGCTAAGATATGCATAGGATTTCATTCTCAGAGGTTAATCTAAACACACTTTCAAGAAGAATATGGGTCTCTAAAGAAAGTTTGCATCATTTCTTCTAAGGTCACAAGATCTGTAGTGTAAAAATCAGATAATATGCGTTAAGGTGTGCTGTAGAGCAGAAATAATAGTTGCTGTGCTATTGTGATTGGAAAGAAAGTCATTGCAGATGTGGGTATTTGGGACACCTGAGCATGCTACCTTATCTTCTGCTGTCACATCATAAAGGCAGAGATGTAAAAAAGTCCTGTGCTACCTGCCAGCCACATGTGGATACCTTAGGGCATCTCAAATAATAGTAACACTAGACACCTGTACTTAAGGATATAAATTTGGTCCTGGGAGTTCCAACATCACATCTGTTTCTTTTAGATGCAGTTTAAGAAGTTAAGAAAATGGCATTCCTTCCCTGAGATTAAAAGGATAAACTGGAATTAATCCTGAGAAGATCTATGGATATAAAATCTGGTACTTTAAGCAATCACCTGTGATATAGGACACTGCCTTCCAGTGCTGAACTATCACATGCATTTTAGGCAAAATAAAATAAGAAAAGCAACTGAAAGAATACTTTCAACACAGCATTAAGAAAAAGCCTGATTTTAATTAAGCATATTCCAGATGAATATAAAAGACTTAAATGTCTGTCTGCCAGATATAAAAGCAGAAAGGTAGAGGTGTTGGAAAAGAAAGTAATTTGGAAGAGGAAAGACAAGGAGGATGGAGGATAAAAAAAAGCTGCGCACCCTTTTAACTCTAGCCTCTAGGATTTTACATAAAAGGATTTACGAAACTGTAATTATTAAAAGCCATCAGCTATCACAGTGGACAGGTCAGAATGAAGATCCACCTGTGTTTGTTCTCCGTTTCCCAATAGCCATGACTAGATACTTAAGAAGCACTCTAGGAGATTAAAAACAGTTTTCAATAGCTTTAACTTACTCCTCCACTATGTAATCATCAGGGTTTCAATGAACTGAATGCCTTAGCAATTACATATTTACATATTATTATATAAATATATATTACTATATATTTAAATTCTAGCAATTGGAAACAATAGTTTCCAATATGAACACTACAGTATCTGATTATTTTTATTATTTTATGTATATATATTATATATATATAATATATATAATAAAAAGTATAGTGATTTATAGCAATTAAAAACAATAGCTGCCAATAGGAAAAACTCTATGGATCTGACGATCACATCTAAAATTATTTTTATTTAATAAAACCACAAACTATAATGTAATGATCTCAAAATAAATATACTTCATTCACTTAATATGTGTTTGATGAATAAACTTCATATAGGAGATATGGATTTGATAGATGGGCTGTTTGATATATAAGGAATTGGCAGGATGATTACATCCAAAAATTTACATTCAACAGTTCAATATCCAAGTGGAAACCAGTAATGAGTGATGTCCCTCAAGAGTCTGTACTGGGACCAGTACTGTTCCATATTTATATTTATGATACAGAGAGTGAGACTGAGAGCATCTTCAGCATGTTTGTGGATGATATCAAGCAATTGATTGGGTTGAGGGAAAGAATGCCATCCAGAGTGACCTTGGCAGGCTTGAGGAGTGCGCCCATGCAAACATCATGAAGTTCAACAAGGCCAAGTGCAAGGTCCTGCACCTGTGTTGGGGCAACCCCCGGTATTAATACAGGTTGGGTGATTAAGCTATTGAGAGCAGCCCTGCCAAGAAGGACTTGGGGATGATGGAGAGGAATAATTAGATATGAGCTGGCTATGTGCACTTGCAGCCCAGTAAGCTGATCACATCCTGGGCTGCACCAAAAGCATAGCCAGCAGATCAAGGCAGGTGGTTTGCTCCCTTTGCTCTGGTGAGACTCCACCTGAATTACTGTATCCAGCTGTGGAATCCTTAGTAAAAGGTGCCCTTCCCATGGCAGGGGGAGTGGACTAAACAATCTTTAAAGGTCCCTTCCAACCCAAACCGTTCTATGATTCTGTGATTCAATAATTCTATGATACTAAAATCTGTAAATTTATGCAGCTCTAATCATGAGATGCTTTAAACAGTTATGCCCATGGCACAACCCATGACACGTACATGACATTGTACATTGTAATGGCTTCATTATCTTAAGCAGATATTACATACAGGATATTTGTCTGATAACATCTTGTCAGTTTATGTTAATCTTGAAAAGGAAAATCACGGTACATAAGGCAAAAGATGAATGGAGTGGTTACTGCACAGTAAAGGTGGAGAAGATTCTTCTGCATGATTGTACTGGTTTTGGCTGGCATAAAGTTAATTTTCTTCATAGTAGCTTGCATGGTGTTATCTATTGTACCTGTGATGAAAACACTGTTGATGACATACTGATGGTTTAGTTATTGCTAAGCAGTGTTTACACAGCATCAAAGACTTTTCTGCCTCTCACACCACCTCACCAGCAGTAGGCTGGGGGTGCACAAGAATCTGGCAGCATACACAGCTGGGACAGCTGACCCCAACTGATGAGAAGAATATACCATACCATATGATGCCATGCTCAACAATAAAACCTGGGGGAAGAAGGAAGGGAAGGCATTTGGAATTATGGTGTTGTCTTCCCAAATAACAACGTGATGCAGCCCTGCTTTCCTGGGAATGGCTGAACACCTGCCTGCTGATGGGAAGCATGGGAATGAATTCCTTGTTCTACTGTGCATGAAAGCTCAGCTTTTGCTTTTGCTATTAAACTGTTTATATCTCAACTCATGAGTTTTCTCACTTTTACTCTTCTGGTTCTCTCCTTCATTGCACTGGGGGGTAGTAAGCAAGTAGCTGCATGGCACTTAACTGTCTGAGTTAAACCACAACGGTCTATTTTAAGTTGATTTTAAGTACTTTTTGTGAACGTTTCATGAATAAATTGTTCATTATTTTTTAAAAATAAAACATTTTCTGTTTTTCTTGTAACAATTCACATTGTACATTTAAATACTTGTTACAGAATTTCTTCTGAGAACACTGGTGGACAGTGTGGTGAAAATTTATTAAATTTATTACTGCTTATGAAAAAGTCTTTGTCTTTGATTAGGAATTGTTAACTTGGACAGGGAGCACAGGGAGCTCAAGGACAACTTTAATGAGCAGGTGCTGTTTGTCCTGAGCCCCCTGAACAAGCAAGATATGAGCAGGACCATCCAGACAATAAATATTTTGTGCAGCTGGGTCATGATGGTAGCTCCACCTTGCCTAGGTGTCTGGCAACACATCCCTGGCATGTGTGAACCTTATGAATCATGAGATAGTGCACGCCTGCACTTAGCCTAAACTTAAAAGTTTACATACACTAGTTGTGTAAACTATATTTGTTTTTCACTGAGTATAAAGGCAGGCGAGTTCCAGGACTGGGCCAGAAACCTCACCTACCGGTGGACACACCACGTAAGAATTTTGCCATTTACTGAGAGACTCCTGGCACTGGCTGCAACAGGGCTTCCCAGCTGAAGTGTGGGCCTGGATGATGTTAAGGTGGTAATTGGTGATATAACCTTTTCTTAGTCTCTGTAAGGCTTTGTGGTAATGATTTGATGCCTCTCTCCTATTGCTCTTTTATTATATTGTGCATAATAACTAGTACTGTTTCTTTTATCATATTGCATGCTATTTTCATTTATTATATTGTAATATAACAGGCTGCATTTATTCTTGTATTTGACTAAGAATTCATTTTTGCTTGGTATCCAGTCAGCAAAACAGACCAATAGACTAAAAGTGTGTGGTTTGAGCACATTTCATAACGAAGTTTTCATAGTTTTATTTTAGCATTTATCCAGTCCTTTTTTAGTAATATTTTAATTGTTAGCTTCAACTTCCTTAAATTTCTTTTGTTTCTGGTAGCAAAGCATCTGTGTTGCAGGGTGGAAGAACTGTTGTCTCTGCAAAAGGTTAAACAATGGCTTGCATCTTCCTAAGACTATAAGACTTCTTATTCTCATAAGTGAAAGAACCCCTGAAATCTATTTTACTTGCATAGCCAAGAGATGACTCTACATACCGGTTTTCAGATTTCAGTTTCTAAAAGGACCCCTCTAAACCACCTGTGGAAGTAGGATCAATCTGTGCTATGTAAAATGATGGTGTCTATCAATAAATATTTTGAAGCATGGCATAATTCACCTACAGTTCAGTTTCTGTTTGAATATTTTTATGACCTTCTCCAAGGCTCATAACTCCACATTCTGAGATTAAATTTGTACATTTGTTCAGGACAGTATATTTATAGTGAGATTTCATGAACATAAACCCTAATGCTTCCTCATCTTCATAATTCAACAACAGTTAAACCTACACATGCTTTAGATGTACATAAATGAAATATCAATGCATTTTACAAAAGACTCTTATTTCTACTAGTGGCATTCATGCTTCTGATCCCCTTCTACCATTATCGCTGATTTTGCAAGAGTCATCTAAGGGTACTGGCCATATAAAATGTATTTTCAAATATTGGTTCTTTTAAAATCGAGTGTATTCATCAAGGAGTGGATGATACATGTGAAAGTATACTAATTATATACTAATTTATATTTTTTTCAATTATTTTTCCTTCTGTTGTCATGTATTTCAAAGCTTTTTATTTCTGAAAATTGCATAAACAGTATTTCTAATGAATAGATTAAGTTAAAGAAAAAAAAAAAGAAAACATAAACCATTTATTATTTTAGACCTACATTGGTATCACTGTTTCAGCTGCACTTGATCAAAAATGAGTTCATAATATTTATTGTACTGAAGATATTCATAACATATATATGATAAGTGTTCTTTAGTTTGTTAGTAACTGTTAAAAGTGTGAAGACTGCAACACAAGCTTTTATGAAGTTCTGTTTAATTCATTAGTAGGTAGGTTATTGAGCAGATTTAACATTTTTCTTACATTGTTATGCTACAGACATACTTTTTTTTTTTTTTTAATGCTGACATGTCACTCCTGCTAAGCATGCAAAATAGATTTTTTCAAGCATAGTAATGCCTGAAGTACCCAATCAAGCCTGGTATGTTATTGAGACTCTGACCAGTAATATGGAAGAGCACAAGAACATACCATGAAACCACGAGCATTCCAGCTTCCAGAAATCATAGATTAGAAAATTCCTAAATAAGAATATAAGACTTAATGTTTTAAAGACCTGTTTTTTTCTTGGATTACTTCCTTTCTCTCTGCCCAGTGTGTTCTTACAAAAGTTATGTCTGTTTGGGTTCAGTAATACAAAGATCAGTGACATAAACAAATTGTATAGACAATGAAAAACTGTAAGATAAATCTGATTAAAGCAAGAATACTTCCCTCTTTTTTGTGTGTTTATAAATACATTTTCTTACCGAATTTATGTTGAGTTCTTCCACAAAGGTCTGCTAACAGTGTAGTAGTGTCTCCAAATTACCACCTACCCAGGCCACTAGATAACATCTTTGTGTAATTTCTTCAGGGTCTAAAGGCAATCAATCATTTCAGCTTCAGGGAACAGATATTTTGATGGTAAGTTTTGGTGGAGAAATAGCAATGGATTATATGGATATTTGGATAGTTAAAAACTATCCTAAACTAGTGAAGTAACACCACTGATTTTCTGTAATTGAAGGTTCTAGGTTGAAAACAGCATTGAGAAAAGGCTTTTCTTGCCTAAATATAGACTTACTCTGTCATTTCAGATACTCTAAGGTTTGTGAGAAATTCGCAAGGAAACAACTTTCTTTTTTTATGAAGATTAGAGAATTGGAAGGGATATCTTATGCATCCAGGTTACATCTTAATATGAATCCAGGAGTATCATGGGAAAAAAAAAATACTCCTTTCACATAGCTCTAGCCACAATCAGAATCAATACAGTTTATTAGTTCACTAACAATACATAATTAATCAGCAATCAGTGATAACTCAGGATCAATATCAATAACAAGAGATAAAGCATGACTGTAGACACTTACAAAATACTAATCAACACCTTAAAAATTCCTATGCGCCCTTCTCTAATTCTTCCCCCTTACATGAACACATTGTTATGTGCATTCCCCCTTCCACAGGAAGTGTGGATTACAAGTGCAGATCCCCTCTTCTGGGAGCAGGTTCTTTTACTTGCCTGCCTCTCCTATAGAAGACATGGGTATTCGAGCTTTATATGCACTTGCCACTCCCTACAGCTTTTTGATCCACTCAAAAGTGAGAAAATGCCCCACAAGATCCCACATGTACACTCACAGGGAGGATATGTAGCTGTTGCATCACGTTATAACAACCCACCAGCTTCCTGCAGGCTCCCACAAGGAGGCTGCTGTATCAGGTCTAGGATGAGGTTATGATGGTGGGGGTGTGACTTCTGGCAATGTCAGACCAGGTTTTGACTGCTCTTCTTTCTTATACAAGGCCTTCCCCAATCTGTTACATATTTTAATGATTCTTGTATACTTCTTTTCAGGCTGACTTCTTTGTTTCAAAAAACTCCTTGTAATAAACTGGCTTCTGTTTAATTCAGTTGATGGATGTCTTCCTCTTAAACCATGAGAAAAAACAAACACTAAATATAACTTCTAATAGACAAGAAGACTTTGAAGATTTTTTCCTCAGCCTGCATGAAATTTTGTATCCCATTCCTAGATACTGAACTCTTCCTGAGCACTGGAGGGTAAGTAGACATGTAGCATAGTTTTTTGGCTCAATGGCTGAGAAATCCGTCTCTCTCCCCTTGCTAAATCTAGCCTGGATAAATGACCATATTACTGAATTAAAGTGTAAGGCTTATCTTCTCTGTTATTCTTACTGTGGTGGAATAGACCCAGCTGTTTTATGGTGAAAGAAGATGACAGGATACTCTAGATGTTGATGTGGGAGAAAGTCTAAAACATATACATTTAAGTTGGACCCCTAAAAGTTAGAGGAATTTAGGCCCTGAGCATAGCATTCCTGCCTGGGACTATTTTCTAGCTAATTACAATAAAATAACCCTAGTACTATATTTTCCCCCCTTGAATTACAAAGATTCATCCTTTGAGACTTCTACGGCAAAGCATTCCAAAATAAACTTTTCAGCACTAACTTTTGGTTGGCTTTAAAATTCTCAGTCTTCAGTTTTAGTGAATGTTCCCTCATTTATATGTTAGAAATTAAGAAGTTCATGATCTATTTTCTCTGAACCATTCATTATTTTGTAGGCTTGTCATATCTTTTCTGGTTTTGGTTTGTTTGGGTTTTTTTGGTAGCAAACGCTGACAAATTCTTCAGTTTTTCTTATTATAGAAGTTTCTCTGTGGCTTTGATTGTTCCCATTACTCATACATAAGCCTCCTCAACTTCTGCAGTATTCTTTTTGAGATGGGTGACTAATAATACTCAGCTGATACTTCATTATTATTATGGGTCTAAATAGTAAAAAGTATTAAACTGTGTAAATATTTATATTTATAAATACATATAGTCTAAGTAATATCCATTTCTAAACAGTATCATGCACAGTAAAAATATGCATTAAATATAATTCAAGACGAGTAATTGCCAAAAGCACAATGTGCACTACAAAATAATGTGTGCATTATCTACCATATTTTTTCCATGAAAACATGTTACTCAGTTTAGTGGATGACAGATTTTCCTTTATATTTGTTTTTCTTTTTCTGTTTCTGTTTTTGTTTGGTTTATGGTTTTTTGTTTGCAGTAAGATTTTGATGCATGTTTGGAAGAAAGAGAAAGGGATGAAGCAAAAGGGTAAGAAACTTTGGGACTGGAGGATAGACTGAGCAAAATAAAAAGCTAGATGATTTTAAGACACCATAGAAAACTGGCACTGCCATAGCTAGGAGACCAAGACAAGAAGCTAGTACTGCATAAAGAACTGAGTAATGCCAAGGGGCTGAAGGAGTTGAAGAAATATCAGGGGATAACAAGAATTAAATGGACAGAATCTAGCTCCTTCATGACAGCAGAGAAAAATTCCTGGTTTTCAGATGCTGGAGTAGAATCTAAGACGATGGTGTCTCATATTTTTTTTGTAGTCAGTGAATATATGTAAAGCTATCAAGAAAATTAATCTAATTTTCTATGAGTTAGTTACATGTATAGAATAACAAACTTTCAGGTGTATCAAATGTTGTGGCTGATAACAGTTTAAAAAACTTCAAAGATGGCAAAAGTTCATGGAAGACAACAGCCCCATGGACTATTAGATACAAAAATAACACTATGGCTCTGCACCAGAAATTTTTGTAAGTATGACAGCCTTTTGAGGGAAGTGTTGCCATGTTTGTGCCATGCCTTCACTCTTCTATAGATATCTGCAGCAAGCAACTATCAGAGAGAGCATATGAACTATAAAGGCCTTTGGTCTTACTTATATAATCATTCTTATACTACATTTATTTCCTCTGCTATCTGGAGAAGTCTGTGCCCTGAACCAAAAATTTCTAGTCCTTTGTACTGGATTTCACTAGGATTGATTTAATTTTCTTAATGCTTATATGATGGTGTTTCGGATTTGAGGCTAAAACAGTGTTGATAACACACCAATGTTTTATCTATTGCTGAGCAATGTTCAAGGCTTTTCCTGTTTTTCACTCTGCCCCCAGCAGTGAGTAGGCTAGGTATGGGCAAGAGGTTTGGAGAGTACACAGCCAGGTCACCAGTTCCAAATTTACTAAAGACATATTTCATGACACATAACATCATGCTCAGCAGTTGAAACTGGGAGTTTTCTATCCATGGTCGTTGTTGCTTGGATACTGACTGGGCACCAGTGTGCTTGTGGGAGGTGGTGAATGATTCCTTTGCATCATTTTTTTTTTCCTTCTCTTTCCTGCACTTGTTAAACTGTCATTATCTTGACCCATGAGATGAAGAGTGCTCTTGTTCTTCCAGTTCTCTCCCCTGTTCTACTGGAGGCAGGGGAGAAGAGGAGGAGGTGAGCAACTGGCTGGGTGTTTAGTTGCTGGCCAGGTTCAACACAACACAACCTCCTTAATATTTGTTGTTGATGCCATTATGATGTCTTACCATAGTTTTTCCGCTTGAGAAATAAAAGAAAAAAGTAAAAAATGGAAAATCCATAAATTATTTCAAAATAATTTTATTGTGGGAAGGTTGAGTTTTCAACCAAAGAAAAAATAAAGGTTCCCTGCAGAATTATCAGTTTATGTGTAAAGTGCTTGCTCTTAACTGCATAAGCATCGTTTCAGTGTGCCTGTTTGTTATTGCATGCATAGTTTAAGTTCTCTCATTTGCTACCATGTTTTATGCTTGTTGTTCATTCAGAAGCAATTGGCTTTATTAACCACATAGTTTTCAAAAGCTTACTTTGAAAACAGAATTATTAGTTACTTCACAAACATTTGTGTAGCACTTTGTCCTCTGGTACCCAAGTGCCATATTGGTTATATTTATTTAAATCCTACAATACTAATTTCATAAATGGAAAACCAAAATGAGAACCATATTTAACTTTAAAACTCTCAGAGAGTGACTCAGCTGCTAAAGTATGGACATTTAATGCCACTTAGTACAGCCTAGTGCATCCAACAAGTCAGGTGAGGTCCACAGGACTGACACAGTTTTTTTGAAAGACTCACATCTTTCTGGAGCAGTAGATGAATGCTGTGATTAATAATGTAGCATCCAAATGGTACTGCATGTCTACATGTGGGCAACTGAAGCAAGCCAAAGTGTCTCAGGTTAGTTAAATTAGCCAAAAATTAGGAAGGATTAGACTGCCCTAGATACTCAAGGATATATTTACAAAGAAGATAGACCAAAGTTTGACTGAGCTTCAGTCAGAGAGTCAAGTTCAGTCAAATCAGTAGTATACCTTCTGCATTTCAAGCCACGAAGAATAACTTATTGGCTTAGGCAACATGAAACAGTGTCTTTTTTTTTTTTTTTTTTTTTCTCCACTGGCTTGTGTCTGGTTAGCTGAAATAGAGAGTGGGAATTCTTTGTGCTTCTTCAACTAATTCCAATTGATGCCAGATGAGGAGTAGCTCAAAACCCCTTCTTACAACTCAAATTACTTAACTCATACACTTGGATAGGGATGACAGCCTTTCTCTTATTTTAAACACTCCCACAAAGTGTCAAGTTAGGTGAGTATAAAAGTAGTCCAGGAACTGAGATACTGAGGTTTACATTTCTTCACAGCATTGAACTCATAGCTATTAGAAGAAATAGGGTTGAAGCCAGGCTGGAACGCAGACACACAATAATCACAGGATCACAGCATGTTCAGGGTTGCAAGGGACCTCTGGAGATCATCTGGTCTGACACCCTGCTACAGCAGGTTCACCTAGAGCAGGTTACACAGAGTCACATCCAGGCAGATTTTGAGTATCACCAGAGAAGGAGACTCAAAACCCTTCAAATCTCCAACCAGTCCTTCTTTGTTTGTGAATATGGAGTCTAAGAGCACACCCCACCTCATTAGTTCCTCTACCACCTGCATCAAAAGTTATCATTAGTGCTCTGCAGGAACCTCCTAGCCTGTGTGTGCCCAGCTGTGCTGTCTTTCCAGCAGGTATCAGGGTGGTTGAAGCCCCCCATGAGAACCGGGGCCTGTGATGGTGAGGCTACCTGCAGCTGTCTGTAGCAGGCCTCATCAACTCCCTCTTCCTGATCAGGTGGCCTGGAATGAACACACCCACCAGTGTCACCCATGTTAGCCTGCCCCTTAATCTTCAGCCGTAAGATCCCAACTCATTCTGCATTCACCCCTATGGAGAGCTCCCTCACAAAAAGAGCAAATTCACCACTTTGCCTTACTGTTCTGCCTTTCCTAAAATGTACATAGCCACCCATGACAATGTTCCAGTTGTGTGAGCTATCCCACCATGTCTCTGTTATTGCAGTGAGATCATGGCCCTGTGACTACACGGAGATCTCTAATTTTTCCTGTTTATTCCCTATGCTGAATGTATAATTTTTTGATTAAATATTATCATAATTCACAGAAAACCGTTGGGAAAACACAAGTGGAATTTAGATTCTAAAACCTAGCAAGGCTCATTTTAGACATGATTAGTATGTTTCAGTTCCTATTTCCAGGAATACGTGTGGAGAAAGGAATTTCCCTATCTGCTTTATAAATCTTTGAAGGGCAAAAGTATGAGATAAATTTCAGTGTGCTTAATTCACTCTAAGGATGTTTCCTGCACTGCTATAGCTGCTAAATTGCTTGCTTATGATCAGTATGCAAACATCTAGCAGTATAAGGATAACTGTATTGTTTCACATAAGCAAAAAGGGGATTCTCGAAATCCTTCTTCACCTATAGATTTCCAGGGTGGGCTGTTCTTGCATTTTGAGTGGTTTACAGCAGTGCATCAAGTAGCAACACTATATCTGCTTTGCATCTGTTCTTCCTGTCTCCCAATAATGCATTCTGTAGGAAACTGCTCAGCAGAAGCAGAAAGTGCTTGAAAAGATATCAAAGGTACAGGCCATAAGATAGGTCTGAAAAAAATAATGCCTGCTTTTCTTGAAGGTTATTTTCATGAGTTCAGCCACACAATGTTGAATGTAATGTCTTAATAGTGTACGAAAAAAGTAATATTTTGCTTTTGTTACAAGTATGACCATTTCAGCTATTTAATCCACTTGACTTTTTTTTAGAATAAAATTGAATATACTTGTTTACAGTATTAAGCTTCCTTTATTGAAACTCAAAATAAAAAATGTTATTCCATCATTTGTTTGTTCAAACATGTCTAATCAGTTTTGCTACTATGGTTACTGTCCAATATATTTTTTCAGAGGATGGAACAGAGCATATGTGAAACAGGTATTAAATCTTCTTTATCTTCCTTTCACCTATTACATGCAAAAGATGCTAGGGTAGCATTTCTAAACTGCCAGTTGCTGAATCCCTGTGTAATCTTTTATGCAACTATATACTAGACCCAGGTGGGATATTTCATTGTCCCAGGAATCGCTACTAATCTCCCTCTCAGACAGTGTGACCACTCACATTCCCATTATCTGTTTTGTAGCTTAATAAGTAATGATGATGAAATGATTCCATTGGCTGGAAATAAACATACAAGTTGAAACAAAGATAGATGTTGCCAAGTCCCTGTGTGCACTAATAGGCCCTTACAGTCTTCAGCAGCATCACCTGGAGCCTTACCCATACCTGTAGGCCCAGGAGCTCTATTTAAGTTCAACCCAAGGGCTTCAGTTTTTATCTGAGCTATGTTGAAGAAATATTATTTTTCAGCAATAACTACAGCTCTAGAGTCCCCTGATCTGGATGTCTACCTGCAGACTCTCTTGGACCTGACAGCATGTATGGGAGGTTTTTTTTTTCAACCAATAGAATCATTTACCTTGATAGAGCTTGACCTTAGTCCTACTCCATTACTATAGACTTGCTCAGTCATCACGGGACCTGAGCCAAACTACGATGTACAGGCTGACTTTCCAGCTTCAGTTCATGATCTAGGCTGTTGCATGGACTCAGCTACAATCTGTGGGCTTCTCCTACTTGCCTTGCTTGAGTACTTGTGTGACTGGGCTCTGGTTGCTGAGGCCTTGCTGGCTGTGTGATCCTCCTCAGCTCCCTGGCGTGCAGGAGGAAGCCCTGGTTTTGCTGTGCCCTGATCCATGGTATATCAGAACCCCTAGGTCTCAGTTTCTGCTTCTTCATTCACAGTCTGATCAATGAAAGATTAGTTGTCTTCCATCTTTTCCTAACTTGCCTGCTCCTCCCCCTTCAGGAAAATAAAGGGGGGGGGGTGGGGGTGGGGGGGTGGCAATAGGAGATATCATGCTATGAACAGTTTATATGTTTGATCAGTTTGAGACCATGGCTTTAAAAACAAAGAACGGACTTGCAAACTGAAGGGAAGAACTTCTACAGGTCAGTTCAATATCTGATTAGAAGAACGGACTTGCAAACTGAAGGGAAGAACTTCTACAGGTCAGTTCAATATCTGATTAGTCTACCATATAGAGTTTACTTATTTTGGTCTCTAAAAACACTCAATGTTTTAACAAAGTACTTTCAGCAAACTTCTGACTATCTATTTACTGAACTCTGGAATGCAAGAAAACAGGTGTATACTCCTAAAGCATGATTTTTAATGTTGTAGGCTATTTCTGCTGCCTTTATTTCACTATGCAGAATTTGTCAAATTTACTAACAAAACCTCAGTGAAGTGGGAGAAATAGTACTTAACTGAGGCATGTATCTTAATTGTTCGTTGTTTTTTTTTTTTTTTTTTTTTTTTTTTTCCAAGAGTCTGGAAGAAGTCTAAAACAGAGCAAACAATGGGCAGCTTCAGGTGCATTAAAGGAAAAAGCAATTCTGTAGCTGAGCTCTTATAAAAAAGACATGAAGTAAGAAATTACAGATCTCCAATTTACTGCATTTTAGAACTTTTGTAATTATACACCCTCTCTACTCCACAAGTGTAATTCATAGAATTTGTAATTACATTAAGCTTCTTCCTGTAAAAAAAGGATTTTCGAAAATAGGAGCTGTGGGATTGAAAAACAGTAGAGTAAAAGGGAAAAGTACTGAAACGACAACTTCTCAGTTGTTTATGCTGCAGACCTTACTTTACTGAATGTCAAAGGGTACTCCAAAACACCAGAGCTTTAAGATACTTGTCAGTATGATATTCTCAGGTATGAAGTAACTATACTCTTACACGATAATAGCCTAGCACAGCCAGAAGTCGGCTTATTCAAGAGTGTATTATCAATAAGCCTATGCATCTTTTCTAATTCTACTCGTTTCTAAACAACTTCCAGGTAATAATGTGTTTTCCAGACTTGCCCCCCATGTTGGTTTTTTTTTCACTTAGACTGAAATCACAACACAGGAAAGAAAACAATTCATATATTTAAACCAACTGGAATTATATACTCAAAAACCTGAGGGTACCAAAGTCACTCTGTAATGTCAATGTCAAGCACGACAATTATCCACTTACAACCTAGAATGCTTAGATGTATGTGCCTTTTAACAGTTCTAAAATAACAACAAAAGATTTGCATCTATGTTAACCAGCAGGAAATGTGGAGTTGGACAGCAGAAAATCATCTAATTGGGCTGCAGGGAAATACTTTCTTTCTGCTTCTGATTTGTTCTAAACCCTGTCCTGGAACCAGAGGCATGGGGAGACCCTGCCTGATCAGATATACTCAATGAAGCACACAGCGTTTGTTACTTGTTCGTTAAATCTTTTCACAATAAAGTTAATGGCAAAAAAGATCAGTGAAATACATTGTCTTCCTGTTCATTTTCTTGTTACAGCGTTGGAATTATTAGACCATAAGCAGAAGCAGCAAAAAGCACATTTTTAATAACTTGATATTTTGTATGTATTTTAGTTATAAGCAATTAGTGTTAAAGGAAGAAAAAATTCTATTCTGCATCAACAATCTAATACTCAGATTTCTAATTTGGACTTTTACCTCTTTGTAGGTATACTAGACAGTTGAGTGTGATTCGTTTATTGCACTGTCTATTAAGGTTATTAGAAAGATCACTACTGTTGCATTGTAGTTATTTCATGGACCTGAATCCAGACTTCACTGCATGGCTGCAATGGCACTTACTGCAATAATGTCAGTCTTCATAAAATTTAAGAAACCTCATAACTGGGTTTTTTACTTCTCAGTGCTCTTTTTGATGACTGTCAATTTTTGCAAGCTATCTAAAATTTGACCATGACTTCCAAAAACAGTCTCTAGCGTTAGGATCCTTAGTGAAAAATTGGACTGTCAAAATTGCCAATATCATCTCTGGACCAGGGTAGATTTCTTTGAAGCACTTGGCAGCCAAGTTTTCTCAAAGGACCTTTACTTGTGTAGAGTACTGCTATGACTTTCACCAGCTGGAGAGAACCCAGTAATGAGCACATAACAAATCCAAAAGTTTCTTCAATGTCAGGATGAAGGAGGCTACATGATGTTAGTGTTCATCACTTTAAAAAATGAGGGGTAAGCAGTTTGTGGTTAGTGGACTAACTGAGCAACTTCTGCTACAGGCTATGGCTGTCCCTTCCTTGTGTCCAAGCCTACCAGCGCATTCACAAATATGCATTATTTTAGAGCTACACAGATAGATACTGGATACTATAGAATTTTATCAGAAAGACAATACAGCCTTTTCTACTGTGTGCCTAATCACAACAGCCCTTTGGGTGAGGAGGATATGGAATGATACTGTTGACCTTGCCTCACTACATCAAAGTCAAAACCAAATCTCATTTTATATCAGAAGGTATTTTAGTGAGATAAATAATAGGTATTAATGGTTGATCTCTTCTGTAAATACAGGTTTGTTTGGGCAGTGAATATGTCTAGGCTAATATGTCACACATAGTATCACTTTACTGTTGTTCATGAGAAACATTAATGTTTTTAATACAACCCAATTTCAACCCTTAGAGCACATAGCAGTATAAACAAAAAGAGAGTTCAGTATATTTTCAACAATAATGTGTCCTAAAATAAAGGTTGATGAGAAACAAACTCACTTCAGCTTAAGCAGTTCTATGAACAACTCAGCATCAAAGGTTTTATTATGTAACTCCCATCCATTTAGAGAGATACCTGTTTAAATACAGAAGTACTTCAGAGACTAATCTCTAATGAATGTCAGTTTGATCATATGCCACTGCACAGATTTTTTATTTTTTTTTTGTATCTTTGCAAGATACCATAACCTTGTAAGACTGTCTGACATTTTAGTAAATATAAGCAGCTGTAACATTGTTTGCTAACTATTTCCCTCCTCTTGGCTCACTGAAGAAAGAAGAAAAAGGTTGTATTTAGGGTGGAAAGCATGATCTAATTCAATACACATAATTTCTGACTTTTTACGTAAACTATTACTCAATTAATCTCGGTGAGAAATCAGGTACTGGATTATCCAAATGTTTCAACAACTGTTTATCCTGACTAAATTTGACTGATATCTATTAAGTATCCAGAGCCAAAATCAGTGCCTCAGTCATGCGCAGTGAAAGGACAAGGGGCAATGGGCACAAATTGCAATACAAGAAATTCTATTTAAACATCATAAAACTTTTTTACTGTGATGGTGATAGAACACTGGCACAGGTTGCCTAGAAAGGCTGTGGATTCTCCATCCTTGGAGACATTCAAAACCTGATTGGAGAAGACAGTGCTCAGCTTACTGGAGTTGGACTCTGCTTTGTGCAGGGGTGTTTGAAAGGTGATCGCTAGAGGCACCTTCCGATCTCAACTGTTCCATGATTCTGTGAAATCCTATATTAGACTGCATAAAAAGAATAGTAAACCACTGTCATGAAGGAGAGCTGCTATGATGGATATAAGCTGACACAGGCATGCGCTGTGAAATCCCAGTTTCCTACTGCCTGTGTGCTTTTGAAAACTGTACACATATGAACATTCAGTACATGAGGAACAACTGATTAGATTATTCTAATAACCTCTTCAGTCTTCCTGCTTATGTATCTTGAGTTCTGTTTCCTGCCATGTACATATGCTAGAAACAAAAATGTAACAAGGCAACCTTTGATGATGATTCCTTGATTCAGGGAAAAAGCATAGTTTATTTCTCCCCCAAATGAGAACAGCAGGAGGACTGAGTAATATGTTCTGCAGCACTGACCATAAGCAAAGGGAAGATTTCCATAGAAAGATAAATGGGAAAGGCTGTGCTTAAAGAGAATTTTCTATAGCATTTTCAAAGGCCCACCACAGTACATTCATCACCGCAGAAACTCCAGGAGAATGAGCACCATTTTTTTATGAAGCATAATTGACTGTATAACATTCAAGCTAAGCTATTTTTGTATGTATCAGGTAGTGAGAAAATGAAGCTGAATTAACCACATGTGAAAATGATCAATAACAAAGCCACAGGAGAGTTTGAATTTTTGTCTTTTGGCAGGCCTTACTACATATAGGTATGTGGAATAGTGTCTTCACAACTTGCATGGCAACTTGTCAGGACTGTTTGAACTCTTGCATCCAGTCCAGGTTTTTCTGTCACAGTAGCTTGTGTGAAATTGAATAGTTTGGGGACCATCAGTTGCAGATCATCTGTGGTGGACATCATGAAGTCTATGATTAAAAAGAAGTCATAAATTCATAAATTCTGCACAGCCCCTAGCAGCTTACAAAGAGCTTGCAAAGAGTGACTGCTGTGGTAGAGTGCAGAGGAGAAATCAACAGGTTAGGTGGTCCTAGCCTAACTGCATCCAGGAACAGTGCCATGACCCAAGAAGAAACATTAGACTTCAGACACCCTGCAGGGACATGGAAGATGTGATCAACAGTTTCTCTAAGTTGTGGCTAACATAGCTTATTTTTAATAGATAGAGAGTTAAACTCAGATGATGGGATGTATCCCATTGTGCTTCCTGCTGAGACAGCACTTTAAATATGCAGTATGGTAAGCTAGAAAAGCTGTATCCTTCCTTACTGCAGTGATTCCCTTGTCAATCCCTCGAAGGAATCAATGGTGAACTGAGAGCATTCCCTCAGTCTGGTAGTGCAGCTGGTGTGTGGCAGAAATCCTTGAATGGTATATAACAGCTGTGATTCAAGTGCAAAGACAGGTTGCAGAATTTTATAGTTATTTCATTTAACATTGCACAGTGGAAAAGGAGGAAATGTCCCCTGGGATCTTCTACTCATCCATCCCTGATGTAGTCCAGCATGAAACAGGTTGTTCTTTTCTGGTTAATGCAACTGATACATATATATACTAGGGACTGCTTCTAAAAAGACATAGGAATGAAGGGGAAAGAAATATTGTTTCTATTCACTCTGTGAGAAGGAGGTGTGCTTAGTGGGATTAAAATTCTGAATATCACACAAAGAAACATTTGATACATTCAAAATCTTGTTACTGGCAAAATGAACACACTGTATATATGGAGCTAAGACTAAAATGATAGTCCAATTAATGTGCTACTAGTTCAAGTTATCTAATGAATACAGAAAAGATTTTGTAGTAATACAGATAAAACTTATACAGCTTCCTCCACCAATACTTCTGAGTATCTACCACTTTGTTTTAGTGATGAAATCACCCTTCTGCTCTCCTTCTGGACCTGAAGGTCAACAGGTTCAGTTGTCCTCAGGGCTGCTGGGCTTGAGAGTGTGATCACACCTTACAAGTACCAAAGTCTGTGCTGGGAGATGTAGGGTGCCTATAGGTGCAGACCCTTTGGCATGGGTCCCATCTCTCTTGGGGTGTATTGGGGCAGCATTTCTGCACCCCATCAGTTGGCAATCCATGTTGCTGGGGGGCACTTCTAGACTTCTGAGCATTTGACAGAAATTATAACAACTATTGTTTTGCTTTAAATATGTGCATGATATAAATCAACCTAATGAAGTTAGAAGAATATTTTCCTGTTGAAAATTAATATATAAATTCATATTGCAGCTACTACTAAAGTCAGAGACCAGATACTAGACTAGATGGATCACTCTTTTAGTTCAGTATGACAGTTTTTGTATTCAGGAGGTTTTATTTCAGGGATAAACTGATAATTCACACTATAATTTTGGTGGTATAGGGAGATTTTATTTTAAATATATTTCCTATATATATGTTCAGGTTTCCAGTATATTTAAAAGCAGAAAGATTTAAAAATAAAGTAAATGTAGTATTCATGTTGTGAAAACAAGAAATAAAATGGTGCCTGTTATATGAAGACAAATTTTGCCACAATAGCATGAATAAGTTCTTATCACATATGAATCAGTAAATTTTGTTTACATGCTGACATAACAGCAATCACTTTAAATCTGTGTAGCTACTCAAAAATTTTAGATAAGAGAAGTATCTGTAACCAAACACTTTGTTGCTTAAACGGAATGTCTTTACTCTAATATCAATATTGACTTTCAGTTAGTACTTGGAGCTCAGATTAACATTTTCCCTGACATATTCTGTTTTTTTCGTGGCTGTTTTGTCCTGTTCCAGAATACGTTAATTACCATTCTCCTGGGGGGCGGGAGGTGGGAATCCAATCACCACCACCCCACCTTCAATTTGTGTGCATACAGACTGTCCTGGTTTCAGCTGGGATAGAGTTAATTTTCTTCTTAGTAGCTGGTGCAGTGCTGTGTTTTGGCTCTGATGTGAGAACAATGTTGATAGCACACCGATGGGTTTGGTTGTTGCTGGGTGATGTTTATACTCAGTCAAGGACTTTTCAGTTTCTTGGCCCCTGCCAGCGAGAGGGCTGGAGAGGCACGGGACATTGGGAGGGGACACAGCCAGGACAGCTGACCTGAACTAGTCAAAGGGATATGCCATACCATACGATGTCATGCTGAGTATATAATCTGGGGGAAGAAGAAGGAAGCAGGGGACATTTGGCATTATGGTGTTTGTCTTCCCAAGTCATTATTATGTGTGATGGAGCCCTGCTTTCCTGGGGGTGGCTGAACACCTGCCTGCCCATGGGAAATGGTGAATAAATTCCTTGTTTTGTGTGCTTGTGTGTGCAGCTTTTGCTTTACCTATTAAACTCTCCTTATCTCAACCCATGATTTTTCTCACTTTTACTCTTCTGATGCTCTCCCACATCCCAGTGTGTGTGTGGGGTGAGCAAGTGTCTGGGTGGTGCTTTGTCACCAGCCTGGGTTAAACCACAACAGGAAAAGCTGCAAAAAGATTACATACTCTAAAGATACTACATTACAATATAGATTAGTGCTGAACCAGTTCACAAGCGAAAGTTAGAAATTGATTTCTGTAGCTGAGAAACACCTTTTCCCACCCTCACAACAGATTGGTAGGGCTTAGAAATTGACTGGCAATGGACCAGTTACTATGGACAACTATTATTTCTTCCCTTACCTGCCAGGTGCACTCAAATACAGTCAGCAGTCCGTTCACACGCTGGAGAGCTTACAGTTATCCAGAAAAGCAGTTTATAATCACTTATGAGCTAGTTGGGGTTTGTACACCCTTTTCATTCTGTGGAAGTCAGGTTGTAGAAGTGGGGACGTGTAAGCCCTCTAACATGTCAGCAGACTGCTGAGTGTAAAGAAACAATATAGGGAATGGACTTTCAAATGCTACTAATACTGTTTCACAATATGAAGTAGAGGGTAGTGGGGAATTACTGCAGTTGTGTATGTATCAGGTATAAATACTTCACCTATCCAAGTGCAAGGTCCTGCACATGGATCAGGGCAACCCCCAGTACCAACACAGGCTGGGGGATGAAACGGTTGAGAGCACTTCTGCTAAGAAGGACTTAAGAGTACAGGTGGATGGAAAGCTAGACATGAGTTGACTGTGTGCTCACAGCTGAGGAAGCCAGCTATAGCTTGGATTGCATCAAAAAAGCGTGGCCAGCAGGTCAAGGAACACAGTTCTGCCCCTCTACTCTGCTCTGGTGAGACCCCACCTAGAGCACTGAATCCAATTCCAGAGTCCTTAGCAAACAGGAGACATGGACCTGTTGGAGTGGGTCCAGAGGAGGGCCACAAAAATGATCGGAAGGCTGGAATTCCTCTCCTATGAGGAAAGGTTGAGAAAGTTGGAGTTGTTCATCAGCCTGGAAAACAGAAAGCTCCAGGAAGACTTTATTGTGGCCTTTCAGTACTTAAATGGGGTTTATAATAAAGATGGAGACAGACATTTTAGCAGGGCCTGTTGCGATAGGGCAAGGGGCAATGGTTTAACCCAAAAAAGGGTAGATTTAGACTAGATATAAGGAAGATATTTTTTACAATAGGGATGGTGAAACACTGGAACAGGTTTCCCAGAGAGGTGGTAGATTCTCCATCCCTAGCACCATTTAAGGTTAGGCTGGACAGGGCTCTGAGCAACCTAATCTAGTTGAAGATGTCCCTGTTCATTGCAGGAGTGGTTGAACTAGGTGACCTTTAAAGGTCCCTTTCCAACCCAAAGTATTCTATGATTCTATCCCAACTCATTTCAGTTCTGTTTCTGCAACAATGTAACAACTTTCTGCTAGCAGCTTTGGACATAAAAACCTGATTTAGTGTTACCACTTGCTTAATGACATAGTGTGAGAGTAATTCACTGACAGTCTCCCTTTGTTGTTTATGTTGTATGTAATTTTAGCCCATAAAGAAACCTGTTGTTCAAAAGGCACCATCAGTACTTATCAAGAACAGCACCAATCAACAAGGCTAAGAAAGCAAGAACCGGAGCTTTAATGTAAGCGCAAATTACTGAACTGCAGCTAACATCAAACTGACTGCTGGCCTTGCTTAACAAAGACATTAATTAGATGAACAAAGAGAGTAAACAAAGTGCATGATTCGGCATTCCATATGAGATGCAACGTAGTACAGTGATCTTAGAAGAGAAAAAAAATTAATCAGAATGTTAAACTAAGAATTTATCTTGCAGATGAGTATTGGTGCAGTAAAATTTCATCAGATGAAAGGAGACAGGCTGAACTTTCCTAGAGACAGTTACTATATGCATTTAAATATGCATCAAATATATGGAAAACAGGAAAAATAAGTTTCATACTAAAACAAATTATATTTGTGTGTGTATATATATACAAATAACGAAGATTTAATTGTATGACCTCATATTAAAAATAATTCCATACTCCTCCTTCATCCTTGTTCTATGTGTGATCCCCAGGGTTTGGGGGTTTTATGTATATAAATGATTAAATAAATATGTATTCAAGGGAGAGTTTAAGTTCCTCATAAGCTTTTCTATAGCCCTTCTTGTCACAGGTAAGTCCTTCATAAATATCAAGGAGTTTTCCTTTACAATCTTATCTACTATACAGAATTATACCTGCATTATTTTATACAGTTTATGTAGCAAGGGTATGGTGGCTCCTGTGAGAAGACACCAGAAGCTTCCCCCACGTCCAACAAAGCCAGTTCCAGCTGGCTCCAAGATGGACCCACTGCCAGCCAAAGCAGAGTGAATTGATGACATTGGTAGCACTTCTGTGACAAGGTATTTAAGAAAAGCCAAAACCTGCTGCACAACAGCAATCAGAAAAGAGTGATATGTGAGAGAAGCTGTAGAGGAATGAAGCTGCGTTAATTATCATTGATAATATACAACTGTGGGTTGGCTTCAGGGGCAGTGGATTGTCCAATGTAGATAAGGTGCAGCTGTGGCTGGTTCTGTTAAGTGGTTGAGAGCCAATGAAGAGAGAGCAGCTGAGGGAGAAGGAGGAAGAAGAAGAAGCAAGAGAAGAGAGAACACATGTCCTGGATGAGGAGAAGGAAGCATAGGGACTGGCATGAAGAGTATGCTGGTATGAGATGGTAAAAGACCTTGTTGCAGCTTGATAGTCTGGAGAGTGCTGTGACAAGAAGCGTCCCTGAAGACACCAAGGTCAGTGAAGAAAGAAGAGGAGCAGGTGCCTCTACCGGAGTAAAGATACCCCTGTAGCCTGTGGTAAAGACCATGGGAGGCAGGCTGTCCCCCTGCAGCTCATTAATTTTAATGGTGGAGCACATATCCATCTGCAGCTCATAGAGCATCCCATGTCAGAGCAAGTAGATGCTTGAAGGATGCTGTGACCCTGTGGGAACCCAACACTGGAGCAGGCTCCTGGCAGGATCTGTGGCCCTGTGGAGGGACAGGAGCACATGTTGTGGAGCTGGTTTGCTGGCAGGGCTTGTGGTCCTGTGGGGTACCCACACTGGAGCAGCCTGTTCCTAAAGGACTGTGCATTGTGGAAGTAAGCCACACTACAGAAATTCATGAAGAACTGCAGCCCATGGGAGGGACCCCATGCTGGAACAGAGGAACAGTGTGAGGAATCCTCCCCCAGAGGAAGAAGGACTGGCAGAGACAATGTGTGATGAACTGACCACAACCCTCATTCTCATCCCACTGTTGTGCTCAGAGAGAGGAGGTAGAGAATTTGGGCATTAAGCTGAGCCCAGGAAGAAGGGAGGGGTGGTAGAAAGGTGATTTTTAGTTTTATTCTTATTTCTCATTATCCTACTCTGATTTGATTGATGATAAAGTAAATAAATTTCCTCAAGTTGAGTTTGTTTGCCCATGACAGTAATTGCTCTCTGTCCTCATCTAAACCCACAAGTTTTTTGTCATAGTTTCTTCCCCTTTCCAGTTGAGGAAGAGAAGTGATAGAGCTTGGTGAACACCTGGTGGCTAGCCAAGGTCAACCCCCACAATTGTAACTGGAGAAAGAGAATGATCTTCATGTTAAAGAGAAAATATTGAAGTAGAGTGATGAAGACAAAATTCTAGGGTTTTGATACATGATAGCCTAGCCCCTGACTTACTTTGGGGTGGGGTTTTTTTTGTTTGTTTAGAAGGGTTTGTTCCTGAACATCAGCATTCTAATACTATGCAATATTTTCCAATCACACTTATTCAAAGTTGCGAGTGCTTAGTGGGTTTGTTGGTGGGAGTGCTGATTTTCAGTATAAGCACCAGGGAATGAGAAATGCAGTTAATGATTACCTGTAAACAGTTGCATTGAACTAATTTGTTTAGCATCACATTAAAAACCTGCAGAGGAATCAAGGAAATAATTTAACATTCAGTGCTGACATCCAGATGCCTCAGCCATTTCTTGCTTAGTTGCTGTATTCATTCACTATGTGCTTTCTTATTTCAATAAGAAAGAAGTCTGGGGATTGATAGCACTTTCAGCTATGCTTCAACAGTCCAAAATGGTTTTTTACTTGTGTTGTCATAGCTTCTAATGCTTCTTTGGCAAGATTAACAGTATAATTTCTTGTTTTCCCATGAGTTTTTAAAAATATGCTTAGCAAAGAATAAAAATACCATTAATTGAAGCCACTTAGGTCTTCTACACTGGCTACTTTTAAGGTTGAAACTTTACAATTACTACAAACACCAGTTGCACTATGTAAGGCAATTGGAAGCAGCAAAAGGCTATAACTGAAGAGTGATTAAATACTTTGTTAGTAGGGTGACAAAACTGGGGAGGGAGGGAATCTGTTCCACCTGTAGAAGAATTTTCATTTTGTTTTGTTTTTACAGATACCAGCTCAGTCACTTAGATTTGATATGCTAAGAAGTAACGATGATATAATACTTGGCCATATGATAGAATCATAGAATCTGAGGGAGCCCTCTAGTTCAACCTGTACTCAAAGCACAGTCAACATTGGTCTCATACCATTTTACTCAGGAATTTATCCAGAAATTAACAAAAGAAAAAATTCTCCATCACCTTTCTGTGCAATCTGTTCCAATGCTTATTTATTGTCATAATGAATCTTTTTTTCTTTACTTCCAGTCAGAACCTAGCTTTTTGATATATAACCATTGTGTCTCATTCTCATGTTGTACACCTCCATAAAGAGGATGGTTTAATCTTCTCAGTAACCTACTCCTATGTACTGGAATGCTGCTATTTCTCACCACCACCATCACCCTTCCTCAAGGTGTCCACTCAGCCTCTCTTTGTCTGACTCTCATCTTCTGGGTCTCCACTAAACTTGCTGTGTTTATCAACATCTTTCTTTTACTGGGAGCCTCAAACTGATCGCTATATTCCAGATGTTGTCTAACAAGTGCAGGATAAAGAGAAGCTGTCGCTTCCTTTTATTTACTGGCTATGCTTTTGCTTATGTATTAATGTATGCTAATTGCCTTCAATGTGGTGAGAGCATGCTGCTGAGTAATGTTTTGCCAGCTGTTCCCCAGGACCTCTAGGTCCTTTCCACAGAACTACTACCCAGCCAGTTAGTCCCCAGCATGTACTACTAATAGGATTAGTTTGTTCCAAGTGCAGGACTTTGCATACATCCTTGTTGAATTTCATGAGGTCCCTGTCTGTCTATTCCTCTAGCCTGTCCAAGTTGCTCTGAATGGCAGCCTCACCTTCAAATGGATTGATGACACTTCAATTTGGTGTCATCCACAAACTTAGTGAGAGTGGTCTCCTCCTCCTGAGTCACAGATCTAGTAATTTTGTCATGCAAGGCGATCAGGTTGGTCAAGCATGGATTTACCCTAAGCAGATAACTCTTCCCTTCTTAGTATCAGAAATGGCTTCCTAGAAAGCTTAATAATTTTCTTAGGACTGAAGTAATACTGACCATTCTCTAGTTCCCTCAATAATCTTTGCTTTTTTAATGCATGTCACACTTGCTTTCCTCCAGTCTTTGTGGAGCTCTACTACGCTCTGTAACCTTTCAGAGATGATAGAGGGCCTAGGAATTATATTAATACCTTTCTCAGAACCTTCAGATGCATTCCATCTGATGCCATGGACTTGTGTGGGTAGAGATTTCTCAAGACACCCCTGGTGCTCACACTACTGGTTGTTCCTCTCCTCCTTGAATACTGCCCCTAAGCACAAAGTCCTAGGAGACCTCTGGCAAAGATGATGTTGAATACTGCAACTTTATTTGTACCTTTTGTACAATACCTTTGTATTTAGTGTGCCATCACTAAATTACTTGTTCTATTCAGCAGCTGGCCCACATTTTTTTGCATGTACTTCTACTCTTCATGTAGTAGTAGATACTCTTCTTGTTGCCCTTTAAATCATTTGCCAGTTTCAATTGTTGGTGAGTTTTGGCCAACAACATCCCTGCATGACCAGGTAGAGTTTTTAGATTTCTCCTCTGTAGCCTGTTCTTGCTTCCATCACCTTGATTTGTTTTTTTATTTTGTCATTAAATACCTTCTAGCTTTTCCAAGTTTCTTTGCCTTTTGAAACTACCTTCTACAAGATCCCAAGTACCACTTCCTTTACAAAGGCAAAGTCAATCTTCCAAGTCAATAAAGCTCAGGGTCTGGACCCTGCTACTTTCCGTATTGTCTCTCTTCAGGGTTTGGATGTCCACTATTTCATGAACATTCCAATCAAGGCTGCCATTGATTATTACATCTCTTCCCAATTCTTCCATGCTTATGATCAGCAAATTTAAGAAAACACAATCCCTGGCTACTTTATCTAGTGTCTCTGTTAAGGTTTTTTTCTGACACCCTCCATAGCCCTCCTGGATAGTGTCTTGCTCTGTTGTCATGCCAGCAGAAGTCAAGAAGTCTAAAGACTTTAGGTTTGTCATTTAGAGACTTCGCTGAGTTGTGTAGAGAAGACTTTGTCCATTTCTTCACAGCGTTTGGATAGTAATCGTGCTAGTAATCATTTATAAGTATCATTGCGCAATTGCACTTATAATTGCATATTCATCTCCTATCTCAAATCTAGATGAAACTACCTCTCTTTTTTTACTTTATGCTGTTGATCTATAACCAGACAGAACTTTAATAATTCAGAATTACCTTCATTTTGTCATTATATTCACCCTCAGAGATTAAGGATTTTGGAGTGTAAGGGACAGTTGGAGTCCAAACAACTCCATTCCAAATTAGATTCACTCCAGAAGTAATTGCTAGTGTTTTTTGCTGTTGATATCTCACAATTTTGTAATGAACATATGTGAACAACAGATTTAAAGACATAAAACATTAGCAGACATCAGTTTATTTTTTGGAGGATATTAGCAGATTTATTTCTGATCTCAGTGTTACCTGCTACTTACTTAAAGGTTGTCCAGGAAATAATGGCAGCATTCTTTTTTTTGGTTTGTTTTTGTAAAAAGACTGTTGCAAATACTTACACACAAAAAATAACACAAAAAAATCCACACAAAAAATAACACAAAAAATAAATTTTTCCCACATACACTTTTTTTTTTTGACACTTCTCCCATTAAAACCCCCAGAAACAAATGTGATATGCAAAAGCAAAATCTGTTTGACTGAAAAGTCTTACAGAAATTGTCAACCAGCATTAACTGTAAAGGTAACTCAGGTTCTGAAAATAATACACAAGAAACATGACACAATTCATTCATAAGACTACAGATTCAACAAAAGGCTGCCGCAAGATACAAAGATGCCCTCCAATGTCTATCACTACACTTGTTTAAAAGAAAACACTTTTAGAACAGATACTCTGGAGGAAATGACAGTTCAGCCTCCATCATGAAGTTAGGAAGATATGTTGGGTCTCTGTCTGGCATATTAGGTACGTTAATATAAAATCCTTTTTATTTTCAAAAGACTATCCAGAAATACTGCATTTATTTGGGTGGATGAGTCATTCAGTCATTCATTTACTCCTATAGTATTTATTCATTGTTTCAGCTGAACTATAGTTACACAAAAACATAGTAATAATTAATTTCTCCGAATTCTGCATTTCTCTTTTTTACTCAGTTTTTTTGCAGAATTCATACAATGTGCTGGTGCGTGGAAGTAACTCCGTATTACTGAGCTTTGCAAACACAGTATTCTTAGTTTAAAAATATAAGTTGGTTTAGGTGTTCATTATGGTTGTAATTATGTATCCAGAAATAGACGAACCAAAGAAATACATAATCTATCTTTTGGGGCATTTTTTTTTTTTCATTAATGGAATGCCACAGACAATACTCTGCAACGTAGTATGTACACTAACTTAGCTTTCTTGTTGTAATTGTGGTGGTCTGTTACAGTGGATGGCAAGTATTGCTAACCTGTCAGGAAAAAGACAAACAAATTGCCTTAGAGCATCCACTGAATATCCTAACAATGATGATGAACTCCTGTATTTCCTTCATTCATGACTTCTCTACCCCAACCCCACCCCAAGTGGTGCAGGGGGATGAGGAGCAGGAGCTATTGTCAGTGCATAATAGCTCCTCTATGATGCTTCTTCCTCCTCACACTTTTCCCCACTCCAGCATGAGTCCTTCCACAGGCTGCAGTTCCTCTCAGGGAAAATCTGTTCCTACATGGTCTTTCCATGAGCTGCAGTTCCTTCAGAAAATATCTAACTCCTGCAGCATGGACTCCTCCATAGGGTGCAGTGCCACTATCTGCTCTGGTGTTGCCTTCTCCATGGGCTGCAGGGGAATTTCTGATTCACTGCCTGAAGTACCTCCTTGCCCTCCTTTTTCTCTCACCTTGGTGCTTGCAGGGCTGTTTCTCACTTTTTCTTTTTTTTTTTCCTCAGTCCTTACTGCCTGTGCAGCATTTCACCCTTTCTTAAATGTTTTCCCCGAGGTGCCACCCCAGTGGCCTCAGAGCCCGGCCGTGCCCTGCAGAGGGTGGGTTGGAACCAGCTGTGCCAAGCCCGGGGCAGCCCCGGCCACCTCACAGGGGCCACTCCTGAAGCCCCTGGCTACCAACAGCCAGACACCTGCACCCAGTGCAAGCACATAACATAGGTATGGTCACGCTGACGAACAGGCCTGGTATGACTGAGAATCTCCCTGAAGAAAAACAGTGTCAGCAAGGAAACAGAAATGGATTTCAGTAGTTATGTATTCTTGCATGTCTTCAACATTTCACAGAAATCAGAAATGTACACAAGTAAACTTGAAGGAGAAAAAACATTTTGAATAATATGTAGATAAAGTGAATGGCAGTATAAAGTCACTTAAAATGTAGAACAAAAAACACATTCTGATGAAATATTGCTTATTTGTTTGGGGGTTTTATTTAGTGTCATTTGAAGCAGTTACATGAGGTAAAAATTACAACTTTAAAATACAACTATTAATGTGCAACTGTCTTCTGAGGTATTTCATTACCTGGTATTTCCTAACTTTCGTGTTGTATATAAAGCATAAAACCCAACAGTTTTAAACAGTATGCGATATTTTAAACTTGTTTTATTTTATATGATGCTTTCTCCAATCCTGAAGTGTGTATTACAACATCACTCCACTTTCCAATTTAAGAAAATGTCTCTACAACTTGTTTTCTGTTATGATTTTTTGTTATAGAAGTGGTGTCTGTAGAATGTATTTTTCCTGAGCAGTGCACTTAATTGTTAGACATGTTTCCTTTGTAATGACTTGTGTGTATAAAATGCATTCCTTCAGCTACATATGATTTAGGAAATAATATATATATTATTTTTATATATATATATATATGTTTAAAATAGGCCTTAAGTCACTTATGTTCAGAATTGCTAGTGTTTCAGAGGTTGGCCTAGCAAGCATTTCTTGTAAAAATGATGGTGCTTGGTTTATCAGGAAGCCATGTTAAACATCACCTTTTATAAATGTTGAAATGGATCAAAGTAGTCAACATCTGACCTTTCAAGAAATTGTTTAAACTTAGAAGACTGCATAGGAAATTACACGCTAGAAGAAATAAATAGAAGTTTCAGGACAGTCATCTGAAGAAAAGCAGTATTTTTACGCGTTATTATTAATAGTGGCATATAAACTGTTCTAAGTTGTATTAATCTAGTCAAGTGTGGACAACTATGATTTACATTTGTACAGATGAGTTAATCTTGTAGACTCCCTGCATAATGAATGGATAACATTAGGTGACTCTACACTGCTGATTTAATCTAACAGGAAGTGACTCTTGACTCCCTGGTCAATTGCACCAGAGTGATTCATGCCAACTGCTTTTCAGACCAGACCCTTTAAAGCTGACTGATGGCATCCACAATTTCTGGACTGTCACTCAGCTCCAGATTCAAGAGATCTAGATTTGGATGTCAACAAACAGGGCCAATACAGTTGCCACCAACAGATAATTCACACCATTTGAGATGACTTAAAGCATTTCTCCTGACACCCAGCTGCCAACCTAGGCAAAGGTCTTCTGTTAGCCCTCTATTAGATCTACTACCCTTGTACATATCCCAAACACCAGTGGGAGATGTACGTCTTTTCTGAGCACCAACTGAAGACAAGCCAAGATCCCCAAGAGAATAAAATGACGCTAGCTACCCATATATGGGCAACCAAATTAGGCCTTATGTCCAGAAATGTATAGTACTGTTGTACATTCTGTGCCATATTTTCCAACCTTAGGTAGACTGCCTGTATTATATAGAATGTTTCAAATGGCATCAGGTGAATATGTTTAGACAACTGAATCCCACACCCAATCTCCATTGACTTTCAAGAGATAACCTCGCTCATATGTAGAAACCTACATTAGTTATTTACATTTTTTTGTGTTTATAACCTATAGTTTATTTTCATGCATATGCATAATATGGAAATTCAAGTAACAATATCATTTTCTCTGTATGGTTATTTCACTTACAGCTTTCACATTTATTAACATCTAATGACAGTGTTACATTATGGCCCTAAACATTTGCAAAGGGGATAAAGAGTGAAATAATACATTAATATAATACATTCATGAATCACAATTAGAATAGGAAAAAATAATTCTAAAAAAAACATTGTCCAAGAATAGTAGGAAAGCTAAATTAGTATTTCTGTACCTATATTGGAAAAATTTCATAGGTAACAACTTCTATCAACACAGTAAAGGGTTAACTGCTTAATTAATTAAAGGTAGAGAATAGTTGGCAGCTGCTGCTGGGTAAGTAATGACTCATACAACAGTGTTTTTATAAACTTGTTACACTGAGTTGTACAGCTGTGTATTGGATCCTAATTATTTGCAATTCTAATCTTGTCAATGATAAACTATATGACACTGAACATAAACTTTTATTGAAACTTAACACATATTTTACAAAGCACTATCACCTTTGTCCTATAATTAATATCTCTTTAACCCGTCTTTGGGATTCTTTATTTCTCCCAGTATTAAGCCCCCCCAGAACAAGGCTTTTGCTGACACCGCTTTATTTATTTATTAATGTTGCTGTGCTATTACGAAACCCAAAGCATGTACAACTACATGTAAATGTAGAAAACACAAATTTATTATTGCTACTGGGCTATTATGTAGCCCAAAGCAAGTAAAACGATATTACTGATTATATTATCATGAATTGAACAGCAAACTGACTCTATTTCAAGCTTATCTCTTTAAAAAGACTGAGTAGCAAGGGTTATTATTACTGAGGGACAACTGACTGATACCTGCCTATCTTCTTAAAATATTGCAGGTAAATGTAACTTCATAGGCACAAGTTCTAGGTGCCTGTTCATGAGGTATTGCAAGCAATGACAATATACAATGCTAGATACTTGAACTTCAAAGAGGAACAAAGGTTTCAATATCAAAAGATCATGAAATAAGTATGTATTTTGCCAGTCCTTTGTGAAAAGCATTGTTTAAATGTCAGAGAAGAAGCAGGGTATAGTGTTGAAAGCAATGCTCCATTGAATGAGAAATTTGAAAGAGCTTGATTTTATGTGAAATAAAGAATGATATTGCAGGTATATTTCAGAAAAAAAAAAAAAGATTTTGAAGTTTTGAAAGTGATCCCTGCTTTCTGTTTACCTGCAAAGAGACCTAGTATTGTTCTTTGCTTATTACAGAGACAACATACTCTTGCGGTTACATCAGAAGGTCCAGTCTTCCTGCTGACTGCTTTGGTGAATTCAGGTAAGTCACTCAAATGTGTTTGGTTTTTTAACCTGTATTTAATAATCTCACCAAAATATACTTCATACTTTGCACAAAGTCAATGTCTGGTGACTGTATTAAGCAAAATGTTGGTGTTTGCACTTAAAAAGAACACACAAAAATAGAAGGTGTATAGTTATAAAGAAGATATTTCTTAGATACAGGATCTAAATAATTAAGGTTTTTGGTAGTAGATAGTGCTTACATGTTTTTATATTCTCTTGTCATGGTTTAACCTTGGCTGGCACTTAAGTGCCACACAGCCGCTTGCTCACTTCCCTTTCACCCAGAGAGATGGGGAGAAGTATCAGAAAGGAATGTAAAACTCGAGGGCTGAAAGAATAATTTAAAAATTGAAAATAAAATTACAATGAAATAACAATAGTAATAATAACAACAACAGTTATAATGAAAAAGAGGGAAAGGGTGGAAGAATTCATTCCAAAAGGAAGGGAGGAAAGAAAACAAGTGATGCACAGTACAACTGCTCACCACCCACTGTCTGATGCCCACCCAGTCCCTGTGTAACTGTCAGCTGGCCCTGGCCAATCCCTCTAGTACCAAGCATGATGTCCCATGGTATGGAATACCTCTTTGGCTAGTTTGGGTCAGCCGACCTGGCTGTGTCCTCTCTCAATTTCTTGTGTCCCTCCAGCCTTCTTGCTGGCAAGGTGTGAGAAACTGAAAAGTCCTTGACTGAGTATAAACATTACATAGCAACAGCTAAAACCATCAGGGTGTTATCAACATTGTTCTCAAACCAATTCCAAAACACAGCACTGCACCAAATACTAAGAAAAAAATTAACTCTGTCCCAGCCAAAACCAATACATCTGTCTGGGCTACACTCCAGAGAAAAGTAATGAGTTCCAAATCCCTCTACCTGAAAATGGAAAAAAAAAAAAAAGTGATGAAATTTGTGGACGACATTGAAGTCACAACTGGACATGCACACAGAATTAAGTTAATATTCTTGAGAAAAAAAAAATCTATGAACACAGCAAAGGAAGTTGATTGACTGGCTCTATTCTGATCATTCCAATATGTTGGCAATTCACTTTTCCTCCATATTTGAATTTGGAAAATACCACACTTGTAAGTACATATATTCATTTCAATTCATATGAAGGGTAAATATTACCTGGCAGGCTCTTAGAACTTAAAATATTTTTTTTAGTCTTGCATACATATTGATTTTTAAGTACAATTCTTAGTTTTCATGTTGAAGTTCTTCACTCAATAGTAAAAAAAATTTTTGCAAGATATCATGGCTGTATCTAAACTAACAGTACTAAGTCTGCACTAAAAGTCCTCAGAACTGTTCCTGGGCACTGAAGGCAACTGCCATGATACAGCCTGTTTCTATGCTGATTAAGTGCCTTAGGTTCCAAAATGCTGTATACTAGGCAAGAACAATTTAACAGATAAACGCTATCCAGGAATTACTATGGGAAAGTGTTTTTTGGAACGAGTCAAATCTGTGCCGGGAAATATTCTAATAGCTTATTAGCAAGCACAGTCCAGTGTATGCTGAAATATTACATAGTCACATTTTCTGTTAACCGTACCCTAATTACAGTACCTTCATCTTGTGTCTGAATTACTAAGATGATGTCTTGCAAATAGATGCAAAAACTGCACCTTTCTAATTGCCAAGAAAGCTACAAGAATTTTTAATACCAAATTTAAATACCTAAACCTCTATTTTCAAATATGGACAGTATGAAGGAAAACTAAAGAACACAATCCTGAAGCTGGATTCTAGAATTTATGTGATTTTAATGCCAATAGTGTGTTTTACCTTCTGACAAACCAACTCCTTGGGATTCCACTTCTCTCTTCAGTAGACAGAAGGACAGTCATAACAGGCAATAGAGAGAGATTGAAGTGATTTCCCTAAAACCACAAAAAGAAACAGTGTATATGAGAATCAGAACCAAATATTCTGCCCAAGGGAGTCCTTAATCAGTACTGAATCTTTTAAACGTTCCTAACTCCTATTGGAAGGGACAGAGTATGGACAAAAATAAGATATGCCTGGATTAGATTTTAAATTCACACATTCAAAATGTTTTAACAGCACTTATGGTGTACCATAAACTAGTATAATGTAATATAATAAAAAGTCGAGGTTTGATAGCATTTGTTTCATCATTTAAATCTTAGTATTCTACTTATCTATTTTCATCAACATGGTTTATTTATCTATGAGATTGTTAATTTTGTCACTTAGTTCCAATTGTCAATCATAAACTTCCAGCAAAAGCTGCGAAGTCTTGCAGACTCAAATTATCCGCTACAGAAAACAATTTTTATAGGTAGTGTTTGACAGATTTTTGGGTGATTCTGTTCATCCACAGAAAAATCAGAAATCTAACTGAAACTGTAGTTCAGTTTCATATTAAAGTAAATGTGGTAAAATGTGTCTGGTTCTTCAAAAAGTAAATATTTATGGGTTAAGTCTAGAAAATATGTTGTTCTCATTCATTATTGTTAATGTGTTAAACTGTCAAAAACCAATTTGTTAATAGCTTCCCTGAAAAACAGACAAACTTTGTAAGATCTGATAAGTTAATTGGTTCCATTTTCTGGATAACTCATCTGCAGTCACCCCAATATGTGAAGACAGCTACAAGGAGTCTTTCCTATAGCAGGCCTTACTTGCTTTAGTTTGGAATTATTCTGAAATGATAGTACTTATATTAATATAATTAAATCATAAAAAGGGGACCTCCCAGTGCTCATGTATAATACCTTTCAGTATTGCAATTAAACAGAAGTAATGATCACAATTCAAAAAGGCATGTTCAGGACTAATAGAGAAAGAGATAAATTGCAATACTCCACAGTTTTCTATTTTTTTGTGGGTTAGCCTTGGTGAGCAGCTAAGCCCCACACAGCTGCTTGCTCACTCCCCCACAGCAGAACTGGGAAGAGAATCAGAAGGTAAAACTGAGAAAACTTGTGGGTTGAGATAAAGACAGTTTAATAGCAAAAGCAAAAGCAGTGCATGCAAGCAAAGCAAAACAAGGAATCCATTCGCCACTTCCCATGGGCAGGCAGGTGTTCAGCCATTTCCAGGAAAGCAGGGCTCCATCACACATGACAGTTACCTGGGAAGACAAACGCTATGACTGTCCCTCTCCCTTCTCCTTTTCCTGGATATTTTTACTGAACACAACGTCATATGGTATGAGATATCAATCAGGTGGGGTCAGCTGTCCTGGCTGTCCCCTCTGTCAACGTCCTAGAATCACAGAATCATAGAATCATTCAGGTTGCAAAAGACTTTTGAGATCAGGTCCAACCATTAACTGCCAAGTCCATTATGAATCACAGAATTATTTGGGTTGGAAGAGAACTTTAAGCATCATCTAGCCCAATCCTCCTGCCACAGGCAGGGACATCTTTCACTAGACTCATCTAACCTGAATGTGAACATTTTCAACGATGGTGCATCCACAACTTCTCTGGGCAACCTATTCCAGTGTCTCACTACCATCACCATAAAAACTTTCTTCCTTATGTCCAATCTAAACCTACCCCCTTTCAGTTTCACTTTTAACCCTAATCCATTCTCTTGTCACTTCAGGCCTTGGTTAAAAGTCTCTTCTCTGTGTGCACTCCCAGCCTGCTGACTTGCAAGGCAGTATTAAAAGTAGAAAAAGCTTACTGTTGTGGAACCACTCTTTGACCAGAACTAAAACATCAGTGTGTTATCAACACTGTTTTGGTCACAAAAACATAGTCCCATAGTAGCTACTAAGAAGAAAACTAACTATATCCCAGCCAAAACCAGTACACTACTAAAACCATTAACATTGCAGGTTTTCATACTAAGTGATAAAAGTTGCAAAGAATAACTGACATAAAAAGGTAGGCAATAACTGCAAATCATGCTAAGTTGACATTATTCATGATGATACAGAATTGTATTAACATAATGTTAATTCTAGGATATTAAGACTATTAATACTAGTGAATAAATATTTTTCTAAACTTATGGAAAAATAGGTATATGTCAAGTATCAGACAACTATTTGATATGGTTCTGGAGTAGAACCTATTATATGTTTTTTATTTAATTTCCTCTTTTTAGCTATGGATCCTACAATTAAATTGTTTAAAATCTTAGTCCTGGCCAAAATAATTGTGCAACAATGATTTTAATAGCTTAAACAAAATTATTCTTGTCCTACTATTTATTATTCTATGTATATATGATTGTCCAGTAACTATTTCACACGGGGAAATGTACCTGGAAAACAGGAAATAGTACCTGGAAAATAAAAGTCTATTTAAAAAAACCTACATAGATAAGTAGTTTAAATGTTAATAGACTGGCCTGCTGGTTACATAGGTATTAGAAAGCAGTAAGCTGCAGGCGACTAGGAATTATTTCTTTTAACACATTTAGACTGCAGTTCTCACAAAGCCTTACCTACAACTGTTTTTCTTTCCAATTACTTGGTCACATATCATGTACAGTGATCTGCATGCTGATGCATGAGAGGACCATTTTACTTAATCAGCAATAACACAAATTGCTTAGTGCAGTGTGAGCAGCAATAATTTTGAAAAAAAAAAGATAAAATTAAGAGTGGGAAAATGACTTCAGAAAACAAATGTAATTACTTCTTACTGTCAAAACATCAGAGGAAGGTCTAGCAATGTAACTACTTCTATCTTACCAGAAACTGGATAAACAAATGGCTCTAACAAAAAGGGAGAGGCTTTGTCTGTTTTGTCATGTTAGTTCAAGGTGACTGCATGTTTGGGATGTGTGTGGGCTTGAGTTAGGTACACACATCTGGCTTTCCCCATACAAAAACTTCCTTGGTAAGAGAGGCAATTTATAGAAGGATATCTATCACCAAACCTTTGCTAATGCTCTGTGGCAATGTTTCAGCTGCTCCAGGAGGAGCAGAAGTGTTACACTCAGAATCGTGTTACAAGCAAAAAGGAACATGCCATATATATAAAACTAAGAATTGAATATTAGACCAATTAATGTTCTACAACTCCAAATTATCTAATGAACACAGAGATTTAGTAGTAATACAGATAAAACTGTCATACCTACTTACCACATGCACAATTTTGAGTATCTACCACTTTAGTGCTCTGCTACCTATTGGGAGAGGGGGCAAGAAAGGTCTTATTTTCATAGTTGACTTTGTTTCTCACTATCCTAATCTATTTTAATTAGTTTAAATTAGTTTAGAATTAATTTTCCTAAGTCAGGACTGTCTTGCCCATGACAGTTATCAGTAATGAATGTCCCTGCCTTTATCTCAACCCATGAGCTTTCTTTTTTCTCCCTTTGTTTTGCTGAGGTGGGGGCAGCTGGGTGGGAGCTTGGCCCTTAGCCAGGGTTAGCCCACCACAACCTACCTCCCACATGCACTCTTATGAGCATCTACACCTTTGCCCTGGTGCTGAAATTACCCTTCCACTCTCCCTCTGGGTTGAGCAAAGATTGTCATTGTCAATCAGTTTCAGGGTCACTGGGCTGGGGTATGTGACCGTAGCTCACCAGTGCTTCAGGCTCCAGGCCAGAAAGAACAGGATGCACATGGCAGGTGGCCTCTTGGCACAGGGCCTTACTCAGGGCTCTGGGAATGTGTTTCTCATCTCTCCCTCCCTCCACGCCATCTACCTACTAGTGCCCTACAGAGGGAAGTGGCACGTGCCCCTGTCCCACCTCCTAATACAAAGTGTTATTGGTCCCTCCCCTGCCCAGAGTCTGTCAGGCTGTTGTCCCTGGCCAGCCAGCTGTTCTCCCCAAGCAAACAGCTGGTCCCACCAGGTGGGCAAGAGTTGCAGTAAGGAGAGAACTAGGGCAAAAACAGGTGTGTTCCTTATATGGCCTTTGAGGGCTCCAAACAGAAGCAATTGACAGTGATTCTTCAAACCAAAGGTCACATAAAAAACCCCTTCTCACGCTTTTCTGCAGAAAGAACTTTGCAATATCTGTTGCAACTGAATATCTATACATCTAAATATCAGGGAATTAGATGTATATATGATGACATTGTTTAGAAAACTGATAAAGGTCAGTCTCATAACACTTGACTGATATTAACATCACACTATTTTTTTATTCTTGTATGTTATCAGGCATTATGACTGCATTTTCAAAGCAGTCAGTCCTTAAGGATTATATCCTACTTTACCTGTGAGTATGCAGTAGCCTGACTACGATATTGACAGTCCTAGCCACCAAGGCTGATGTGGCCAGCCTGCAGAGCTCCTCATTGAGGCAGGTTAGGACTGAGTTCTTGAGGCTGGGTTATTTTAATACTCAACCATCTGTCAAAGTCCAATACTTCCTGACCACAGTTTCTGAGGTACTGCATGTATAGGGAGTGTAATGTTTAATATCACATTTACTTATTTGAAGATTATTGATCAGGATTTCTGATTTAGCCAAGTGATACAAAACACACACTGAAAACACAATAAAAATGTAATTGACGCTTAGCAAAATACAGAAAGTACAATACACAGTTCAATAACAATACCAATGTGATTCCCTTTACTGGTCTTTATAAAATTCTCAGCATCACTATGTTCGTGTCCCTAGTCACCAGGAGGGAACATGTGGGTTGAAGCCAGCTCGACTTGGTGTCTTTGAAACTATTTTGCCAGTTGTCTAGTTTTTGTACTCTATGTTGGGCTGAGCCATGTGTTGGCTCCTCCTATGCTGATCTGGCTGACTCAGGGAAACATTTACACCACCAGTTGATCCCCTCACCTGTTGATAGCTGTTTATCTATAACTAAAGCCATCTTATGGTTCCCTTTGTGTTGAAATTGAGTCAGCTTTTTGCTTTACTCTCAGCTTCACAGGCATATCACCCTTGCCCATCTCCACTGAGCCTTCTTCAATTATGGGGTCTTATTCAGTGAGTCACATTCCAGTTCTAGGGGTTTAATCAGTCACCCCATCCCTACATAGTTTATGGTTCTGGGCCCTGAGTTTTAAATCAATGCCAATATTTTCAAAGCTTTTGCTCTTATCACATGCTTAAAATGCTCACCATAATGAGAGAGATGTATGGTACCAAGTTTTTACACAGCTCACAGCAAATGAGTGAAAATATCTCCTGGAAGGGATTTTTTAAACTTTATGTTGGTTTGAATTTTTTAAGAAGGGTTTGGTTTTTTATTCCATATACAGGTGACATCGCAGTTTCCAAAAAACAGGCATACACTTATGTCTGCAATAACTTATAATACTATTATGGGGGAAAGGGAAAAAAAAAAAAAAAAGGAAAGATCAATTCTAGTGAGAAGAAACTATGAAAAAAGTTATAAAAAATAATTTAAAAAAATCATCTGCATATCTAGCTAACCAGGTAACTATGTCTTCTACTGTTTTCTGGAAAATGGAATTATTTCAGTGGCTTCAGATGTTTCCTTAGGACTTTATTTGTCCAAAGCAGCGTAATCCTTTTATGTTATTTCACTTCCAGGCTATGAAGAGGATCTTGCAATAGGCCTTTTCAGCATGTACTGGAGACATCTTGTCTCTTCCTTTTCAAGCTTCCTTTCAAAGTATGTTGGTAAGCTCCTTTTCTGCAGTTACTGAGATTTATTTCTGCTTGTTTCTCCAGCAGCTCCAAACCAAATAAATAATGCAGGAATGTTAGTAACACTACAGAACTAAACATAGCAAACAAGTAAGAAAGCTTTGGGTATTGCTACAAATCACAGCTTATTATCAGGAGCTTTGAGGACATGATATCTTAAAAGCAAAATCTGAGAAATAATAGGTGATACCTCATTTTATTCTGATTAATTTTTAAACAATTATATGCTGTGGTAAAGAAGAAACTACATATTGTGAAGAAAGTCAATTTTGTAAATATAATGCTGAGGGGGAAAAAAAAGAAGGGAATTTTACTTTTTTTTATTTTGATCAGATGCAGTACGACAAGAGATTTTGTTGATCTTCATCTGCTTTTTGAGCAGTTATATTTCAGGAGATAGATTTTCAAATCTAAATTCATACAGACTGAAAAACTTGGAAGTCTTTCTTGATGTCTAATCTTGACATATGCACCAGCTACATCCCAGTATTGTATCAAGCCAATTCACTGACATACCAGCTTCCTTTCTCCTTTTTCTTTGGGCTGTTGCTTCTATGTTTCGGTATAAAGGGTCTCTGAATGATAGCACAGTTTTTGCACTAAGAAAATTGGAATCTTAAATGAAGAAAGCTTCCTTTTTAGGGTCTGGAATTGATGTCATGAGTCAATTTAAAGCTACTAGGCAGAAAGTAGGTGTCCTGATTTTGATATAAGAATTATTTACTTTTAAAAAGAAAAAGAGAGGGAAAACCAAAAAAAGTAAATATCTGTAGTGGAAAATCAGAAAGATTTTGAAAAACAGAGGATGTTAGTTAAATCCTTCCAAACAGTTAACAAAACATGGCCTTGGGAGGTAGAACAGACACCATAAATATGTTAAGCTATCAGAAATAGTGTGGCCAGTAGGACTAGGGAGGTGATTGTTCCCCTGGACTTGGCACTGTTGAGGCTGCACCTTAGATACTGTGTTTGGGTTTGGACCCATCACTTCAGGAGGGACACAGAGGTCCTGGACCATGTTCAGAGAAGGGTAACAAAGCTAGTGAAGGTCTAGAGCACAAGTTTTATGAGGAATGGCTGAGGGAACTGGGGTTGTTTAGTCTGGAGAAGACTCTTATTGCTCTCCACAGCTACCTGAAAGGAGGTTGTAGGCAGGTGGAGGTAGGTCTCTTATCTCAGGTAAGAAGTGTTAGGACAAGAGGAAATGGCCTCAAGTAATGCCAGGGGAGGTTTAGATTGGATATTAGGAAAAAAAATTCTTCATGCAAAAGGTGTTCAAGCATTGGAACAGGCTTCCCAGGGAAGTGGTGGAATCACCACCCCAGAAGTGTTTAAAAAATATGTATATTTGGTGCTTAAGGTCATGGTTTAGTGATGGACTTGGCAGTCCTGGGTTAACAGATGGACTTGATGATCTCAAAGGTCTTTTCCAACCTAAATAATTCTATGATTCCATGATTGCATGTGACTGTCACACCCCACTGACTAAAGATGAAAAATAAAGAAGTGATTCACTTGTAAGTATTAGTGCTTAATGCCACTTTTGATACTACAGGGTATTGTGTCTGTTCTCCAGGCTGGAGCTGAAGAATCTTGAGTTTTCCTGCTGAACCTGTATGATATCTGCTAGCATCATGCAGAGGTCTGAAATAACCTCTGCTATTTCACGACTTCAGCTTTCTAACAAAAGCACTTAAATTAGGTCTGCAAGTTTTCATAACTTGAAATACAATCTAGCTGCAAAAGCTAAATTCAACTTCTATAATATCTTGTGATTAATACTTTTAATACAGAACTCTAATCATTATTTAAAAACTAATTCAAACTGACATCATCACACAGATGGAAAACTGGCTGAAAGACAATCAGCAAAATTATGTTAAATTGCAGTGTACAAGGAGGTATAGCCAGGATTGATGTTAGGCCCAGTTTTACTTATCAATTTGATATCTGCTTTAGATGGAGGAGTAAATGGCCCATTAATTAAATTTTCAGCTGATATGAAATTGGAATATATTGCAAATATCATTGTGGATGAAGAAATAATATAACAAAGCCAAGAGAGGTTAGAATTATTGGCAGGAAATAAAATTATATTTAGTCTTGGGAAATGTGTAAGCTGTACATGTGAGGAATAACAATTCAGAATGACCATCTAAGGGAGGAAGTTTTGTTGGCAATAAAGACCAGGGGTGAAGAGAATAGCAAACCAGATGTGAGCTTCAAGGTACTGTAGCAACCAAAAAATAAAGCAACACTGAAATGCAGAAATAAATGTTGGGAAGAAAACTCAGATACTCCTTTCTTTTAAGTATTATAAATTAGTTATTAGAACACTGAGTGGACTGTGACACATCACAATGAAAAACAGTTTGACAAACTGGAAAAGTTTAGAAATGAAAAATAAAACAAATTCACTCTCTGGGAGAACTAATGAGAATATTAAAGAATAAATAATCTGGATACTGTAAACTGGTTACAGGAAATTGCTAATGAGGATAGAAATTTGCAATATTCGAATGCTACAAAAACTGAAAGAGATGATCTATAAATAGGAAAATTAGATTATACTTACTCAAAGAAAAATCAAGGAATGAAGCTGACCAACACACTGTAGGAGCATATGTCTCTTTTTGAACTCCTCAGCTGTAGAAATAATTGCATACACAGTTCCTCTGGTTAATGGTGAATTTCACCCAATCGTTATCATTCAGTATCAAATATTATTTCATCATTTTTCCAGGGATTCTTCAGAAATGAATTCTCCCATTTAAAAATTAACAAGTAGACAAAAGTACTGGTGTATGTACCATTTGGGGATGGATGGTTTAGACATTCTGCTGATGGCAACCATAAGAAAAGATAAAGCAATTTTGAAAGACACTTCTTTAGGATCTTTCTTCTTACTCAGTTGTTCTGACCTCTGGCTAGAAGTCTCTGTACCAAGAAACTTTAGAAAGCTGAGGCTATACTGTAACCAATGTTTGCAATGTGTTTGTTTTGCCACTTCTGATTTTGAGCATTGGGTCTCTGACTGGTTTCTCCACATGTGCATACCACACACACTGTTAACAGCCTAAATTATTTGGTGGAACAACAGCAACCCCCAAATATAAAATGGGGTTAGCATATCTCCTTTAAATGGCCCCTCTAGAGGTCTCCTCCTGTACTTCCTCTACACTGATATATCTGGTTATGTGATGACTGTGAAATATTAGGCTATGCTTACATTTTATAGTGGGGTTTTGCTGCTAACTGGTTTGGTACCAATCCGCACTTTTCAGTTGATTATGTCTTTGTTTCATCTGATTACTTTCTGCATGGTAGATTTAGAAAGAAAGGGAGAAAATCACTGCCCTCTCCCATTCTTTTTAACTCCCATTTCTTTAAAGAGTCTGTGGTTAGGTATAGTCTGTATGTATTCTGTAACAGTGGCTTTCCTGAAAGGAGAGTTGGGATGTCCCTAAGTGGCTCTCATTTATGTGATGATTAGCTACCCATAGTAGCTCAGAATGCAGACAAGAGGCCACCCATTCAGTGACACAGCAGAACCAGAAGACAGAAACAAAAGGTGGGGTGCTTATTCAGGATCTGAAGGAGAAATGCTACACAACTTAAGAAACCTATTGCACCAGAACAGTTTAATCCTTTAATCTTCTTCCAGCAGATGAAGGCAAGTGATTATTCCCTTCTTTTTGGTGCTTGAAGACTGCATGTGGAGGACTGTGTCCATTCTGGGCTTCACAGTACAAAAAAAGACACTAACAACCTGGAGTGAGTATAGCAGAAGGCCATCAAAGTGTAAGAAGGGGACTGCAACCCATGACATACAAGAAAAGGCTGAGAGGACTATGTTTGTTCAGCCTTGAAAAGTAAATGCTACCATGGGGATCTTACTGCTACCTACAACTTCCAATAGTAGAGTGTAAAAAAAAACCAAACCAAAACAGAACAAACAGAGGCAGAATTTTCTGAGGTAAACAGTGGAAGACACACAATGTTGATAAAACACAGTGGGCAAAAATAAGGGAAAGGTCTTTCATCGTGTGAATGATCGAACTCAGGAAAAGGCTTCCCAGTGATATCTTTGGAGATATTCAGAATCTGACACCATGATTCTGAGGAGCCTGCTGTAACTGGACCTGCTTTATGTAGGATCTTGAACTGTGCGACCTCTGGAGGTCCTTTTCAACTGGAATCCTTCTGTGCCTCTATGAAAAGTTGAGTCTTTATTTAGGTACAGAGAAAATTTGAGGGGACAAAAATGGATTCATATGGTCAGATGAGATTAAAAGAATATGAATTTCTGATCATAAAAGTTTTTTCCATTACAGTACAAGCAGCTGTGTACACAGGATTAATTGTTCCAGGATGACTGAACTATGATTAAATGCAGATGTTTAGGGAGATGCCTATCTCCATTTACAATACTAAATTTAAAACAGGTTAATCCCTGCTGGTCTTCTAACACAGTCTCATATTGATTGGCACATTGTGGCTAAATCTTTCATCAGCTGAGCTCTTTGATCGTAAGGACCTTGTGGAATAATAGCCCTCATAGAGGAAAACATTACTAATTGACCTAACTTTCCAAAAATACATGGGGACAGAGGACTGTGAGAAAGAAGTAAATACAGATCTAGTTTCTATATGACTAAAAGTATCTACCTAAATACAAAATATAGGTGTACATTGAATTTTGGCTTGAGTTCTAGTGAGTATGTATTCTTAGCACATAATGATTAAGTCTCTGATTCCTTTTGGGCTTAGCTTGCCTTCTGGAACAATTTTTCACCTGTACAATTAAGATATCACAGATTTGCTTCTTTCTTTCCTAAACACGTTTCCATGTCTGATAGATACACTTTTTTTTATTTCTCATCACATTGGATTCTATTGTCTACAAGAAAGTTTCATGTAAGGCAATTATTTCTTATGGTCTGTCAAGTACACTTTTAAAATATGTGATTGGCAGTTTTTCAATATCATGTCAGTCTATTCTCACACAATATATGTGGACTTATGAAGATATTAAAGTGACAATTTGATAAATACATGAAAATTTTTTTCAATAAAAAATAAAATGCATCTTTATAGTTAAATTTAGCACTGAATTTTGAAACTCCAATCCAGTTTTAGAAAAAAAGCTTTTATGTCTCATTTTTATGGTATTCATAAAAGACAACAAAAGAGAGACAAAACTATGATCTTTATCCTTCATTGGAGACAAACAGCAATCTGCAGACTGATCTTGCAGGAATACTACATTTGGCAAAATAGTACACTGACTATTCAAGGATAAGCTTAGAGATGGGCTTTGTCTAGTCTATGGTTCAATGGAATATTTGCTGAACACCACAAACTTAATTTGTTAGTTCTATTCAACAAAACAGATACTAAAATCAAAGTAAATCTTTGAAACAGATCTGTAAATAACAAGCCTTTGAACTGGAGGATTCACAGTAATTGCTGTGCTGCCTTTCTGACCTAACTCCTGATGTATAGGAATTGGCAGTCATTGTATAATACTTTCCTTTCATAGCTGTTTCCAATGGTTATTTACTTCATTATTCACAACCTATCTTTAAGCTGTTCCTCTAATGTCTGTCTTAAAACATAAACAATACAGTGATTAAAAACAAAATATTAACACTCTAATAATCCAAATTCCACTGAGCCTATCATTTCCTCGTGTCCACTCTGGCCTATGATGGACTTGCTGGCGCACTGCTGGTCAGTTGATTTATTAAGGTCATGCAAGTATTTTGTAGGAAATGCCATTTTCTTCATATTCCAAAGGTAAATGGACAAAGGAATCTGGTGGAATACAAGATACATTGGGAAAAAAAGTCTTTAAAACACATACTGTATATACATCCTTCACATTTTATTCCATTCAAGAAAAAAATAGAATATGTGTTAGTGAAGAATAATTTGAGAAAAATATTTTTAACTAGTTTGCCAAATCCACATTCAAATGATACCATCAAAGCCTTTATACATTTAACTAAACCTGAATGAATTATTAGAATGACAATAAATTTCCTAGCTTAATAAACAACCACCTCACTAATGAAGTGTGAAGACAATTGCAAGGAGGCACTTAATTAGATCATTTATAACTCATTAAGTAGCAAACTGATATACACCCTGTTGGTTACTGTTAGTGATGAAAAGAGATAAAACAGCAGACCTGTTGTTTCAGATATTAAATTAAGTTTACATGTTCCAAGCAGCTAGTGTACATGTGTCCATTTATTTCAGCAGCATCACTTTTTCTGCTGAAATCTAGTTTACAGGTCCTTGGAATGTGAGAGCTCAACATCTAGAGAATGTGCTGTTATGTTGTCTCAATGTGCAAGGTAATTGCACTTCAAATTCAAAATATACACAGAAAACTTTACTATATGGATGTATGATCAAAAGGTATCTGCTTGTCTGCAATAGGACCTTTTGTCATTTGGAAAGGTGGTTTTAGTCAGGCAACATTCAGTCAAGGTGATGCTGCCTTTTCTGAATTTGTGAGTAGCAACAAACATGTTAAGAAAAGGTAACTTCTATCTGCTATACTTTACAGAGCTTCTCAATAGGTAGGTCTCCCAAGTAACATGTGAACGATGTCAAAAATGATCGTATGATACAGTCAGGCTTTCTTTCTTTAACATTCTGGAAGTTGTAACTCCCTTTCAGGTAAAAATGACAGTAACTTAACTACACTTTATTGTAAAGACTTAAGAGTATATTTTTGAGTTTATAAACTTTTGATGCTTGGATACTATCCATTAAGATTAATTTAGGTGACTGGCTTAGGTACTACTTCACCAAAATATTATGCTTTTGGCTCAGATGTGTGTGTCATTATAATTTATATGTTTACCCTATGATATCAGTGAAGAAGTTTTAAATGTCTCTGAAAGCCTGTATAAACAGCCACTTTTAAAACAGATGTCAAAGGACTTTTACAAATTACATGGTTGATCCAGTGGTAAGTTAAATACCTATCTCTTTTAATGAGTCTGTGGAGAACTAAATGAAATACAGCATGTGGAAAGTCCTTGGTTCTATGCTTCATTCAATTTAAGTGAGAAGCAAGATGCACTGCATCCCAGGAGGGGTATTATGACTATGAGAACATCCAATCCTTGTTTAAAAAAGACAGTCTTTTTATATGCAAATAGACATACAAAAATCATTGATGGGTAATAAAGAAGACAACACAGAATGTGACACTTACTTAACTAAGTTCAAAAACATGGATCTCTGATTCCTGCTCTCAGTTGGTTTTATTTCTCTCTCCAGATAGGTGGATACTACGCTTGACTAAAGTATTCTTTATTTTACTGGTTGTCAGATTCCCAAGAAATGCATATGTTTAGCCTCCTTTGAGACTAATAACTTCCCACTTTCTGGCTGAATGTTAGAGCTAGGCATCTCAACACAAATGCTGAAAGTAGTTGTGCTACATGGAACCTTGCAAAGTCTTTGAGGGGATGTTAATTCTCTTTCCCTGTATACATCAATACTAATCTCCCAGGATAGATGCTCCTGGGAATTCCTGTGCAATTAGATGCCCAGGGAACTTCAGGCTAAAAAAGAATCAATTTAATGTTTTTGAGTACCAGTAAGGTTAAACAATCATGGGAAACATGCAGACAAGATTGCGTCTTGGTCTTAATTTAATTTTAGACACCTAATTCACAACATGTACCATGTGTTAGTGAAATAAATGCCACCCCTTCTCATCAGAGAAATAATTTGGAGCAGAAAATCCTGAGTTTGGGCTCTCCCATAAGCTGGCTGTTTCACACTGCTTAGTTCACTGAGGTCATGTGTAGCTATTTTTTCCTGGAAGAAATGCATCTACCTTTACACCCACAGTAAATGCATAAAGTATAAATATTTTGAGTTTAAATTATATTTTTGTACAGTATAATGACTTTCCATTTCGACTTGCTTCAAAATAATTTATTCAGAATGTCATCACATAGTAAACAGTATGCATAACATCACACAAAAAATCATATGGCTAAGCAGTGGTTCTCAGAAAGATTCTCTATGGTACTGACTCTCAAGTTATTGCTCTGAAAAACTCTTGCTGCTTTGTTGTGTGTATTCTGGCTGCTGGACAAGACAATATCACTTAAGTTCTGAAGTATGTTTTTTGTTGAAGGTATTTATGTTGTAGCTAGGTTATGCTTTTTAGTTTCTTAAAAAATAATTGTTTTATGAATTGTCAGGTTTGAAACAAATAAGCAGGAAAAAAAATAGATTCCTAACAAGACTGGGGGTTTTGTCTGCTTAAGTGTAATGCTTTTGGCTAGGGTAGAGTTATTTTTCTTCGTAGTAACTTGCAGGGTGCTGTTTTGGATTTGTGCTGAAAATAGTGTTGCTAACATTGGGATATTTTAGCGGTTGCTGAGCAGTGGTTACACAGTGTCAAGGCCTTTTCTGCTTCTCACATCACCCCACCAGTGGGATGGCTGGGTGTGCACAAGAAGCTGGAGAGGACACAAGTGGGACAAGCTGACCCCAAGTGACCAAAGGGATATTGCATACCATATGATGTCACACTCAGCATATAAAGCTGGGGAAAGAAGGAGGAGGAAGGGGACATTCAGAGTGATGTCTTTGTTTTCCCAAGTAACCATTAGGTGTGATGCAGCCCTGCTTTCCTGGGGATGGCTGAACACCTGCTTCCAAATGGGAAGTAGTGAAGGAATCCCTTGTTTTGCTTTCTTGTGTGCATGGCTTTTGCTTTATTTATTATACGGTCTTTATCTCAGCCCATGAGTTTTCTCACTTTTACCCTTCTGATTGTCTCTCTCATCCCACTGCGGGGGGAGTGACCAAGCAGCTGTGTGGGGCTTACCTGCCTAACAAAGTTAAAACACAGCAGAATGCTTCTTTTTGGTTTTTTGGTTTTTTTTTTTTTGTTTGCTTGTTTTTGGGTTTTTGGTTTGGTTTGGTTTGTTTTGTTTTGTTGTTTGTTTGGTTTTTTTTACTGGAATCTGTTTCATTATTCTGCTTTCAAAATCTGCTAAAAATTAACAAGCGAATTGAGGCCACATTGTGTAGATGACACAAATCTGACTTTGAATAATCAAACTAGAGAAGAATGTAAAACACTTCTAAAGAACTGAAGAAAACCTGCTTGCTGACCAGCATGATAACAAATAACATTTGTTATTGATTAGCACCCACTGAAAGAGTAATTAAGCTCTGTGTCTCACTTTTAGATTGGTGTAACTTAAAAAAAAAAATGGGTATTTTCATGAACACTTTTCAAAGTATAACAGTGTATTGAAAAACTTTTCTTCTTTAATGGTTGTGATAAAAAAAAAACAAACAAAAATAAGAACATGGAATTATATTGGGTTAAAATATGTTTTCTTCTCTGCAGTGTAAATTTTGTTCTCTACAGTGAAAAACAGCAAAATACTTTGGGAAAATAAGCACCATCATTCTTTAAAGCATATAGAAAATAAATTTAAAACCATTCTCTATGTAAGAATTAATTTAATATGAAGTGACCTAGTATATTTCATTATGAGGTGACCTGGATAAATGGAATAAACCCATAAAATTACTATTTCCATGAAAAATAATTCTTTAGTGTCAAGGTTACTTTATTGTATTCTGAAAAGAGGACTAGACAACATATGCTAGTAAACTCTATACTTATAATGTGTTACTTCTTTTTTTCTTTTTTTTTTTCCCTCCCCCGTAAAGGACAGGTATAACCTCATTTGCTGTAAAAATTCAAGATGCTGAAAACATTAAAAGACAAAGATTAAGAAAGGTGAAATAGGCAGTGAAGGGCAGTTTGGTTAAGTGAACTAGAGAGTGGAAGTGTAAAGAAAGGAAGGAAAAGTCACAGAATCATAGACTCATTTAGGTGGGAGAAGACCTTTCAGACCATTGAGTCCAAACATTAACTTAGCCCTGCCCAGTCCACCACAAAACCATGTCACTAAGTGCCACATCTACGAGGCTCTTAAATACCTCCAAGGAAGGTGGCTTAACCACTTCCCTGGGCAGCCTTTTCCAATGTTTAACAATGATTTCAGTGAATAAATTTTTTTCCTAATATCCAACCTAAACCTCCCCGGTGCACCTTGAGTCTATTTACTCTTGTCCTATCACTTGTTACCTGGGCAAAAAGATGGACACCCACCCTTGCTACAACCTCCTTTCAGGTAATTGTAGAGAGTGATAAGGTCTCCCCTGAGCCTGCTTTTATCTAGGCTAAATAACTCCAGTTCCTTCAGCCATTCTCCATAAGACTTGTGCTCTTCACCAGCTCTGTTGCTTTTCTCTGGACATGCTTCAGCACCTCAGTGACTTTCTTGTAGTGATGGGTCCAAAATTGAACACAGTATTTGAGGCGCTTGCTTGCACCTGGACATATGAGCCACTGAGACCACAGCCACGCTCCAGTTGCTGGTACAGGCTGTCTCACACATGCACATACAGCTGGCCAGGACTTCCCAAGTGCAAGCAGTCAACCCCTTAGTGCTCTCATTCACTTCAACCTGCTCCCAGGCCACTTCACCCATTCACTGGCTGCTCCAGCTTGATCCTCAGTAACAATCACATATGCGCTTCCATACTCATACTTGCTCCAGTCATTTGTACCATGGAAATACAGCCCTTCAGCTCATGGTTTGTCTCCAGGTGCTGGCACTCACATGCTCATACACACACATGCACACACAACCCTCACCCAGGAAAGTGTTAGAAAGGATGTAGCTTCTGCAGTATCAGGTCTAGGTCTAAGTTCCCCAGGACAAGTGGTATGTAGATATGTTAGAACAAGTTCAATGAAGGACCATGAGGATGATTAAGGAATTGAAGCATATGTCATATGAGGAAAAGCTGAGAGAGCTGGCACTGTTCAGCCTGGAGAAGAGAATGCTCAGGAGAATCTTATTAATGTGTCTAAATATCTGGTGGGTTTAAGGTCAGGGCAGCATGGCCCTGTCTAGATGGCCCTTCTCTGAGTGGGGAAGTTGGACTAGATGATCACCAGAAGTCCCTTCCCATCTCAGTGATTCTGTATTGATGTGATTCTATGAATTATTCATTTCAGAATGGATAATACATTTCATCTCACCATTTTCAGAATATCTAGTTGTTTGTGGTTTTTTTTTTTCCTTTCCCCCCAAGAAAAAAATCAGTCTTTGACAAGGAATTTAGCTTTTAAGACTTCTAAGCTCTTAAAATATTAAAGCTTATTAAAAAAATATTAAAATATTCTAAGTCTTAAAATAAGACTCATATTACATGAGATATGCATGTGTATTTATAAGATATATGTATATTTTTTTTATGTATACACAAACGTGCCCTTACTCATATCACAACAAATAAAATCTTTAGATGTTATATGAAGACAGGAACAGAGATGTTGAAGTGTTTAAGCAACCATTGTTATTGCAAATGAGTAGTCAATGGTTCCTGCTCAAAATAATTCTCTTTCTGCATGTATAAACAGTTAGAAAGCTGTCTTCAGTTACTTGGTTATAAAGATAAGATTCAATCTGAAACGAAGACAGCTAAATTTAGATGTCTAGATCTGCTTGGAGCCAATCATCTCAGCGTCTCTCACAATTATTAGAGGCTAGGTTGTGTGATTCAGTGTCCCATATATGAGTGTTTGGTGATGTTTTCATTGCCTTAGTGTGTCTCTCCTGGTCTCCAGTGGTCAGGTCATGAAGACACATATTTCCCACAACTTCTGTTTTTAAACTATTAAATATATACTGAACTATAATTGAATAATTATTAAACTATAATTATTTTAAAAAATAAATAAAAATGAAAGAGTAACAATCTATGTTAAAATAAATAGTATTATGGCAGCCTTTCTTCTGGGGAGGAAAGGAGGGAAGGTCTGACAGAAATAAGGATAGTAAAGAGTTTTAATACATTAGGAATCAAATAAATCCTGTGAATTACATAGGAACGATATCAAATGGCAAATCCAAATTCCTTATTTACGAAGAAGAGAAAAAAAAACCCTATTTTCTAATTTGAGAGAAGGAAGACATGTTATAGAAGAAGATGGTTAATAATTTTCCCCTGTATCAGTAGTTAAAAGTATTAATAATTAGTAGTCCACATCATTTTTTTCCCACAATTTCTTAAACACTTGGATTGTGACAGCTGTAGTTTGCAAATCTTTAAAACGAATAAATAATGACATACTTCTGAAATTCCCTTAAAAAAAAAAAGAAAGGTATAATGTTAGTGGTATGCTAATATTCCAAAAGGAAAAGAAGACAAATTAGAGGTGTGCTTTTAATTTGTATCTGCTACTGGAAAGAGACCAAAAGAGAAAGTGATTTAGTAGTATACATAGCAGTAAATCACTGCTTAAGCCTTTGTGGAACCAGTGTAATGATGCCTCGGGGGCGATAGCACTTATATGCATCTAGGGAAAAGAAAATAGTTCAATTTTTGCTTAATACATTTACTTGGATGTTCTTATAATAACTTTTCATGACCATGATTTTTTAAGACTGCCCAGTTACATTTTCAAATGGTAATTTCGAAGGTGGGAATACAGCCCTTTCTGTTATTTATTTACATTATCAGCAAAAAGGAGTTGCAATTTTTTAATGGTACAGCACTAGCTGGTTTATTGCCCTTTTAGTGCTTATGTAATATCAGGGGTCCTCAAACTTTTTAAACAGGGGGCCGGCGCACGGATGCAGTGGCAGGCAGTCATCTGCGGCTGCTTGGTTTCCCCCCCCCAGCCCTGGTGTGGGGCATGGGGGGGAGGGGGGGGGGGGCGGATAGAGGACCCTGGGGGGCCATATCTGGCCCGCAGGCTGTAGTTTGAGGACCCCTGTGTAATATGATTAAGTTCCTCTGCTTCTGCTTCTTGTGCTATATTGTCTCATTGGCATTACTAGTATTTTAATGGTTTCCTGTGGACCTGGAAGACATCCTATGTATGTTTACACAATATTAACTTAATTACACATCTACGTTTATTTGCTGTGGTTGCTATATTTTTAATTGCTTATGACCTTGTTGTTGAGCTCAGATGATTCCAATCACACCTTCAATGCATTTTTCAAGTCTTTTGTTTGTTTTTGATGATTCAGATTGGAGGAGTAATCAGTGGTTTTAACTGTTCTCAAGAACCAAGCTATTACAGCAAATGTAGAGCAATTGAATGTTTCCTTAAACATCAGGCATTATGCTATCGCGATAATCACCCATCAAAGGTTTTTAAAATAATGACTGCTATTTCCACATAATTGTAATTGTTTTATCACTAGAAAAGAGTCTTTTATGGACAGATATCATAAGGTATCAGCTGAGATAATATACCTGTTGATAACAACCAAGAGCAATAAATTCACAGAATCAAGGAGTTGTTGAAATTGGAAGGAATTTTTTTTTTGGATTATGTAGTCCAACTCTCCTACTCAAGCAGGGTCAGGTAGATCAGGTTGTTTATGGCAGTGTTCAGTCAAGTTTTGAATATCTCCAAGGATGGAGACACACTAACCTTTCTGGGCAACCTGTGTTTGACTACCATCAGAGTAAAAAAGATTTTTCTTGAGTTAAGATGGAATGTCATGTATTTTAGTTTGTACCCATTGCCTCTTGTCCTGCCACTGGGCACCACTGAAAAAAAGCCTGGCTCACTCATGTTCCTTCCCTCTCATCAGGTGTTTTTGAATCGGTGGAGAAAAACTGTCACTTTCAGAGTGCAAATTGTCTCATTTAGCCCATCTCTAACATACATTGGTTAAATTGCATCTTAAATGCCTGAATAGAAAAAGGTGCTAGAGTGTCCAGGTCAAAGGTAGGTTTCTATATTATAGATGTCTAAAGTTAAGTGAGGCAATCCCACCCCCTGTTTGAAGCCTATCAATACTTCAACTCAATGTGTACTTTTTCAAATTACAAACTCATAATTTCATATCCTTTGACATTTTCCAGCAGCACAAGCACTTTTACTTCCAGTAATGTGGCTGCAAGGTAAATGTGAGTGCAAGCATAGACCAACCTTCACATCAGAAAAAGAGCAAATATATATCCTGTGCAGACAGAATCTACTCTTTACGTAAGTATCAGTATGGAGGAAGTTGCCTTTAGTGACACAAACTGCAGCAGATGGAAAGGAGACAATCTAGAAGTCGTTCAGTACAGCAGGGGAGAAGTTTACATAAGGTCAGACTGTGGAAAACTTGGAAAATAGGAGGTGCATTAAAACAGGAGACTCGTTAAAAAGAGGCTGAGCCTTACACCTTTGAAGACTGACTTACAGGTCAATGCACTTTTGGTACATGATAACAAAAGAAATATCTGACACATGAGCAACTTTCTTGCTGTCTCAGATGAGACAGTTTTCCAAAAGAAATTATTTTACATATCATTGAGTAACAGTACTAATATCAGTCTAAAACTTCAGGCTTGGCGATGCCAGATTTATCAGTGTTGGCTTGAGAGTCAAATCCTGATCATCTCATTGATGTGTCATAGCTACCTGGTTAGATTTTGAAGCATCCAGGCACACAAGGAAATTCAGTAAATCAGATTGAGATACCAAACCTGAGGGGTGGAAGAAAAACTTTTCAGAATAAGGCAGCAGGAACATTCTAAACAAGGCTGAGTCTGCAATTCCATGTCAAGATGCCTTGTATGTGGTTTGCTGGAAAACGTCTAAGTCAGATCTCATACCTGTCTCTGGAAACAGACATCTTAAACTTTGAAAAATTGAACAGGATACAGTCAAGTTTTTGAATAAAATATGTCAGAGAAAAAAAAAAAACAAAAACAAAAAAGTAAATTCCAAGTGCTTCTTCCCATATTACTTCTGACGCAGAATTAGAACATGAAACATGATCTATCTTCTGCTCTCAGCTAGGTAGTCTACCTCTACACTGTTAAATGCATATGTTTCAAGAACTGAATCCTAGTCAAGTCAAGTGATAAAGAATGGCTCATTAGCCAATGAGCTCAATTAGCAATTAACTCTAGACCAGCTAAAACCAGGACATTACTGAACATTAAAACCTTTGAAAAATGGTGACATTTCTATAAATCTGCAGAACTATCAGCAAGTAATTTTAATATAAAAGCAGATAACTGTATGGTCTGTGAGGTATAGACATATAAAATGGGAGTTGCACAACAGCTGTAGTGATAAATATTTCTCTCAAGAGTAATTGTTCTGCTCCCATGTCCTAATTTCAGTTCCCATATCCTTTTTTTTCTCCTTTTTTTATGTTGTCATTTGTAGAGATTCATTTTGTGGAACTGATTACATAAAGATTTATTTGAATTATTTTCTCCATTTACAGCATTTTATTTAAGTTATTTGTGTCTATTCTGGAAGTAAGCTATTATCATTTGCTTTTCTGTTTCCTTTAATTGTCAATTGTAATAACCTAAAGGCCACAGATAATTGCCTACGTTTTGCATTTATTTTGTCATACAATTTGCTCCGATGCTTCTGTTCACTAGTAAAATATTTCAAAAGTAATTTGCATGATTGCATTTCACATACAGCATGCATTCCTGTCACAGATGGAGTGATGTACTCCACTCATAAGAGAGAAGCAATAATATGTTTATTGATATAAAACAGTGATTTAACAAAGTTTGATAGTAAATGTCACAGCAGTTTAACAAGATCTGACAGCAAGATACGTTTGATTATTTACTGCATAGAGGACAGGATAAATCTGCTGCTTCAGGGAGACCCTCACATTGAATCATGAGGTTCAGAGAGGATACCCTTGCTTTCTAAACTCCTACTCAGAGAAGTCTAGCTGCTGCTGGATTCAATCCTAGTCCTAGACTTGGTCAATGGTTTATGTCTAAAGGACATGTGTAAAATCAAAGATATAATACTAATGAAGCTTACAAATTTAGTCAGCTATTAGTCACTTACCAAGGATCTGCTGCAGTAAGGAATCTCTCAATATCCAGGTGTAAGGGATCTCTGTGGCAGGTGTAATCTAGAGAGGCGTCCCTACTCAAGGGGAGATCCTGTAGTGCCACCCGCTGCCATGCCTGAAAGCTCATTGAGTTCTTGGGCTGCTGTCCTGGTTTTGGCTGAGATAGGGTTAATTTTCTTCTCAGTAGCTGGTGCAGTGCTGTATTTTGGCTCTGATGTGAGAACAATGTTGATAGCACACCGATGGGTTTAGTTGTTGCTGGGTGATGTTTATACTCAGTCAAGGACTTTTCAGTTTCTCAGGCCTTGCCAGTGAGAGGGCTGGAGGTACACAAGAAATTGGGAGGGGACACTGCCAGGACAGCTGACCTGAGCTAGCCAAAGAGGTATTCCATACCATGGGACATCATGCTTGGTATATAAAGTAGAGGGGTTGGCCAAAGCCAGCTGATTGTTGCATGGGGACTGGCTGGGCATCGTTCAGTGGGTGGTGAGCAGTTGTATTGTGCATTACTTGTCTTTTCTCCCTTCCCTTTGGAATGAATTCTTTCCTCCTTTCCCTCTTTTTCATTATAACTATTATTATTATCATTGCTGTTTCATTCGTATTTTATTTGAATTACTAAGTTGTTTTTATCTGAGTCCTTGAGTTTTACATTCCTTTCCAATTCTTCTCCCCATCCTTCTGAGTGACAGGGGAGTGAAAGAGCAGCTGCATGGCATTTAGTTACCAGCCAGGGTTAAACCACAAAGGCTGCTCATTATTTATGAGATAAGATGATTGACTCATAGTCATATTTGCACGTCAAATCATAGAATCATATAATCATTTAGGTTGGAAAAGACTTTTGAGATCATCAAGTCCATCTGTTAACCTGGGACTGCCAAGTCCATCACTAAACCATGACTCTAAGCACCAAATATACATATTTTTAAAACACTTCCAGGGGTGGTGATTCCACCACTTCCCTGAGCAGCCTGTTCCAATGCTTGATCACCTTTTCCATGAAGAAATATTTCTTTATTTCCAATCCAAACCTCTCCTGGCATAACTTGAGGCTATTTCCTTTTTACCTGTCACTAGTTACCTGGGAGAAGAGACTTACCCCCATCTACCCACAGCCTTCTTTCAGGTAGTTGTAAAGAGCAGTAAGATCACCCGTCTCGTCTTCTCCAGACTAAACAACCCCAGTTCCCTTAGGATTCCTCATAAGACTTGTGCTTTAGACCTTCACTAGATTTGTTGCCCTTCTCTGGATATGGTCCAGAACCTCTACATCCTTCCTGAAGTGATGGGTCCAAAATTGAACACAGTATTCCAGGTGCAGCCTCAACAGTGTCGAGTCCAGGGGAACAATCACTTCTCTAGACCTGCTGGCCCACTATTTTGTGTACAAGCCAAGATGCTGTTGGCCTTCTTGGCCACCTGGTCACACTGCTGGCTCATGTTCAGCCAGTTATCAACCAGCACCCCCAGGTCCTCTTCTACTAGGCAGCTTTCCAGCCACTCTTCCCCAAGCCTGTAGCATTGCATGGGGTTGTTGTGACCCAGGTGCAGGACCTGGTACTTCTCCTTGTTTAACCTCATACAGCTGAAATCAGCCCATTGCTCCAGCCTGTCCAGATCCCTCTGTGGAGCCTTCCTACCCACAAACAGATCAACACTCCCCACTCCCAAATTGTTGTCATCTGCAAACTTACTAAAGGTGCACCCAATCCCCTCATCCAGATCATAATCAGTAAAGACATTAAACAGAACTGTCCCCAATACTGAGCCCTGGGGAACACCACTTGTGACTGGTTGCAAGCTGGGTGTAATTCCATTCACCGCCACTCTTTGGGCTCAGCCAGCCAGCCAGCTTTTAACCCAGCATAGAGTACACCCATCCAATCCATTCAGCACCCAGTTTCTCCAGGAGAATGCTGTAGGAGATGGTGTCAAAGGCTTTACTAAGGTCTAAGTAGACAACATCCTCAGCCTTACCCTCATTCTCTAGGTAGGTCATCTTGTCATAGAAGATGAGGTTAGTCACGCAGGACCTCCTTTTCATAAACCCGTGCTGACTGGGCCTAATCCTGGTTGTCCTGCATGCACCACATGATGGCGCTCAGGTTGATCTGCTCCATAATCTTCCCCAGCACCAAGGTCGGGCTGACAGGCCTGTAGTTCTCTGGATAAAGACATTAGTTTCTTCCAAACATGGCTTGAGTCGGACATTGACCAGCACTGTTGTTAGGTGTGTACATTACTCAAATTAGCCCATGGCTACTGTGTTATTATCTCTCTCCCCTGAATCTACTTTAAGCCAGATGTAGCCATCATGGACAGATGCATCCATTCCAAATGCTGCCACTGGTGGTTATCCTTTGAGCAGGGTTACTGGAAATAAAGGCTGGGGGGGTGGGGGAGGGAAGCGCAAGGTCACAATTCCTTAAAAAGGATGTTTTTCTATTGAATATTTACTGAGAATGTCATATTTAATTAAAAACAAAACAAAACAAAACAATTTTTGAGGTTTAATTGGTAGAAATGTGTGATTAAATTTGGAGACAAGTAGCAGACATGCAAATTCCGTGCATTTGCTTTTGTCTGTGTGTTCAAAAATAAATGCATTATAGGTAAGCATACAACTATAACAGAGTATTCCTTCAAAAATGCCATATTTTTTAAAATTTTTATTCTTTTTGAAAATGCTCATGTAAACATATGCTTGACATATATGTAGGAGTCCTGCAATTGCAGGTTTTCCTCCCTTATAAACATTGACATCATTAAGAAGCAGAACAATATCTGTGATAGCCATTCATAAATCATGAATTCAATACAATAAATTGATCTAAATAACCAGTCTGTAAGCAAACTGTAAATTAAAAAATGCCTATTTCAGGAAGTATCAACTCTTCCCCATCCCAACTCCTTTATTCATAGTTATCAAACATTGACACTAGTGGGAAGTTTGCTTATTATGTTACATATCTTGCCTATATTACCAAAAATGAAAATATGCAATAGTACTGATCCCCCCCAAAAAACCAAAAAAACCAACCAACCAAATAAAAAACAGAAAAACCAAAACCCCAACCCATAGAATTGTAAGACGTATGGGAAATTGGTTCAAAACCAACAACAGCAGAAACAGGGTTTCTCAGAGAAGCTGTGGGATCTCTGTCCTAGAATAATTTCAAGACTTGACTTCAGAAGACCCTGAGCAACCTGTTCTAATTTTGAACTTAATGTTGCTTTGAACAAAGGATTCGACTAGATGGTCATTAATTATGATTTTGTGAAATACATAATTATTGATACAAACAGATAGCATTTCACAACATTGTGCATGCTATTTAATTTTTAAAAAGACATTACTAATATTTAAAGTACTGGGTTGAAAGTATTTTGCTAAAACTGTTCTTATCTTGAAAGACTTAAACCCAAGATTATTCTAATGAACTCACTATTCTCAGCATCTTTCTAACCATTTAAATTATGTCAACTGGTTCCCTGGATTCATGTGTTCTTTGGCAATTCCATACTTTGTGAACAGTTTAGAATCAATTCCTTTAAAATTAATGATGACCAGCAATTCTGTAAAGGAAGAACAATACATCAGATGATATCATGTTGATGGTTGAATTTCTGCTGTTCTAACCTTCACCATACTTCTCTGGTTTGGGGATGTGGTTGATGAAAAAAGACTGCAATCTGATTTCTGATAAGCTTAATTAGATCGAATCATAAAAGAAATGTACTTCAAATACTTTGAAAATAAGTCTTATGGGAGGACAAAAACAAGGAAGAAAAAAAAAAGGTCCTAAGGTAAAAAATAAAAGTAACTTCCTAAGATTCAATTTGACTCAGGAGAATAAAGGAAGAGCTATCATGAAGGAAGAACTTAGATGATGCAATGTATATACCTGTCTGTGACATAGAATAGAATAGAGTATTTTCTGGTTGGAAGGGACCTACAGCAATTATCTAGCCCAAGTGCCAGATCAACTCAAGGCTGACCAAAAGTTAAAGGCATGTTATTAAGGGTATTGTCCAAACACCTCTTAAACACTGACAAGCTTGGGGCATCAACCACCTTTCTAGTAAGCCTGTTCCAGTGTTTGACCACCATCTCAGTAAATAAATGATTCCAAATATCCATCTGAACCTCCCCTAGTGTAGCTTTGAAACATTCTCACATGTCCTATCACTGAAGATGAGGGAGAAGAGATGAGCACATCCCTCTCCACTTCCCCTCCTCAGGAATGTGTAGACAGCAATGAGATCACCCCCTAGCCTTCTTTCCTCCAAACTAGTAAACACAAAGTCCTTAACCACTACTCTGTTCCTCTCTGACACTGTCAGAGAGAAAAAAAGTTCATAACTGCTCTAAAATATTCTGGTGGAGAAAGGAATTAAATTGTTGGGGGTTTATGAAGTATTTTATACTGAAAATGCTAAAATAAAATCTTTACAAAATGTCATACATTCCCTGTAGTTCTGGGGAGCAGAATGGAGAGACAGGGTGAAACTATTCATTACATTCATGAACAATTGTAGTCACTAAAAATTTAAGCTTCTTGCAAAATTACTCATTACTTAAAAATGTTTGTGATCTGGTTTTATAGTAGCAAAGAACAAAGAAAGTGCCGGATTATAAACCTCTCCAGTGATTTTTTTTTTTTCCCCCGCCCTAAGGCAACTGAATAGCTTTTCCTCTAGAACCCATTTTTTGTCCTTTCAGGGTCACTTTTATTAAATTTAGTTGGTATTTAATTTTTAAGTTTTTCCTCATTTGATGTAGAAGCAAACTGTGTTTCTGAAATAATAATTTTCCTGCCAGTCAGAAGAAATTTGGTTTAATTGGCTTTTATCCTGAATCATATCATTAAACTTCAAGAAGATTCATAATTAATTATTTACAAGGCACATTTCCTGTTTCATCCAGTTCCCAGTCTTAAACATTTGGACTTTAGAGTATAGTACTTTTAACAGTTCAATTTCTAGCAAGGGGGTGGGGAAAGGACAGACTGAAGGTATACACAACCTTTTAACAAATATTTTCTCTTTTATAAAGTTAGTGGCAATGAGAAGTGATGGTGTAGCATAACTGTCTTCCCCTCAACTTCATTTTAAAAGTTTAGATTTAACAAAGCAGAAGTAACTATAGTAAAATCCCCCTGAAAGAGCACAGCATGTCTCCTCCACAGTGTTCTTCATCCGTTCTGATTCAGAAAATGGTGACTGCCTCGAAGGGCGGTCTCTTTAGAAATTTAACAGTGCAGTTCAGAGAAAACTAAGCCACAAGGGTTACAAAGATTCAAACACCACAGGGCCTAGTAGGGAAGCTATTATAATTGGCTTTTCACTGCTATCCTTAGCTATAAGAAGTGTGTCACTATCAGAGGTTCTTGGACCCCTTGTAGGCTGCAAGAACATTTGGAGATACAAAATGACGTAGTAGAAGCCTGGAATGAGTGCAATAAGAATGGCAGAAGATCTCTGCTGCATCTGGGTACAGCCAAATTGCAATGTTCTGTTCTAACATCGTACAGCAGCCAGGATGTATTTGCAAGAGCTACAGAAGTGTAAGTTTCATCTGTGCTGGCTTTCTTCTAAAGCCATTTTCCAAGTTGAATGTTCTCAATCTGTATCCATTATTGGAAAAGTCCTACTGTAAAAGGGCCAATCTGTCAAATGAAGATAAATGCCCTGTAACGTAGCCACATGTGATTAGTACTTTGCTTGATGAATCACAGTAATTGTATCAAGTACATGATGTCTGCAACAGAAGACCAGCAGATAATACTTTGGATAAAGGGGAGATGAGGGTCTACAAACTACTACTACTACTACTACTGCTACTACTACTACTACTACTACTACTACTACTACTACTACTACTACTACTACTTCTTTTGTATGGTTGTATCTGGACTTCTTTAAATTTCTCTTAAGACAGTATGAAGCTGATCAATTCTATCAACAGAACACCTTTTGTGGAGGGCTGTATCAGCACAACTACAGCATGCTTCTCTTCATCCCAGAATAGTCTTATAATGCATGAAAGAAAAACCTTAGGAAGAAGTGGTTTGATCTCAGATTGCAGTGTTCAGCTAAAAGAGGTTTGCATTTAAGCACATTGAAGTAAAGCTGTAAACAGAGATGGCTCAAATGCTACACAAAAAGATCTGATGTTTTCAGCCAAAAAGTATTTCTGCAAACATTTTGGTCTGGAAATAGTACATTTTCTTTTAGTAAGAATCCGACTCTGCTGTCAAAATAATTAATATATATTTAAGCAGTCAATGAAGAATATACACTAAAATTTTAATATTAGAAGAAATGGGTTTGTAGAACTGTTTTTATCAAACTACATTAAGTTCCAGTACTAATAAATGGATAAAGGTTTCTACATAGTCTAATGATTTCCTGAAATATCTGTGCTGGTGATACTGATTTCCTGCAATTTTTTCTTTATCTTTAAGATGATGTCACTAACAGATATGTCTTGCAGCAACTTTTAACAGTAAATATAATATTGTAAAAAGACAATAATAGACAAACATTTTAGTACGGAAACTTTTAACCTATTTATGGGCCATATTCTAAGAAAAAACACCAAACTGCTTAACTTCACCTGCATTTTGGCTTCTGTCAGGGGAATCCTCAGTCTTCAAATAGACATTATGCTCCCTGTCAGTATCAGAGTATTTTATTTGTTCTTTGGTTGTATATTTATTCGTCTTTAAAGGATCTTGTAGACAGGTCAGATACTCAGGAAGAAGGGAGAGCTCTTCCTTCCTTGGAAAGCAACTAAATGCGATTAGAGAAAAGACTCCTTTTACAGGGTGTGGCTATTGCAGCAAATATGAGAATCACAGGAAAGAACTAGGAAACTGAAGCTCAAGCAGAGACTGAAACAAAAAACTTGGTGGGCACCTTAAGGGATTTCAGTTCATAAAATGACTGAGTTAATTAAAAACAAGCCTGAAAGCTGAGACCCACCCTACAAAGACATGAAAAAAGGAAGAAAGCTGCTTATAAATCTTTTTTGTCAGCTTGTATTCCTAGCTTACCTACTTACTTAAAGTGGTTTTTTTTTTCCATTTATTAGGTAGTCTAAATAATTTTCTCATAAGGGAGCTCCGTGCAAGCAAAATAGGTAAATCTACTTCAAAGCCCTTGCTGACTCAGAACATATTTACAGTGACTTAAGATGTATGCTCATGAAGTTGTACAAACAACTGAACTGCTTCCTTTCAGCCTGAAAGCTAGTCAAATGACTTGTTTGTGACTTTACTAGGTGTTATTAAGCATAATAAGAAGTTATAAAATTTACAAAATTTGTGTTGGTTTAATTGGCTTAGCTTATCTTGAAATCCAGAACTGATTAACTACACTGGCCATATAGACTTACCTTTTAGGGAAGCAGAATGGCAACTTACTGAGTGAAAAGCTACCAAAACTGGTTGTCATGGAGGATTTAGCAATTTTACTCAGTACTATTAAGAGAAGTATCTTTATGCTCAAGTTTTAAATGCCAGCATTTTATTTTCAAAGAGGAATGAACTTTCCTGATTCCTATTTAAAGCATGTAAGAATGAGGAAACAGTTTTATAGCCTTACCTGTTATTGACAATTACATCTTTGCAACTCTCATTCAAGTAATAGAAAACCTAAATCAGATTATTTAATTCATCTAATAAGGTTCAAATTGCATCATTAAACTTTCAAGAGGATTAACTAACTGATTGTTTTAGATCATATAGACAGTGATTGTGGTGTTTATAAGGATGTGTCTCTTTCACATTAAGACAAAACAAAGAAACAAAAATATGTGCTAGATAGAAAAAATAAATGTGTTTCTTAAGTTTGATTATTGGGATAGGCAGCTAGTATAAGAGAAATCCAGGTTTTTCCGTTCCAGAATAAAGTTCTACTCACTGTTTTATTACATGACAATGTAAAATGCACAAAATACCACTTGAGCAGCAGCTGGATTTCATCCTTCTCTTCTACTAATCAAGTTCCCTTCTACAAATTATGTGGTTTGCCTTGTGGTGTATCTTGATCCACAGTGAATCAGACTGGTCTGAACAACTTCTCTTTCTAGTTACCTCAACATGTCAAATTTTTAACTTAGGAAGGAGAACACTTCTGAGGAAGGGATTTTGTTAGACTATATCCTCTGCGAGGATATTCAGTACCCTTAATAAGTGCTGCTTGTGAGATATCCTGTAACATGAAAACACTGATTCCTGCAGATAGGTTTTTTAAAGTGACAATAGATACTGTCTTTGTGTGGCGTGAGGTACAGCAAAGTTTGACTGAATCTGTTTACCACACAGGTTTGACATCTTTTCTTTCCAAATAACTTTATCTAGTCAGATGTGAAAGGAAAAGCACTGTGAAAATCTAGGAGTTGCTGGCTGACTGAGGCACTCCTCCCAAGTTATCATAGGTCAGTGTTACACCTGTGGGGTCTTTGGGTAGGGAAAAATGGTTGTTCATGGTCTCAGAATGATTGGCTTGTGAATATGTTACTCAAGACTGTTCAAATGAAAATACTGTGAGTGTCAATCTTGTTATAAGATTCATTCTTTCTAGGTAGGTAAGGGGAGAAATAGCTACTTTATGTATCCCAGTATTGGGTGTGAGTCAGAAAACAGCCTGCTAAGACATAGAAAAATGATGGTGTTTCTGATTATTAAGTTAGTTTACGTGAGGGACTGTAATGTAGAAGACTATGTGCATATGAGGGTTAAATGTTTTTCTGGTTAGTTTGCAAGCTGCTTGAAGTTCTTGTCATCTCATTTTGCAGGTGAACATGTGATAAATTGTGGACTTTTTTTTAAACATTCATACTGTGACACACAAAAAAGAAAGTTCAAGTTTGCTTCCTGTAAGTTAATTCTCACTCTGTAGAGAGAACTAGGAAAAAGGCTGCACAATTTTAGTACCTATATAGCGGGACCTCATCTTAAATGCCTTCAACAAGCTGTGTAGCTCTTTTGTGGTTTCTAGACAATAATGCATGACACCTCTTTAGAAAAAACAGAATTCAGGAAAGGAATTTTCTGCATTATCATCCTTGTAAAATAATCAAAGATCTACCGTATTCCACTCAATTCTTTGTATTATATCGTTTTATTATTTTGTGAGTGCTATATATATCAGGGTAAGGACTCTATCTCAGTGATACCAGCAAATCTGAACATCTGAAAAAAACATGGAGGACATCAAGAAGTCCGACAGCTACACCATTTAAAATGTGTAAAACTTGTAGAGAAAGTTAATAATTGCTAGCTCAAAAAAATACGTTATCAGTATAAACTATATGCTTTATCCATTTAATGCAAAGATAAATAAGTTGTTTGCTCATCTGTGTATATATATAGTTACTATATCAAGATAACAACTTTAAATTATAAGAAACATGATATATCAGACCAGAGTTCCATAAGATTATTACACTTCTAAATCAGGAGAATAATGTTTCACCCACCTCAAAGAGCTAACTAACTCTGGATATTAAAATCGTAGACTTTATTTCAAGTAGAAGACCAGTAAATGTAGATTACAACCTTAACAATGAAAAAAATATTGAGCTTTCATTTGGAGAGGTATAAAATGTTTTGTGCCTGATCAGTCACTCTAACACATAATAAAAGAGTGTTTTGCACTACATTGATCAATATGCTTAGTCTATTATTGGACTCTTGTCATGTGCATAACTAGAACTAATGCACGTATAATCTGATTTTTTTGAGAAAAACAAGAGGCAATATTGCCCAGCTCTCTCTTTACGCAAAATGGAAAGCTTTACCAGTCCCATAGCTCAGAGACTGTGCATTGTCAGATTTACAACTTCGTTCTTTTAGGGTAGTTGTTAAGCTACTCTATGAAATGTGCTGTTGTGCAACTGGTTTTTTTCTGAGCAGCAGAAGTCCTGAATTTCTAGGTTTACAAAGGACAGTTTTATGGACAGTTATAAAAGCCAGGCATAAGAATGTGAATAGACTGATAGTATGTTAAAAGCAGGACACGACTTTTGGATAAAAGAGGGTGCATCTTAATCACTTGGTGGCAAAAGGCTAATTAAACTCCAACAGTAAATTAACATAGCAAAGGCTAGGAGAGTACATGCAAGTTATCATTACTCTGTGCAAGATGACAAAGCTTACAGTCAAAATTGTAGCTTTCAAGGGCAGACTCTCATATGTACAGGACCTCTCAGTTAGAAGTAATGTGAGACTAAACTCAGTTTTAATTGCTTGATAACAAAAATTGCTGCTTCAAGCATTTTCTTTTGGTTTTCTTTTTCATTTTTCTTTTCCTTTTTTTTTGCCTTTTTTTTTTTTTTCCTTTTTTTTTTTCTCCCTTTTCTGGCAAAGAGGTGGCTGAAACCACCAGGCTTTGCAATCAAAGGTGTGGGTTTTTTCACACCTTGAGGCTTTGTTTAAGGTTAAATGACAGTAATGTGTGGCACTGATCTTGAAATAATGCCAAAACATCTTGGTTGTAATTTTCTACAGCTTTTATTTGTAGTAGACATAATAGGCTAGATTCAACAAAGGGATTACTGATGATCACCTAATATATACTGCACAAGCACAGATAATGACATTGTTTGCTATGAGAGCTGACCGTTCCACAGGAATAGTGCTAGATTTTGCTTAGTGACGCCCTTGTAAAGCTGTAGTAACTACCTTCAGGAAAGTACTTATTCCACTTTTCTGAAATGCAGCAAAGAACAGAATTTGGACCTGAAACCTACTTCTTCAATGATCCAGTTCCTCTGGTAACCTATAATGAGGCCTACCAGCAATGAACGGAGGCATATTTGGTTTGAACTTAGAGAAAATTAAAATGTTTGCCTAAAATCACTTTAATCAGTAGTTTGAGGGGCTGTATTGGTGAGATTTACTGTGCTGTGAAATGCAGATATTTTGGTTGATGATTGTCCCAGTTACTCTACTTAAGGCCCCATAAGCGCTGCTTCATCTCACTGTCCCAGATGGCCCTCAGCTGGGACCCCTAGCCAGTGCCCTGGGCCCCATTTTGGTTCAGCCAGGCCCCAGGGTGCCTGTGCCCAGCCCTGTCTCCAGCCCTGGCTCTGTGGGAAGCTGGTCTCCTGGACCATGGGTTGTGTTGGTGGCTGCCAGCTCTGTCCACTGCACTCAGGCCCTGAGGGGTGCTGCCTGTCAGGGAGGGCACAGCCAGCCCTGGGTTCCCCACTTCCCAGCCCAAGGGAGCCCTCAGCCTGCACAGTGCCCTGACAGTTCCCCTTTCCTCCTGCACACACAGAGTCTTGACTCACAGATGCTCTGCAAAGCTACTCTACCCCTAGACTGGAATACTTTTGGTAGGAACGTTTCACAAGCAGTTTTGTTTAACAATCTCTTTAATCAGATGGATATCTTAATTTTAAAAGTTTCATATTGATTCTTCTGATATTCCCCTGCTTGACTGCCCTCACAATGAAAAATTTGTCCTTATATGCAGTCTGAGCCTCCCTTATTTCAATTCATCCCCATAGGTACTAGGTAGCTGCTGTTAGGTCCGTCACAGGCCACCTTCTCTCCAAGCTGAACAAGATCCAGTCCCTCAGCCCCTCCACATAGGGCAAGTGCTCCATTCCCATTCATCCTGGTGGCTCCCCTGGACTCATTCAGACTGAACACTGTCCCAGGCAACCTAACTAATCTGACCTCAGAGATGGCCCTGCTTTGAGCAGGAGCTTAGACTAGAGACATCCTGAAGTCCCTTCCAGCCAAATTGTTGTAACTAAATAATAATAATAACAACATCATCAACAACAACAGTAATAGATCACGGGTGTAACATCATAATAATAACATTATTATTGTTGTTACTGTTATTGTTGTCACTGTTGCTATGGTCACTGTTATGTTACAGCCATGATCCTTTATTTGAGAACTGAGATTTAACTTATAATTCATACCGTATGGAAGAGAATCCAAATTCATGATGATGGCTATGTCATTACAAAAGCATTTTGATACATCCTCATATACTGTGAATATTCAACTATGAAGTACTGTAACAGCAGTAAATATAATACTGAAAAAAAGTCGTCTTCTGCTATGGTCCGTTTTAGCTCCAGAACATGAGTTGTTCCCCTGTAAGAGAGAAAAAGGAAAACAAATTTTGAGATATCAATTGAGTGTCAAAGAAGTGATAAATATGATGACTAAAAAGACTTCCTTATCTGATTCTGTTAACAGTAATTTTAAAGAAGTAATGTGGAAAATGGGAAAAAAAAAACAACAAAAACACCCATACAACCAACAAACTAATCCAAAAAAATTCCCAGCAAGTTTATATATGCCTTTCCTTACTCTCTGTTGATCTCATTTTACTGTATCCAAAAAACAGTTAACATTGAGAAACTGGTGAAACAATAAATGATCTTTCAAAACAGTCTGAAAAGTATTGGAGGTTACATCATACTTATTAGAGATTACATCTTATCTTTTTCCTCATTTTGCTGACTGTTTTAATGTGTTTCCACCTGTTACTTGTAACAGGATTTATTCATATTGTACTGAGCTTGCAAGGTATCAAGTCTGAGGTTTGTCAGGCTTGAGATTTCCCTGAGCTTATTTTGGCTTGCCTGTAACTTTGTTTTACTTGGCTTAGTTTTGACAGCAATTTTTCTAATTGATCAAGTGTCTATATATTTTTTTTTAATTTTGTTGATCTTTATGTGGTAAAACTATAGTTTCATATAGATAGCAGTAACAAGCAGTTGTTCTAGGCAGAATGAAATATTTAAAACTCTAACACAATGACATAGTGTAGGGAAATACAGGTTTAGTATGATAGCAGAGACCTTGAGAAGTGGAGACATAATGCAGCATAGGGGAGCACAGGCATGGGCTGGTGAGGCATGGGGAACAGTCTCAGCACTGGAGACCCTACACTATAAACAACTCAGTAATGTTCAATTTTCAAAAGACCTATAGACACAGGGCTGCACAAAACTGGCTTTAGAGTTAAAGAAGAGAACAAAGAAATAGTCACTAATATATGTAAAAGGCACCATAAATAGTAAATTTGAGTGTATCCTGGAGCTGTTGAACAATGAAGAAATAGAAAGGTGTAAATGCATGTTAGTGCCCATATCTAAATGACCCTAAGTGTGTGAAAGGAAAAGGAAAAGGGAAAGGGAAAGGGAAAGAAAGATGAAAAGAGGAATAAACCATCAACATCAAGGTCCTATTCCTCCCTGCAAAGGATTCCAGATGCTGACAACTGGCTGTAACAGCCTATGACCACCAAATTTAGAGTGAAACTGTTGGCCCAGAGGAGCAGTGGAAAGGCAAGCATAACAGCAGGAAAAAGAGTAGAAACAAAGAAGTGTGAAACTTGCAGCTGGTGTAGTCCAGCTGTGTAACCTCATTTTGCTCAGAAAGTTGTTGAGGTGTAAGGCAGTAGTACATAAACTATGTCCATGTAAAACAAGAATAGTAAAAAGGCTGACAGATGTGTTATTAAGTAGATATAAATAGTAGCATAAAGCTTTGTTGTGGTTTAACCCCAGCCAGCAAACAAGCACCACGCAGCCACTCACTCTCTCTCCCCCCTCACCCAGAGGGATGGGGAGGAGAATTGGAAAGGAATGTAAAACTCAAGGGAGATGAGATAAGAACAATTTAATAGTTAAAGCAAAAGCCGTGCACACTAGCAAAGCAAAACAAGGAATTAACTCACCACTTCCCATGGGCAGGCAGGTGTTCAGCCACCCCCAGGAAAGCAGGGCTGCATCACGCCTAATGGTTACTCGGGAAGACAAACACCATAATCCTGGATATCTCCCCTTCCTTTCTCTTCCCCCAGGTTATACACTCAGCATGACATCATATGGTATGGAATACCTCCTTGGCTAGTTCAGGCCACCCGCCCTGGCAAAGTCACCCCCAATTTCCCATGCCCTTCCAGCCCTCTTGCTGGCAGGGCCCAAGAAACTGAAAAGTCCTTGACTGAGTATAAACATCACCCAGCAACAACCAAAAACATCAGTGTCCCATCAACATTGTTCTCACACCAAATCCAAAACACAGCAATGCACCAGCTACTAAGAAGAAAACCAACTGCATCCCAGCCAAGAACCAGGACAAGCTTTAAGAAGAAAGCTAGTGGCATGAAAGGATATACAACCTAAGGAAAAAAACGATATGAATACAACAAGACGAAGGATCAACCTGTTCCAAGGAAACAACCATATCTCGCACAACTGGCATGTGTCTGGCCAGCAGAAGCTCATTGGATGTCTCATCCAGAATGCTGAGTATTTTAACATAATGTTTAGTTTAGTGTCATGCTATTCCTAGCTATCTATTATATGTATTTGCCGATAAATAATTGCTGTGTTAATAAATAATTCTTAAGTGTCTGTTTGAAGAGTCTTTTTGCTTATGATAAAGGTATCCGAACAAAAAAGGTCCATTGAGGGAGAGCTGCAGGTGTGCAGGAGATTAAGGCTTTTGCTCTCCTCAGTGCTGGGACTGCTGAATAGAAATGCTGAATTTCAAATGATAGATTATTTTTCTTAATATGCTTAAGAAAACATGGCTTCTCACCTAAGTTACTTACAACCTACCTACTACATTAACTTCACAGGATGGTGTAGAGCTAGTGAGGCTGAGAGGCTTTATCCTGACAGCCTCAGAAAATTCATCTCTTTGTGTGCCTACAGGTCTGTAACAGAGATTGCTCCCCATATGCTTTCTTAGTCAGGTTTGACCCTTATAAAGGAGGTAGATAGTACAGAGTTCAGTTTAAGTGAGTTTTTAAAGATCTTGCTGTTTGAAGAGTCTGGCAATTAGTGAAAGTATGGTGGTAAATTTGTGACACTGGAGCTAAAACTGAAAATCTCTCATGTATGAACTACTGAAATTAATTAGATAGGAACAGCTTTTAATTCCTGCTGAGCTGGATGGAACTCAAACTCTACAGGTGAAAGATTATCTTCTTTATTATTAATAAACTCCTAGTAAGTCATAATTTAATAATCATTTGTAAAAAAACAGAATTAAAAAATTGAGTTACTGCAAGGTAAATTCATCAAATCAAACTTGCAGCGTTTTGGAGATTAAGTAGACAAGGTTGTTAATTATCTGGTCACAAAGACAAAATCTCCCACACATCTCCCGTAAACATACTCAGGTATCTGATGCCCTGCTATAATTTTCTTATTATAGAAATAGGGTTTGATTCTGCCTTAACCAAATAAGAACATTAAAAGTGCAGCCGGGCAAATATAAATACAGAAACCATACTTCGCCCCCCCCCCCCAATATAAACCCCTGGGGACAATTTCAAGGATTCAGTGATGTTTGTTGAACTGATGCTTCAAAACCACATAAATTAAATGTACTTAAAGAAGTTTTGTTGCAAAAGCAGCCTATATGCTTTCTTCCCATTTTAGGAATTATTAGAGGGAGATTTTCTTGGACATGCTGGTGCAGCACTGGAGAATAATTTCTTGTGCAGACAGTCTGTTACTTTGAATTTACACATTGCAGGGTTGAGACATCATATTCATGATCTATGTATGCCTTGCAGAGATTCCTTTCATATTAAAGTATGCAATGAACATGATAATTTTCTTCTACAAAAGTGAAATACAGAGGAATTAATGAAGCTACATATTTTATTAATGAATTGAGAGTACACACCCCAGCTGCCATCATAACAACTGGGGAGGCTTCTGTTATGTTTTCAAAATGTGACATAACAAGTTTTCAGGTTAATTAATTGGTCTGAATGAAGTCTCATGACAAATGTGTATCTTGAACACGGTAATTGGTCAGTAAAATAAATTTTATAATAAAAAGAATAAAACCTCTTTACTATTGGAATCTTTTATAGGGCTTGTTCCATTTCAAACTAAGTATAATATAAAGTCAAGTATGCTACTTTGTTTACTAATATATGATATAGGTGCTTCTACTGATTTTAAAACTACATTAAATTACCTAAACTGATATGGAATACCTCAGTGGTATGAGAGTAGCTGTACTTTGAAGCATACAACATCTTCTGATAAAGTTCTTTGTCAGGCTTAATGTTTCCCTATCAGGAGATGTAAGGGTGGGTTGTGAAGATCCTTCATACTGACAACAAGTATTGGCTGACAACCTAATTTCAACATTATACAACATGTGTATCTATAGCAGGATGCATGTCTGATCTGTTGATTCCTTTTTCCCCTCCCAGCAACATGAGTACCACATCAAGGCATGCAGATAATGGATTTTCTCACAGCCTATGGACCCCAGTGTTTTGTTCTGGCTCTGGGTTATGGATATGGAGTGCTGACATCAATCCCTGAGACTAGAGAGAATCACACTGAATTTTTTGTATTAGAGGCATGTGTAACAATCTGCTTCAAAAGGCTACCCCTGGATCTGTGCCCAAGCAAGCCATCTTCATTGTTATAAAAACCTGGATTAACACTATTCCATGTGAAAAAGTAGGCTTTTTTTCCTTTTTCAGCATAACAAACCAGCACATTTCTTACAGATGTTCTGAAGAACCCAGGTGTCTTCAGCACTCCATGTCATTCCTCTCTAAAAATCCATTATGGTGACAGAGAAAAGAGTGGAAAAGAAAGGACTGTTTTGCAGACCACAGAGACTCAGGTTATTTGTAGCAGATAACCAAAGTGGAGAAACATTGTGTTAGGATGCAGTATAAATTTATAATAAATACTCAACAAGGTCTTTTGAGATTTATTCACAGTATCGTGAGTAAACCTGGCATATCTAGATTTGGCACACTGTCTCAAATGTGGGGGTACGTTTTGATGTACGTGAACACCATGTCAGAGGAGCAGAAGAAGCAGAAGCTGCCATCGACCTGTAGGGGCAGTATATGATAAGGCGCTTATACCTGGGTTTAGATAGGAGTAAAGTTGGGTAATGGTATGGATATAAATTGTGCAAAGAAGAGTGTGTACTGTGAAACAACAAAGTAAAAACAAAACAAAAAAAAATCAAGAAAGAGAAAAGTGCAAAATTTTAAATTTTGTAGTAGAAAATAAATTTTCATTGAAAGTTTTGAATTGTAGCTTCTACTTCCTGCTTAAAGACTAGATGTTCCTTTTCCTTCCTTATTCTCTCCAACTTCATATTTTCAACACTTGGCAGGATTTAAAATTAGGAATAGAGAGTAGTCCAATAGGAACTTATACCCATTTTTCTAAGGAACAAGGACAGCAGGTTGACATTCCTGCAACTGGGAAAAACCTTCTGGATCTTATGGGACATCCATTTCAATTCATATGCAAAGCGTTGATTAGAACCCTTTTGTTATTTCATATGAAAGTGACAGTTAACACAGTCTATGAATATATGGTAGGTACTGTTAGGATATCTGGAGGCTTTCTTTGTTTGGTTTTTTTGTATTTAGTTCTAAGGCATCTTGTTCAAAATCCCTTAAGACAGGAAGAAGTGCAGGTATTTTGATATGTAAATGGTCCTTTATGTGAAACAATAATACAAGGAAACATTTGGGTTTTCTTTCTTTCTTAATTAATTTTTTAATTCAAGCAATTTCATTTGAAATACCACTTAGTATCCTAAATGTTGAATCTCAAGTTGATGCCTGTTTGCTGTTGAAACATGACAGCTATGTCAAGAAATCTCTTTACAGAAGTATCTATTTGTATTCACAATGAAACAACAGTTCATGTAAAATACTTATTCATTATCTAAAGGATAGGACATGGTTTCACAATATTCTGCTAGCAGTGTTCTGGCAGAAGCACCACTTCAGAAAACTAAAATTACATTGCCCATTACTAACTATAGGGACAATGAACATGTTTTGGTTACTTCTGAGTGTCTTTCCCCATGAAGTGCTGCACTGCTAATTTCAAATACGCTACAGAATCTTCAAGCCACTATTGTACTGTTGAATAAGCTTACAAATTAGGTTTTTTCCACACTGTACACTTCAATCAATGTTCCTTTTAGCTCCTCAACATTGTCTATGCTAGAGACACCTTAAAAGCAGATTTTTAATACCAAGATCCTCTAAAGTGAAAAACTATTTATTTATTTTTCCTAATATCCAGAAAGGTTCTATCCTTATTGGAAGAGCACCCTATTATTTCTACAAATATAAATCAATTGGAAATCGAAACAGCTAGGCCTTGAGTTTGCTCTTAGAGTTGAATTCACAAACTTCATGCTTTCAGAATGACTCATACCCATTCCAAGGAATTGTTCTGCCAAAGAACAGTACCAAAAGGTCTAAGAAATTAGGAATATGTCTTGAAAATTTTGGCATAGGCCAAGAAGACCTCAAAGGAATACTAAAAAGGAATTCTTCACTGTGTCATGGATAATTTAGATATCTTTAGGAAAGTAAGATTAAATAATTGAAGAATGATTGAAGTATCACTTCCTTCAGGAAAGAAATTTGTGTGACTTTTACTCAATGAACAACTGTTTGGTTTTTTATTTATTTATTTTATTTTAAACTCAGATGCTACAATAAATAATGTAAATGTCCTCTTCAGTCTCAAGTATTAAAAAAAAGTTATCTTTTTTCTTTTCCTTTTAGAATTGCAACATTAATATGTAATGTACCTATGCAGAACCATACCAGAATTTATGTGGCATTATGAATATTTCAAACAGCTGCCTGGAAGCAATGCCCTCAGGTAGTCACAATGCTAGCCAGCTACCATGTTAGGATGTAATCGAATTCCCACAAGTGCTACCTTCCAGAAATACGACTTTTTTAACATGACAGCAAATGCGTTGTGACAGACATGTTTGATGGAAACAGAAGAAAAATGTCTCTTTTATATGAAGTCCTTGTAGTAATGATTTTTTAATGAATTGTGTAGTACAGATTTTAACAGAAATTTATTTTTTCTGAGTCAATATAGTCATATCTTTAAAGATGAGCAGCATAAGAAAGTGTCATCTTTCCATCTGCCATTTATTTCAGTCTTATTAAAGCTACTATACAATTTGTGATTGCAGCAACAAAAATTCTTGCTCTTTCTGTCCCATTTCTCCTTCTTCCTTTTAGTCTAGACTGATTGATTAGAGCCAGATTGAGTCTAATTTGAAATCTATGTAAAATGCAGAACAGGCTATTAATTTCAGAACTTAAAGATGACGGTAGTATCACAGCATAATAAAAGTATGGAAATTTTTATTTAAGTTCTTATTGTGGTTTGTTGTAGGGTTTTTTGGTTTGGTTTGGTTTGCTGTCAAGCAAGAAAACCACAATATTTGAATAATATCAGAATTCAGGCCTGTCCCTAACTTCAAAAAAAAGCTGTCAGATACATGTGACTAATGTACATTAGGGTCAGATTCTGCTACTGTTTTACTCAGATTTATCTTCAGTTTGCCTTTGTAATTAACTTCTGTTTTACACCAGTATAAATTAAATTAGACTCTAACCCCATGGAGTCCAGGGACCTAATTATAAATAAAACAAATTTTCAGGCAGTGAACATGGGTAAGACATACTTTTTATACGTGCTGGTCATTAAAAGTTCACAAACATGTAGATCAGAGAAATCATGCTGTCAGACAAAGTTCTATAATGAAATCATGTGGGGCGTCAAGGAATGAATAAAGGATGGTGGGACAACAGAAGGAAAAGAATGAATTGACATAGGGTCATCATAGCAATCTACTGAGAATATGTACCTAAGAGTCCCCCAGAATATGACTCTTATTTCAAAATTTTTGTGGGATTAGGACTTCTACAAACAATGCTATCATTTAAAAGACATTATTGTACTGCAAGCATGGCATGAAGAAGAAAAATAACACCAAAAATCACTGGGTTAACTTTTACTTCTCATTAATAGTGCATGCATACATAAGAAGAATGGAAGAATAATTCAGTTTGCCCTTGGATTTATTTGCTTGCTCTAGAATCTGCTTTGCTTGCCTGCTTTTTTTTTTTCTAAGTTCAGCTTGGGATCTTAGTAGAAATTAAATTTTTTGTACATCTTTCCTTTCTAGCATCCCCTCTTTGCTCACCACAATAAATAAATTTAATAAATAACAAGTTAAAAACTTGTGTGAAACTTGCATCTTGTCCTCTTAGGTTCTAGAAGCAGTTTCCATGCTTCACAGTATGCATTGGGCCAGAACTGCAAGCAATGTGTACTTCAACTATTTACTGGGAGTGCTCTTTCACAATGATTAAAATGAGCAATGGAACTTTAATCTGTTGCTCAACGTTTGCTATAGCCTCAGTTTTCTTTTTGGTCTCAGAATGTGGAATTGACAAGTTGCACATGGAAGCAACAAGAGTTTTCCCTTCTCCTGGAATGTCATTGCTGTGCTTTGCTTGGTGCTCAGCTTCAGAGACATTCTAAAAATGAAAAAATCAATTCAGGTGATGCTATGTACCATTTCTAGTCCAATCAGTTTTCACAGACAATTTTCACATGAAGCAGTACAAAAACATTTCATTCTTGTTTTCCTACAAACAATTTTGAATTTTAGTTATAAATTATTAATTCTACTTATTTTTGTAATTTTTCTTCCTCCAGGGTAGCCTTTCAAGGTGCTTAAAGCTCAGCAGGATTTTCCCCATGTTTTAGCTTCCTTTCCCAGCTAAATAAAATGAGACCAAAAGAAACACATGATTCATTACCAGTCTTACGATAAGACTCTTGAAAAGAGAGAGTTCATGATTTAGTTGCTAGCAGAAGGAGTTTATGTATTTACAGTGATCTTTCAGCAAAATTGTGGGTAGGCAGCCACATTTCTTAAAAGGTACATTCAGGGTTGCATTTCAGGAAGGAGTACAGATGCAGGATAATGCAGGAAGGATGAAGGGACTGACCAGACCCAATGAGGGTGGAAAACTGGAAATGCTGTTTAAGGTCACAATAATCTTTTTTAGAAACACTTGCACTCAATAAAAGTCTGGGACATTGGTTGGCAGGTGAAATTTTGTGTCATCTATTGTCTAAGTGATAACAGTCTTCTCTTCCAGACATTGAAATTACTTACTAGTTTCTCTATGACAATACAGGTACTTTCCTTTAACTTTCACTAGGTTCACATTCCTTACCTCATAATGATTTTTGATAAGTCACCTTAAAAATCTTTATTTACTATGGATTTTACTGACTTGGAGAAAATAATTTTAAATTTATCAGACTACCTCAAGTTCACCAACCTCCCCTTTCACTCCTACCAATCTTATGTGTATAACTATGAATCCTTTTTGATCAAATTCTGCATTATCTGTGTTGATTGTTGTGTTAATATGCATTGTTTGCGGTTTTATGATCTGGCATATTTAGATCCAGTTTCCCATCTTTCCAAAAACTCAAATGAAAGTTTTGCATTAATGAGATGGATAAGTTTAACAGAAATATTTTTGCTTTTTTGTGTATTCATGTGCAATGGTACAACGATGAAGAATTAAGAACAATGTCCTGATGGCTCACAAAAAGATAAAAGCCAGTTGATAATATGTTTTTGTGCATTCAAACACCATCAGACACTGGATAATTAAACGGTTTTAGAAATTATCAGAATGAAACTGAGCTGAGTTCAAAAATTTGTATCATAACAAAGGAATATTGTTGTGTGTCCTTCAATAATGTTCACTCTCATAGTGCATTCTTTCAGCCTCTGTTGTAGACTGTGTGTGTTAATTGCTTCTTAATTATGTGTAATTCCTCAGGGAAATCTATTTACTGCCTACTCACCAGTAGCATATGATTCATTCCTTTCCTATAGAGAAAAAAATTATCAAGACCTTTATTTTCTCCTACAATGTCATTATAGTACTATCACAAATAATTTATCATATTGAAACACCAGCGCAAGGAGGTGATACATACTGGGAAGAGTTTGCAAGGAGGTGATACATAATGGAAAGAGTTATCCTAACAGAATGGCAGATGCACATTTGTCCACAGCTGAAGAAGTGGTTGGAGATGGTATGGGAAAACTGGAAAGCTTGGAAAGTGGCTAGTAAATTACTAGCCATTTCTTACAGCATGGTTCTCTCTCCTAATAAGAAAACTATATGTAAACTGTTGTTCCATGACCTAATAGGCTGAAATAAAAGCTTTACAGATTACTGAAAGAGTGGGATTTCTCAATGCAATCAGCCTAGTTGTACACTCACTATCACCCAGAATCGACCAACCATCTATAGCTAAACTTTAGTCACTCTGTTTCATTTACAGAAAGTCACATGACTTTTTGTCATCTAGAGTTAAGCAGGATAAACATTCTTAGTAAAGAAAACTTTCTATTTAGGAAAGAATATTTGCAGACTAGACTAATATTTTATTGCTGATGTTAGTCAAATTACTTCCTTATGTTGTTGTGTTTGGTTTTTTTTTTCGTAAAAGGATCCCTGATATGTCACTTTGTGACTGATTAATAAACTCCTGCAATGGAAAAAGGCTCAGTGGACACGGGATAAGGTGATGTGCCCAAAAAACTCAGAGAATAATGCAAAGAAACTCACTTAAACTCAATCTCAACACAAAGGGGACTAGACCATGGCCTTTATTTTAGATAACTATGAACAGTTGAGTTGATCAACTGGTGGTGTAACTACTTCTCCCTGAGTTCTTTGGAAGTGTGAATATCTCCCTGACTCAGCCAGACCAACATGGGGGGATTGAATATGGAGTTCAGCCCAACACAGAGTATAAAAACTAAACAACTAGCAAAAGAATTTCAAAGACAGCAAAGAGCTTAAGCTGGCTTCAACCAATGCCTTCCTGCCTGCCAACTAAGGTTGCCACTGTTGTGACAGAAAGCATATTACAGAGACCAGTAATGGGAATCACACTGTTATTGTGATTCAACTGTGTATTGCACTTGCTGTATTTTTCTAAGCGTCACTTATGTTTGATTGTGTTATACAGCATATTTTGAATGACTGCTAAATTACAAATCCCATGTAACATCAACTGTCCTTAAAACAAGTAAAAACTAATATTAAACATTACAGCCTCCACATGTGGAATATCTCAAGGAGCCTGGTCAGAGTGTACTGGACTCTGACACACTTAAAATGGATTAATCTATCAAGTAGCTTATCTCACCATTTGTCAAAACTTAAAAGATTACTCGGCCTGTGGATGTAAGGAATCATGGCTGTGACTTCATAGGATTCTGTAATACACAGGGACACAAAAGCTTTTATCCTCTAAATGTCTCTACTTCATTACAGATTACCACAGATACCCCCAAATCACCACTAGCAGGTATACCGCCACAAAATCACCACTAGGAAGTAAATCTGTTCTTACTAAAGTGAATATATATATATAAAAGTATATATCAAACTACTACAAAGTATATATCAAACTATTACAAATTACTGTCAGCCACCAATGATATAATATCAACCAGTAGTATGGCAGCAATCAATGACACCAGCCTTAGCAGGAATCAATAATATAGCAACAACCAAACAGATGTATACCACAACCAGTTACCAGAAACTTATAACTGGTGAAACAAACTTAACAATGTAACAGCAGGATGCACTTACGACAGGTTACTTGCAAGGGTACCTAATACCAGTATCAAGTGAATTAGATTTCAGAAGGGGCTAAACTATCCCAAAGGGGAGGAGAAAATGATCTCAGAAGGGGACCCAGCCATCCCAATGGTGCAGGACAAACCAAACCAACCCCAATAAAATAACAGTTTCATGTCAAAGATTATCCACATCACAGAGTCTAGAGTCAGCCACGCATCCCCAGTGAGGGTCCTATTTCTTGTAAAAAGTTTGTGCAGAGAATTCAGCCTCTTCAGGAAAGGAAGACTACATGCAGCACATGAAGTTCTCAGAGAGGCAGGCTACATTTGGTATTAAAATTATCTTTTTTATATAAAAAATGAGGGTGTAGGACACCAGAATTTTGAACAGCTAACACATGCTATTAATGTCTATTTTTTACCTGTAACAGCCAACACATTATGATGTTTTCTATTTCTTTCAGATCAGTTTTATTTTCCCAGACTGTTTCCACTTCTTCACATAACTTGCCATTACAGTTTCTTGGGGTTTGCACTTATCAGTGGTTATTTCATGATGCCTCTGGTTTCTACAAACCCAGCTGTACTTTTCAAGAATATCTCTGCTTCCAAGGCCTTGTTCCCAAGGTCAGAGTTTCCAGGCTGGCAGGCAGCTTCTCTCTCAGTATTTTTCAGCAGACTTCTCAGAACAGACTTTCTGTTCAGTAACTTCTGCCTTCTAACAGGCCAGCTTTATTCCAGCTCATATTACCATTTTGTTTCTGTCTCTGCACATTGATACTATGTAAATATTAATTTTTTCCCCAGGTTCTTTGTTGACATGAGTCAACATATGCCCCCAAAACAAATCCTTACATGGTTTTAGAAGTTGATTCTGGTGCCACTCTCCAAATCCAGCATTGGTGAAATGGCACCAGACTGGGTTCTTTCTGCTTTAATGAGTGTACTCAAACCCTAGCAGACTAAGTCATACTTATGTTACCTAATACCACATCCTAAAACAAGAAAAAAAATGTAAAAAATAACTTTACTGTAACATGATCTACACAATATGTCAGACACTTTGAACAGGAAAACAATTTTGATTCTCAGGAGCAACATGGGACTGCAGGTGCCCAGGGTTATATGACCTGTAGTACAGATACCACCTATATGTCCCAGAAATAGCTAGTCCCAAGCCAAATAGATATGAATCATTCCATACCATGTAGTGGAGTGACCCCTCTCCTAAGATGGATGCAGTCATCAGTGTAGATCAAGACTATGAGTAATGATTTATTTTTAAAATAGTTTTAGTAAAGTCTGTAGTAGGCCATTGGATCTGCTTGGGCAATATAGGCCAGATCCCAGAAAGTAACTGAGTGACTTATGTAGGAGGCTGGTAGAACTTAGGTGTGTTATGTAAAGCTCAGCCACTATCTGAACCTAGAAAATGCCTAGACTACATAAACATATGACCATTGTTTTTATAGTTACGTTTTTGTAGGAGTCCAAAGTTATGCTTCTTTCCATACCGTGAAGGACTGAGTTGTTGACAAGACTGGAACATTTTCTTTGCACTTTTTTTCATATCTAAACTTGAGCCAGGAATGGCGTTTCCTAACTAAGATCTTTGGAAATTTGGAGCAAAAAGGGATTATTCCAGAGCACTGCACACACATCTGTAGGATCATGCTCCACAGAAAGATTATAGAAGCCTGTTGCAGCACTATCAAAACTAGATGGCTGCAACAAGGCTTTTACCATCACACACCAGGTTAACTTCAGTAAGTAGCTCCCACACCTTGCCCCAGCATCTCCACCAACCCCCCCACAAGGTTTCAAAAGTTCATCTATTGTCCGTGCTGTTTCTTCATCCTCTTCAGATCAGTCCACCCTGTTTCTTGCCCCAGCTGCATCTATTCTTCCTTCTCCAGGCTCCTTTTCCAGCCAGCCTCTCCTTGCCCAGGCCCCCTTCTTCTCCCAGGGCCTCTCCTACATCCAGGGCACTCTCTCTCCTCCCTCTGGTTCTTCCAGGTCTTTCTTCATCCAGCACTCTCTTCTTTTCTCTGCTTCCTTTACCCCTCCCAGGTCTCCCTCTTGCATGCTCCTCGGGGCTATTTACCTACTTAGCAAGAACCAACCACAGCTGCACATTATCCACATCAGCCAACCCACCACCCCTGAAGCCAGCCCACAGCTGTATATTATCAGTGTTAATTAACCTGCCTTCATTCCTCTGTAATTCCTCTACAGAAGCCAGTATCTTCTGAGTCATGGTAGTTTTGATCCACATCTTGATACAGGCTAGGACACAGTGGGATGGGATACCCAGACCCATTTCCTGCATTACCAACTTAAATTTTTCTGACTCTGGAGAGTGATCTAACCACAAAATAGAAAGCTAGCCCATAGTCACTTGTTTTCCCTACCACTGGAAGCTCTAACACTGTCCAGAAGAGAATTCAGGTATCATTAGGCTAAAGAATTCCCCCTGAATGTCCTTTCTTAGTTACCTTGTAAAGCCACTATTAGAATATGCTATTCCTTATGCTGCTCATCCTGAGCTGTGTGATTTGGGTAAACCATTCTGTTAAAGCGTTTGCCTCTTCTCACTGAGCTTACTGAATATGTGACAGCTGTATTATTGATGACATAATTCTAAAATTAAGTGTTAATATGTTTGGAAATTATTACTTTTTTTTTTTTTTAATCAGTTGGCTGGAGAAATGGGCTGACGGGAACCTCATGAAGTTCAACTAAGGGAAGTGCAAAGTCCTGCACCTAGGGAAGGAACTACTCCATGCACTAATATAGGCTGGTGGCCACCAGCTGGAAAGCAGCTTGACAGAAAAAGAGGTCCTGGTGGACACCAAGTTGAACATGTGCCAGCAATGTGCCCTTGCAGCAATGAAGGTTAATGGAATCCTGGGCTGCATTGGGTAAAGTATTGACAGCAGGTTGGGGGAAGTGATCCTTCTCCTTTATTCAGTGCTCCTGAGGACACACCTGGAGTGCTGTGTCTGGTTCTGGGCGCCTCAGTACAAAACGTGCTGTAGAAAGTCCAGCAAAGGTCCACTAAAATGATGAAGGGACTAGAGCATTTCTCCTTTGAGGAAAAGCTGAAAGATTTGGGACTGTTTAGCCTTGAAAAGAGAAGGCCTGGGGGGATCTTATCAAGGTACCTGAAGGGAGGATGCAAAGAAGATAGAGTCAGGTTCTTCTCAGTGGTGCCTAGTGGCAGGACAAGAGGCAATGGGCACAAAGTGAAACACAGGAAGTTCAATCTGAACATTAGGAAACACTTATTTTTTTTTTACAGTCAGGGTGACCAAGTACTGGCACAGGTCGCCCAGAGAGATTGTGGTTTCCCTCTGAAGATATTCAAAAGCCATCTGGACATCATCCTGGGCAACTGTCTCTATCTGACTCTTCTTGAGCAGGGGGGTTGGACCATGTGACTGCCAGAGGTCTCTTTCAACTTAAAATATTCTGTAATTCTGTGAACTACTTCAAACAAATATCAGTTTCAGAATCTGGCTCAAACAGACCAACCAACATCTTTTCATAACAGTTAGATAATCATATAGCCACATCTTTTATGTCCATATCTTTTTCATCATCTAAAGTTCTGTTGAGTGATTTTTGTGACACATAATATTTGATCTATTTTGTTTTGTGTTTTCGTCTCATCATTTCTTATTTAATATATTATATTCAACATGGGATATAAGAATAAGAAATTTTGGATGTGAAAGCAAAAGTTGGAGTGGACCTAGTGAATATGGGTTCCTCAGTCATGAAATGTGCATTCTCATGTCACATGGGGTTGTGCTTTCTAAAAGAATTGAGCCCACTGGTCATGTGAACCATTACTGGACAGCTTGTGTACAGTACAGCCTCATTTAAGACTTCTGGATGCACCGAGGAGAAAAATTAGATCTTTAGCAACTATAGAATTCATTATAAAAATGCTGAAGATATGGATACATTTGTGGACATGTTAAGCTAAGAAATAAAAATGGTGAGGAAAGTTTTATAGAAATATAGTAACAAGAATCATAGAATCATAGAATGGTTTGGCTTGGAAGGGACTTTAAAGATTGCCTAGTCCCAACCCCCCCTGCCATGGGCAGTGATAACTTCCACTAGACCAGGTTGCTCAAAGCCCCATCCAACCTGGGCTTGAACACTTCCAGGGAGGGGGCACCCACATCTCCTCTGGATAACCTCTTCCAGTGTCTCATCACCCTCACACAGTAAAGAATGTCTTCCTAAAATCTACCCTTTTTTTAGTTTAAAATCATTACCCCTTTTCCTATTGCTACAGAACTGATGACCTGTTTTTTCTCTTAGTACACTGCATTAAAATTGTTCTGGTTATCATATCCTTATACCAAAAATCTTTATTTTTAGTTTTATAATAAAGTGCTGCTTAGTCTGATAGGCATTTGAAAGCCATAGCTGGGTTAATAAGAATGAACATACTCTTCTCCAGACAGACATACTAAGCTTCACTGCAAAAAGAGATCCATGGCTCCAAGCAGTGTCTGAAGTTAAAAATTCTCTTGCAGCTCTCTGTACATCTTAACTGTACTGAAAAGGAACTCAAGACTTCAGAAAGTTGCGTGACTATGAAGCAAACACAGGAAAATGAAAAATCATCTTAGTGCTTTCTTTCTAAATCAGTTTACTTCCTGTTACACAGAACTTGATCTTTTTCAATTTGAAAGTTCTTTTAGCAGAATGGGAAAAAGTCTAATATCTAGCCATGTACACTTACCCATCATTGTCCCAATACTATTTAATACTCATTCAGTACTGTATGCATCAGTAGTTTTTTAAATGACATAAAAGTGACACTAGACAGTAAGATCACCGAAATTCCTGCAGAATCAGCCCTTTTCAGCATAGTGTATCCTGCAGAGTTGCATTTTTCCCTTTTCTTTTATATTTCTCCCTTTTCTTTTATATTTCTGAAAAAATGTGTTTTTTCAACCATATTGAAAACATAAAACAATCAGAAAACACTACCAAGTGCCAAACCTCCATAATTTTTGTGTTTATTTTCTGGAAGAATTGTGTAACGTGTTTACATGGCGAGGTTTTGGCAGTGGAATGGTCTAGTTTCTGTGAGAAGACCCCAGAAGATGCTCGTATGTTGGACAGAGCCCAAAACTGAGACAATTAGCAATGTTGGTAGTGCCACTGTGATATTTAAGAAAGGGTAAATAACACTGGTAGCAGCTGTGAGAGAGAATAATAAAATGTGAGAGAAACAGGGATCCAGAGACCAAGGTCACTGAAGAAAGAAGGGGAAGAGGTACTCCAGGTGCTGGAGCAGAGAGAGGTTCCTCTGCAGTCCACAGTAAAAGCCATGGTGATACAGGCTGTGTCCCTGCAGTCCAGGGAGGACCACATTGGACCAGATATTCACCTGCAGCCCATAGAGGACCCTATGCTGAAGCAGGTGGATATACTCTGAGAGAAGCTTCAGCCCACTGAGACCCTACACAGTAGTAGGTTTTCTGACAGGAACTGTGACCCATTGGAGACCCACGCTGCAGCAGTCTGTTTCTGAAGGACTGTACTCCATGGAATGGATCCATGTTGGAGCAGTTCTTGAAGAACTGCAGCCCATGGGAAGGACCCATACTGGAGTTTGTGAACACTGGAGCAGTGTCAAGAAATAATACAAATAAACTGCAAAAATATATAATGAATGTATAAACAAGTATTTGCTGAGTAAGTTTTTGCCTCCCATCTTTTGACAACCTGAATTAATAGGAGTAAATTTATTATTGGTAACTGAAATTTACTGAGTGTAGTCAATGACCATATTACCTCATTGATCAAACTAACTTTACCAATAATTAACAAAGAAGTTAATTGTACCAGATGTAAATTCATAAAACTGTAAGGTCAAGTTAAAATAAACCCCTATGATAACAGTGAGGAAAAGTTTGATACAGTTAGATTATAGCAAACTAATTTACTTTTTCCTGTTATGCTTGCCATTTGTTGTGGTTTAACCTGAGTTGGAGACCAAGCACCATAGAGCCACTCACTCACTCCCACCACAGTAAGATGGGGGAGAGGATCGGAAAAGTAGAAGTGAGAAAATTTGTAGGTTGAGATAAAGACAGTTCAATAGGTAAAACAAAGGCCGTACACCTATGCAAAACAGAACAAGGAATTCATTCACCACCTTCTATTGGGAAGCAGGTGTTCAGCCATCCCTAGGAAAGCAGGCTCCATCACGCATAACGGTTACTCGGGAAACCAAATGCTGTAACACGGAATATCACCCTTTCCTTCTTCTTCTTTCCCCAGCTTATATACACTTATCATGACATTCAATGGTATGGAATATCCCTTTGGCTAGTTGGGGTCAGCTGTCCTGGCTGTGTCCCCTCCCAATTCCCTGTGCCCCTCCAGCCCCTTCGCTGGCAGGGCCCAAGGAACTGAAAAGTCTTTGACTTAGTATAAACATCACCGAGCAACAACCAAACCATCTGTGTGCAAACAACATTGTTCTCACACCAAATCCAAAACACAATACTGCACCAGTTACTAAGAAGAAAATTAACTCTATCCCAACTCAGACCAGGACATTGTTTTACCCAGCATGGGTGGCCTAATTAAAAGTTGTTACTACTTTCTTCAGCTGCACCTTTTCATCAGGTTTCCATCGGGAATATGTTTTGTATAGCAGCTTCTTTTTCATGTCCTAGATCTCAGAGTCCCACTTCCATCAGACTCAGAGAAAATCACAATTTCATCTCCTACAGTTCTTTAGCATTTTTTTTATTTCCTTTTACAATAACTTTCACAATACTGCAAGAGAATGAGGTGAGTTGAATAGTTCCCAGGGTGTCTGTTTGGAATGATTTTGTTATTTTGGCCAGTTCACAAGATATTTCTACAGCTAGAGGTTTTTTGGTGGTATATTTTCAGCAAAAACTCTGAAGAGTCATCTCTTTCCTTGAATTGGCTTAATAAAGCTTTATTAAAAAAGACCAGGGTGCCAGGGCTTTATTTAATCAATTTCTTGTTTCACCCACCAAGAGCTCATCCTTCTCAGGAGTAGCTGAATGAAAAAAAACTGATTCAGCATTTCTCTGATAGCTAGCTCCTTCAATTAGAGAAAACAGCTCAACAGACCTCATGTTAAAATATTTCCTTCAATTTTTTGCTTGCAGTCTAGAGCCATTTTGTATTTATCTGAAGGAGAAATTTACTGCATGTATTGACTTGATTAATGTGATAATCAAGAATATGCCAAAACATGATTTAACATCTCTAGAATTAAAATCAACTATTTTTTCTAGCTGTTCAACTGCAGCAAAAACAGACTACATGAACTGTAAATAATAATATGAAACAGAACAAGTTTTCTAATATGTTAATTCTATCTTTTGATCTTTATTATTTTAAAAATAGTTCTAACTTGATAATTGCTGAAATTCACAAGTTTATTTTAAAATAATTTCAGTTCAAGGGTTACCGTTATTTTAAAAATCTGAATAATTGGGTACTGTAATACTACAGAGAATAAAGGCATTTAATTGGTTGAATAATGTGATATATGAGACATTGAGCATAAGTAATAAAGCAAGGTATGAAACCTTGATATTATGGAACTCAGGTGAAGTTTTGCCATTTATTTCTGAAGGAAAAAAATATCACCCAAGATGCCCATCATGGGTTTCTTTCACCATAAACAGCAGCATATTGTCAAAAGGTAAAGAATAGTACACAATGAAACAGTGATGTTTTGTATTTGCTAGTAGATAATTATTAGAGCTGTGTTTTGAGGGCATTTGGAACTTATTTCAAGTAATAAATTGCCTACAAACCTTATATGGAAGTTCAAAAACTGGGGGAAGAAGAAAGAAAAAAAAAAACCCACCCCAAAATAGTAGCCCAGGAGACTAAGATAAAGAAGAGTGCTTTTAAACATTCAAGTAAGCAGTCCTGATGGCGTTCACTGAGGCTGAAAGGCAAAATCTGTTTATGGCTTCAGGCCATCAAGTCAAAGAAATATGTATCCACAGTGATGATAGGAAGGGGGCAGTGACTGGATGGTGTGCCTGCTGTATGGCTGGGAATGTTAACATTGTGTTAGTCTCTGCAGGAAGAGCTGGATCCCTACTCACTCCAGAAGTCATTCCGTTTCTCTTTGTGTGTATACTGATATCTCAGCCTGAAGTGCTGTCCTCTGCCATCTATTATAAAAATAGCATAGCTATCCAGGTACAGATAACAATGAAGTGAAGGTGGAAGGCAGTTTAACTAGAAAGAGGAATTTAAATTCTCGTGTTAAAACTGAAACAATGCACAAGGGAAGAAAAATTCTTGCTATGAAGAAATGAAGAAAGCATATGGATATCTAGATCAGCTGTTACAGTACAAAATAGAAACCTGGATTCTAGCCTCATCTTGCAAAGTTGCTTATACATTTTATAATGAACAGTGAATAGATATAATGGTACTTTTTTGTAGTCTAGTGACTATTGCCTTAAATGCTACATTTACTGTTGGACTTGAAGACACTGTTTGGCTAGTGGCGCCTGTTTGGCTGTTCTCTGGAAGTAACCAGTGGTGGAAGAACCAGAAATGAAGGGCTATGAATTGTATTACAAAGGGAGAACTGGTGTGTTGGGGCATTAGAATCTTATGGTCCCTGTTCACATGCAGAACCATAATAGCATTTATTCTGGTGTTCTGTGATGTACTGCTGCCCTTGCTTTTGTAAGAAAGATGAATAGCAAGAAAGGAGTTCAGAACAGCTTGCAGTCATGGTCAGGCTCATTTGTTCCACTTGCCATTTCAACTCCATTACTCTTGCTTAAGTTTAGTCTTTGTTACTTCCATTATTTATTTTTCCTTCTCTAGGTCTAGGAAATCCCAGAAAATTTCCTTCAAAGCTGATGCCAGCATTGAGGAATCATCAGCCCGTCATTAGTTTACTGCAAAATCATCATTTTTTTTCCTAAATAATTAAGAACTTTCTGCAAAAAATCATTGGTTGCTAAAGGATTTTTAGATTTATTACAAGTTCGGTCAAACTGACACATTGTGCTTTAAAAGCATGGACACCTTAGGTTATGCATTGCTTTTTTTTTTACTTTGGAACAGCGCATTAAGCAATTCAGTTCAAATACTGTGTCATTTTAATTGGTGCAGGAGAGCAATTAACTTTCAGTGGCAAAATGTCAAGTGCTTCCTTTGCCTCATCAAAGCAGATTTGTCAGGAAGAGACTATCATCTCATATAAATAACAATCAGTGCAATTAATTTGTATGTTTCAATTAGCTTATGATCTAATTATCCCATGGTCTAAGGATAACGGCTAAGGACTTCAAAGAGAGAAAAAAAGTTTCTCTTATCTGCATTGGTGTTCTCTATATTGTTGACTTGGATCCATATTCTTGAATAATCCTCTGTGATAGTTTGTTGAACTTCACAGCTTCATTTCACACTAACTTTCAACTGAGTTATAATGTGAACTTCAAACCTCAGTGCTACTAAACTGCCAGAGGAATTAAAGGTAGCTCAAGTGATAGAAGAAAGACAGATGTTCCACGAAGTGATGATTATATTTAAATTATTAATGCATTGAGACTAAATCCCAAAGACCTCCTAGTACACTAAAAGAATTAAATAAAAACTGAAATAAGGCAGAGTGGGATAGAGCCAACAGCAGACTTATGTGTCTGCAATGTAGTTATTACTGTTTTGAGATGTGAGAGTACCACCTTTAGTATAACAGCATGCTATTTGGAACAGGAAGAGAGTTTCCGATGTGTTTTTAGTTAGATGGGATTCCAGGCTCTGCCTGGAAGAGCTGTTTTGTTACTTTACCTATGGAGGGAATATTTTAACTGTTTTTGAGGAGAGAACTGGACCCCTGGCTCCTTTTGCTTTCAAATTATTTCAAATAATTTATAAGAAATTCCTACAGATCTCTGCTTCAAACTCAATTTTTGCATAGTAAAGGTGAAATGTGTTTCTCTTGCTAATAGCAGCCAATAACTTGATGATGTTTTTAAAATATGTCTTTTTTCTAACCTTCCACCATTTCTTAAAATAAATCTTCAACAAAAATGATTACTTTGTATTGCAGAGTAGTATCTGTTGTTAGTTAGAAAAGCAAACTGATCCTACAATCAAAAACATGTTTGTTGCTAAAGACAGTATTTGACTCAGAATGCTAAATAATAATATTAATATAATTCATATTAATAATAACATTATTATATTAATTATATATAATTATATATAAATGTTATATATATTAATTAAAACACATATAATTTCATTACAAAATTGAAATATGTCTTCTGCCTCATAATATCTTGTACCTTTCTTATTTTATATATATTTTTTTTTTTTACCTTTTCTTTTTGTTACTTAAAAAAGAGTAAAAGTTTGTGGGAAATGAATAACAGAAAAAGCATCGTAATTCTTCCCTGACAACTTACTTTTTTAATTTGTAAAAGGTGAGTCTTTCTTCCCCTGTGGTACATCCCAGATTCACTCAAGATGAGGAGTGGGATAAACAATCCTGGCTGGTACTGAACTGAAGTTTTCCCACTGAACAACTCTCTTGTGAACTACTGTTTCTGCTGCCTCCCAGAAGTGGGTCAGGGTTTTATATGGGGTGTACATACAGTTTGTAGCTGTCTCCATTTATCCCTAGGTTGATTCTCAGATAAAGGAGTGGAAAAAAAAAAAAAAAAAGTAGAAATACCTACATCTCATATTTATATCATGCTTTCTGTATCTCTGAAAGTAGTGATGCTCAAATGATCATTTTTGATACTAAGACTGTATGCAGACTGACATTACTATAACATAAAAGTAGAGATGTTTCATCCAGCTGCAGTAGCTTATGATTTGATTCTGGTTATGACAGTCATCGGATAAAATATAAAAATTCCACTTGAACATGCATCAAACATAGTGCTCTACTCTCCCAAATTACAACTGCTTTTACTGGGTTAGATTGTTAAAATTCCTTCTTGCATCTCCTCTAATATCCAGGTAATTGTTTTTACTCAGTGTTATTTATTTTGTTAATGTAGACAACATTGACAGGAAAGAAATACTATTTTTCATCGTAAAGTGGCATATAGCTCTGCTTGTAACACTTTCTTGAAAGTATAGAATTTGAACTGTGTTATGAAAACACTGGAACAGGAATCTCATGTATCACACAAGTGTGCTATTTATTAAAGCCCTTTTTTCCAAAAGAAGATTCTCTAATGTCTTATGAAAGAAAGAAGTAAAACCTCCTTTGCTGAATTCTTGCAAACTCCCTAAATGAGGAAATGTCTGTGGGCTGCAAATTCTGTGCTGAAATAGCTTTTTCCTGCAGCTCAGGTCTTTGGGCATATGTAAAGGTTTAATGTGGAGACACAGCTCTCTTTTACAAAGTCTTCTACTAGCTGCTTCAGGCAATTGTAGGCTGATTGCTATAAATTCTGCCATTCTGAGTCATTTAATTCTTCAGTGCATTAGACTAGGAGCTCAGGCATTCCACACTAGCCAAATTTTGCTTTGGGACTCACACATGTAAAACCTACATTGTGTGATGCTTAGGAGCACAATGCCTTAATTGTCTGTTGAATCTAGTCCCAAGTAATCAGTAGTGTTTGCTGGTTTTTCTGACTACATGAACGACTTTGTCACTTCATTTCACACTACTCCAAAATATTCCCCATGTTATGTATGGATTATCCTGTTTCTCAGAGTAGTTGTCACTTCTGAGAGGTTGCTGCTTTCTTTCAGGCTGATTTTGAGGAAGTATATTTTATGCCTTGATGATTCTTCTGTTTAGATTATTCTATAGCTTTAGTAAGGTTTTCCCTAAACCCACTTTTTTTAATCAACTTTTTCTTTAAAGAATTTTCTCCCCAGGTGGTTTTCCTCAAGGTCTTGTTGCTATAGTTATGCAGCATCAGTTAGATACATGCTGAGTATTTCAGCTATTTTTAAGAGTTGTACAGTGGAGAATATGCTGTAGTCTGAAAGGAAATATTTTCAGTGGTCCACAACATTAAAAAGAAAGCAGCAGAAGTATTTTATTAGCACACAGATACTCTAAATCCACAAATTAAATCAGTTTGCATTTCAGCTCAGAAACTTTTAAACCCCAGCTGGCAACATTTCTTAAAATCATGACAGATCTTTATAGCCCCTGCTATAAACAACTGACTGTTCTTTAACTTCACTCTGGCATTCCTAGACTTTCAAATTCAGTCTGAAATTTGTAAATCATAGGTATTATAGTAAAATCTTATGTCTTTCCTTGTAATTTTCTTTTTTTTTTTGTTTTTTTTTTTTTTTCTTCAGGTTGGACTTCAGCTGCATGATTACTTTTTTAGGAGAGTTATAATTAGATAAAATAGTCCTGTTAGTCATCTGTATATGTACTGTATTTTTATTTCCAGCATGCCAGCATCAGAGTTTCTAAAAAGTGAGCAGGTCTTGCAACTTTCTAGCTTTTGTCCTGATACTTAATTAAAGTCAGAGCTTTATAGGAAAGGCTGGCTCTGAAGGTACAGAGCAGCTGAAATGCTGGCCCATATTACTATTAAAGTTTTCAGCAATGGAGGACAAATAATTAAATCAATTTCATTGTTGTTGTTATTCTTATTATTATTTTAAAGGTCCCAGAAAAAGCATCTATTTTTGTGTTCCGTAGTTCCAAGCAAACAGTTTTGATTCCTGTCTTAAACCTCTGTTACCACGACATACACCCACACACCCATACAAACCACTTCTTCTCTAATTCTCCACTAAATATAAAAAGACTACATCTATCTCATAAAAACTCAGAGTGCTTTACAAGTTGCAGCATATGTCCTGCCTATGTCCTGTATTCATGTACTTTCCCTTTCTTTCCATCTGCGTTCTCTGGTCGCTGAGTGAAATGATGAATCACTGCACATCACATCTTGGGTCCAAATTTCTGAGGGACCAGAGGCTCAAGATACATGACAGACCTGATCTCCACTACAGCTGAGACACAGCTTAAAGCATCTTTGAAGGAGTAGATGCTTATCCAAAGATCACTCTCTTCTCTCCCACTAACCTCTCTCAGAAAAATGTGAGGACAGGCTCCATGACCTTGATCATTGTCTACCATCATTTTGAAACAAGGAAAATATAGGATTAAAAATTGTACCTTCTGTTGTAGAATCCAGTGCTGTCTAATAACATACAGTCTTCTTATAATTACTTAGACTTTTATTCCCTCTGTCCTGATGTGGAAGCTAAGTTCTAAAATATAATCTTTCTGAGGGTTAAAGACAAGACTTACTAATGTCCAGTTGGTGTCTCTTTACTTTAGTGCTAATATTGCTCAATAGCTTACATATATTTTTTTAGAAATGAACAGAATTATCCCCCACAGTCCTCCTTCTATTAGATTATACCAGCATTTTATTGTCTCATCCTGAAATACTGGAGCCCCTTTTCCTTGTATATTCTGTTTTTAGAATGTAGGTGACCTGAATTGTCCATAATAATTTAAGCGCCATCCCACCAGGTGAGATATATTGAAGCAAAGATAGACATTTTTATTACCATCCCTGCCAGAAATATCTCACCTCATATATTCTAAAATTAGGGTTTCTTTTTTTCATAGCTGCATCATATTAATGGGTTATGGTCATTCTGCTCTTAAGTACATTAGGCTTGCTGTTATCTCCTCATTTCAAACTGAAGGGGAATGCCCCTTTACTTTGGCTAATTTTAACATATTGAAGTTTCATGTGGTTAGTCCATGGTTCTGTTTTAATCATACTATTCTATGATCTACTGAAAAAATGGAGTCATCTTGATTTCAAGATAGGGTTGCAAGTGTATGTGAAATCGGAATGATATGTGGGATTTAAGGGTACCTGTATGGTAAGGACCTCTGGTTTATGAGAATAGTTAACAAAGATTCAGCATTTAAAAAAAAATAAATAAGAGACAGGAAAATAGGTTAAACATACAGGTATGCAAACCCTAGAAAGCAAAGGATAATGGTCACAATACCAAGACCAGAACTGTTAGGTCACTGACTGATGGGCTGTTGAAGGAACCCCTCAAGTGTAGCTCCAGAGATGCTCATACTGAACTTTGTAGCTGTTAAGAAAAAGGGAAATAAGATTGTCATGGGCCCCTTGGGAAAGGCAGACTTATCCTGGGATATCTGAAGTGGCTTGTGGGATTATGTAAAGCTTATTATGGGAATGTAGAAAACTTGTAATAGGATGTTTAGGGGAAGCACCAGATGCATGGTTGGGCTTTGCTGGCTGGAGTAGCTGGCCATCAAGCTTCACTAGACAGTGAGTGGGAGGAAATCTGTGTCTGGAAATACCCAGGTCTGAGACATTGACCAAGGAAGGTCTGACCATGGGTACTGGATGGGTTCAGAGTCCATGCTAATATTTGAAGGATCTATGACTGTGGTGTGGTTGTGCATCTAGACAGTGTGTGTGTGTTTCTGTGTATGTTATCATTAAGCAATGCCAATCTTGGTCATCCAGGAAGGAGGATCAAGTCTGGGCAGTCCACGTTCATGTTTACATGAGTGCTACTGAAGTTTGCATGGCAGTGTGTAAAGCTCTCTGCTTGCACTGATAGGTTGGCTGCTTGTGTTCATGCGTGTGCATGTGTGTGTGTGTCTGAATCTTTGGAACACCTGCTGGAACTACAAACAAGAATACCAGCAGAGAGAAGACAGATTCTGGATCATAAGTCCACACGAATCAGCTTCCCTCAAAAACAGTATCATGCAATCTAAGAAGCAGATAATTCCCAAGACAGCCTTGTTATGATTAATAGGAGACAATGTATTTTTCTTAAATATTTACCTCTTCCACCCTATTGTTCTTTGCAAGGAGTCATTTGTTATATAAAGATAATTTTCATACCATTATAGATACTTAATATGCTGAGATAAGCAGTCCATGATGCCAATCTGATACCTCTTAAATATTACAGCAGGTCTCTTGTGATTTGCACAAAACTTATACACATTAAAATTACTTCATATAAATGTTAGATATAGCACATGTAAATGTTTACTGGATGCAAATATACACATTATATTTGCAATTTCAGCTTAAAACTGTCATACATTGTCTAATACTCTCTTGCTCTCAAAGAATAGACACTAAAGTCATATCCTTGGAAATACACATCACAAAGCCCTACATTAAGATTTCTAAACATTCTGGTTGACCAGTGTTTCATTATTATTAAAATAATAATGAAACTAAACAAAAATACTGCCAGAACTGACAAAGAACAGATCATCCACTGTTCTTTGTGTTACTAAGCACCAATGTGCCCAAAGTGCACACAGTGAAAACTGAAGCAATACTAAATTAATTTTTGTGCTTAAGAGGAAGCAAAAATTGCAATTATGCACAAGCTCCATAATAAAAAGAGAAGAAAACATCAGTTAGACCTTAAATGCAGCCATTTTGCTTCCTAATGATGTGAGAAGCCATTTTTAACCCAAATATCAAAAACGAACACCTAGATACTTAAAAAATCAAAGGACATCATACGTTTCTTTGAGATGAATGAGTAATAGATTTGAGAAAAAAATGAACACTGTGTTGAAAGAAAATACAAGAAATATAGGTATTTCTGAACATCTGAGAATAAATATTTGTGCTTGTATAAAATATGCTTAAGGATTGTAAGTACATGCAAGAAGTTAGACTGGATATAAGACATGCTAGAGTTTTTTGATAGTAGGAAATAGCATCCAAGGCCAGATAATGTTCAGCATATCTAAACTATGAAATATCTGACTGACATATTGTACTTAGTTCACACATAGTATGCATATCAGACAAAATGAGGACTTTTCATAAAATTAAATTTTATCATATCAATGCACTCTATGTCCAATAAAAATAATTTTAAATAAATATTTAAAAACCTCAGAAATTAAAATATTTTGTACCATTTGGGGGGGTTTGAAGTTATAGTTGCAAATATAATTATATTTTCTATGGTCAATTATTTTCTTAGTAAGCAAAATCTAGCTTAAAAAAAGTGAAAGCTGTAAGCTTTCAGCAATGTTTGAAATTTGTGGCACTGAAAATGTAAAAAAAAAAAACCCTCTATGACATATAATACTCTTTGCTTCTATGTCACAAAGTCATAATGCCAAATGTCTCAGTGTCATTTGGCTTTATGCCAGAAACATGGCACACAGCACTTTCAGAGGCATTTTTTCCCCACCACTTATTTCCACTGTGTCAGCTATGCTAAGGTTGCCCAGTAACAACCACTTTAAATCAGTGGATCACTTCAGCAAATATAGATTATTCAGTGGTAAAACAGATTTACTCTGCCTGGATGTTACCAGAATATTTAGCAGAAGTCAAGTGTTTATATAATCTGAGCTCATAAAATGGTGTCTCCATTTTATTTGATGCAGGAAACTTATCATTGTAATTAAAATGGTTAGTGTTATACTGTTGATACATAAAATCTGAGGAATTTGCAATGCAAAATTAAATAGGGAAAATATCTCAGAACAACTATATGATACCACATTACAATACAAATATAGTCATGTTTTCCTCTTATTTAGAATAAATAAAATAGGAGTTTGTTTGTATTCTGCGGTGCAAAGATGATAATAAAAAATGACCATATAAATGTTGCTTCTTCTTAGTTAACAAAGGCAGTTCTTTTCTTCTGTGGAATAACCTTTTATTTCAGGTCTACCAAATATCCCTATTACTCTGGGGTTTTAGCTCATTTCTGCTTATTAGAGTATCTCTACTGGCCACAGTGATAAAGAAAGATAATATCATTTTTGCTCAGTCTCTTTTTGCTTACAAGACAGTAATTATCCTGTTTCTACTTCCCCAGAATATGTTCTATGTCTCTGCACTTTTTCTTGTCTAGTGAAGTTTGGGAGACTATCAGATTCTTTCCTCATTTTTAGGAAATATTTAACCACTGGTTATGCATGTATAAATTTTAAATAAATATAGATAGTAAACATATATGCATATATAATACAATTCACGTGCTTTTCAGACCTCTGTCCCCTGCAAACAAAGCACAAATATGGGGTATAAAACTGGGTTCATTTGTAACTTGTAGCTCCACAGTAGAATGGAATCAACAACAAACACACCTAATCAGAACACTTCCAAAAAAATAACCTTCTTTGGAAAACGTCTTATACAAAGGAATAATTTGATTTTAATGAAACCTAAAGAAAGAAAGAAAGAAGATGTAAATTGTCAGCTTGCACCTTTCCAATGAGTTTCCTATCTTCCATATTAATGACAAAACTCACCTGAAAGAAAACTCTGGCCCTACATTGAAGGTGAATTACTGTGCAACAACAATGAGCTGCTGCTGTGGCTGTGAAAAATCTGAAGGTGAAGGAGCATGGCTCTGTGACCTAGTAGGAGTGCACTTCTCTGGGACAGAAAAGCTTGGTTTAAGAGCAGTACGCTATTCTTAAGTGTTGCTGTGTACTTGCCCTAAAAACCAAGGGGATAAAAAGAAAAAAGAAAAAAATAAGAGGAAAAAAAGGGGGTGGGGGTGTGGGGGTGGTGGTGAGAAAAGCTAGAGTAAGAAAAAATAAATGGAAAACAAACAAACCAACCAAAACCAGTTCTGCAGTGAGCGTGCCCTCATATATTTCCTATTGTTCTGTTTCATCCCATTAAGGGACCCATACACCTATTTACCCCATATACCCTGTGAAGGTAATGTAGCTGTTTCACCCACCTTTGTAAGTCTGAGATACATATGAATGAAGCACCTGTAAATTAGGGATGTATAAGTGAATTACTCTCACATACAAAATTATTCTACTCACACACACACACACACACTTTTTCAATAAATGATACACATTAAAATTAGGCCATTAATTAGGACAAACAAATCCTCTGAAATTCTAAAATATTGCTAATGTTTATGTTATTCCAATGAGAGAAAAAACTAGCTTCTCTTCTATTGTTGTCATAAACTGTGATAAGCTTAACCTTGCATTTTCAAGCTCCTTTTATGTACCTGAAATCTAGACTCAATACTAATTTAGGATGTCTCAGTAGTTATTCAGAACACCTTTCTGTAGCAACTTGAGTTATAAAGAGGAAAATAACAGTGTTATTTCTGCAAAGACATTTTGCTTTCCCAGCATTAATTCTCTTGATTTTATTTTCATAAACATTACAGCCCAATCTAATTCCATACATTTAAACTTAGATTAGTTTTGGAATCCCCAGTTTTTCAATACTTTATAAAGAATTTTGACATATGCTTCATCATTTAATTCAGAAACTTTTAGCTCATGGAAACAGGGAAGAAACACACAAAACAAGGCAAGCTGTATCACATGAAAGAAGACTCCAAAATTTTCTGACCTCCTTTTTTATTCCATTTTGTTCCCTAAGCAGGAGAAGGAAGATGAAGAGCCTAAAAGAGTAGTGCAGTTGCATTTGATTAATGAATTGGTGAAGGGAAATTCTCAGATGCTACGATCCTCTGTGACGTTTACTGTAACACATTTTTGGGTCCAATCTATTTTTAATGAACAGATAAACAGAAGCTGAAATTCAACTGAATGAATGGGTTTAGAATATGAATCTTATTACATAGGCATTACCACTTCCTGTTTCTTTTTTCAACTTACAATATGTTAAACACAGTCTAAAATACTACAGAAATTTAGAAACACCACTACTTTTTTCTGTGTTTCCAAATTGAATTTATATTTAGTACCCTTTTTTAAAAGTACTATATGCTTTTAGTAATTTCTATTTTCTCATTAACCATGTTTTCCCTTCAAACAATATTTGCTTTTAACAAATGCAAGCCTCTAGATATTTATTTTATTTTTATAATGGGAAACAATATTTTAAAAAACAATTTCTGGGCTAATCTTAGAGTGCCTTTTACTGGAAAAAAATGTGATTGAATCACTTTGTTTGTCATGAGTAAGACAATCAGAACTTTTCTAATATCCTAAGAACAGCTAAGCCAAGATAAAACATTTCTTTTTTCCCAGAGACATCTTCAGTGCTTGCTATACAGCATTTGTCTTAAACTGTGATTAATGAAAGCACTGTATATTCAACTCTTAAATGTCTAGTATGCTTACCACAACAAACATGGTATACACATTGTGAAAACCATCTTGTTTTCACTAGTATAGCTGGATTAATATAGTGCAAGAATGGTTATGATAAGATTTCAAATGTGTAGAAGTTCTATTTTCAACTAGATAACGAGCTGTAATAATTTATGATCCACTACTCTCTGTATCTTCCTCAACTTTTGTTAGTGTCTCCCAGCTAGAAGCTTCTACCTTTATAACAGAGAGGGAGGAAAGGAGATGAGCTGCTTCAGTGAAAATTTAGCTAATTTATCTTTTAAAATAGCTGGCAATGATGGGGTGTAGTGTAAGCAGATGGACTTTGCACTGAATCCACTGTGATGAGGACATACCTGCCAGGAGACAGTGAGGGATGGAGACCACCAGCAGTTAGCTAGTAAAATAGAAGGGAAATGTTGCTAGTTCATCTGTAGCAGCTGGATTTGTAAGAGTGTCTCTTGTCAAAACCTTAATGAAAAGAAGAATAATAGCCAGCAAGTTCAAAGCTAGAAGGCTGCCTTGTTAAATGAAGGCAGAGTTATCTACAGACTAGTAATCCTAGATTCCTTTTATAGCTAATGGAAAGAATTAGGCGTGTCTATTTTATGCTGAAAATATATTCCTTTGGGGTTTTACCTGTTTGTTAATTTGCTGTATGGAATGCCTTAAGGTTAACAGCTTAGATTTAAATAGTTAACTTTTAGGACATGAATTAGAATAAAATATCAGCCAAAATAATTGAAAAAAATCTTATCTGGCTTCAAAAGAAATTAATATTTCTCTTTAGAAGACTTATCTTCATATGTTGATTGTGCATTGTGCTTGGAATTTTAAGCAAAAAAAGTCTTCCTATACCTTAGGGTCCTTCTACTAAAGTAGGAATCTTACAGTCGCTCCAATACACTGAAATAAAGTAACCAACTCATTTAGTATGGCATGAATCTGTAATTTACAGAGAATTTTATCCTACTGAAGTCTGTTGGAATAACAGTGTAAGCAATACACGTCCGTAGAAACAACTGCAATGTTATATGATTTGCAGTGTTGATCTAAGGGATCAGTGAGTAACAGCTCTTCAAGTTTATTAGAATTGTTAAGAAACAAAGCAAACACCCTCAAACACCACCCCACTCCCCAATGCAGTTTTAGCTTTATTCCCTCGTTATGAAGTATAATGTTCCCTAGAAGAAACTCCAGTTCTGACCAGAGTGAAAATCATACCCTTCACAAACTTGCATCCACTGTTTCTCCACTAACAAGTAGGTGGAGGCAGTGTGTGCAGAACCTTTAGTCACAGTTATTTTAGAGAATCATAGAATCATTTACATTGGAAAAGACCCTTAAAATCATTCACTCATCAGACTATATTTGTTTTCTCCTTTTACCACCTGTAATTTTCAAGCCTATAAAGTTGGTCTTTCTTTTAAAAAAAGCAATCTGAAAAATCTTCATTAGCATGCAAAAGCTTCTACAACCAGGTAACAACTCAGCACACCCTGGGGAAATCAGATCAAAACTTGAGAAAGTTAAACTGTTTCTGCTCTTTCTGTGGTGTTAAATAACAGCTTGCTTGGTAATGAGGGACTTCCTCATGGTTTAACTTTTGCATCTGCAGTTGTGCCCTGAGTGACTGTAGGTGATACCAGTATCTGAAATATATCTGAATTAATGACAATTCACCTATTAATGAAAAGGTGATATAGGTGTTATCCCTAAGGAAACTGATGAAGGCATAGCTCACATTTAGGAAGAAAGCTGCTTCATCAGTATCTTACTAAAAATTCTTCAGAAATTTGCATAAAGGATCAGGATCTATGTGTAAGATAGGATTGTACAATCTTTATAACAGGATACTCTTGCCTATAAACCCTAAAAGGCCACAGAAACACAACACTGCTCACCTATTAGCCTATTTTCCATTGAAGATCATATAATAGCAGCAAAATTAGAATGACAGTCCCAGCACTGTCATTACTTTATGGTATTTTGTGATAAAGTTGTTATCAGTAATGAATCCAGCCCTACAGGGTACTGAGTCACAAAAAGATTTTAAAGAAAAATCCCAGAGGTTTCAATCAGTACTGTCATCACTTAACACCATGTTTTGTTTTTACAGTGTATTCATAAACCTTGCATGCAGTACTCTCTCTGCATACAAAATTTGCCAAGAAAGCTATCCTGTTCACTAGAATTGTTACAAATGGCTTTCAAAAAAGTACAAAGTTCTTCTGTTTGTTGTAGTTTATACTTAAGGTCAACACTAAGAACTACAGTATGAACAACTTCATCCCAGGTGAAATGTTGTCATTTTTGCTGTGCTGGACTTCTAAGACTAACCTGTTTAACCTAAACAAAATCTGGAGAAATACAGACAAATATCCTTACTCAGCCCTTGGGAAAGCAAGACTAACAGCTTCCATACTTCCTAACTACCAATAATTCTGAAATCTACCTTTAACAATTTATTTGAAAGTTTACATCTAAAGGTACATCATGTTATTGGAAAAAAAGGGGAAAAAAATTGCAGGAAAATATGTTAGTGAACACTTGCAGGGAAGGTCTCTGGTTGTGTCATGTGGCTCAAATAAAGTGAAGTTGTTGAAATGTTCTTTTCCATGTTCAAAGTGCTTCACATACCTGCACCAGAAAGGTAGTCCAAGTAAACTACAGTGTACTTGTGTTTTGTATTAATTCAGGGCTCCAATCTGACTTCCCCCAAGGAGCCATACTCCTAGGTTGTCCTCTGAAGCCCAGAGTGACAGCCTGGGAACATCCGCCCTGGTATTTTGTGTACACCTGTAAGACATTCAGATTGACACCACTTAAGCTCTATAGAGAGTTAAGGACCTGACCAAGCATTCTGATGGAAGTGCAGACAGATAAGTCTACTGTTGTACACACTCACCAAATGAGTAAGAGGTTCAGTCAGAAACTAGGAGGCCAGGAGAGACACTGAGTGTGAGTAAGTCAAACTGATATTCTGTTGTATAGCCTTGAGCATAAACAGGAGAGAGAGAGTTTGTTTCTGTCAGCGTGTTCTTTGGGAGTAGCATAGAGTGCCTCTGGTTTTCAGAAGAGGATAACATTTTATTTTTTCTTTTCAGTGTAGCTTCTATTTTTGCTTAAAAATAGCTTGCACTTTTTTTTTTTTTTTTTTTTTTTTTCAAAAACAAGAACTGGCTCAGGTTTTTTTATGTTATGTAGTGGTTCACCAAAATTATACAAGAAATTCTTATGATGTTGTATCTGTCCTTTTTTCTTATGGTAAACAATAAAATTATGTTTAAATGGCTTGAACATGAATGTCTGTCTTTTCCTTACACTTACTACAATAAAAATTAGAATCAGGTTATTTTCTTTTGCAAGGTTTTAGTTACTTAGAATTGCTGTAATTTTCCACTTCAATCCAGTGTAAATTTCATTAAAATAGATAGGGGGTTTTGGTTGTTGTTGTTGTTTTTAGTAGAAGTAAAACTGGGTCTTTTCCATTTCATGTTTTCCTTACTCTTGACCATGTTTTTCACAGTGCTTTGTGCTCAAGATGTTCATACTCCCTTTTACTTGCCTACTGTTGTGTGAATTTGGACATGCAGTATTAAGTCATAGCTAAGTCCCCCTTGTAGCTGGTTTCTAAGTTGGTTGACTTTCAAAGAGATACATTTTTAAGATACTGACTTTGCCATTTCCCTTGACACAATTCCTGACAATATAACAGCTTAACTACTGATTTTCACTACTCATTCTAAGTCCCTGCTGTTTACTTTTTACAGGTTTTGAAGCATGATTAAAAAATTACAGAGAACTTATTCAAAGGTGTTTTTTTAAAAATTCTTAATATTTCAAAGAATATTAGCTTGCATGGTTATAAAAGCTTTTTCACAGAAAAAATATTTAAATTAGAGCAAACATTTTTAAAATGAAATAGTTATGAAATGTTTCATTCTTCCAAATTTCATTCTACTGTTATGCAGCTGAATTAGTTTGGATACAGAATGAGTGGAAAATAAAGAGTCATAATTTTATATAATATGACCTGAACTTTGTTAACATTATGTTCGTTGAATGTTATGCAAAACACACAATGAAGTGTTAATACTGGAAAAATGCAGCTGGCTCCATTAAAAAGACCTTTCTCTAGAGACAGCAAGAAAATATAAATCAGAACGGAATGAAGAGGGTGGACAGATGTAAGTCACTAGCTGAGCAACATAGAAAATCCAGTATTTCTGTATTGATATAAAGCTTATGTTCACAAACAGTACTGAGAAAAAAAAATAGCAAGAACTAGACATTTTCTTCAGGTACCTTGTTATTTCTGGGCTAAAGAACTAAACATTTATTCAGTTCGTTGCTGCTACTCTCCAAGCATAAAATCTTGTTTTTCCTTGCTAATTACATGAAAGATAATTACTGGAAAAGGTATTTAGATCATGGCTTATAATAATTTACAACTCCCAAGAGCTACTTTAAACTGCAATATTTTGTACCTTATAACACCTACTATATGCAGAGACACTTATATGCTTTCCATTCTTGTGAAACGAAGGTTTGCTTTAGAAGCTGATGTAACAAGATAGGGCACTTGTGTGTGGTCATCTAGAACTATATGTTTTATTAACAGAGTTTTTCCAATATTTTGATATTAAGGCAAGCCTATAGATCATTTTAGTTCAAGCACTATCAGCAGAAAATTTCTGGCACAGGTAATATCAGATTTTTCATCAATACCTTGTAACGTTCTGCCAAAAAAAAAAAAAAAAAAAGAAAAAAAAAAGAAAAAAAACTAACCCAACCTTTACATGATTCCTACTCTTTAGAGTATTTGCAGACTAAGTCAGATGAATGTAGTGGGTTTGCATGGCAAGTGTTTGGTAGAAGGGGAGATGCAGGGGTGGCTTCTGTGAAAAGATGCCAGAATCTTCCCCCACATCCAACAGAGCCAAGGCCAGCTGGCCCCAAGACAGACCACATCCAAGACAGCCAAGGCCAGCTGGCCCCAAGACAGACCTGCTGCTGGCCAAATCTGAGCCCATCAGTGACAATGGTAGCGCCTCTGGGATAGCAAATTTAAGAAAGGGGGTGGGGGTGGCAGTGAGGGGATCTGCACAAAACTGCAGCGGAGGAGAGGAGTGAGACTATGTGAGAGCAACAACTCTGCAGACACCCAGGTCAGTGCTGAAGGAGGGGCAGGAGGTGCTCCAGGCAGCAGAGCAAAGATTCCTCTGCAGCCCATGGTGAAGCCCATGGTGAGGCAGGCTGTGCCCTGCAGCCCATGGAGGTTAATGGTGGAACAGATACTCACTTGCAGCCCGTGGAGGACCCCATGCCAGAGCAGGTGGATGCCCAAAGGAGGCTGTGACCTGAGGGAAAACTGCGCTGGAGTAGGTTTGCTGGCAGGGCTTGTGACCTGTAGGAACCCAGAATGGAGGAGTCCATTCCTGAAGAGCTGCATCCTGTGGAAGGTACCCACACTGGAGCAGTGTGTGAAGAGCTGCAGCCCATGGGAAGGACTCACTCTGGAGAAGTTCAGGGAGAACTGTCTCCCATGGGAAGGATCCCGAGCTGGAACAGGGGGAGTGTGAGGAGGAAGGAGCAGCAGAAACAATGTGTGATTAACTGAGCATAGCCCCCATTCCCTGTTCTCCTGTGCCACTCAAGGGGAGAAGGTAGATAAACTGGGAATTAAGTTAAGCCTGGAAAGAAGGGAGGAGTGGGAGGAAGGTGTGTTTTTTTCTGATTTGAATGGTAATAAATTAAACTAATTTTCCCCAAGTCAAGTCTGTTTTGCCTGGGACAGTAACTGCTGAGTGATCTCCCTGTCCTTATCTTGACCCATGAGTCTTTCGTTATATTTTCTCTCCCCTGTCTGGTTGAGGAGGGGAGTGACAGAGAGCCTTTGGTGAGCACCTGGCATGCACCCAGGGTCAAACCACCACAATGAACTATCACATAATCTACAAGTATTTGCGTGTATTTTCCTGTGTTCTTTTTCAGTTTATTTTGATAAATTATTTGCATTATTGGCATGAATCACTCTGAGGACTGTGCATCATTTAGCAAGTATATATTTACTGTGAATGAGGCACCAGATTTTTGACCTGAAATACAGGATAGAGGAAACATTTGCTTGCTGACTTTAGCATTAAAATATTACTGGCATTTTTGTGATAATTCAGATGACCTTCTGGAAATAAAGAAGCAATTTGAGTGGAAAGGAGAATTTTGTTATTACGATGGGAATCCAATATTTACATAGAACCTTGAAGCTGGAATCTTATCAGATGGCTGTAAGTTCATACTGATGATGGATGAAACGTGGAAGAGTAATCTCATGTATATAAACATTGCAGTTCTTATCTCTGATGCTGAGGAGAGCTTACTGAATCTAAGGGCAAGATCAACTATTCCTGGTGTCTGTTTCAAAGTCTGTGTTTAAGCCTAACAGGGGAAAAAAGTCAATAGTTTAGAACAGGCTGTGTAAGTCAGATGGGGGAATGACTCAGTGAGTTTTTTTATATGTGATTTTGTATATCTGCTTTTTACAGTAGTTGCAGCACTTGAGAAATCTCTAGGACAAAAAGTATGTTTCAGTCACCTAATATATGGTCAGTGAAGAGAAAAATGTACTACCATATGGTTCAACAAAATGTCTGCTGCTGTCCACGTAAAAATCTTCTAACATCCTCCTTATTTTATACATACCAGATAACCTGGAAATTAAAACATGTTTACATCACCCCCTCTAAACTTTCATTCTCTGTTACATCAAAACTCACCTTTGTCACACTGAGAGCAGAACATACTTGAAAGATCTGATATCTTCCACACATATAATGGCCCAGAATAGATTTTGTGGTCCATTCTTCCCCCTTTGTGATACATTTTGCAAGGGTTAGAAACCCAAGCACCAGCTCCTTCCTCAGCAGTGTGAATTAGCTGATGGAAAAGAAAAAACACTAATTCTCCTCTCCAACCTTACAGTGGAACTGCTATGGGACTTCTGTGGTGAAACAGGAAAGGAGCAGTAACAATTTCAATAACACTTCAGCCATGGCATATTTACCCCTTGAGTGCTAGTGAGGCTAGCTACAGATCACAAATTGAGTTACATCTTGTTTACAGAAACGAAGAAAGGCAGAAATGTTGTGCTAAGAAATGAGAAGCTAGCACAGTAGAAGAAGTCTGTGAAGAGGAGGAGGCTGAGTAAAAGTTTCTTGCATGCAATGTATAAGAATTGGCACATCCATCTTAGGCTGAGTGCCTTTTATTTTATAGGAAGAAGACCTCTGCCAGGACAAACTCTTGTGAACAAAATTTGCAGAACCAATCTGAACCCCAATTCTCTTTCTTTGGGGCTTCTATCAGGGATGTGGCACAGAGGATTTGTGTTCTGCTCTTGAAATGCAGTAGACTATCAGGGAATAACAGCTGAATATCTGGAACAGTAAAGGCATCTTTATCCAACATCTGCTCCTTAGGGCAAGTAGCATAGCACAGCTATCAGTCAAACATACCATGTCTCTTACCTTCCCCAAAACATGGTGGTGTTGTCCATGTTGCTTATCAGGAACAAATCTTGGTCTGTGTTCTTTGACTATGACTGGGATTTTTCTGTGAGGTTGGCAGATATCATTGGTCAAAACCAAACCCAACAATGTTTACAGTTTAACAGTACTGTGGCAGTGTTTAAGCTCATGTTCTCTTTATTAGACTAACACAAACATAACAAGAGGAACTACAATCACTCAGACTACTCCTAACTGACATAGGAACTAGCTGGATTCAAAGCCATTATCATATAGATTGTTAGAATTTAGGTTGCATAAGACCACATATAAGAAAAGCAAAAACTGGTTCTGACCAAGCTGCCCTCTGGCCTAGTATTGTATCTTCAACAGCAGCCATAACAGGACACCTAGGAAAACTTTAAATACGCAAGTATATATGATACTGCTTCCCTCAGTTCCACAATCCTTTCCCAGCTCCCTACTATTTCTCTCTTGGAGTGTCCTGAGCCCGATATAGTTCATCTATTCAGTAATTTCCAGTTAATATCTCTTCCAAGTATGTACCAGTGTCTTCATGAAACAATGTGAACTAATTTCAAAGATGATGTCTTTTAGATAGGAATCCCACATATGTTATTTGCTGTTTGCCATTTTTTAATGGGGGGTGGGGGTGGGGTGGGGGGAGGAGCTTTTTTATTTGTTTGAGCTTGGGTCTTACTGGTTTCATTTGATGGTCCCTGGATCCTGTACTGCGAAGATTTGTACACTTGAATATCTGCATTGAAATGTATTGACATTCATAATTTGAGTTTATGCATTACTCAGAACTTGAGCCAATGCAGCTTTTTTCATTGGTTACTGATACAATTTTACACTTGCATGTGCATGCCAATGTGGACATTAAAATAGGCCTGATAAGTCTTTCCTTAAAAGTACCAGGTTTTTTTCCTTTAACGAAAAAGGGAATCCAGGAAATTTGCCTCAGCTGTAAAGATCTTCATTACAGATTTATATAAATTAAATGTGTACAGTGTGGAACAAACCCTACTGACCAAATTTACGTTCCCTTGAAGCAATTATTACCTTCACTACCACCAGTCCTGAAAACATTTATATGATAGAGTGTCACCAGTGAAATTGTCAGTTACAGCTGATATTTTCTAGATTTGTAACATGATCTGTGTTTTTCATCATAAGACACTAGCAAGTGGATGATTAGGGATAAGTGTATAGTTCGATCTTCCAGATACACCTTTGAGCCTCTTTTTTGCTAAGGCTCCAGGTTTTTCTGAGTAGAATATGTGTTCTTAAATTTCAGGTTATACATGTTTTCTAATAAACTTGAACAACCACTTTTGATCCTCTCTACACTTTTCACCTCCACAATCTTACATAAAGCCAGATTTCATTGTAAAATACTATATTTCTGTTGCTTGTGCTGATAATTGCACCTGCTTTGATAGTTTTTCCATTTCCCCAATTTAATGCATTATAATATTAAAGGATGTTCCATGATTATCTTATAATATTAAAAGATTTTCCATGCTTATCCTCCGTTCAGTTTGTGATTTTATAAATCACTTTCTGGTGGCAGAACATATACAGCATATGATATTTGAGGTGCAGCTTTTTCAGGCATTTCTACCGTAAAACTTCATCAAAAGGAAACAGCAGAAAAAAGAATCTAATCTAGATTTTCATTAAAAATGTTCATAGATTTTTAAAGAAATAATTGCTCATTCAATGCTACTATTTCAAGATTACATGTATTAGGTTTTCAGCACGTTTTTATCAATGGCCAACAACAGTTGGTGTTTTTAGGGCATTCTGCAATCATTCACAGTCAGCTCTTGCAACTGAATGCCTATGTGTGTATCAGGAAACCGGAGAGCGCTGTGATTGAAGTGCTTAGAAGACTGAAAAATCAGGTCAATCACCAACTCTTAAAACAACACTTTATTAGTTTGACATTAATTAACATCACACATTGACAATAATTAGTTATTACACATTGTTAATCATTATCACTGCATACTGAAAACAATCCTCCCTTAGCAATCATATCCTATACCAGCTGTGAATATGCAACATCACAGAGCTGATGCTATGTAGTCAGCACTAATGGCTGCAGTCTGTGATGTTCTTGTTCACTAAGCTCACTGTGTGCTCCTCATGAGGTCCTTTCCCTGCTTCAACCTCCCCATCCCCTAATTAAGGGTTTGGTGCTTTTATAAGGGTAAGTCTAGACAGCCTGCAGCTCTTGGCCTCCATCCTGGGGTGACATAGTGCATGATGTCTAAGAGGACTGTCACTTTCCCTGGATGCAGAAGGTGACTTACCCTCTTGTATAGCTTTCCCCATCCCTCTCCTCCATTTCCACACCCCCACCTCCCCACCCCTTGCTTGGCTGCTTCTAATTTTCTTAAAACAGAAAAACAGTCTTTATCCAGCTCTTGAGTATGCATGCAAACCTCAGGAGGTCTTGAGTCTAACCCCCTTTCTTAAAGAAGGATCAGCTCTGAATTCATGCCACGTTGCTCAGAGCTGTGTCCAGGCACATCTTGAAAACTTTTCAGAATTGATACAGCACAACCTCCTTGGGTAGTCTGCATCGCTGCTCAACCAAGGGGCAAAACACTTGACTGCCATGGAGTTGTTCAGGTTCCCAAGGCCTCTCTGCTTTCAGCTTCTGCTTGTACTTTCAAGACCATGCATAAACGGCACATCATAGCAGGAGATCCCTGCTGCCAAGCTCACAGCCAGTTCCCATAACAAATTAGTAATAAAATGCCATGGCTGAGGCCTTGCACAGTCAGCATAAGGCACAGCTAGTACAAGGCCTGTGCCTTGTCACTAGCAACAACAGTAGTATTTTCTGGGCCACTGGAAACAGAAAAGCTTCTCCAGTTATGCAATGTCAGTCTGCTAATGTTTAGATTTAAAACAAGCTGAACATAGTTAAAATCTACTTAGTCTTCTTCATCTTTCATGGGTGAAACAGGCCTCCATATTTGGCTCCATAAATTTATATATTAATATTCTGAACCATTTTGTATCATTGCTAAATTTTGTCATGTGTACTTCATTTTCAAAGTAATTTGAAAATATGTGGCACAATACAAACATCAGCACAGAACCCTATGGGATTGAGTCACTGGTGGCATCCTATTGCAAATATGTTAAAATCCTTACTTCCCTATACTCTCAAATTAGCTTCTTCATACTTCATAAAAAGTTTTTTCTATGTCTAAGCATACCGTAGGAATCTGATGACAGTTATCTGTATGCTCATCAACTACTTCAAAGAACTTAGGTTTATTATGCTTCAAGTAGCTATCTTTGAAAGTGTTAGTTATGTCTTATTACATGTTTCTCCACATATCTAATAATTTTACTCCTTTACTAATTATTGTTTCTGCTGATTTTGCACCTAGTATGGAAGGACTTTTTTTCTTAAGTGTTACTTTAGCTTCTTGTCTATGTTGGCTCTTATGGTCACTTTTAAAGACTTTTTAGATAGTATATATTAGCTCTGAGACTCCAGTACAGTTTTCTTAAACAAAAGCATCACATCCACGTGCTATGATTTGCCTTGGTCCTTAATCCTTTTCCATAAGCTTTCTTATTTTTAAGTATTTCCCTTATTTAGAAATTAATTGTTACTTTATACAAACAACTACACTTGTTTCTTTTTTCCCCTTCACTGTCAATTTTCTCACATATTTAGGTTACATGATTATGCACTGTGCCTAGGTATAGTCACAGCATTATGAAATATTTATATCCCTACATACTGTTGATACAATAAGGTAAATTCTGATTAGATATTAGCAAAACTTTATTCACCCTGAGGATATTAAGCACCGACAAAAGCTGCCCAAAAAGATCATGTAGTCTGCACCATAGAAAATATTCAAAACTCACTGGATGCAGCCCTGAGCAACCTGCACTAAATGCACCTGCTTTTTGCAAGGACTTGGAAATAGTAGACTCTCATGAGCCACTTCCAATCTAAATATTTTAGGAGTTCTATGGTCAACAGCTGCCCAAAAAACCTTTTATTTACCTCACTGCTTTCCTTTATCTTTGCCATAAATTGCCTTAACTATCTCTCACCATAAGGTTTCCCTGCTCTCAACAGTAACTGTGGTTGCACTATTGGAAACGGAAAAGGATCTGTAATGTTTCAGATGCCCAGTAAAGTCACATAGAACGCCAATAATTTATTTCTGTGGCTGGAATTTACTCTAATTTCCAGATTTCAGTTTTCCAGAAACCTCTTTTTCAGTTCTATAAAAGGAGTAATTTCTCATTACATAACATAGTTAACTATGAATTTAAAACCATAGTACTGTATGGAAAAAAAAAACCAACAACCCATTGCTCTATTATTATGTGCTGTTATAAACGTCAGTAGAAGTTTGGGTTGCATGTGAAATACAGGATCAGACTTTTTGTGTTGTATTTGATGATATTGTTAATTTGCACCTCTGTAGTTTAATGGTGTGCACTTACATTGTAACAGCAAACAAAAAGCAACTTAACGTTATTTTAAGAGAAAATTGCTTTCTTTACAGCATGGAAGGATTAGATGGTGGAGCTCATATTGCACAGATGCAAACTATAGTCTGTAAAGTACTTTTTCTTTCTTGCTGTGGTACTTATCTTTGTCACACAATATTGTAAGTCGATTTAACAAACTAAAAAAGATCTAAAGTATAAGTCAAATATAAAAAGGGTATTATTAAACCACTTTCTCCTATGCAATTTGTGTGCATGCTGCAAAGCTTTTCTCTTTGTAAATCCTTGATTCAAGATGTCACCAAGTATGCTGTTCTAAGATTATCAAACAATATGCTCCAGTTTAACAGAATAAAAATCAACACAAGATTGTCAACATCACAGCAGAATTTTTCAAGCCTTACACTCTTTGTTAATAATACACAAACTAAGGAATCTGACAATGAAAAAGTAACACTAGTCATCCCAAAATGTGAAATTATAAGAAACAAATGTTTTGTTAATTAGATCTATCATGTAGTTTCAGCTACTGTTACCTGGCTTTTTTCCATATATTTATTTGCACTTTTCTCCATTAGAACTCATCAAGAAATTAAATTACATAGAAAAGGCTAAATTGTGTTAATTAGCCTAAAAGAGATTTTCCAGCCATACATTTGTTTAAGATTGGGTTGGTTTTTTCTCTGTGTTAAGCATTGCATTTCTTTTAAAAAAACAAGGTACATTTTTTTCCATTAAAAATGTTTGCTATCATTTTGGCGTTTGAGAATTTCATGGGGGGTTTCTGAGACAGCTGATATTCTTTTTTTAAGAATTCTGTATTTTGTGATTTAGCTTTGCTATCTTATTTCTCTACTATATTATTGTATCCTAGATAGAATACTTACTGAAGTCTCTGTCCTAAGTCTAGACCTGAAGATTTTTGCCTAACAAGGACTGACACCCCGGTTCATTTCTGAACAGTGAGGAGACAGAAGGGAAGATAAGTTGTGTAATCAGACAGTGGAATTTGGGAGCAGAGACACTGCATTGTGTTCCACTGCCTTTACAGAGCAGAGTTAATCTTAACCAATTTTTGTAAGGCAATATTGTATCACGAACAGTCCATGGAAATAAATTAAAATATTTAGAATGTTAATTTTCTTAACAAACAAATACCTACTTACAGACAAGCTGAACTGAACCTAGAAGTGAATATAAACAAAAACTAAGTTGATTAGCTCAAGTAAAGACATGAACATTATAGCCATCTACATTCAGATGTATTTCATAATTTTAACAATTAATTTCCTAAACACTTGTGGTGGCTTGACCTTGGCCAGCTGCCCTCTCATTATCCCTCCTCAACAAGACAGAATGGAGGATAAAAAATGAAAAAGACCTTTTAAGATGAAAACAGACCATTAGATCCCCTATATAGGTTGAATTTTTAGTTACTATTTTCAGTGCTCTATTTCTCCTGGGTCTTCACCCCCTCCCCTCTCCTAAGTATCTCACTCTATATCTGCATAGTTCCTTTTCTGATTTATTATTTTTTTTTTTTTCTCTCTGATTTTTTTTAGAATCAACTTTGGAAGAGGATAACAAACAAAGCTGCTAACTGCACCAGACCTATATGCTTGTATGTATCTATCAATGAAAGAAACTGAGATTCTGAGTTTTTCATCTCTTAGCATGCTGTTCATTACTAATTGTACTAAAATGTAACACAAGAATTCAAGGGTGTTTTTTTCAGGAAAAAAAAAAAGAGGCAGTCACAATTGTTTTTAATCTCTGATACTGAATCTTTCATTGTCTTTGATGTGTGAGCCTATATTGCTACTCATTAGAATACTGCAATTCAGAAAACACAGAGGTTAATGTCAGTAGTGAGATGATCTGAGTAATCTCTCCCTTTCTCCCAGCTACCTCCTACCCCAACCCCCAAGAAGAATTTTTGTTCTGAACATTCAGATTCTTTCATACTGTTCAAATTTATTCTCTTAGGGAACAACATCTATGACAAAGCATGAATATAAATTTAAAGTTTCTGGTTATAGAATACCACATCCAGAACAGCATTTCAGTGGGAGATCGGCTAAAACTCACTCTGTTTAGGACATGTCTTCTTTTTGATGAAAAAACAAAGAAAAATTATCCTTTTGTTTCCTGAAGTAGACAATGTTATGTGAATTAAGGCTTGTAAAAGGAATTTGGGGATGAAGATATTACATAAACAATAATCTGAGTGAGTGTTGTGATTTAACTATGGCTGGTAATTAAGCCCCATGCAGCCGCTTGCTCGCTCCCCCCTCACCCAGAGGGATGAGGAGGAGAGTTGGAAAGGAATGTAAAACTCAAGGGTTGAAATAAGAACAATTTAATAATTGAAATAGAATAAAAATGAAAGAACAATAATAACAATGATGACAATAACAGTTGTAATGAAAAGGGAAAGGGGAAAATAACATCCAGTGGGAAAGGGAGAAAGTAACACATGGTGCACAATGCTCACCACTCGCTTAATGATGTCCAACTAGTCCCTGAGCAATGAACTGCCCACCCTGGCCAATTCAGCAGGTTTATATGCCATGCATGACACCCCATGGTATGGAATACCTCTTTGGCTAGTTCAGGTCAGCTGACCTGGCTGTGTCCCCTTCCCGTTCTTTTTGCCCCTCCAGCCTTTTCGATAGCAAGGCCTGAGGAACTGAAAAGTCTCACATCAAAGCCAAAACACAGCACCGCACCAGCTCCTAAGAAAATAATTAACTCTATCCCAGCTGAAACCAGTACAGTGAGTTATTTTATGTCATTTCATGTCAGTAGATCATAGTTTATATCACTTCTAGACTAACTTTGATGAGTTTTCTGAACTTTTTTATTTTTTTTAAAGTCAGGTTGCATTAAAAAGTACAAGTTGTCATACCATTGTGTTCCAGTCTGAAAAACCTAAATGAATATGATTCATTAGCATTAACATAGCATTTTAGTATAATGATAATTATCAGCTGCTAATCTGATGTGCTACATTTTCTAGCTGTTCACTTAATAAAGAAAAAAAAAACTGTTTTCTCCCTGAATACCAGTTTTATTGTTACTTTTTTTCATTTGTAAATCCATTTGCCTATTCTTCCTGTAAAAATAAATGGTTGAAAATAACAATGCAAATCTTACAGAGAAGCACATAAATTTGGAGTAGAGTATACTACAGGATATTTTTTTTTCTATGTAGTAATAAGGCAATAGAATAGAAAGAAATTTCATAAAACTAACTTTTAGCTCAGAACTCTGCTTTCATTTTGCTGGGAATTCTGCCAGTGTCACTAATCCTTTATGTCCCTAGCAGGCTTTAGGCTGTGCATTTATGCCATAGGAATACCATAAGTTACTAAAGCCCTGCTATTCCTCGTGCCAACAATTTCCTCTTTTTAGCTAAGCTGGGCATGCCAAGGAATACTTTGCCACCACATCTTTGAATATTTACTTACATGGTATAGCAAGTGTCAACTTTTTCCAAACTTACTGAAAGACATGATCAAATTAGCTGATTTACCTAACATACAGAAAGCACTGAGTTCAATATTAGGATGCTATTTGCACAGGAAGAGGAAGATCTGATCTCTAAGTATATCTTAGAGGACATTAAAAACTTCATCTTTTAACTCCAAGCAGTGCAGAGGCAGGAGGAAAACTGTTGTTTGACTTTGTCATCTATAATGGATTTACTCAAGACCAGAGATCAAGTTACTACTCACAAAATTTGTTTTTCTACCTCAGCATGTGAGTCTTAGATGCATAGCTGAAAATCAAGCCTTAAAATGCAGACCAAAAAGTCACACCTTGCTCTTTCACTTTCACCAATTAACTGCATTCTTTACCCATATTTGTGTAGCTTCACCAGAAAGGTTGAGAGCACAACTAAATTTGATTACAGTAATCATTGTAGTAGTACTCTGAGAGAAGGGATCTATGGACAAAAGCCTAGAGAGAGAGCAGGTTCCCTTGTTAGGATGAATTTGCACTATTTGTATTTTTTCAGCATTTTGTTCTGAGGTAAGGTGGTCCTCCTTAACCAAGGGAAAACTGCAGGCATCCACTTTCAAGTACTATTTCAGTTTGTGAATACTAATCTTACCTCAGTACCTGAACAGAGGAGAATAGTAGAGTTGTATATGTTCTTCCATTATTCGGCATTTCCCATTAGCTGTCTAAGGCACTGACTTATTTGGCCATGTTTATCATAATTAAAGCTTAAAAAAACTATTCTCCCCACTCAGTAGCTAGAGAATTTGGGCTTATAACCTGAGTTAGAAAATTCCATTTCCCAAGTACACTGTAAAAATTAGACATGTCAGTATTATGCTTGACACATTTACATCTTCATTTCTCTAGATTTCTTTCTTGTACAGCAAAAATGCCATTCCTGCAATGTTTTATTTATTTGATCACTTGTGCTCTCAGCTCTGACTTTGATAACAAATAGTATGTATTGCAGCTTTTACTGCACTGTGATACTGTCAGACTGGAAAGAATTGTGTGTAAAGCAGTACATTTACCTTAGTAGTACTTGTACACTACTTCTTAGTGCCCACCTCTTTTTTGTAGTTATGAGAAAGCATAATGGGAAATTCAGGGGTGTCAACTTGCATGCAATGTTTTGGAAGGAAAGATTTGGGTCTTCATCTGAATTACCCATGGAAATTACTGAAACACATGCTGGAAAAGATGACCTTAAAATATTTAGTGGGGAAAAATTATGAAAAATTCAAAGAAAAACCTGAACCTAAACAAATGAACAAGGCATCTTTGTACAAAATACACAGGCAGTTGAAGAATATACAGCTCTTTAGTTTTATATAAGAACACAGTATCATGAATCTAAAATCAAGGAGCGCGAAGCATTGTATTGAGTTTCAGTGGCAAGGTTTTTAACATAAACTAAAAAAAAAAACAAAACAATACCAACCCCAAAAAAAAGCAAACAAACAAAAGCCTATCGTTTTATTGTCTTACATGTGGGAGCCAGGAACCATACTTATTTATAGTATCTATATTTATTTCTCCAGCATTTGTTCTGATTTAGTTCTGTTCAAGAGCATCTGTCTCATAACCTTTCAATAAAATAAAATAGTGTCTCTGGTTTCTGTTCAGGCTCAGTTCCTGTTAAGAATCACATAGCACGCTTGGTTTTCTATAGTTCTTAACATACACCAGTTTACTACTGAAGCAAAAGAAGAGTTAGGGCAGACGAATATGAAGAGACAAGGAAGCCGTAAAGTGTTCATAATGAAAAATAACTCTTAAATATTTTGATATATTAAGTCTGACAGTGACCAAAATCAGATACCACAGCAGATGTGAAAGAAGTCTTGTGATAAGCATGGTGAGTTCAGCTATACCCACTAACAGATGACCAGGATCAATCCATGGTCATGAAACCAGCCATTGTGGGTTGGCATGCATCCAGGCTGCTTAGTACTAGTTGCATCAGGATGAAAACAATACATCCGTGTTTTGTAGTATTTGGGTCCCCTGTGATGCCTCTGCAAGCCTGTTACGTATCTTTTTATTCACAACAAATGTGATAGAATGAGAGGGCTGTGCTGCATGCCACCAAAGTATATGTTTTTACCTGGTTTTGGGAGGCAGAGAGATTCAGTCTGGGTTTGTAGCAAGGGGGGCAGGAGTAAAGCTTCAGGCAGTCTCATGGTTTTGCTGTCCTTTGAGATAACCATCTCTAGAATGATAACAGAGCATTGTCTTGAGAGGACCTATCACAAGGAGCAAACTGACTGTTGAGCTGGGTGGACAATGAAGAGTTCAAATCCTTAGCTTGTTTCCTCACTCTTTTATTTAACAGCATAGATATACTCATGGTGTTTATTTACCTAAATCCTTATGAAATGTAGAGGGTTGACCTCTGCCAGCTGCCAGACCCCCACCCAGCTACCCTATCACTCCCTCTCTTCAACAGGGCAGGGGAGAAAATAAAATTAAAAAGCTCATGGGTTGAGATAAAGCCAGAGAGATCACTTACTAATTACAGTCATGGGTAAAAGAGACTTGTCTTGGGGAGAATTAATTTAATTTACAGCCAGTTTAAATAAAGTTGGATGGTGAGAAACAAAGGCAAAAAATAAAATTCCTTCTTCTCCACCCCCCATTCTTACCAGTCTCAACTTCATTCCTTCGTTCCTAACACCTCTACCTCCTTCCCCTATCCCTGAGCAGTGCAGGTGGGACAGGGAATGGGTATTTTTGTCAGTCCATAACAGCCCCTCTCTGCCACTCCTTCCTCACACTTTTCCCTTACTTCAGTATGGATCCTTCATATGGGCTGCAGTCCTTGAAGATATATCTACTCCAGAGCATGCTTTTCACCATGGGCCATAGTTCCCACCAGGAGAAGCTGTTCCATATGGGGTCTCCATGGGCTGCAGCTTCCTTCAGGGAATACCCACCTGCTCTAATGTGGTCTTCATATATTGCAGGGAAATACTTCTACCATGGTGTCTCCTACAGACTGCAGGGACACCTCTGCTCTGGTGCCTGGAGCATCTCCTCCCCTTCCATTTTCTCTCACGTTTGTGTCTGCAGGGCAGTTTCTCACACTTTTTTCCCCTCACACCTTACTGTTTGTGCAAATTTTGCCCTTTGTTAAGAACTTTTCTTAAGAACCTTTCATTTTCACAGAGGTGTCACCACAGTGCCTGCGGAGCTCACCTGTGGCCTGTGTTGGGTCAATTGGAGCTGGCTGAAACCCATTGCAGCCAGCCCGTGACAGCCCTGGCCATGACACAGAGGTCACCACTACCAAAAACCTTGCCATGCAAATTCAGCATACCACATCACATCAGTATTCTATCTTACAACACTATGTTTCACACTGGAACAGGAAACCAAGTATATTTAGGAGGACTGCATGAGCTACGTGATACATGTGTACATGAGGGAAGAGCAAAATCTTCTTGTCTACAGTTCAAAATGTAATGCTGAATGTGACAAAAGGTCTCTCATTTTTTGCCTAACCCACTGATGGAAGCATAGGTATTAAGTTGTAGTTCAGGCACTTTGATTTGCCTTAACCTGTGAAGACCCTGATTGATCCCATCCTTTTGTTCTAATATGTACAGCTAGATGAATAACATCACTCCCTTGTTAAAGAGCAAAGCACACCTTGTCTAGTTGCATGCGTCTTTGCATTATTTAATGAATGTCTAAAAGCTTTCTTTTATCACTTTTTTTCAGAATACATCATCTGTCACACCACAGAGGGAATGAAAAGGTCATGAAGAAAGGAAACAATAATTAGTCAAAAGACACAACTGAAATATTTTAAAATAGCTTTTCTTTGGTAAACATTCTTAAACCCTTAAAAAAATGAAGAAAAAAAAGATATGAGTATTAACTAAACAAAATCAAAACTTTAAGGATGGACATAATAGAACAGAAAGAAAACTATTTCCAAGAAAAACATAGATAGCCTAGGATTATAGCCAGGTCTAAAAAAAGATGGCAAAGTATTTTCCACTCAAAATCTTCGATATTGCCAGAAAGGACACAGTTCTGTCATAATTTATCAATTAGCATTAAGAAGTATTGGTTATGTCCTCAGAAACTCTAGTAGAATATCTGTCTGAACTAAGGCTATACCAAATCTTATTGGTGCAGGCTGACTGAGATGTATCTTACCAACTGGGTCCCCAAGCAGTTCACAGAAAGAACCCTTTGAGTTCCCATTTATTCAGCACCTAAACACAACATTAAGTTTACGTGCACCCCTTCCATGCCAAACATTGTCTTATGATGCTGCATTTCACCCCGTCTTGGTACAAGAAAACAGCACAGAAAGAGAGAGAACTCCAGGGTTCATCTAGGTTAAGAGCCAAGGCAAAGTCCAACATGTACGTCCACATAAGAAATTGAAATAATTAGGTTTTGCAGTTCTGTTGTACCCTCAGCCTAGGAAAAGATTCAGCCAGAGTGAACAGACCTAACTGTTCTCTCACACCTGAGTGCTGATTGCTGAGTTATGTATGGTGAAGATAAACCCTAATGAAGAAGTTCTGAAACATAGAAACTTCTGGATTAATAAGAGAGGCTGTGAGTTGGTCAATTTTTATAACATATGGAAGATATGGTGCAATGAAGTCTTGCTAATCCTTTGGGTATGACTGAAAAAAGATGATTTTCAGTTGCATACTTTCTAACTGAAAAGGTAATAAATTGGTGTCTTGAAAGAAAATTGCTTATAATTGGAGGTTTATGTATTAAAACAAGTCTGGATATTGTTCTTTTTTGGATGAGGGATAATTCAAAGCTTGTAATTTGATGAATAATTTCAAAATGTGTGTGGTTCCACTCTAGAAATTCATCAGTTTAGGTTGACAGAATATAATTATTTAATTAAGTTTAAATAAATATCCACATGATTTATACTTGCATACTTCCTATAGTATGTCATTACAACATTGCAATGTTTCACCTTTGTCAATTTTAAGGTCTTATAAACGTGATTTTTTTTTTTAACTTAAAGGAAATTTACCAAAAAATCAATACAAAATCTAACACTTTTTATTTAAATGTCATGAATTATAAATAGAAACCCACAAACTGTAATCAACACACACTTTCCTGTATGTATAATTTAATTCAAGCAAATTAGCTGTCCAGAGCATCTTATATACCAACTAGTTTGAGATGAGATGATAAAAGCTGTAGTTTTTGTTGCGGAACTGGGTGCTAGGCATCTAACTCAGCCAGCAAACCTTTTAGGAAATGTTAACTGTCTTTTATACAAAACGGTAATAAAAAGAAATTATGTCAAAACAGCTGTTTTGTCACTTGTATACAAGCTTACTTGCACATGTCCTAATTTCTGTCTAGTTTATTATACTAAGGTGGTCCTACATTTTCATACAAAATCTCCTTCTAGCCATATGATTTTTAGTGTTATAATAACCAAAGGCAACTAAAGGTTCTATCTTTATCCTATTAGCTACTACTAAGTTATTGTTTAATTTTATATCCTGTTGTCGCTCCTCTTCTGACAATAGTTGATCACAAAGTGAGTACTAGCAGCCTCTTATTTCTGAGGACTTTCTGTTCCTGTGCTTCCGTTGCTATGGTCTCAAAGCAGACCATCATAATTACTCACTTTATAAACTTTTGACCCCGTTTGGCATCAGTAGAAGCATTGTAAAACATGCTAAGCATGGCAGTCTGACTATACTCTGATTCAGATCTGTGATGAGACATCTTTAGGACATGGTGTCAATTTGATATCCTATCTCCCTCCACCTGCTTTCCGCTCTGCTGCAAAACAGACTCAGAGGAAAGCTTTCCCCTGGACTGGGGCGTGTTCTTAGGACACCAGGTAAGATGTGATGAGCTTATTCAGAGTGTGTCAGAGTCCAATACTCTCTGACCAGTTTCTTTGAGATTTCCACATGTGGATGGTGCAATGTTTAATATCAAAATTACTTATTTGAAGACTACTGATGTTACACAGGATTTCTGGTTTAGCTGAGTGATACAAAACATACTGAAAACACAATAAAAATGTAAGTGACACTTAGCAAAATACAGCAAGTACAATACACAGTTTAATCACAATACCAATGTGATTCCCATTATTGGTCTCTATAAAATGCTCACCATCACTACGTTTATGTCCCATATCACCCAGAAGGAATACATGGGTTGAAGCCAGCTCAAGGCCATTGGTGACTGAAATTGTTTTGCTAGTTTTCTAATTTTTTTTATTCTGTGTTGGGCTGAGCCATGTGTTCATTCCCTCTATGCTGATCTGGCTGACTCGGGAAACTTTTACACCACCAGTGGATCCACTCAGCTGTTGATAGCTGTTCATCTATAACAAAAGCCACCTTCTAGTCCCCTTTCTGTTGAAATAAAGTCAGCTGCTTTACATTACTGTCTAAGCTTCTGGGGACATAATCATTGCCCATCTCCATTGATGCTTCCACTGTTTGGCTTTATTCAGTGAGTAACATTCCACACCTAGGGGTTTAGTCAGTCACAATCTGCTACTGGTGCTGATATTTCCCTTGCCTTTTTCTTCTTCCCTCTTCTTCCTTTCCTGATACTAGGGCTTTTCTTACCCCATCCTTGCTATTTTTCTGCTCTTCTATTTGGTGATACAGATATTTTGTATTACAGGAACATTTTTTTTTAAGTATTTGAAGATTTAATCTTATTTATACACCAGAGTTCAGAAAAGGGCCTCAGTTTGTTTTTTCTAGGCCAATCATTTTGGAGAAAAAAGATTTTTTCTTGACTTACGTCATGTTTGAAGATAGTATTGAACTGTCCTGACTAAAAACTGTTACGGCGTTTATGAATATTTTAATGCTGAACACGTAACAATGTATAATGGTATAATCGTGTATCTAAAGTATGATTTACTTGTCACTCTGTAGCACAAATTTTATTCTAATCCTAATTACCATAGTTGCTCAATTTCTGTATTTGACTAATAACCTGTTATTAAGAAAATTCATTCATTCATTTTTAAATTCAAGATTAGTTTTAAATTGTACTTTAATACAGTTTGCCTAAATTTAAATAAAGAGAGCTAGGGTAAATTCTGTTGCCTTATTTCCTGTCTGTTTTATTCAGATCATGAAAGTGATCCAGTGCCCTGAGGTACATACTCATGTTTGTGTGACACAGGCATGATACTACTTTTTAGTACCTAATACTTTCATATTTATTCCTATACTTAATATTACTAAAAGATTTTTTATAAGTTCAAATATACTCTAAAAATATACAATAGCCTTAAAATACTGACATCTGAACACACAAGAATGGTGATTGAAAAGGCAAAACAAAACAAGCAGAATCAGGAGCAGAGAGTCCCAGTTTTGGAGAGGGGAGCAATGACACAAAAACATTTGGCATAAGAAGGGAAAACTGAAGTGAAAAAACAAGATAAATCCATTTCAGTTCTAACTCTCTCACCAAAGAACTCCCAGGCCAGGTTTCCTTGACCTCCACAAGAAAGAACTACCAAAGTTCACAACCATCAGCAATAACTATAGGGCATCACCTCCATGGTAGTGCTTACCCACACCTACTGTTGTGATTTAGATCAGGAGTTTTGTCCATGTAGTGATGATGATGAATCCTGTGTAAGAATTGATGATTGTGAACAAGTGTATTGTCAATGACCAAATTTAGTGAAGTTTAATTTCACAGTTTAAAATTGGCCTGATTAGTTAGTTTTCTAAACTCTTCCATCACAACGCTTTCTAATTCGTTGCATGATGAATAGAGACACATATAGATAGATGCATAGATAGATACATGGATAGATAGATTCAGTTGCAACTATATCCTGATTTGAATGAACTAATCAATAACTTAATCTGTAGCTGATACAGGTGAATAACAAGCCATCAGGTGGAACTGGAGGAACAAGCGAGTATCCCCCTTCTGCAAAAATTTCATGTTGTTTTTACTGAAGGTTTTGATGGCTCCACTGCTATAGATCACAGTATGTCTTAAATATCTTTATGAGCCCCTGAAAGAAATAAAAATTTTAATTGGAAATAAAATGCTACATTATACTCCTAAATATAACAGCAGTATCAAGCTTTAAAAATAAATTTAGTAATCTAATAAATGAAGTAACTCAAAGAAGAAACAAGAAGTGTCTATTACTTTATTAGTAACCAAAAAAATCTTCTAAAGACCGAGAAATTTAAAGTTCTATCAGTTGAAAGTAATTCATCAAACTCTTCCATGTGAAAAATTCCTATGGGTTTTTGTTTAGATTTTAAAATCTGAGGTGGCTTAAACTTGCCTTTTTTATATAGGATTAAAAAAAAATACAAACAAACAAAAGAAGTCCCTAGTTTTGCAATGCTTCTTAATTACTTTTGTGTTTATTAATTTTTGAGTTCTAGCTTTTGGGGTTTTTAACTTCCAACTGAAGTTCCTCGAGAGTAACTTTTATGAGATTTAAGAATTCAGTACCTGAGCTATTTGAAAAGTAATATATCTAAAATATCATTCAAATATAATTTATAATTATTCTTTTTACTTGGTATTAATTGTCTGGGAGGCATACACTATTCTCATCACTTGACTATGAAAGTACATACTGTACTATGTAAAGCAGTAAAGCTCATATCTCTTAGACAGGATTCATTCTTTCACTCAGTCACACTGGAAATTAATTTATACAATGATGGAGGGGTTGTTTGTTTTTGTCAAACATCAAAATCGAGATAATGACAGATGTTATTGATTGTCTTTTTCCTAGAAAGTAAAACAAAAACCGAAATTGTATCAGACCTATGAACTTTTAGAACAGGATTTTTTTTTTCTTATTTTTTCTTCCCTTCATTTCTACTAAAACAACATATAAAGATATATATTTCTAGTGCTTAAAAGGTCAAATTCCTCTTTTGTATAGGCAATGCACCTCTCATGGATATGTTACTGTTCCTGCTCTTTCAGTGAAAGTCAGATTATTATATGCTACTTTCCTCAGTCCCATTTTCTTAATAGCTTATGTTCAATCAGTTTATGTGATTATTTATTCATAGGGTTCCAAGGTAAAGAGGCACCATCTAATCAATTCTTCAGCTCTTCCTTTTGCATAGCAATTGAAGCAGATGAAGTTTTTCATTTAAAATGTATGGAATATGTAATGTTCAGTGGCACAAATCAACTAAAACTCTCACTGAGATTTTTTGAAAACATTACTTTTTGAATTCCTTTTATTTAGTCATTATTTTTCATATATTCTCTTCACATATATTTAAATTGATGTAAATCCAAGTTTTATGTAGATAGACTAAAGTAGTTATTCATTTGAAAGTGTCAGCATATTCTATATTTCAGCTCCTGTATCCTTCTGACTTGGAAGTTTATTTGAAATGTCCTGCTTTATGTCTTCATCATCATGTACAGTTGGGGTGAATATTGATATATTAAAGGGTATCCAGAAGAATTTCTTGTTGGTTTATATATATAAATGAAATGTTAAGTAGTCTTGTGTGGTTCTTTGAGACTTTTGGGTCTAAAAACAAGTTACAGGCTTTCCTTTATTGGTTTCCAGAAATGAAAGGCACTTTTAAAGTCTTTAAGCCTGTGGTTGTTTGACCTTGCCTGGATGTCACATGCCCACCAAGCCGCTCTGTCACTCCCCACCTTAGAAAAACGGGGGGAGAAAATGAAATGAAAAAAACCCCAACCTTGTGGGTCAAGAAAAAACCAGTTTAATAAAACAATAACAAAAGCCATGTGCTTAAGCAAAGGAAAAAGACGTTATCCTCTACTTCCCATCAGCAGGAAATGTCTGGCTGCTTCCCAGGAAGCAGGGCTTCAGTACATATAGCGGTTGCTCTGGAAGACAAATGTTGTAAATAATAAATGCCCCCTCTTCCTCTTCCTTTCTCTTAGCTTTTATATGGAAGCAGATGTCATATGGTATGGAATATCCTTTTGGTCACTTTGGGTCAGCTGTCCTGGCTATGGCCCCCTCCCAAGACCTCACCCACCCCCAGCCTACTGCGGGGTGGGGGGAATGTTGGAGAGACAGCTTTGGTGCTGTGTGAGCACGGCTCAGCAGTAGTCAAACACTGGTGTGTTATCACCACCTTTCCAGCTACCAATACAAGCACAGCACTGTGAGGGATGCTATGGGGAAAATTAACTCCACCTCAGCCAAACCAAATACAAAGCCCCAGATGAAATGGGGACAATTACAACTATATTGTAGAAAAGACAAATGCATGGAAATACGGACATTACCCTCCTGTGTAACCAGGTTTGTGTTGTAGAGAGGAAGCTAACCTGAAGGCTCTTCTTAGCCCCACGCTCATTCTGTTGGCCAGATTAAGCTGTTCTAGAGCTTTCCAAGATTTCAAAAGGCAAGGCAAAGCAAAGCAAAAAAAGAAAGGGAAGGTATTTCTAGAAGTGTCATTATCAAATTTTAGAATATTTTCTTTCTCTTGCATAAGCTTACTTAATTTGCAGTAGTTAAAAACTTTTTTTTTTAACTCCACATCAATATTTGTAATGCTTTGGATTAAAACTTTATTGTACAAAATGTTCTTTCTGTTATTTGCTTATGCTGTTATTGCCTTTCTCCTTCTCTTATAAAAGAAAAACTACTTGTGGAATGTGCAGTGAACAAATTTTTTCTTGAGTATAAAAGAGTAATTTATTTTCTTTTGGTGGCTTATTTCTCAGGCTAGACATACTTCCTGCTCTGGTTCAGCATGTAGCCTTGCAAGCATTTACAGTGGTCTAATGGTGTAGGCAGCAGAATAAAATTGAGCCACAGGAATGAGGAATGAGGACTTTGTTGTTTCTGGTTTACATACATGATAAACTCCAGTTTAAAGTACTGAAAGCAGTATAATTGTATTCCCACAGCATTTCAGTAGCCTTTTTCAGATGCAAATATATTATTAACATTATATTTATTAACAATAGTTATAAAAAATAGTTGCCTGCCTGTGTTAACTGGTGCAATATAGAAATACCCTTTATAGTGTTGTCTTCATCATAGATATGCAGAACGTAGATTTAGAGTATTTGGTAAGCATCTTGTGCAACCCTTTGTTTATTTATCACATTCTAATTTGAACTTTGTTAGGTTTTTTATACTTTCCTCTAGAAATTATTCTTTCAGGGTAAGCAACTTTCAACATCCTTTCAAAATTGTATGGTGAAATTGTATTCATTTGTTCTTGTGTCATTAGTATTTTGTAGCTTAAAGTACTCTTCTTTTTCTGTGATACTCCCTTTGTGATGCATTTGGAGAGCAATTCAGTCTCAGCATTAGCTTTCCTTTAATTTTTTTTTTTTTTTTAAGTAGAATAAACCAGACAATATCCTGAAGTAAAGCAGGTTATCCATGCAACTCATGATTCTCTACATCATTTTGAGATCATCTTCCTTGAATAGGGATCACCAAAATGGTACACAGGACTTCAGTTTGAACAGGGTCTCATACAGCGGCAGTCTGATCTATTCCTACTGGGCATACCCTTCCTGATGTATTCTGACATTGTATCTCCCAGTTTCGTGCCATCTATAAAAATTCATTCACTCATTCTTGCTTTTCATTCTGATGTTAAAAAAGATTAGTTTCAGAATCAATCCTTTAATCAGACTACTAGAAACTTCCTCAAGATTCTTTTCTTTTCTTTTCAGAGACATTTGATGCTGTCTTTTTTTTAGCTTGGTCTTAGACATCACAACTTTTACCACTTTACAACTGTTATCTGTTAATCCATAGCTGCCTAAAAAAAAGGAAGAAAAATAAACAACAAACCACCAAACTACTTCTAAGCTGTCACTTTAGACTAATAAACACATCTATACATATGGAAGACAGAAATAATGAAATCAATACACTTGTGTTTCTTGAAATGCAAATTTAGCTTGCAAAATATAATTTTATTAATATTAATGCAGTTGCCCAGTGTAATCTGATTTAATAAAAATACAACTGTCTTTATTATCTTTTCTTGTGTGTAAAATGATATATTACCAACATTCTGACCACATTTGCAGGACATAAACTTGTTTAGGCTTTAGCAGGCAGAATATAATAACTGCTTGTGTTTTGCGTGCTAAGTGCCTTGTTCTTCCTGAATGGAATGACATGTATATCAGACAAAACTGGTCAGGCTAAAGGGGGAGTTGCGGCTGGGAAAGGCTTTGACACAAACAAGGAGGATTATAGTTATTTTACACCAACAGCAGAAACTGCAGAACTCTAGATAGAATGTCTTTCTTCAATTTGCAAACAAAATAAGTGACCCTAATAAGATGTTGACCATTTCAGATGTGAAATGCATCCAGTAAGGAGTATTATTTTTCTTGATGGACCCTAGATAACTCTCAGGTTTACAGATTCTTACTTCAGAGAAAATCCTGGATATCATTTTTTGTTTGTGTGTCTTATCATCAAGGCAACAGCTCTGTAAGACACTGTAACTGAACCATAAACACTTTCTAGTTCCTGAAAGGACACAAAGATGCAGCAGTATCTTATTAAAAGCTTGTGCTAGCATACTGCTTACTTTCTCCCATATTGCCATTTTGTTACTCTGACAACTGATTACCTCCTTCTTTCCCAAATTATATCTCCCAAAGTTTCCCAATTTCCTCAGCTCTGCTCATTTTTCTTCCTCGTGTACTCAAGTGTCCATGTGTTGCCACAAACTCAGAAGGAGAATTGCATGACCTCTTCACATTCAGGAGAGCGAGAAGAAACTGTGATATGACAGAGAGTCATATTCTTGGACTAAGATTCCACATAAAAAAATATTACTCTTGACACCACTTGATAGACCCAGCTGATGGTCTATCATCTCTTCTTTAGAGTTGACCTTGTCAGTGGCTTCCTTCAAGTGATTGTCAAGGTCCTGAGTGTACTAACAGGCCTTAATGGTCTTGGCCATCCTTCCCCTCAAGCCCACCTGGATTCTGGGGCTCCCCAGAGGTGGCCTGGGCCCTCATTCACCAAAAGCTCACACAGCTCCTACAGGTCCCAGTGCCCACTCCATCAGCCCTCATGGCACCCTAGCAGAGGGACACCCATTTGTAACACAGTGCTGCTCAGTCCATCTCTTTCAGCACAGGCCAAGCAAACTGTCTGTCGTGCTGTGCAGCTTGCTGTTCTGTGTATATCTGTCCCAGTCTTGGTTGGGATAGAGTTAATTTTCTTTTCAGTAGCTGGTACAATGCTGCATTTTGGATTTGTTATGAGAATACTATTGATAACACACTGATGTTTTAGTCATTGCTAAGTAATGTGTACTCTAAATGAAAGATTTTTCTGTTTCTCACGTTCTTCCAGTGAGCAGGTGCACAAGAAACTGGAAGGAGACACAGCCAGGACAGGTGACCTGAACTAGCCAAAGGGATATTCCATATGACAGAACGTCATACTCAGTATATAAAGCTGGGGGAAGAAGAATGAAGGGGGAGTTGTTCAGATTGGTGGTGTTTTGTCTTCCCAAGTAGTCATTACATGTGCTGGAACCCTGCTTTCCTGGAGATGGCTGAACACCTGCCTGCCGATTGGAAGTGGTAAATGGATTCTTGTTTTGCTTTGCTTGCACACATGACTTTTCTTTACCCATTAAACTGTCTTGGTCTCAACCCATAAATTTTCTCACTTTTACTTTTCTGATTCTCTTCCTGTCTCACTGGAGGGTGTCCTGGTTTCAGCTAGAATAATTTTCTTCTTAGTAGCTGGTGCAGTGCTGTGTTTTGGCTTTGATGTGAGAACAATGTTGATAGCACACCGATGGTTTTAGTTGGTGCTGGGTGATGTTTATACTCAGTCAAGGACTTTTCAGTTTCTTGGGCCCTGCCAGTGAGAGGGCTGGAGTGGCACAGGAAACTGGGAGGGGACAGCCAGGAGAGCTGACCTAAGCTAGCCGAAGAGGTATTCCACGCTATATGACATCATGCTGAGTATATAATCTGGAGGAAGAAGAAGGAAGGGGGGGACATTTGACATTATGGCATTTGTCTTCCCAAGTAACCATTATGTGTGCTGGAGCCCTGCTTCCCTGGGGATGGCTGAACACCTGCCTGCCGATGGGAAGTGGTGAATGAATTCCTTGTTTTGCTTTGTTAGCGTGTGTGGCTTTTGCTTTACCTATTAAATTGTTCTTATCTGAACCCTTGAGTTTTACATTCCTTTCCGATTCTCTTCCTCATCCCTCTGGGTGAAGGGGAGTGAGTGAGCGGCTGCATGCTGCTACATTGCCCGCTGGAGTTAAACCACTACAATACCTCAAAAAAGTTTCAAAGGAAGAATCAGTGGTTATATGAGTTGAACAATAAGAATAATCAGAGGTACAAAAATCATGACTACTGACAAAAGGTTAAAGAAACTAGATTGCCTACTCTAAGAAAGAGAACAACAAGGGAAAACATGATTCCAGTTTTCAGTTAATTTTTACGCATAAATTATTAATGAAGAGATAACATGACCACATTGTACCTTGGCTGCGTTTTGAGATAAAACAGAGTCCTGCCACTTTCAGTGTAAAACAGTCAGCAGTCTATAATCAGGAAAATATTCCAGTTTGTCAGTCTTCGGAAAGTGCCAACCTGTAGTGATATTTCAATTACCTCTGTGGGGTAGAATTTCCATCATCTGTTTCCTCAGTTGTGTTACTGGGTATCTTATTTTTTCTAAGTCTTTTCTACATACTGAGTAAGTTTTTAGGACCTTTAACACTCCAGTATCTGGTGCCTAAAAAATGATGTTGCTGAGTCTTAAGTTTGCATCTTCCAAAATGAAACTGAGCCACAGAGTGTGTGTGGAAATGAAGTTGTACTTCATTAAATATCTCTTCAGCACCCTGGGCAAGGTGGGACTATGGTGGTCCCTGTTGGTGCATACCCCATCTTGCTCTCTGTTCGTTTATCCTAGGCTCACTGGGAAATGGGAGGGGAAAGAGGAATGGTGAAGGATGTACATACAGTATAATTTTCATTCATGTACTCTGAAACAGCTTGAATGAGCTCTTCTCTCCCATAATTCAGATATAGTCAAAGTCATCTTCTGGGTGCAGCCTAAGCTTCTAAGGTGTCTACATGTGCATAGAGTAAATAGAGCATGTCCAGCGGATGTGTGCATGCCTCCTCCACTGTAACTTGTGTCCTGGAGCATGCTTAACACATGCCATTCAACTACATAATAACTGTGTTTATCTTTCATATTCATTAATTAAAATGAGTGCCCAGCTTATATAACTACAGGTTACAAAGATGATGAGAGGACTGGAGCATCTCAAGAAGAGAAGACGGAGAGGGGATCTTATCAATATCTACAAATATCTTAAGGGTGAGTGCCAAGAGGATGGGGCCGGGCTCTTTTCAGTAGTGCCAAGCAACAGGACAAGGGACCACGGGCACAAACTGCAACACAGGAAGTTCCATCTAAATATGATTAAGAACTTCTTTCTTTGAGGGTGACAGAGCACTGGAACAGGCTGCCCAGAGAGGTTGTGGAGTCTCCTTCTCTGGAGACATTCTAAATCAGCCTGGACACAACTCTGCACAACCTGCTTTAGGTGAATGTTCTTTAGCAGGGGGTTGTACTAGGTGATCTCTAGGGGTGTCTTCCAACCCCAAACATTCTGTGATTCTGTAACTATCCTAATAAAATTTTCTTCCTATAATGTACAATATATCCACCTCTAGCACCTAAAAAAATAATAATAAAATAACTTCCAAAAAGGTTTGGGGGAAGCAAAGACCCACAATATTTATGAAACTTAGCATGAGTGCAGTTTTTCATACCAAATTAATTTCCAGATTAAGACATGCTTACTGTAAATGAAGAAACAGTGCCCAGCACTGAATATGAGGTAAAATGCTCTGCTCAAAAAATGCAATAGAAATTTCAGAAGTAGCTGTTAAGGTGTTCTAAGGCACTTCTTACTGCAATATGACCATAACGTTATAAAGACAGGGAGCAGGAGAGATATGTGACATATATTTTATCTGATTCACAAAGCTATTAGCTAAAAAATAATAAATTTAGTAAAATCAAAAGGCAGTATGACCCTGTAATGACTATAGTACTAATAGGAATCCAAGTCCAGGCTGAAGTAACTATATAGCCAGTCATTTAGAGACAGATATTTTAAAATCTGGTCAATTTACCCTTTGACTTACCATAAGTCTAAGCTTTTAGTACACTTATACATTATCTTTGAAATACTTTTTGCAATGAACTGTACTTTGACATCCTTTTCTGTTTAAGTGAGCCTATGTCTATTGGGCAGTTAGTATAATTCAAAGATGAGGACATATATTCTTTATTAGTTTTTGTTTCTAGTAAATGTATTTATGAAACACCATTGATTCAGATATTTTCTTATGCATATAGGATAAGAGTCAAAGGCTTTTAAAGTCTGTTGAATTCTTTTACTTGACCTTGTTCAGCAATGGATCAGATCTATCATCATAAACTGACTTGCAAAAGTATTTAACAGTAAAACTTGAAGGAAGTGATTCTTTCACTACCTCAAAATTCAAATGGTTACTTCACTTATATCATCTGCAATGTGTCTAGCTGATATCTGGCTCTCTGGTCAGGGATAAGGAAGCTAAAGAAAAAACACAATTCATCTTCCTTCCCCATATGAAATTTGTTATGCCAAGGGAAAAAACAATAACACTCACCTATTATACATTATTAATACAAGATTGAAATTTCCCATGGAGAGTTTTTTCAAGTTTTCATAAGTAGAAGTCTCAATCTGTGAGTAACAAATACTGCTGCATATTGCAGTGCTCCAGAATATTGCCCATCTTATAGACATTGTCATACACCCTAAAATTACCTGGATACCGACTGAGCACTTAATACATTTCCTAAGACATTATGCAACTGTTTTAGTGTCAGGAAATGCATCTCACTAGGTTTGATAATATCACTTTTGGAAAAAAGACAAAGATTATTGATTTTGACTAAAGAGTAAAAGCCAACTATTATAAATCTGGCATTGAGGTTGAATCTGAAGAAATAAAAAATAAAATAATTTTAAAAAAGGAAAAAAAAGGAAAGGTAAAATAATGAAAACTTTCAATTTTCCTACAAAGAATCCCACAAAATGTTATAGTTAGAGGGAAGCATGTCTGGCAGGAGCCAGAACCAACCTAGCCAGCATTAAAGAAATCCAAAAAACTGCTAACATTCTCATGTTTTTAATAGGGATATTGTCATTGTTATCAACTCCAATGAAAGAATAATAACAGGTATTCAACTTTAACCACTAAAATATTTCAAATAAACTATTTGATTAAAGACTCCAGCTATTCTTGTGGGATTCTTTCTCCAGATATTTTTGTCATTTGCTATTTCATTTTCTCTTTTTCATAATTCAGTCTTTTCTCTCCTATCCTAGATACTCCATTTGAGACAGCAGACATTTCAGTTTCAAAATAGTATAGCATTTAGCTTGACAATATTATATGAATAGCTTAAATTAAGTGTACAGAATCTGAATAAGGGGGGTAATAGGGAAACCTATAAAAATAATACAATAATAATTATGCAGTATTAGGAGGATTTTGTGGATGGCATTCAGTTCCAAACTATAGGCATCTAAATATGCTAGTAGCTTGGTTCAGTTGCCAAAGCATGACTGTCCACTGCCACCAGCAATGCACCAGGACATCCTGCCTTTGGCCCAGCTGCTACTCAGAATAGCAGACTTTGTGTTTGTCAGCTCTCTACTGTTCTCTTAAAATACCATTTATTACCACCCTTCTTTTCATGTTACTATGTGTGGGTGATAATTGTTTTGAGTAGGAGCGAGGAGGCAAAATAAAGAACAGTCAGTTCTTCTTGCCAAGATTTTTGACTCATTGACATTTTTTTCAACTGGTTTGTCTGAACTAAACTCCAAGAACCAAGGGAAAGGTTTCATGTCCAAATCACACTCCATATCTCTGTATCATATCAGCATGTAATGGTTACAGGTGTCATCACAAGAAAAAGTTGTGAAACTTGTGTATGCTTTTACACCACGTCAACTTTAAGACAACAGTCTACAATCAACAGTGTCTGCATCTGAAAAAATGGAATTTCATTTTGTCATCTTTGCTTTTCTTCCTCAGTCTTCTTTCACCTCTTTCCTGGATCTGACTTAGAAAAATATTCAGCATTAATTCTAAATCAGATGCAAGCAAGAGAGAAATGCCTAAAGTCCTTTTCAGGTGTTCACATAGAAGTTTCAAAAGAATATGTTTTCAGAGCAAAGTACTTTCTTCATGTGCTTCCAGTGTACAACACACCTTGCCTCCTTTCTGATTCATCCCTTTGCCTTTATACTGTATGACAAGTTGATTCTAAATCTGAAAGGTTCACTCCTGTATATTCTTGGTGATTGAGGTATTTAAGCAGAAACCATATAATCTGATAAAATGTATTTTTATTTGTAATCAATAATAGTCATGAAACAAATAGTCAGCAGACACTGGTATTTAATCTCTTTGTTTATATCTATAATAAAAAGCATACACATTTTGTAAGTTGTATTCTTTGCTGTACTGCATTTTCTCTTCCTCTCTTGCTGTTGCTTCATCATACACCTTCTCCTTCCTCTATGATTTATTGTTCCTACATATTAAAATTTGGTTGCTTTCTCTGGAAGAAAATTATACCCTGGTATATGTTCTTTGTAGCATACAGGCTAATCCAAGGGAATTTCTGGATTTCACAGTAACACAAATATGAATATTTTTGTGTCCACTGTTTGTGGGTATAAGCAAGAGCATGTGACCATCAGCTCCATTTATACACATTGGAAAGAAGAATTTGAGGAGCAAATAGAGGACTACTAAGGGAATATGTGCTAATATCACTTCAGTAGCTGACAAGACCAAGAGAAATGTGTCTTTACTGTGTGCTTATAACAATGAAATAAAATTCCTTACTCAATATTCAAGTCTGCTTTCTAGACAAGAACAGTAAGCTAACATTCAGTATATGTAAGAAAAAAATATGTTGTGGAGATACAGAAATTTAAAGAAACAGCAGATTTTGTACAATATCCCAGAATGAAGCTTGCACTTGTTACCATATCAGAAATGACAGGGGATTCTTTTAGAATCACTTCCAACACCAGATCTTCAGATATGAAGTAGTAAAGATAGCTTTATTTTTGAAAGCAGTATGTCTTTGAATGTGGTCTTGTTCACATGTTACTTTCCAAAATAAAGCTACCTTTGTTTACTGATATCTTTCTCATTTTAAAATTAGATAGAAATACCCACAGTTTATCTACCCTTTTGTTTGGCTACCTTTTTGTTTGCTGCAGAGATCATCACTCTATAGAGTAAATTGGCAACATTTTAACTTCATAATTTCTCATACAAGTCTTTCATCTAATTCTCAAGTAAACCTGTGTTTTTCAGGCACAGTTATTATTTGGAGATAGGAGGAGTTTTTATTGTTTGTTTGTTTTCAGTTCAATAAGACTATAGTGTATAGTGCTGATATCTACCAGAGCGACCCCAAAGACACATACTGCATAACATGGCATGGCATAAGACCATGTAAGGATGTTTGAATGACCAAGACCCTCTGGATTATTGTTTGTTGACTGTGCTGGGAAGATGGAACTAAATCTGGCAGAGTACATTCCTGGTTTTTGGTGGAGAAGTTCCTATTTGCTATGCCTGAGTTTCCTCTTTGAAGGAACTAAGAGCATTGCTTCCGGAGAAAGTCTGATATGAATTAACATTTATGTAAAGTGTACAGTGAGTCACTAAAAATTTGAGGCAAACCAGAATGTAAACAAAGAGCTAGTCCAAGTAATACAGCTGAAGAGGCACATCTCAAACCTAACCCAAACTTATGGCAAACATCTGATTCACTGCCTACCTCTATTATAGTTTCTCACAATGAGAGCACAGAACATCAGAACACAGACTACACAACTTTCTATCATTACTTTTGTCTGGATAGCTCTTAATTCTTTTGACTGAGAAATCATATATAGCTAGAATGTCTTTCTTTCTTTGAGAGTTCATCATTTTCTTGATACTCCAAATGTACTTAGAGCTGATGAGTCTTACAAAATGCTTTGAGCAGTTTGAGAGATTAAACAGTTTTGAAGTACCTTGTAGTTCCTCATGTTCTTTAGTGTGGTCTTGTTCCCATTTGTACAATGTGTGCATATATTGGATCAATGTGCTATTTAATTACTCTTTCAAGGATATACTGGCCCTTCTAGGGTACGTTTACAGATGGGTACGGTTGTACATTAGTTCTCTCAGTACTTTAGGGTGATCACATTCAAGCTTACTTTGAAAGCTGCATAACTGTCAAAATTTGTCTATATACCAGTCAATAAAGCTGTGGGTCCAGTACAAGTAGAAGTTCACAAATGACACATTTCAGAAAATATTCAAAACTTTGAGTTTGAATATCTTTTTTCCCCCTTTTAATTCCAGAAGAAAGGCATTTAGTTAATGTTAATACTGAATGCAGTCTACTTCACATTTGCAACAACATGACACCACTCTTTTCTGTGCCAGTAAAATCTAGGTCCCATTCTCTGGCCTTTGGCTTGTTTCAGAACGATAAGACTTAGGAAGTTTCATTTAAAAACACTGTGTAGAAGGTTCTAACATAGCACGTGAAAAGTAAGGGTTCCTTTCTTTTTTTCATGGAACTATATCATAATCCATTTATTAGGTTAACTTTTGCCTCTTTATAATACAGTGGATGTTGTATGTAGACATCTATTCACAAAAAAAAAAAAAAAAAAAAAACCCAAAAAAAAACCTTCCCAAACTGTGTAGTCCAAAAGCTGCCTAACCATTTAGATTCAAATGACTCAGTTCTCTGTTTAAATCTTTGCCCTAGATCCTTTTGAGTGAATTGCCCTATTTTACATATTCTTTACTAATGAGCCATTTTTTAACATAGAAAAACTCCTTAATAAGTCTTTGATTTGTTATAGATTGTGCTCAGGACTGTAGTAAGGGGGCAGCATAAGCAACCGATAGTAAATCAAAAGCTTAATAACATCTTTCTTCCCTCATTCAGTTTTCAGCTACACAATACTTTAGTACCTTAAAAGTCATAACTTAATTTAAAAATCCAGATACAAAAAGGGAATATTCTCAAACCAATGAAGTATGAACACTCAATTCTCTTGAGGCTAATGGGCCATTTACAGCAAGGGGCAGTGTTACTATCTAAAATGGAAGCAATGCTTTATTTTTCCCACTGTAATCTGCCCTTTGCCAGTCTGCCTCTACTGTATAAAACCACTGCATTGCAAAAGTGTTATGTATCTAGCAAACAGTGATTTCATTTTATTCTTATAGAAAGCCTGTCTAAGAGAGGCAGATATTGACCACATAAGCATTCATCTTTAAAATCTATGCCAAATGAAGTCCTGGGCTACAGAGGAACTAAAACTGCAGGAGACACAGATTTTTGTCCCATTATATTCTTCAAAAAAAAGATCAAATTGGAGATTATTTTTTTTCCTTTGTCACTACCTTTTTTTTTTTGACAGAAAGCAGAGGTACACTGCAGCCAGAAGGTTACAGAATACATTTAATGCTTCCTCTTTAGCTCACTGTAAAGCTGGTGAGCAAGTAAATCTCTGCTGGATGATTTCACAGCTCAGCATGAGCATCATGAAGGAAGGCAGAGAAAATGTTTGCTTTTTTAAGGCTATAGGCAGAGATCCAAGAACGAAAAGGGATCTCAAATGGCTAAGTACAAGTGGCGATCACCAGCAGATAATTAAAATATTGAATAGGACTCTGAGGGAATGGTGTACAACAGCAGTAACTTCTAATATCCTACATTTGAAAAAGAACTAAGACCAAGTTTCTGAGTATTTGTTGAAGAGATGGTGAACTACTATATAAAAGTGGTGATATTAGTATGGTGATTTAGACATAATTTAGTTTGCCTAAACCAATCCCTGTGAAAGTCTGACAGGATGGGCAGCTTCCCCCCCACCCCACCCCCCCCATCCCCCTTTTTAATCCTTGATACTGTCTTAGTGACTTACATACTTGAAACATTAGTTTAGCTAATTGTTTACTTTAGCTTGAAATTTAACTCATAATGTCAAGGTAGGAGTCAGTGGTTTTATTGAGTTGGCCTGAAGTAAAGTCAGACAAACCAATGTCAGAAGGTTTATGACCTGTAGATCCAATGTTATATGGATGAAACCTGTTCAGCAAAGACAACTGATCTTTTATTGACCACAAATCCTAGGACACAACTTCATAATGATTTTACTGCACATCCATAGGTCAGGTGTATATGTATAGTAGATCTGATGCAGGATATGTTGGACTAATTCTGCAATGGCTAGTTTGGAAAATCCCAAGAACTACACTTATTGCATGTGCAGATAGATTCCACACTGCACAAACAGTGAAATGTCTGGTGTAGATCTAACTTGAAGTTGTTTTTCATATGCTTGATGAATATTTATTATATATGATTTATGTAGAAGTAGGGGTTTTGTAAGTACTTATCAGAATGTTAATTGAAAAATTTGTTTTTATTTGTTAATAATAATGCTGCTATTCTCCAGCCATGCCAATCTTTTAATATTTGATGTTATTTAAGAGACATTTAGATGTGCTTTAAGATACAAACTTTTGACATTTTCCTATGTTTATCTTCTGGTTAGTATTTAATTCTCTTTCTTACTGTGTTACAGATCATGGCAGAATAGTGAAGGTGGATGAAAAGCAGTTCAGTGTATAATTTCCACGAAGACATACGCATCTGAGATACTGGACAATTCAAGTCTAACAGAAGGTTGCTTCAGTCTTGTCTAGAGTTAGTCCTCTTCCTGTAAAGAGGGTAAAGCAAGAACAGAATAGTAGCAATGCAGAAAATAGGGTCCTTGTCCCTAAGTGTGACCATAAACTAGGTCGTTCATTACTGGATATCTGAACTCTTGCAGTATTACTTGATGACAGATCCACGGTAGCATCAATTTTATCTAATTTTAGTTGTCTAGCATTCAGATGTCTACAGCTGAGCTAGTCACCCTGGATTCTCTTTATAGTCAATAGAGAAAAAGAGGCACTTTTTAGGGAGAAATTCACCTGACATATTTTTGACATCTACTTTAGGATGAAATGAATCATGCCCTAGAAGTACTTATTTCTCTTCACTGAGTAAAGAAGGAGCACAGTGACTAGCTCACCTGTAGAGACTTACATTGTGAAGGTCTAAGTGACAGGAGCCCTATCATTTGATTCTGATCCTTACTTTAATCAGTAAATGATAGTTCTACAAAAGAAAAGAGCTTTCAAAATATGATTGAAAGCCATGCACTTCAGAATATTCCGCCAGCTGGTGCCATATGAGCATATACAATGCCCAGCAAGTATGATGGTTTCAGTTAGCTGGAATGGAAAATAAACCTGAAACTGAATGTATTCCTACACGCCAAAGGCTCACCCTGATCATGAGGTTTTGAACTAAATGGAAACAGCATCAAACTCTCACATTCTTCCTTACCCCTTACTTTCCTTGAGCATATCACAACCTTATTTTTGCTCCTATTATGAAATATCTGATCAAAATATTTTGAAGGAATATTTATAAGGATAATATAAAGTACATCTTAATAACCTCAGTTATTTTCATTTTCTCTGAAGTAATTTAACAAATTAAACTTAAATTTGTAAATTGTTTTGAATTTTTTTAACTATAGATTTAAAAAGAAAAAATCTTTATCATTTATTCCCTAGCACTAATTTTATCCTAACTTGACTCTAAAAAAGGTTTCCTTTCTCTTCTTCTGAAAAAAAAAAAAGTAATTTCCTACAAATATAATAAGACTGGATAGCACTAATTCTCCATTTTTGTCTTATTTGCCCCATAGAATAAGAGACTAGCTTCATATTAAGAACTATTTTTTTAATTGGCATTATTTATTTTGTTTATTGATATACCTTTGGGTCACTTATTTTATAATAAGAGAATGGGAAAAATATTTTGCCTTCTATAGACTTTTTTAACTTCCTTTTCCTTTTTTTCTTATTATCTTTTAATATGTACCTGTAGATGACTCATTTCTTGACCTATTCTAATATTAAGAAGCCAATTCCTCATTCCTTTAGGTATTGTACTGTAGATGTTACAACTGTAAGCAAATTTCAGGCTTTACAATAGAAATCTCTAGGGACTCCATGTGCAAAATAACAGCTAAATGATATTTTTGATATTTTGTAAATTACTTCTCTGAATAATAGGTGGTCATTATAATTTTTGTAAATTTTTCATGCTCTGTACATGCACTTCAGCAATTGCACTAGAAACAACATAAGAACCCTTACAATTGTTAACAGATAAAACCTGAATTTGAGTTTCTAATTATTGTAAATGTGATAAAAAGTAAAAAAGTGCCTTTGCCACAATTAACTGATTGGACCCCTCAGAAGCTTTAAATGTACATCATTTTCCTGTAGAAATTTAAAGAAATGGAAAAAGTTAGTTTCAATTTGAACATACTTGCTTCTTTTTTTGTTTGTTTTTCCACATGCATATCCATTCCAAGCAATTAATGTTCAGTCAAATGTCTATAGCAGGATGTGGAGCTGGTAATTGTTTGAATATGCTGCTTTGCTAGACAACATGCATATTCATAACCAGGGTTACTAGTAGATTTATGTTTAATATAAGAGGAGGAAAGGATAAAGGAAAACGTAATGCAAAAAGTTAAATTTTTAATATATGGCACATTTATTATAGAGGGTTTTTATTCAGCTTTGATAGAACTATGCTAACAGTGTAAATGGTATTTTTAATTGATTTTAGAGATACAGAATAGCAGTTACTTTAAAAAAAACCACTTAATTCTTTATAAATAACATCAAGTCTAGAAAGAATTTGTTTCACTTATCGTATGCTGTGTCAGATTTAGTTCCAAATTTTATAACCCTAAACTTAGATGTGTAGATATAGTTAAGTCTCCAGTTCACCATCACTTTTCATGGATAATCACACGTGGTCTCACAATGACATCAGCTGGCTGATTGGCTTTCAAAAATTCCTGGCTCCTGAGACATGTGAAAAAGTTTGGAGTTGGCAAGATTTACCATTTCAACAAACTGCACACATAAAAATCTATGGGATTTGGTAGGATGTACCCACAAGCACTGATGAAGATGACATCTGGCTGATGTCAGCTTCATCAGTGCTTGTGGGTACATCCTACCAAATCCCATAGATTTTTATGTGTGCAGTTTGTTGAAATGGTAAATCTTGCCAACTCCAAACTTTTTCACATGTCTCAGGAGCCAGGAATTTTTGAAAGCCCGTCTTAACAATAAAGACCATGGTGAAGAAGGCATTGACTACAACCTTTTCCATGTCCTTTGTTACCATGCACTCTGCACCACTGAGCAACAAACTCACATTTTCTTGGCCTTCCTTTTGTTGCTGATGTACCTGTAGAAACCCCTTTTTGATCTTCATGTCCCTTGCCAGAGGCAGCTGTAAGTGAGCATGGGTATATCAGGTATATCAGCAGCAAAGGCAAGACTTAACCTGAACTGCACCATCTTTCCAAAAGGATAAGAAAGTTGTGTTAGGCATCATTACACTAACTACCCTGGCTTCTTTCTTGGACTGTGCCACCTCTCCCGCAGAATAGAAAATTCAAGTAATTCACACAATTTCATATACACATGTGATAGAAGTGTTTTAATATCCAAGGCCACCTAGTCCTGCATTGGCAGTTTGGTCTTAAACTGCAACATCTTTGTAACTTCATAACCACTATCACATTGTAAGAGGAATCAGGAGAGGAAAATAGGTATTTTTGGATGTCATACAGCATTTTAAATCTTACAGAGCCCGAGTAATGTTCCAAACGTGTATTTGTGTACAGTGACTATATATTAAGGAACTAACAATTATCTCTAGTGTAGACCTGTCTTGCTAATTTCTAATGCTATATTAGAAATATATTGTTTCTAGGGCTTGATTCAGCTAACCATATTGGCTGGCTTTTGCCATTACCTGTGCAGGCAACTGAACTGAGTCCCAGATGCCAATCACAATGATATGAGATGAACACTTATTAACATGTAATGAGATAAAAGAATCATTTTAAAATATAAATGATTAAAATAAAAAGAAGCCTTTTAAAATATTAAAAACTTCAGAAACTGCTTTTCACCAGGTCCCCTTTCTCTCATTTTTGTAGGTGGAAGTCTATTTTTAATTTTAAAAAGTAATTTGCCGGTTTTGATGCTTGCTTTTGTTTACTAAATCTAAGCATTTAGCTAGAACACTATCTGCTAGATGTGGTGTTTCTGTTCACTTTCCTTGTTTTAAGGATGACCAGATTCAGTGGTAGAATAAGGTCTCTCTGATTACAGAATTAAAAATATATAACAACAATCTGACAGTAATATAATATATCAATTAAACATGGGTTACTAGTCTAGGGATACTAGCATATGCAAGCCCTCATGATATATGCATGCTCCGTTAAATGTACGATCTTTACAGGACAGCTCCAAGCAGGTAGATTGTTTTATATTCAGATGGGGCAAGCATGTTATTTCATTTAATTTCAGCTTTGGTATAAATAAATATTTATATATCATAGATCCACAGCAATAATGAAAAAATGTAACAACTTATTTACCTTCATGTTTCCTATTCTTTATTTTAGGCTGGTTTCCTGTCTTTTCCCTCAGTTCTGAGTGAAAAAGAAATAGTTTGGAATCTGTAGCCTCTGAAGAAGAGCATATCTGTATAGGAATTGCAGAAACATGAGCTTGTTAATAAGTATTTTCATAATAAAGATTATTCTTCTTGTTATATATGCTGAGCAAGGACTAGAAAATAGGATGTACAAGTTTTTCATAGTACTAATTGTGATTAAGAAGCCAACTAAAAGAGGAAGGGAATTGCTACTAAATATTAATATTCTATTAAAATGACATGATAGACTTTAAACTTGAGTGGAAGGAATTAGTTAATTTACTCCACAGACTGTAACTATTTTTTTCTAAAACAATTTAATTATTTATGTGTATCCATTAACATATTTCTACTTTAGTAATATTAAAAATATATAAGGTAATAAGTTACCTAAATTTAAGGCAAATAAATAAAAGACCCATAAAACTTACCCAAGTGTATGGCCACTGAACGTCCTAAATAACCCAGATTTTTGTACTTAAGTTCAAATAACTCTTCTACATAAACAGTGAATGTTACCTTATAACATTACATAGATGAACCACCTGATCAACCTACTCAAGCAAGAAAGATTGTGTTTATACTAGGAAAATGGAGCATGTACGCTGAAAAGCTCAAAAAATAGCTTTCCTTCTATTGCTTCAAATATCTCTCTTCAGTTCCTCTTTGCTACAGTCAGTAGCTGTGGTTTGCTTGGTAAATGTATAGTTTCAATTTTCTTTCAACTCTTCCTTCATCAATACCCACATTGATACAAGATCTTGTCACTCCTCCCTTTACAATATCATCTAAAATCTATCCCAGTCTTTCCATTCAATCTGCTAACAGTATTGCTGCCCCTCGGTGCTTGTCGTTACCTGTTTTGACCTCACTTCCTTTTGACCTCTTAACTTCTTCCTTTTCTCCTTACCAAGAAATAAGCAAGAAAGTTAAGTTGTCTTCGAATTTTCTTGCCCTTTAAATCAGCTATTTTCTAGATCTCTTCATGATCTTCCAAGGTTAGTCCCTTTATGCTATTTGTCAGGCTTCTGCTGCTTAAATCTTTTGCTTATTATTGCAATAATATTTTCCTTAATCAAAATTTCTTGTCTAATCAGTTCTTGATAGTCTATTCTTTTGTCTCCCTTTCACTCTGTCTTAACTGGCTTTTTTAAATTCTACAACTTAGTCCTCTTCTTACTTCCCCTTTATAGTATAAGTTTTGTATGACTTTTAGTTTTGATTGCATATTCTCAGAAAGACCCAGTCCATTAATACATGATTCCAGGGCTGGTGTCACAGGCACAATTTTGGGTTTTTCAGTAATGGGGTGGTCTACAAGGCACCATGCTTGCTGGCATCAGATAGAATTTACCTTTCTAAAGGGGGAAGAGGGTCTTTGCTCATGAGCTAGTAGGGGTTTTTGACAGAGCTTTAAACTAGGCTTGAAGGAGGAGGGGGATAATATCAGGCTTGCCCATGACAAGCTGTGGAATTACACATCAAGGTTAACACAGCAAGCCATAGGGAATACAGGAGACTCCTGGAGTGCACTGAAGATAACTTCTTAAGCCAAGTAATGGACAGCCCTAGTGGAGGGGAATGGATACTGGACCTGTTAGCCACTAACACAAGAGAGCTAATTGGTGACATCAAGATTGGAAGCAGCCTGGGCTGCAGTGATCATGCACTGGTGGAGTTCACAGTCCTGAGGGATATGGGTCAGGCTAACAGTAAAGTCAGGACCCTGAATTTTAGGAAAGCAAAATTCTGGCTCTTCAAGGAGTTAGTCAGTAGTTACCCCCTGGGAAACTACCTTCAGGGGCATGGGAGAAGCACAGGGCTAAGGAGATCTTGAAGGACATTTCCCATAGATGCAAGACGTCTTGTCAGGAAAGGAAGGCAAAAGACCAGCATGGCTGAGTCAACACTTGCTGGTCAAAACTAAAAGGCAAGGAGATGCACAGGAAGTGGAAGCAGGGGCAAGTATCCTGGGAACAGTATAGGGATGTTGCACAGTTGTGTAGGGATGGGGTCAGGAAAGCCAAGGCGCAGTTGGACATGAACTTGACAAGGGACATAAAGAATAATAAGAAGGGCTTCTACAGGTGTGTCAGCCAGAAAAGGAAGGTCAAAAAAAGCATCCCCTCTCCTTGATGAACAAGACTGGGAAAATGGTAACAATGGATGAGGAAAAGGCTGAGGTGCTCAACAACTTTTTTGCTCATTCTTCGCTGGCAGCCTCTGTCTTCCACCACCTTTTGAGTGGATGGACCACAGGACAGGGACTAGGGGAGGGAATTTCCTCCCACTGTTAGAGAAGATCAGGTTTGTGACGAGCCTGACCATACATAAAGTCTATGGGACCTGAAAATATACATCCCAGAGTCCTGAGGGAACTGGCTAATGTAGGTGCCAAGCCACTCTCCATCTTACCTGAAAAGTCATGGCAGTAAAGTGAAGTCCCCAGGGACTAGAAAAAGGGAAACATCTCACCCATTTTTAAAAAGGGTAGAAAGGAGGACCCTGGGAGCTACCAACCTGTCAGCCTCACCCTCTGTGCCTGGTGCCTGGAAATATCATGGAACAGATCCTCCTATAAGCTATGCTAAGGCACATGGAGGACAGGGAGGTGATTTGAGACATCCAGCATGGCTTCACCAAGGGCAAATCTTTCCTGATGAACCTAGTGGCCTTCTATGATGGAGTGACTACATCAGTGGCAAAGGGAAAAGCTATGGATACCATCTGTCTGTACTTCTGTAAAGCCTTTGACATGGTCTCCTACAACATTCTTCTCTCTAAATTGGAGAGAGATGGATTTGATGAGAGGACTGTTTGGTGGATGAGGAATTGGTTGGATGGTTGCATCCAGAGGGTAGCAATGTCCTGGTTTCAGCTGGAACAGAGTTAATTTTCTTTTTAGTAGCTGGTGCAGTGCTTTTGCATATGCTTTGTTTTGGATTTGGTGTGAGAACAATGTTGATAGCACTCTGATGTTTTTAGTTGTTGCTGGGTAATATTTATACTAAATCAAAGACTTTTCAGTTTCTTGGGCCCTGCCAGCAAGAGGGTTGGAGGGGCACGGGGAATTGGGAGGGGACACAGCCAGGACAGCTGACCCCAACTAGCCAATGGGACATTCCATACCATATGATGTCATGCTGAGTATATAAAGCTGGGGGAAGACGGAGAAGGAAGGGGGAAACATATGGCATTATGGCCTTTGTCTTCCCGAGTAACTGTTATGCATGATGGAACCCTGCTTTCCTGGGCATGGCTGAACACCTGACTGCTAATGGAACGTAGTGAATTAATTCCTTGTTTTGCTTTGCTTGCATGCGTGGCTTTTGCTTTACTGATTAAATTATTCTTATCTCAACGCTTACATTTAACATTCTTTTCCGATTCTCCTCCCCATCGCTCTGGGTGAGGGGGAGTGAGCAAGCAGCTGCATGGTGCTTGGTTGCCAGCTAGGATTAAACCATGACAAGTGGTCAATGGCTAATGTCCAGATGGAGATCAATGACAATTAGGGTCCCTCAGGGGTCCATACTGGCACCAGTACTATTTAGTATCTTTATCAATGACATGGTGGGATCGAGCGCACCCTCCGCAAATTTGCAGATGACACCAAGTTAATGGTGTGGTTGACACGCCTGAGGGATGGGATGCTATTCAGAGGGACCTAGAAAAGCTCAGGAAGTGGATCCATCTGAACCTCATGAAGTTCAACAAGGGCAAGTGCAGGGTGCTGACCCTGGGTCACAGCAACCCCTGGTATCAATAAAGGTTGAGTGATCAAATGATCGAAAGCCCTGCCCTGCGGAGAATGACTTTGGGATGCTGGCAAAGGAAAAATTAAATATGAGCCAGCAATATGTGCTTGTAGCCAAGAAAGTCAAATGCATCCTGGGCTGCATCAAAAGAATTGTAGTCAGCAGGTTGAGGGAGGTGATTCTGTCCCTCTACTCTGCTCTGGTGAGACCCCACCTGGAGTACTGCATCTAACTCCGGAGTCCTCAGCAAAGGGAAGACATGGACCTGTTGGAACAGGTCCAGAGGAGGGCCACAAAAATCATCAGGGAGCTGGAACATCTCTCCTATGAAGAAAGGTTGAGAGACTTGGGGTTGTTCAGCCTGGAGAATAGAAGGGTCTGGGGAGACCTTATTGTGACCTTTCAGTACTTCAAGGGAGCTGATAAAAGGATGGGGACAGACTTTTTAGTAGTGCCTGTTGCAGTAGGGCAAGGGGTAATGTTTTTAAACTAAAAGAGTGTAAATTTAGACTAGATATAAGGAAGACAGTTTTTTACAATGAAGCTAGTGAAACACTGGAAAAGGTTGCCAAGAGATGTGGTAGCTGCCCCATCCCTGGCAACATTTAAGGTCAGGTTGAACGGGGCTCTGAGCAACCTGGTCTGGTTGAAGATGTCCGGGCTCATTTCAGGGGTGGTTGGACTAGATGACCTTCAACCCAAGCTATTCTACAGTTCTGTGATTCTCTGATTCTCTTTGTCTGTCCTCTGATCTTCATTGAAGTCTGTTGCATATGAAGGTATACACATTTCTTGCTCTTTTCTAAGTTTATTCTTGCTGTGCTCAAACAGAATGATGCACAGAATTGAGTTGAGGGAGCAAAAGCAACAGAGGTCAGACAAAATGTAATGGTGCTGTTGTGACCTTTTGACACCATGAGGACTCAGAGTTAGTAAATGGAGCTCAACTACCCTTTGAAGACAGAGAAAAAACCACAAATTCTTTAGTATTTTCAAGCTATGTGCTGGCCATTTTAAAATGTGTCATTTTATTTTCAAATGCAGAGATATTTATACTTGCTGAATTGCACATTACACAGTCATTCAGTAGCACCTCCTTAAGTGACATTTTGCCTGGATTTGCTCATTATCACCATAGTAACTGAACCCCTTCCTTCATCCAATCCTACACGCATCTTCCTTTTCTCTCATATTTCATCTTGCTTCTCAGGAAGATTTTATATGAAGCTATTATATTACAGAAACTGTTATATGTTGTGCAAAGTAATTGGCACATTTCTACTTACTCCATAAAGATGCTGATTTTTAACTTTATATATATAAATATATATATATATGATCAATAATTAATTATCTAATTAATTACCAGTAATTTGTGTTTGCTTTTAAAATGAATGACAATATTATCTGGAAGATCAGACAACAACATCTCAGACAAAGATTAGCTGCATAAGCAACTGAGCTTCATTAAAGAAGCACACATCAGAAATTATACTCCACTGGCAGATGGGAACAGACTAAGGTTAAAAGGAAGATAACTGGTAAATGAACAGTGAGTTACACAAGGAAGTTGGTTCATATATTCAACTATAATAATAGTAATAATAGTAATAATAGTAATAATAATAATAACAACATATTTCTAAGGTCATGAGCACTCAGACATAATAGTCTTAAGTGGAACTTCTGGATTTTCCATCACTTCAGTGTAAAGCATAGACATTCTGAACACAGTTTAAGAAAGTTTAAATAAGAAAATTGTTAATACAATCATGGCATCCATATTTTTTTTTAAATTGTTAGATCTAATTTATTTTAATTTGATAGTGTTTCTTTTTTGTATTGTAGTCATGCATTGAATATTTAATCAAAGGAATATACCTCAATATTCATGGCCTCACTTTTCTTAAAAAGTGGGATTCTTCTTCAGACGGTAGACATCTCAATTTAGGAATCTGAATTCAGTATCGTTAATGGACTTTTTGTTTGGTATATTCTAAGGATGCTGATATCTGGAAGTCTGAAGTATATGGCACAGAGAATGCTGTTCCACACCTCTTCATCTTACATACCTCTGTCTAGAGTTATTTATTGTCTCAGTCCATGTATTTAAAAGTCCATATATTTATTATGTAATAATGTCTAAATTTATTTATCTGTGTTATATAGTGACTTCCTTCAACTGCATCATTTTTTCTAAGACAACGGTACCTGCCAAATTCTGATGAGGACCTCCCACAGAAATCCTACCTTTGCTGCCTGTGACACCCACTGTCCATTCCCTAGGCTTCTGTAGTTACTATTATAGAGTGGTATCACCTGGATCTTGGACACACTGTAGTTATTGCTTCTTATGTTTGCCTTAATCATGTGAGCGTATATAGGCATTTCACCCAGCAAGAATATTTTTAATTTATTAGAAAAACTAAGAGTAGTTGGATTAAATGGGAAAATATACATGCAAGAAGATTCTTTGGTTATTGTTGTACACTATGTCATCAGCTAGGGTCTTTCTGATGCTGAAATAGAGGGAGTCCTGCCCCAGGAAAGCTGGCTTGAGGGAAGATGATTAACACAGGCTAATTTTAAGTATCCCATCTGAGGCAAAGTTGATTAAACACCCTCCTGGGATATCTTGAGCTTCCATGAGAACCTGTGCATTATCTACTGCCTGATATTAATCATGAAGCAGTAGGAAATAGCAGGAAATAGTGATCAAGCTTTCACAAAGGTTTGAAGTATAACTTGAAAGTGCTAATGTTGTCACTCCCTCCTGTCTGGTCTTTGAAACAATTTACTACCTGAGGCTTTGGGATAAACCTATATGAAACATACTTTCATAATGGTGGTTGAAGCTTGCTAGCAAGTCCAAATCAGATCCAACCTACCAATGTCAAAAGATCTGGACTAGGACTGAGTTAAATTCAAGACCTGAGTTAGAGGAAGGACTTTATGAGGGTAGAATTTGGAATTAGGCAAGCAGCAGATAATTTATAGAAGAATACGAGCAGATTAGATTTCCTAATTGTCTGGCAAGTGAGAGCTACACACTTGAGACTTGCAGAAACAGGAAAATGTCTAATGTATATGGATGTGTAAATTTAGATGGCCACCAGGTATGAACATGAAGATATTCGGAGAATTTATTAAACTGTCTTTATCTCTACCGATGAGTTTTCTTAATTATACCCCTCTGATTCTCTTTCCCATCCCACTGGGGAGGAGTGAGCAAGCAGTTATGTGGGGTTGAGCTGCCTACCTGGGCTAAATTTCAACATACACAAAGCAAAACATGGATAATAATGAGTTGACTTATTTACCAATATTAAAACCCAAACAAACAAACAAACCAAAAAAACCCTCCACATAAATGACTATTCCTTGCAACTATATTAGACACCTATCTTATGACAGCCCATGGAATTGCGGTTTTCTCTGATTAGCTGTAAAGGGTATCCATATGACTAGCTTTTAACTAGACAACTATCTCTTAGGCAGCAAAAAATGGATGAGGTGAATTCCACAACATAGCACTTTAGTACTTTTGGGATATATCTAAGTAGGAAGAAAATTAAACTACTGAAAAAAGAAGAAACAAAATTGTTGACTGTCAAAGGAAAATTATATATCTATGATCAAAAATGGTGAGAATGAAAATATTAAAAAAGGTGAAGAATAAATGTAATTACAGAAAATGGAAATAGTATTTCTGTATGTATTATACTAATTAAAATATTGATAATGCAGAAGAATATTAATGGCATAAAATAGTCTAGGCAACTTTACCTGAAGTACCAGATTCTTTAATATGGAACTACTTATTCAGAGAATCAGACACAAAGCTGGTCATCTTAGACACAATGTATTATAAGCATTTAATAAACTGTATGTCCATGGAATAACATCAATATAATTAGGTATTAAACAGCTAAAATCATTATTTAGTTGATTTTCTTGTGAATTCTCTAAATCTGAATTGAAAATAAGCCACCTTTTGTGAACTTTCACTATGGTCTTCTTGTATTGCAGGTGCTCAAGAAGCAAAGAAGTCTTGAATCTCTTCAATTATTACACCAAATGCTCATTTTCTTCCAAACCATGTCTCAAAATAAAAAAGAATACAATCAATCACGGAAAATGTTTTCCTGTTTTTGTTTTGGGTTTGGTTTTGTTTCTTTGTTTTTTGTTTTGTTTTTTTTTTTACCTTTGAGTATCTGAAACTTATTTCAAACTTAGTATTGTTAACTAGAAATGATTCCAGAAGTTTGGAATTGCAGAATGTGACACAAAGTTTCTTAGGTTTCCTTTTTCACACACAGACTATTAGGTAAATATGACATGGAAGGTAGAACAAAGCAAAAAAAATAATTTTTTTGTAATTTCAAAAATCAATTTACTATGTAGACCTTAAGGGCAGAGTTCCTCCATTTGACCAAATAAGAAAGGAATTCATTTTCTGGAACACTGTTCATTGAAAATAGAATTATTTACAATTTATTGACATTACTCCTACTTACAATTATTCTTTATTAGCAGTTATTTAGGATAGTGATTTGTACAAATGCTTGTACAAAGGAAAAACATGAATAATAATATTTGTCAGTTGTACTGTAATAAAAGAGATATAATATTCATTTTTAAGATGATTATGAATCATCTTATGATTTTGAAGGTCTTTAAAAGAATGGCCCAATATAAACATAAAGAATCACAATGGGTTTGGCAAATTTTGTGCATACCCTGTAGTGCATGGGGTGCAGAAGATCAGATAGATTGCTGTGCTTCATCCTGGCAATGATTTAACTTGCATTATTAATTCCTAGAGAAAATTCTCACAGATAATTGACAGTTGACTGTATCTGACTTTTGAGATGACGCCAGATGATTCATTGTTCTTCACAGTGATATAATTAAGTTTTTCCCTCTAGATAGTAAAGCATTAAATCACTATACATACTTGTATGTTTGCAGGTATATTTTATGTGTGTGGGTGTATTCGTTTTTCCCTTTGCATTCTTGTGCCCATTCTGGGTAAGGGATTGCTCTTCTTCAAATTTCCACACTTCTGAATAGGAATTTGGAGAACCTGATTCTTAGAATATATATTTGACAGCAGCTTTGGGTGGTATCTCTCTTGTTCCTTTACAAAACTATGATCCCAGTGGTTTTAGACATACTCTATCACGTTTCCATAGGTTGGAAATAGCTTTTGCTATTTTACTTTGTCTGTAACTATATTATCTTGTGCTAAGCACCACTGATTTCCCACTCTTAAGTATATTCTGGAGTGCTATGTTTACAAGAATGACTATTACTATTCCATGAATAATGTCTTGCACTGTTCTGAGTTAAACAGATCATTTATTTTTGTTACTGGTAGAAGATATATATTCTATTGATTCCAGATAGGAGGACGGATTCTTCATCTTATGCCCTTTGTTTTGGCTTAATCTTTTTTTTTTTTTTTTTCCTGCTACTCCTATAGGCATAAATGAACAGATAAGAATAAACCCACATTAATATAGAACACTAAAAACTGAATTCTCATCCATTTTCACTGCAAAATATAGGATCAAAAGCCTCTATACCATCCTTTGGTATTTTTCACTGTATTGAAAGTGACCCTTCTAAATAGAAGGGTCGTATAACACTCTTCCTTCACGTATAAAATCTAACACAAAGGTAAAAAAAATTAGGAATAATTTTAGACATTGGTATTCATGACCATAGCATTCCAGTAAGGGGGGAAGTGAGCACCAGTGTTAGAATTCAAGTATTTTTCAATACCAGGTATTGCTTTGAAAGGCTTGAACCTAAGAGGACAGTTGGAAAATTATGTTATCTTACAACTTTATATTGCTTTATTTTCATAAAATCACACTTCAAATTATAACAAAGCTGAGGTCAGTTTTATTTTTAGAAGAAAGAAAAGTGTAGTTAAGAGTAACTAAGGCTTATTCATAAGACATGTTATAAATCTTTAGTTTATTGAGCCCCACAGTGTAAGTTCCATGGACAAGCAATACCTGAAGAGAAAGTGAACTGTGGGCCTGGATGATGGGTAACAGATAAGTCTGGCTCCCTGTGCATCTTTACTGTTGTACAAAAAAGAGGTGAGGAGTGAATATGATCCAGCATCTATAGTGCTCAGTTATTATGTCCCTTTATGACTTTGGAACTGCTCCAACTGTCTGTCTACAAGGAAAGTCTACTATCAAGAGGGCTATCCACAATTAGTGCAGCTAATCCCACTGCAATGGAAACTATTCCATATCCATTTCTATTTAGATAGGTAAGTAGGTGGATAGGTAGACAAATAGATAGATAGGTGCATACACCACAAGCACTTTATTTTATAGAGAGTTACATTGAATGTGCAACTAAATCTGATAGTGACTCAACATCAGCTTTACTGGGCCCTGAAGGCTAATTCCCTCCATCAGATTTCCCTAAACATGCCCATGTCATCAAATTACCATGCTAGTCACATGAGACAGTCTCATTAGGGGACTTGGACTTGACTTATTTCTGAGCCACGTCCAGTTCAAGAGTCACAGACAACCACTCTGATTTTAAAAAATAAGAGCTTCTATTTTTCATCACAAACACTGAGAAGAAATAGAATAATTAAGAGACTTCTATGTGGTAGTTTTTTTCTAGAATCTTGTTTAAAATAAATAAAAAAACCCCAAACCCTAATTCACAATTATTTTTTATTTTTTTTTTTTTTTCAAAAAGCAAAATAAAGTATGGCTGGCGGATACTACTTCAGGACCCTGTGGAGATGTACAATTTGATCTATCCAAGCAAATATAATTGCTGTGGAATTTTATTTGAATATTTTTATTAAGATCTTTCTAGAGGGAATTAAGAAAAGCTAAGTACAAGTTAAAAAGTGAAATTTCAAGTAGCAGTAGATTATACGCATTTATCAAACAGCCTTCAGTCTCTTGGTTCTATCTAGACAAGAGGTACCTTGTCTTACCTTGGAAATAAATACAGGTTTAATAGAAGTAACAAGGAGTAAATTCTAGCAGATGACAACACTTCAGGATAATTTGTCAGGTTTACATCATTATATACTACAGGAATTCTTCCCTGGGGACATTTTATAGAAGAGGTATAAGCAACCAAGAACCATAACAGATTAACTTTTTTAGAACTTAGCCACAAGAACAAATCTATCCCTGTCTTTGTCATATTAGTGAACAATTCTAGGATATGGTTTCCTTAATAGTTCTTGTTCATTTTCGCTGAAAGGCTTTAATTAGCAGATCTTTATTTAAAGAATTTTAATTACTTTTGATATAGCTTTGCAAATAGTAGAGAAAGACAAAGAGAGAAAGAGGGTCCGGACTTCCTAAATGTTTGGTAGGACTGCCTGTCTGACAGTAAAGAACTGGACTAGAGTTGAAGAATAAACAGAGAATGAAACTATCAAGCACAGTCATTCTTTAAAGTCAACATGTGACAGATGGTGGGTTACTCCACAATGAAGCATCAGTATCCATTCTAATATTTCATTTTAAACTTGGCAGTCCTTGATTCTCTTACCTCTTTCTGCACAGAAGATATAACAACAAAAAGCACTTGTGAAGCTGTACCTCAAACTAATCTGCTCTTTCAGTTTCTTTTCTCTGTGTATTTGTTGGCATTGATCCATATAAAATACCACAGTAATAAATTATAATTTTCATCTATTAAGAATGCTAACATCAGCAGATGTCCTAGGGACAGTCTTCAGTTTCTTTTATCAGAACAAACGCTGACAAATGTAACATCCAGACAGCAGCTTGAAGGCTTATTTTTACTGAAAAGGAAACTGAGCAGACTAAGTCTGCTCTGCAGTCCCAAGAAGTTCTCTGCAAACTGATTTTCTCTGAAAAACTTATGTCATAACTCAGCATACTTTTTCTTAAATGTTTAGTCTAAGCAGTCAAAAGTGTGCTCTTAGAGATTAGGGACCACATCTTTTTGTGTATTATACTCCAAACCTTGTTATAGGCAAAAAACAAATTCACTTTAAATATAAAACCAGTAATTTTTTCTTAGTGCAATTGAAATATTAAAATTCTAAACAAAGAATTAGTATTTGTCTGTCCTGGTTTCAGCTGAGATAGAGTTAATTTTTTCTTAGTATCTGGTGCAGTGCTGTGTTTTGGATTTGATGTGAGAACAATATTGATTACACGCTGATGGGTTTGGTTGTTGCTGGGTGATGTTTATACTCAGTCAAGGACTCTTCAGTTTCTCAGGCCCTGCCAGTGAGAGGGCTGGAAGGGCACAGGGAACTGGGAGGGGACACAGCCAGGACAGCTGACTTGAACTAGTCAAAGGGTTATTCTACACCATATGACATTGTGCTGATGATATAAAGCTGGGGGAAGAAGAAGGAAGAGGGAGATTTTTGGATTGATGGTGTTTTGACTTCCCAAGTAGTCATTACATGTGCTGGAGCCCTGCTTTCCTGGAGATGTCTGAACACCTGCCTGCCCATGGGAAGTAGTGAATTAATCCTTTGTTTTGCTTTGCTTGTGAGTGCGGCTTTTGCTTTATCCATTAAACTGCCTTTATCTCAACCCATGATTTTTCTCACTTTTACTCTTCTGATCCTCTCTCCCATCCTACTGTGGTGGGAATGAGTGAGTGGGTGCGTGGTGCTTAGTCACCAGCCAAGGTTAAACCATGACATCAGCCATATCTATTCATGCAAGTAAAAAATATTTTAAAATGTTAATTAATATCTACTCCTATTTCTGGTGTTACGCTGATCCTTCTGCTGCCCCAGCTTCAGTCTGAGGAGTACCATGAGCCATCTACATGCTAAGTTCTTTACCAAAAGGCATATGATATTGATGGTTTCATTCTTTTCATTCTAGGATCTGTATAGGTTCATTTTGCTTGCTTGTGAACTTAGTCTACACCTTGTTCTGTATCCATTGGTCTGCAAATCCATGTTACATTCCATTCTTCTATACATGGTATATTCTACATATATTAGATTCTGGTTCTTTGTTACCCTCAAATTTGTTTTGCCTAGCTGCTAGGTCTGCACTTTTCTGACTATTGGTGTGTTATTTACAGTCTCAGGGCTTCCACTGTCAGCTTGTGCCTTTACTTTTATCACGCAATATCTGTGCAGCTCTTCACTGCAGAAAGTCCTCAGTGTTGTGGGAACACTATTTTTCCAGTTTTCAAGGCCCTTGCTATAATCCATCCCATGCTTTTATTTCTCTAGCCTACATCATTAAATTAGTCTCACAGATTTTACTTTATATTAAATAACTACTTGTTACTAGTATGTCTATAAAAATTAGATATATGATACAAAGATAAGCAAAACAAATTATGCAGACACTTTGTCTTTAGAAAAAATCCTGTTGCTGCTAAACAATGTGAAACAAAGTTCCAGACAGCTAAGCCAAAGTCAGACAAAACATCATTGACAAACTTCAGTTCTGAGGCCTTACAAAGTTAGCACAGAACTAATGGCAATGCTTTATTTACTTGGCTATAAGACTACAGTCCCCTCTTTGGGTAGTCCACAAAGGACGTGCTAACACTTCTGATGGGGATGTTACAAACCATTCTATGACTCAGAGTTCCTAATCAGGATTGGGCAAAGCATGTTCTTGGGGGAATTTGCTCTTTCCTACCTGATCTTGCCTTTCCTTGACCTACAAACATCTGAGGATAGTCTGGAGTCTGTTATTGTGACATATAACCATTGCTTGAATAGATAAGTGCTTGACTTCTGTACACAGTAGAATACATGAAATCCACAAAACTATTATGATCGCTAAGATCAGTAAAGTCACGTAAAGTCATCTTTAAAGACCAGGTAAAGTCAACTTCAAAATTCCTGTGCATGAAAAAGAGATCAACCCACACACGCTATGATGAGGAAACTTATTTGTCCCTTTGTTAATACCTGAGTCTAAGAATTTATCCATGCCAACCTATTGTTCAAGCTTAGTGATTAGCACCAAGCAAGGTTCTGCTGGCAGGCTCTGTATCTCAACTGCCAGTACCTGCATACTGAGTAAAACAGTCAGCTGCTGTGGTTCTTCACAATAGCCTGTCCCACCAAAAGATACTTTCTACGGTTTCAGTTTCTTCAGCCATTGAGGCCAGTTACTCTTGGGTGGAATTGATGGTTAATTCCATTTCACTAAACAGTGCAACAGCTTTTTGAATTTGTTTCTTATCTTGGAATCTACTCCGCACTGGCTTCCCCAATACTATTTCCCAGCACTATTTCCCATACACTATTGCATTCCAAAATTGGGGTTTAGAAAACTATTATATAAGCAACCCAACTGGAAGCTGTTCAGATAACTACTTTGCTGTTTGATTAGCCTTGTTGCAGAACAGTGCACATTGTACTTTGGCTGCATGTGTCAAAGGTGGGGAGATTGTCCCTTGTAGGCTGCATCAATCACCAAGCTTGCATGACCACTGCATACCCTGTGAAGGTCTTCAGTTTCTGTCCCTTCTTCTTGTGTGTCTCCCATTGAATGCAGATTGGAAGCTAAGTGGCTGTACTGCATTCAGGAATCCTGAGGCACATACCTGTGTTAACCTGTTTTTTTACACTGACTGGACCGAGTCACATGCTGGTCCCAAGCTCCATCCATTCTTCCTTTTTTTCTTAAACATCTTCATCAGAAGACTGCTAAATCCTATACACTTATGTATAAAATTTTAAGAAAATTAAATAGCCCCTACAGAGATGTTAACCCATGCACATCTGGAGAAGTAAAGATTTTTTTTGGTTTGTTTTATTTGCTGCTCATTAATTGTGATCAACATTCATGTCCCACATCTGTTTCTGTGCATTTCACTTTCTATCAGCTGAGAATTTTTACTTTGGATATTTTCACAACACTATATTGCTAGTTCCTTTGCCTCATTTGACTGTGGACAGGGATTAATGAATTATCTGCATATGAAATTACATGGACTTATTTGACTTCTGATATTTTGCACGTGAACATGTATCTAAGGCATTGTGAAGTCCCTGGGTAACTCAAGGAAAGCAGAGTCCCTGTCCTTTGAATGTAAAGACAAATTTGTACTAACAAGTCCTAGAAATATGTCAAAGAAAAAATTACATTTTTTTTTTCTGCCCACATTGCCTTAGACGCTATTTCTTTCAGAATCTTTGGCATTTTTGCTACAACCATATTTACTCATTGCTAGGCAAAATTGTCATGGGAAACAATAATCACATTCAGGCAGTTTTGTATAGCAAATGGATAGCTACTTTGACAGAATAAAGTTTGACACTAACTGAACTCCAGCCTCCAGGGCATGTTGTCTGTATCAATGTATTTCACAGATCTAGGATCTAAGACATTAAATAACTTGAGTATTTTAATAATTTCCTCAGAATGGTTTAATTCTGCACTGTATCTTTTTCAGCAACCTAGTTCAAAGGTGCCATAAAACCCCAGACTTACCATAGCAATCATCTAACAGTGTGAACAGTCTCTTAGATTTATGTGGGAGTACACTAGTGCCTAAAATTATCTGTATATTTGAATGGATATTTGGTTTAGACCTGTGTAAATAATGTCATAGATTTTTTTCAATTCTATGACATTAAATAAAGAAGGTTCAGTCCTAACTAACAACAGAAAGAAACCAGAATAGGATATAGCTGAAATAAAGGTCTGTGAAAACTAAGTGCTTCTGAAAAAAAAAAAAAAAAAAAAAAAACCAAAACAAAAAACCCAACAAAAAAAAACCAACACCAAAACAACAAAAAACAGTAAAGGACAATGTTATAAAGCTGGAAATACATTGAAAATTGGAATAACTGTTGTGGTAACATATTGATCACATTTCAGCCATTAGTGACCAAGCGCTAATTGTTGGGATATGGTGGAACCAGCCCTTTGGCGGATTAACTCTCCAGACAAATCTTTTAAGTAGAAGAGTAGATATAATTTCTTGGCAGAAATGTAGGATATATATGATATCAAAAGGGTTTTTTGGGGAAGCTTTGTCATCATGGAAAAAGGACAAAGTACTCAGAAGCTAAACAGATGTTTCAGGAACTCCTAAGAGTTTCCCAATGTTACAGACAGAACAAAATTTTTCTGCCCCAAGAACCAAAAGCTGGGGATAGGGTACTGCTATTCAGAAAAGGATGAGCTGATGTGAACCACTATGAAAATAAATGAGGAAAAGACAAGAACAGTGGTCTCTAATAAAAGACACATTCCTCTTTCCCTTATCTAAATGCAGAGGCAGTGGTTGGAGAGTGTTTCCAGGGCACTGGAATAGGCAAAGGTGTCAGCTGCATAGTGCTTTAGCTGCTTCCATCCATCCATTGCCCTAAGCAATAATCTGTTCTGCCTATGCTCAGATGCAGCTGTGAGGTGAGTTTTCTGACAATTCTTTTGCAGACTAACATTGAAATCAGTGGATTTATAGCAATTAATATTATTTTAGGATCTATGGACCTGCATATATTCTTATTCTTGAAATGCAGAATGACAGCTGAAAATGCTGTTGTGCTGTCTCCAGTAATATATGTGCAAGTGCATGTACTGAAACTGTGTTTCCATCCACACATTTTAACATTTGGTTTAAATTCTGTGTTTGCTCATAGTGTTCAGGAACGCTGTTAGGAGTTACGAGCTAAAATTTTGGCAAGATCTCTATCTATCAAAAGCAAATATATATAATTAAAATATATAATTGCTTACACTTATACACAAACATTTTTATACATTTACTTTGTAACCACAAATTTTTGGGCGACACTGGTCATTCAAACTTGTCTTTAAAGAGCTCATGTATCATTTTGGAAGCATACACCCTTTAAGAAGTGACTATGGAAAACAATAAATACTGGGGTCACCTTATTCTTTTATCAAGGGCAAAAAAGCAAAGCTGACATTATTTTTAGAATCAGTTTGCAGGTACAAGGCACTTCTTTGTATTCACTGAAGGTAAACAACATATATATAAAATATATTAAAAATACTGATGTAGTAATTTTGTTTAGATTTCTACTATAGTCTCTGTGACTTGCAGAAATAGGTACTTTAATACTCCTCTACATATATATTTTTGAAACAGCTAACACTATCAAAACTGAGATGCAATAAATTATCTAAGGCATCAAGAAAATTTTCATATAGTTTTCTTCTTTTTAAGGTGAAAATGTCCAAGAATTGACTATTTTTATGACCTGTGACCTGAAAATCTCTCTCCTTCTCTCTTTCTAAAAGACTTAGTAGAAGCTGAACAAAATTCAAGGGGAAGAACATAAGAGACTTAACCTTTATGATCCTATAAAAGGCTGAATCACTAAAACAGTTAAAGAATAATTACTGTCTCACCAAAAGTCAGAAGGAAGATTTTCTAAGGAACAAGTCGCCTTAGCAACTCTCTCACAAAGCATCTGAGGTCAGTTTGAATTACTGTGACAGCTAGATATGCTGTTATTTTAGAATGGTGCCAGCAGCTCTGTAACTCAGGTTCTTAATTTCTTTGAGAAGCTGCTATTCTCAGGGGTTATTAATAACTTGACCGTTTGAAATGGCATGAAAGATTTGGCATAAAAGTTTTCAGTACAGACTTTCTTTCTTGTTACATGAAAAAGTTCAAATTTGGTAAAATTTTTTCTTCAGCTGTATGGTAAAATGAAGAAATAGGCATTAATTTCTGATGCTTTTCAAAAGCGCTAACAAATAACTTTCTTTTTGTTGGACAGCAGTGGGGGGTTTTGCAACTTCTTGAAGGTATGCATCCATCATGATACTCAGAAGCACTTGTAAATGATGATTCAACTATATTGATTTTTTGGGTGGAAAAGAATTTTAAAAGCCTCTGAAAGTTATTTGATACCATTAATACTCATCCATATGCTTTTGATTTCTTTTTTTATCAAACATAGGTAAATATATTTTAATAGTTATGACGAAGACAATCAAGAAATGGGTGGAGCTATTCAAATAGGTCCGGAATACATAAATATTTAACACAGGTGCAACTTAGAATGATAACAATTAAACATATAAGCTTCTGAAGCTTACAGAAGTAGGTTTTGATCACAGCCTAATAGAAGGAGTCATGAAATTGTTGTATAAACTGAATTGTTTCACATTATAATTCTATATGGAATTATAATTCTATACGGAACTAAACTGTATCTAAATTAATATTATGAATTTAGGTAAAGACATATTCCTCAAGAAACTGACTTCTTTTAAATATACTAAATTCAATTGGTTTCCCAAATGCTGTTTGAACTCATATTCATAATCAGTTCCACACATTCTCTCAAAGGTCTTTGGTTACTCTAGGTAAAATAGATCTGCTTTCCCAGTATGAAGTTTTATATATGCAATATTTTGTTGAAAACAACAGTGCAAACTGATGTGAAAAGAAAACCAAACAATGATCAGGTAGAAATAATACTGCCTATCCTTTTTTTCAAGGAGCAACCAGATTCTCACACAATTTTAATGGTTTTTCTGACCTTACAACTTTGCTTTCACATAATTGTGAAATCAGAGCTGGTTTCCAAAGAACCATTTAAATGTCTGTTTTGGTTTAATCTTGGCTGGCGACCAAGCACCATGCAGCTACTTGCTCACTCCCCCTCACCCAGAGAGATGGGGAGGAGAATTTGAAAGGAATTTAAAAAAACTTGAGGGTTGAGTTAAGAACAATTTAATAGGTAAAGCAAAAGCCGTGCATGCAAGCAAAGCAAAGCAAGGAACTCATTCACCACTTCCCATGGGCAGGCAGGTGTTCAGCCATCCCCAGCAAAGCAAGGCTCCATCATGTGTAATGGTTACTTGGGAAGACAAACACCATAATGCCAAATGTCCCTCCTTTCCTTCTTCTTTCCCCATCTTATACATACTCAGCATGATGCCATATGGTATGGAATACCTCTTTGGCTATTTCAGGTCACCTGTCCTGGCTGTGTCCCCTCCCAATTCCCCGTGCCCCTCCAGCCCTCTCACGGGCAGGGCCCAAAAATCCCAATAGCCCTTGACTGAGTATAAACATCACCCAGCACCAACTAAAACCATCAGTGTGCTATCAACATTGTTCTCACATCATAGCCAAAACACAGCACTGCACCAGCTACTAAGAAGAAAACTAAATCTATACCAGCTGAAATCAGGGCAATGTCTTAGAAAGAAGTCCAATATACAAACATTAATATTCTTTGCTTTGCTTTTTTTTCAAATGGTTATGAGCCATGTGATGGTTTTAAATGTTAAATAACTATTTTGTATCTAAATGTCTGGGAAAAGATTAATTTACTTCACAACCATAGTGTGCCCAAGAGTTTAAACAGCTGCTCTAATACAAATAACGTTTCAGCTTATACACATTCTGCTTTTATCTCCACAGGATTTACATTAAACTTCTGGAAAATTAGTGAATTGCTCATTACATCTTTGTGTATAAGACAGAATAATGTTAAAAAAATCTTTATACTATAGTTGTGGGTTTTTTTAATTCAGTGACTTGGTAAAGCTATTGAATTTATTTTATTGTAATACAAACTTGTTCCCATTACTTTAATTTATAAATCAGTTCATAGTGTAAGCTGCATCTCATTCAGTGTTAGATATCTGATAGTTGTGAGATATTTGCAGCTGACCTAATATAGCTAAATTCACTTTTTAACCCATGCAATGAAATAAGAGCTTTAAGAATAAAGTTCATCTAAATGAATTTCTACGTGTAAATTTGACATGTCTAGAGTTAGATAAAGTTCTTTGTTCTCTAAAAGTCCACACTGTATTATGACACCTTGAGAAAAAAAATAAAAATAAAACAAACTATCACGGCCTTGGTTAATGATGAAAGATGCTTTCATTATTCCTTTTGCTTGTGCCAGTAGAGAGTTTGGTGTTCCTACAGTCATGGGAAGGATGACTTCAGTACTCTATACTCTTCCTGTAGAACTGTAAATAACAGTTTCAAAAGAGAATTTGTAAAAACTAACCATGAATAATCCAAATTTCTATGTAATTTAAGCTCCTCAATTTATCTAGGATTCAGTCGTTACAAATTTTGTAGAAATTTGGAGAAAAAGGGCTTAATGAGACTTATGTGATTTAGCAGTAATTGAAACTAAAATATCCTGTATCAAGTTTATGTATGTATACATAATGTGTATATATATAAAATTATAAATATACACACAAATATACAGAAGCCTACAGATAAGACTCTCAAAATGGTTACTTTAATGAAAAAAAGTGGTGAAGTAGGCTGAAAATGGAAAGAACCATAAAATCATAGAAGAAAAGTAATTTGAAAGGGACCTCCAAAGGTCACCTAGTCACACCTCTTGCTCAAATCAGGAACAACTTCAATATTAGTTCAGGTTGTTTATGGCCTTATCTAGGTGAATTTTAAACATCTTCAAAGACAGAAAATCTGTAAGCTTTTGACATAAACTATTCCAGTGCTTAACCTCTTATTGTGAAGAATGTCTGTATCCAGTAGGAATTTCCATTCTTGCAGCCTCAGTTTTTTTGCTTCTTGTCCTTTTGCTGTGCATATATGATGTGTCTGATTCCATTAGATCTATAGCACCTCAAGTCATGGTACAATAACGTGAGATAGAATAATGTGAGAAGGCCCCAGCCACCTTCTCTTCTTCAGCCTGGACAAGTCCAGCTCTCTCAGCCTCTCTTTGTACATCTTACACCTCAGATCCCTGACGACCTTGGTGACATCTTCCTTGTACTGGGGAGTCCAAAACTGAACACAGTATTCCAAAGGTGTCTCACAAGTGTCTAGAGCAGAACAATAATTTCCTTGATCTGCTGGATATACTTTGGCTCAGGCAGCTCAATTAGCCTTCTTGTTGCCAGCGTACACTGCTAGGTCATGTTCAACTTGTTCTGCATAAGGACTCCCAGAACCTTTTCCATAAATAAACTTTCTATTCAATCAGTTCTGAGCTTATACTGAGGCATGAGGTTATTTTGACTCAGGAAGGACTTTGCATTTTTTGTTGCGTAACCTAATGATGTGTCTGTTGGCCTATTCCTACAATGTGCTGAAGTCTCTCTGAATGGCAACCCTGCTCCCCAACATACATTCATCTCCCCTGATTTAATATCACCCACAGAATTGTTGATCATGCATTCCATGTCATTGTCCAGGCGACTGATGAAATTACTGTCCTTCACATAAACAGGAAGAATGATATCTGGAACTCAAGAAATTGCTGGAAAATGTCATTTGCATTTTCTTCTTTGTTGTCTACAAAATGGTGAATATAAAGTTTCAAAATTATGGGAGAAAACTGATGTTAACTTCTCTCTTTTGAAAAAATACTGAGAGGAAGACAGAACTAAATGGTAGTAATCTGAATTTATTTCTGAAGCAGATTACTGCTAGTTTGTTTAAACAAAGTTTTTTTTCCAGAATGACTGAACATTGCTACGCCTTCAGGTTTTGAAGACAGAAAAGAATAAACCACTTTTACAAAGAATGAAGATTAAAAAATAAGCAAATTAGTTTAAAGTCAGTTTAGCATATTTCATCATGAAACTTCTATTTACAATTTCATTCATTCTGTTTCTGTACTGGATATACAATAAGTTATCTTCATTTGAAAGCTGAATCATTTCATAAAAGTACGTTGTCTAGCAGTTTTGATGATAAACATACAGAACAAAAAGAAGCAATGAATGCAATGGTCTGTGCCTGACAAGTCAGTTCCTCTCCCTGTATTTTTATAAACTGATTTGAATACAGATTTTTTCCTAAAGTTTTACTAAAATGTCATTTCTGAAAAGCATAGTTTGCTTTGGTTTATTTTGCTGTTTGCTGTGTTTAGTGACTTACACTTCCATCAGAAAAACTTGCTTGCCAACATTCAGCCTCAATGCTTTTGATTTGTAAATGCTAACCTCCAGCATAATGAATAGGAACTTCATATGTTGTATGAATATACCACTTGAAGGAATCTCCCACATTACCCTAGTGTATTTTTTTTCACTTCTGATATAAGTTCATTCCCATATCTTTTCCTTCTCTTCTTATTTTAGTGTCATCTCACTTTTTCTTCAGTGTCAGCTTCCCTCTTTCCTACTGATCTTTCTCTATGTATCTAGAAAGAATTGCTTAGCCTTCTTAAGAGGATATCTATACCTTTTATTCTTCACCTTTCCCCCCTCTGGGAATTTTCTATTCTGTTTTTTCTTCCAAGAGAAGGACTTCAGTCATCCTTTATTCTCTCCTTGTCTTTGTTCACCTCTACTTCTTGAAGACTTTGTGGTATTAAGGTGGGAAAGGACATGCCCTCAACTTCATTTAGCTTTTCAACGTATAATTAATAGGTAGCATTCTGCCTTTCTCCAGGATTCTCCAGCTTTAACTAAAATATATATATATGGTTTAGCTTTAAATGGTTAACTATAGCTTTGATTAACTATAGCTTTTATAGCTTTGATTAACTATAGCTTTTATAGTTCTTTGATTTTTCTTTCAGTTAGAGTACTTGCCATGGGATTAGTATATGACATGACAAATTCATTTGCACTGAAAATGCTAAAGATTATTTGATTGAATCCTGATTTAAGAAATCTCAGCAGTCTCTCAAAATGATTAAAACCAAAAATATGACATTAAATATGTAAATGAATAGGAAATTATAATTTTCACTTAATCCCTAATTTAGCTTTTATGTAGAATTTAATATGAGGGCTTCCTCCCTAAATTAGCTTATTTTAAAATGAGAATATGATCATTTATGTTACCTATCTTGTCTCCTAGAGTATTTCTATAGTTAATTTAGGTGAAGATACATGCAAAGCAGTTTTTTATTGTGGTCAAAATGGGAATAAAAAAAGATGAGGCTCTTTTTCCCCCTCTGGGATGGATCCAGAAGACCCAATTCTTTACAAACCAGTTTTAAATGCACAGAGCGTGCCTCTGATGAACCCAAATTTTAAAGGATTCATAAATCTCTATCTTAGGTTTGGAAGAGGTTAATTTTGCACTATATAGGTCTATATAATATTGTTTGTTTGGTTTTTTTTAATATCCTCTCTTGTCACCATAAAAGTATCTAACTATTAATAACAATGTGTCAACAATGGTGGGTTAACTCCTTTTTAAAGAAAAGATCAAAGCAGAAAACACTAGAAGGAACTAAAAGGAGTGGTAAAATATAGCAAGAAATTGCAATTTCCAAGATTAAAGTAGATCAAGTAAAATGGATTTGGACCATGGCAATATTGCATTGGTTTTAAAAGAATCAGAAAGCATCAGGAATAACATCTAAGAGCTCTGGAGTAGAGGAAGTGGGTGTCTGCAGTTCAGAAGTTCTGAGTTCTGCCATGAGTCCATAAGAAGGAGCAGCAGCAGAACTCGAGAACTTTGCTGAAATCTGAGTTTACAAAAAACATTTTGTTTTGAATCATAAATTCTGTGATATATTTATTTTGCAGATTTGCAACAAACATAGAAACATTTAATCCAGCTGGAAGTGAGTTTGTTGGGCATTTATTAGCAAGCCTTAAGTTTACCATTCTAGAAATGTGGGTGGAATTTCATTCAGTTCTTACGGGGAAAAAGGTATCATCCAATTTAGGTTTTAAAAGAAAGAATATACAAATCTACAATGAAGTTATCTGCATTTGAGCTGATTATCTAGAATCTGTTTATAGTAAGTGAAGTAAGGTGAAATTAATCTCATTTTAAAATAGATGCTGTTGTGAGTTAACCCCAGTAGGCAGCTAAGGCCCACACAACCATTCACTCCTCCGCAGCAGGATGGTGGAAAGAATCGGAAGAGTAAAAGTGAGAAAACTCGTGGGTTGACATAAAGACAGTTTAATAGGGAAAGCAAAAGCTGCACACACAAGCAAAGCAAAATAAGGAATTAATTTACTACTTCCCATCGGCAGGCAGGTGTTCAGCCATTTCCAGGAAATGTAATGGCTTCTTTGAAGATGAATACCATAACTCTAAACATCCCCCCTTCCTCCTTCTTCCCCCAGCAGTTATTGCTGAGTATGACATCAGAGGGTATGGCATGGAACATCCCTTTGGTCAGCTGGGGTCAGCTGTCCAGCTGTGTCCCCTCCCAACTTCTTGTGCACCCCCAGCCTGCTCACTGGTGGGGTGTGTTGAGAAATAGCAAATGCCTTGATGCTGTGTAAGCGATGCTCAGCAACAGGTAAAACATGAGCGTGTTATCAACAGTGGGTTTTTTACAAATACAAAATATAGCACCATATAAGCTGCTTTGAAGAAAATTAACTGTATCTGTTGTGGTTTAACCCCGGCTGGTAATTAAGTACCATGCAGCCACTCACTCACTCCCCCGTCACCCAGAGGGATGGGGAGAGCTGCAAAGGAATGTAAAACTGGAGGGCTGAGGTAAGAACAATTAAATAATTTAAACAGAATAAAAAGGAAAGAACAATAATAACAACAATGATGACAATAAGAGTTATAATGAAAAGGGGAAGGGAAAGAATAACATCCAGTGGGAAAGGGAGAAAGTAACACATGGTGCACAATGCTCACCACTCGCTTACTGATGTCCAACTAGTCCCTGAGCAACAACCTGCCCACTCTGGCCAATTCAGCAGGTATATATGCCATGCATGACATCCCATGGTATGGAATACCTCTTTGGCTGGTTCACGTCAGCTGACCTGGCTGTGTCCCCTCCCAATTCCTTGGGCCCCTCCAGCCTCTTCACTAGCAAGGCCTGAGGAACTGAAAAGTCTCACATCAAAGCCAAAACACAGCACCGCACTAGCTCCTAAGAAGATAATTCACTCCATCTCAGCTGAAACCAGGACACTGTCCCATCCAAAACCAGTGCAGATAATTAAATTGCCAGATGATCTTTCCCTGAAAGTGTTTATTTCACTTCACTTACTACAAAGGAGTTTCCAGAGGTTCCCTCAGGTGTACACATAAACAGTATAGATTCTTAAAATTGAATGAAATTATTTCCACCCATCATGTCTAGATATCAAGCGTCCTCAATAATCAATGCAGACAAGCAATTACATCCAAAATTCAATTATCTCTTTTTAAGATAGGTTTTTAAGACACATAGGATGAATTATACTCTGATGGTATAAATTATTCTATTTGGACTGCAAAGAAGTGCTTTATATTATTTGCCCATCTTCCATGGGATTTAAGTTGGGTGATGAATCCTGATTTACATATTAAACACCAAAAAAGATACTAAAAATAATATCACAGACTTTCTGTCTTTTCTGAAATCTCCCAGAAAGAGAGCAAACTGGCCATTAGAAGAAGATGCATAAGTATATGGAAATCAAAAAACTGATCTGACATATCATTCCAAAATTATATCTCAAGAGTTTCTTAATTAACATAAACAATAAAAATAATTAGAAGACTTTTAAAGGAAAATTAATGCTATACTCTAAAATACCCCCTGGTCTGAAAGCTTGAGGGTCAGGGCTGTCATTCTACTATTAATTAATACTGCTGGTCAGCCTCAGAATACAGCAGGAGATTCAGAAAAGTCTACTTCCATACTGCAGCCCAGAAATAAAAGTGTGCCTCCAAAGTGTGCAACTAGTGTTTTTATATTCTAATTATAGTAGCTAGGGCCATTTCTTTAAATGCTGGATAATTAAACATTTATTGTAGAAACTTAAATTCAATGTATTTAATAAAATAGATTAAATATTCAACATATTTTAATAAAATAGTTATTATTTATTATAATACATACTTATTACTAGTGTCATTGATAATAATAATAACTTTATTATTTTAAAAAATATTTTAATAGTAACAATAATAATAAAATTATTGCACAGCTACCACTACACTTTTAAGCATTCTGAAGCATTTCAAAATAATGACAACATTGTCAAGGGTCATCTCCTTCATTTCTCTAGGATCAGTATTTTGGATGCTTCAGGTAAAATTGTAGGTATGGTTTTGGATTTTTGTAAAATATTTTTGTATTTATTTATCTATTTTAATTAAAATAAAGGAGTAGAATTGCTCAGGCTTTCCCGTTTTCAATTCTGCTGTATTTCATCTGTAGTCATGTGGAAGTAAAATTTCCTGTGCCTCTTATTCTTAAGTTGCAGGATGGATTTCATGATTTCCAGAAAAAAAAACTGGTTTTGTAAAGGTGTTTTGAAACCTTGATATGAAGAGGTTTTGAAACGTTTATTATTAAAAACTTTAATTTAACTCATAAAGTTAGAAATTAAATCCAAACTTCATGAAATTATTTCCCAGTGTATTGGGTCTGGCTGAGCCCCATAGCAGCCCTCACAGTGCTGTGCTTGTATTGGTAGCTGGAAAGGTGGTGATAACGCACCAGTGCTTGACTACTGCTGAGCCGTGCTCACACAGCACCAAAGCTGTCTCTCCAGCATTCCCCCTCCACCCCCCCACCTGGCAGGCTTGGGTTGAGCAAGATCTTGGGAGGGGACACAGCCAGGACAGCTGACCCAAAGTGACCAAAAGGATATTCCATACCATATGACATCTGCTTACATATAAAAGCTAAGAGAAAGGAGGAGGAAGGTGGAGGCATTGTTACTTACGATGTCTGTCTTCCAGAGCAACCACTATATGTACTGAAGCCCTGCCTCCCGGGAAGTGGCTGAACATCACCTGCTGATGGGAAGTAGAGAATAACAACTTTTGTTTTCCTTTGCTTCTGTGTGGGTAAGCTTTGCTATTGCTTCATTAAACTGCCTTTATCTTGACCCGCAAGGTTTTTTCCATTTTATTTTCTTCCCCCCCTGTTCTGAGGGGAGTGATAGAGTGGCTAGATGAGTGGGCACCTGGTGTCCAGCCAAGTTCAACCCACCACACACGGAAAGTTTTAAAAATCTTTTTAAAAAAACATAAATCTCACAATGCCTGAAAACTGGAGTTTAAAACTCTGGGTCTTCCTTTTTTAGGTTCCCTGTGATTAGTATTGCTATCTTCTGTCTGGTGGTTGAACAATCAGATTACTCAATGTCCAAGCATAAGAGCAGAAAAGAAAAGAAAACAACACTATAGCATAAGACTGGACATAGCAGGTCAGCCCAAAGGTCTTAGAACCCTATTTCCAACAGTGAACAACACCACAGAGACAGAAGCATATAGGAACAGAGTGTAAAGATCCGGTGAGTACTTTGTGACACTTCTTACAGTTTCCCAGTCTCTAACAATTTGCATCTCAGGAATTTGTCAATAAAAACTTTCTAAGCTTTTAGTATCTCTTGATAGATTTCTTTTGCTCAGACTTGTCCAATCATCTCTTGAATGTCCATTAAGCCTTTTAAACTCATGAAGATGCTGTGACAAGAAGTTATGCAATTGAAGTATGCATTTTATAAAGAGCCACCTCCTTATGTTTATTCTATACTTACCATCTGGTAGCTTCATTCAGTGTTTCCTAATTTGTATTTTGGGAGAGACAGTAAACAACTGTCTTCCTCATGCCATTCTCAGTTTCAAAGATGTCCATTTTTTTTAATTTCAACATTCATCTCTCGGTTAATTTTTGCCATGACCCTTGGTCATACTTTCTGCTCTGCTATGTGCCTCTTCCAAACCTTATATGTATTTTTCAGCTACACAAAGAGGGGAAAGAGAGCAGGTCTGCTCACAGTAATCAGAATATGGCTAATGACAAATATGTTTTCCAAGTCCTTTCCTTATAATTTCTATTATTCCATATGGCATTTTTGACTGCTTTTTCACACAGATCCTTCTTCAGATTTTTCATTCCAGGAACAAGCATTTTCACTAGTGTTGCACATAAAAGTATATATTCCAGCACATAAAGTTTAAGGACTGAGTCCTGAATCCTGATGTCTTAATGCCATTTTCTGAATTGAATCACTACAGAATCTGAAGAGTTTTGGTTTGAGAGCTAGTGTAAACTTTTTTTGCTTACAAAACCCCTTCTGAGTGAAAATAGAAGTCAATGCAATAGTTTAACTACATATCATCATCTCAGGGAATTTAGAGTTTTCTTATGAATTACAGTGTAATTATTGTAGCTTACCAAGGTTGAGAAGTTTTGGTTTCCCACTATATCTTCCTTTAATTTACATGAAGCTATTATTTTAGTAAGAAGAAAATAAACAATTATAAGGATAAAAAGTTAAACGTGTTCAGTACACATTTTTAGTGGAAAGTTGTATTTTAGGCAATAATTGAATATGTATTAAGGCACATTATCAATCCATATTTTATTATGAGAAATGCATATTTGATGCTGAATGTGTTCAACTTACAACAAAAGCATTTACAGATCACAAGAAAAAACCCAAAATGATTAGGAAAATTATAAATATGGTCTTCCAGTTTCTAATCACATCAACTTGTTATTGCAACAATAGCCACTGCAAATCTCCTTGAAAAATCCAAAACATATATAATTTTTAATATATAACAAAGGAATTTAATAACAAAGCTAAACTTCTCCCTTTATTCATCTCTAAAATCCATTGTAGTTTTCCCTTTTCTACCTGTCTGGGTTTTCTGAGGGGTAGACTCAATAATAGGTTGATTGTTTTAACTTTTTACCTCAGATTTTTACCCTCAAAACCTATTCACTAACAAAGATGCTTTTTGTATTACTTCTATAAAATTTACTTATCAGGAAATAAGTCATACAAGATTGTTTTATGCAAGGCATGAGGATATTTATTTACACAAATTTGTCACTAGTTAGAGGTCTGCAATGAATATGTATTGCTGTGCCCTTAATTTGATTATGTACTTACACATTTGCATGCTCAGTTCAAGCTATTACTTTATCAGAACTGTGATCTGTACCTGACATGAATTATGTCATTAGAAATCTTATCATATTAACATTTAATTTCTCCCCAAAAACATGATGTGTCATTTAAAAGAAAGTTTTATGCTCATCAGTATCCTAATACCTAATATTTAGTATAAAGTTATGGTTGCAAAACCAAAATGCAAAAAACTATTAAACCCCTTTCTGGACTTGTGCCTGTTGTGACACTTGAACTCTGTTATTCAACAGAGTTCTAAACTCACAGAAACGAAGTCATTTGATTGTATGGAAAAGAGCACAATCATCATTAGACATCAAAAAAGCCCAAATTTTTGTGAACATCTCAAAAAAACCCACCTTCAGTTTGCTAAAAATGTGTAGTAGAAGTATTTCACTTTTGCTTGTAATTCACAGCAGTCAGGTTTCTGCTCAAAAATCCAGAAATCACTAAGAATTTATTTTCTACTTTGTGGCATAGATGTACAGTTTTTTAACAGAAAAAAGAACACTTAAAAGAGAAAAATGAACTTAGTGAACGTACATGTTTAGGGGCTGTAGGTTGAAATTTTGATCAAATCAAACTTTACAGGATTTTTACATTCTGCTGCAAAAGGCTAAGGTTTGTTTCACCAAGAGGATCTGAGTTTTGTTCTTAGTATTATCATAGATTTTCTGTGTGAGTTTAAAAAAATCAAAAGTACTCTGGATCATAGTTTCTCTATCTGCAAAATAAGAAAACAAATTCCTGAAAAGTATGTTAGTCAACAGTAGTTGAAATTTTTCAGAGCCTCTGATGAAACCACTAAGCAGTAGCAAAGAACTATTTTGATTATTATTACTCAGCCTTCACTGAAAAAAAACACAGCTACTTTCAGGGCAAGAATATCTCAATTGCTGTATTTGTACATCAGATTTACTTTATACATTAGTGTAAAATTGAACCCAATCTAAATATTTTCTTACTTAGAAAATGTATATGACAGCTTCACGGTATGATTCCTGTCAATTTCATTATTTGAAAATTATGTGATCTATACGTAGATAGGATATCTTGCATAGTTCACTCTTCCACTACTCCTGTTTTGACTGCTTTGATATTACCCATAATTAGGAGTGCAATGCTGAATTATAAAAATATTAAGTAAGCATAAAAGCTACTGACTGGAACATTTTATGATAGAGAAAACAACTCTGAGCTTTCAAAAAACTGTCTTAAGACTGTCTAACATAATGTCAAGTGATGAAGTACTCAGTTAATGAAATGTCAAATTAATAAGAATGCCTATTACATGATGTTCTGTATAAGTTTGGGAGTATTGAAGGTGGTTTTTTTTTTTTGATTTTTGTTATTCTGACTGCTATTTAGCTAATTAGCACAAAATAATGATTCTGCAAAATGCTTGAGTTTGGAAGCAAACATCTTTAGGTTTCTAATTGAATAATTATGCCACGAGGATCTAAATGTCACAGAAAAGCTGGAATTGGAAGGGACCTCTGAAGGTCATCTGGTCCAAGCCCTACTTGCTCAAGATGGGTGAGTTAGAACCAGTTGCCCTGATCATGTCCAGACAGCTTTTGAATATCTCCTAGGATGGAGGCTCCACAACCTCGCTGGGCAACCTGTGCCAGTGCTTAGTTAACCTAGCAGTTAAAAAGTGTTTCCTGATGCTCAGATGGACCACCCTGTGTTTCAGCTTGTGCCTATTGCGTCTTGTCCTGTCACTCAGCTCAGTCTTCTTTGTACCCTCCCTTCAGGTATTTATAGACATTAATAAAATCCCCCCCCAAACCTTCTCTTTTCAAGGCTAAACAGTCCCAACTCTTTCAGCCTTTCTTTATAGGAGAGGTGCTCTAGTCCATCATCTTTGTGGCCCCTCATTGGACTCTTTTGAGGATGTTGTAAGAGTCGGTCTTAAGAGAGACAATATTATCTCAACATTGCCAACAGAGACCTGGAGATGGAATGTGGTCCTCATGGACACCAAGATACCAAGACCCTGGGAAAAAGAACTGCACGGTACGAGGAGTACTATGCCGTTCCCTGCCACCTGGGATTGAATAAGGCCGCATAACAGCTGTCCAGAAGATGGATCACAACCGCGGTCATAACGAACCAGAAAACAATACAAGAACACACCTCCTGGTCTGAAGCTATCCGCCCCTGGGCAAGATAACCTGGCTCAAGAGGGCGGAAACAGGCGGCAGTCCATGGACCAGAGGAGGAGCAAGGTGTGTTGCTTGGCATAAAAAGATGCCTTCTTAGCAACTGAACTTTGGAGGTCTTCCCCACCAAGGATCATGACGATCAGAAGGACTGGCGGGACGCTGCCTGGACCTGGGACCTTAGGGACGCCTTGGACCCGTGGTGGTAGCTATAATCCTCTTTCCTTTTCTTTTTACTTTACCTTTTATTCACTTTCTGCCTTTCTACCTATCGCACGCCGCTTTACAGGCAAACAATAAATTGTGCTGTTTAATTGAAACATAACCTTTTGGCGTGGTTCCCTTGATTTTTGCGCTTCGAGATCATAGTTAATGAACCATCAAGAGTCCACTGAGTGGACCGTGACAGCTGTCTATGTCTCTCTTGTACTGAGGAGCCCAGAACCAGACACAGGATTCAAGGTGTGGTCTCGCCAGTGCTGAATAAAGGGGAAGCATCACTTCCCTCAGCCTGCTGGCAATACTTTACCCAATGCAGCCCAGGATGCCACTAACCTTCCTTGCTGCAAGGGCACGTTGCTCACTTATGTTCAGCCTGGTGTCCAGCAGGGCCCCTGGGTCCTTTTCTGCCAAGCTGCTTTCCAGCTGGGTGGCCCCAGTATACATTGGTGCATGGGATTGTTCTTTCCTAGGTGCAGGACTTTGTATTTCCCCTTGTTAAACTTCATGAGGTTCCTGTTGGCCAATTTCTCCAGCCTATTGAGGTATCTCTGCATGTCAGCACTGTGTTCTGGCATAGCAGACACTCCTCCCAGTTTGGTGTCATCTGGAAAGGTGCTGAGGGAACACTGCATCATCATGCAGGTCTTTTAGCAGGACTGGACCCAGTAGAGACAGCTCTGTTACACCACCAGTTACTGGCCTCCCACTAGACTTTGTTCACCACCCTTTGGGCCTGGTCACTCAGCCAGTTTTCAATCCATCTCACTCTCTGTTCATCCAGCCCATACATTAACAGCTTCTTGATGAGGCTTATATGGGACACAATGTTATAGTCCTGAGATCAAGGTAGACAATACTCACTGCTCTCACCTCACCTACCAGGCCAATAATTTAATCATAGAAGTTTTTCACGTTGGCCAAGCATGACCACAGAGTCATGCTGACTATGTCTGAAGACTTTCTTGTCCTTAATGTGCCTGGAAATGGTTTCCCAGGTTAGCTGCTTTGCCACCTTTCAAGGGATAGAAGTAAGGCTGATTGTCCTGTAGTTCTCTGGGTCCTCCTTTTTGTCATTCTTGAAGATAAGGGTAGCATTGGCTTTCCTCCAGTCTTCAGACACTTCTCCCAGTCACCATGACTGATCAGACTATTGAGAATGACCTCACGATGACACCTGCTAGCTCCCTCAGCACCCATGGGTGCATGCTATCAGGGCCCATGGACATTTTTATATCCAGTTTGCTTAAGTATTCTCCAACCTGATCCTTTTCTACCAAGGCTACATCTTCCTTGCTCCAGCATTTCCCCCTGGTTGCTAGGAAGGCCTGTCTTGCTAGCAAGAACTGAGGCAAAGAATGCATTCAGTACCTCAGCCTTTTCCACGCCCTGTGCAACTCCTATGTCTTACTGCACTCCCAGCAAGACTATCTCACATCATAGTAAATTTGACTTCTCTAGCTCCATTACAGAGATTTTAAAAGGGTTTCTACTTATCATTACTGTACAACATTAATCCTGATCTCATTTCATTTTTATGCACTAACAAACTGAACCACCAGGGAGAAAAAAAAGGAGGAATTCCAAGGACTTTGAGGAAAAAGAGGAAAACTAGTGTACTAGTATAAGCTACCTCTGTCTGAAGCTACATCCTATGACCTGAACAAATTTGTCCTAAATTAACTTCAGGGTGGCTTTTTCATAGCTCTCTATCACTTCTGAGGTCAGTCCTGACATATCACTAGAACTGTAAGGGTACATACTTTTCCACATGTATCAGCAGCAATAAGCTTCTCTTTAGTTGCAGGATGTGAAGGATCACTTTCATTCCCCTGTGCTGTTTCATCTCTCTTCCTCCTTCCTTCCCTTCTCCTTGACCCTGGATGACCCTAGGGCATATTTCTCAGCCCTGTCTCCATATTCCAGACATATAGCAAGGTATCTCCTCCCCTAAAAGATGTTCTCAGCTTCAAGGAATTTCAGCATGTCTCCTCACCAAGGGTCAGAAATGTGGAGGTCATTCCAAAGGGCATGGAAATGGGAAAACAAGCATATGCTATGAAGTACAAAAATGATTCATTATTGCAATTGAAAATCATCAGAAAAAGAACAAATAAATAATGTACTGTTCGTAAAGTAAGATAAATTCAATAGCTTCACCTAAAGATGTTAGGGCATAGCTGAAGGCATTTTAGTTGCCTAGTATAGATAAAACCTGTGAGATCAATGCAAGCAAGGCATTGAAAATGCACAGAGAAGCAGAAAATGTGAGCAACCTTATACAGAATAGATTGAAGGCATCACTGGTAGAAAGGAAAAAAGATGAGAGATAAAAGAAACAGGAGCGCCCAACACCAATCTGCATTTGTAGCTGAAATTATTCCCTGGGGGTCCCTTTATCTGATTAATATTCTTTTTTTGAAATGTCAGATTCTAAGCACATAAGGTTGTGTGCATAGTTTGAGTAAATAAGGCAATGTGTAATTGAATCTTTGTTTAACACTTTATATATATTCCTTTACCATATATTATATATCAGGAAGTGGACAAACCATCCAGTGGGAAAGTGGGCAGATAGTTCTGGCCATTCAATAGACATCGAGGGTATAAAACATGTCAGCTACAGCAATGGGTGTCTCATGCAACCATAGCCAAGCTCAAGAATTTGTGTGACTATGAGGACTGTGCCCTAGTAACAATGTGCATATGAACCCTGCTAGAATAATCCACAATGGTGTTAAATAATGGTAATAGCACTATATGTGCAATGCCAATACGGGAACATGACAGTGTAAATTTTGCATGCCCACACATGGAGTATGGGAATGCAAGTAGAGTGGTGGTAGATGATATCAGATACCTTTTTAAAGCCACAGATCAACAGAAACCTCAGCAATTATGAGCAGAATACAATGGGACTTTTCTGATCAAGTGGGAGCTGTACAGGATCATGTACTCAAGGATAAAACTCTTCTGTCTGGCAAGTGACACAGAAGTTGCTGAATGAATTGCAGCAGCAGTGTACAACCACATATCAAGCTATACATCATGCTGGAATGACTATCTGCACAACCACTAACTTAGTATGTAGCACATACATAACTCCCCTTATGTACATCTCCCATTGTTATTGTGTCTTTGTCAGATGGCTGCCGTCAGCTTCTGGACTATTATGCTTAGAATTGCATCCTACCTTAATACTGTTTATATCTACTTTAGTGTTAGTCTTCATATTTCATAGCTGTATTGTGTATTGGTAACAGCACAAAGAACAGGAAGCCTGCATTACATCCAAAGTGACCTCTCACCTCTGAAGTCGTCTAGAGCAGATTAGAGAGTGGGCAGATGGACGGATGACAGACCAGGCTGCAACCCTGTGTGCTGTGAGAACAGTGTCTGTGGCCAGTATCCTGAACAATAGTGATTCCCTGGAGGAAATCAAGTAGTGGATTGTTGCAAAGTGTCACAGACTAATCTTTGTAATGCTAAAGACCCTTCTATTTGCAATTGGGTGGTTTGGTTTTCACTTGCATCTGCATAACCTTTCACCTAAGTTGCTGTGGCTGTATTTTCTGAAGCTCTTGTGGCAGTGTTTTTCCCTTGTTGCTTTCACGCATACTTATGAGCAGCTAGCTAGTAAAAGAGTTGAGTCCATCAAGTCATTTCTCAGTGAGCAGTTTTCTGCTGATTTTTAAAAGATGACAATAAAGTTTTATGTCTACTAAAATGGATTGAAAAATAAAAGAATCTGTGAAGATTTTTTGAAAATGGAACAGATGTTCTATTATCTTTTTTCTTCTTTTCTGTCTATATCCTTTAGAATATATATTTAGAATATAGAAAAAATTTTCTCAGTCACCTTTAAAATAATTGTATGTCCTGTCTGTATCAAGTCACTTTCTGGATTATGGGCACCAGTTTGGATGCATCTTTTCTTATCCCCTTAATCATAAGGTAACGCATATTGAAAGATACCAAAGTGTCTATATATGTATATTTCTGTTCAACACATTAAACCCCCTCAGAATTCATATATTTAATTATCTCAGAAGTATGTTTACTGTTATGGTTACCTGATTAAGCAGGTCCAAGGAAATGTGACTTGTTCCCTTACACCTATTTTTTTTTTCTTTGTTTTGGATTGTCCTGGTTTCACCTGGGATAGAGTTAATTTTTTCTTAGTAGCTGGTGCAGTGCTGTGTTTTGGCTCTGATGTGAGAACAATGTTGATAGCACACTGATGGGTTTGGTTGTTGCTGGGTGATGTTTATACTCAGTCAAGGACTTTTCAGTTTCCTGGGCCCTGCCAGCGAGAGGGCTGGAGGGACACAGGACATTAGGAGGGGACACAGCCAGGACAGCTGACCTGAACTAGCCAAAGAGCCATATGACATTGTGCTGAGTATATAAACTGGGGGAAGAAGGAAGAGGGGGACTTCCAGCATTGTGGCATCTGTCTTCCTGAGTAACTGTTACACATGATGGAGACTGGCTTTCCTGGGGATGGCTGAAGTAGTGAATGGATTCTTTGTTTGCTTTGCTTGGGTGTGTGGTTTTTGCTTTACCTATTAAATTGTTCTTATCTGAACCCTTTAGTTTTACATTCCTTTCTGATTCTCCTCCCCATCCCTCTGGGTGGGGGCCAGGAGTGAGCGGTTGCATGGTACTTGGTTGCTGGCCGGGGTTAAACCATGACATGGGGTTTGGAGGCCTTTATTTTTAGGGAGTGTTGGTTGTTGATTTTTTTCTTTTTCTTTCTAATTCTTGATCGTTGGTATAATTCTGAAAGATTCTTACAGATACAAGGATCAACTTTCTTGTAATGTTCCCGTGAGCCAATCCTACATGGCTGCAAATGAGTCCAGTCAAAAGGAAAGACAGGCTCATGGTTATGTCTGGCACTATTGGTATTAGTAGCACCTTAGTAGCTTGAAATGAAGTTATTCCAGCACCAGTCAAATATGAAGGCAAAAGTGCTTTAACATTCTCAGTTTAAATTTACATTTGAAATTGATTACTTTATAACAACTATCACAGGTGAATCTGCTTAACTAATTTAACGTGAATAGTAGTAAGTAATTTAGCAACCCCTTTAGATTCCTCTTAGAAAACACAGGAAAATATACAACTCAAAAACTCGTCTGAATAATGTACAATTTATTCCTTAGGATGCCATGAAACATAGCTAGGAAAAAAAAAAACAAAAAACAACAAAACCACAAACAAAACACACACATACTAACACCAAACCCCAGAATAAACTGGTTTTCTTCATTGACGTTAAAGGACTTCACAAGACTATCTCAGATGTAAGTTCTGAGTAAAATGGAAGCTATTCTTTTTATATGGGATACAGATTTAAAATGATGGCTCCTGTCTCATAATGCTTGGTAGGACAAATTATCCAGGGGTGAAACCGAAGACATCAAGACATGAAATACTAAGATGTGAAACTACTTAGAAACCAATACCTCCTTCGTGGAAGCTATGGCTATTAAATGTGTGATTTCCTTTAAATTTCTGAATATAGTTAGAAAAGCAGAAATGAAAATATCAAAACACAGTTTCTTAGGTCCTCATTCAATAAAGCACTACACTCGACATACAACTGATGCGCTTAGAATCCTTGATTTAAAATTCTTCATTTCAAAGCAAGATAATTAAAGTCAAATGGAAACACTGACTTGAAACACTTGTTTAGGTATATGTGGTTTTGGGTTTTGATGACTGCTTAAGTATAGACAAGAAAAGAATGACCTATTCCTACCATTATTACAGCAAAACCACAGTAATCTCTGGTTTTATTTTACCATTCACTTTTTAAGAATTCTGAAGGTTTTGTAATTGGGGTAGAAAATAAAATCTGTTCCTTTTTTGTCCAGACCCATGATGAAAAACTGAGATTAGATAGTTGCAAAACATCATTTGCTGCCTAAAGATAGTGATATATAGTATCCCTAAAACATACTGTGTCATAAAAGGTTATTGTACCATTTTCAATATACAATAGATGTCATTCCTGTTTCAGGAATAAGAGCATAAACTTCCATGTTTACAGAAGACATATTCCCATAGTCTTTATTATTTGAACACATTTAGAAACTTCTCTTTATGAACATACAGTATAGATGCATATTGATTTCAGTCTAGAAAATCCATGTACATTTTCTGGGTTAGTGTTTTCAATGTGTTATATTTTTACAGTTAGAAAAAAGTCTAATTTATCTTTACTTGTTCTCAGTTCATAATATATCAACATTGTGTTCATTTAGGTTAACAGAATTTTATATGTTAAAATATTATTATGAAAGTGTTTCTGACCCCATAACAATTTACAGAACAATGATGCTGCGATGGAGAGACGGGACGCAGCTTGATGCAAGCAAATGTCAATTTATTGTATAGAAACACGGGTATATACACTTTCAGAAGTCACGCGTTTTAAACAGATCGGTTCTTTTGAGCTAAGCATTGCATACTAGGCAATCCCCGATTGGTGGTTAACTACCATCAACCAACAGCAAGGTGTTCTCTTTCCTTGGTGCCATCCTTGGCGTCATCCGTCCCCCACTCCGCTATGCTCTCTCAGCATGACTCATCATGTCAATGGTTGTGTCTATACACACTCGAGCACATTCCCCTCAGCTAACTGATTGCCACGCATGGTCCTAGTTTCCAGCCTGCTCCTGCATCTCCCCCTTCCTATTGCACAAAAAGAACCTTTGAAACCGAACGAGTAAAAACAAGATATAAGTAATAAAACAAATAAAAAAGCAACTAAGACATATTATCAATGTCAAAACAGCCCACTGTCTCTGTTCTGTACAATTTTACGATTTCCCCTTTTTGTTTTTTGAACAGCTAGTACCAGGTTTGCCATGTTCTGCAGGGCCCTTGCAAACATGACAGCAACCAAGGTAATAGCAAACAAACAATACTGCCAATTGAGTGAATGGACCAAAAAGGCTGACATTTTCTCAGATTTTGATAACATGTTGCTGCAATGGGGCGCCTAAAATCCACGCAGCACATACCATCATAATCCTCACAGCTATGTCCTTGAACCAACAACAAAAAGCAGTGGCAATTTTGACTCACATTCTGAACTGCCTACCAAACAAGGTGATTTAGCCTCCTACTACACTAGGATCTACAGAAAGACAATAAACAATATCAACTTCTTTTGGATTAACATTATACATAGGTGGAAGGGCACACCAAACAAGAACTGGTTCAGTCAAAAAGTTTGAAACATAGCATGCTTTCTCTGAACATGCCTCTGGGGTCATTCCCTTCATTCCCTCTTTTTTTTATGCAACCAGAGACACTTTACCATAACAGAGAAGCCCATATTTACATCTCTGAGCCCGGACACAAACCACAGCTGTATGCACCACCAGGCTCAGGGCAAAAATCATTCATGTAGTTACATAGCTATATATCTCTACAAGCAGGCAGACACCTATTAAACTCTAGATAACCATGTTTATCGTAGCAACTCCCAAAGCCCCTCACTTAAGCGTTTCCCACTTGAATTCCTGCCACCAATCCCTCAGACCCCCTTTCACCCTCCCCAAAAATACAATCAATGCATCAGGAGAGACGAGGGGGTAGGGTGGGGGAAAGGTCTAGCTTCTTTTCTAGATCTATAGGACCTGGATCAAAAGGTTTATCAGTGTCAACGGAATCCTTGTCCGAGTTGTCCTGTTCCCGTGTTTGGTCCTGTGTTGTGAGGGCTGCTGCAATCAGTGACAGAAGCTTTGGGGGCAGAGGAGGTGTGGACAGAATCACCATCATTGGTGGTGTGTTGAGAAGAGTCGCGCTGTCGGTGGAATTTACAGCTTCCTCTGGTTTAGCACCATTAGTAGAATTAGTCCATACTTGGCAAAGAGTAGTCAGAATTTGCCACCAAGGTGCTAAATGCATTCCCGACACGGAGTTCCCCTCCGCGGCAGCATCATACAATTGGCTGCTGTATGAACACACTTTCATTTCTTTCAAAGTCTCTAAAGTTTCTTGGCTGCTTACCTGTCTCGATGCAGGTTGTTCGCCTGGTCCAGCCAGCAAGACGATCGTTCAGCCAAGACATCTCCTCCGGAACGCAGCCCTATTCCACGAGCTGTCTTTTTTCCATCCTTATTCTTCCAAGGCTTCGGAACACCACCATAGGGGTCACCATTTGAGGAGACTGAGGCACGGACTCCTGGATCTGACTAGAAGACCCTTTATGAGTCCATATACGTCTCTCATAGGGGAAGACACCTGATTCCCAAGTTTCCCACAGCTCACCTCTCAATTCCAGAGGGACTTTTTTTTCAATTCCTGCTTCCTTTCAGCAGCTCATTCAAGGTTCTGTGGGATTCGCAGCCTGCCGCTCAGCCTGGCGGTTCATAAACCCATCATTTCAGATCCTTAAATGGATCATGTCGGGGTCACCAGTTTGCTGCAATGGAGAGACGGGACGCAGCTTGATGCAAGCAAATGTCAATTTATTGTATAGAAACACAGGTATATATACTTTCAGAAGTTGCGCGTTTTAAACAGATTGGTTCTTGAAGCTAAGCATTGCATACTAGGCAATCCCCGATTGGTGGTTAACTACCATCAACCAACAGCAAGGTGTTCTCTTTCCTTGGCGCCATCCTTGGCGCCATCCGTCCCCCACTCCGCTATGCTCTCTCAGCATGACTCATCATGTTAATTGTTGTGTCTATACACACTCAAGCACATTCCTCTCGGTTAACTGATAGCCACGCATGGTCCTAGCTTCCAGCCTGCTCCTGCACAATGACACTTCTCTTTCTGAAGGTATGAAACCTGCAGTGTGCTACCACTTAATATGCTGTGCAAAAGAACTGAAAAACAGATAATGAAGAATTTCAAAATCATATTTTCCTCCACAAGTATGCATTCAAGTCAATTCAATGAACTGAATATTTGACTAATGGGATTGTAACATTAAAAAAGACAGAAATACTACAAAAACCTTCCATACCATGCACAGTTGTTTTTTAAACTTCTCTGAAAAGCTTACAGGCATTTAACAATATAGCTGAGTTTCTCAGCTGTCTTTAGACATTGTGTGGGTGGACTGAAAGAAAAAAGTGATTATCTGCTTTATTCTTCCTGACTTTAAAACTGTGGATTTCTTTTTACTTATTTCTCAATATGTCCTTTATGACTAACACCCTAGGATAGACTCTATTGATTAGCATTTTGTCCTTTCGGTGTCATAGAGTAGTGTAGATTACCAGAATATTTGAAACTTCTACAGATAGATAAGCACGACAGAAAGGCTGCAAACTGCACTCTTACACTTTTATTGATAATATTAGTGGAAAATAATAGCCTGTTTGAAGATTTTACATAAGGTAGAACTTATTTTTGTTTAAAAAAGGTATTATGGAGACATGAAGAATTAATATTGAAGATTAAAAACCTAAACTAATATCCACAGAGGAAAAATACACCATGAAATAACCTCTGCTATGTAGGAGGTCAGATCAGGTGATCTAATGGTTTCTTGTGGCCTTGAATCTGTGATACTATGAAATTTCCCATCTTGTCACTGTGTAGATTTGCTTTTGTTGAAGAAGCAATGTGTTCAGCCAGAGACTAGAGATCAGATGGAGAAGATGGCTCCGGGAGGGACAACAGAAATGAGGTTTTGGTAGTCAAATCCAATACATCACAAGTGATGAGACACAGGACAAAAAAGGTGTGAATGTGAAACCCAGGAAAGTAAAAAGAGGCATTAGAAAGTTTAGCTGTGTTAAATGATCTAAATGCAAAGTGTTATGAAGTTCTAGCTTCCTCTTATGTCTTTCAAATGGCACATGCTTCCTTTCACAGCTCACTATGCTTGACTGCTTACAGCTTTGTTGCGCATACAGTGATGTGATTCTACAAAAGGTTTTCCTGTGCTGTGTATAACCTGGGATGTGCAAGTAAATTGATTAGTCTTGCCACCTTATATAGTCACCATCCAACTTGGTAAAGAAACGCTTATTTCTTGTGAGATCCATCTGCTCCATTGGCTGGCAGGTCCCTGAAGCGGCAGAAATCCAAGCCCTGGCCAAGTTTCCAAAGCTCAGAAGAAAGCAAGGCTTTTGTAAAGCTAACTGGGAGAACATGACAGGCATCTGACAATGAAAATCAAGGGCTATCTGGGAAATACAGTCACATTAGCACTGAGTTATTCAATGTGCCTATCATGATGAGTATTGTACTTTCATGTTTAGTAATTACAGCATGGCAACTATAGTATCAGTACTCATCTCTCATCAGTAAACGGTAACTGTCAGTATCCATGTGGTTTGGCAAACCATGTGATAGACTTCTGTGAGAGACAAGCATTTTCTAGCCCACTGAGAAGCTAATTAACAGAAAGACCCAAAAGATTCACTAAAGATTTTGGGAACAGAAGTCTGAACTGGGGTTGAATGCCAGTATAAGCAGGATATTTTAGGCTGCTAGTGTAATCACTCTCTTCACAAACAATGGTTTCTATCCTGAAGCTGGTTCAAAGAAGTACAGATAAACTTGCAATTTATGGCAAAATACAAAACCAAGCCCCTAAATGAATGTGAGACCTTTTATCTTGTCTGAGCCTTGCTCCTTTTTATTATGTCACAATTTACTTTTCTTGGCTCTAAATGCGTTTGTGTGCATTTTTCCTGTGTTTTTTTTTTACTTGTTCATTTTGATCTTATGCACAGTATTATAAGTCTACTCAAGATAAACACACAAAGGCAGATATTGAATTTACACTTTTTTTTTTACCATAAACTGTTTTTTTTTATTTTACAGCTTTCAGATCCCCAAATGTTTTTTACTCCTCTTCTGCAAAGTAAACCATCTACCCCACAATGTACAGTTCTACTCCAGTCTTAGTTTTGACCCATAAAGAGGAAAAATGCCAAAAATTCTGTGAAATTCAGTAGTAAGGTATCTTTTATTTATGACTAATGAGGAAAGAAGCAAGAATTTCAGTGATAAGGAGTAGTACAAAAATGTAAAGCCAAGTTAGAAAAGCTGTGCGTAGAAACCAATAGCAACTGACTGGATTTAGAGCCTCTATAATTTTTAAACACTATGAACATAATTTTATTTTATTTTTTTAAGTATGAGAAACTGAGATAACATATATCACTTGTCGCTTAAGTGAGCACATTTTAAATGTTTAACTACTCTCTTGTACTATAGTATACTGTTTCTCAAGTAAAGCAATTAACATGCTAGATCTGTTGTTTCTGCAAAATGCTTGGATACATAGTAGATGCATCTTAGTGAAAAATAATCAGAAGAGTACAGTGTGACCTGCTTAACTCAATCAACCATTACATGGAATTATTAAAGACTTAGAACCCCAGAAGACAATACTATATACCCACACAAGCAGGTAGATATGAGATAGAGGGTGAGGAGTGTAGACAGGCAGAAATTCTATATGAATTTCAGGGACAATCCCATCTACCTATTTTAGGGCATGACCTTCTTCCAGTGAAAATGCAAGACATATTACTGTGTCTGTGGGCAGTGCCCTCTGCTGAACTGACAGTGTAAGGGAACACTCAGAAATACTGGATGTTTCCATGCTTTCAGGATGCTGTCTGTACAGAGGTCCTTAGAAGGCAAGAACTTGTGAGAGGAGATGAAATCTAATACTACCGTTTTAAAATCACAGTTTAGTAGCTACAGATCATAGTTCAGAAACAGGGGGTCCTATTGTTCAAGCTAACAGCAGCTTAGATGAATTGGAACAAGGTGTTCTGAAAGGAAAGAGCACAGACACTGAGACAGGAAGATTCCCACTTTATAGTTTTGTGATACAGGTACTCAGCCTCATATAAAAGGTCACCATCACCCCTCAGCAGAGCTCATTTACACATCTACATAAGATTAATTTTCTGTAAAGCAAAGGGTGGGACACGGGCACCTGTCTCCTATGACACTTTGGTGCACATAGGATTATGACAATAAGTTTAGTCACTGACATGTTTAGACAGTCTTGAACTGGTCTGGCTTTATAGTATTTACTGAGTTTTATGCCCAATGTGACTAATGCTATTTGTCTTTTTAATAGAAAATACTAGTCATTCAAAGCAGAGCTTCTCTGTAACCTTTAGACCAAAAGATACTGCTAGGCACAAAGAAGCATCTGTCACACATTGATTCTGGTTGTATTAAAAGCATTGTTTAATCCTCATCCCTTTACAACAGGATACATAACTTCAGTATGTTCCAGAAAAAAAACAAAACCAAGTAGATCAAAAATGCAAATAAATATTTGAGCATTACATCAGGTGCCTTCTGTTCCCCTGAATTACTGGCTGTCTTTCAAAAGTCAGTATATTTGCCAAACTCATTGTGCAGTTTGGCTCACCAGATGCTAATAAAAATGCAAATCCTCCATAGAAATCTAAACCCGTTGGCATATTTCAGTACTTGCAGTAATCTCATGCTTACGATTTTATACTTTCACCACTTGACCTGTAGCCTTGTATATTCAGTCCAAGCTTTCGGAAAGCTTTTGCTGATGCAACAGATATAATAGAAGCACTGTGTCCTCTACTATGGATCAGGGAATGTAAAATCATGTTGCCTAAATTTGCCTGCTCCTGTTGGTAAGAATACTTGTGAAATATCTCAACACAACTGCATTGCATGTGTGTCTGCAGCAGTAAAGACTGTTGTCACAGCTCAGTCAGCCACGCTGTGTACTCACTTTTTCAACCTGGCAGTGTAGTACTTCTATGGCTACCATATTACATGCAGGAATCCTGTAAAGAAAAAATATTTATTCAATGCCTATTTTGAGAAGCAAAAAGACAAGAACATTATAATAGCTTAGGCTGAAATTCAGGGTAGAAAAGTGTTCCATCAATCCAGTCAGATATTTTTTGTGTGCCTCTGCTTGGGAACAGATTCTTTGTCTAAAGCTACCACTAGCAGAACATTTGTCTTCCTTCAAACACACAGTCCCACTGGTTTTTATATTTCCCTTCCAGAACAGTAGCTGGATCCCCTCTAAATTCACCAAAATATTAGACAGTGGAGAAAAGGGTAGAAGAAGAAGGTGCACATTTAGGTCAGTCTGTGACATATAGCTCAGATGGGACAGAAGTGTGCCTCTAGACTCAGAAGCACAGATCTTCCAGGTCTCCCATGATAACAATTTCTGATTCCTTCTCTGTCATTCTGTAGAGATGCATGTTTCTTTCCCTTTCCTTGAGACAGAATCAAATATGCTGCTGTCACTCTTGATATGTTATCAAAGATGTCTGTACATTTGTTCTCCACAGATGCCACAGAGCCTCTCCAGGTAAGCTATTCTAGTAACTCATTATTCCTATCATTAAAATGTATTTTCAGGTGTTATGTTGAAATAGTGTATTTCTCTTCTTTCCTCACACAAGATTTGAACCAAGGACCAACCTTGGTATTGTTTTTTATCCAAAACCATTGACAGTTCTATGTTTTGTAACAGTCATAAAGAAATACAGCTATATCCAGTGTTAAAGACTTCCTTAATAGTTTTTTGGCTTGGTTTGGGGTTTGGTTTTTTTTCAAAGATAGAAGTTTTTATATCAGAAATTAAGCCAAGTAATCTTATAGACAGTAAAACTGACCTTTTTGATATAATTCCAATAGTTGCAAAACAACAACTGAATTAAATGAAATATTAATATAAAGAATACCATAAATTAAATGGGACACAAATGTCATACTATTCTTGAAAGAAAATTGACATTAGTAGAAAACCAGACAGGAATTTTGATGCAGTTAAATGACCTGACTGAAAGGAAATTTATATAACCCATCTTCAAGAATTTAATAAAACAATAAAATGAGCAGCAGAGCTGTTTATAAATAAGGAAGATCAAACATGTTCAAGGCCAAGAAGATTGTATATACCAGTTTAGACTGTGTTATCACAAATTTTAAGAAGTCAAAAATTATAGATCCAATAGCACTAGCTGTTGAGAACTGAACTTTCAAAAAGAGTAACAAAAAAAAAAAAGTTAGAGATTTCATTGCAAAGCAATGTACTGTCATTAAAACACTAAAAGCAATACATAATCTGTATTAGAGTCTCAAAAGGTATAATGGTAGGCTACTTTCCAGTATGTACATGCAACCACTTTTCAGTCCATAAGGGCTCAGTGTGTTCTTAGTATGTTTCTGGGTGCCTTACATCCTCTATGTATGGATGGGAGATGAATGGATAAGGACAATTTATTAGTATAATGCACAATGATATGATTCAATACGAATCAGTAGTAGATAATAATAACAACATGAAGACTTTATCTTATGGTGAATATTTATGTTTGCAAGGTGGAGGTCTGGGGATGGTACTTTCTTTGGACAAGAACAGGCAAGTCCATGTATGTAGATTTCTGTGGTAGTCTTTCTTCTCACTTACGACAGTTTCTTCCATTTTTTTTTACCATTTAGATATTAATCACTGGGATAGCATCTGACTATTTCTACAGGATAGCTTAAAAGTATAGAGTACCTAAAACCTAGAACTTCTGATGTTGCATATGTCCTATAATAACCAGGAATATTTCTTGAAATCTGTAGTCTGTCAGGCCACTATTTCATAAATCCATAGAAGATTTGATCATTGCCTGATGATTTATCATTACCTGACCGTTTTGAAAAGTTTTTATTTATTTTTTATGAAAATGTAAGCAGTTGTAGAAGCACAAATATTGAAATGGGGCTATCTTTCCGGATATCTACAAGTAATGTTAAGAAATTTTTATTTTTCTAAAATAAAAGAGTGCCACAATTATCTGAGTACTATAGAATAAACCTGAGTGTTTTGTTAATTATTTGACTTTCCTAGTGAATCTGAAGTTTGTTCCCTCCAGGTTCTATCATATCACACTGGATTATAGCTACACCAGTTTGTATCAACTGACAATTTGCCTCACTAAGCAGAGCACTAATGTGTACCAAATGTTTTATAAGATTTTTTTAATTATTATTACAGTCGTTGTGTTGTGGTATGACTGGAAGCAGTTGAATTGTAGTGGTGAAAGTCAAGGTTACAGACAAAAAGGAAAAAATCAGACTGTTAGAGCTCTCAGAAAGAGAAATAATGGAGATACAGTGCAGCCTCTGAAAGCAACAGTTTAAGGTCTTAAAAAGTTGCTGCCTGCATATGAAAGAAAAATTATGGGGAACCCCCCCACACTTTCTATGTGTGTATCTTGCAAGTAATAGTGAAGAACATGTTTTGAGTGCCGTATGTACAAGTATGGAGGTCACCACTCTGAGGGAGAGGTCTCTTTTCTGCTGGTGAATGGCAGCTCCTGGTGGAGCAATCTAAGAGCAATATTTGTAAGACTGGAAAACAAGAGTTTCTTTGAATAATAAAACACTGGCATAACAAGAAGAAGCAGAAGAGTTCAGTTCTCAGTGCAAGATGAATCTGTAATGCAAACCAGAGGGAAAGTTTCTCTTCAAGATTAAATGGTAAAAAAAACACATGCCTTTGTATTAGAATGTTGAAAAATTTATTGTAAACATCACATCTGTAAGAACAGGTTTAGTGAATATGACAGATTATTTCTACTTGTCACACCACTTTTCTTGCCATCTGTGAATATAAAATATAAATGGACTGTGACACAAAGTTTTTGCTTCAGTCTTCCTGAATTCTTTACTGCAGTAGCCACCACCTTTCTATTATCAAAACTGGAGAACTACTTCTTTTCTTGAAAGGTTAAGTGACTTCTGTTAAGATACAATGCACCTAAAGGATTTTCTGCTGTACTTTTATTTATGAGACATCATTTATCTAAACATGCATTTAGAAAAAACAATTAATATATATATGAGTGAAGAAAGGAGAAAAGATTTTCTGTGTTAGCAAAAGTCTGTAAAACTACACTTTTAAACTTAAATCATTACAAATTGTGTTACCTTAAAGCTATGGCTGATCATTATTTTTCAACAAAGAATATATATGTATTTGTGATTTCATTTATATTTCCATTTCATATTAATTTCATTTTTATTAAAATTGTTTTATAATTAACAGGCAAAATTCCATTTTTCTTTAAGAGTACCTGAACTTTTTTTAAAGAATAGTTGTAGTTCTTGAAATATATTTTTAATTTACTATTTGTTCATTTCTTTATATCCTTTTGGAGTTGTTTGGCATAGGTCCTGGAAAGGAATTCATATGACCTGAATTTTTCATCTCCAGTAAGGATAACTGTGTATGAACTGGCCATTTTTGGCTTCTTTTTTTACCAATAAAGAGAAACGGCCACTCCTGGGGTTAGCACCATCTTTTCACATGGCTATAAAGAACATAGACGCTCAATTCAGTTGCCTTGATGTAGGCATCTTATGCTTCCTGATCCACATCACAGGCTCCAGAACATCTGCCCAAGACTGGCAGATCAGACTCAGAAACATGCCCTTTTGAAGGGGCAAAAGAGAAGCTAGGACTAGCTAGGTGTCTTAAGTGGTGCTAGAAACCTAGGTATAATCTCCAGCAAATGAAGCAAATGGAGCTCAGGAATATAAGCTCTTATGCAAGTATCTACAAGTGTTTACACTTACAGGAGTCATATCCTTTTACAGATACAGTTGTACTTAATAAACATGCTTCATTCTCACTATAGAATGGAGGGAGTTTGCTTCTTTACTGTTGGTTTCTGAATTTCCTTCAGCCTGCTTTCTAGACTAAGGTTCCTTAAAGGTACACCATATGGTACACAGTTGAGAAGGGTAAGTAGTAAGTGAGTTTTAGAACTGCTTTTATAGTCAACCTGTTCTTGACTATTCCTCGACAAGATGTCTGATATATACACACCAACATAAATAGCTCACTCCCTTGAAGAAATGGTGTTCCATAGCCTGGGACTCTGCACCTGAACAGGCAAGCAACCCTGGCACACTGATGCACCACCTGATAGAAGGGTGCCTTGCCTATCACAATGAAAACCAACAGCTTCTAGCCCTGTACTGAGGCCTGGCTTGCACCTATCAAGCCACAGTTCACAGTACCCTCAGAGGACTGTGGTTGAGGCAGGAATCCAGACCGCATCTGAGGACACCATGTTTGAGATAGGGACACAAACAACAACTAGAGTAATTGCCCCAGTAGCGAAAAAAAAAATTATGGACAAGAACAACAGGTCAATATTGATTAGAAAGGGAAGAGGAGGAAGAGGAAAGTTTTGATCAAGGGACCAGTCCTTTCACAAAGAAATTGGAGGAAGGAGTGAAAGAATATAGATAAGCAGAAACTACCTTGTCCATGACCTCATCGGAACTTCAAGATATGTGGAAAGATGATAGCCACCAGCCAGGTGAGTGGATTGCTGTCTGGCTGCTCCGATGCTGGGATAACAGGGCCAACAGTTAGCAACTGGAAGTCAAGGAAGCCCAACGGCTGAGATCCCTTGCTAAAAAGTAGGGAACTGAGAGAGGAATTGGAAGAAAGGCAGGAATCTGCAGTCTCTGGAGATGGCTTCTTTCAAGCGTGAGGGTGAGATATCCATTCAAGGAAGATCTTATGAACTACCGCAGATGAAGGCATCCAGTATCTGAGAGAACTAGCAGTACTGGAAGTCATCTACAATGATCTAAATGATGATGCAGTCTCCAAAGAACCAGAGGATGTCCAGTGCACATGGTCCATGTGGAGGAAGGTGATTCAAAGTGCGCCAGCATCATATTCTAACAGCTTTGCAAGATGTATTGCCCAGATATAGATACACCAACTGTGGAGAAATTGTCTTCTTCACTCCATACCTTTGAAGAAAATCTCTGTACTCCCTTATTGCTACAGGCCAACACCCTGGCTATTAGGGGCACCCCAAGAAATCAGTCCTCTCCTGCTCCAGTCAGAGGGAAAGGGAGCCCCGGGCATGTGCCACACATGGTGCCCTGTGGTTCTTCCTGCATGAACAAGGGGAAGACATGAGGAAGTGGGATGGTGAACCCACCTTTAAGCTGGAAGTCTGTGTATGAATGGGAAGGCAGGTGTTACGAAGGGGTCACCCAAGAAGGCTGTCAGTGTAGGGGCTCTAGAAACACAAGACACAAGAAGGCAATCAACGTTCTCCCAAACACAGAACTGAAATCACCACTCTTAACCCTGGTGAGGGGACTTCTGGTCTGGCACTGCAAGGGTCAGACTGTGAATACTCTGACCAGGAACAGGAATAAAGGGAGGAAAGGTATGACTGGGTATACTGGACTGTGTGGATTCGATGGCCTGGCACATCAGACCCACAGAAGTGTAAGGCTTTGGTAGATGCTGGTGTATGGTGTACACTGATGCCATCAAGGTATAAAAGCACAGAATCCATCTGGATTTCTGGAGTGCCAGAGGGATGTCAAGAATTGCCTGTATTGAAGGCTGAGGTGAACTTAACAGGGGACAAGTGGGAAAAGCACCCCATTGTGACCGGCCCAGAGGGCCCTTGTATGCTTGGCACAGACTGCCTCAGGAGAGGATACTTCAAGACCCAAAAGGATACCAATGGGCTTTTGGTGTAGCCACTGTGAATACAAAGATCAAACAACTACTTACCCAGCCCAGCCTCTCAGAAAATTCCTTCACTGTGGGGCTGCCACAAGCTGTAGAACAGCAGGTGCCCACTTGCTACCAGGACCGTGTGCTGGCAGCAAGATCACACAAACTGAGACTCCAATGGCTCCCATCCATGAGCTGATTCATCAACTGCAAAGTCAAGGAGTGATCAGCAAGGTTCATTCACCTTTTAATAGTCCCATACAGCAGTGCAAAAGTCTGACAGAGGGTGGAGTTTAGCAACAGGCTATCATGGCCTGCATGAAGTGACACCACCACTGATTGCTGCTGTAGCAGACATGTTAGAGTTCCAATATGAACTGGAGTCAAAGGCAGTCAAGTTGTATGCTACAACGGACACTGCCAATGCATTTTTCTCAATCCCTTTGGCAGCAGAGTGTAGGCCACAGTTTGCTTTCACATGGAGGGGTGTCCAATACACCTGGAATTGACTGCCCTAGGGGTGGAAACACAGCCCTACCATCTGCCACGGACTAATCCAAACTGCACTGGAAAAAGGTCATGCCCCTAAACATCTACAGTACATCAATGATATCACCATGTGGGGCAACAAAGCAGAAGTATTTAAGAAAGGAAAAGAGTAATTCAGATTATTCTGAAAGCTGGTTTCACCATAAAGAAAAGCAAGTTCAACAGACCTGCACAAGAGATTCAGTTCTTGGGAATAAAATGGCAGGATGGATGCCATCATGTACCTATGGATATGGTCAACAAGATAGCAACTATGTCTCCACCAGCTAACAATAAGGAAACACAAGCTTTCCTAGGCCTTGTGGGGTTTTAGAGAATGCATATTCCAGGTTATAGTCACTTTGTGAGCCCTCTTTATTGAGTAACCCCAAAGAAGAAGTATTTTGAGTAGGGTCCTGAGCAACAAGCCTTTTGAGCATATGAAACGAGAAATAGTTCATGCAGTAGCTCTTGGGCCTGTCCAGAGAGGACTAGCTGTGCAAAATGTACTCTACACTGCAGCTAGGGATCATGGTCTCACCTGGAGCCTCTGGCAGAAAACATTAGGAGAAACTTGAGGTTGATTGTAAGGGTTTTGGAGCTGGGAGTATCAAGGATCAGAAGCCTACTACACCCCAACTGAAAAAGAGATAGTAGCAGCATGTGAGGGGGGTTGAGCTGCTTCAGAAACTGTTGGTACAGAAGCACATCTTTTGGCACCGTGATTGTCTGTGCTACACTGAATGTTGAAAGGAAACATCTCCTCTACGCATCATGCAATCAGCACTACATGCAGTAAGTGGGTAGTGTTGGTCATGCAACAAGCTTGACTGGGGAAACCCAACCACCCAGCAATTTTGGAAGAGGTCATGGACAGAAGGCAGAGATTTTGGAGCATTGCCTGAGGGGGTGGCTCTTGCCCAAGGGGCAGCACCATTTAATGAGTTATTGGAAGATGAAAGGCATTATGCCTTGTTTATTGATGGATCCTGTTGTGGTGGAAACCACGTGGTGGAAACCATGTAGAAATCCTTGTGATAGAAAACCATCAGAGGTGGAAAGCTGCTGTATGGAGTCCCACAAGACAAGTCTGAGGCCACTGAAGAAGGGGAATCAAGCCATTCTGCAGAAGTGAAAGCCATCCAACTAGCCCTAGACATTGCTGAATGAGAAAAGTGGCCAATACTCTGTCTCTATACTGATTCCTGGATGGTGGGTAATGCCCTGTGGGGGTGGCTGCAACAGTGGAAGAAGACCAATTGACAGCACAGGGGCAAACCCATCTGGGCTGCTGGATTGTGGCAGGATATCACTTCCTGAGTAAAAAACATGGCTCTAAAGGTATGTCATGTAGATGTTTACATGACCAAAAACTGTGCCACTGAAGAACATCAACACAATGAACAGGTAGACAGGGCTGCCAAAATTGAAGTAGCTCAGGTGGACCTGGACTGGGAGCATAAGGGTGACCTATCTGTAGCTCAATGGGCCCATGAAACATCAGGACATCTAGGGAGAGATGCAACATGCAGATGGGCTTGTGATTGAGGGGCGGACTTGACCATGGATGCTATCACACAGATCATTCATGAATGAGAAACGTGCTGCAATCAAGTGAGCCACACAAGTAAAGTCTCCCTGGAATAGAGGGCAGCAGCTGGGTTTTCAATATGGTAAGACCTGGCAAACTGACTATATTGGACCACTGCCACAAATACACCAAGGCAAGCATTATATACACACCATGGTAGAAGCAACTACTGGGTGGCTTCTGAGAAAAAGCTTTGTTCATTGTCTGAGTGCCAGGTTGCAGAGTGATTATGCCACACCTGTCTGCAATGAGGGGCATGCCCAAAGCCTCCCAATGAAGGCTGTGCCCGTAATTCTGTGCACATCTGTTTGCAATGAAGAGTGTGCCCAAAGCTTCCCTTATCTTAAATATTGGGGAAGAAGAGACCCCCTCAGGTGAGTATGGAGGAAGCAAACAGTTTGGTGGAGTGTGAGCTGGCTGTCAAGGTGCTTTGCTGCACATAGGCATATTCTAGAGCAGAACTCAGGTGGATAAATGGTTGTATATAACCAGTGTTTGTGTATGTAATTAAAGATCTCACTTGGGGTATGTGCCTTCATATGCCATACCCTGTAAACCACACCACGGCCCAGAACACCATCTTAGGTGACAAAAGATGAATTTTGTGGTGGCATGGTACTCCAGAAAGAATTGAATTGGACAATGGGATTCATTTCCAAAAATCCTTATGAACTCCTGGGCAAAGAAACATGGCACTGGATGGGTGTATCACATCCCCTATTACCCACAAGTCTCTGGAAAGATTAAGAGATATAATGGACTGTGAAAAACTATGTTGAGAGCATTGGGCAATGAGGCATGGAAGTATTGAGACACAAGTTTAGCAGAAGCAACCTGGCTGGTTAAGACCAGAGGATCTGCTAGCTGCCCTGGTCCTCTGTGAACAAAACACCTACATACTGTGGGTGGAGATAAGGTCTCTGTAGTGCACATAGGGAAATGACTGAGGAAGGCAGTGTGGATTGCTCCTCCCATGGGAAAAAGCAAACCCCTTCATGGGATTGTCTTCGCTCAAGGACCTGTGGTGTACTGGGTGAGTAATGCAGAATGATGGGGAGACTTGGTGTGTGCCTCAAGGAGATTTAAACTGGGGGGAAAAATAATGTGATGTGAGTTGTATGTTATAGGAAGTAATGTAGCAGGAGTGACCTGAACGGATGAAGAGTGAGATTTGCAAAGAACCAGATGAGTGCAACGATGAACCAAACCAAGCCAGTGCTGGTGCCCAACAATCAAACATACTGCTTCTCCTGTCCTGACTACCTATCTTAGCAGGTGGGGCCCAAGTCATAGCCTTTTGTGAACATCTGAAGGGCTAAAGGTAGCTCATGGAATGGAAGAGTAATATATGTTTGTTAAAGGACAAGGGATCGTAGTTAATGAGAATGTATAAATCTGTATGTTGGGTATAAAGATGGTTTAGGTATGTAGTTTAGGTTGTAAGTGTCGGTAAGAAGGAATTTTAGTAGTGAGAATTAAATACAATGGAATGGCTAGAAGAGACATATATATGTATATATTCCACACAAATGGAAGTATCAGGTCTGGCTGAGCCCCATAGCAGCCCTCACAGTGCTGTGCTTGTATTGGTAGCTGGAAAGGTGTTGATAACGCACCAGTGTTTTGACTGCTGCTGGGCAGTGCTCACACAGCACCAAGGCTTTCTCTTAATTTTTCCCCCTCCACCCCACAGTAGGCTTGGGGTGGTCAGGGTCTTGGGAGGGGGCCATAGCCAGGACAGCTGACCCAAAGTGACCAACAGGATATTCCATATCATATAACATCTTCTTAGATATAAAAGCTAAGAGAAAGGAGGAGGAAGGTGGAGGCATTGTTATTTACGATGTTTGTCTTCCAGAGCAACTGCTACTAGTACTGAAGCCCTGCTTCCTGGGAAGTAACTGAACATCACCTGCTGATGGGAAGTAGAGAGTAATATCTCTTGGTTTTCCTTCACTTCAGTGTGCACAACTTTTGCTATTGCTTCATTAAACTGCCCTTATCTTGACCCACGAGGGGTTTTTTCCATCTTATTTTCTCCTTCTCTGTTCTTCTGAGGTGGGGAGTAATAGAGTGGTTTGGTGGGCACCTGGCATTCAGCCAAGGTCAACCTACCACAAATGGAAAAGGGTATCCTCAGAGGACAATCTTCAACACAGTTTGATTAATGTTTGGCAGACTTCTCCAACGGTCTGACACATGATTATTGGCTGTTCCTATTGTGAAATGCCCATACAAGATAAAAGAGATTATGTGTTTCTGAGTGCATATGCATGCTACTGCATGCTACGATTCTCAGAAAGACACAGTACATTTAACAATAAGTAGTTCCAAGGAGAGGAACATCATTAGAAGAAATGTCTTATATTTTCTTCCTGGAAAATAAGGCAATTCTATATTTTTATTTTGAGATAGTATTTTGGGGTGCAGGTGAGAGACATGCTGAGCAAATCTATAAAGTAAATAATCATACTCAGTGAAAGCAGATAGTTAGTTCTCACAAATGAAAAGAGGTCCTCTACAAAAATATAAGAAGTAGGACTTTTATACTGATTATTGATTCTAATTGCAGAAATTTTTTGAGTTGTTACAGCATCTGACATCAACAAATTTACTATTATCACTACTTATCCAACATCTGTTGATCTGTGCTTGTCATGGTAATTCCTTTATATTTTAAAAAATATGCAGTAGTCTTCATTGTTTCATAATGTTCATTTATTAGTTAGGTGCTCTCTTCCTTTTTGAAAAAATATCTTCAAAGATAGACAAAATCTTACAAATCTATGTCTTTGTTGTTCCTGTGTACTTTACTTAGCTGAAAATAGCGAGAATGCATATATACTACTTTAGACTGCCAAAAAGAATATGAGTATAAGAAAGAATAAGATTTATTTTTGGTAATCATTACTTAGATGTGTTTATTAGAGATAGGTGTGAATGCAGAAGACATCAAAGCCTTTCATAGAAAATGCAATTATTATCAAGTCTGAAAGTTTGCTTATTCTTCCTGACACTCTGAATGTGCTGTTTGCAACTTATTTCAAAGGGTGAATGCATTACAACAAAAACATGACAGAAGAAGCTTGGAAACGAAAAGTACTCAGTGCTCAGAGCTGGCGTATCTACTTGGAAAAAACAGAATCAGAAAACTACTTGGAAATATGCACATTTGGAGTGTTAAGGCTAGAGAAACCTACCCTTACAGATCTTCCACTCATATCTTCTGATGATGACTAAGCACTGCAGAGGTGGCTGTATAATAGCGGTAGGAGTAGAAGGATTTTGAATGCTAAAGCAAATACAGATTGAAATGTCAGATAGGAATCTCTAAGATGTCTCTCTCTTTTGCATTAAGGTAGGCAGCCCTATGGAAAAGTTTCCACTTATTGTTTATGAAGGATTGTTGACTGTGCTGGTTTTGGCATAAATCCAAAACATAGCCCCATACCAGCTACCATGAAGAAAACTAACTCTATCCCAGCCAAAATCAGCACATGCGGTTACAACCTTCCTGCTTTGTAAGGAGCCCTGTGGACGTCCTTACAACTATTGGACTATGCTGGGTGCAAGTTTTCTATGACTTATTTATTGCTAACAATAACTAAAGCACAGATAATGGTCTCAGAGTAGTATTTTTGTTGAAAGGTAGATGAGAGACCGTCATGCATCCTGATGTACTTACCTCATCATAGGACAGAGAAAGGATCAGTAAGAAGTTCACAGGAATTTTTATTATGAGCAATCCTAACACATTCAAGCTAAAAGGGAAGTTCCTTGGCTACCTTTTCTTCCATTTTGTGCTTGTATAAGAACTAATAAAATCTTATCTCTGGATTAGAAATTTGAGGTTACAAAGTATAAGGAAACCAAACACCTTTTTTTCTGTCTTGTTCCAAAGCATTTTTCTTTCAGGTAATACTTGCTAATGCCTGCTATTTGCTATGCTGTCAGTCTGAACATGGCATTTTGTTTATCTCTTTCATGCTACAGATAGTAATGACCAAAATTTTTCAGAAATAAAAACTCACAATGGACCTTCTATTGCCAAGAAGCAGTAAAAGAATAGCATAGCACTTATTTTCTACAGGACTTTTAACAATGTAATAACAATTATGATTAAAAGAAAAGAATAAAATGGCATAGTTCATGTAATGACAACTGACACCTCCTAGTTCTTTGGGCCTTTTAAATATTGTATGTCAGGCTACAGGAAGCTTTGAAAGTAAATCTCAGAAGATTTATTCCAGGAAAAAAGTTTTGTACCATAATATCTCAGAACAAATTTTTCAGCTCAGTCAGTAGGTCTTGCTGATACAAACCCTCAGAGAACCAGACCCAGTTAATAAATTCTTTGGTATATTCAGCCACCTTTTAATTTTACCTTCAACAATTTGCAGCTATATAAGCCTTCATTTCATAAATCTAAAGAAAGAGGTATATAGCCACTTAGTATACATGCAAAGTACAAAATCTTTCCTCCAAATAGTAATAAAAATTACACTAACTGTTTAAGGCTGAAGTTCATCAGTAAGTCGTGGATCAATTCTTAACTACCCACAAGACTATTTTAAGTGTATCTAGTATTACACTATATGATTTGTGCTCTTTCTGTATTCCCTTCTTTAAAAAAAAAAAAATTGAGCTGAAATACATACAAGCTAACTTTAAAAAGACAAAATATTACCCTTGACAGCTTTCATATATGGTTTCAGTCATCTGCCACTGTCCCTGTACCTTTCCTTCTTTGTCACACATGAAAAGGAGATTCTCACCAAGATGACAACAATGTGGTTAACCCTTTGGGCAGCTTTTCTTACAGAATGGGTATGAAATCTCATGCATCTGTTTGTGCCTGAATCATCAACAGAAAGTCCAGCTGTGCCAGAATTGTCCCATCTGACAAGGTGAGAATTCAGGCTGAAGTGGTGAGGCTTTTTTTCCCAGTTTATTGGAGGTCATGTGTGTGATAATGCAGATGAGGCAAAGTGTATGCAAGAAGGATTTGCTGTGTCTGTCTGCGTGGGGAACATGGATAGCTGGAGAAACCAAGATTCACCACGGGGCTGCATGGGGATGCCAGCCTGCAGCCATTAAGGACTTCCCTGGTTAGTGATGTGTGGTTCACTGCTCCCATGTCTCTTCTCTCACAGCATCTTTATCTCAGTTTCACTCCATGCTTCTTTATTCCTCTTCCTGTCTCCTCCCATTAAACCTGTGTTTTCAGTATCTCTGCTTCCTTCACTTTTCTTACCACTGGGCCTATAACTTTCTTAGTATTTCCCCATTTTCCACTAACCTGTGTTACTGACATGTTCGTGTTTTAAGCTTTTCTACAGACCAGTGTCTATCCTGTCACTTAGATCATTAACTCTATTCAATGAACATGCTTAAACGATAAAACCCATCAAAATGGTTTATTTAGGTTAAACACATTTAGTTTGGATTCAGGTTAGACACAAAAATAGATGGAGCTGCTCACCTACTTGCTCCTTTTCTCAGAGAAGGCATTAGTAATGTGTACAGTTTTAGACCAACATGTTTTCTTTTAATTGCTGCCTGCTTAATTAAGTCACTTATAAGAAGTGACTTTTGTACTGTCTGTTACCATTGTACCACAGAGATAACATAGAATCATCAGAAACAATGTGACTGATAAAATTCATTTTCTCCTGTGGAAATGAAAATATGTTTTCTTTCTTATTTTATAATGTGGACCATTTCACTAAGCTGGTTTACAATACAACTCCAATAGTTACACCATCATCAGATGTCAGTGCATTTGTAGAAACAGGGAGCTGAGAAAGCAAAGGGAGAAGTGGCAAAAATTTCTTAACCAGCTTTTGCAGTGCAGAAAGCACTCAATTAGATTTACTGTCCTAGAACTTAAGAACTATTCTGAAAGGTATGGCTAAAATCACAGCTGAGATTCTGTAAGAAAAAATAATAAAAAAAATAAAAATAAAAACCAGTAAAATGACAGTAGACATTTGGGAAAAAAGTTTTGGTTCTCCCCTTGTCAAGATCAGGGGTTAGACATGAAAAGTTTCTCTACATCAGCTCATTCCACATCACCCCATCCTAATCTCCTCTCAATCAGGCTGTTCTCCTTCTCCTGTGTCTTTTATGTATTTCTGAATAAAGTAATATTCAGCTTCAAACTGAGGTATTTGAGTCTAAGCCTCTGCACGTAGGTGTTTACAGAAAAGCCTAAGTTCTCACAAAGTCAAGGAGATCCACTCAGCACATTCGTATGAGTCAGAATAACTTTTCAGTTCACGCCAGATTAGACATCTCTATTTGGATGGATGAAATAGCTCTAAATATTGTTTGCTGTATTGTCTAGAAACTTGATTTAATTGTGAGAATAAAAATTTTAGTGATACTGGAATTGCAGTAGGACAATTGACCTTTAGTTCTTAGTCTGGTATCTTGGGGCAAAGCAAGAGTAGGACTCATTTGATATTTTCAAGCCCTGTGTGGACGCTTTGGTTGGCACAAGGTGTTTCAAATTGTTCTACATGTTTAGGTTTTGGCAATTGAATTGAGCTCCCAGTTTATGTCTAAGCATTACATTGTAGGCAGGTACATTAAGATTTTGAATATCACTGAAGATGTTGAATAGGTTAGGTCATACCATAGAACACTGTCCTTGCTGGGTCTGCAGAGCCAGATTCTGATATCTTAATTTCTGTTTCCTGAGTAGTATATTTAGCCTTCTTCAGGAAGTTAACTATAACTTTATATATATTATGTTATACTTTATACCACTGTAGTTTATTATATAAATTTTCTGCTTTCTGCAGGTTGAGGGTTTTTCTGAAATTTTTGTAATATACTTAGCAAAACAAGAATGTCTTATTCAGAAACTTGGTAGATAACCTAACTTTGTAATTGTGGAGTTTTTCTCAGAAACTTGGTTGATAATCAACTATTTATTGTCTCAGAGTCTGTTACATAAAACTGGAAGACCACAGACATGCTTTTTTATATGGGTCAAGCAATATTTTACATTTGATAGGGATACTAGAAAGAACAGTGAAAACCTATTTAAAATATTCAAAGAAGAACCTACAAGTATGATCAGATGTAAATAGCTTTTATTGGGCTGTGTAGTAGTCATTTGCATATTTCTGTGTTTCCAAGATCACATATTTAATTTAATTTCTTTTTTATTATTTTTCTTGAGATCCTGCACTTAATATTATATTTTATTATGAAGTTTCTTCATTTTTTTTGGTTATTTGATGTATTTTAACTTTAAATAATTCACTAACAGCAGTAATAACCAAGCAAATTAAAAATTCCTAATATGGTTTGGAGGACTCCAAAAGAGTTTTTATATTTAGACCTATTTAGACCTATTCCCTTAGTAATTCAGTTGAAGTCTTTGGCTGTTGAAACAGTTTATACTTTGTGTCATGTGTCATTGAACAAAGAAAGATAAATTTAGGTTATGCTCTGTCTACTAAAGTTTATCAGTTATTCTTAGAAATATCAAACATCTATCAAAAATCCTTGAGTTGACAAACTCATTATAGTTAGAAAAATTTCTGAATCTGAACCTAAATATTTCTTTCTTTTGCTATTCTAGCAAATGACATTACTGTCAGTGTCATGAAAAACTTTCCAATAGGTATCGATGCTCTTCAGTGACTGTCCTGAAACAGCTTTAACAGAATAGAAAAGTTTCTTTTGTCAATGTTGACAGTTCAGACAGGTTCTTTTTGCAGGTTTTTTACTTCTTTCAAGAATGAGAATCTGAAAGTAAAAGTATTACCTTTTTTTTTTTTTTTTTTTTTTTTTCCCCAGAAATATTTTGCTTTTTGCTAGTCCTATTATAATCAGGGTACTTCCCACAGTGATGAAAGTTATCATTGTAAATGATCCATATGCTTCAATCATTTATCAAGAAGCCACAATTAGGCTGCTTTTGTTGAAGTAAAAGAAACTGAAGTTTCTGGAGCAATGAACTCTCTTCAGTCACAGATTTTTCGTCACAATCTACATCATGTTCAAGAGCAAAGAGCACTAATATACCTACCTTTTCCATTCTTGGTCATTTGGTGGTCCTCATTGTTTATGGAAACATTTTGATTTGCATTAATTTCTTTTTCAGCTGCACTTAGAATTGCTCTACACACATTTCCTCCCATCCAAAAAGCATACTGGACTTATAGGAAAACCCAGGGACTATTGCCAACATCAGATACTTGTTACACACACTATGCTACTAGAAAACTGCTTCTTCCCTGAAAAGATTATAACTAAAAGAGGCAGTGCAAACTAATGTTAGGAAAAATGAAGTATCACTCTTGCCATTTGGAGGTGGTAAGACATAGTCAAGTAATTAACTTTTCAAATGGAAGCCATGTTATATATATATATGTTCGTTCACTTACACATTTGTATAACTACCTGACTCAATGAAAGATTACCACCAAATCCCTTTCCAGCAAACTGACTGTAAAATTCTCCTTCAGAGAATGTGCTTGCTTCAAACACATTTGCATCATGTGTTTTCTCCATACAGTTCAAAGCATTATTTTACATCAAAATAACACGTTTTCTTGCAATAATGATTTTATGGCAACTCTGTGAAAATACATGCAACATATTCACTTCTCACACATATTTCTGAAGTGCTTTTTATTCATATTTTACCTCTCTAACCTTTTGAAGAAATGGACAAATGTGGCTTGGTTTTAGCCCCTTCTTCAGGATGATGGGTATATAAAAGGTTTTTGGTTTATTATTCTTGTATAAAACTCAATTAAAAAGTAACCTTTTTTACTTCAGCTTTAGTTCTTAACATTTCATATCATGGAGTTGTGATTTAATAATATTTTTTTCCATCACTATCATTCCACACTAATATAAGTGAAGGAAACTGTTAAAAAAATAATAATGTCTGTTATGCATATAGGCAATACCACCAGTGAAAAATATTCTCCCACAGACTTAAAGTCATATATTTTAACTGGTTATTTCCTTATTTTCTTGACTTATTTTTTTCCCCAACAACTTGTCTATTTCACATATTTAATTTCTATTCCCAGGTGCTTGATTTGTCTTTTTTTAACAATTACATCTCTAAGTTATTCTTGGCATTTTGGTAATATTAAAGTAGCTCTTTTGTACATGCTTAAGGCCTTTGGGGTTTGGTCTTTTTTCCTCACTGTTAGTGGTGAAAAATTGCTACCTTGCTGGTGTTGGTAACAGCAATAATGTCAGAAGTTTCCTTTGCTACCTTAAGACACTGAGCTATGAAACATTTCACAGAAAACAGAATGCAGAGCCCAGACTGGACATGACTACACCTCTCTGTACTCCAGGTTCCACTGGTATGTTGTAAATAGAGTGTATTTGTACTGTAAATAAAATAATTTCTAAAAAACAGTCTTCATGCAAGTCAATTATTTTCAGAATTATGCATAGATATATGTATTCCCCAAAGCCGAGATCTGATAAACTAGTTGACCTCTGCTGGCTAATGCACAACCATGTTTTACATAAAGTTTTGAGCTGCTGTAGAAATTGTCAATGCCAATGACATCTATTGACACCAGAACTATTCATGGAAATGTGCCAATTTTGAAGAAACCCTGATAGATGCGATATTTGCTCTCAGCTGCAGAAAACACAAGTACAAATCTTTGTCCAGTTAACATTTTGTTACTTCCACGAAGTGGAAATTTCCCATCAAAAGCCTTTAGATGAAGTATATGTAATCAGGCTAGTACTTTAACAATTAAGGTAGTCTAATCTGGTACTGTAACCTACTAGCTACTGAATCTATATCCTTACTTTTTTCTGTGGAAGGTACTGTACACTATAGAGGATTAAAAAAATAATTAAAAACACCTCATTGGAAGAAAAATTTTTTTCACGTGCAACTCTAAGAGTTGACACTCCACTAGTATTATCCATGGGTAGGTAAGGAGGGACTTTTCTGTGTTGGACTCAGACACATAAATTGTGTCTATACAGCCTGAGGAGAAAGAAAGGTCTAAAGGAAGTGTCTAGGTTACGGGAAAAGGAAAGAGGATGTGCCTTTGAAAGCTACCAGAGGGAAATTGTTCCCACTTAAGTGCACTTATGTCTAAATTAGTCATTAATGGACTCTGTTTCAAGTGGGTAAGGACAGAACATGACTTAGAGCAAATGAGTAGAACCTATTTTTTTCAGTAAGACAAACTGTAGTTTAGCTATGTGACTGCCTCATGTAAAGGAAAGACTAGAAGGAAGTGAGACAACACAGGAAATAGAGAACACATAAAGGTCTTCTCCATTCAAAGGTCTCCTCAATTAGTCAGGAAAATACTCTAATAAAGAAAATAAAATATTTGAGACAAACAGAATACCACAAAGACAAATGAAGGCAGTGCTACAAGAAACAGAAAAGAAATCTTGATCTGTTGAAACAGATTAAATCAGTGGTGAAATTTTACAAAGTTGGAGATGTAGTGAAAGCTTTGGGAGGATCTGATCATGTTTTAGCTGATAAAGCAAACAGGTTTTTGGATAAACAAAAGAGATATGGTGGAATTAAATATAATTTTTTTTGTGGAAAAAAATAAAAGATAGCTTTATGAAGCAACAGGACTTACTGATGGGTTATAGGTGGTGCTATGAGGCCTGCTACCATGTGCAGTAGCCCTTCTGCGCTGTGACTTCAGCTGGCTTTTCCTCTGAGCAGTTATACTGCCAAGAGAGAAAGGCATCATAACTGCAGTAGCAACACTCAGACATGGAACAGAAGACAATTTAATGCACTGTAGTGCACCAGGACAACCATTTCTCAATAACAGAAAGTTGACTTATGTCCTGACACGTTTTTCCTCTTTTCTGCCCAATGTTCTCTGGAAACCAATCATAAAAGTTTCTCTTTACCAGATATATATAGCTTTCAAATAATATATTAAAAAAAAAAAAAAAGAGAGAGAGAATGGTGCACACACAGTTTAGTAATGCATATAAGCCATAAGGAAAAAAAAAAAATCACCTGATTTTTTAGTATGTCATATGAACTGTCTCACAAACTTTAGGAACTAGTAAAATTTGAGTATGGTCAGCAGCAAAGCTCCTTCTGTGATTATAGACACTAATATTGAATATATATAATGATAATTTAAGGGTTTTTTAGTCAAAATCTATATGAATTATAATGTAGTATATGTTTTATTTAAAACTGAATTTTTGTTGTGTTTCAGATCCTTGTTCCATGATATGAAAAATTCTTAAATAAAACATTTCTGTGCCTTTTAAATAGCTAGTATAATTATTTTTAATTAAATTTAATTTCTTAAAATTCTTGACTGTTTTAGCTGCAATTTACATTTAAAACATCATCCAAGTTACATATAAGTAAAGCAGAAACTTGCAATGGACTATTTCTGGAAATTCTTTTGACTCATGGTGTTGACAAGTATCAACTTTAATTATCTTCTGTTATTATTTTAAAAATCAGAGGTCTAATTCAGATTTATGGTCTCCTGTTGCAGTATTAAAGCATCAAGAGAAAATGCCAAGTCCCCATGATCTAACTGCTACAGATGATTCTGCAATGCTTTACCCTCAGTTAATTCACTAAATCTATGTGTGTAACATATTTCAAATCACAATCCAAGGAAGACAAAAGCAATGTTTGCCATATATGGAGGGAATTAAAATTTAGGGAAGAGCAACATGAAAATGTAGTGAATAGACTAGTGTTACACTGAAAATCTTGTAAATCCTCTAGCAGGCATGGAAGGAGCATGTTATGTAGTCAGAACTTAGATTTATCATTGGAGTAATTGCACTTTTAACAATCTCATCAAATATAACAAATGGCTGTAAGTAATCCTATAAAACAAAGGGCTATTGTTCCGCCTTCCAAGGGTCTGTCACGCCTTTGCCCCTGGCCTGGGCAGCTGAGTCATTCACAAGTATTTTTACCCTTCTCCTCCCTCCATAAACAACAACAAACCCCTCATTATCCTGTGTAAATATGACTCATTGGAAGTTGCTTGAAGGAACATCAGATGGAATAATCCTTCAGGACAATTTTATGAAGTGACTCCTTAAGGCTCCACAGACAGCCTATATGGTGGTCTATGAATAAAGAAATTAATTTCAAAGAGCCTTGTGATTAGGATTTGTGTATGGTTAGGTTGATTAGAGCTAGAACTTGCTAATTGGTGGAGAACAGCATGACTGAGATGGAATAAGGTATAAAATATAAAATAACACTGTTAAAAGCCCTAGAAAAGTAGAAACAGGAAGACGTTAAGAGGAATTGAAGGATGAAAGGGAAAAAGATGGATAAAAGTCCATGTAGATGGCCACAGAAGTACTTTGAAAAGACCAAAGGAGGCACTTACACTATCTAGAACAGATAAGACACTGATAATAAAAAGAACTTGGATTCAACTTTAGAAACAAAATTCTAGTGGAAATACGGACTCAGAAGTGATACATCTTGGAAATAATATATACATGTGCTAAAGAAAGTCCTGACAATATGAAATTCTTTATGTTACTCTGAATGTTGCATCATATGGCACCTAACTTATATGGCACCTAACTGTAGGCTTTGCTAGAAATATTTTTTAAACAAAGTTTTCCAATCTTTGCATCATTCACTGAAAAAGTGTAAGCATCATTTGAGTCTGAGCTTCCTTAAATCAAACCCAAACATTTCTTTCTTCCTTATGCTTTCATCAGAAAGGTCAGAACTCTGTTATCTCCACTTGGACAAGAATTTAACTCCTTGTTAATGAGTTGTTAGTGAACATGAGACTGTTCATATGACATACTAAAGCAAGATACTGGGGGGGGGGGGGGGGGGGGGGTTATGCCTTTCCCTGCCTCTCATTCTATTTACCATTCTGTCTTTTTTGATGCTTTTCTCACAAGGAACACTTCAGCAAATGATCAGAAAGAGAAGACCCAAAGTTCTTCTAACATCACAGCAGTGGTTTGGGACGGTGAATATGATGTAAACTGTTCTACAGATTTATGTTGGATTTTTATTATTTTTTTATATGCTGCTTTTAAATAGGTCAGGCTCTAGAAATATTGAGCTAGGCAAATATGGAAGAAATTTAAGAAGACAAAACTGCCTTTTGGTTTGCAAATAAAAAAATCAAAGCTTTATTGTTTTTAAGACAACTGGACAGCAAATGTTGGATGCATAAGACAGAGTAATTTACAAGTGATGATTAAAGTAATAAGAGATGTTGTGCAAGTACCTACTAAAGCCAACTGAAAAAAGCAATTGAGCACTACCAGCAGAAAACTGTGTACTTGACTGTTTTTGATAGCTACTACTAAAAACTTGAAGATATTTCCCAGTGCTGATTCCTCTTAAATGCTGCATCTTCACACAAGATGCACTACATATCTCCTCTAAAGAATCTTTAATTAAATAAATATCATCTAAACATGAACAAAGGAACCATAAAGAATGAAATCATCAGTCTTCCAAGATTTAGGATGTGCTTTTCAGATTACACAGTCAAATATTTTGGCCATAATAGCAGAGGTGCCAGCAATAACCATGTAACCCACTACTATAGAAACAGAATCACAGAATAACAGGATCATTTAGGTCGGAAAAGTCCTCTGAGATCATCAAGTCCATCTGTTAACTCAAGACTACCAAGTCCATCACTAAACCATGACCCTAAGCACCAAATATACATATTTTTTAAACATTTCCAGGGATGGTGATTCCACCACTTCCCTGGGCAGCCTGTTCTAATGTTTGACCACCTTTCCCTTGAAGAAATTTTTCCTAATATCCAATCTAACACACACACACACACACACCCCCCGGTGTAACTTGACGTCAATTTCTTTTGTCCTGTCCTTCTTATGTGGGAGAAGAGACCTATCCCCACCTGCTTATAACCTCCTTTCAGGTAGTTGTAAAGAGCAAGAAGATCCCCCCGAGTCTCCTCTTCTCCAGACTAAACAATCCCAGTTCCCACAGCCGCTCCTTGTAAGACTTGTGCTCCAGACCCTTCACCAGCTTCACTGCCCTTCTTTGAACATGATCCAGGACCTCTACATCCCTCCTGAGGTGGTGGGTCCAAAACCAAACACAGTATTTGAGATGCAGCTTCACCAGTGCCAAGCCCAGGGGCAAAATCACTTCCCTTGTCATGCTGTCCGCACTGTTTCTGATACAATCCAGGATGCTGTTGGCTTTCTTGCCCACCTGGGCACACTGATGGCTTATGTTCAGCCAGTTGTCAACCAGCACCCCCAGGTCCTTTTCTGCTGGGCAGCTTTCCAGCCACTCTTCCCCAAGCCTGTAGCATTGCATGGGGTTGTTTTGACCCAAGTACAGGACCCAGCACTAAGCCTTGTGGAGCCTCATACAACTGGCCTCAGTCCAATCTGTCCAAACCCCTCTGCAGAGCCTTCCTACCTTCAGGCAGATCAACACTCTCCTCTCCCAACTTGCTGTCATCTGCAAACTTACTGAGCGTGCACTCAATCCCCTCATCCAGTTTGTTGATAAAGATATTAAACAGAATTGTCCCCAATACCGAGCCCTGGGGAACACCACTTGTGACCAGTCGCCAGCTGGATATAACTCCATTTACTGCAACTCTTTGGGCTTGGCCATCCAGCCAGCTTTTTACCCAGTGTAAAGCACACACATCCAAGCCATAAGCAGCCAGTTTCTCCAGGAGAATGCTGTGGGAGATGGTGTCAAAGGCTTTACTGAAGTCTAGGTAGGCAACATCCACAGTCTTTCCCTCATCCACTAAGCAGATCATCTTGTCATAGAAGGAGGTCAGGTTTATCAGGCAGGACTTACCTTTCATAAGCCCATGCTGGCTGGGTTTTTCTTGTCTTTATTCATACCACATTAAAACATCTTTCAAAAGAAATTATTTTTCTCATGACTTCCAAGGACGTGGAAGGTTTTATGAAGTGCAAGGTTTCATCTTGATAATCATATTATTAATAGGTTCTTTAAAGAAACTTACTGCACATATAGAAAATCTTGAAAATGTGATTAGAATATGTTGGTTTTATCAAACTATGCCAGAAATACTGAAAAAGTTTACTTCTAACTTATTAATTTCACTTCTTTTGTCAGCAAACTAATAATAGTTCCAGAAAACAATTTAGAAGCCTGGTCCACAGACAATCCAACAATAAAGTTAGCTATTTAGGTCCAGCTAAGGATGCCATCATACCCTTAATCTCGTACTGCACTGCTGATTGGAGACATAGGGTTTTTTGCATCTCTATCAAGGACAGAGGGAGTGCTTTTAATACCATCATTTAAAACTGAATAGAAACAGCTGTGTATATATCCAGTCCCAGAAGTAAACTTATTCTCAGTCTCCCTCACTACTTGTCTGGTAAACTTTGAAACTTAAATCCCTATTTCTACAGTTTATTTGGGCATAGCAGCTGTTACATGGCCTATTTCTGATAGTTAGATCCTGACTCCAAACAGGTGACATTTCAAGTGGTGTTATGCCCATTGGGAAATTTATGATTGGGATCATCAAAATTGTGGAAGTGTAATTTTTAAAAGCAAATATTGCATCATCTTGTGTTGTCTGTGGTACAAAAGGAAAGTAACGTGAATGTCACCTTTCAGCTTATATAATCTAAATATACAGGGAACGTAGTCAGTCCAATATGCAATTAAATGTGTTTTCTTTTTGTCTGTTTTTGTGTTTCTTTTCCTCTGTGTGTGTGTGCATTCATATACAAATATTTTTACACATATAATTAAACCAGAAAAAAAGATAGAATATCATATATTTGCCTCTCTAGCTAATCACTCCTTCTCTGAGAAAGGAGTATATAAACTACCTATCCTACTGACCAAAATTAATAAATGTTGTCTCTCTCCTTTTTGTATTTCTGCTAATAATTTCTATTATTATAATTATTTTGAGTTTTCCCTTATTTTTCCCAGCCATAGAGCTGTATTTTGGAATCAAAATAACAGAAAAGAAATAAAGTAAAATAGGTAAATTATCTCTTCAGTCTTTTTTAAGGGGGGTGGGGGGTGGGGGGTGTAATAGTTCCAAAATCATCTTGCATTTTATTTTCAGAGCTGAAATTTTAACACTACTGCCAGAAAGAAAAAAAAAATGCAAGCACAAGCTGCTGTTATGAAAACATCACTCTTCTAATTCCAGGCTTGTGTTTAGTGTCCCCTTGGGTGCCATTCTCTCAGCATGATTGGTTCTCTTCTGTTCTTGCAATTTCTGTCAATTGTGTATGCATGGCCTCTACCATCTACCCACAGTAGGTCAAGGAAATAAGCAGCACTAGTAAATACTTTTATTGATATAAATACCACTAAACTTTGAGCTAGTCAAATACACAAACAAACTTACAAAAGTAAATTTACTGATATTATCATTCTAGTAGTACTTGTCATTTATATTTGCATATTATATAGGCAAATATCTTAGGAAAAGAAAATTAAATAAAGTTTGGATCATATTCTACTACTACAGATAATTTTTTTAACAATTATTGTTGCATCCAAGCTAAAGAATAAGTTATCAAAACTCAAAACAAGGCTAGGGAGGGGAGTAGGTGAAGAGAAAACCCAATCTAGTCCATACTGTTAGCCAAAATTCATTGGTTAACCCACACACAGTTAGTTCCAATGTTCTTTTTACACACATACACACATGCACACATGCACACATACACACATGCACACAGGCACAGACACACACATTAGTTGCGGAAGATGTACATTAAGTATTCACAGTTACTGCAACTGCCTTTCTCCTTAGGTAAGCATAAACTGACACCAAATATTAATGTTCAGTGCAATACTTATATCCTTTCCTAATATCTGTGATAGCTTCACCATAGCAGCAATATTAAAACAGATTTCAGTAGCAACAACAGAAATTGCACCTTCAGACTTTCATTGATCCCCACCTTGTTCACTCTGTTATCACCAAAACTGGTTCTAGCTCCAAAGTTTGCATCTGTTTGATGACTGCAATTGACAGGCAGAGCCCTGAGATCTTTGATAATATGTGCCTGGACTTTCAAAGCCCCTGATATCATCCCATGCCTGTACTCCTCTATGCTCCACTTTTTACTTTAATCATAGACAGTTTATTCTATACAGAATAACTAGTTGTTATCACTGCCTGTTATTCAATGTATGTTTATATTCCAAAATTATTGTAACCACAGCCATTGCATTACACAATTGCATGGCACTGAAGCTTGAAGGAGTTTATCATAGAAACAGAATCACTCTTAAACTACTACTAATATTTCTTTCACCTCTGCTGTCCTCCTCTCTTATCTTTTTTTTTCCCCCTTCTGTTTCTTTGGGGTTTCTTTCCATGTTCTGTGTCTGTTTACCTTAATCTTCTTCATGCAGTTTTTATGGTAATAGAGATCTGTGGAAAATAAAGGAATAAAGTTTGATTACTTTACTGAAACAGTGCCAAACTATTTTTATAGATAAGCTTATACAGAATCGTTAAGAACTTATTTCTCCCCTTTGTTTTCAAGGCCTGAACAAAAAGAAAATTATCAAATGTTTAAAAAAGACCGTGGCCCATAAGAAGTAAACACATTATCTTAAAATTTTCTGGTCATGTTGAATTGTCTTAATTTTTAAAAGCTTTTTGTATTAATATGTATCTAATACCATAAAAAATGTGTTCTGATTTACCAGATGAATTGCTGTGTAGAAAGGATTCCATGCAGCAATACTTTCACACTAATAGCAATAGCAACTTCAGGTTGAGGGAACAGGAAGAGCTCACATTTGCTCAGGGAAGCCTCACAAGGTCCACGGTAAGTCTTGTTTTCTAAATCCTGTTGAATATGTGGCAGGAAACAGAAAGGAGATAATACCTTTAGGTTGCTCATATATTCGTTGGAGAAAATATTAGCTCTGAGCTAGAGTAATGAAACAGTAGCATATTCCCTTAATTCAGTCCAACATAAGATTTCATGTTACAAAATCACTGCACATAGTACTAAAATTCAATGCAAATATTAGAACTTGCTAATACCTACGTATTCCAGCATTCATAAAACACTCCTGCCCATTATTACTGGTGTTAAAAGGGGTGGATTATACAATTCTATTCTTAAACTATTTGCAAACAACCACATCAATGTTATATTTTTCAGTACCAAAGAATTTAGTATGTAGGTAGTATAAAGATTATCATGTTAACATTATGTTTGTAGTACATCTCAGCTACATCATTCCAGATATTATGTCAATGAAAAAGTAAAATTACATCTATTTTGTTAACCTGTGATAAAATCTAGCCACAGTAAAACTGGTGTTTTCATTAAAAGCCTTAGAGAAATTAAGTCTGTTCCTACTGTGCATATGCTAATGCTTGCCATAGGGCCAGTCTTCAAAGGTTCAGAGTGAAAATGAAAATTATTTTAGTTTTCAGATAGTGAAGATGGGGAGAAGAAATAAGTTTGCAATTTATAATGGAACATTTGAATGCAACTGCTGACCAAGAAGTATTAAGCGGCCAGCTTCTAGACTAAATAGAAAGATGTTACCACATGACCATGAGGATGAGGCAGGTGAAGGGGCAAACTTAGGAGGACATAGCAGTAATAGGACTGCTCCACAAAGGAAGATGATCCAGTAGCTAAGGCTGACCACAACAAAGGGAAAGGGCAGTGACTGGAGTAGCAAGGGACACAGTCACAGGGTATCCAAGCAAAGCTGGTTCCCATCAATGATCTAGCGATCTTCAGATAAGGTGTAGAAACTAGGCAGGTGCAGGGTTCATCCAGGAAGTCCAGTCAACAAGTCAGGTCACCAGGAGACAAGAATAGAGACAGAACTGGCAACTGGACTATTTATCACATAGCCCAGGCAAGACCTGTGAGCCTGAGGCCCCTCACTATTGCAGCTGTGGCCAGAGGTGTCATTTATACTGGTGAGGATAGGTAAGGCCTATTGGTGCACAATGGGCTGTGACAAATCCAACACAAGTATTTTAAATCTGCTGATTAGACTTTCAGTCAAAATAATTTCTTCTGTTATGAGCATATTTTATGATGTTGTCCAGTTTGGTAAACTAATTAACAGCTTTCCATAAAGGTGTTCGGTCTTTGGCCTCCAATCCCTTTATGATGAAGGTGTCTGTTAGTTCTTAACATGCATTTATTCAAATCAACAGAAATATATTCACAAAAATAATATATATGAATTATATATTATATATAAATACATATATTTATATTACATATAAAAATATATAAATATAAAGGATATTACAGCAAATATATCAGGAGTTTTTATGTTACAAGTAGTTTCAAGTACCTTTTGCCCACATGCCAATAAGTACTGCAACCTTTTGTGTAGGAAACTATTAGACATTGTGCAGCATCTGTCATTTGATCTGTCGTATCTTGTACAAATAGAGTGATATATAATGCATTCACAATAGAAATCTTGGTGTAGCACTGCAATTTATTTTTCAAGTAATAAATTTCAAGGCTTTTGAAATTACTTTGTTGGCTTTTTCAGCTTTTTCTTTTTTTAATATTCTTTTTAAGAGGACCATGGAGGAAAATTAGTTCAGCAAAAGCTTAATCACCTGGGAATGTTATGAAAGCATAGAACTTTTGTACTTCCTTAGGTATTTGGAGACAATACTATAAACCAAGAAATTTCATATATCTTTAAATAGCTGTAGACCACAATATAGAAAAATAGTGCACATATTAAAAGTAATGGTGATCTTCAAAGAAGATTGTGTAGATGTTTCACTTGGTTTAGCTCTATTTACATTGCCTATAATTTATCTCCTCATGTGTTTTGTCATTAAAAACAAATGGAAAACACCAGATTTGAGAATAAAACATTAATTTTACAGCTTTAGCGGTAGTGATCCTGCCCTCAAATACAAATTTGTACATAGAAGTCTACCATAAGCAATTTCAACACTGAACTTATTTGACTGTATTTTCTTCAATTATACCATTCTTCATTGCTACAACACTGTAAATAAGGCAATAAGACAATAGAGATGTCCATTTTGGATCATAGGTATGATATGAAGGCATAACATAGGTGGTCTCTAAAATGAGAAATTTACATAACTTGAATCCCTTAGAAATTAGGCATTTAGATTTAATTAGTCATACAGAAACCCTCTGAAGACAATGGAAGACAACTTCAGAGGCAATTTAGCCTCTCCTGTAGCAACTCTAAAAAAACAGATGGATTCCCTCTTGTTTTCACTTCCTCTCATATTCCTTAGTCTAGATATAAATTGTAGTTGTCTAAAGTTAGAAAAGATGGGTTTCTCCTTGATGCATTCACCATGTACCTGTTATGTCCTAGCCAGAAGTAAGCTTTCAAATAAATATGTCATGAATCACTGCTTGTGTTTACTTGGTTTTGTTATAAGTAAAAAATACTTCCAAAAGAACTACAGAATACTATTGATAACGTACCACTGGTTAAATGAAGGGCAGGTCAGAATGTTTTGATGTTGTTCTGTTGTTTTGTTGGGGGGGGGGGTGTTGTTGGTTGGTTTGTGTTTTTTTAAAAGTCTATATTTGAGCTAGTCATTCTAAAATCCTTCTATAATTGAGAGAAACAAGTACTTTTATTATGCTTTATTTATTATAATTTTAGATGTTGTACAATGAACTAAGTATACACATAAACATTTGGCTAGATCAATTTCATCTGGTATGTCTTATTCACTAACACATGCACAGGGAGGAGAGGACAGAAGAAAGCATTGCATAGGTAATGCATAGGTACATAACCTGGAGATCTCCGTCCAAAAATCACAAAGAGCAATAGGTAGGTGGCCATTGGCAACTGCAAGATTTAGATCAAACTCAAGTACTCATACATTTTGCAGAAGTAGTGTGCTGTCAATATTAGCTTCTTTATGAAAAGGATGTGTAGGGGGATATTTGCCTTTCTGTAGTCCATTTTAGCAAGGGGGATGTCTAGGAGGAGGAAAGAGGCGCATCTTATTCAAAAGTGCTACAGTGAGTCCTGTTATGTGGCTTTACTTCACTGTTCTTACGCAATGACATTCAAAAAGCAAGGAAATACTATATATTGTGAAAATTAGCATGATGACTACCAAATTTTTGTCTGTTGTTGAACTTGTTTCTCTGTTCCAGAAAACTTGCTGAGTCAATTTCAGCTTGATGGCATATATGTCTTATTAATAAATGCCATTATTTTAAATATGGCATATATGCCTTATTTAATTTAGGCAAAATTATCTAAGTTATACTCTACATCATACACTGATTCCCCTTTAAAACTAGGACTTAACTTACGTGTCTACATTAGGATCTGTCTTAACACTTTTGCTAAGAGTTAAAAAAATGCTCAAAACCAATATGATTTTAATTTTAATATGTCTTTTCCATTTTTAAAACAGGATCTCCTTGTGTTTCACATATTAAACAGAAAGATTAAATAGCAAGTCTAACCTTGTATGTAACTTGATGTAAATTCAACACAATTCAAGGACACTGAATAACCTGAAAAAATATGTTTTGCATGAAAGATTTTTACCAAAAAATTTCCAGTGGAAGCATTCCAGCTAGCACATGTTAAAAAGGTTATAGATGAAAAAAAGCATAAAATCATACAATAATTAGCTTTGCTGCACAGTAAGTTCTTCAAGAGTAATCATTGTTGTTACAATTTTTTGAGTGTGTGTGTGTCCAAAGATGATAGCTTCTTAGAAGTTTTGAACTTTTGAACAGGTTTACAACACATAGAGCTGAAGGTTTTATTCTAAATACTATTCTGTATTAAAAAGAATTCCTAAAATAAAACAAACAAAGACACCAATGAACCAAAACAAAATATGGAACCAAAGTCTGCCTGCTTCAAGATTCCTGATCAAAAAGACACGTTATGGTAAAACAATAGCAAGACTTAACCCACAGGCAAAATTACTCTGTGATGAGGACACAGTAGCTACCTATTAGCACTGTACTTGTGCTTGATACCTTGGGGATTTGCATCTGGTAAATGAATCATGGTCACAGAATTGGTTCATGGACTGCCTTGTGGTGGTAGGGACTTTTTAATTGCTTGTATGCTTAAACAAGTCTTAGGTGATGAAGACACACTACAGGGGAGATTTCAGACATACAGACATCAGTTGTGCCCTGCCGTTTGCTTTCAGGGCTCTGGTCCTATTTAATATAGTAACTTCTTATGTGGTCAAGGCCAGAAGTTTGCTTCTCCTTTTGCAAATAATTCAACTGTTAATGTCATGGCTCAGTCCTATAATTTTTTACAGAGGACAGTATAAACTTTGCAGAATCAAGAGCCTAAATGAAAGAGACCAGTTCAAATATAAACTTCAGCTAACTGCATTATGTGATACAGATATGTATGCTGCTATATAAAATGGAAAGGAAACTTTATGTCCTTGTAAACGTGGGGTTATTTGAAGGGAAAAAGCACACTTAAAACACAGGATTGCTCTGAAGGATCATATGGATTACTACTAAATTGATGATGATAAATTCCCACAAGGACTCCTTCAAAGGAGAGAAGAGAATCATTGATCGTTGGGATTCATAATGACATCTATATGAAACTGCTGTAAAGAAACTCCAAAATATATTTTTAAAAAAGAAAAAAACACAAAACGCCTTGTTTCAGGCTTTGTAAAAAAACATTAGACTCAGCACATCATCAGGAGAAACTGCTTAGGCTTGCACATGTCTAGTAGATGGCGGGTAATGTATCAATTCAGAGAAAAAATCTTGGAAACAAGAAATTAAATACTGATAGTTGTAATTATCAGAGATGAAAGATGGTGAAATTCAGTAATCCTGATTGAATTTATTTTCAAATTTGGGGAGTACTAGCCTAAGTGGTTAATTATTTGAAGTTAAAATAAGATTTATTAAACCCATTATCACAAAACTTTGAAATTTTATATCTTTTGTCTCTTGTTGAATTTATTGAATTTCACTATGAAACATCTCTTTAATGACAACCGTCAGAGGCAGAACACTAGATATTTTTTTTTCCATCTGACCCGCTGTGCTTTTCTGCTTCAGTCTTTAAAATCCACTGTTGTAACTTCAGATCTCACTCAGGCTTATGACCCTATTCACTACAGCTGACTAAAGACAAACCAATGTCTTACTGTTGCTTTCTGTTCTTCAGTTGTTCACTAGAACAAAGTTGTCAAGCATACCCCAGGAACTCCAGGGCATTTCTCTTGAAAATTCAGCTCTAGTGGCTGATTCTGCAACCCAGTATATAGTCATGACATGTCTGATCATACTCAAATCCTGATCATTTGATCAGATACTATTTTCTTTGTCAATGTATGTCCATTTCTGCAGATAGTTTTCCCATCTGGTCAGTTGTTTACTGATCAATTGCTGCTTCAACAGGCTTTACATTGTAAGAACTAAAGGGACGATTGTGACCATGTTGCATGGTGGTCTATGAAATACAGTAGGCAAGACTTCTCTGAATTATTTGAACTTTGTACTACAATACGCCTGTAGTAAACTAATACTGAAGTAGTAGTTAAATCATCAGTGACAATCTCAGTGGGTTATGGCACACTATTGTATTCCTGCAGAACACATGCAGACGTCAAATCCTATTTCCCCAAACTCATATACTCATTTGTTGTACTATTGTTTGTTTGGGTTTTTTAAAAAATTATCTAGTCTGTATGTTCTCCTTAGAAGGAAAATAGATCAGTTAATATTAAAGCTGCATGGACAAATTTGTTCAATCCCAAGTTTTTGATTAAAAAACACCACAACCTGAACCTGAAAATATGAAGACATACTTGTGTGTCACAGAGAAATTACAACCGTTTTCCATATTAGATTGAATTTCTTTATCTTTCAGATTAAGAAAACAATTACGTTTTTTCTCTTCTCAATTTAAGCTACAGACGTAAGGTTCAATCTCACAGTTCCAGTTATGAGCTTTAGTCTTCAGTTATTAGACTCAAACTTTCTTACTTTTGGTCTAAAAACTAATTAATTTTTGCACTGGCAGAATTCCAACAAGAATAATTCCTACTTTTAGAAGAGTCAATGGGCATATTATTACATCTATTTGACATCAGACTCTGAAGTTTAGGTTTCTAATTTAATTCTGGTTTGAAGCAGAGACTAGGACAAAGAAAATCTGCTGATTGCTGGCTTTTGTTGAGTGCAAGATTCAACCACATTGACCAGTGCCTAAATTCCTACAAAACTATTGTTTTCTTTACAGATATAGCACCTATATTTCAAATCTAAGTGGTATAGATTATTCAATGGTATCATCTCTTTTTTCTTTGATTTAACAATACATAAATAAATCTAGAGAAACAGAGTAAATCTCTCTCATGTTCCATTTCATTCACCGTGGATGCATTATTCATGTTTCTGTAACAACTGTAAATCAAATACATAAACTGTCATAATTTGAACTGTAAATCAAATACATAAACTGTCATAATTTGAACTGTAAATCAAATACATAAACTGTCATAATTTGAACTGTATAGCTAAACACTGAAAAATGACTCTGTATTTAACTTTTCTATCAGACTTTATCAATGACCAGCTATTTTGCCCAACACCAGAAATTCTTTTAGTGTATGTGAGATACTTATTGCAATAGGCAACATCTTTTAAGTCTTTCATATATTGACCAATCTTTGATGTCCTAATACCATCTAGTTTCAAAATACTATAAAAGCTATTAGACAATGAATTAGAAGGATTCAAGACACTGTGAGAGTGGGAAGATGTCATTCTCTTTTTCACTAGCACTGTCTTGCTTGCTTTCTCTTTTTCTGCAGCAAAACCTTGATCTTTTTTCAAGAATAGGAGCTTGGAACGTCCTCCGTGGTTTGTTACTGGAGACTATTGCACAGAAACATGAAAATCTCCCCAAAGGGAATCCTTCTGGTATGAGAAACACTATCCTAGTACAGATTAATTCCTTTCCTAGTATCTATTGATTTCACACTGATTTCCCAGTGCTCTGCTTTGTTCCAACATTCTGCCAGGGAAAAGAAGAAATATTGCAGCTGGGGTTAGGTATAACAGAGGGAACTATTCAGGGTTTCCAGTCCTTCTTCCTATTGCAGTGGGAAAACTAGTAGCAGTGCTATTGCTTTTTCTCATAGCTTATAACTTATCTAGCACCATGCATGTACATAAATATGTAAATATTTATTTACTTAAGTATGTAAAATACTATATAGAATGCCCTTACCATGTATGCAAGAGGTTTTATAGGTTTGTGGGGTTTTTAACAGTGGTTCTATGTTTCATTTTATTAATTAACATGATACACTTTTTCATGAATACATTCTTTTATGACTCCTCTTTGAAGTGAAGACATGACTACAGTAAAAAAACTCTGAAATATTATTGTGGAACACCATCTACACACACTGGTAAGCACAGAGTGTGTTCTCTCTATGAACAGTATTAAGAGTACCTACCTGTTATGTGCTGCTTTTTCTCCATGCATATTGAAGAACTTTTAAATGGCAGGTAATACCCCTGCTTTCCTGTATGAATAATATACATAAATTACAGAAGGTTATCTTGCTTTTTCTAAGATGTGCTATCAGAACAGTGACAGCAAAAATATTACAAGGTCATACAAGTTGGATTTTCTTTGTTTCTCTGTCAATGTGAAATCCTACTTCTGTCTTGCAGAAAAGACAGTGACAGCTTCGTTTTCCCTTCATAACCACATAGAACTTCGGAGATAATCAGCAGCAGAAGTCCAAGTGGGTTATTCTGGAATGTGTGAAAAGGCATTAAAGGCCTATGATTACACAACTGATTTGAGCTACAAATAGCTGAACTCCAAGCCAGAAACTCAAAGCAAAGCTTCTTGAACTGTGACCCTTTGTTGTGGCAGTTACAAGTCTCTCCTCTGTGCTGAAAGATTCATAGCACTGAAGTTCTAGAAACATTCTGGGGGCTGGTTTTTATTTTCCTTTTTTCCCAAAACATGTGCAAAGAAGTTGTTGCTGTATTTCTGAATAGGAAGTTTGTCATGCTGAGAAGTATAACATTTTCAACATGTTTCATTTACCTAATAACTTATTGCTTTAGCATAATCTAATTTAAAGCCTAGCCTATATACTGCGTAACTCCCATATCCAGCTTTCAGATTGATGACATTTTCATCACTGAATGATGCCATTTTATACATAGAGGCTGTTCATTTACTGAAAAGAAATTCAGGAAAACTTGTTCCTGTAGTTGCTTAAAGAAAAAGAAAGAAAATAATGTTTTAGTAATGTTTGGAATATACACCCATGTCTAGTGATAGCACATCTGTTATCCATTTTTCCCAGGAACTGAAAATCCCATGATCAGTGTTCTGACCACCTTACAAGCATATTTTCTTATATATATTCTTGCTTGTCTCTCCTTTCTTTCATTCTTATCATTGCAGTAAAAAAAATAAATACAATACATTAATTCCTAGATGGCATAACTTATTACTATGTTCTTTTGAATAGTCCTTTTGTAAGCCATTTTATATTACATATTGTAGAAACAGTCAGATTCATGATGTAGCAAATTATACGTTAAGTAATTCTGGAGGTTTTTTCTTACATTCCTTACAGGAAGGATCATCAGTATACAGCTTCCCTTTTATTTCTTTGTTTCAGTATTGATCACTCTGCACTTTGAATAGGCTATCACTTTGCTTCTTGATGTCCTGATAACATTTTCTCTGCCTGGAGGTTTTACTGCAGTGTTTCAAGTCTTGTGCAATCTATCCTTTTTATTTTTCTTTTCATATCACAGAGAGTAGTGTGACAAGCGCAACAGCTTTATAAACAAGAAAGTTGTGAATATTTCAGTTTGGATGTTGTAGCTACATGCAGCATAACATCAGGTATTCAAATTATTGTCCCAGAGGTGCGTGATCTAAGCTCATCATGCATGATCTCACAGAAGGCACTTGATAAGCATACAATCCCTTTCTAGCATTTTCCATACATGATAAAGGAAAAATGTGAAAAATAAGAAAAAAGATTCACTGAATATAGGTGTGTCTAAACTACTTGACCTGATTTTATCAAGAATTCTTATGAAGATACTGGAGATAAGATCTGTCAGAATTTTTGTTTTAAATCTAAATTCATTTTCAGAAATAATAAGAAATGCATACAAATAGATTCAGTCACAGGAGATATAAAATTTACAGAACTGAAGAAAAGGCAATAACTGATGGGTTATTTCGGTGTCCAAATTTCTTGGATTCCAATGAGGTTTTGAAGAAAACAGTGCAGCAAAGAAGAAATCATGGCTGAACTGCCTGCTTAGTACAACTACTGATATTTATGTATGGTCAATGCAGATGAAACTCATTCCAGTAATCATTCATTCTCTAAATAGTGTCAGAGAAGTCAATACACTTACTGATACATAGAAGGAAGTTGCATTCATTTTTAATTACATGGTGAAAATTTACAATATAACTTCTTCATTTAATATGGTTTAGGGAACTCTTGAAACATGTTGGTGCAGAAAAATACAGTGAAAAGTCGTTGGAGCCAGTTGCATAAAATGTATAGTATGATACATTTTCAAAGGAATTTGTTGAAATGTGCAATAGCAGCTTTTACTGTTCATACAATGCCTTGTGCAGTTGGACATATTGTAGGTGTCAATACTAGACTATGTTCTGCTGAGTATTTCAAAATAAATTTGCATGGGCAGGAATTCTATAAGGAATTTTGTCACCTGAAAGCCAGTTAGGTGAGAGTTACAGGGTGAAGTTCCAGAAACAAGAGGCAGGAAAACCTCACCTAGCTTCCTGTGCTATGGATGGTACTCAGCTTATCAAAAGTAGACATCCACCATGTAAACAATGTGAGCATCTACACAGATCTATTAATTCAGAAATCTGTATGTGTGTGCCAGAGATCATTAAGCTATATGGTAGAAGACTTGCCTCTGCACAAATAAAGGAACACAGAAGTGCAGTTATGGGCAGGGGATCAGAAAAATCTAATCAGAAAAGTGTGCGCCCCATCCCAGCTATTCTCATGGCTGTCACAAGAAAGCCATCACCCTCATAGTCTGTGTATGAAACCCATTGAGATAAGTCAACGGGAACACCTCTCTGGATCACCTTTCAGGCTAAGGAGGGTTACTGCCCAGAGTATGGAACTCATGGGATGTAGGAATATCATCTTTAGGTTGCACAAGACTTATTACGGTATCTTTAGGGCAGGTAAAAGGAGGGATCAAGGTGGCTGTGGGAAGAACAGCCATGGGAATAGAGGGCCAAGGGAATAAAAGCATCCAGTTCCATGTAAACAAGTTGATGGCCTTACATTTGTGTATCTCTGAGTGAGACAGATGGAGAACTTAGCTATTGGAGGGATCTGGATGTCCAGATCAACTTCTAGAGGCACTGTAGGATCTGAGGATTGACTAAGAAACTTATTTGCATGTGTTATGTCTAAGTGTTAGGCAGCTAGACATGAAAGGATCCAGGGCTAGTTACTGGACAGACTTATTGTTCAAGGTCAGCTATTGTAGGGTCCATATTTATGTATTTACAGATGCATATATTTCTCAGTAATGGACATTCTTCCCGATTAGTAGGGAACAGGATCAATTTGTCAGTGTTGCCTGTGTTTCCTTAAATGCTGAATGTTTCTGTGATCTTCATAGGCAGCTTTGTATATATTTACATACATATACATGTGCTTACATATGTGCCTGTTGGAAACATATGCTTAGACTTGCTACCTGTTAGATGTGGAGGCATGGACCTGTAGCAGCAGGCCTCTACCGGGCTGAAGGGTTTAACAACTTTTGAAAGGAAAAATGGAGTTTTATAGAAAACATGGGTCTACTCATCAAATACAATTAAAACAGATCAGATAAACATCTTCATTTTTATGTTTGTTTTCCTCTATAAAGCATGAATGCTAAGATAACTAACTCAAGTGCAGATTGCCACACTTAGATGTCAGCAAATAGGTGAGGTAGCCATCTCCAAAGCTATGACTGTACCTCTGAACTGTAATGTATATTTCCATATCCCCCACACTCCACACAAGATACATTTCCAAAGTGTAATGCATCTTGTCCTAACATAGAAGCCTACAACACTTTGTGTGAGCTATCTTCTGGACATTCCTATTCCTTCCCTTTGAAGATGAAGATAGCCTAGAAAAACAGTTTTATTAGAGGTACTAATCTTAAACAACTAGAAAAGATAAACCACTGTTCCTCAGACCTATGTTTAAATGCTTACCACTGAGTGTTCAGATTGCAGCTTCTGTTGCTTCATTGAAGGTATTAAATGGTATGACTAATTATCTTTTTTATTATTATTTAATATACTCTGCAAAGCAGAAAACATACCCTACTAAAATATTACTTTCTGCAGATTAGGAATTCTAGATAATGATTTGTGCTTTGTATTTTAGATTTTGGGGAATCCTGTGTCCCTCTACGTGTATATTAAGATCACTTACTGTCATGATTTGTTCTCCTGCTAGAATTTCCTGTATTTGTTAACTATATCATTACCACCATTGGACCACCACATATTGTTTTCTATCCTGTTATTTCTTCCTTTTCCACCTACCACTGCAGCTCTAGCTTTCAAGAGCTTACTCATAAGGACAGTAACCTTGCTATTAATGCCAGAGCCTACTAACGGGAAAAAAAACCCAACCACCACTTCATGAAAATATATGCCAGACACAGACAGATGTTTTTATAGGGACAGAAAACATTGTTCTTTATCCTGAAAGTGACCTCATTTCTAATTTTTCTATCTGTAAGACAAATCTTCTCAACAAAGTGATTATACAGGGTTTTTAACATGGGAAAAGCAATGTAGTTTACCTAAACCTTTTTCTTGGACATAGTTGAGTTTGAGAAATAAAGATCTGGAATAAAAAAATTCAGCCTAAGCCCAGAAAGCGTGGCACACTTGTAAGCACCTGAAAATAGGATTCTACAATGGAAAGTGTTAGGCAGTCTTAACTATAGATTTTGCTGCCAGTTTCAGTCATCATCCTTTCCTCAGTGAAAGGAAGGACCTGGAGAAAGGTTTTAAAAAACTTGGAGGGACCTCTGTTCATTTTGAAAGAAAAGAATTAAGAGTAAAGAGAGGAAATACAAATAATGTGTTGTTTCATTTGGGAAAGAAGACAAAAGAAAGATGTCAAATTATTGCACAGACTGCTGATTTTCAAATTTGCTAGTTTGCCATGTGTCCTTTAATTCCATGGCATACTTTCTAGTCCTTCTATTTTCTGTAACTTAGTTTGAACTACTAGTTGAGATGCAGCCTTACTTATGTATTTGGATATTAGTTCACATGGGGGTTTTAGATTTATTTTCTTTAAATGAAAAGAATTTGAAAGGAACTCTAATAATCATTCATCACCACCTGACGATCTGAAATGCTGAATAAGCTCATAAAGAGCATTGAAATTTCCCATTAAAAAATCTGTACATTTTGTTTCCTACAATGTGCTGAATAAGAATGACATGCTGAGAAATCGTTTTGATTTTTGTTGTTGTTTGTTTCTAATGACAATTTTTAGTATTTTGCTTTTAAGATAAAATGGAGATATCCAGACGTGCATATTTTTTATTGAGCAGCTGTGTTTGCTCTGTATCCCTTGTCTTTCATCAGTTCATCTGTTCATTATCACTTATTGCATTCCTTTGTTAGAGCATATCTAAAATTAGGCTGTAAAATAAAGAAAAAAGAGGTCTTGACATGCCTAATTTCTTAAGTGGCGGTACAAAGCCCAAGCTAAAGAGGATAAAACCAGAAGTCAATGTATCCTATTATTCTATTTCTGAACAATGGCTAAATGGGAAGATGGAAATGAAATATAGGAAATACAAATATGGAGAGAGAGTATGAAATAGTTTTCCCTTCTGTACAGTCTCACATCTTCCAGCAGCCAGTACATTAAGTATTGTCAAAGCCTGGGTTAGCTTTACATCATATCTGTAAGTTATACTGGAACTGTTATGTAATTTTGACTGCAGTTATGATAGATATGATGCAAACCCTGATGATTGTTTTAAGTCAAAACACTTTCAGATTTACTGTAGATCTATAGCAAATCAATGTCTTGGAGCCTGAAAATTCTGAATCACCTGGATCTAGGGATGTTAAAAGGCTTCCAAACTTTCTGTTGTTAACTAAGGGCTTAGTTCCTACTGCAGACTGTGTCTTGGGTTCCTGGCATTCCAAAGAACCTCAGCTCTGCCAGGTTTCTGCAAACAGACAGACAAAATTATGTGCTATACCTATACCAGAAAAGTAAATATTGCTAGAGGACATTTCCAGGTCTGGAACTTGATCTTTTATTAATAAAATCTTAGACCAGTCCCTGTCATGTATTTTGTCTAGGCTGGCTAGTACTCCCTTGGTGCTGGGTCAGTGACCATTTGAAACTGGAGGTTTGGATGCAACCAGCCTGCTTTTGAGATTGAAAGAACTGAATTGTATGAACAACAATCATTCCATGAGGGCTGACTTCAGTTTCTGAGAGTAAACTCACATGCCACGTTATTATTTTTTTCATTCTTTAACATAGACAGAGCCACAAAGTGTTGCATGTAAAAATCCCTGTAACAGAGGATTCAGAGTTTGCAGAACAGAGCTACAATGGAGTGATCCAGGATTAGGAGCTCAAAACCCTTAGCGCAGGTCACTATACTTTGTTGATGCTATGCTTCATATCCAAGGGGGAAGAAATTCTAGAGAGGTGCTTTGCAGTCGTATTCTCGCTCTCCTCCTCAGTGGGTTTGATTCTGATGACCGGTACTTCTGAAACTGATCTCTGGTCTGTGAGTTCATTGGGGTACTGCATGTTTTCCCCTGCTGTATTAAGAAGCAACTGTGGAAAGGCCTTATTTGTTCCGGATCTCTGCGTGTACAAAAGGCAGCTGTTGCTAAGAATTATTATAATTGCATGGTTGACTTTTCACTGTTTAGCTCTGCCTACACTTTGTGTATAGAACACCTTCTACTATAAAATAGGATATTTTTTTTCCTTTTGTATTTTCCACTGCAGACAAGGGAGTTGAAAAAAGAGTATGAAAACAGTAGCATAATATATGTGCCAAGGTCAACAAAGAGCAAAAGCTGTAAGTAAAGACTAAGTTGCAGGGAGTTTGTGTGTTGGTGGTAATGGAAAAACAGTGCATTATTTTATGTAATGTATTTATGCAGTCAGCTGTAATGCCTAATAGTTTCTCTTTCTATAATCCAGTGTTGTTTCTTCCACACACTACATTTACTTGATAAAGTGAGGATGATTTTCTTAATTTGAGTTTAATGGTGTAGTGCAAAAAGAGGAACTTGTTCATTGCAAATGTGTTATCTAAACTGTGATTGTGAGCATTCAGCTATGAGCCTCTGGGTTCCACAGTCACAGTTCAATGTAAATATATATTGCTGCTAAAAACTGATCCTTTAGAGGAGTGGGGGACAAGGTTAATTTTCAGCCAAATTATTTACCTGATATAGGTCCCAGCAGAACCCTGAGAATACCAGTGCCAGAACAAGGGAAGCAGTGGGAATAAACATTTGAGAAGGCAAGTAAAACTCTATTTCTATAAGAAACTCTTATTTATGATGCATTGAAGAAGATGAATAAAAAAAATTAAGGTGGAAAAATATGTCTTAGATTTCCCGATATTTTTTGTTTGGTTATTGTTTTGTTTATTTGTTTGTTTGTGTTGTATTTTGGTGTTGGGCGGAGGGGGTTTGTTGTGTTGGGTTTCTTTAATTATTATTTTGTCTTCTTTTCCCACATTCAAAATCGTAATCTTTTAAGGCAGTAATAATGTATGTTACATTTCAGATTTCATTGCAAGTTAGTTCAGTCCCCTTTCTAAAACAGCTTATCCTTCCAGTTTCTCCATAGCTATTCTGTCTGGCAAGTATAAGAAAGTCATGCCTAGCATCTCACCATCCAGTCTCATTTTCCTTCCAATCCACTCACTTCATAGGAAACAACAGAAAAAAAGCAGCTTCACTACAAGTTATAGACTGCTCTAAATAGATTGTATAAGAGAGAAAAAAAATCTTACATAGTTGAACATGTTGGATGGTTGAAACAGGGTTACAATGAACCCTCAGGGTATATTAAATCATTATTATAATGACCTGAATTCTCATATATTAAATGGTACACATATTTCACAAAATGTTGTGTATTTTATATACTTACATATATATATTTATATATGCAGTGGAGAAAACACGTTAGATGACATTACTATGACATTATTGTAACTGACACAGAAGTCTTTTTTGACTTCTAAGTGCATAACTCTACAACCTTAATGTTTTATTAAGGTGCTTTATTGCATTTAGTATATCACCTTATATACAGATTTGTATTACACATTCAGTGAACCACACAGTTTGTTATTTATAGATTCAATAAACTCACCTTTGACCAGCTTTCCCTCAGGCAGTCTGATTAGACCTGGTTTTGAAAGGCATCCAGCTTGGTGACTGGTGCTGGTATTTTAGCAGTGGGGTAGATTATTCAATTTATTAGATAGTGGAGCTTGCAGAATCGGTGATTGTAATGTTTACCAACAATAATTCCTAACCGTAGTTTATTCATAATCCCAGTGGTAAGGTGGTTACAGGACAAATTAATCCCTTTTATCACCTGAAAACATTTCATTTAATATATTACTCTGAGAAGGCAGCTGGTGGTACTTAATTTCTCTTCAGCAAACTTAGAAAGCAATCATTATGTAGCAGTTAAAAGCATACTTAAAACTTCAGTTGTTTTTATAACCTGACAGGTCATTTATATACAGTGATGCAGTGCTTTTTTTTAACAGGACTACCATTTTCTTTCAGTGAAAACTGCAAGAAATAAAGTTTTATTTTAAACTGAGCAAATCCTATTATAAAAAGATAATGTTAAGAATGCATTAAACCCCCTGAAAACTAATGCCTTTCTTGCACGCAGTCCAGGTCTGATCCAAATAGTAATAATTATGAGATTCCAAAGGAAATCAAAATTAAGTGAAACAGAAACCTCTTGCTTATGGGGTTTTCTCCATTTTGATTAGTCAGCTTCTCAGTCCTGTTGGACTGCTATAATTTTAGATGGAATTAGAGTAATGCCTGTATGCAATATGTCTAGATAAATATATATGTACATTCTTTGTATGTGTTGTTAAGTTTTTGTAGACATACTGCTTTCTTGTGCTTCATTTTTTCCTGAAAGCACACTATATTCAGTACCGGATTGGATGTAGCAGCTTTTTTTTATTATGTTATCACATTCACTTTCTAACTAGTAACAAAGTTTCACAGCTGCAGCCATATAGACACCCTGACAGGCATTAAATAGTATTTTCCTTTTAACCACTGCCACAGAACACAAGACTTGCTCCTTTTGCATGTTTTTTCACAACTCTCTAAACAATTTTTTTCTTTTTTTCTTTTTTTTTGGGGGGGCTGTGGGGGTTGGGGGTGAGGTGCGTGTCAGACATTTTTTCATTCATATGTCACAGGAATAAATCAACAACACTCCAAAACCTAAATTAGATCTGTAAGCCACATCACAGTTTTAGAAATAGCTAACATTAAATCTGAAAATAATCTGGTGAAAGATAGAAGTCAGCACTGACGTATAGATTCATTTTTTTCTGTTAGCTACAAACAATACATCTGATTCCTAATGCTGCAGAAAATAAATATGTTGGCCAGACAATATTCTGAAGTGTGAAGCATTTACTTTGTGTCAGTGTTAAATCTGGGAAATCTTTTATAAATTTGGAAACTATGTGTGTGGTCAGCATTAGAGTAGAATTCTTCCCAGCATGGCAGAAGATTGACTAAAGACCTTTAGATAAGTAATCCAATTCCAAAGTGGCTTGAAAAATATCAGACCTGTGTTTCAAAGGTGCTGAAGGTCTTCATGAACAAGTAAGTCCAGCAAATATCATGTTACTACTACCAGGAGATCAAGACAATGTCCAATATGTTGGCTACACAAAAAAATACTGATTAATAATTAATAAGTGGCTATGTTATGTTTCTGGAAGCTTTCTGAAATATTTTTGAATGGCTACATATAAAAAAAAAAATATTTGAGAGAATTTACAACTTATTTGAACAGTCAGTATGAAACAGAACAAGGTCTTAAAAAAAAAATTAGTCAGGATGAGTTTGTTACAGTGTTCTGGGTGATGCTCTATTTGTGTTGAGAAAGGAATGTACTCTGAATAATTAGAAAAGATAAGGTGGGCACCTGAAGGAGATAAGGAGACCATCAAGTCAGGAAATCATTGAACAAAGAAAACTGAAAGGTTTATTCCACCTAGATCCCACCTATTATGAACGGAATGATTGAGTGTCAAAATCAAATGAATATATATGTAAAGATGTTGTAAACTCTCACGAAAACTGTATAAAATACCTAACTTTTCACTGAAAACTTTGGAGCTAGTTTGTCCGGTGTGAATCGGCTGTCTCCCCAATGAAATAAATGTCTTCGCTGCTTAAAAACAAAATTGGTCTCTGAGCAGTTACTCTGTGCCGTTTTGGCATCAAGCAATAAAAGGCTGGGTGAAAGGGAGAGACAGAAACCTTAAGAGTGAGGTAGCAAAAGCCACACAACTGACTCTGTGTGATGTTTGATTCAGAGATGTTCTTTCTTTTCTGGTGTTTGCAAGCATCAGCTGGCAGTTCTGAACTGTCCCTGCCTGGTAGACTCAGCTGAACTACCAGTTAGACTGTGCCTTTAAGCCGTAAGTTGCATAAAGAGGTAAGAGGGAAAAAGACCTTTGTTGACACCCATCTGCAACTCAAGTCTAAAGGGTACCTAACATATTCATGTCCCTCAACATCCCTCTATGCTTTGGAGCTGGAAGGGAAAAAGACATATCAGGGTGTAAATTTTTTTTCAGTTCATCAGCAGAACTGGATAATAAAGAAGTATAGTGAAATGCTTTCCCAAAACAAGAGAAACTGCTTCCTTCATTCCTAGAGAGATGTTAAGGTATGTTAGGAGTGGGGTTACCTCCTCCATCCTTTCCAGGCTGAGACCTCCCCTGCCCATCTGCTGGAGCCCAGCCCAGTGCCCAGGGGCCCAAGTCTCTGCCCAGGCTGAGGAACATGGCTGACACTTTCCCATTTGCAAGTTCAACCAGCAGCAAAGCTGAGCACATATCCGTGTCACAGACACATGCACACACACAGAGGTCAGTGACACAGCTGTCACACAGCCTGCTACACACTAAGCACAACCTTCAAAAGGCAGCAGCCATGTACAGGACTCACACCAGGCAGAAGCCCAGACAGCCACGTCCCCTTCTCCTCTCGGGCTGGCAGAGGCAGAAGGTCACTAATACAGCACACACAAGGCACTCTCCAGGTTCACAAGCACCCACACATTTGGGGATCCCCCAAGCATCATCATGGCCCCTCTGCCCAGACCCAGGCCCCCTTACCTATCCCACAGGTCCCAGACTCACTTGGCTGGTCCAGCTGGGTGCTCACTGCAAACACAGAGCATTCACACGCTCATTCCACAGGCACTCCACAATTGCAGGTCCCCACAAAACCCAGCACAAATCCTCTGCCTGCATGATAATACTTTCCAGACCCAGGCCCCCTACACACTGGCTGGCCCAGCTTGGAGTTTGCCAGTGAATACACAAGGACACCCCACACACACCTGGTTTGGGAAACGCACAGACACTCACCCCCACCAGCCAGCACCAGGCACATAGTGGCACCTGTGGTCCCACTCCAGCTGCTGCCACTAAGGACCTAACTCACCTGGGTACCCCTAATAGCTGGTTTGGGGTACACAAAAATTCCTGCCCCAGTGGCTAGGGGTTACTCACTCCAGTGGCTGGTGTTAGGACCCTCACTCACTCCAGTAGCTGACATCTCAGGCCAGGGGCTCTCACCAGTTTTCTATTTCCAGTGGCTGGCACCAGTTTTCACTCACACACACAGAGGTATCTCTCCATGAGCTGGAACTGTGTCCTTGCAGCACACACACACAGAGGACACAGACTTAGATTATGCAGAGGCATTGTCAAGAAAAGATTTAATAAGGACATGTAAGAATACAGGACAGACCACAGTGATCAAACACAGGGCTCAGCCAGACAAGCATCTTTTCCTACCCTTTTCTGTCTATTCCTCCTTTGCTCTGCTCTGCTCACCCTTCCCCTGCATTGTGCCACATTGGCACACTGCTACCAACTCCTTCCAACATCCTGGACCTTCAGGTTTGCATCCCTATCAGTTGCAAATTCCTGGTTTGCCTACAGTTTCTTGAAAGGCCATCAATTAGTGTGACTGATCAGGTTTGTTTCTGGTTACTTTGTTAATGCTAACTTGTCAGGTTAAGAAAGGGAAAGTTGTCTTCTTCCTTTTCTTTATCCTCCCAGCTAAAAACATAAACATTTTTACATTCCACACTTCCTTACCAATTGGTGTGGCTAAACAGATTGGTTCTTTGTCAGGTTTATCTCTCCATATTCTGATTTATGGCTCCTTTGACAAGATATCCTTGAAGAAGTAAACACTTCTTCCACATACATTTACATAATGTTGTGGGAAAACTTGTGGAATTCTTTTCCCTCTGCTTTTCATCCATTGTTATCCTGATACAATCCAGCTTTCTACCCTACTTTCTACTAATCGGAAGATAGTGTCTTGGTGTTACATCAAAGTAACATTTCTTCAATGTGTTGTTAAAAAGCAAAGGCACAAAATGAGCTTTGGTCTCATGACAAAAACAGAGGTTAGCCAGAAGTAAGTGGAAGGTTTTTGCTTGCCATTTTTTTTTTTTTTTTTAAGGTTCCCAGATCTTTCTCTTTTGGTGGAGAACAATTCACCAAAAATTATTATTCATATGGCAGAAAGACCAGGACAGATAACTGTTTTTTCAGGGATGTCATTCTTTTCTTTAAATCCACAGCATTCGAAAGGTTGTGGCCAGGTGGACTGCATTTGCTGAATGTGACTCCATGGATTACATTCACTTTTCAGCATGCATGGATTTTCATGTCTAGCACCCATTAAAGCTCACTTATGAAAGTGAGTGAATAAAACACTATTTTTCATCAGTGACTTTTATGTGGCATTTATAGGTGTAGAGGAGACATGAAACATTTAAATGTCTTTTTCTGAAACTCTAATAACTAGGTGTTAACCACTTTGAAGCATCATATAAATGTTTGAAAAGCAGAGAACTGCTGTTTGTGCTGTCACACCGAAGTTCTTTGCATTGCAACTACTCTATATATAACAATGCTGTACACTTCTTTTTCTTTGTTCTCAGAGACAGGGGTTATTTTTCTTCCCAGTTTTTGTTGCCTAGTTGCTTCAATGCTGCACTCTATTTCTAATGTGTTTATTTCAGTATGTACAGTATAATTTCCATATGGCTCTGCTTTTGATGGCAATATGAGTCACTGATAACGATAGGTGAAAGAACAGTCCTTTGAATGTGCCCTCCTTTTTCTAAAACTGTGGAGGAGTTAAATCTAGCTACTGTTTTCTTAAAGTCATGTATCAAAATAAGAACTATAAAAATATAAAGAGCTTGTTCTTAAAACCATTTTACAACTGTATGTAGCTCACTGAATATATGTGAAAAGGCAGAATATTCTAGGAGTATTTTGATAGACATTGTTGGCCACCAGGGAACAGAAGATAAACAACCAGATCATTTTATTCAGTTATGAAATCAGTCATGGTATTAGGCAGGTTTATAGGGAGAAGTGATGTCTGTTAGACCAAGTCATCCAATAGCAGAAAACGGCAAGTTCTCATGCATGGAAGCCCTGCTTCAGGTATATATCCATATCCATGTTATACATTTATAACACCTGTAGGAAGGTTTGCTACTGAAAAGCAACGCTGCTTTTTCCAGGTATATTATCTAGTATAATAAACATATTACCTCTCCCTACAAGGTCTGGCTTAGCTATTATCCTCAGACAATCGTAGATGCAGCAACATGACTCATATGTAATTATATTACTGTGACCAACTTTGTATTTGCACAGAAGCCCATTTAGGAGTTTCTGTTGGGAGCTGTTAATTTATTTCAAACTTTCTCAGCATAGCACTGTATATCAAGTCTCTAAACCAGGGGTCCTCAAACTTTTTAAACAGGGGGCTGGTGCTCAGACTAAGTGGCAGGCAGTCATCTGCAGGTGCTTGGTTTCCCCCCCAACCCCCGGTGGGGGATGGCGGGGCAGCGGTGTTCTGTAAACACCGGGGGCCGGATTGAGGACCCTGGGGGACTGTATCTGGCCCACGGGCCGTAGTTTGAGGACCCCTGCTCTAAATCATATCTCAAATCATCACTGTGTACTACCATTTTGGATGGTACCCAAAGCGCCACCTAGCCCTTGCTCCTTCCCTTCATGAAATTGCTGCTTATGATATTACTGTGAGATGTCACCTAGAGCAGCGGCTAGGGAATTTGAGTAAGATGCAACCGCAGCTGGCAAGGTGGCACAGAACACAGCAAGTAGAACCCCAGCCAAACACTAACATTCAGCACTCTGGAGTATGAGTTTGTAGCATCCAATTACTGACAAGCATACAAAGAGGCTTTATGGTATAGAATCACAGAATTATAGAATATTTTAAGTTGGAAAAGACCCTTAAGATCATGAAGTCCAACTGTTAACCCAGGACTACCAAGACTAACACTAAACCATGTCCTTTAGCACCACATATATGCATTTTTTTTAATACCTCCAAGGAAGGTGACTCAACCACTTCACCGGGCAGCCTGTTCCAATAATTGACAGTCCTTTCAGCCAAAATAATTTTTCCTAATATCCAATCTAAATGTCCCCTGGTTCAACATGAGGCTGTTCCCTCTTGTCTGATCCCTTGTGGCCTGGGAGAAGAGACCAACACCCACCTCACTAAAACCTCTTGTCAGGTAGCTGTAGAGAGTGATAAGGTCTCCCCTGAGCCTCCTCCTCTCCAGGCCAAATAAACCCATTTCCCTCAGCCACTCCTCATAAGACTTGTGCTCCAGACCCTTCACCAGCTTCACTGCCCTTCTCTGAACACACTCCAGCACCTCAATGTCTTGAGAGGCCAAAAACTGAACAGGGTATTTGAGGCGCAGCCTCACCAGTGCTGAGTAGAGGGGCAAAATCACTTCCCTAGACCTGCTGGCCACACTGTTTTGGGTACAAACCAAGATGCTGTTGGCCTTCTTGGCCACCTGGGCACACTGATGGCTCATGTTCAGCCAGTTATCAACCAACACCCCCAGGTCCTCTTCTACTAGGCAGCTTTCCAGCCACTCTTCCCCAAGCCTGTAGTATTGCATGGGGTTGTTTTGACCCAAGTGTGAGACCCAGCACTAAGCCTTGTTGCACCTCATACAACTGGCCTTGGCCCATCAGTCTAATCTGTATAAATCCCTCTGTAGAGCCTTCCTACCCTTAGGCAGATCAACACTTCCACCCAGCCTGGTGTCATCTGCAAACTTGTTGAGGGTGCACTTGATCCCTTTGTCCAGACTGTTTATAAAGATATTAAACACAACAGGCTCCAGTACTGAGCCCTGGGGAACACCACTTATGACTGGACACCAACAGGATTTAACTCCATTCACTACCACTCTTTGGACTCAGCTGTCCAGCCAATTTTTTTTTACCCAGGAAAGAGTACTCCCATCCAAGCCATAAGCAGCCAGTTTCACCAGAGGAATGCTGTGGGAAATGGTGTCAAAAGCTTTACTAAAGTCCAAGTAGACAACATCCACATCCTTTCCCTCACCCTCTAAGCAGGTCATCTTGTAGAAGGAGATCAGGTTGGCCAGACAGGACCTGCCTTTCATAAACTCACCCTGATTGGGCCTGATCACCTGGTTGTGCTGTACATGCTGCATGATAGAGCTCAAGATGATCTGGTCCATAATCTTCCCTGGCACTAAGGTCAGACTGACAATCCTGTAGTTCCTTGATCCTCCTTCTAGATCTTTCTGTATATGGGGGTCTCATTTACTAAATTCCAGTCAGCTGGGACTTCCATGGTTAGACAGAACTGTTGGTAAATGACAGAAAGTGGCTCAGTGAGTACTACTTCCAGCTCCCTCTGTACCCTTGGGTGAATCCCATCTGGCCCCACAGACTGTGTATGTCTATATTGGTGCAGCATGTCAATGACCATTTCCCCTTGGTTTATGGGGCTTCATTCTGCTCCCTGACCCTGTCTCCCAGCTGAGGGGGCTGAGTGCTCATAGATCAAGTGGTCTTACTACTAAAGACTGAAGCAAAGAAGGCATGAAGTACCTCAGTCTTTTCCTTATCCTTTGTCTCTGTTTCCCCCTTGCATCCAATGAAAGGTGGAGTTTCTCCTTAGCCCTCCTTTTGTTGGTAACATATTCAGAGGAACATCTTTTATTGCCTTTTATGACAGCAGCCAGATTAAGTTCTAGCTGGGCTTTGGCCCTTCTAATTTTCTCCCTACATGACCTCACAACATCCTTGTCCTCCTGATTGCCTGCCCCTTCTTCCAAAGGTCATAAACTTTCCTTTTTTTCCCCTTGAGTCCCAGCCAAAACTCTCTGTTCAACCAGGCCAGCCTTCCCCACCAGCTTGTCTTTCAGCACATGGGTTCAGCCTATTCCTGTGACTTTGAGATTTCCATCTTGAAGAATGTCCAGCCTTCTTGGACTCCTCTGATGTTCAGGACTGCCTCCCAAGGGACTCCGTCATCTAAGCAGACTGATGTCTGCCCTCCAGAAGTCCAAGGTAGCTGATCCATGCAGATCCTGCTCCTTACTTCTCCAATAATCAAATCCTCTTCATTTCATGATTGCTATACCCAAGATGGCCTCCAACCATCACATCACCCACAAGTCCTTCTCTGTTCACAGACAGCGGAATGCCTTCCCTAGTTGGCTCACTGACCAGCTGTGTCAGGAGGTTATCTTCCACACACTCCAGGAATCTCCTAGACTGTTTCCTCTTTGGTTGCATTTCCTGCAGACATCTGGTAAGTTGATGTTCCCCACAAGAACAAGGGCTAGTTATTGTGAGACTTCTCCCAGCTGCTTACAGAATATTTCATCTGCATCTTCATCCCTGTTGTGTGGTCTATAACAGACTCCCACCGTGATATCTACCTTGTTGTTCTTATCCCTGATTTAAGAACCATTACAAATTTATGAATTAATAATTGCCCATTAACACTCAACCCTATCATTACCATCATTAAGTTCCAGACAATCAAAACACTCCCTAACATACAGAGCTACCACCCTGCATCTCCTTCCTTGCTTGTCTCTTCTGATAGTTTATAGCCATCTATTGCAGCACTGCAGTTGTGCAAGTCATCCCACCACATTTCTGTGATGGCAACTATACCACAGTTTTCCTGCTGTGCAATGGCTTCCAGTTCCTCCTGCTTGTTACTCACACTGCATGCATTGGTGCAGATGCACTTCAGTTGGGCTATTGATCCTACTACCCTTTTAGGGCAAGAAACCCTAATTCCTACATGATCATTCGCAAGCACTTCAATATTTCTAATTAGTTGCACAATTCTTTGTATAGTCATACTTTAAAAAAAAAGATAATTTATTCTGTCTTGTTCTGATCCACTTTTTTCATTTCTTTCGTGTTTTCTCCTTTATCTATTTTTTTAAGTATATTTGCAGCAAATTTGAAAGCCTAAAGTCCTATTCTTTGTTCTGTAAAAAGTGATCCCTTGCCCTGAGAATTTTCCATATATTTCTTTCCTCAGTTTTGCCTTCATAATAGATATCTTAGACCAACAGCAATGGCGGATGGAATGGATCCTCTCTTTGAAATATACGATTTCTACCTTGTCTATTTCTGTATAAAAAGTTTCTGGGTTTGCTTTAAAGAATTTTCTTCACTAACTTACCTTTTCCATTTCTTTAACTTTGCAGAAGATTAAGATTCTGCTCTTATTTGTCTTTTCTCTATTCCCTTTCTGCAATTCTTATGAAACATTCCTTTAAGCACTCATCATCTGTCATGGTTATTAAAACAAAACAAAGAAGAAAAATCCAGCTTCCACTTTAGACCTAACCCAAATCTTACTGAAGCCAATAGGAGCTACTTCACTGGCTATTTGCTATAGTTTTGTTAGATCTAACAAAATATAGTTTCACAGGGATCTGTAACACAGAGTCAATCAAACAGAACTGATTTCATCTGTGAGAAGCCTTTTCTGGAACTGCAAAACTTAAGCTTTACAATTCACTGTATATTTCTACAGTAATTTATTGCTGTATATATATAAAGGGTGATTTCTCTATGAACTGTACTACAAAAGAGTAACATATCTTCTTTACATTACCCACTTTATGTGTTAATAGTCTAATTCTTCAACTATATGGATATACGTTAAATACTATATAAAGTTTTATTTACTGTGTTGCCATACACTTTTCATTTAGTATTATTCTATTCTAATTTTACTATGAGCAAAGAATTGTTGTAGCAATTCCAGTAAAAGGATATTATTTACATTCAGTTTACCATAGATATTTGACACAACATTAAATATCAACACAAGTTGTAAGCATTATGCAGCATTGAAAGAGACTGAAATGACTACTTTTTCACTAACAAGATGTAAACTGTGTTAAAAGTCAATTTGGTATGGTCAGTTCTCCATTGTATAAAGTATAGCCACAGAATTAAATCAGCCTGCTAATACTGAAACTGGTGAACGCACTGCAGTTATGGGTCTACTATAGCTGTCATTGAGTTGACATTTGTTATCCTTCTTAAACACAACACTGACCAAGCAGAATTGCTCAGATGTGTCCATACTGCATCCTTTAAGAAGAGATCATTATGTTGGCACAAGGATGAACCCACTGTAGCATTAATACTGTGCTGCTCTCAGGATAATAGCTGTAAATACAGGTGACCACAGTGCAAGAACTTTTACTGTGTTTTCAGCCTTCAAGTAATGTTGCATGGAGATTATTTTTGTCCAGCAGAAGTTAATAACTAGGCCCCTACTGAATGCAAAATAACTAAAAGGGCTTCCAAGCCCAAGTGTAACCAGAAAGCAGCACAGCTGCATTTTTATAGCCCTGTGATCAAGCTATTAATGAGTGAGCTCACTATGTTTTTTTCTGTGAAGCAGTTAATAAGATACACCTCACACAAATCATTTAAATATTATTATTGTAGGCTTAACATAAGGAGTGGAAGTATGCATTGAGTTAGAAATTATTAATAATACAGACAGAAAAAATAGTAAAAATTAATTCAGAAAGTAAAATAAAACAATTGTAAAATAGCAAGTATTTTATAATGTACAGAAATCTGTGATCTCTTTTGATGAGTTGCATGGTCTAGGAGTTGTGAATTAAGGCTCCACCCATGCCAGTTTTCTGTATGGATCCAACATGACCTTTGGCTTCCCAGAAACTCCCTGTGATCTTAAAATAAACAGGTGAGAATTCAAATAGGCGATCCGTCCATCCTTCTGGTAATATCACCCATTTCCCCTTGAATGTAAAGAGGCCCATCTGTTTTATAGGAATCTGTATTCTGAGCTGTTAGTAGGTTGAAATTTTCATGTTCCAGTCCTGGAGTTAGGGCACGTAGTGGGAAACTGTGGGTTCATTTACTAGTTCCACCCGTAAAACGGCAAGAACAGGCTGGCTTCCACTGAACCAAGTGTCTTACAATATAGGAAAGCACAAATTAATTTTCCTCCATTTTTAGATGGACTATACAGAATATGCAGTTCTGAGCAAAAGAAAATAGCAAACATTTTGAATCTGTTATCAGGATAAATTTTAGCAAAACAGTGTATAACGTGGGAACAATTGTCAAAGTGTATCTGATCATTTGTTAGTAAAGCCTAGCTATGAAAGCATAGGCATAGAGATCTTCATTGGTTGTATCTTGCTAAAATTAATAGCTTCCCAATTATATGTTTGCCCAATTTGTGTTGTAGTGTAAAAGCCTTCTGATTACATACATTTTGTTAATAATGGATCATGATGTGTTTTTGGACAAATCCTTGACTTAATGGTCTTTAAAATATCTGTTGTATGGAAGACACATTAAAAGAAAATTATCACAGCTACAGTATGTTATGATGTATAGTGCAAGTTTATGTAATTATGGATGTTGAGTGTTCAAGCCACACTCACTGTATACTCCTAAAACTTATGATTTAAAGGAAACACATTGAAACAAAAGAAAACAATCTTCTTTTCCAACAAAGAAAAATAAATTTTCAAAATTGAAATCTGATGCTTTTTGGTTGATGAGTTTGGGTTTTTTTTTGTAGTACTGACAGCAAAATAATATACTGGGTATTTCTAGGATAATATAAATTTTACAAGATAACTCTCTGATCACTACCTTATATATGATATGCATCATTCAAAGTAAAGGATGAGCTATTAATTTTATTTTCTGCACTGTTTTTACCCCACAATAAAAGAAAAAAATATTTAAAATATATTCCTTACAAAAAATAGGTGTATGGCTTCATGTGTGAACAACATTATCCACTTTAAATCTCTTACTGAGGTTCTAGATGTCATTATGACAGTACAATTGCAATTATGGCTAAATTCCAAGTGATTTCTTCTCTACATTTCATTCTTTTCCTTTTAGTAGTAGTTAAGTACAGTATTTCTTTTTGAACAGTGTTAAAGGAACAAGAAGAGTTGCTATAAGTACACAGGAGAAAAAAGGAAGATGGGGGAAAATGTGGGTCCATTGCTCAACAAAATGGGGGATATGGTTACACAGGACATAGAAAAGGCTGAGGTACTGAATATCTTCTTTGCTGATCCTTATGAGCAAGACCAGCCTTCAGGAATCATAGATCCCAGAGACCAGGGCAAATACTAGAACAAGAATGACGTACACCTGGTGGAAGAGGATCAGGTCAGGGAATACTTAAGCATCCCGGACATACATAAATCCATGGGCCACACAAACCCAATACAGATGTACCCACTAGTTTTGAGGGAGCTGGCAGATGTCATTCTGAGGCCAGTCTCAAACAATCTTTAATGGATCACAGTCATTGAGAGAAATGCCCAAACACTGTAGGAAAGCAAATGCTACTCCTATCTTCAAGCAGGACAAAAAGGAGGACCCAGAGAACTACAGGACAATCAGCCTTACTTCTATCCCTTGGAAGGTGGCAAAGCAGCTAACCTGGGAAACCATTTCCAGGCACATTAAGGCCAAGAAAGTCTTCAGGCACAGTCAGTATGGCTTCACTAAGGGGAAGTCATGCTTGACTAACTTCATAAACTTCTATGATGGAATGACTGGCCTGGTAGGTGAGGTGAGAGCAGTGAATATTGTCTACCTGGGCTTCAGTAAGGCCTTTGACTCCATCTACTGCAAAATTCTTATAGAGAGGGGATGATGTATGGGCTGGATGAGCATGCAGCATGGTGCATTGAAAATGGGCCGAATGGCTAAGCCCAGAAGGTGGTAATCAGTGGAACAAAGTCTAGTTGGATGCCAGTAATAAGTGGCGTACACAGGGGTCAATACTGGGTCCAGTCCTGCTTAACTACTTCATTAAAGATCTGGATATATGAAACCCAATTGGGAGGGCTGTCTGCTATGCCAGAACATTGTGCTGACTTCCAGAGACACCTTGAAAGGCTAGAAAAATGGGCCAACAGGAACCTTATGAACATGCAATGTGCCCTTGCAGCAACAAAGGTTAACGGCATCCTGAGCTGCATTAGGCAAAATATTGCCAGCAGGTTGAGGGAAGTGATTCTTCCCCTTTATTCAGCACTGGCGAGACCACACTTTGAGTCCTGTGTCTGGTTCTAGGCTCCTCGGTACAAGACAGACACGGACATCCTCAAGAGTCCAATGAAGGACCACAAAGATGATGAAGGGACTGGAGCATCTCCTCTATGAGGAAAGGCTGAAAGAGTTGGGACTGTTTAGCCTTGAAAGGGGAAGACTTGGGGGGATCTTATCAATGTCTGTAAGTACCTGAAGGGAAGGTACAAAGAAGACTGAGCTGAGCTCTTTTCAGTGGTGCCCAGTGAGTGGACAAGAGGAAATAGGCACAAGCTGAAACACGGCATGGTACATCGGAGCATCAGGAAACACTTTTTAACCACTAGGGAAATTGAGCACTGGCACAGGTTGCCCAGAGAGGTTGTGGAGTCTTCATCCTAGGAGATATTCAAAAGTTGTCTAGACATGGTCAGGGCAATTGGGTCTAGATGACCCTTCTGCAGCAGGCAGGGCTTGGACCAGATGACCTTCAGAGGTTACTTCAAACTTCAGCTTTTCTTTGATTCTGTGTAATACTATGAACCTTTCATTTTCACCTTAACACCTATACAGCTACATTCATTTTAAATTGCCTTTTATTAAGGAACATGACTTAAGAATTATAGAAGCATTTTGTTGCTGTTTAATTAACTTCGATTGGAAAGAACTAGCACAGAATCATAGCACATGGTTATTACAGCGTGTATCCTTATGTAATTTTAAGGGATTTGATTCACTGAAGTGACGAATGAAATCCAGCAGATAACTAAAAAATTGCCCATAGCTTCATAGCAGTACACAGCATCACAGATTCTTAGAATCATAGAATGCTTTGGGTTGGAAGGGACAGTAAAGATAATCTAGTTCCAACTCCCCTGCCATGGCCAAGAACACCTTCCACTAGATCAGATGGCTTAAACCCCCATCTAGCCCGGCCTCCAACACTGCCAGGGATAGGGCATCCACAACTTTGCTGGGAAACCTCTTCCACAGTCTCACCACCCCTCTCACAGCACTTTCCAAACTAGGTGGCTGCAACAAGGCTTTCACCACCCCATACCAGGTAAACTTCTATAAATAGAACCCATGCCTTGCTCCTGCATCTCCACCAATCCCCCCAGAAGGCTTCAAAAGTTCATCTACCGTCTGTACCATTTCTCCATCCTTCTCAGGCCAGTCCACCCGCTTCTCATGTCTGCTGCACACAAATTCTTCCTTCTCCAGGCTTCTCTCCCAGCCAGCCTCTCATTATCCAGGTCCCCTTCTTCTCCCAGGGCCTCCTTGTATCTCTTACATCTGAGGAGCTCACTCTCTCCTCCCTCTGATTCTTCCAAGTCTCTCTTCATCTGGTGCTCCTCTTCATACAGTCCTTCTCTTCCATTTCCCTTAAAGCTATTTAACTACTTAGCAGGTACCAGCCACAGCTGCATCTTAACGACATCAACCAACCCACCACCCCTGAAGCCAGCCCACAGCTGTATATTACCAATGTTAATTAACCCAGATTCATTCCTCTATAATTCCTCTACACACCCCCACAGTAAAGAATTTCTTCCTAATATCTAATCAAAATCTACCTTCTTTCAGTTTAAAACTGTTACCCCTCATCCTATTGCTACACTCCCTGATAAAGAGAAACACTCCCCATCTTTCCTGTAGGGCCCCTTTAGATACTGGAAGGATGTTTATGGTCTCCCCAGAGCCTTCTCTTCTCTAGGCTAAGCAACATCAACTGGCTCAGCCTGTCCTCAGAGGAGAGGTGCTCCAGCACCCTGGCTGTCTTTGTGGCCCTCCTCTAGACCCACTTGAGTAGGTCCATGTCTTTCTTATGCTGGAGGCCTCAGAGCTGAGCACAGTACTTCAGCTGAGGTCTCACAAGAGCAGAGCAGAGGGGAAGAATCACCTCCCTCGACCTGATGGCCAAACTTCTTTTGCTGCAGCCCAGGATATGATTGGCTTTCTGGGCTGCAAGTGCACATTGCTCGCTTTCATTCAGGTTTTCATCTACCAGTACCCCCAAGTCCTTCTCCGCAGGGCTGCTCTCAACCCACTCATCGCCCAGCCTGTATCCATGTTTAGGATTGCCCCAACCCAGGTGCAGAACCTTGCACTTGACCCTGTTGAACTTCACAAGGTTCGCACAGGCTTACCTCTCTAGCCTGTCAAGGTCCCTCTGGATGGCACTCCTTCTCTCAAGCATATCAGCTGCAGCACTCCACCTGGTGTCATCCGCAGATTTCCTGTGAGTGCACTCGATCCCACTGTCCATGTCCCCAACAAAGATGTCAAATAATGCTGGTCCCAATAGGGACCCTGGAGGGACACCACTCATCACTGGTCTCCACCTGGACATTGAGCTGTTGAGCTCAGTTCTTTGAGTGTGACCATCCAGCCAATTCCTTATGCACCAAGTGGCCCAGCCATCAAATCCGTGTGTCTCCATTTTAGAGACAAGAATGTTGTGTGGGACAGTGCCCAATGATTTGCATATATTACACCTAAGTGTTTTGTAGAAATCACTACAGAACGTTAAATGTTAATTTAAGGTGAAAATTAAAAAAAAAAAAAAGAAAGAATGTTTTCTCACATACAGCTGGCATAAACCCTTCTCATAAAATCAAATGTTTGGGGTTTTCTTTAAAGTCCTTAAAAAACATTGTTGATACAAAATTTTGAATGCAGTTTTATAACTTTCCTTGGTTTGCTTGTCTATAATACTATATGTAGCTCTTGTCTTTCCATCTCTGAAGAACAATTTGAACTGACAAATGTTCAGAGAAGAACAAAAACTTGTCCAAAACCAGGGAACAGCACCTGAATGATAGTATAGTGTGATTCTTTTGCCTAAAAAAAAAAAAATAAAAATAATATAGTAGAATTTTATAAAATAATGAATGGCATAAAGGTTGTGGACAGGGAAAAATTTATTATCTTTTCTTAGAGGGTGCAAGAAGTTATTAAGATTTAGGTGCACAGCAAGTACAGGAAGTCATTACTCATACAAGAGAGAAACTCCTTGCTAAAAGATGTTGTGGATACAAAGAATTTATTTGGTTTCAGAGGCATTGAATAAGTACTTAAAGTGACCTCTGCTGAGAACTTCTCAATAGGTACAACCAATCAGCCTCAAGACTCCCCATGAGGTGAAAATAATGTAAGGCAGGAAGAGTATTCACTATGATATGCTCTTGCCTGATCATTGCTCTTCCTTAGGCATCTGTTTATGGTTACTGTTTGAGATGGACACCGATTTGGAAGATATTATCTGAACAGGTAAATCTGATCTTTTGCTCCTTTTTCTCAGGTTAGAAATTATTTTTTAAACATACATTAAAAAATCACATTGAATGGGATAACAGCTATTTTGATACAAGGAAATTGAGCTTTACAGCTGCTGATTTATCTTAAATTTTGAGATAAATATGTCAATCACCAAAGGCTAATGGAAAAAATAGAATATCTCATTTGTAGAGTATGTCTTTTGGAAAAAGAATGTGAAAGCCAAAATCACACACACACAAAAATCCAATTAAACACAACTAAGCACTGTCTCTTTTTTATTTTCCCTTATGCTGATATTTACTATCTGTACTTTGTAGCTGGCCTTTAATGCAAAATATATATATCAAGTTAATCAGTGGCACGTATATTTATGTATTTCAAAGTTTTCATCATAAGAAATTAAGTACCTGTAGGTTTTGCCACAGAGTGGTCCTGCATTGAGATCACTGGTGTTTGGAGGACAATTCAGCTCAGAAGTCTCTGTGGTAGTTTAGCAAATGGTTTATTTTGCAATTCAGACTATTTCTTGCTTTTCACTTTCTTCATTGTGACATGGATTTAGAAGATATTGTGACCTCTTCTAGAAAACTGGAATACTTTGACATAGCAGACCATCTAGAATCTACGTTGTGTTAGGAAGTCATTAGTTCAACATCAGTATGATAAAAATATGAGTTTTCTGATGTTGAAACTCTCTGCTATAGCTGACTTTTAACATCAGTATCCTGCTGATATTGTTTGTTAGACAACTGGTACTAAAAATCACTATACCGTATTACAGAGTGCTGCAAATGAAGTCTCAGATCTTCAAATAACCAGACTACTGCTCATATGCTTACCAGTCACATCTGCATACAGCATCATGCATGGACTAAGTCTATTTTTCAGACAGTGGGAGCTGTACATAATAATGAGTATGCATGGTTTTATGCATACCCTCTTGCAAATATAGTTTCTGTTTGCATCCCTTTGTGGGATTTGATCCCAGAGTCATAACTGCATTTCAGTTTTCTAAATGTCAGACATTAACCTATTTTTAGATACCAAGTATAAGGGGGAGAAAAAAGTGTGTAACAGCAGAATTATTTTTTTGAAGCTCATATAATCTAAAAATGGACACACAATTTGCATGCCAATTTTTAGCCCAAAGCAAAATTTCATGGATAATTTATACAGCCCTAGAAATACTAGGATTATAATGGCAGCAGTGAAATGTTTCTAAGTACAGCAGCACAGACAATAACCAATTACAATACAGTTTTACTACTTCAACACAAAATAAATGCTCTACAACAATGAAATTTGAAAATGTCAAGGCAGATTACTCTGAATCCAAATGCAGCTTTCAGATAATGTTGTAAACTATAAAGTCCTTTTCTTAATTCTGATAATTTGTAAAAAAATAAAGAATTTTTCAGGAAGCTATGGTGCAGCCATTCACAGAGCTTTCAAAGTTCTAAATAAAAAATGCAAGCTAAATGACTTTCTGTTATCTATCATATTTGCTGGAGAAGCAAAAAAAAGGTAAGTCTGAAATTATTGTTTCAAACTCACTAAGTGAGCAGCAGAACCCTTTATTGACAAAGTCCTATATTTCTGTTGTGTACAAGGACTGTGGCCTCATAAGCAAATTAAAATAAATTACACATAATGTGATAATTAAAATATACACATTCAAAAGTCAACATCTGCATAATTACAAGGAATTAAATTCCCTTAAGATTTCAAGGAGAATCAATGCTACATAATTGACTACTATTCATCAATCCAACTTCATAACATTAAGTATAAATCTATGCTCTTCCAGATATTATTTTCTTATGTAACCAAAGGTAAAACAGATATGTAACCATCATTTTCCCATTGTATTTATGAGTGCAGCAGAAATGGAGATAGAATCACTCCTGTTGGCATACATAGCAAGATGACACTCAAAGAAAACCATCTAATTCAAGGTTGTAATACCCTAGGAAAACACACTCTTGTCTGCAATACCTTAAAGTTCAGATGAAAATATGAAAGTGCACAGTGATTAAAGTAAAAAAAGTGTCTATGTTCTGAACCTTCATGTATGGACTTACACAAGTCCATACAAGAAGCAAGACCTGGCATGCTTAGTCCCCACAGTTTGTGTCTCCTGGTATGGCACATTGATTTGTACTTTGTGAGTGTTCAAAAGGCCTGAACAAATGTCCACACATGACTGGGCAGCACAAACATAATAAATATGATAAAGCCAAAGACAATCTGATAACAGCAGAAAAGGTAGTAGAATTCAGTTTCATAAATACATGTAGTTTGTAATAAAACTACTGCTACCATTTATAAAACATTGCTATAACAAAAATGACTAAATTATTTACATAACTTTAGAAAATTGGCTCTTTTTGATTTATTCACTGTACAATGAGCAATATCTAAGGATTCTTTTATTGTTTATAAAGTAATAGAATTAAACTCAGTGTTTACCCAATGAAACCTTTATTAATTTAAATTTATCTATTTGTAACTGCAACAGTCCGAAATCAAATCTATATTCTAAATGATAGAAATACCAGTAAGGATACCACCAGAGCATGCTCACTTTACTTTCAGAATGACTGACTGATTAGATCATTGTCACCAGCATGTATAGACAAACTCAAAAAAAAGATAAAAAAGAAAACCACACCAAAGAAGAGAGAAGAAGAGAGAAGAAGAGAGAAGAGAGGAGGAGGAGAAGGAGGAGAAGGTAACAGGTAGCTTGTAGCACTCTTGCTAAACCATTCTATAGCACCTTCTTGAGCAAACTGATGCCAGTATTCAACTGGGCAACTATAGGAGAAAATTTGTATCCTCATATGGAAAGTTTTCTTTATAGTTTGAAAATTACTAAAAGAGCAAATATAGGTGGAAACTAAGGTAATTTAGAGTGAATCTTTAAAACCTAAAGAACCGAGCCTACAGATTCAGTGATGTTAGTATTCACTAGAGTTATCACTACAGCAGAAGAAAAGCAGAAAAATAGCATCTAGACGAAACAAGTCTGTGTTTCTAGGAGTCACTTATATTTCTGGAACATAATCCATGACAAGTTCTTCAGCTGTTTTTGTTTAATACAACACTTTTAGAATGTTGTATTATTTTTAACCAAATAATGCTAATTTAAGAAACAAAATTACAAAGTAAGTTAATAACATGTTGTACTTAAATGGCTTTGAAACATAATAAAACTTAGATTAATTTTTATTCAAATGTAATTCAGGAAAAAATATTTTTTATTATGATTTGGTTAGTATCAGACTTTTTCAAATATGGAGCTAACTCTGGATCATCCACAGGCTTTGAGAAAAAATTCAGGGAGAGCTATTTGCTTCCAACATAGTAGTTCATAATATATCAGTTCAAGGAGAGGAAATGGGAAGAATCAGGGAGATAGCAGGATACCTGTTGGGGAATTTTTATTGTACCCCCTGAGGCAAATTAAGCATGTTTGTTCTTATATATTAAAACAAGACAAAACAGCACATTGTGCAGAGTCCTACTGCCATAAGCAAGAAGTCTGCAGAGGTGTGACATGAGCCAATTCCTTGTATACACTTAAGTCATCACTGAGCTGTGAGTGTTGAATGAGGAGCCTCATCCTGGCCTCGGGTCCACCCTGTAGCAGGAGCTCTGATGCCCAGAGGTGGCCCCTGAGCACTCCCAGTATGGCTACAACGAGGTTTTGGGGCTATTCCTTGTCATCAAGGGAAACTTCCCTTCTTCAGGAGTCCAGTCTCTGGCATTCCTGTCAGCCAGTTTAACCCCTTCTGCAGTTAGGCCTCCTTGTTCTCCGTGCCAGATCACTCCTCAATCACAAATTGCCACTGCTGAGCAGTTATAATTTGAATTTCCTTTCCATGTATCTTGTGGTATAATTTAGGAGTAAGAAAGGAAGGAAATGGAAAGTGTAGAAGAGAAAGTGAAAATAAAAGAGTATAATGCAAAAGGACAGGAATACTCTTAGTATTGGAAATTAAACATAAAACAGGAAAAAAGATGGATGAGGGTAAGAGATTTCTTGTCTGCTGTTACTGAATTACAGACCTCACATACTAGATTGATATATACTATATGATAGTTTACATTTGTGTCCATACTTACTATGCATATTGTGGAGGAATTTTGTCACAATTTTGAAGAATTGTAAACTTAATTGTGCTCTGAAGGGGACTGAAATGTGTCCAAGTCTGATACCAGACTAGACTTTTATTCTTCCTGCTGTTATGTGTTAGTTGAGTCTCATAGAAATAAATAATTGGGAAGAAACCTCAAACAGTATATTAGTTGGGTGGATTGTTTCTGTAAGATTTCATAACAGGAGTCTAAAAAGAAAAGCACTTGAATGAAGGCAATATGACCAAGTGCTTCAGGAAAAAAAAAGTATAGAAAGGACTGTTAGAAAGAGGTTAAGATAGTGAGCTGTCCAGATCACACACTATTTTGTCTCAAACAGTGGCAATCACAGATGCTATTAAGTATGTGAGCCTGTCTACTTCCTGCAATCTTTTCCTCTCATACTGCCCCAGCATGCATAATTGTACTAGGAATAATAGAAGCTATATTCCTGCCTAGTCCTTTTGGTACCCATTTACAGATCTTTAGCCCATATATTTGTCTAATTATTTTTTGAACTAGCTGATCACATCTGCCTGCCATGCCTGCTGTGGCATTTACCAAAATTCAGTACCTGCTTGTGAAAAAATACTTGATTTCACCTGCTTTAAACAGATATAACAGATTTTGAGTTTCACCTACTTCTTGTGTTGTCATGTGGTGAACAGCCACTTCTTCCACACTGGCTGAGTACTGCTGTCAGTTACAAACCATCTCAGTTTTTATTTAGTCCCTGGTTGTCCTACAGACCTGCCCAGGACAAAGCAGTTCTGGAGACAACTGGAGTTAAGGTAGGTGTGAACACCTGTAGAAGAATGAAGCTGGGTTAATTATCATTGATAATATACAGCTGTGGTTGGCTTCAGGGGCAGCGGGTTGGCCGATGTAGATAAGGTGCAGCTGTGGCTGATTCTGTTAAGTGGTTGGGCTGCCAATGAAGAGGGAGCAGCTAAGGAAAAGAGTGGAGGAAGAAATAAAGAGAAGAGAGTCTGTTGTGTTTGTGCCCTGGATGAGGAGAGACTAGGAGAAGGCGGCAGAGGGACTGATGTGAAGATATGCTGGTATGTGATGGTAAAAGACCTTGTTGCAGCAGGCTGGTTTGGAGAGTGCTGTGACAAGCACAAATTAGATGGTTACCCTTGGCCTTGGATCCTAGGATTAGGTCTCTTTTTCTGCTTTTACTTTTTTATGGAGATGCAGCCCTCCATGTACAAACAAATGCTACAGTTGTTGAAGTTTTCACTGTCTTCTTCAAAATTCCTTACCAAGTATTGTAGATAGCTTACTGAACTAGCTGTTGCGAGTTCACATTATTTGGCACTTAAATACCTCCTTTCCTTTTATAATGGAAGGAGGTCGATGACTTTGTTTTTCAATGGCCTTTTCATCTAAGCAGTTGTCATGGTGGTCATTGCTCTGCCAGAATCACCTTTCATTTGATCTGCCTCTTAGGCCAGATTATAAAATATATTATGATGTCTAATGTGACTTTAAATGTCTTGTCCTTGCTTTCTAATCGAGTTTGGAAACTAAAAAGACTGAAATAGTTGATATTTAGCTGAGACAAGTTAGAAAGATACGGGGGGGTGGGAAGACAATAAATTGGTGTCTGTATTTGAAACGATCATTTTCTATTTGACATGAAGAGTCAAAACCAGATACAGCTTCTAGGTTTTTGATTATATCTGTAATCTATATTTGTATAAGTAATGACATTTTTTTTCTGAGCATTTTCCATTTTTCTATCATTTTCAGTGTGCTCCTTGCCCCTCAATTGTCTTAATACAATTCATTCTTTAGAAGTTGTACAGAAGCTTGAAACAATGTCATCATTCTATTGTTTTGCTGTATCATGTGCAGGAATGCTTAATTACTTCTCTCTGGAGCTTGCATCAGATTTCTTACAAACCACCTGTCATGCAGTGAGCTGCCTTGAGAAAGACGAGCCCACACAGTTAATACTTAGATTAAAATATTTGGGAGTTGGCAAAAAAGTGTTATTGATGGAATTGTATAACCTGGAATTCATCTGACGTTGATATAGAGTCAGTCTTTTAATTAGCATCCCTATTCACAATTTCATAAAAGAGACCATGTGGTGAAAACCTTTAAGATAGCCCAGCACCTCTGAGTTTTATGAGGCTTGTTCCCCACCCTGACCCCCTCCACCCCCTAAATAAAAAGTCTGGGACAAATGGCAAAACTGGAACTGCTGTTGCTTCTAGATCTATGGCTAAAATTCAGAAGTCACTGGCCAATAATGTTAACCATAGTGCTCACACAGTGCTTTTATGAGTGCTCACTCTAGCAAAAAAAAGGTTTTCTATTTTTCTTTTAGTGTATAAAATTGGATTAAATCCAGCTTCTATTAAAAGCTGTCAGACATGAAGCACAAATTCTCAAGACTTGGTATTGAGCCAAATTAGATGGTTCATCACTTTCTCACTTGCATTACTCATATGAAAGAAAAATACCACAGCCAAATAGAAAAGTATGCAGAAAACATTCAGCAAATTGTGACAACATGCTGATATAGAAGTAATTTCAAGGTTAAATGTTCCTCATCATGAATGTTCTGTTTATATGGGGTTTAGGCAGTTTTGTTTATTCCTAGGCTTTTAAAACTAAAATTATTAATTCTTATAGAAAATATACTAAAGCTTTATGGGCATCCACTTGCTTGAAAAAGGGGGACAAATGGTGTCTAAGGCGTCCAGCACAGATCTATACATTTAATTACAGGTATCCATTTTTTGTGAGGTGAATCACACACTTCTTAAGAACATTCACCTTTTGATTAAGGGTTATAGGAGCTTCTGACAAGTGCAAATGTCGTTAAAGCTAGAAAGTCTCAAATTATTACAAACTGTTGAACATAAGTATGAATAGGACTTGCACAGATCCCTCTGCTGGTAGACCTTCAGTGACACTGGCAATTTTTATCTTCTTCCCAGTGTGTCCCAAGAACTGACTTCTATCTTTGTCCCATGAAGCAAATTCAGAGGTACAGGGAAAAGCTGAAGAACTGTTCAGTAAATGAAGAGCTTCTGTCTTTCCCTAGTTGAAACATAAGTAGACCCTAGACTTGCTATATGATCCAAAGCATGTGTATAATCTTGCCAAGTGACCTAGAATAGAAGCAACATTCCTGCAACACACATCTGGGCTACTAATATTGTGCAACAAATTAAAAATTCCAGTGAGCCGATCGAGCTAAAACTTGGGCAGTGTGGTACCAGTTTCTGTGCAAATTTATGGAAATTATGTTGTATGACTTTACTAAAGAATTGTAGAGTATTAATACTAATAATGACATTTGACTTCATTTTATGGAAAACAAGATTTTTTGAGAGTGATTGATTTCATTGTGTTGAAATTATAAGTTTTGTTTACAAATTCAGCAGTCTAGATTAAATACCATTACAGTTTTGAAAGGCTTGAGTTTTCTAACTTTGCCACATTCTGTTTGAAATAGTAAAATTAATAATCATGATTTAATAAGAAATTATAAATTATATTAACTATATCGCTCTTAGATAACCCCTTTCACAGCCTGGAACACCAATACAAGGAATCAGGAAAAGTTTCTACAGGCTTTGCACCAGAAACTTGAGCTATAGGCATATTTTTGCAATCCTTTTAAAGATTCTCAGGTTAGGCTGTGCTGCCCTTTCATTAATACTGGCTCTGCCTTACTATGTCAGTGATGAGCCTTGTCATCCTACACTTACAGAAGGTTTTAGCAACTATATGATAGTCAGTTGCGTAGCAGCTGTCCTTGATTTGTAACTTGCCTGTTTCATAACTTATTGCTTCTCCTTCCTGTCCATGCCAAGAAACCCACTAAAACTGACCAAGAATTCATGATACAAATTTCTGTATTTATCTGAAAAATACTTTTATTGCTGATTCTGTCTTGTCATTTAATATACAGAGCAGGTGGTTAAGGCTGAGGGAACTTAAGGAAAAGATAAATCTGTAATGTTTTTTTGACACACATGACTCATTAGTATATAGTAAAGTTTTCCTTCAAGATAAACAAATTCCAGCTATTGAACCACAAAGTGAACTGGAAAAAGTTTTACAGTATTGCCTTTCAGTTTTCAGAAACTCAAGTTTGTCTAAGACTACACAGTAAACTAATGAATGAGAACACCTGTATTTTTATTCTTCTTTTAATTAAATAATGTATTTCTTTACAGTGACTGCTAATATTTAGAGATGTCAGTTTCTCTGACATTTCAGCCTCTGTGTTTGTCACTTGATAGACATGGTGCTGGCTAACCAATACCTTTAGTGCCTTGTAGCTATAAATAGGGGCTGTGACAGTTAATCAGTTAGTGTGGGAGTGGTTATACTAGGGAAATATGAGCCCTGTATTAAATAAAATAATAATAACTAGAATAAACAGTAAACAAATGAAGTAGACTCATAGAATCATAGAATGGTTTGGGTTGGAAGGGACACTAAAGATCATCTAGTTCCAGCTCCCCGGCCATGGCCAAGGACCTGACCTTCCACTAGGTCAGGAGGCTTAAAGCCCCATCGAGCTTCCCCTTGAACACTGCCAGGCATGGAGCATTCACAGCTTCGCTGGGTAACATCTTCCAGTGTCTCACCACCCCCACAGTAAAGAATTTCTTCCTAATATCTAACCAAAATCTACCTTCTTTCAGTTTAAAACTGTTACCCTTCATCCTATTGCTACACTCCCTGATAAAGAGAAACACTCCCCATCTTTCCTGTAGGGCCCCTTTAGATACTGGAAGGATGTTTACGGTCTCCCCAGAGCCTTCTCTTCTCTAGGCTAAGCAACATCAACTGGCTCAGCCTGTCCTCAGAGGAGAGGTGCTCCAGCACCCTGGCTGTCTTTGTGGCCCTCCTCTAGACCCACTTGAGTAGGTCCATGTCTTTCTTATGCTGGAGGCCTCAGAGCTGAGCACAGTACTTCAACTGAGGTCTCACAAGAGCAGAGCAGAGGGGAAGAATCACCTCCCTCGACCTGATGGCCAAACTTCTTTTGCTGCAGCCCAGGATATGATTGGCTTTCTGGGTTGCAAGTGCACATTGCTCGCTTTCATTCAGGTTTTCATCTACCAGTACCCCCAAGTCCTTCTCCGCAGGGCTGCTCTCAACCCACTCATCGCCCAGCCTGTATCCATGTTTAGGGTTGCCCCAACCCAGGTGCAGAACCTTGCACTTGACCCTGTTGAACTTCACAAGGTTCGCACAGGCTTACCTCTCTAGCCTGTCAAGGAACCTCTGGATGGCACTCCTTCTCTCAAGCATATCAGCTGCAGCACTCCACCTGGTGTCATCCGCAGATTTCCTGTGAGTGCACTCGATCCCACTGTCCATGTCCCCAACAAAGATGTCAAATAATGCTGGTCCCAATAGGGACCCTGGAGGGACACCACTCATCACTGGTCTCCACCTGGACACTGAGCTGTTGAGCTCAGTTCTTTGAGTGTGACCATCCAGCCAATTCCTTATGCACCAAGTGGCCCAGCCATCAAATCCGTGTGTCTCCATTTTAGAGACAAGAATGTTGTGTGGGACAGTGCCCAATGATTTGCACAAATCCAGGTAGATGATACCGGTTGCTCTTCCCTCATCCACAAATGTTATAACTCCATTGTAGACCACCAATTTGTCAGCTAAAATATGCACCAAAACAACCCCAACTAAAACTGAATTCTCTTGGACAAAATACTACTTACACAACTTCAGTAATGTCTAATAACACAGTACATGAGGCTCCAATACTTTCTTGTGTTCGTGAGGCTTCATCCTCTGACACAATTACTCTGCAGAGAAGTCAGAATGCTGGCACCTTTTCCTACAGGCTCTTTGGAGAATCCCCTACTGTCACACACGCCTCACTCATCATCTATCTCTCAAATGCATGCAATCAAATGCATATACCAACTTTGTTTTACTGTAACAGATTTATATCACCAGTGTTTTGGCCTGAGAGTCACATAGGCTTTGCAATCAAATATTAATTTGAATGATTTCAAGTAATTTTCTGTTTCACCTTCTCTTGCTGCTTCCTTCCTCATCTTACTTTCAGTTCCTAATCTTAGGCAGACTTACTTCCTTCTTCAAACCACTTTTAGACATTACATTTACACATCTCCAGGCAAGCACTGGTTACTTGGTCATTGCCTTAGCTCCCCTTTCAGACATAAACTCTACTAATTGCTGTAGCCAGATTTGCTTCTGGCAAGTTTGTGATGCCAAGAGATGGCTGTATAAACTCCTCCATGAGGTTTTTATATCTATAGCAAAAGCTGGAACAGTTTGAATGGTTTTCTTTTGGTCCGCACATTTGTCCAAATCCTTATTTTGACAGAACTCCGAGTGGACTATAATCTAAAACAAGTCTCTTTTTCTATTTGAATATGTAAGGAACATTTTGATGTCAGGCAGTCTGACAAGTTGCTTAAAGGCAGACATCATGTAGCGAAAAATGATATTTCAGTAAAAGTGAGTGTATAATCTTATGTTCTCTATAGTAATAAAATGGAGATACTGATTATTGCCATAAGGTTATGTCCTTGGCCTCATCAGGCCTTGCTAGTGTTCAGCTACCTTTATGTCAACTGTGCAAAACCCTTTTCTAGTTGTCAGGGTTTAACCCCAGTAGGCAGCTCAGCCCTACACATGCACTCAGCCATGGTCCCACAGCAGGATGGGGGAGAGAATCGGCAGGGTAAAAGTGAAAAAACCCAAGGGCTGAGATAAAGCTAGTTCAACAGGTAAAGCAAAAGCTGCACATGCAAGCAAAACAAAATTAAGAACTCATTCACAGCTTCCCCAGTAGGCAGGTGTTCAGCCATCTCCAGGAAAGCAGGGTTCTATCATGTATGATGGTTGTTATCTGGGTAGACAAAAGCCATGACTTCAAACATCTCTCTCTTTTCCCCCAGCTTTTATTGCTGAGCACAACATCATACATATGGTATGGGATATCCCTTTGGTCAGCTGTCCCAGCTATGTCCCTTCCCAGCTTCTTGTATGACCCCAGCCTAACTACTGATGGAACAGTAGAGAAGCATAAAAGGCCTTGATGCTGTGTAAGCACTGCTCAGCAATAGCTAAAACATCCCTGTATAATCAACACAGTTTTGGTCTCAAATCCAAACCAGCACCACAGAGGTTTCTCTGAAGAATATTAACTCTATTCCAGCCAAAACCAGTATACTGGGGGAGGGAGGGTGGGGAGGAAAAAAAGGAAGAGGGATGAAGAAAGAGACTACAAAGGGTAGCACTGACTGCTTTTTAAACAATTTCTATTATTATAAAATATTTTTCTTGAAAGTACAAAATGTTAAGATATATAATATATCCCATAGGGAAGTCGAGAACTATAGAAGACACTTTCTGTTTTCATTAGGGAAGCTGGCGTATGCTGTCTATTCATCAGATTTTTAATGGGAGTCTTATAGTGAAGACACGTGATTATTCAATAAATAGTTTATATTTAAAGGAGCAGGTGAAATGAATCTTGCCTATACTTAGTTTGAAAATATTGTCATTTTTCCACTGCTCTTATGAAAATGTCATCATAATGTAAAGAGTTGCTGAAATACTATCAAAAACTAAAAAACAGGGATCAGTATTTCAGTACATCTTGACTGAGACCAAATTTTTCTTGAATTTCTTCCAAAATTAGAGCACAGTGAGATCACTGGGGACTTGACCTAAGGTGCAGCTTCCTGGACTGTCTGTGTGCTTCAAGAGAAATACACATCACTGCTGTCAACAAAAATTGCAGCAATGATAGTAAGGAGTCAGGGAATAACATAAAATGACAAAGGGCATAAAACCACCAACACATTGTGTCTTAAAATAGGATTTAAAAGTCTTTAGAAATCACTGTAAATTGTTTAGAAGACAAAGCGATTAGGCCAGTCAGGCACCAGCTGATGACACTTCAGGTTATGTGCGCTTTGCATTTCACAGTACCAAATGTAGTTATCAGATATCTGGTATGCAACGATGCACTGCACCTCCGTCATGTGCCGTTATACAGGAGACAAACTGTGTACACATTTAAGAACAAAAAAGATTTCCTACCTCCATTACAGTTTAGATTTGCCATTCTTTGATTTAAAAATTTATTAGTTGTTGTCCTGTTATGGCAAACTCAGGAACAGGTGTGTTGTCTAAACTCCCAAATTACTGAATTCTGATTTATAGTTTATCTATGTTAAACAAGTATTGTGCATAAAGTTTAGGTGAAGCTGAACTGCCTTCTCAAATCATCAAATGACTCTCCCTCTCAAGTACCCACCCTCTCAAGTCGCCAAAACCGATGAATGGAAGGACTTCTAATCAAGGGAGGCAATCTTGGGAAACAAAGAACAGATCAGTTAAGAGCACCTTTTATGTAAATCATGCAGAAAGAAGTCTCTAAGTGAGAAAGTTCTGGCCACAAGAGGAGACAAGCTGATAAGGTGTTGCAACCCACAGAAAATTAGTTGAAAGTAGGACAAAGGTAACCGTGGTAATGGAAGATCATGACCTCTAACTCCAATAGCCCCACCCCCACCCCCCCAACCCCCGAGAGAGGGCAAACCCCCCGCTTCGGGGGCATGTGGAGCTGGTCAAAACTTCAGTAGCGCTCTCTGAGGATGCGCACTCATTTGCACTAGAAGCAAGAAATTGTAACCGATCCTGTGAGTGAATGAAATTGAACATGCAATGTGCTGTGAATGTGCAAGTACTCTACTGTATATAATGTGTACCCCCGAGTAACTTGGTGTGCATGGAAGGAGGAAAGGTCCCCCATGCACCCAGTGCTGCAAGAAAACGATGTTGGCTTTCTAAACTATCCTTTGGTTTGCAGTTTTCCTGGTTACGATTTTCAGTAGCAGGCGCACAGTTGTGCTCAGTTGAATAGTATTTTTCAAATCAACAGCAGTAAGCTTCTCAAGCATTTCCATCTGCCTTGTGATCACATCCGATCTCCACGACTACTTCTCATCAGTACAGTACTTGTGGGTTGCGTGGGGATAGTCCATCTGGGTATGTTCCATGGTATGTTAACTTGTGAAGTGTATTTGCTTGAGACCTTTAAAACGCTCTTAAATAGTATGCTTGACTGTCTAAAGCCAGGCTGTGAGAATGCAAGATGAATGTGTTCAGGAAGCTAAACTTGGGACCTCGAGATGTTTTTAATGTAAAATATAGATATAATCCATTCTTCAATACACTACAAGTAGCAAAAGGTTCTAGAGGTTTCTCCATGATGTTTTCTCTACTTGTTCACTTGAGTGAATTTTATCACGCTTAAATGAACTTAGTCTCAGATATGGCCCTGTTTTCATGTGCAAATTATGCTCCCACCTTGAAGGGTGACAAAACATCTTTAATTTTTTTGTATTTCAGACTGATTGTTTTTCAGTCTTCCTACTTATATCTCACTATAGCCCCCCAGGGAGCTCTGCCTTTTTCTTTGCATTTGAAACTATCTTGGAAACAGGTAAAATGAAGCAGGAGTTCTTTGTGAATACTTACACGTTTCTACTTTAACACAGATTATATTTTATCATTCTACTTCTTGCACAATTTAAGACCACTGGCAGCAAACTGTGATCATCCCAGTCCTGAACAACTTACTCAAGCATCATTTTGATTACCTCTAATGGGAGTTTGTTTCAAAGGGAATTTTAAATCAGCCTAAATAAATGTGGTATATAATGATGAGGATTACCTTAAATCCCTAGCTGATCCAATATTCCAGAAATATCTCATGTACAAAATACTTCCCTTTCAGGTTTGGAATTTAAAAAAAAAAAGAATTCAAGATATAAAAATGTTTTATTTTTATAACCAATTTTGATTTAGTAACAATGTATTGAAATTTAGTTAGAATTTGAAAGCTTATATCGCATCAGTTCAACACCTAAATAATTTTTTTTCACAACTGAATAGCATATTTAAGCACTAAATTTTTTATAAATCACAGCCTGTATGATATTTCTGCTCGGTAGGCTCTTTGCAATCTCCTTTTAAATGACTGCATTTCCTTGCATGTTTAATTTGTTTTCAGTATTATTCTGATACAGCGTTAACCATTTCAATAACTAGGCATTCTCATGTTTTTTGTGTAATTTTAGACAGAAAAAAAAATCACATAAATAACTAATAAATATTTTGTGAAGTGTATTAGAATCATAATATTGGAGTATTATGAAGTTTACATTTGTTGAACAATAAAAACTCTTTTAAAAATAGTGAACAAATGCAAATATGGGGTGAGATTAGAATCAGACACAGATTTCATGAAAAGAAATCATATTAAGGAGTCATAACTGAAATGGCTTTGTGACCTAAACATGATGTACTTTGTGCTGAAGTAACATAAACCTGGAATTTAGATTTCATGTTATTGAATGGCATCACTGAGAATTTAAAAGGCTTTGTCAAGTTGCTGTGTTTGCATTGTATTCCAACCTGTATAAAAACCCTATAGCAATGTTGCAAACCTAGGAATTACATGGTGACATCAGTCTACACAAGAACGTGATAAATCTCATGGAAGGAGCCAGAAATGGAGGAAAATATTATTCCTACATATTGTTGTATTAAGAATAATTATGAATATATAAACTGTTGTGCTAAACTTTTTTTTCCTGTGTGTATTTCAATCACCTATGAAGGTCAATTATGCTTTGCACCTCCAAAACCTACTTCAGACTCTGTAAATTCACAATTAAATAATTCAAGTTACGAAGACATTTCTGGAAGTAAAGCATGAGAGAATATATTTACTGGTGTTTTTAAATTTGAAAATACTATTGATAAGAACTGTGGCTGAAATTTATCATTTCCAAAACTGAGATAGTATTGACAGTTGTTGTCCTTCTGTTTCTTTAAACCCATGCTGGGAAATTAGTTATGACATTTGAGTGGCAGGCCTCCTGCCTTTTTGACATGAATAAGTAGCCTCAACATGCCTGTGAGAAACACAGTAAAAGTTTAAGTTCTAGAAATAAAAGTTATATTACTGGATCAGCCAAAACTTTGAAATACGAACTTAGACCCTTTCTTTTATCTTCACTTGCTGCATCCTGAGAATAATAAAGATTTCTGATGACCTACAAAATCAAAGCAATAAATAAAAAACCCCGCATGAGTCTAATGGAAAATAGTGTCAGCAGCTTACAAACACTAAGGTGAGCAAAGTAAGAAAATAGTTTCAGTTTGGTACTGCTTTCCATGCATGCAGTGTTAAGAATACATTCCTATTTCTTCTGGGAATAGTATCCAGAGTACTGGTTGTCATTTATGAACTTGCCATATACCACTCATTCTTAAATATATATACAGAAATATCACTTTTACCTTTTTATTCTTTCTCAGGAAAGTAAATCTTTCCTTGTAGGCACACAAGGTTCTCCTAAAGGTGCACATGCACGTCAAAGCCAGTGTTAGGAGCTAGTATTAATCTTTGTAAAATTCACAGTGCTGAACAGAAAATCTTGAGTAGAAGGAGTGATTTTCTACTTCTCTTATTTTCAGGTTTTATTTACAATTCTTTATATTGTACATGTTAAAGTAGGCACATCAGGCCTTATTTGCCAAAAGGCCTTCTTTATACATTCTTAGACCGGGAAAGATAAAAATAGGAAAATGAACCAAACAAGGAGTGAAATAACAGCATATCGGGTGCAGATGTCAAGGTATTGGCACTGGGGGGCTGCAAGGGCTGGCCTTTATTGGAAGAGGTATTGGAAGAGAAGGAGTGAAGTTGATCCTGGGAAGGGTGGAGAGGAAAGGTATTACAGTTATGTTTCCCTTTGTTTCTCCTACTTGAACATCAATAGTTATATTTCATAATCAATAATTCTAATCAATGCTAAATTCATATTCTCTTGTGTAGGATCTTGATATAAGTGCTATAAAATACATCTACAGTTAACAAAAGGAGAGGAGACAGAGAAAAATGATGACACATTTGTTATTCAAATAGTCCATCATCATGGATAGATCTTTTACTAACAATCATATAGTAAGCATCTACGTTCTTCTTTTGTGTTAGGTGACAGAGATGTACTGCAAAGGACTGAAAACTGAGGATTATGTTACATCTGTCAGCATGATGCAGAAGACATTAAATGTTTTTTCACTTTTTGCAATGAATCAAGACAAATGAAAAGTTGGAGCAGGAGCCAGGGCTGGGTGCATGTATGGAAAGTTAGAGACATTAAACATCTTACTGAGATGAGAAATCGGGACAAAAGAGCTCTTTGAAGGTTTTTCTCTGTGATACCAGAACAACTCCTGTATTACCCAATAACCCTGAATAAACCAGGATTTGTTTCATCCCAAACTGGGACATCTGTATTCCGCAGTCACCCTGGATAACCAAACACTGTTTGTAACTTATCTCCAGTATGTGTATTTTTAAAAGATAATCTGGAAAACAAACATGCAAAAAATATAGACTGAAAACTCAGCTGTTCTAATCAAATTTACAAGAACCTGCATAAGTATTCATTACAATGCAAATTTAAGGGGGGAGGCATGATTAATCCAATTTTTAGGTAAAACCGAACAAGATATTACCTAAGGCATCCTATGTGACAAACTAACATCCTAGCTCTGTGAACGTAGTTCATGTGCTAACTCATTTTTCCCTACCTAATTTTCAGTTGTGTTGCCTCAGTTGAATATCTGCTTCCCTGTGTGCCTCTAATACATTCTTCAAGGTAAGTGGCTTTCAGGTGAATGTAGTAGTGCTTAGTTCGTCTCATCTTAAAATAGGTAGCTAAAATAGGCCAAATTAAATGGAAGTCTAAACTGCCAGCTCAGGTGGGGATTTCTGTACTGTATGATAGTAGAGTTCAGCAAGGTGAATCCCACCTCTGGTGTAGTATTTTTGAGGTGTTCTATAGCTTATAGAAGTATGTAATTACTATTGTGCATGTGTGTCTGTATGTGCACTGGAGGACTCTTTAGTAATTTCATTGCTGTTCCTCCCTGTCTTAACTCCAAAGATAAGAGAAATTTAAGTTATCAAACATGAGGAAAACGGGCACATAAAATCAAAGTAAATAAACCCAGATAAGTAATTTTTCTTTACCTTAAAACAAAATGTTAAGGGGTAAAATACCCAGACATTATTTAACTATTTGAGCCAGATTCTCTAGAAATTTTGAACTACTTCAATAGCTTATCCTAATTCTGATAGAAGGCTTACACAATTATATGAGAAGATTTGTGGTTTAATTTGACTTTTAGATATGTAAGTATTGCATCAAATTTCAAAGGACAAAAATTAAGGGATTAAAAATTGTATCTAGGAGCAGTAGTTGAATATTTTTAGCAGCCCAGTGTTCAGGGTAGCTCAACCTGAACTCAAATCATCAGGGAAAGGAAAAAAGAAAAAAGGGAAAAGTAAAAAAAAGACAGGCTATTTATATTTCTCTTACACTAACATATAATGTAAACCTAATGAGAGAATTGGTTTTGTGTTCAGTTTTAGCAGGTAATTGGCTAAATGAGTGTAAAATCTAATCTGCAATCAATATAAAGAAACCTAGAACTTTGCTTTAATGGAAGGGAGAACTCAGCAGTCTTCCTCTGCTATTGAAAAGCTGTGAAGAAAGCAAAACTAATCAGTGAGGTGCCTGCTTTTTTAGCCTAGGTTGCTATGTAAGGAAGCTCAATAATGTATGTATTTTTCTGGAAGTCAAAGAGGGTAAATGTAACTAAAAAGTTTTTAAAGTAGGTAGCTACTGTGGCTATCAGATTATTTCCACTATACTTAGCAGACTATCTGTGGATATCTTGATTTTTGCTTATTTCAGTGGTCTAATTCATTAAAAATAATGCATTATTTTATAAAGAACTGATTACTAGCTAAGCAGAAAATCTTTTCATTATATGCATTAAGTGTTCCTGAACAGGTGTGTATCGAGGCAATAAAAACACTGACTTCACGTATGCTCATACTCTGTCATGGATGGAGCAATATACTTTACTCATAAGAGAGAAGTATCAATATGTTTATTGGTATAAACAGCGATTTAACGAAGTGTGATAGTAAATGCGGCAGTGGCTTAACAAGATTTGATGGCAAGGTACACCTGAATATTTACCACATAGAGGACAGGGTTGTCACCAAAATCGGGAATAAGAAAACTCCTTAACACTAATGTAGCACTAAGAAGCAAGCATTCCTTTACTGCAGTGCTGGATGCACAGGGGATCGTTCCACCTAACGTGCATGCCATGTGTTACATTTAGGAAAAATTATATAGACCATACGTATGTTTATGCACAGATTTCTCAGAAGAATCATACATATTCATTAATTTCCCAAGAACAGGTGGTACTATATTAAGCAAGCAGCGTCTATGCTCCTTACAGGTATTTAAGAAAATTTCTGGTGGTCTCAAACAATAGTTGACCCTCTAGTTACAGCTGATCGAGGAGTGAACCTCAGTTACCTTTTCCTGTATGGAGTTGTCTTGGCCACAGCTCAACTTTTGGTACGTTTGGTTTCAGACCTGACTGTAAGAGATTGCATTGGTGAATAAAAACCCTGACACAGCAGGTATTTGTCTCAACATTGCTATGGCAGGAAACCACCACCATGGCCACAACTGATGTTTGTGTCAACATGGCTACGTCAGGAAAACCACCAACAGATGTTTGTCTCAAAATGCCAGGGCAGGAAAAACACTGGCTGACACCAGGGAGCAATGCGGGGAGAACCAAAGCCCTGTGTGTGTGCGCCCAGACCCAGGGTCAGGGAAATTGAGGGGCCCGGAGACCCCTGAGGCCCACCCAAAGCTCCTGGGGAGCCCCGAGTGACTGCACCAGCATGCGTCCCCACACCAGGTGGGAGCTGAGGCAGAGCAGGCCAGCTCAGGACAAGAGAGCACAACCAAGTGGTGTTGGACGGGACTTTTCTTCACTGGACATGGAAGCGAGCCAGCTTGTCGGGACGCTGTAGGTCCAGCATGGTAGCTATCGAACTCCTTCATTCTTTCCTCTTTCTTTCCATTCTCCCTCAATCTCACATTCTGTCCTCTGCATTTGCAGATCTGTTGTCAGGCAAATAAAGTTCCTTGGCACATGACTCCATTTTGAGCCTTAATTCTGTTCCCAAGAACACTAGCCAAACCTCACTCTGGCCTGTGACTGGCGTGTGACACCAGCTTCACAAGATCTGTTGGTTTAGTTCCTTCATGGAACTATTGATTAACCTTCCCTTAACAATATAATGTTGCACAACTACTGTTTGGTGGCAATTTTCCATTATACTGAAACAAACAGACCATGATGACAGGGAGACTCTTCCAGTGAGTTACGAGGCTGGGAGACAACCCTTGTGTGCCAAGCTCCTGCTTGGGGGGGAACTGCGGGGCAGCTAAATCCAGACTGAGTCACAGACTTGGTCAACCGTTTATAGCTGAAGGATTATATGTGCACAATCAATCCTTTATACCACTTAGCTAAGATTTAAAACTTTAGCATGTTATTAATCACTTAACAAGAATCTGTTGCAGCAAGGAATCTCTCAGCCTGGAGGAGTAACCTTAAGAGGTGTCCCTGCTCAAGGGAAGGTCCTGGTATGGAGCCAGCTCCTGTGCAGGAGAGCTCGACGGGCCCTGGGCTGTCCACAATTTGTGAAGTAAGATAATTTGACTTGTAGTCATGTTTGCATACCGACTACAGAAATTTGTTTCTTTCACGTTTAGCTTGAGTTGGACCTTGACCGGCTCTGTTCAGTGGGCACATCATCCGAATTAGCCCTTGGCTATTGTGTCCTTACCTGTCTCCCCTGAATTCACTTTGAGTGGGATACAACCATCATGACGGGATACATCCAGCTGGACGATGGTTATCGCTTAAGCATTGTCTCAGAAACAGAGGTCGAGGGGGGGTGGAGGGGCACACTGCCACATCCTTAGAACAGCATGCATACAATCAAGAAAACAATTTCATTTTAATTGGATAACGGAATACACGATGAATCATGTACATACATACAAATCTGTAACAATGTAAGAACAACAAGGTTGGATAGAAAAGCTGCACATCATAAAATGATCAGCAGTGGTGTTTCTGTTCTATTTGGAGTCTACTCAGCTGTAGAAGGAAATGTCCCTTCACTATGTTCCTGTTGCTGTCTTTCTTGCTCTTATCTCAGTTTGACAACATCCAATAATCCATCTGCCCATTTTACATGATAAAAGAGCACCAGTTAAGGCTCTTACAGCTGATCAGCCAAACTGGGTGGGGGGTGGGGGGTGTTTCAGGGTGAGTTAAAAAACCAAGAGACAGACAGCCTGTATTTGTCTTAAGGATCTTTCTTTTACTGAACGTTTTCAAAACTTCCCAGAAACACAGTGATGATGTACTTTGTGAAGTCTTCTGCAAACTGAAGCCAATATTTTACTACAGACGTGTATGAACACTTTGTTCTACTGAATATCCCTTCTGCAGACCATATGCATTACTAATAATAGATTAGATTAGATGATAATTTTATGTGACTAAAGGCTGTAATAAAACTTTGTTAAAATATTGTTACTTAACACAATGAAAATTGTCCATATGTATAACTGTTAATGTTAGAAGTATCTTTTTTTTTTTTTTTTTTTTTTTTTAATGCCTTCTCCCAAATAAATACAGAAATTATAAATATCTAATCAGGTATTCTTTGACTTTAGCTGATAAACTAATGTATTAAATATAATTTGAGAAGTATATAGTTCTTCCTGCAGAATAACTTTGTGGCTGTGAAATTTTAGTTTATTTGACAAAATGTCTGAGTTTTCTTGAATGTCAGTTGCCTTTGGATCCTTTCTGAACAGTAATTTACAAGAAGATACAAATGACCAATGTGCATGTGAAAACTGCAAAAGAGGCACAGATATACTGAAAGGACACACTTTAAAGGCAGGAAATCCCCAAAATAATGTAAAAAAAAAGTAATCCAAACTTGCGATATATAAAAGGTGTCATTCATTAGAGACTCTAACCAGACTGGCTACAATAAACCTGTCCACTGGTTACTTTAGGTCAGTAATATGTATAACAAACAATACATGAAGCCTATGAACAAAATTATGACCATATTTTGCGTGTTCTTAACCATTTATCAGTTAGATAAATCAATTATTACATTACCTCTAAGAACTGTATTAAAATCTACATAAAATTTATTATTTTAAAACAGTATCATATATATTTTAAGCATCCCAAAACAAAACCAGAAAATGGGTCACCTGGTTTCTTTGTTCTTTTCGTGCCCACAATTTCCACCTAACAAGACAGCACCCTAATCTTAAGATTATACACTTTAGGAAGGAGAAGAACCCCCTTTCCTCTGTGTTCAATGCAACTAATGATGCAAAAAATAGTTCAAGGTCCTCTAGTTTAAGAAGCTGATATTTGGATATTAGCTTATATCCAGGTAGTTCTCTAATTCCTACTGTCTGACCTTTCATTTTATGTAAAACAGGTATTGAGTAAAATACAAATCCAATTCTGCCAATACGTAGGTAGAATACAGAATATTTGAAGTGTGGCATCTGCTTTCTGTAGGAAATGAAATAAATTCTCCTAGTTTTTTTTCTGTATCTCCTAATGTGTTTACTTTCTTGGTGTTGAACCTCAGAGATTGTTTATATACGGTGTATTTAATGACAGGGCACATATTTAATGTATTGCCAAGGGACATATGGATTATGCTCAGGCCTGCAGTGTCATTTAATTCCTGTTTGTTCCTGGATTCTCAGTACATACTGTAACACCAGTCTATTATAACAAAGGTGGGGAAATGGACACAACTGCTTTTACTGAGGTACCCAATACTTCTGTAGTGTGTTCAGTATGATTCAAGATTCAAGCTGCTCAGGGAACTCAGGCAGAAGATTCCTAACAAATATGCACAGGAATGGCTGTTGAACCACTCAGATACTTTATAGATGTGGTTGGAAAGAGTGAACAAGATTGGAAAGAGGTCTCATTGCTATACACAGAAAGGTATATTCAAGTGAATTCAAGTGCCCCACGGTTAAGTACCAGCTTGTGTGAGTTATTTTCTTGGATTTCAATATTAAATTTGATTGAATCAGTTCCATCTAATTCTCATTTACTTTCATGATGTTATTACTGAAATTAACTAACATTTCTTAAAATAATAAAAATCAAAACACCTATTACCTCAACTCCCCTCCCCAGTTTTAAATCCAGTTTAGAGGGCAGCCAGAAAGAACAATTTTGCCACTACTTGGAAAACTCCACAGGCTTTGTCTTGGCATGAGAGTGCAGAGTCTCAGGACTTGTCTGGCTTTGTCTTGGCCTGAGCTGGGTTTAGCCTGTTTTAGCTGTAGTAGCAATTGTCTAGTGGTCAGGTGACTATTATCTAGGTAACTAGTTTAAGCTTAACTGTGTGAACACATAAGTCAAATAAACGTATGCAATCAATAAGTAAAAAGTATTAATCCTTTATATTAATTGTCTGAAGAATATATATCGTGTAACTTTAATGTTATGGTTGAGCATCCTATGCAATCATTGAGATGCCTAGAGGTCAGCTAAACCAAATACCAAAGGCATAGGAGTAGCCTAAGTAATTCCTGCTTCAAACAACTCAGAAAATACATCTGTTCAGATGTCTGTAGCCTTGTCAGCCACATTATGATCTGAAAGAAGCCTGGTTAATTACCGGTCAGAAAGAAGATACTTCAACCTGTGCTTAAAGAGGTAGGCAGCCAGAAATTAAAAAAAAACAAAACAAAACAAAGCCCAAAACCACCCAACAAAACAAACAAAAGAAAACAAACAGTTACTTTTTATTCCAGCTGAAAAAATACAATCCAACCAATGCTTATTTTTCTTTCAGGGATTTATGTAAATGGATCTTCTGTGAAATTAAATTTATCTTGGGGTTTATATATTTGAACTAGAGGTTAATGTTATTCTAATCTTTCTGCTTTTGAAGAAAGCCTGGTGAATAAGATTCCATTTATTTTCATATTTACAAAGAAATCTTGAATCAGCTGAGATTTTCTGGATGATGAAACACCATATTAATGAAGAAATAATTTGGTGTATAAAAAAATACCAAGTAAATTGGTTACCTATCTATGCAGCTGCTTAAAAAGAGAACTACATAAAAACTGACTGAGAAAATTCATTATTCATGATAAAATATTTCATCAATTCTTTCAGAAAGGGGAGTAGCAAATAGAAACCTTTCTAATTTGGAGTCTCATATGTGTGGGCATCTCTAAAAACCCCAAGTAACATAGTTATCAGGTTATGGCAACTTGGTCTCCCAATCATCCTGACATCCTTACCCTATATGCACTTAAGCATCCTGACCAAAACACACTTGACCTTTCTCTGTACATGTGTATCAGGCAATGTATGGAGATGGTGCATGCTTGGATCTTGTCATGAAGTGTAGTTGGGATGTTGCTATTGCGACTTTTTGAAGGCTACGGCTGCATATGTCCTTGAGTGCACTTGATCCAAAGTGTAAACCACTGTTGAGTAATTCTGTAAAGTATTTTGTTATAAGTAGCAGGTGGCAATAACAAGCAGTTATTAACGCCTTTAATCTCTGTATATGTTTATACATATACACATATATGTCTTTTAATAGATCATTATTTTTAAACAAAAAAACTATTCAATGACCTAAAACAAGGATCCATGTCTGACTAGATTATGCTAATACAACATTAATTACGCCATCAGGAAAAAACAGTATGAAGGCTGTTAAAGAAAAGTGGGAGATGGCTAATAGGACCCTCCAAAAGTGCAAGCCCAATGTGATAGTAGAAGCCCTGGAAGTGCATGCACAGGATGCTAATAGGTCCCAAGGTGTATAAACACTAATCATCAATGGGAAGTTACTTGTCACTAGCAAATGAAACCTTGCAAATGGAATAAAAATGTTTTTAGAGTTGAGCTATGTTCACTTAGTTACCTTTTCTTCATAGCTTATCCCTAAACTGCTTTTATTTGTTGTACAAGATTGCATTTGCTAGTGACAAGTAATTGACCATTTGTGATTAGTATATATAACTAAATACAAAAATGACCCTAAGCAGAGTCAGAGCCAGAACAGAACTTAGCATTGTCATCAGCTTCTTCAAGAGTAATAAGAAACTCCCACAACCAACATTATATTCCTCCCTACAAAGGACTCCCAACACTCACTGCTGTTCCCTTTCCCCTAGAACAAAACATTCTGCAGGACCCAGAGTGACAGGGTAAGAGTGAGCATGTTACCAAAGAGGAAGACATTAAGAAGTGCATGGATAACATTTTCAGCTATTATTATCATTGATACTTTCTCTGTAGTGCCACTTTAAAAAATCCTTTCCTTTTCTATAATGAATAGACCTGCAATTTGATTAGATTGTTATGATATCAGTTAGACTACAATGGATTTTTGGTATCCCATGTAAGAGGTATTTCTGTAGCCCACATATGTTGCATGGGATGATCTGGTCCACCCCTCTCGGTAGTGATTATTAAATCTGACTGCAACAGGAAACAAGCCAAGAGAAAAAACAATTCCAAAAATCTTTAATTTGCTGTGGAATAAACAATATATTACTTTAAAGGAGGCAGTTAAATGGATTGTATGTAACAGAAGGGAGGCAGTGAAAAGAGGCCAGTACACAAAATCATGCCATAAAATAGGTGTAATGAATGCTTTATCCTCCATCCCCTGAAAATACATATTTTTGTGTCAATTGCCAGACTCTGTCTTTTCTAAACTTCTAAACCAAGCAATTATCTCACAAAAGTAAAACCTTTGGCTTTTTTCAATAGATATATTCTGTTTTCAGAAGTTTCTACTATTTTGTAATTCTTGGTATTGTCCCTTTGCATCTCTGAAAATGGACATAGTGAGCCTGAGAAAAGGAAAAATGGATGATGCCAATAGAAAAGTAGAGGAGGAATGGATACATGATTGGAGTGATGAGAATGAATGCAGATGCAGGACCCTGTGGGTATTGTAGAACTTTGTGAGGAAGACTGCAAATTTCTGAGCAGCTGAAGTGAAGGGTTGAAGAGTTGAATACAAGTAAAATATTTAATATAAAAACGAGCTTACAGGAAAGAAAACTTATTACCAGAAATAATGAAGAGCTGAAAAGTGAAAGGATTTGTATCTAAATGAGAAGGTCAACATAGGTTTGTGGTTAAAGTGAAGCTCACTGTTGCTAAACCTCTCCTTAGAAGACAAAATGTGAAGTCAAGGTCTTACCTCATGCCTTATTGTCAAGAAAGCTGTCTTTAATTAGAAATCCCTCTGAGGGGTATAAATGAATAAAAAAATGAGCAAAGAAATGGATGGGGAATCCATTGTAAGGAGTCAGCACTTTGCCATCTGTCTCATTTCCTAGCTGGTTCACCATTACCTGTATCTGGCAAAATCTTCACTGCAGAAGATACTTAGGTAATCGAGGTTTGAGAGATGCTTGAGTATGTTTTCCCAAGATCAAGAGACGGAGATATTTTTTGTGGATTGTTGAATTACTATTTTTCAATGTTCCTAAGAGCTTAAATATTATTAAAGAACTCTTCTGTTGCAACTAGGTATGTCTCAAAATAAGCTTAATATCATTAAGGTCATTGCTGTATTTATTCTTTGTGAAAAGATGAGAAAATACTTTTATCTGGGTAGAATAAGTTTTTGGTTTGATTTTGTTTTTTTCATCAGTAATACACTCTATTTTTTAAGTCTGTGGAAGTCAAACACTTTTTTGTTTGCTTTATAACATGCAGTATTTTGGAAAAAAGAACATGGGAGACAAAAGTCTTTCAGAAATCAAGTTATGAAGATATTTATTGTTGGAGGAATAATTATTTATATCATAATATCAGTCAAAATTATTTAAAATATAAACATATTAATTTCAAATGTCATGGCCATTATTTTATATTTCATGGTCAAATTCCTGTGCAACAAAGATGCAGTAGGCATGGAAGCGTATGTTTTTAAACCTGGCCATTCCCCTTTTAAGATGATAGTTATCATTCCAGTCAGCTATTATTCTGGATCTGGGGAGAAAGCTATAATCCAAATGCAGAAGAGCCTCAGGTTCTGTACTGTTCCAGTTCATGCATGTCTGCTGTGTGATATAGCCACATGTTAAACTATCCTCAGGGATCTCTTAGTGCATTACAAGATGTGAATGACTTTGCTTTCTGTTACTGAATTAAGCCATTTCTGAGAATTATCATTGCTGTGCTTTAGCAATGTGGTGTTTCTGCTGTCTTTTCAACACTCACTCAAGTCCTTTTCCTTCAGGATGAGGAGTGTGTTAATGTATTATTTTTTTTTTTAATGTGAAAAAATTGCTTGTTACTTACGTGTAACCACCAGCACTCCTGAAAAGGCCATTTCTGTTCAATTGTTAGTTCATCATTAAGTGGAGGAAAGAATATATATAATTTTTCACTGGTACATAATGCATTAAGATAATAATTCTATTTTTTAAAAACGATTGTCCATTATAATTTTATCATAATCACAAGATCCTTGCTCAGAATTTTTCGTATGAACATTAAAAAAATAAAAACACTTTGGACACAGTACATACTGTAAAATAGATTCATACTGCACTACTTTATGTGAATAAATTCAGGATTAATTTTCTTGTCCTTTTATTAACGTAATACTTGTCATGTCCTTTTTCTTGGTATTGTTAATTGTGGTATTGTATCTGCTTTTTGGTGTTCCACTGCAGAATCAGTTAAAGTTTGTAATGTTCCATAATGGTACTTATCTGTCAGCAGGAAAATCATTCAAGTTATTTTTATTTAGTATTTATGTTTTGAATTTTCTCTCCTTTTGTGTATATGAAAGTGTGTATGTCTTTCATCTATCTTCAGGGAGAGATTTTTGAAAGTACCTTACAAAATATGCAGGCCTGCCTAATAACACAAAAGAACAATATCGTAGACAATAAGCTGGAGGTCAGATGCGTAATTTCACATGCTTTCTGTGTGCCAATGCTTTGGTTGCTTGGTGGTAGCTGGTTATCAAGAGTCCAATATTGTCTCTGTTGAAATCAGGGATAAAACTGGATTGATCCTTTCAATTGAATTAGCCTTTCTGATAACCAGATATGAACAAACGTATGTATTTTTCATTATATATGCACACGTTTATATAACACTTTCCTGTTTCTGAGGATATGCTAACAAAAGTCTATTCTTGCTGAACTCCAGAAGGGACAGGAGAATTGGCTCCTGTGCAAAGTGCATTAAGTTTTGTTTCGATTTTTACATATTCATGAATTAGACTAATTTTACCAGATATCTAAAAATGGGTATTTTAATTATTTCACTAGGTTTGCAGCTCTCACTTTCAAACCTGCTTCATCATTCTGAAAAATCTTCCAGTATACAATTCCTCTGAATAATTATTTTCATTATTTAAGATAATTACTTCAAAAGAAAGGAAGCATGCTGTTTCTCACTAACTCTTAGCAAGAGGCAAACTGGTTTATATTGCAGCAGTCACACTATCATTGCCTTCTTCCCCATTCTTTCTTTTGTTTATATCTGTGCCAAGTCTTTGCAGTGCTCTCTGGTGCCTTTTTCAAATATTTCTGTGGACATCTGATAATCCATTTTCTATAGATTTTTTTCTTTTTTTATTTCCTTTTTCCCCTTCTTTGCTAACATGATATTCACATTATAATGCTGCAATTAAAGTAGAAATGTCTGTGCTTCCATGGATTTGAATCTCACCAGTGTTTGTTGGAACTGTTCAACCATTATTGTTTTACTACCTATATGCTTCTTTCTTTTCTACAGAAACAGAATTGCTGCTGAATTGTCCTTTAATTTTATTCTTTTTTTTTTTTTTCCCCCCCCAGCTATTGAGCTCCTTTAAAAGCATCCAGTTGCTTAGGGCAATATCAAAGAAGACTGTGTGTATGCTCAGAAGCTTCCTTCACATAACAGAAGAGAATCAAAATACAAAGTTACTAACAACATATTAAAGAAACAATGCAACACAACCTACTGGGAAAAAGTATCTTCTGGAAGGTTTGTAACTATACATATGAAAACAAGGAGTTAAAGACTTAAAGTAACAAGATTTGGTGGGTTTTTTTCATTGGTTTGTTTGTTTGTTTGTTTTTTGGTGAACAAATCTTATTTCTAACATATCTCACGAATATAACAAGTATAAAAGTAGAACACTAGCAGAAACAATGTCAAGGTCATTATAATCTAAGGCAAGCACAACCGGAATCCACTCTACAAAAAAAGGAAAAAAAAACCCACCACAAAAAAAAGTAGCCTAGAATCAGCTATGTCTGTAAATCCGTTTATCTCTTGACTAAAAAATATACAAAAGTTATATAAATAAACAAATACCAATAAAATATGCCAATACCTTTGAAAATTTTCTTCTGGTTCCCATTATACAAAATTATGTTAAAAACTCTGAAAATAATTTGATTGTGCATGTATTTTTTGTAAGAAAATTATGCTCATTAATCTTCCAGAGATACTATTAGTAATCAGTGCAGATCTTTGGTTTTCTTATGATAACAGAGCAGTGACTTCATTATTTTATTGCTTGTGTATTAGGTATTTTTAGAAACTTTCTTGCTACTGCAGTTAATGAGTGTCATCTAAGAAATGGGGAGGGTGTCTTTTAGATTCTTTTTTCGTCTTGCCTATTCCATTGTATTTTCTTAGCGAGGATGTTATGAAAAGCTAGGTAAGGAGAAAAAAAGGAAATTAAATGTTAGGGAAAACACTGCTGAAATTACATGTTATTCATTCTGGTGCAAATAAGTGCAAAAGAGAGGCAAACATGGTGAGAAAGAAAAGTGGTGAAAATTCCCAGAATACTGATTTTAAATTAAAAAAAAAAAAACCAAAACAAAACAAAACAACAAACAGCCAAACAACAAAACAAACCAAAACAAAAGGTTTCTGGGAAAAACTGAGGGGGAAAAATTAAGTGGCAGTTTTTGATTAAACTCCTGCACAAAGTTCAAATGGAAAACAGTAAAGCTTTAATAGATATGATCTCTTTAACCCCTAATCACAGTCACATGTCCAGTAGTTCTACTACATTTAACTGCTGGTTTGAGGTAAATTTATGATCTCTGATAATGTGTTATCCTTTTTACTGATGTTTATATTTATGAAGAAGAGAGCAAGAATATCAATAGAAATAAAAACCTATGATAAATAATTTTTTTAAAGTAGCCAATAGTAATATAAAGGCAAAAAGTGAACAAATTACAAGTAACAGAAAATAAAATGAACTGGTTGAGATCAGATGGGTAATAAGAGCAAGAGTGACATCATGCTATAGAAATGCTTATTAATAATTCAGCACTGTCCAAGTTGATAGATTTTAAAGTTAACATAAAGCCATAAACCAAAAATATATTTTGTATTAGATGTTTTGAGGTAGTGTAAGTTTTGCCCTCACTATACCAGCTAATGCTTTTTTTTATTAAGGGTTGAAAAGGGCTGTTTTGTTCACACTGTCACTAGAACTAACATTAGCTGTGGAAAAGGTCGAAAGACAAATAACAGCTACAGGGTCTCGTTTTTAAAAATGGATAACAAAATAAGGTTTCCTCTGCTGCGACGGAGACGGGACGGGATGCAGTTTGATGCAAGCAAATGTCAATTTATTGTACAGAAGCACGAGTTTATATATACTTTCAGAAGCTGCGCGTTTTAAACAGATTGGTTCTTGAAGCTAAGCATTGCATACTAGGCAATCCCCGATTGGTGGTTAACTACCATCAATTAACAGCAAGGTGTTACCTCTCCTTGGTGCCATCCTTGGCGCCATCCATCCCCCACTCCCCTATGCTCTCTCAGCATGACTCATCATGTTAATTGTTGTGTCTATACACACTCCTTGTCCTCCCAGGGTTCGTGACCTACAAGCTCGAGCACATTCCCTTCAGCTAACTGATTGCCACGCATGGTCCTAATTTCCAGCCCGCTCCTGCATTCTTCTACTTTTTCAATATTTTTCTGGCAACAGACAATGATCTGTGTTTACTGGCAGGCAGAGGTTTATTGAGGAATGAATGACACAGAACTTCTTGATTATGACCGTCTTGTAAACAATACTGTTTCTTGTAAGCTTTCTTTCTTTTTTTTTTTTCCCCAGTTGTAAGAGGGTGAATTGCGGACTCTGAGCTCAGATATGTTATTAGGACAGAACTGAGCTAATCCAAAAAGGATTTTATATTAAGATTGGACATTTATAAATAAAACCTGGTTTAATCTTATAGGATAAGACCTTCAAAATAAAAACATATACAAATCTTGTACTGTACCTGCCTACTGCAGGTTTTTTTCTGACTTCCTAGATAGTATCTGATACAAAACATCTTCAGAAAGACAGTACATGAATTTAAATGGGTAAATCCCTGATCCAATACAATGATTTAAATACCTAGCACATTACTGGTTTTGTTCCTTTCTTGTTATCAGTAGTTACTACTAAGGGGTTGTTTGCCTTAATTATTCTCCTAAATATTGTCTTGTTCTTTAATCAAACTTTGAAGAATTCTACAGTATCGATTTCAAGTGGTCTTCACCTCCTTGTTTGCCATAGCAAAATGGAAGTGGCTTTGAGATGTTAGCATTCATAACAGAAAGGAATCTGCAATCACCTGGTTTGATGACCATTTGCAGCAGTATTAATGGTAAGGTTCTTGGTAGATAACTCATGTGCAAAACTGCTTGCTATTAATATGACCACTTTTATCCTCTGTTCTATGAGTTCTGATTTTAACAGAAAGATTCTGTCTTCAGATGATTTGCTAGTACTTCTTTCTTTGGTTGTTTGGTTTGGTTTTGTTTTGGTTTTGTTTTTGTTTTTAACTTTTTAAACTAAGTAGCTGAATTTCAACTGCTGGAGAAACAACTCATTGTATACGGTGTCATACTGCTTGCTTAAAAACTGTTCCTTAGTTCTACTGTATTAGGACCAGGAAAAAAAGATGATTCTATGAAATGCAGACTTGTTACATGCTCATTACACATTTATCTGATTGTACCCTATATTCAAAGTCAGAACTTTATATTCTGAAATAGTTTTCTTCCTTCTTATCCTCCCTGTTTATCCACTTCTTTCCTTCCTTAGGTACTACCACATAGTAATGTTTCCTTTTTGGGTGTAGTAAGGACTAAAACTAATATATTTCATTTAGAAATGTCAGCAAATACTTTATAGCTGTGACAAATAACTGCAAAACATGTTCCTCCCAAACGCTACCCTGCCCTCACATTGAAAAGCAACAGGAAAGTTGCCATAACCAAATGTCTTGGGATTCCACCATTGCCAAGAACATAGCTAGTGTAATTCCATCAGGTTATCCTTGGACATACAACTGACTGGTTTGGAGACTGCAAATCTTACGAGATGCAACCAACAGCATACTCCAGTGGATAGGAACTCCAAGAGCAACTGGCCTGCATGCTTCATTCAGGGTCTGGTAGACACTCTGGAATTCTGTCAAGAATAACATGTTATTTGGTTATCTTGAAATTGCTGGTCTGATGACTTTCTAGCCTCATACTAGGAGCAGAAAAGTTCTCCAACTTTGGCTGTAAGCAAAAGTGAAGTATTTGAAGATGTAAGGGAAAAAAACCCAACATCTTATAGATTGTGTTTGTGAGTCATGAGAGGGCAAAGAGCATTGTGGTGTCTTCATGATGTAACTGCTGTACAGGACACTGTCAGAACATGGAAGGCCTGGGTCATTTTGCTCTCTGTGTATTAGGATCCCTGAATTTACAAATCTGTTACAAATCCTCTCAGTTGGGTATTTTATTATGGGATTTATAAAACCAGTTTGATGGTCTAGTTAGTAGATTACTTGACTGAATGATTGCATCTCGCTTGATACATTGCCGCAATTTTAAATTAACATGCTATTGTTTACTCCATAGTTAGCTGAAAATCACCAGCTTAATCTAGTTGATGTCATATGTTAGTTTTTAATTAGTCCATTAGGAACAATGCAGGCATCTGCCAAGTACATAAGTAAGAAATCCAGTTCTGTGTATATTTGTATTAGAACTAAGGCCAGCTATGTTTTTATGAATCAACCAAGTGCAGATAAATCAGAGAAAATAATAAACACCTTTCTATGACTCTGAAGCTAAGATCTTCCTCAATTTTAAAGCCTTTCACCCCACAGCTCATTGCAGTGAGCAGAGCCGCAGCTGGTAATAGGTCCTCCCAGTGCTTTTGGCAAGGGAAGGGCTGGGCCTGATGGGCTCATCCAGGAGATGAACTCCTCACAATACTGTCTGAGGCCAGCCAGAGGCAGGACCAGAAATGGGGATGTGCACACATATCACCACCTCATCACTGGGGCCAGGCTGGGGTTCTGCAAAGCCAGAATGGGGTCCTGGCCTTGGGCAGCAGGGGTGTCCAAGGCTCATCAGGGAGACTGAGGTTGAGTGGTGTCCTTAGCAACCCAACAATCAGGTGACATAACTTCCTTTTGGATCCTAACTTAGATGTTTAAGTTACATCTATAAATGTTCTTGCTTTTGCTGCCTTTCCATCTACCTTAATGATGATAACGAATAATAAATACTGCACATAATTGGCATTCAATGTGTTATCAGGTATTTCTTCTCCACATAAATGGCACTATTTGCAAAGTTATCTAAAAGCAGCCTAGCATTATTTTGTATCTGCTCTGACCAACAACTATTAACTGTTTTTCTCCTCTCTTAATAAGTTCTGTTGAGCATTATTAGGGTTTTATTTTGTCATTTAATGTCAAAGGCAGAAGTGCTTGTACATTCATGCACTTCTCAATGTTTTTAATGGTCCACCATAAGCATTTAAAGAAAACTGCTGCTGTTTTGGTTTTTTCTTCTTATTTTTGAGGGGCCTTGTACATCTCTAATAAAGCTTCGTTCAGCCTTATTATTATCTCTAGCAGATACAGAATCTTTGGTTCGGGACTTTATCACATAGAGTATTTACTATTGTAATCCTTTGTCAACGAGACTTTTTTTTATCAAGCCTTGTAGGACTTCAGGCTATATAGAAATGCTGCTGCTTGAAATTAGACTAGCACAGGATTAAATCAGAGAAAGATTACATCTCAGTAGCATGATTTTGTTTGATATCTATGAATACATATCAAGTTTTATACTAATGTAAAACCTTTTCTGCAAAAATGTAAAACTCTGGGTAAGCCCTATCTTTAAAAACTATAAAGTGGAAAAAAAATTAAACCCTGAAATAAATATTAATTCAATTTTCTGCTTCAAAACATAGCAAAAAAGTCCCAAATATTGTGTTTCAGTTATTAATAGTGAAATGCATGATTCTGAATTTTTTGTTTTTGCCTAGTGCCCTTTTCAATTCATTTTTGTGTCTTAATTTTTCTTTCACTTTTCTAAGTGTCGAGACAGTCTAATTCATGTTCATACAAAAATAATCAGCAAACGGTCAAATATATGCTGTGGAATTTCATTTGAAAAAGACTTGAAAACAATTTTTTTTCTTTTTTCTTTTGTCATGATTTGGAGGGGGGCGCAAGCAAATAAATAAGACATAAAACGTCCATAACTTTATTAATTTAAAATACTTGGAAAAAAATACCCAGGAAAAAATACAGCCTGTGCAGATACATTCTTCTCTTTTACAAAGCAAATCAATGTTAAAGTTCAATGTTCTTTTCATAGTAAACCATATGGAAGACAAACCTACTCAAAAAACAAGGAAAGTTTGGCGTTGGTTTTTCCCTACTTTGTTCATCAGTAGTAACAGGCTTGTTGCCTAAACTCCTGAATTAACTATGTATTAAACAAGTATTGTGCATAAAGTTTAGGTTAAGCTGACCCACCCTCTCAAGTCGCCAAAACCGATGAATGGAAGGACTTCTAATCAAGGGAGGCAATCTTGGGAAACAACAGATCAGTTAAGAGCACCTTTTATGTAAATCATGCAGAAAGAAGTCTCTAAGTGAGAAAGTTCTGGCCGCAAGAGGAGACAAGCTGATAAGGTGTTGCAACCCACAGAAAATTAGTTGAAAGTAGGACAAAGGTAACCGTGGTAATGGAAGATCATGACCTCTAACTCCAATAGCCCCACCCCCACCCCCCCAACCCCCGAGAGAGGGCAAACCCCCCGCTTCGGGGGCATGTGGAGCTGGTCAAAACTTCAGTAGCGCTCTCTGAGGATGCGCACTCATTTGCACTAGAAGCAAGAAATTGTAACCGATCCTGTGAGTGAATGAAATTGAACATGCAATGTGCTGTGAATGTGCAAGTACTCTACTGTATATAATGTGTACCCCCGAGTAACTTGGTGTGCATGGAAGGAGGAAAGGTCCCCCATGCACCCAGTGCTGCAAGAAACCGATGTTGGCTTTCTAAACTACCCTTTGGTTTGCACAGTTTTCCTGGTTACGATTTTCAGTAGCAGGTTCACTATAATTACCCTTGATGTGATGGGAAAGGATACAAGAAATTGTTTTTCAGTGAAAAGAAATATTACCACAAAGTTATTCCCTTAATTTTTATAAGTAGTATTTATCCTATAACATCCAGACTCCAGTGCTACATGAGTAGTATTACAACGTGTATTCCGTGCATCATCCTTCACCATCTGACAAGACTGCTTTCACAGCGCAGGCAAGCTTGGTTGAAAAATAATTTAGTTCACAAAACCAAGAGATGGAAAATTAATCATAAAACTAACGGTTTACTCTCTTCATGAGGGGGACATCTTAAGACTCAGCAGGCTTATTGGAACAGTTCTGTGTGTGATGTGCCCTCCCCTCCACAAGGCAGTATTTCTCAAACTTCTCAAATAAATTTCTTTCATTATGAAAGGCTAGGAAAACACCTAGTGAGGAACAAAATCTTTTTTTCCATTCAGAAGACTTGTTAATGATGAAGTGTAGAAGACTTGTTAAGTGAATGTGAACAATCAAGAAGGCACAGAGGAGATGGGCACAACAGATATACTCATGCAGCTTAGGGAAGAAGTAGTGAGTGACTGTTACAAAGAAAGCTGAATTCATCTCAACATAAAGGACACCAGAAGGTAGTGTTTATTTTAGATAATGCCTGTATCAGCTGAGTAAATTGACTGCATGTGTAAGTGGCCTTCCCTAAGTTAACGAAAAACATGTGAATGTCTTCCTGAGCTAGCTATACTGGAATGGGGAAAAAGTATATGTGGCTCAGCCCAACACAGAGTATCAAAACAGCAAAACCAAAATGAACTTTGAAAAAAACCAAAGGGCTTGAGCTGGCTTCAACTGGCTTCAACCTACAGATTCCTTCCTCATAACTGGGCATGCACAGCATGGTGAACATATAAAAACTAGTAAAAAGGCAGCAATGAAAAGCTAGAAGCAGGGGCAGGTGACTTGGGAGAAATACAGAGACAGTCTCCATGCACACAAGGATGAGGTTAGGAAAGCTAAAACCCATGTGAAGTTGAATCTGACAAGGGATCTGAAAAGCAACAAGAAGGGCTTTGACAGGTAAATCGGTAGCAAAAGGAAGACTAGGAAAAATATGGACCTGTTGCTGCATTGGATGAGGGATCTGATGACAAATGAGATGGAAAATGTGAAGGTACTCAACCTCCTTTGTCGTCTTCTTCACTGGTAAGACACATCTTTGCTATAGGAAAGTCTGGAGTAATGAAAACAACCTCAGTGGAGAAGGATCCATTCAGGGTACATTTCATACATGTACAGCTAGGGTACATTTCAATAGGCTGGATGTTCACAAGTCCATGAGACCTGCTATTGTGCACCCACAGGTGCTGAGGGAGCTGGACAATGTAATTGACCATGCTCTGTAAGGGTATGTGGAAGGTGAGACTGCTTCACAGAGATTATCTAATCAAGGACATTTTCAATGCAAAAGGCATAATAAGTAAAGGGGGAAGCAAAACCACAGAGGCAGAAAGCTGAAAGACAAGTGATAATGTAGACAATATAAAAGGCCAAAAGCCTCCAGTCACTAATTGATGGGCCACTAAGAAACTGCAGACACAGCTTTGAAGAGGGCAAAGGTGACTTTATAACTGATAAGAAGGAAGGAAAAAAGAGGAACATGAGGATATTTGATGCGGGAAGTTGAGGGAGTATGCAAAACTTAAAGAAGAATATTTAGAGGAATTGGACTGGGGAGAAACAAAGTGGGGAATAGACAAAAGAGGTATAAAAGATGCCAGTCACACTGTGGCCAGTCAGCACATTTATCTGCTAGCTTTCCACCTGATCACTGCAGTCTTTCCTGTCTTCTTATTAAATCCTTTCTCAGCTCTCTGTCTAATCTCACTCTCTACACAGTATGTATGTGAGTGCTTCAAGGACTAAGTGCTAGCTACTTGGAGGCCCACTGTAAGTCTATGAGGACCACCTACAGGAGTCAGACAGGGAATGTAGGTGCCCCGAGGCCTGTGGTGCTAGCAACTGGAGCAAGTGGATTCTTAGCATCAGTAGCCGGAGATGCCATAGCTGTCCTGAACATGTCATAGAATCATAGAAACATAGAATCATAGAATGGTTTGGGTTGGAAAGGACCTTGAAGATCATCAGGTTCCAACTCCCCTGCCATGGGCAGGGACAGCTTCTATTAGATCAAGTTGCTCAAAGCCCCATCCAACCTGGCCTTGAACACTGCCAGGGTGGAGACACCCACACCTCCTCTGGATAACCTCTTCCAGTGTCTCACCACCCTCACAGTAAAGATTTTCTTCCTAATATCTACTTGAAATCTACCTTCTTTCAGTTTAAAACCATTGCCCCTCATCCTGTCGCTACATTCCTTGACAAAGAGTCCCTCTCCATCTTTCCTTATAGGGCCTCTTTAAGTACTGGAAGGACTCTATTCAAGACCTCCCCAGACAAGAGGTCCTCATACAGAAGGTGCTCCATCCCCCTGAGTCCTGTCCTACAGGTTTTGTGCCCAGAATACCATCTATTGGCGGGGGCAGTGTGAGTGGATCGGGTGCCAGCACGTAGGTGCCCCTGGACCATAATGTCAGCTCCTGGAGAGAATGGGGGTCTCAGGTTCAGCTACTGGGAAGGATCAGCATGTGTAAGGCGAGTGAGGGGCTCAGCGCTGGCATCTGGAGCATGACTGTGGATCACAGCCTGTGGACCTTGGTGATGATTAAGTGGGGGGGGGGGGGGCAACTGTCTGTATCATCCCCACACCCGGTGTATGTGGGGTGTATGTATCTGCCAGCAAACTTCAAGCTGGACCAGTTGGCAAGTAGTGGGAGGGCCTGGGTCCACCACAGGGTATCAGATGGGCAAGGTTCTATGCTGGTGTGCCCAGGGGAACTTGCAAATGCAGAGTGCATGTGGACAAGTGTGTGAGTGCTGCGTATTTGCAGAAAGCATCAAGCTGGACCAGCTGTCAGGAGGGGACCTGTGCAATGGTTAAGACACCCCAGGATCAAGGCAGGGGTGCCAAGCAGGCAGAGGGTGTGCTGGTACTTGCCAGATCTGTGAATGTGCATGTGCTTGTGATCCTGGAGGGTGTCCTGTGTGTGCCTGCACTAGTGACCTTCAATCCTGACCAACTGAAGAGGAGGAAGGGGACTTGGATGTACATACTCATACTTTGCAGGAGTCCAATATTTACCCAGCCATGTTATCGTCCTTTGTGTGTGTGCACGTGTGCACATATGTGTGTCTCGGATACATGTTCAGCTTCACTACTGATTGAACCTGCAAGTGGGAAGGCCATGTTTGATGCCTGGGCCCCCAGGTGCACCAGTCAGGGTTCCAGCTTCCTTCCTCCAGAAGGAAGTCCTAGGCCTGGAGCTGCTAAAGATGGTGGCTGCTTCTGATATCCCTTAATACAATGGTTGTGCTGCCATGTAAAAGAAACTTGATGAGCTGAAGAACTTGTCCAAGAGGAATCTTATAAATTTCAATAAAGGGAAATGAAAAGTCTTGCATCTGGGGAGGAATTACTTCATGCATCAGTAAAGACTCGGGGCCAACAGGCTGGAAAGCAGCTTGGGCGAGGAGGATTTGGGGTCCTGGTGGACAATAGACTGACAATGAACCAGCAATGCACCTTTGTGGCAAAGGTGGCCAACAGCCTCCTGGGTTGCATTAGGAAGAACAAAACCGCCAGGTCACAGGAGGTGATCCTTTTTCTCTACTCAGCACTGGTAATGCCACATGTGGAGTGATGTTTCCAGGTCTGAGCTCTCTAGTACAAGTAAGGCCTGGACATACTGTAGTGAGTCCAGAGAAAAGCCACGTAGATGGTCAAGGGAATGGAGCACCTATGATACAAGGAGAGGCTGAGAGAGTTGGATGTTTTTAGCCAGAAGAAAAGACTCAGGGAGGAATCTTATTAGTGTGTATAAATACTTGAAAGGAGGGTGTAAAGAAGATGGAGTCCAGTAACAGGACGAATGGCAATGGCTACACATTGACCTACAGGAAATTCTGTTTCAACATCAGAAAAAATTGTTTTTTCTGTGACAGTGACCAAATTCTAGAACAGGTTGCCCAGTGAAGTTGTGGTGAAGTCTCCATTCCTGGAGATATTCAAACCTGACTGGACGAAGACATGAGTAACCTGCAGTAGTTGACCCTGCTCTGAGCAGGAGGTTGAATAGATGATCTTCAGAGGTCCCTGCTGATTCTAACTATTCTGTGACTCTGTTATTTTATGAAGATATCTAAACCAGTAATTTTCCTCTGTATTACAAGCTATTTATTTTTTATTTTTCACATTAATTAGTGAGAATGGATTTCTTAAAAAACATAGCAGTGAAACTATGCCAAAAGGAAATATGTGAAAGAGGGTACAATATGCAACAGAAAACACTGGTTATGTCATGAGAAGAACCCTAAAAGCAATCTCAAAGTCAAAATAACTTAGCTGCTTTGAAGTATAATGCAAGTTGAGCATTGGTTAAGACTTTGCCTTTTCTAATTTGAAAAAATTTCCAAAGTATATTTGTATTGAACATTATAATTAGCTGATGGCTTTATGTTTGTTAAAATGTTTGAGTTATTGTGCTCTGTTCTACTATTAGTAAGTGTCAGTGCCAAATTGCCAGCTATTACACTAAATAATGTAATGTATGCAACTATACACACATATATAGGAGATTTATATGAAGACAATCAGAAACCAATCAGCAGGAAATAAGATTACTGACCCTGAGAGAAGAGTTATATGAAACTTATTTGAGGTATTTAAAATTATGTTATGTGGAATGGAAACCCCCAGAAATTTATTTTTATTTTCATTCATGTACAATCATAATGATATTTAGAAATGTGCATATAAAGTCAAAAACAAATCTGAAGGTTTTGTTAGACCTCATGGAGTATATATGTTTTGTTACAGACTCGGAATTTTTCCCAGAATGGAATTTTTTGATGGTCATTTAATTTATGAATATTTGTGTTAAAGAATACTAACATCTTCTTTTTTTTTTATTTTATTAAAAATTCAGCTGGAGTTCTCTGAAAGTTTGTCAGTATACAAGTCAATATATCTTGTCAAAAACTCAGATGCTTTTTAACTTCAGTATGTCATTTGGATCCTCCTGGATAAATACAGCTCCTATGATTTTCTGTGTTTGATCTCAGATATAAATGAAGCTTGATAAACTCCTTGACTAGAAATTAAAGTGAGCACTTGAACAGAAATTTGACTTTCTGGCAGCTAGCTGTGAATCTTCTTTGATACAGACTAAGAAGACAAGCTAGTTAATCAACTATGCTTAGTGAGGGTAATGAAAACTCAGAGACCTCACCCTGGTGATTAGGCTGCAGATCACTGAGTAAAAGTGGAGATGTTATTGTGTCCAACTTACTGAAGTAGATTTTTCTTTCAGTGATCAACGTTTTTTTCTTGTCTTCATTTTATGTTGAGCTAGCTTCTCTTCACCTCTGTAGGCTTAGCTGAATGTAGCAATTATCATTTGGAAGCAGAACCAGTAGCTGGATCTCACTGCTGTTCTGCTTTCTTTCAAGCCCATCATAGCTTATTCCTAGCCATCACAGTATAATGAAGGTGAATGATGATAACACAGGACACTGCATATGAAAATAGGAGAGAAGTGATTAGTCTTCCACTGCTTCAGCTCTGCTAGAAAAATGTTATTTTAAAAAGAACTTCACTTTGTTTTTCCTTCTGAAACTTTGAAATAGCTTTATTTTTCAACTTTATTTTCAATAAAAAAGTTTCTTGCATTACATTTACATAAGTTTTTTTCTGGGATTTGGGAGTTTTTGATCCCCCATTTCTGGATAATTCCCACAAAACTACAGGCACCTCTAGTATAAAGTCTCTATTTTTGACTAGATATTCCTTCCAAAATTAGACCATTTTAATTAAAACACTATAATGATAAATAAATTTCTTAAGAAGTTTAAGTTCCCTGATATGAAGAGTTAGAATTACGAGAGTTTATTTTAGTGAGAGAAAGAGATATTTCTGGTTCCTGACTGAAAGACAAATAAGATAATGTGCCTTGCAGCAAAAAAGACGAAGGGCATCCTGGGCTGCATCAGGCAAAGTACTGGCAGCAGGTCAAGGTGGGTGATCTTTGAATTTTATTAAGCACTAGTGAGACCACATCTGGAGTCCTGTATCCATTTCTGTGCTCCTCAGTACAACACAGACATGAACTTACTAGAGAGTTCAACGAGGGGTCACAAAGATGGTAAAGGGAGTGGAACATCTCTTCAGTGAGGAAAGGCTGAAACACCTGGTACTTTTCAGCCTGGAGAAGACTCAGGGGGAATCTCAACAATGTGTATAAATACCTAAAAAGAGTCAATGGGCACAAACTGAAACACAGGAGGTTCCATCTTGGCCTCAGGAAACATTTTTTTCTGTGAGGCTGAACTGAGCACTAGCATAGGTTTCCCAGAGAGGTTGTGAAGTTTCCCACCTTGGACATATCCAAAAGCATTCTGGACATGTTCCTCAACAGCTACATCTAGATGGCCCTGCTTCAGCTGTGTGGTTGGACCAAATGATCTCCAGAGGTCTCTTCCAACATCAACCATAGTGTGATTCCAAAAACTTTGGTTTTGAGCATATTACAAAACAAATAAAAATAAATCACATATATAAATATTTTATATAAGAATAAAGGTATAGCACAATTCCAATACAGATTATACTGTCGTATAACAAAATCTAAAGACACAGCTCTTTTCCTGCTTTTTTAAAATCACAGAATCATAGAATCATTTAGGTTGGAAAAGACCTTTGAGATTATCAAGTCCAACTGTTAACCCAGGACTGACTGACATGTCCACCACTAAACCATGTCCCTAAGCACTGCACCTACACATTTTTTGATACCTCCAGGGATGGTGATTCCACCACTTCCCTGGGCAGCCTCTTCCAATGCTTGACCACCCTTCCCATGAAGAAATTTTTCTTAATATCCAATCTAAACCTCCCCTGGCATAACAAGGCTGTTTCCTGTTCTGTTGCTTGTTATCTGGGAGAAGAGACCTACTCTCAACTGCTTATAACCTCCTTTCAGATAGTTGTAAAAAGCAAAAAGATCCCCCCTGAGTCTCCTCTTCTCCAGACTAAACAACCCCAGTTCCTTCAGCTGCTCCTCATAAGACTTGTGCTCCAGGCCCTTCATCAGCTTCGTTGCCCTTCTTTGGACATGCTCCAGCACCTCAATGTTGGAGTGAGGGGCCCAAAAATTTTATTGATCAACATCTATTGGTAAAGCCAGAAGCAACTGCAATACTTCAAAAACTGTATGTGATGAAGTAACTCAGCCTTTTATGTCAACATCTAGGAAGCAGACCTTATTATACCTAAGCATTTTAAAGGAATTTGGATTTACTCTTGCATAAGTCTGAACACATCAACCACAATCTTGGAACAGTTCTCAGTTCTACCACCTTCTCAAGTTAACAGCTTCAAGCTGAGGATGTTATAGTGGGTTTCTGAGGGTGTTCGTGCAATCCAAGATAAGCAATCTGACATTTAAGTTCAGAGGATATATATGAAAAAAAAATTAATGTAAAATAAACGATCTTCATTTACTCTATACTAAATATTCATGTTTTCACAATAAGACAGTATTGCTCTTTCATTGAAAGGAAAGCTACCCCCAAAAAATCCAGTACTTTTAAAGCGAAGAGGATATATTAACTGCATTAAAAGATTTGTTTACCTGTTTTTTTGCAACACAGTAAATTGTTCTTACTTATATGTAGCAAAGTGGGTGGCTGTCACCATAACTAGTATGTTACTGGTAATTAATCTCCATTGGTTTTACTGACTCCATAGTCCTACATTTATTAACAGGTTTAGTATTTTTTTCTTTAAGTTAATAGGTAATTGTTTCAGCCAATTCCAAATCTCTAAATAAATAAAAAATTCAAAGCTGGATTGTATGACTGTTGCTTCTGTTGTTTCCATTGTCTCTTTATTCAATGCTATAAAAACAATTTCATGCATGTTTGTGCTCCTGCTAGGTTACTGCTTCTCAGCAATTTTAACTGATTTGGAAGGAAGATTGTTTTTTCAGTATAAATGCTGAATAAAATTTATACTTGTATTCTGAATATTAGTGCAAAACTTGAATATTATTAGCCAGATGTTTATGCTTCAAAGTAAAACTGAAGGGGGAAAAGAAAAGGAAATGAGGAGAAAGGATACTTTCTGAATCTGAAATATCTTCAAGATAAGTGAGCTGGAGTAGAATTTGCACACACACAACAATAGCATTTATAAAACACAGCTAAACTGTGTGTTTGAAATATATAAATAACTACAAAATAAATAATTTAAATTTTGAAGTGAAGTTCCATTCTGGAAAATCATAAATACTGCTTCATTCCAGGTCTACTGTTGATGAAGCAATTGACTTCTTTTTAAGTCTGAATCTGATTGCAGTTTTAGGTAGTATTTTCTCCTTCAACCACTCTGTACACTTCATAAGTCAGGATTGACTGACTCTGGCTTTCACAGCCCTCCACAACACTGCACACTCAGACTTTGGACCACTGAGCTAGCACCACTGACACACTACTGTGTCAAGCACTGTGGCATGCAATACATAACTTTGGCATCAAACTGTAAAATCACTAGTCTGATAAGCTCAGACATGATTCACAGTAAATTTTAGGCTCTTTGGATTGAAAAATTAAAACTCTTAGAGAAGATCTAAACAGAATGGTACTCAGTGTGGACAATCTACTGTAAAAATTTGGCCTGGTGACCAAGAGTATCTTCTTGATACCGGTTTCTTTAGGAGTATGAGTGTAGCCTCTTCTGCTGTCTCTGTACTACACTCCTCTTCACAGCCAAAATATGTGCTACTTCTGACCAAGTAATCCTTTTTAAGCATGTGACCCCACTCTTTTCTTAACATTTTTCTCTCTCCTGATTTATTCAGTATTTCCACAGGTTTGATTTGTTGCTCATTCCATACTGTTTGTTTTTGAGAGATGTTTCTTAATCCACCAGTCTGGCTTTGATGACTCCAGAAAGTAGTGGTGTACAGTGGAGGCAGGCACTTAAAGGTCAGCGTTGCCTCACTTTACCTCTTGGAAGATTTAGTTTTGCATTCCTACTAATGTTCAGCATTATGAAATATTGAAATTTTGACCTTCCAGTGGACATCTGCAGCAAGGCTTGTTGATATTAAATAGTCAATGAAGAATTACTCAAAGGTCAACTTCTTCCCACATATCTACAGTTTTAAGAAGTACTTGTAGCTTTCAATACTGTTGCTCAGTATCAGCCTTCCTTCTTAAATCTTTTTTTTCCTGTTATTCTTATCATTTATTTTTATAACAGTAATCACTGTTTTTACTATAATTCCTGACTTTTATTTATTTGCAAAAATTCTGCAGTAATAGCATCTTCTCAAAAGATTTTCCTTGTGACTTTATTGCACCTTACATAGGTAAGATGTCTACTGAAGACTCATGTCTGATTGACATTGGGATAAACTACAGAAGAAAGAGGATAGGATAAATGCTTGGATTGTCCTATTTAATCTTGGTAAGAAAAGACAAAGGCCTTTCTTCCCCAAAATAGTACTTCTTTGAGCCGTATTCACAGAAGGATTTTCTTTTTTTCCTTTTCCAGAAATAAGTATTTATAAATGATTGTATTACACACAAATCTGAAATCTTATGTAGCAAAACCTGTGATTCATTTAATTCTCAAGCTAAAGAGGAACAGAAAGGTTTCTGTAAGATGTGAGGTGAATGAATCATTAAGAAAAGAATGTGTCATTTGGCCCATTTAAAAGTAACTTATGTTGTTACATAGAATGTCTCATCTTTAGATCATAATGTCACAATATTTTTTTACAGTAATTTTAATGGACACTTCAAAATCTGTTTAAAAAATTGTTTTACTCACAGTCAGCTGAAATGTGAACAGCTTAACTAGAAACCTGAAAGTATTTTAGAATAACACATTAAATCGGAAAAAAAAAGTAGATTTAGCATATTGTGATGAGAAAACTTCCACTGCAATCAAAGTTGCATTAAAAAGTAGCTAAAACTGTAAGTCAAATAGCTATGATAAAAAGGAATTTTAAAAAACAAAGCTATAATACTTCTTTATATTCTATTGAAATCCATATCAAGATTTCCTTTGACTTGCATTTATGCTGCATCAGGGATATTCTTCTCTCTTTTTAAATACAGACTGTCTTTACCATTAGTTTTACTTGCCATTTGCTGGATCCCCCTAGAAATGACTGAATATATTTTCAGTATAACCCATCTATCACTGAACTCAAACAACATTTTCTTCTTTAAGATTCTGAACAGTGTCTCTCCTATATATTTCACATTACTGACACCTTTTGTTTTCAGGTTACCAGAACACTTTTATTAAACATAATCTTGCTATAGCCAAAGTATTTGCTGGATAGAAACAAGACTTTGCTTACACTTGAACTGTGCCACAAAGGAGCATTTCCCATCTTTTTAGTCCAGTTGCTCGTTTTGACTGTTTCCAAATTTTGTGATAGTCATAAAGCCATGTGCAGTTTCTTATTGTACATAAAGTGTTTCAGAAGAGAAACTAGACCAAGGAAAAAGAGGCAACGGGTGCACTACAAGAGATTTTTTGATCTGGATGATCATGAGACCAGGACTATGGGTCATAGCACAGAGTGTACTTATCTAGCAGTTTAGATATAACCTCACTAAAATTGCTTTAAGTGTTTAGATTAAAAAATAGGCAGTTAATTTTTTTGCACAAAGGTCTTTCATTTCAGAGTTTTTTCATCTCACCTTGTTGGTCAAATGTTTTTCTTGCCTGAAATGTACACATAAAGTCTCAAAGAAAGAAGTAATTGTCTCACAGTTTATTTTTTCGTCTATTAGGAAACTTACTGCAACATTCCAAATAAAAAATACATTAATAAATTATGGAGAATGATATTTCTGAAGAACTGACATGACTACTTAATTTCTTTGTAATGTAAGAAATACAGTTTCAAAGGCAAGATGTGTGTATTTGATTTGTCATCTGAATTGTTCCACCACAGTGTGTGCAGCTATGTAGTAGCTTTGTCTCCTTATTAATTTATTGGTATTGGCTTATGATAGTCTGCATTGAGAACATAAATAAGATATACAATGTAGAAATTATAAGCTAAAAAAGAGTTAAGACATATTAGGCCCCTTGAATTTATACCATAGATGCTAAATGCTCTATGAGTATAAAAGGGTTATTCTTCCTCTTGCCCTTCCTCTCCCCATCCCACTCTGCTTCAGTTATTATGATGCACTGCTTAGATTCATAGAAGATATTAAGAGATGCTAACTTGACCCTAAACTCTCCAGACACCTTCATATTCACTGAAGAGCTACTGACAGTTAAAAGGAACACCATGCAAAAGATTGGGAAGTAGAACAACTAAGTTAGGCTTCTGCTTGAATTCTTTCTTAGTGATTTCTTTCATCAGTGACAATAAAGAACATAAGAAAACTGGTGTCCCTAGTCTGTAGTACTTTTTCACCAGCACGTACTCCTTGCTAGTAGTGAGAAGCAGCTACTAAATATTTCCATCATTATGACTGAAAAAAATTATGACATGAAACAAGAGAATGCAAATTAGAAGACAACCTTTTTTAAAGAAAACTGAAACATATCCAAAATTTTCATTAACAATAAGGATTTACAATGGAAAACATTTTCATTTTTGATGCCATTAAAAACAAATAATAATATTGTTTTTATTTATCTATTTATTTATTAACCAGCTTTCTTCAGAAAACTAGTTTTCTTCCAAAATAATTTTGAAAAGATTAAAATGCATAGCATTATTATGCCTGTTAAAACTATGCATTGATCCTAATTATAACTGTTTTCAGTAAATTTAATTAGTGGAATATTATCTGGTATCTATAATAGCTATGTTCATTTTAATCACATTAATACCTATGTTAGCTGGTGCATGTTCCAAAGCACAAGTTACTGGTATTAATTTTTTTTTATGTAGTAAGTTTCAGATTAAATCTGTGCTGATCTATGCCTCTTTTTTTTTTTTTTCATTTTTTGAAGTCCATTATTTTAATTCTCATTGACAATGGAAAAACAATCACAGCAAAGAGTTTCTCCATTATCAAATGCAATTAATAAATTGGGGGGGGGGGGGTTATTACACTAATTAGTAGAGGTTTTATCCCAAACTTTAAATCTTTCTTCTATCTGAAATATTTTGGGTGTGATATCTCTGCACAGAGTTTTGCAACTTTATATGTTTGTGTAACATTCAACCAGCTAGCATCTCAGTCCCAAATGAGGCTTGTAAATGCAAAGGTAGTGTAAATATTTACAGTTATATTATCTCAGTCAGAATAATGGAATACACACACACACACACATCTGAGGAATATACACAGTTGGAAAAAAGGATTCATATCTATTGATATTAAAATTCATGTCCTGTTCTTCATTCATCTATTTACAGAAATGAAAGAGCAGTAGTGTAAAGTAAGCTTTTCTAGTAAGAAATATTTAAAACTTCTGATTTGGGGTCCACAGTTCTTTTATTTTACTATGTTAAGTAGTGACTTCTAAAAGTTAATATTTTTGGCAATGAGTATTGCCATCATGAGATTTTGACTTGCCTACATTCTGACTTTTTTAATCTTTCCTGGTCCTCACTGCTAATGTTTTAATTGGCTTTAACAAATATTTTATGTGAATTCTAATTATATTACTTCTATAAACAGTGTATGACTAATGATTTTTACCACATTCTTCCATTTATCGTCAAGCTGATATTGTACCACTAGTGCTCACTCTCAAATTGTGTGGATTACCCTGGGAATACTACACCTTTTTTATATAATTCTGTGACTGATTTATCTATTATTTTAACTTTAGGAAGAAGTAAAAGCATTTAATCATTGTGCTTCTTAAAAGCATTCGATTTACATTTGGATCTATTTTCTAATTCTCTTGGGGTTTGTAGGTGGTGTTCTTAGTCAAAGGCAATGAATTACCTGCCAGTGAATACTTCTTACTGTCAGAATTCCTTCTCAAGATAAAAAACATCACATGCTTCCAGTGTGATTTTTACACAATTCATAAGAGAAGCTGGCAGGCATCCTTGACGGACTGGCTCTGGATATCACCTTTAGATCAGTATTAAAAAAAAAAAAAAAAAAAAAAAAAAAAGAAAAAAGAAAAAGGTGAACCTGGGCAATGATTTTCAATGGACTCGAGAGCCTTTAGGTCACTGTACTTATAGTTGACAGAAAGACTTACACATTGGCTTTTAATTCAAATTTAAAATGTGCCTGCAGCATTGAGACATTTTTAGAGTCAGTGTAAATGGGAAAAGGAAGACAAGGGCAGCTGTACAAAAACTTACTGTCAGAAGGTGTTCTGCAACCTTAAGAAGTTCAGTGCATAAAAGGGACTTGTCTGTTCAGTTGAATAAAGTAGTAAGAGCTTTGGATTTCTAACAGCTTTAGAACCGTACAGTTAAGAGCAGATAACTTTGCTATAAATGTGAACATCAAAACATGCCTTTCAGCCCATTAGTGTCAAAAGAAAATTTGAAAAGACTAATTTCAGCAATTTTTGTGCATTAAACAATTTAAAATAATACAGAAAAGACAGTGGGCTGTGATACAAACAGGGTTACTCTATATAGCTGTGGGTTTCTAAAGCACACTTCATCACTCTTTTGTAGGTTGCATTAGCTGCCCAGTTTGAGTTAAGTAATATTATAGACTTACAAAAATTAGATTACAGGACCCTTTGTATGGCTTAGGAAGCCAACCACTTACAAATGTTTACAAAGCTACAGTTAAGGTTTTGTCTGTGACCTTAATTTGGTCCTTCCATGTACATGTGGACTTTAATTAGATGCTCTCACATTATCTTTCCAGAAGCTGCCAGCATCACTGAGTATACGAAACAGGCCATGATTACTTGGCAAGCAGCAGCTCAATAATTTACTTTCTTTTCCCTGATAAACATATGCCTTATTTATGACACAATATTCAAAGCAGATTCAGAATACAGGAACAATTCCTCATGGAATTTTTCCACATTCCCCTTTACTATAATATACAACATTACATTAAACACTAGTGAGTGCATGTTAATGACATCCTTGTGAGATAAGTATGCATTGTTCTCTCAACTGTACATATGAGGAACAAAGACACAGAGACATTATCCTCTGTTTCAGAATTTGAGAGACATGATCCAATTTTTCATATTAAAAAAAATCCAAAACACTAAACTGTAGTTCAGCTTTTCAGAGTACAGAAAAGAAGTGATATCACTACCAGCTCTGATTGTATGTTTTGGCAATTGGACTTGGAAAGGATGACTACTCTCAGGAACCTGGAATAGAACTAATTTCATCTTAAGGTGGGGTTCTGACCCACAGTCTAGACCTACTATTAGATAATATTAAATTTAATATTATAGATAATATTAAATTTATCTAAGTTAAATTTAGGTAAATTAAGATATATGAGAGTTAAAGGTCTGAGTTCCTACTGTCATCTGTGGAGTTCTGAGGACTAACTGGTTCCTAAACACAGGTCTTAAGTGCCATTTGAAATATCTTAGCCTATATGAAACCTCAGCTCATGACAGATTCATGGAAGACCTATGCCCGTCTGCATTGGCAGGTCAGATCTGCAAAAGCATCTCGGTGATATCAAACACTTCTGCATAGACAAGGCTGAATCCTGCCCCCCGTCATTGTAATTATGCCAAGCTGGACAGCTGTAGATCATCCTAAAAATTAAATAGGGAATGTCTTCAGTAGGTTCCAGCTAACTGAAAATGTAGGTGTCAACTGCTGGATGAGTGAAGGTGAGGTATCCCATTTGGTCTACAGCTGCTGTTCCAGAAGACAAGTCCCCTGTAGGTCCTTTGTCATATCTGCCAGCCACATGTAAGACTGTCAAATACTCTTCAGATTTTCAGATTGCACAGATAACTATATATAGATAGCTGAGTTGAGAACCACAGAGAATTACTGACTTTGTCTTGAGATGGACAACAAGCATATGTCATCTGAATTTATACCTGAAGTGGTTTTTGTGGACATTTAAAGATGGAGGAGATATTTTCTACAGTGTGCTTTGGAAGAATATGCTACATTGAAGTAACAGCTTTTCTTTTTTCCCTTTCTTTTTTTTCCTGAGGTGAAAAATATCACTTTGTTTAGTTGATATTTCTCTCAGTCAAATTCCTTCCTGATTCCAGCTACCCAAATTGCTTCTATTCTACACACACGCTGATGCACTTTTTCAGTTTTTTATCCTTGTGCGCACTCCAGTAAAATCTACTTGAGACCATACTGACCTGTTCACAGCACATACTTTGGCTTCTTTGCCCATCTAATTCTTGTTTCACTCAACTGTTCTGCCTTTTTGTTTCAAGCTTTTTGCCTCGGGATGCTCCCTTCATCTCTTTAGCCCTGGTTCCTCATCAGATTCCTGTCCCTTATTCTCTCTTCCTTTCTATCTTCTTCTGGTTCTTCCTGAAGACTGAAACACAGTTTCTGTCTTTAGCATTTTCTGCCTTCATTATTGTGTTATCTCTTGTTCCCCACTATGAGAAACTATAGAAAAGTTAATGAAATAAAAAGCTAAATTTAGCTCAAAGCTATGGTACCTGAATCCACTCTGGGCCAGAAAGAGTAAATCAGTTATGAACAGGGAAGTCCTTTCCTTGCTCTTATTCCTAGATTCATGTAGTCTGGTATTTTCCAAGTATAGATGTGACATGGAGCTTCCCAGACAGAATGGTTAAAATTTGTTAGTTCTAAACATCTCATGTTATTCTCAAATGAAGTGTTAATTATTTGATACTGTCAGTCTTGCCAGTATATATTTTCACAATCTGAAGGATACTTTGATCAATACATTTCAAAATGTTAACATGCCTGCACAGAATGTTTTCTTTCATATAAAAATAATAACAAAACAAACCAAAAAAAAATCGTCTGAGAGAAAAAATGGTTCTTTTTGCTGTTGTTGTTCTGAATAGGTAGTGGCCTAATTACAGACCTATTTACACTTTTATTTTTGATCTTTTATCTGTGTCTATCCTCTTACATAAAACAAAGCAAGAAATTGATGACTGCGTATCCACAGTTTTTGAGACTATTGCCTTATAACCAAATTTGTCTTGGATAGAATGCTTTGGAGCTGTTCAAAACACATCCATGGAGTAAACTACCACCTGAACAATGTGATCTATCAGGAGCCCAACTTTTGATCTTGTTCTCTGGCCTTCAGTCATCTATCACTATATATGTATCTTCCAGAGTCACCTCTTAATTCTCTCTCTTATGCTGAAAAGGTATTCTGACACCAGTTCATAGCTAGATTACATTAAAAGATTCTTGTAGGGAAGAAGAAAAAACAAACAAACAAACAAAAACAAAACAAAAACAAAAACAAACAAACAAAAAAAAAGGGACTTGGGTTTCTGTATGCCAAAATTTGCAGGTTAATCCAGTTGCCAAAACACGGAAATCTATTGAGATAACAAATGATTTTGTGCATGACTTCAAGATGTTGGTCCAGAAATACAGATGTGACCCATAGCTTGCTGGAAAATATGCTGTTCCCCTGTATATGTCTTCTATATGCTATAATCCCTCAAATGACAGTAAATGCCTATAGTAGGTAGCAGAATTGAAGCCATGACTCTCAAAAGTTTTGGCTGCCTATCATGAATGCCTCAAAGTGACTAAATGCTGGTGAGTTTTTGTGAGCTAGATATCTAAATGACCATCATGGTTAGTGGAGATCTAGTCAATATTGTCAGTGAAGTCTATTGCACCAATAAACCTACATACTTACTATATTTAATAATAATAATTAACCCACAGCTTATAAAGCACTTTGGATCATACATATTTATTGAAAGTCAGTAAGCAAAAATATACAGAAAAAAATTATTGGTCTGAATTTTCCAACAGAATGATGTAAGAATGCACTAGTGCAGTTCATGCAACTAGTGAGTGGACAATGAAGGTATAGGTTCAGCATGTGTCCTAGTGATGTGTCATGCTGCACTATGAAAACTGTATTTATTATTATGTGAAATGGAGTTTAAACCATAAGGATCCTTGTGAAGAATATGGATGTATTATTTTTCATTTAACTTCCACACAAGTAGTCCTTGAAAAGTGGTGCACTGAGGGCAAAGCAGCTCTCTTCAGTCATGCTTCTACAATACAAGTTCCTTGGCCTCTCCTGCTGGAAATGTTTGCTTTAACAGGAAATTAAAATCATTATAAGTAAGTAAATGGATGCAGATTATCTCCCTTAACTTACTATTGAAATTTTAACAAGAGACTTCCAGAAGCTAAATCCATCAATATTCAGGTTCAAGATAACATAGAGTCTGCAGGCAAAATGGATTATGTAGCAGGTTGTTCAAAATAGGAGCACATCATTTTCACTGAAAAATGATGTAAGAATATATTACTGCAAAGCAAGCTACACATTTTAAAATTATAAGCATCATCTCTTATTTGCACAATTACAGTTTAAATATTCATAAAACTAATTGAAGGAAACGGGTCAAGGGAGAAGGAATGGCTGTTGCCGGAAAGCATATGGAGACATATCACATCATATTGAGGGACATCAGGTGTATTTTTATATCAGAAAGGTTTTGAGTTTATTGCCTATTAAGTTATTGTCATAAGATAATAAAGATACTTTTAGACTACAAAACAGCGAACTGTTTTTATCTATCAGACTTTTGAAGATATTTCTATTTACATCATTGTCCTCTATCACTAAGACAAACTATCTTCATTGAGTACATTAAATATGGGCCTGCTCTCCAGCCAAGTAAATCCAACAGATTTGTCTCTGACTTCTTCATAATTCTCATCCTTCTGCATGTCTCAGAGGGGAAGGGGAAATAATGCTGCTTACTCTCTTACATAAAATCAACAAGTTATTGTAGGTATTCTAGCTTTTTTCTGCTGAGATATATGGAGTGAGACACTTTTTAGCTGCTCTCTAGTAATGCAAAACACTTTTGTGCATCAAAACCATTGTTTAAAAAATGCATACCTAAAGTTTTTTATCTAAACTTTTGGTTCTTCATATCATCCTTCACCAAATTAATAGGATGAAAATAACTTCAATATGCACAAAAGAAAGCTTTTTCATTCTGTATTTAAATATATTCTATGATTGATTTTTTTTTTTTTTTTGGGGGGGGGAAGTATGTGTCAATGTCATGCTTAATTTGAAGTCATTTTAATTACATTGCTTTGTAAGAAAATTAAAGACAATATGACCATCACCCAGCAACTTGAAAACAATATTACATGGGTGAGTATTTTTTATTCATAACAAGGAAAAAAATGAAAGGAATATTCTATGAAATTCTTTATGGGCCAAATGTTGATTTGCAAAACACACTTATGTGCACTTGGCTGTGTAATCAGAAAAATTAAATGAAGCAATCAACCTATCAGCCAAATACACAAGAAGAGGCGAGCAGTCAAAATTAGGTTTCCAAATCTATTCAGGATATTTACATGTAAAAGAATCCTTTGCACCATCCAGCTCAATAGGACCCTTTTGATGAAAGATTCATCAAAATTAATACAGTTAATTTAGGATTCACGTTCTATTTCATGACCTCTTTTTAATGTATGTTATGTAATGCAGAATTCAATCAAAGGAATTCACATACTGATGACCACTATAATCTGTTTAACTGCAAACTGAACATAATTCAGCTAGATAATATGAACTGCTCATATTGTGTGTATGGTAAAATTTGTTGGTGCTTTGCATGACTAGAACCTTGCTACTTCCTGTTACAGCATCAAAGAACTGAACTGAAGGGAACATTGCCATATCTTCCCTCCAGACTGAAAAAGGGTAACTAGTCAGAAATAGAACTTTTAATATTAGCACAGAGTAGTCCACACATATCCATAAGGGGATGAAACATGTTTGTGAATATGCATGTGGCACTGAATTTAAGCTTTAAAGGTTATGTTTGAGAATAGTTGCAGAGTACTATATAACGTCAATCTCTGAGATGCAGAAGACCAATTATTTTGCTGAACAGAGACCTCAATGAACAGTAAAACATTTTATTGCTCTTTTTACATTACCCTGGGGCTTTTTTCTTTTTTTTTGTTTCTTTAGAGTTTATTATCTCTTTTTGTACATCTTCCAGTCACCATTTTTTCTTCTTTCCTCTACCAAGATCACCAACCCAAATAGACATTAATTAACAGTTAAATGAAACCTTGATGTACATGTTCTTCCACTTTCTTACAGTAAATTAGATCTTCCATGGTAAGTTCAGAATTTGTACTACTTGTGTATATCAGAAATGCTCACAGACTTTTCAGAAAATGAACCCAAATTTTCAGCCATTAAACTGTATTTTTGAATTCTGTTTTGCATTACAGAGCTGTGCTTTTTGTACCTTGCTTAACTCTCTTTTCTTCTACCTGGATATCCAGGTCTTCAGTTTTAACAAAACTGACATCTAAAGTTTTACTTATTAGAGCCTTATTATTCATGTTACAGCATTTGTTTTGTATTAAAAATAATCCATACTCACAGATATGGTGCATTCCTGCAGGAACAACTACATAACATTATTTTCATGTTTGCATTTCAGAAGAGTTACATAAATAATCAATTATTCTATTCAAACACAGCATTTCACTACATGGCAAAAATGCACTGCAGATAGAGTTTTCTTTTTTTCCTACTCATGTTAAAATTATTATAAAACTAATGTTGAATTTTCAAGAGAGCAGGCGATTCATTAACATAGATCCTTTAAAAACATTTTCAGGTAAAATTTTGACCATTTGGCTTGCAGATGGAACTATTTTAGCAGTAAAATTTTCCAGAAACTTATTCTGAGCAGTTTTGATTTGATTCCCCTTGAAAATTAATGTTTCGTTCATAAAATGTTAAATCTCCCTGAATATCTAAAGAACGGTAGTCTTGATTAAGCTAAAATGTGTACATTTAGATTTATAAATCATGCAGAATTCTAAATCAGTTTGTTCAAATAATAGATGCAGTATTAGACAAAAAAAATATTAAGAAGGGGAAAGAGATATCTAAGTCTCAAAATATAATGGATGAATATAATGGGTGAAAATGCAGGAGTTATACAACGTAATAGCAATTATCATGTTCTACTGAAGAAAACCCCACTGTTAGAATAATCTTCTGTTTCCCCACCAGACATCATCTATAGCAAATATATGTGGAGAAAATGGTGAAAACAGGGGAGGTGCAATGATGATTCATCAGAAGACAATGAAATGTATGCAGAAATTTATGAAAAAGCAAAAGAATTTAAAAACAAACTGCTGATTTGACAATGCATTGGATTTATATGTATGTGTGTGTGTGTCAAACTATCATGCAGGTGCACAAAACCATGTTCTCAAATCTATTTTTTTGCCTGGTGTCTCTTAAATAAAAATGCAGATAACCCTTCTTCAGGGAGAGATCACCAAGGTGCTTCTGGTTATTTTCCCTGTTGTTGTATGGCTTTTACATTCCATTCCCCCCAGTAATTCATACTTCAGAGGAAAGATATAAAATAGCCCAACACCAGATTTTTTTGTAGTCTATAAATTTAGTCATTTTCCAGCAATGTGGGACTGCTGATTGTAATCTATTTCAAAGAAAAGCTACTTAAACGACCTACTGACTGTATAAGTTTAGCATTTAAAGATTCCAGTAGTTTTCTGTTGAACCCCATGCATCCCCAGTGAAATGAGCAGAACCTGGCAAGACTAACTGATTGATCTCCAGTGGAAACAGAGATCAGTCAGCACCTCACCTCTGTGAATTGCAGTCCAGCTCAGGTGTAGTATAGAATCCATTCTACAAACTAGCAAGCTTCTTAGCATGCATAGGAACTTGTGTGCCATATGGAAGTCAAGTGATTTTACAAGATGACAGGATGACAGAACATAAGGCTTAAATTGCCATATTATTAAAAATTGTTATATTACACATTACTTCACCCGTTTGATGGAAGTGAGCAGAGTGAGTGAGGCTTATGGAGAGGTCACATATATCTAGATATAATCCATGCACCAAACTTTCCAGTATCATTATACCAGATATATTGCACAGTATCCATTGTAGTAAGCATTAGGAATTCATCAACTACTTCAGAAAAAAAAGTAAAGAAACTTCACATATTACTTTATTTCAGAGAAGAAAACAGGAAAAAGTATACATACTAAGAAGAAAATGAGACAACATGAAAGACAAGATTAAATCTTAGCAACTAGAAAATAATTTCTTATATACTTAATACTTGTTTATATTAGTAACTCAAATTATACCTGAACCCTATAACTCGGATTTATATGCAGTTACTACTTGTAAATGACACTGTGCTGCCAACACAGACTGTCTATAATTTCACAAAAAGCTATGCTCAGCACTGTAATTTGCAATTTATGGAGATCATAAGGCATAGCATCATAGCGCTATTTATCACACATTCACTGGGAATAGAACAAATAGTATATTTAAGAGAATTTTATTCTTTCCTCATAATCAAGACTCTTTTTAATGTGAAAATCTTCTCTTTCAGTAGGAATCTGTTTCAGTTCTTCAGAATCTTCCGATGCACTAGGAATCTTCAGTTCTTCATTTTTACATGTTTGGCTCCTCTGGCAGATCCTGGACTCCCTTAGGCAACAACATATTTTTCACAGTGGATGGGAGAAATGAAATGCCTCAGACTTTCCCCTGAACACAGAGAATACAGAGAAAAAAAAATAAAAAATGCCTACAGGTCTGTGTACTACTGTGGCTAACACAGAATGTTAAACACTGTATTATAAATCTCACTGTATTTAAATATATATACATATTACATTATAGGAGTGTATGGTTTACCTTCTTCTGGGTAACACCCTAGAGATGCTACATAAAGTTGCCAGGGAAACTGAACAGCATTTTTTCCACTTCTATTAAACGTATTGTGAGGACTTCAATAAAAACCAGAAACAGAAGGAGTGCACTATGCAGTGATGGTCAATATTGGGTCCAATCCTGTTCAACATCCTCATTAATGATCTGGAAGATGGACACGGTATACATTCAGGAAGTTGATTGATGACAGAAAACTAGGAGGGGTGGTTGATACACCAGAGAGTTATGTTACTATCCAGAGTCACCTCAGACTTGAAGATGAAGCCAGTGTCTGTTCAGTGGTGCCCAGTGACAGGAAAAGAGGTAATCGTCAGAAACAGAAACACAAAAGGTTCCCTCTGAACATAAGGAAACATTTCTTCGCTGTGAGGGACCAAGCACTGACACAGGCTGCCTATAAAGGCTGTGAAGCCTTCATCCTAGGAGATATTCAAAAGCCATCTGGACATGTTCCTGAATAACTGGATCTAGGTGACCCAGCTTGTGCAAGGGAGTTGGACCAGAAGACATCCAGAGGTCCCTTCCAACCTCAACCATTCTGTGACTCTGTGAAAAGTACAGTCTGCTAATTTCTTAAAATGAAACCTCTAGTTTCAGCTTGGTTAGTCCTGACTACCTGAACTAATTCTCTACATGGTTCATGAACACCTGAGAAAAGTCAACCAGAAATGCTAAGTGATGAACAGCTCTTAGCAGAGCTGTTAGGACTATATTTGAGTTTTTCGCATTTGTAAAATAAGTGTTGGAATCAGGGTGAAAATTAGAAACCTTTATCTCCTTAGAACCAGTCTTTTCTTTTTTTTTATTTTTTTTTTTATTGTAAATACCTAGCAAAGAAAAAAAATGTATTTTTTCTACAGTAATCCAGTCATAAAGGTACTTGCTCAAGATGTAACCCTTTCTCAGAAGATATTTTTCAACCAAAACCCAGGCAGATACCTTGCTGCCAGGCTACAGACTATAATGAGAGATGTCAGCCACATATTTATGAAACATATTTATGAATGTCAAGTGTCACAAGTATGTCTTTGTTCTCAAGTCAGTAGCAAAATCTAATTATTGATCTTAGTTGATTGTTTGGAATGTTTACAGAAGACTATGTGTTAATTTGTGCAAATAGTAATGTATTTGTGTCTCCAGGAGGCAAGAATGTAGCTATTCCACATTACTGAAGGAATTACTGGAACTCCGGAGCTTTAGGAAAAGTTATCCTTAGTTTTGAGGAAAGTATTATTTTACATAGAAAAGTACCATTCTGAAGATGATAGCTCTATAAAACCAAGATTTTTATTGCACTGGAATGAGATTTGCAGTCACAGCAATTCTGATCTCGTGTGAAAGATATGTTTTTTTCTGATCAGTCTCCAGGAATTTCTGAGGAGTACCAAAACCATGATCACAGCAGACTATTGAATGTGTAATACACCAAATGCATGTGACAATAGTTATACCCCCAGAAAGATGTTTTCCAAACCTGGGTATTATACAGCAGTGATTTCAGAAAAGACTGGCTAAAAAGCCGGTATAATGATTTTGTCTACTGCACAAACATCTGTAAGGTGTTTCAATTCCTTTGCAATTTTAAAATATATGGATGAATGATGTCACCTAGTCTCCAAGTACTAGTGACAAATAACAAACTTAATATTGTAGTTCATTAGTCCTGCAGTTCTCATAGAAGAATTTGAACTAGTATTACTTTTTATTGCTCTAATATAGATTTTATGTTATCCTATTTTTAGACACTTATTTAATGCATGCATTCTTAAGTAAAGAAAGTATTGCCAACTTCAGTTTAGAAGCTAAGTGAAAAATATGGTCTTATCTCTAAAGTGTAGAAGGTTATTCTCATTGTCTCACAAATTTCTTTTCTGCCTGTACTAATGCCTTCCCTAAAACAGTACTTTCAGTGAATTATCAGTACTGGCCTGTATAGTGTATATATATTTACATTTCCAGAAGAAGATAAAGTGCATGTTAAATGTATTTATTTACATTTCCTGAAGAAGATAAGTTTAATAGGTTATGGCACCTTGTAACCACACAGTCAGGAACAGTGATGATCAACCTATCCTTGCAGAAAAACATGTATTTCATCAAAAAGCCTGAGTATCTAGGATATCTTGTGAAGTAATTGTTGCTGAAATATTGCAGCAAACTGTAGAAGTTTCTGGTGGGGTGACAAAAATACATATCCTTGACTCAGCACTAATCAATATGTGTGGAAGAAAAGTAGATACCACTGATGAAGTTTTCAGAGATGAAGTCTTCAACTGACATAAATATCCAGGAGAACGGCCCACGGTAAAGACAAAGCCTTGAATACTCTGTTCAGTTTTTGACCTCTCACTACCAGGAAGTCACTGAGGTGCTGAAGCATGTCCAGAAAGGGCAACAAAGATGGTGAAGGATCTAGACTACAAGTCCTATAAGAAGCAGCTGAGGGAACTGTGGTTGCTTAGCCTGGAGAAAAGGAGGCTCAGGGGAGACGTTATTGCTCTCTACAACTACCTGAAAGGAGGTTGTAGTGAGGTGGATGTCAGTATCCCAAGTAACAAGTGATTGGACAAGGGGTAACAGCCTCAAGTTGTGCCAGAGGACATTTAGATTGGATATTAGGAAAAAAATTATTCACCAAAAGAGTTGTTGAGCACTGGAACAGGCTGCCTCGGGAAGTGGTTGAATCAGCATCCCTGGAGGTATTGAAAAGAAGCATAGATGTGGCGCTCAGGGACATTGTTTAGTGGTGGACTTGGCAGTGCTAGGTTAATGGTTGGACTTGATGGTCTTTTCTAATATAAATAATGTAATGATTCTATGTTTCTATGATTCTAAGTTACTCTAACTTGTTTGGCTCAAAAGCAGCTATGACTTCTTTTATGTTGTCTGAATGGTGTCGCAAACACCTTACCAGTGTCAAGGCAGAGCAAGGGCCAGCAGCTCCCTGGTGCTGGGGCACTAGACATTTCTGGGCCTCCTCTGGGCCTGGCAGGGTATAGCCCGGCAGCCAGGGCCCATCCCACTGACCCAGCCAGGAGCAGGGCTGCCAGGGGCACCAGGGCACACAACCTCAGGCACTGGGTACCCCCCTGGAGGTGGGGATGGGCCAGGGTTGGGCTGCGGTGTGCACCTGCAGGTGGCCTCACTCAACAGAGCCCATGGCCAAGTCGGGTAGGGCTCTGTGGAGCTGGAGCCTGCCCTGCTGCAGCATCACTGGGCCTGGAGCTAACAGCCCAGGGGAGCTGACATGGGGTCCTGGGCTGTGAGCAAGTTGGTGGGAAACCCAGGAGGCTGGGTAGGGACAGTTAGGCCTGGTAGCACCTCCAGGGCCCTGAAAATACCTTGGTAAAACAGACTTGCAAGTGTAACTCTGACTTACTGAAATCTCTGATCAGGCTTTCATTTCCCTGAGGAAACGGAACAAGTGACCTTTTTATATTTTAAAAAGCCAGAGCTTTTTAAAAGCTAATTTTAAGAATATTTATTTTTCAGAACTACAAAGGTTAAAATAATAATCTATTATACCTTCATATCCTGTTATGATGGGATTTTATGTTTCATTAAGAATATCTTTAAAGCAAGTACATTAATCAGTTCTCCTTAAATGGCATTTATAACGCTCAGTTTTAGGTTTGAGGAGGGAGACAATGTTGTTAGGAGGCAGAGAACATTTCCACTGGTGACAAATTCAATGCAAACTATAAAACAGCTTGATATGCACCCAAATTATTTCATACTAAGGGTGAGAAATAATGTGTCTTTTGTTTCTTATGTTTTCTCTTTTACCATACATTGTGTTTTGTTGAAAGGTGCGGCTCAGGAGGAGTGAGAAAAGCCACCTACTTGCTCACTGCTGGCTGTCATATACTGGATCAATGCACAGTCCTTTGGCAAGAGGGGAGCAGTGGTCCTCTCCTGAAAGAGGAAGACAGAGTGGGAGGTATCCCATCTGTACACAAGTGCATATTTCCAAGGACAGGAAGGAGAAACACTGTAAAGATGCAGAGGTGATACACAGAGTTTCCAGAGGTCTTCAGCACACTGCTTAGAATTATTCACAACTCAGCAAGCCACTAAACATTGCTGTACTGAAAGCAAGAGTGAAGTAAAGGAGCTGTCTCTGAGGTGAAACAGTGGGAAGTGAGGACTTCAAATACTGCTTTCATTTCAGTTTGATCTGACCCAGCTGATCTGAGCTTCTGTTCCGCAGAAGTCATCATGTAGTAGTTTATCCTCCCATAAAATGTAACATCAGCAGTTCAGAGTCCTTTCAGTATTTTTAATAACATCACTTTAAAAAAAAGGTATTGATATCCTCAGCTGAATTTAATGGTCAGGATCCCTGAATATTCAGCTACATATCCCCAAATGAATGCTACAGAATCTCTTGGAGATAAGACATTCTTTGGTCCCACACTCACCCAGCTGAGATTTTTTTAGTATGCTTCTTGACTCAATGAATGCTTTTGATACATATAAATTAAATGTTGCTTCAGTATTTTTCAGGATATATGATTTAAATGGAAGATAATAGGACCTACGGATGAATCTGCCTAAGGATATTACTAGATTAAAAATATTTAAAATTAGTATTAAAATTCTAATACGATTTTCTCCCTTTAATGGAAAATAAAATACTATTGAAAAAGCGAGAGAAAGAAAGAGAAAGAAAGACAGAGCGATTTAGCTAGTGTTATTATGACATGCTATCAAAACAGAATTTCTCTACAGGTTCATTTTCTTGAACAAATCCTTTTTTCAAATGTATCAGAATTATTAGGTAGTATTCCCCTTGTGATTCATTATATTATTGTACAATATTTCATAACTTTTAACAAGAAATAATCGGAAATTGTTTTACTCATTTCCTTTTAGGTAATGGAACAAAAATAGATTGCAGGTTGTATAGACCTCTCAGGAACAATACTAATAATTATAAAAAAGGTTAAATATATAGCAGAACAGGGACTTGAAATTAAGTGTTACAGATTATGTTTAAAATAACATTTGTTCCACATCTAATGTGAGCCAAGAGACTCACTAAAAAATTGCTTTCTAGATTATACTCTATTCCCAGTAAATTAAAATGAATTACTTATAATCTTCCTCTTGAGTGTTGAGACAAATTGCAATGAACAGACAATTTTGTTACAACTTTTTTTGGTCTTTTCCTTCTAATATTCCAATTTGTGATGACTAGTCAGAAGAACAAGTTTTCAAGTTACTGGGTTAATTTATTCATTCTAGCCATATGAATATTTATCTGAGTATGAATCTGAGTAAGTTCCAGAGAGACTTCTGCAATTCTTTTTTGTGTCTGACCATCAAGATAATCATAAATCAATTTTGGACTCAAAGTTCATCACCAGGAAATTCCAAGAAGATTGATGAAAAGTTCATGAATGATGGATATATACTGGTATTTGCCTACTGTTGCATTGTCTTGAATTTTTTCATAGTTCAATTTTGGCAGGCCTAGTGGTAAAAGAGATGATATTGTTCTCCAGTATGTGCCTTGGGTAGTTTTTGTATTTCATTAAATGTGACAAAATGCATTACTACCTGAGTTCCCAAAAATATTTGCTTCATACCCTTCCTTTATGGAAGTGTCTCTGTATCCAGTTTCTTTTTTATGTGTAATTCTGTCTTTGACCTGTTTTCATATATCTTTTTTTTTTTTTTTTTTTTTTTTTTTCCCCCCCCACAGTGGCTGATTTGCATTAAGATTTTATGGGCTGGTTTTAAGTATTTGTTCCTAGCTGGTTATAAAGTTAGTATAAAGTGAGCCATAATGCTCTGTCCTATGAGTATTTTGTGAAGATGGCTGAGGAAAAGTTAGTGATTGATATTTTAACCACTCTAAGACCAAAACATTCCTACTTTAAACATGCCATAAGTTTCCTTTAATATTTTTCAATGTGTTTTCAACATTTTTTAACTGACTTGCATTTTATATAACAAAGCATCATAACACTAATATAACTCTACAGCATGAATTGCGTTCTTGGGTTCCTGTACAAAGCAGTACCTTTGCTTTGGTCAAACAGACTGTAAGAAGGTATGACAGACTGCTTCTGCACTAGCTGTTGGAGAATCTGAATCATAATGCAGTAGAAGTGGGGATTTTAATGTCTTTCTTGTAGGAAAATTGGGGGTGAGAATTAGAGAAAACTGGGACCCAATATTATTACAAAAAGATTTTTAGGGTAAAATACAGATATTGCCTTCAGGATGGTTGGTGTGCAGGGAACCTACATCACCAAGTTCCCTAAGCAACACATCCTGCCATTTCAGCAGTTACCTGCCTCCAAGGTACTACTGCACCTCACTGGGCATGTGATGCCAGTTAGTAACAACAATATGTATGAACAGAGTCAGCCAAGTTAAAAGTGTGAAGGAAATGGACTAGCCCTGGACTGAAATAAGTCCAAAGGAGAGGAAAATTCTTGTCTAAACTCCCAGATTACCCAATCTGATCTAGGTTCACTAAATTACATCAAGATGACCCACTCTCTAAAGTTATAAATAAAAGGGCTTCTAATCAAGGGAGTCAGCCTTGGAAAGGATGAGAAAAAAAGAACAGGTAGTGAAAAGAACACCATTAACTAAATTATGTAGAAAGAAGCCTCCAAGTGAGGAAAGTTCTGGCTATAAGAGGAGACAGGCTGATAAGGTGTTCAATCCACTGACATTAACAGAAAATTAGTTGAAAATAGGACAAAGATAATTGTGTGGGTGGGAGATCGCAACCTCTGACTCAAATAGCCACCCCCAAAAGAGGGCAAAACCCCACCTGAGGAGCATGCATAGTTAGTAGAAACCTTCAGTAGTTTTATCTGAGGATGCATACTAATCTGATTAGAAGTGAGAAACTTGTAACCAATGCTGTGTATGATGAACAAATATGCAATGTACTATGAAGTACAAAAAGTGGACAAATGAGGGGCAAAGTTAGGGAAGTCTCCATCATAATTTCTGGGATTAGACAACAGGCTGAATCTGCATTCTCCCTCATAGGGACACCTATTGGGTAAGACCTTATTTGCCTTAAATAACTAACTCACACTAGTTCTTATTAGTTATTATCATTTGGTTGTTTATCACTTCAAGCTTGTTTTTGCAGATAGTCACTATCACCAGCAATCACAAACCTCAATTTGTCGTCATTTTATATTAATAAAGAGTGTTATTCTGTAAACTGTTAATGTTAGTCCTTTGTGGGCGCTAGCAGTTGCAGCAGCAGGTAACATTCTGATTAAGTGGAGAGACCTGCTGAGGGGTCCGCCTTATGCTGTTGGCGTGTTTCCCTGAACAAGTCAGTCGAATCACCCTCCGATCCAACAGGACTGTTCATTAAGGGTCCCTGTAACAGGATGCTGAAAGGCTGGTTGGGCACAAGAGTCTCAGCTTTCTCTGGGGCACTGATAGATCAAACACTAGGGGTTGAGAAAATCTCACCCCCCTTTCATTTGACATTTCTTTTCCTTAGAAACCGTGTTAATACTAAAAGTCCAGAATGGAGCTTGGTTTATTGCCTTGAAAGATGGGTATTTAGAAGACATAGGCCCATTTCTTTAATGTTAGATACCTGGATAGAAGAGACACTATGAAACTCCATTTAAAGAACCTGCAGAATCTTTAATCATTGCAGTGCAAGCTTTATATTAAATCCCTTCTCAGTGCCTTGAGAGCTATGCATACCCGACACATATCCTTGTGATCACAGTGATGTGATTTACAGTGCATCCAGCCATTTCTAGCAGGTAACGTGCTCCATTTTGTACTGCTCCCCTCCTTTCCCTCTTCTCCCTTAATCGCTCAGATTCAAATTGAAAAACAAATCAAAGAAACATAGAATCAAAGAATCATAGAATCATTTACATAAGAAAATACCTTTAAGATCATTGAGTCCCACCAATAACCTAGCACTGCCAAGTCCACCACTAAACAATGTCCCTGAGCGCCACATCTATGCTTCTTTTCAATACCTCCAGGGATGCTGATTCAACCACTTCCCGAGGCAGCCTGTTCCAGTGCTCAACAACTCTTTTGGTGAATAATTTTTTTCCTAATATCCAATCTAAATGTCCTCTGGCACAACTTGAGGCTGTTACCCCTTGTCCAATCACTTGTTACTTGGGATACTGACATCCACCTCACTACAACCTCCTTTCAGGTAGTTGTAGAGAGCAATAACGTCTCCCCTGAGCCTCCTTTTCTCCAGGCTAAGCAACCACAGTTCCCTCAGCTGCTTCTTATAGGACTTGTAGTCTAGATCCTTCACCATCTTTGTTGCCCTTTCTGGACATGCTTCAGCACCTCAGTGACTTCCTGGTAGTGAGAGGTCAAAAACTGAACAGAGTACTTGAGGTGCAGTCTCACTAGCGCTGAGTCCAGGGGCAAAATCACTTCCCTAGACCTGCTGGCCACACCATTTGCAATACAAGCCAGGATGCTATTGGCCTTCTTGGCCACCTGGGCAAAATGGTGGCTTATGTTCAGCTGGCTGCCAACCAACACCCTCAGGCCTTTTTCTGCCAGGCATCTTTCCAGCCGTTCTTCCCCAAGCTTGTAGCATTGCATGGGGGTGTTTTGAAACAAGTGCAGGACCTGACACTTACCCTTGTTGAAACTCATACACTTGTCCTTAGTCTATCGATCCAGCCTTTCTCGATCCTTCTGTATAGCCTTTCTACCTTCCAGCAGATCAGTACTCCCCCCACCAACACAACTATAACACAACTTGGTGTCATCTGCAAACTTGCTGAGGATGCACTTGACCCCTTTATCCAGATCATTTATAAAGATATTAAACACAACAGGCTCCAGTGCTGAGCCCTGGGGAACACCACTTATGACTGGACACCAACAGGATTTAACTCCATTCACTACCACTCTTTGGACTCAGCTGTCCAGCCAATTTTTTTTTACCCAGGAAAGAGTACTCCCATCCAAGCCATAAGCAGCCAGTTTCACCAGGAGAATGCTGTGGGAAATGGTGTCAAAAGCTTTACTAAAGTCCAAGTAGACAATATCCACATCCTTTCCCTCACCCTCTAAGCAGGTCATCTTGTTGTAGAAGGAGATCAGGTTGGCCAGACAGGACCTGCCTTTCATAAAATCACCCTGATTGGGCCTGATCCCCCAGTTATCCTGTACATGCCATGTGATGGAGCTCAAGATGATCTGGTCCATAATCTTCCCTGGCACTGAGATCAAACTGACAGGCCTGTAGTTCCCTTGATCCTCTTTCTAGACCTTCCTGTAGATGGAGGTCACATTTGCTAAATTCCAGTCAGCTGGGACTTCCATTGTTAGCCAGAACTGTTGGTAAATAATGGAAAGTGGCTCAGGAAGCACTTTTTCCAGCTCCTTCAGTACCCTTGGGTGGATTCCATCTGACCCCATAGATTCTGTGTGTCTAAGTGGTGTAGCAGTTCACTGAGCATTTCCCCTTGGATTATGGTCGATTCATTCTTCTCCCTGACCCTGTCTTCCAGCTCAGGGGGCTGGGTACCTAGGTACCATTAAAGACTGAGGCAAAGAAGATATAAGTACCTCAGCTTTTTCCTCATCCTTTGTCCCTATCTTTCCCTCCACATTCAATAAAGCATGCAGATTCTCCTTAGCCGTCCTTTTGAGCTAATGTATTTATAGAAACATTTTTTATTGTCTTGTATGGCAGTAGCCAGATTAAGTTCTAGCTGGGCTTTGGTCCTCAAATGTTGTAAATGGAAACAGGCATTGAGTAGTGAAGAAGTGAAGAACAAGAGTGCGTATGATGGTCTGCTATATATTCCTCAGACAGCTAAAATTCAGCCTAGATCTTCCACCTTGTCTTTCTCAAAGAGGTGGTCTCTTTCCGTTTGCAAAGAACTGTACAATTTCTATAAAATAACCTGCATATCTATGCCTGAGACAATATGGCCCACTATACTTCGTTTTTTTTTTTTTAAACTTGTGAATATTTTCTTCTTAAACTAAACAAAAAGTTTTTGTGGAACAGAGAGAGGTCTTTTAAATTAAAATTATATATATATTAAAATTATATATAATTGTAAAACAAAAATTATAAATATAATATCATACTGTAATATATTATCTAATGATATATATTATATTTATAATATAATTATGTATTATATTATATATATAATAAAGAGGTCTTTACAATCAAAATACTGTTTCGCTTACTACAGTATTTATAAGTAACTATTATAACAATTATTACTAAAATTCTGATACCACATCAATATGTAGAACTTAGATTAGATCTTTTTTTTATTCATTGCAAGTTTTATGATTCAGAAAATGCCTCTTCTCATTGAAGACATAAATAGGCAATAAAATTCCCATAATACTGTGAAACCATTGCTTTAAACACTGAAAATGGTGTGGAAACATTTGTCTTAGGGGCTTTGGTTCAGCTATGTGGCTACTTTTGAAGTACTTGAATTGTCATAGGAAATGAACAATTACAAGATACTTCAGAATACACTTGTGTTGTGGCCCCTAAAGACCATCTAGATGGAAAGCGTAGATTAAGAAAATTATTTAGGTTCCTAATAGAGCCAGGAAATGAGTGTCAACAGGGTTCAGCAAGCCTTTTAGTTTGAGGATTGGAGAATCGAACTTTCAGAGCTCCCCCTTGATACAGTTTGGATTCAGTGTTAATGCCCACTGTTGCAGTACTAAAAATATCAGGGACATAACTCTGGCTTTGGTTCATCTGGAGTCAAGAAACTACACTAAATGTTGTCTATATCCTGTGAAGCAGTATGTTGGCTTAGGGTACAATTAATCTGTCTCAAGATCATTTAGAACTGATGTCTTGATTTTAAATCACCGGTAAGGAAACAGCATGACTCTACAACCTTGTAGTTAGATCTGTCATTGGGAGATGAAGTTAAAGTCCTTGATCAAAGGAATGTTTTTGTGTTTAATGAGGAACACTGCAATAATCTCAGAAGCAGGGAATTAATCCTAACCTTTTAACTGAGCTCTTCAACATGAGGCTTCTGAGTCAAACACATACGTATATGTCCTCATTCTCTTCTAATCCACCCCTTCTTTCCCACATGTCTATCTTGCCACTGACCCTCAACTTGTTTCCACAGAAAAAAGTTGCCAAAATAAAATGAGAAAAAAATTATATCCTACCTTGTTGAGTATTTTAATGATTGAGTTACTATGTAAACATCATGATGTAATACCACCCTCATGATGTCATGCAGGTGTTGAAAGAGTTCGTTTGCATCTAAGGGTGAGACTGCCAAACTAAGAATTGCAAGTGGGAAGAAGCACCAGAGGTACCAATAACAAAGAAGGGTAAGGTTAAAGATGTATTTAGTGTCTCTGTGAGCCAGCTCTGTGTAACATCTGACTCATCATGGCATTATCTCAATTATCTTACATTGACAGCCAAGTTGTGCATTTTAAATATTAACAAGGAAAGACCTATCACTTTAAATTTCTTGTTGCAAAGCTAAGTTTTTTGGATGCTCATTTTTATATTTGTATATATATTTTAATATGTATACAGAGAATATAAATATCTTATTCGGAGGAATCCTTTTAATAGGACAGGGCAAATGGGGATTTATTTTACTATTTTCTTTTTTCATCTTTCCTGCAGGTTAAAAATGAGAATACAAATTTCATTGTGTGGGTTTTGATATTTAAATCTATGTTTGAGGTCTTTTACTCCTTGGCTACTTATATAGCCAATAAAGATGTGGTCAATATGGTTAGTGGAGTCAATGGCATGATTCCTCTTATTCTAAAGTAGATATCTAAACCCAGCTAAATGAACCATAACCTGAAAGTGCCTTTCTTTTTTTTTTTTTTTTTTTTCCTTATCTATAAAGGAAGTCAGCCTACTGTAACTGTTATCTCCAGACATCTATTTTGTAGTCATCTAAAGGCTGATCAGTGCAATCATACTCACAATATCTGAGTAGCTAAATTTACATGAGTTTAATCCTGTTTCTGCTTTTTCCGTTCGATATTATTGAGTATTCTTTTCTAAATTTTCACTTTATTAGGTAATAGCTACAGAATGAGATAGGCGGAAGATTAATGGACCAGCAATTGGAGTAACCCAAGCTGTAGGAGATAGGTGAATATGGGTAGATTTGTCATGTTGCCTGCTTAATAATAAGCAAATTACTTTCAGATAGATAAATCTTGAGCTTTAAAAATGAGATTCTAGAAGTTGGAGTTCAAACCTTGTTAAAAAAAGAAGTGGGGTGCGGGGTGGGGTGGGGAAGAGACACTCCAGAGAAAACAGATCTGTAAAGCTGTCAACACAAGCCAAAAAGGGAAAGCACTGCAGGTATATAAACTTGCCCGTAGAAACCTTGGAGATTTCTTTCATCTGGGGTTCTGTCTAGTAAGGATCTGAGTTCCACATGGTGAACACCCACGCAGTCAATGTGATACCTCTTTCTTTACTTGCATGAAAGATTCTTCTATGGAAAAAAAAAAAAGTCAGTTAAATCTACTTTCAAAGTAGAACTACTATTACTGCATATTTCTTATTATAAACTTAATAGAACTTTCTAAATGAAGTGCTGCTTAATTCTCGATGTATGGTTCTTTAAAAAGTAAGGGGTAAAAAGCTGTTTTAAGCATAACACAATAAAACTGAGACTGTTCAATTAAGCTTTTACTTTATCTAAATATTAAAATATTTTTTTGTTCTCTGGAATGTATTCTTAATACTATGAAGAGTAATAATTATCTGTAGGCAGCTGCTATATTTGTGAGTCTCTCTTGGGTCCTGAAATATTTCAGTCAGACATTAGGTCTCAGGAAATGTCTTCTTCCCATCATACATTACATCATTATGAATTATTAATCATTATTATTAAAACATTGATCTTGTATCTATGCAGCGTGTGCTAAAAGACTGGATATAGGTCATCTCAAGAAAATATTAGTATACAGACATTATTTTTGGCTACCTTCATCTGTAATATATATCAATCAAGCATTCTGATTAGCCATGCCATATGTTCTAAAACAAGAAATAAAAGAGTGGAAATAAGAATGTCCTGTCTAGTGCAACATTACAGATGAAATGATTTTGAAATCATTCTATTAGTGATGACTGTAGCCTCAGGCAAATTTAAAAAGAAAAAGAAGAAAAAAATTAATAAATAATACAAAAAAACCCCAACAGGTGTCCTTGAAGTTAAGTTCTGCTCACACTTTGAAGAGATTTCTCTGTTCTGCTTGGTATAATGTCTTTTTTCTGTAGCAAGTAAAATAGTTGCTGATGAGCTACAGATCTCCCACTTGTTAGCAATGCTTATTAAATTAAGGGTTTAGATCACGAATAATAATTTTACATGAAAATGCCTACAGCCAAACTGCCAAAACTTTTTCTATGATCTTGCAATCACAGTTGATTAGCCATAATCGGCCTATAACTTTGGCAACAAAGGAGATCATCTGCTGAATCACACAGATGCTAAACAATTTGCATAAAGATGAGAAAATGTTTTTTTAACTTATGAAGTATTGAATAACTTTTTAAAGACTGTTTAGTTTTTTCTAATATTAGAAAATTACTGTTTTCTTTCCTCAGGTTTTACTATTGAATAGAATGTATTTTTCTCTAACTGAATTATGTAGTCTTACTTGTAGAGAAATAAAGTAGGAAGTAAGGCTACAAAATATGCAAACTGTGTGGTGATTTTTTTTCAGAGTAATGCATTCTATCTATGTGTAAGATCAAATGAAGATGATTTTCCTCCCCAGGCTTAACTGAACTACTCATCAAGATTCCATTTTGCCTATTACAGACAAGCACAAGAAATTAAAATAAATCTACTATATACTTGAAAGTTGTTTTCACAAAGGTTTGAAGACAGAACTTTGGATGTAAGAGTAAAGACTAAAGAGATACTCTTTTGGATATATTTGGATATAAAGAGTAAAGCAAAGAGAATGGCTGTCATGTTTTCCATCACTTGCCTAGAGGACATGTAAGAAATGGCATTTGCTACTGAAACTAGATACTGGCATCACATGGAAAACAACAGAAGGACAGAAGAAAAGTGGAAGTTATCCTTATTCCTAATTGGTAAGGCACTCATGTGAGAAGTAGAAGATCTGGATTCTGCTTTTTGCAATTTTTGAAGTCTAATACTCATGTAATGCAAAAATGTACTTAAATATATGTACATTTCCTTCGTTCTTATAGGAAGAAAACTGTTAAGATAGCCTTTGTATTAATATAATGCCTCTACTTCGGTGGGGTTTTTTTTGGTTTTTTTTTTGGGCTAGTCTTTCAAAATAGCTTTGAATAGCCAAAAGATTTTTTTTCTTTAAGATATACAGATCACCAAAAACCAGAGAGAAATGGCCCATGCCATCTTTCCCTTTGTCAGCAGCATCTTCAGTTATTCTTTGCTTCTGTTTTATTGATGGTATTGTATGAATAAGTGAACCTGTAAAATTACTTTGGGCCTGGAGTTCGCAAATAGCAAAATTTAATTTGTCTTTGACCTTGAATTTGTAATGATGTGTTCTCAGTGCTGTGTGTGATTTACAACACAGCACTTACACAAGTCCTACAGATCACATAACATTTCTGGAAATTATTTTTTTTTTTAATTTTAAAAGAAAAACATGTAAGTGGCTAAAATTCACTCCAATACCTCTTCCACTTCTAAATATTTCTTCCACATAACACGCCAAAAACATGCATACAATCAGGTAGTAAAAAAGAAAAACAGAAGTGGTTTAGAAAAGATCTAAATTGTTTACTTAGCTTGAAAATTAAATTTTGAAAAATTTAAAGTCCTTATGACTGCTAATATAGCAATATATTCAGTAAACTTCTTCAACTAGTTCATTTTCAACAACAAATCTTTTGAGGTGTTTAGGGACAACTCTAAAACCTTGAGATTCAAAATCTAAGACCTTTGTCAGGGCTGTATGAATACTAAAATTGTTTTATAGAGAGCCTAAAATGTTTGCAGATACACCAATTTATTCTTTCATATCAGGTAAAATGCAAAGATTAATGTTGACTTTATGGTTTCTAGTGAGAATATATAAAGTTTATATTGTGAAAATTAACAGTAAGATGAATGCAATATGACTCATTGCTGTACTTAATGAGTGATAACATACCTGGACTTTAGGAAAAAAGACTGACTTCTGAAGAAAACTAGCAAACAGGATTCCATGGGAGGCAGTTCTGAAGGAGCTCAGGAAAGCTGACAAGTCTTTAGAGACAGCATCCTCCAAGAACAAGAATGGTCCATACCAATACTCAGGAAATTCAAGTAGATATATCAGGGCAACAGCTTGCACATGACTAAGCATCAGTGCAAAAAAAACCAGTCTATGTATGGAAGGTGAAAGTAGAGACAAGCTATAAAGCAGGTGTTTAGAAATGTTGCTTGAGCTCATAGAAAAGCCAAAGCTCAGCTGGAGTTCACTTGCTCAGTTGGTGTGCTTACCTGCAAGTGTAGTGAAAGTCAAAAAAGAGCATCAGTGGCTACATTAGTAGTGAAAGGCTGGGTGGCTGGACAAGGAAAATGTGCTATCATTACTGAATGGAGCAGGTGATGGTAACAATGGGGACAGATGAAGTCAAGGTACTCTATGCTTCCTTTGCCTCAATATGAGCTCTCATCAGACCTGCCTATGGCACCAAACCAGAGATCAGGGCTGCCATCCAAAAGGACCTGGACAATCTGGAGGTATGGGAAATTCCTGAAACTCAACAAGGAGAAATGCAAAATCTTGCCCCCAGGAAGACTCTGGCAGTGATACAGTCTGGAGACTGATAGGTTGGGGAGCAATTCTCGGGAAAAAGCCCTGGTGACCCTGGAGTAGAGAACGAAGTATACCCATGAAGTAGAGACATCCAACATTGTCCAAGGCTGTGTTAATAGGAGCACAGGCGGTTAGTCAGGGCAAGGGATATCTATTCTCTTCTCAGCACCCATTAGACCACAGCTGAATACTACATCCCAGTTTGGGTCCTGCTGTACAAGAGAAAAGACATAAATAAACTGGGGTCAATTCAGTCTGTGGTAGTTGGGCTGAAGCACTTGCCCTGTAAGCAGAGCCTGAAGGCATGGGGCTTGTTCAGGATGGAGAAGAGAAGGCAGCAGAATGATTTAATAGCAGCTCCATGGTGACTGCAGGAGATAGGTCATCAAGGGGATAGAGCCAGGCTTTTCACAGTGGTACATGGCAACCTCACAAGGAACAACGGACATAACCTGAAAGAACTAATATTCAAACTGCGTATTACAAAAATGTTTTCCCCATGAGTTGAGTTGAGCAGTGGAGCAGGTTGGCTAAATGGGCTAAAGACTTCTTGAGGTACCTCCCCACCTGAATTGTTCTATAAACCCATGATTCTAAAGAAAACAGAAAATTTTACCTGAACAATTATCACAAACTGAATAATCAGAAAATATATGCAAGTGGATAGGATACTTTGCTCTCATGAACTAAAAGGTATTTGTCAAAAAACACTGCACTACAAATAGGTAGAATATATAAGTATATGCATAGCACTGTAGAAGGTGCATTCCTCTATGGATATAAAAGTCCTTGATGTCTTAACTGCACAAATAGACATTTATTTCATCAGCAGATAATGGCTGTACTGTTTATCAACAAAGTCATAAGGAGTCACAGCTCTTCTTGCTGGAAGTTATAGGCTTCTAAAGCTTAGCAATGCAGTATTAAATTATCTGGTAGCAAAAAGATGTCAGTATGATCAAACTAAGGATACTTTAAACATCACTGTGGTTTTCATTAAACCTTATTGTATCAGTAGTCATCAAGTTTTCCAAAAAGATAACTGAGTAAGTTTGGACTTTAGGTAATTAGACAATACAATTTGATTGAATTCCATTTGTTATTCATAGACACTGCATGTTGGCAATTTTAGCTCTTTGAGGAAACTTTAGAGAAGTCTTTTTGGGTACTGTCTCCCAGGGAGCTGTGAGGCTGGGCTGCCCTCAAAGTCTGGGGAGCCAAGGGTGAGAAGTAGCAACTTACTAAGGTATGCAGTTCTATGATACCCCACTAGGAGGGCAGGGCTGGGCAATGGCTGTGGTCAGCTCAGTTCCTGGTGATCACTAGGCAAGTCTTCACTGACCACTCAGGCCAAGTCAGGAAGTCAACTCAGCAACGCAAGTTGAGGGTTAACAAGTAACAGCACAGCACAGCATACCTATGATACAGCCTCAGACAAGGGCTGAACCTAAATGTGGCTCTCAGGCCAATAGGAACAATGTATATAGGTGGAGACCCAGGGAAGGCCTCCAACAGCTCTTCCACAATATATCAGTTTCTACCTCTCACTGACCTTTCTTGCAACTTGGGTATATTTATAGAAGTCTGATACAAGTGGACACAACTGTACCCTACCAGAGCTGGCCTTCAATACAGGTAGCCAAATGCCAGGAAGGAGCAAAGACATATTATAGAGAAAGATGATTATAGGCTTCTCTGGTCATTTAGACCCTCTTGGTGCACTCCAGACTGAAATTATTTGAAGAAGCTGTAGGTGTGCCTTGTATGTACACAAGAAGGAAGAAAATAAGGAATCTTTTACAGATGCTCAGAAGAATTAAAACATTGTCAGTCTAATAATAATTCTTCATCTTCCATGGAGTAGTATATAAGAATTAAGAAGTCAAACAGGACTACTGAAATGAAAATTTTTGGATTTGGGGGGCCTTTGAGTCCTGAGCCTGGGAATGAATCACAACAATGGGAAAGTGACTGAAAGCCCTATTCCAGCTATGAGATTTTTGAGCTTTGAAGTACGAAGCTTGTGGGAATCTAGGTAACTTGGAAGTTTTGCTAAAATACCTTTTCTTACACTTTGTTTCTTCTGCAGTTATGGAGCAATATTCTGTTTTTAAAAGTTTTTTTATTTCACTGAATTTTCACTCTGTTCACAAGTTCTAAAGGAAAGTATTAGAACAGAGAGGGACTGGACTTCCATGGAGTCACAGCTGCTTCTCAAGGAATTATAATTTAGGTTATATTTAGGTTATATATAATTATAAAAAATATAATTCTGCTCTTGGGCTCTAAAGGCAATATACCTGCTACATGAGGTTACCACACACCAAGAAAGAATTAAAGACCTCAAAGCTGTTTCCTATCACTGTACTTGCTTTAATAGTTAAATAATCAAGTAGGATATTGAAATGAGCCTAAAGAAGAGGAACAATTTTTGAAAATTAATGTTTTCTGTATGTTATCCCTTCTCAGATCCTGGGGGAAAAAAGTCCTTTCTTAAAATTAGCAGTTACATCTTAAAAATAATTTTGTTTTCATTTGCCATTCTTAAGTTTTTGACACAGAGCTGTGTCACATAATTATGACTGGGCAAATAGTTTACATAATCTCCTGTCTTTTCTGTGAATTAGGCAAGTATAACTCTTATAATTCTTTTTCAGTGAAATACACTCACATTTATGTCCTCTAACGTTCTCAGTACACAATGCAGAGTATGCTTCTGTGTCAATGTGAACCTTCACTCAAGTCAAGTGGGAATTGCCAACATGAACTTGAAAGTAGCCTTTATGATCCTCACAGCTTGGATTAGGACCTCCATTATTTTTCTGGAACAGAGTCCGACACTTTTTAACTGGCTTATCTGGATAGGGGTGTAAATCAAACAGAAAAGTGATATGAACACCATAACCCCCAAAATGGTGGGTTTTCTAATCTATTAGTTTCAACAGCCAATGCCACTTTTAAGATAATTTTCCAGTATATCCAATACAAAATATGGTCCAGAAAAAAGGCTTGCAGTTTAATTCTGCCAAGGCTGTACCTGAATTACTGTCAAATCTGTGTTTGCTGTTGATTATGTATTTGCTTATTCCCAGAAAGATAAAATGAACCAGCCTTTAAGTGTAGACTTACAGGTCTCTACCAAGCATATTATACAAAATGAGATGGGAAAAATGATGACTTCTAAGATGACATGCAAAAACGAAGAAAAAAACTGGAGTTTATGTCACTGGTTTAATATGGACAGATTAGAAAATATTAATATACATTTTGAAGAATGCTCAAAAAGAATAGGCAATTTATACATCATATTAAGTGGAAAAGTTTATTGATCAGGACAAGGGGGAACAAAACACAAAATAGTTGAATTGGATAGCATAAGCTCAAATAGCTTCTATTTAAGTAAGTTTAGAACGAGAACGTGTATCTAGCCTTCTCAAATAACTGACATTGATTTATATGTGTTTAATGCAATGCACTGTGTTCAGTCACAAAAGGAAACAAGCAAATTAACACCCATACTTTCAGATCCAGTGAAATATAATGGAAGAAGATAAAGAGTATGCTTTGGCCTGCAACCATTGCCATCTCTTTTACCTTCTGTTTGCTAATATTATTAGCTGTTTTCCAGATCACAAATTTGTCTTTGTCATCTGGGCCAGTAAACCTCTCGCCCAAGTAGAAAGCAAGTATAACACAAATTAAACCCATTAATCTTCAGGGTGATTTTTTTCTCTCTTACTAAAATAAAATTAGGCTTTCTGATTGACATGAAGTCTATTGGAACAATGCCCGTTGGGTGCATTATAAAAATTTTATCAAAGAAAAAAATTTTCCCAAAATCCAAACTGGACTCTGATTTCTTCTGAAGTCTGAAGTGATTTTCAGAAATTACGAGTATCCATATATTCTTGTAGAAAGTAAATATGTATAGCAGTGATTCTGAAATTAAGTAACTTAAAATATGACAAATAAATAAATATGTCAAAAGGTAAATATGCCAAATAAAGTGCAATATGCCAGGAATCAAAATACAGAAACACTTTTTTTTTTTTTCTTTTTTAAAAGTATTTTGCATTATAACTCTTTTGAAACACTTTTTTTCAAATAGTTAAGTACTTTTTTTGGTCTCATAAGTCCTTTTTTTCTATTTGATAGTATATTTGCATAGTTCTGAAAATGTGTTAATGAGATCTCTATTTTTTGCCAGCATAGCTTTAAAATAATCTGCATAATTAGTAGATCTGTGCAAAGGGGTTGATATATAAAGGACTGATACTATTAAATTCAAATGCAAATATGCATATGCAGGAAATACTTAGTCCCTTTGCATATAAGAACAAATGCCTTGTTCATTGAGTCAGAACTATTACCAAAATCTGCCAGCAATGGCACTTAGACATATTTCCAAAGCGCTGTAAAAAATTTGTCACCTGAGAGAGGGAAAAAATAATCTTCTAAAATCCATAGAAAGGGATTAAAAATGGTCTTATTGCCAAAGCTACTGAAGTTATGCACAATGCACACCCAATTTTGGGTTAGGTTTTTTTTTTTTTTTGGTCTTTTTTACTTTGTTGGTCTTGTAATATATATTTATTAGAATATAAACAGCAAAGAGGACAAATATGGATATACTATGTGATAATGTGCAGACATACAGACATTTATTTGATTTTAATGGCCTTTGGAAATCATCTGAAGAATGTGTACTGATCTTCATGATATGTTCCACCGTGTAATATTGCTAACATCCATATTTCACGAGTACAATTTATGTTGGGAAAAATGATGCCTGCCTTTACATTTCCAGTCTTCCAAAGAGAACGATTGTGCTTCTGTCAGCCTTTCATGTCAATTTTCTTCTCTGCATATTTTATGAAGGTTTATTTTTTCCAGTGGGTTTCCTTTTTCCATTTTGAAATTGTTTTAGAAATGTTGAATGGTACATGATTCATTGAAAATAGAACTATGTAGGTCATTTCAAGATTCACAAATAATTACATCAATTTCAGACATGTCCTATATCTGTCTGCAAATAGCCCTGAAACTTCATCAAGAATTAGGCAGTTCAGAAAAGGTCTAAAATTAATAAGATACATTTTCTAATACGAAATATCAAATAAGTGAAATCCCTGAGTTCTACATTTACATACTCAGCATATAATTATGGATTTTTATCCATATGTGTCCATTTCAAATAATCTCCACTTACCCAGCACTATTGAAAGGATCTCAGTTTATCTGCTACACAATTAGTGATATATATTGGAAAAAACAGAAGGTGAAAAATAATCCATAGTTAATAATTGTAGGCTGTTAGAAATCCTAAATATTCATAAAGTCCACAGTGAGATAAGTAATTTAGGAATGCATTGGTCAATCTAAATTTTCATTAATTCATTAATCTAGGGACTTCAGATACTGACAAAATGGAATTCATCTTCATAACGACTTTTCTTAATTAGAATTTCTTCACCATGACAGATGTCTAAGCTATAAAAGGTAGTATACCTGGAGCCAACAGGGATTGTTTCTTAGTGTTGGTGAGGGTTCATGTTTGCAGGAGTGAGAGGGCTGGTGCATTGTGAATTCTGCCTGCATCTGGGCATCTATTCTCTTGAGAACACACAGAGTAATGGGAAGAGGAAGGAGAAGAGGAAGAGCTGAAAGGGCAGGGTAGGACAGAGCAGGGAAGGGAAGGTGAAAAGTAGGGAAAGGGAGAAAGGAAAAAAGAAAAAAAGGGAGGGGAGAGGAAAAAGGAAGAAAAAGAAAAGGAAAATAGAAAATGGGGAAAAAAGGGGAAAGAGAAAAAAGGTGACAGGAAAAAAGAAGGGCAAAGGGAAAAAAGAAGGAATAAAAAAAGGGGGGGGGGCAGGGAAAAAAAAGGAATAGCTCTGAGGTTTTTGTAATGTATCTGGAATAAGGCCAAAGCCACTCAGATTGTAGAGACAGCTTTAAACAATTCTTTTCTGTCCATTTCTTTCACCCATTTTACCCAGCAAATTATGACATGAGAATAAACCTGAGTCAACATTTGCAATTATTTCATTAATAAATAGATGAGTTATGCAGTAAGCTACATAAAGAACTAAAGACACTTGTTTGCTTTATTTGCCTGTTGTTTTGCAACTCCTCCTTTGCCATATAGCATATATTTGTCATATATAAGGAATACCTTATTTGAAATTGTCAGATGATTCTCTGAGTGCTTTCTGTGTTCTTTCATATTCTGATCGAGCTGTAAATGTACACCCATACTGCTACAAAACAAAAGCAAACAAACAAAACAAACAAACAAACAAACAAACAAAAAAAGAAATAAAAAACCCATATGCATGGGGCTAAGCTGAGTAGTGGATCCCATTCTTTCATTCTTTTTTCATTAATTTTCAGCATGCTACCTGGCTCCCAGACCTCTGAGATTGTGCCTAGGCACAGCTCAACGGGTCAAAAGCATCCGGGCTCACTGCTATTGGACAATATGTTTGAGTCTGTACATTTGGTCCATTTCACCAGGTTCAGTCTTGTAACACGGTTTCAGGAGTTTTATTTTCAAAACCTCTTGCATATCCTCTAGGTCACCCAAATCATGCCCCACATAGCTCAGTCTCGCTCCTTATAAACATCATTTGATGGACTGCAACACAGCCCTCACAAATTTTTAATACTTCGAACTGGAAATGGTAAATACTGTGCAGTCTTGGGTACCAGATGGGTCTTAGGTGCAGTCTGTAGCCCCCTGCTGTCCAGTCTTAAAGTACACAGTGTTTACTCGTCCTCAGGACCAGACTGCAGTGTCTATTATGTCTCTGTAATAGGCATAGGATAAGCAGCTGTCATGGAGCTCAGCAAAACTTCACTGATACTTTTTCTTTAGCCAAAAATTACTTTGATAGCATGTTCACCATCTTCTTACTACCAAGCAAGCTGCAAAGTGTGGGTGGGAAGGAGAAAAGGACAAACTCAAATGCAAGAGACCAAGAAGCAGAGAGATGCTGACAGTGTTAAAATAGGAGCAAAAGACACAGAAGGGCAGAAAAAGCAGAACAGTAAAGTGAACGACAGAGATGCTGTGCTTGAGCTGCTCTTTGAACAGATGAAATGTTATGAACTGCTAAATATGCTTTTGGACTGGAGGCATATCAAGAGGGATCATCCAGAGTTAATGGACATTTGGATATTCTGGTATTAAGTTCCTTGTATCTCAGATGTGTATAATAGTATTATCCTTCCTCAAAGTGTTGTTGTGTATGCAAAATAATGTTTGTGAGCTACTCAGATATCACAGTGATGTGTATACCACAAAAATGTCCTAGAGGAAGTTAATAATTCTGAATTCAGTGTACAGTTGAAATGGTGTCCTATACACAAGGTATGGATGACATACTGGATGATGAAGCTAAAAAATAATTGGCTAGCTAGCTAGCTATTCTCTGCACATACTCTCGGTTATATTTGTATTTTTTATATGTGAGATGTATATGTTGACCTGACCAAATCTGGGAGAGGACATGACTGACATCAGCTGATCTCATTACTACACAAATACCCTCCCCTGTGGAGCAGAACGCATGAATATTTTTTTAGTTCACTTGATAGCCCAGGTACTCAGAAACTGCAGACAAGCCATTCCTACTCTCTGCAACACTAAGACAAAGGGATACATAGGGTTTACGTATCCCTAATAACCATGTAGATCACACTTTTGCAGTGATGAAAAGAAAGAATTACTCCCTTGTATATGTTATTCAAGGAAGGAACCTATGTACTTCAGGTTCAGTGTCAGTGAATAAAGTTTGTGCTAAACAGCTTCCTTACTATCAGTGTGTCTATTTGCATGGCTAATTCCTTCTCTTTGGGTATATAAGTAAAAAAATAAGCAGCTCAGTGCAAAAAAAACAGTATACAGGAATAAAAAGAAATACAAATTAATTTGTAAGCCCATGAAAGCAGAGTCTGTACTTTTTATGTTTGTTCAGCATCAAATACAATAGAGACACAATCCTTGTTCTCATGAGAGAAACTTCAAAATTATTACTATAATATTGTTGGTGTTTGATTATATTCTCAGCTTTTTTTTGCAATTCCTGTTCAAATTATAAGAATGAACAGAACTCGAAGAGAATTTTTTTTTATTATTATTATTATTATTATTATTTCATCAGTTTTCCCGTCACAGTCTTTCAAATTCTTCTTACCTCCATGGGACAATGAATTTCACCACTTCGTAATTACTTTAAGATTTGTGAGTTGTGAGGTTTCGGAGTTTTTCACTGCCTTCATATTCTATTTACCATTTAGAGGAATAGTGAGGCACTAGTTAACCATTTATCCCAGCCATTTGTCAAAATAATCTTTAAAGTTATGGTGCCTCACATTGCAGACAGACAATGAGTTGTAATGAAAGCAGCTGATTATGGTTTCTTAGTATCCATCATGACCTAGCACTGTGTTGAACAGTCAGTGAAAATGATGCGTTGGGGGTTTTTCAGCTAGGAAAGCGGGGGAGGGTGTAACAGACTGCTTCTGCATGAAAGAAGCACTTTGTCCAGCATGCTAAAAATGAGCCACTTGTTGGTGTGCAGAGCTGGCATCAGCCCAGAGTCTTCAGACTTCACATTTTCTTAGCTTTTCTTTGTTTCAGACATTGAACGGTATTTCTAACTGGTGTAAAGATATTGGACATTCTTATTGTGTCAAAAAGAACAATAAGGAAAATAATATTAAGGGAGAACAGTGTTTTGTAACTCATTTATATGAGCAGGAGGAGTCTCTTCATCCCAGTTGATTAGAGGTGCTAAACCAGAATCAAGACATTTTTGTCCTGATTTTAGGAGATAGTCTTATACTAAAATTAAACTTTGCAGTTAATGCACCTTCATAGCTCCTTATCATGATTGTCTTTTTTTCCCTTCTTTTTTTAGAATGACAAATGCATACACTATTTAAATAAACTTTTGCTATTGTACTTGTTTTAATTCTGAGTGGTTTGGTTTTGTGTTGTGGGTTTTTTCTCTCCCTTTCCTTTGTTGTTGGAAGAGAGTTTTGGAAGCACTTCAAATCCAATAATTTTATGAAGTTGTTGGGGTTTTTTAATGCATTACTGGGAAAAGGATTTTTATAAAGTTATTCATTAATATAGGTGGAGGGGAAACAGATTTTTAATCCAAAAGAAATGGTGAAGATAAAAAAACCCCCACACCTCCAACCTACTGTCTCAAAAAGCTGAAAAGTTTGTGAAAAGTCAAAATTGTCTCTTTTTGATTAAAGTGCTCTCTTTCTGTACCTACTACATCCTTTTTTTATAGATATATATTTCACTGGGAAAACTAATCAAAGGTGACCTTTCCTTATTAAAAAGTTTTAATTTTTATCACAGTAGTGGCTTCTTCTTATCATTGTTATAACACATTTTCCAACAGTCTCAACAGTACTCCTTTCATTTCGAGAAAATTTAATCCAAGTAATTCTAAACATGAATGTGCACATTCTTGAAAAAACACCAAACAGGTATGTGCTCAATGAAGAAGGTTTTAGCATTTTTACATTACCAAATAAAATAAAGCAACAAACAAACCAACCCCCCCCAAACAAACAAGCAAAAAAAGGATGTTTTGAGCTTTCAAAAGAAGAATGAAGAAGAAATAACAAAAGCCTTTGTTAGACCCCATAAGATATCTCTGGAAATACATTATAAGGCAAAATACCTGTAAAAACCCAAAGGTTTTCCACAATTGCTTCAGACATTGGAAACAAACACAGTACATTGATGGCTATATTTCTAAGAATTAATGCTAGTCTAATTCCTCTGTCTTTTGAAGCTGTGGAGGTTTCATGATTACATCAGTGTATAGTTGTCAGTGCAATCTCTGTGTAACTAAGACCCCCTAGATGTGCCTTCAATATTGTTTAATTCTTAAACATATTAGACATCAGTTTTATACAACATGAAGTATATTGTACATTTTGGAGTCTTAAATTCCTTAGCTGTACTGAAGAGAGCACAAATGATTTTTTTAACCTTTCTAGTATGCCTTAAAATACAGATTATCATATCAGAAAACACCAAATGATATCTGGAATCCAGTATAAAGAACTCCACCAGATATTTATAATCTTACTTGCTGAAGTGTCAACTGAAAAAAGTCTCTTAAATAAAATCCTTAATTTTAAAAGATGTTACAATGCAACAGACATCATATGGTCACACACTTAAATAAATTGTGTCTAGGTGAGTTCAAACACTGAAAAGTGTGTATTTCCTTTTCTATAGGTATGTTTCCTTTTATGACAAGCTCACCCATCTAGCTGACGAACAGTACAACAGTCAACTTTTTTGCACTGTAGCTTTTTATTCCAACTTAACCATAAAGGTGAAATGAAAAAAAAAAAAAAATGAAAGTAGAATCTGACCAAGACCAGCATACTATTTCAAGAGGATTAATATAACTAGCAACTCAACCTTTAAAGTCATTGTTTTATTTTGTCTCAGAATTATAGAAGCCAGAGCTTTATTCATAACTGCTGTTGATAGCACCAGGAACATAAAATCTCCAGCATATGGTCTTTGTCTGGTCATCTGAACAGCCACAGTATATTTGAGCTGAAAAATCCATGGCATTGTCCGTATTTTTTTTTACACTGAACAAAAAATTGATTGATGTAGTGCATTCATATCTGATTACATTATATCTCAAGTCCCAAACTGTTTTTTAGGTTTTGATCTGTGTAACAAATAGCCAGAAAATGATGATTTGGCCCAGTTATTAATTACAAGGTAGGTATACCTGTAAACAATAGGGAGCAATTGGTATCTACACATAATAACTATATAAAACTTTTTTGTTTTTCCTTTGGAACCAATGCATTTCATTAGAAGACTTGTGAGCAGCAGCACAAGCATAAAGGACATAGCAAGACTTCAGAGTCCTTCTGCTGGGTAGAGCAAACTGAAGAAGGGTGAACTAAATCTACACATGCAGGTAGCACAATAAAAGACCCTGAATTTTTACTTCACAAAATTGCAAACCAAATGTGGTGAGTGACATGACAGTAGACAATAACCACGATAATAATAATAAAAATCTAGATATTTTTTAAGTGTTATAAAAAAAAAAAACAACCCACAAATATTTTATTGAACATTACATTGCAAAAAAAACCCACCACACCCCACACCCCAACAAAAAAAACCACACCAAAACCAATAAAAAATTGCTGATGTCTCAGAGGTTTTCTTGTTTTGGTATTGTTGTTTCCTGGGTTTTCTGCTTGTTTGCTTTTGTATTTTACACATTTTACTGAAGTTCCAGGGATTAATATGATTCTAAGAATCTATAGGTTGGTTTCTTTCACTAGTAATATTTCTTCTAGTAGTTAAAGCATTGAACTAGGTTAATATTATTTAAAGAAGCAGTGTTGCAGTTTAAAACATTAACATTCAGGTTAAAAGCTCACACACCAAATAAGACCTTGTCTCTTTCACAGTAAACCCCCCTGCGCTGACCTTGGTAAGCAGAGGACAGGTCTATGTAATAGGATGCACTGACTAGACTTTGGTTTTTTTTTCATCAGTGATACAGGATAAACAATGAATAGACAAGAACATATCCTAAGAGGATCACAATGTGGTGCCTGGGAGTTAGTACGTACCGCAAAATATCAGATCATTTGTTGAAAAAAGGTACAGCCCATGTCAGTTCTTTTAAAAAAACATCTGATGATGGATGGCACTGTGAAAAAAGCCCTAAAAACTAAAAACCTAAAATAACTGAAACACACAAAAGCCTGAAGAACTAATTAATAACAAAGATAATGGCAAAGATAATGTGTATATATTTGTTTATTTAGAAGAAAAACATTGTTTTTCTAAAATTTTAATAATTATATTTTTGTTGTTGTTTGTATTTTAACTTTTACAAGATCTGTAAGATCAGGACTTCTTAAACAAAAACAACAACAAAAAAACAACCAATGAATCAACTAACCAAAAAAGAAAAAAAAAAAACCAGAGCAAAACCCCCAAAAACTAACCCATAAAGTTGTTATTTGAAAGTTAATTGTTTTCAGAAGTAATTATTGCATGGGTCAGAACTGTATGTAGTTCAGCTAATTGCTGAAAACTGTCAGGGACCTAGGGGATGTGAACTTCTTTACCTTAAGTTAATGAGAAAAGCATTCACTTTTAAAGGAGGAGGTGGCAACAGAGACTGCCAAACCATCAAAATGCAAACTAATGAAACATCCTGATGGTTATGAATAAAACAGAAGTCTGCAGAGGACTGAAATTACAGTGTGCACAATCTCCTTGCTTATGCTTTAATGGTTACGGTCATCCTTCAGCAAACAGCAGCAGAAGCTAAAACAAAAAAAAATAATGAAGAATTGATTTGTGATTGAAAGTCCTATTTTTCTGACAGGAAAAAGAATCAGTTGGTTAAAGGAAAAAATGGAGAAAGAAGAAATTTGTTTTGGCTTCAGATAGATGAATCAGGAGCTAATTTGATATTCCAAAGCAAAAGAAAAAATAAGTCTTTATGAGTTTAATTACAAAATTGCCTTTTCTCAGCACTCTTGTATTTGCCTGTACCCAGAAGGAATGGGTGTCTGTAGAAATAGAAGTGCCATCATGACATTTCTGTGGAGAAACATTTTTGAGATAGTGAAAAGACTTCTGCGGGTACCCAGTGACAAAAACTGGGTAGTTTCACCATATTCATATGTGAATGGGTAGTTTCACCATATTCATAAAGGGAAATTAGGACATCTATTTCTAAATTAGAATGAAAAAGTTATAGTTTCACAGTAGTTTGTTAAAAAAAAGTATGTTTTTCATTCAATGACACTTGAACTAGGCGGATTAGTGATGGAAATGGTAGACATACTTGAATCATTCAGAAGTAGTTTGACATCTGTTTAAAACTGATAAGGAAAAGAGATACAAGATGAGCAATGGTAAGGTGAGCCAAGTTTAGCTATCCTTTGAAATCTGGCTTTCAAAGTGCAGTCTGCTTAATGGATGACATGTTCATTGACATGTTTATAAACTTCCATATTTAAAGTTCACAACTGATATATGGCATCCTACTGAATGTCCTAGCAGCTTAAAAATTAACCAGATTGACTTTTCTTTCCAGTTAAGACAGACCCTTCACTGCCTCATCAATGAAACCCCAATTAAAACCTTGCCAAATTAGTTTTATTAGAGTGACATGCCATACTGACATAATCTGGTCAGACTGTCACATTCAATTGAACCTGTATAATCTGAACCTTTAAGGAATTATATTGAAGTATTTTTCACATCTGTAACACAGTGGAATAGAAAAGGCACATTTTGAGAGGAGAGAAGGTAGGACATAACTAATATGAACAGAAATAGTATGTCCTGTTTGAAGGACAGTCTAGTCTACTCCTCCTGAATCCCATTCAGATAACTGTTGTGCTATATATACAGGATTTTTATGAGTTCTACATTATGATCCCCAAGATTTCTTCACCCACAGTCATTCTGTTCTCTCCCCCTCAGCAATGCAGCTTTGCTCAAAAGAGCAGCTCTAAGGAATCAAAACCTAGTGGTCAGATTTACAGGAGTCTCCAGTATGCAGGAGCTATCTTTGAAAAACCTCAGCCACTCCAGTTAAATGTCTAACCAGAAGATACTGAGTGCTCTTTGGGAAATCTGTCTCATTGGTTCTAGAGACTAGCTTCTCTAGCTGAAAACAGTTATTGTTGCAAATTGAGTACAATTAATCTACAATTGCCTTCTTTCTGCTTAAAGGCAGCAGCTAAAGTGTTGATAGCACGGCATTAGACTTAATATGCCACTTTCATGCTGTGAACAAAGAGGTAGATGACATCAGAATTCTCCAAATTCTGTAAATCGTAATAGATACTAATACTTTCCAGCTAGTTAGACTACAAGGATTGAACATCTATAATATTTTTTTTCCAGATAAAAGACTGGATTTTTGCCAAATACATATAAAACTATATTTTAAAATGTGTACCTATATATATACACACACACACATTTAAAAAATTCTTTAAATTAAATAACTAGAAGGTTAACAGATAAATCACTATGAAATAATTCAGTCTGGCCAATGAAAAGAAAACATACATATTCAGGTATCTATTTCAAAGTCCTAATTTACATAGGTAATACAAGTAATCCTGCCTAGTCCATATTACTGAAATTCAAAGACAGAAAACAATGTTAGAGGAAAAAAACATGGTTTACTGAAATCTGCACCATATGATGTGTAGGTGTGTCTATAGAGCTGACTAAGAGATACAGAATAGAAGAAAAAAATCATCAGTTTACCTTCTTAAAATAATAATTAAAAATATTCATCATAGTCTAATTCTTTTGTAATGAGTAATTTATTGACTTAAGGTATTAAACTTGTTTACTATTATACTTTTATTAGCAAAACCTTGTATCTTGCTGTGACTTCTGAAATCACAGAGACCACATACTTGTTTTCTGCTTAATTTTAGATGAATCACAGTACTATTTTTCAAGGTAGTTTCCTACTTTAATTTCTGTCAGTAAAGAGTTTTGACAAATCTTTGCATCTCTAAGTAGATATATTAGTGTATATGGCAAAATGTGCAAGGACTTCAGTTTCCTATAACAGATTTGCTCATATACATCACCCACTTTTCTATGCACTAATAACCTGCCTAGAGTCAATGAAAATACTCTGTCCTTGAATTAAACCATAAGAGAAGAAATTAACTATAGTGCACAGCACAAAAAAGGTGTCTTCCCTGATAAAAGAGCCTGTGTGAGATCTGGTTAACAAAAAATTGAAAGGTGTACACATTCTCCTGTTTAATTTGTACAGCGTACTTCCATCCCTCTTAATGTAGTCCAAAGTTCAGACTCAGAAGAAGGCCATTGCCATCATTTTACTGTAAAAACTGAATTGAATACTTAGGTTCATATAGTAAGGTACAAGGTCTGCCTCAGGACAAACGACACCTACTGTTCTAATGCTATGATTCTCAGAGCCTGAGGAAAATAAATCCTTTTTTTTTTCCTTTTTTTTTTTTTTTTTCTTCTTCTCCGTTACATGTGAAGCTTTTGAATCCAAGGAAAGAGCAGACAACTCTTATTTTGGAGTTTGATGGCAAAAATAGATTTCAACACCTAACAGAAGGAATTACTTACACATATATTAATAAACTGCACTAGTCACTGACTGCAATGAGCTTTCCTTGGAGTCTTTGTAAGCATTGCAAATGCTGGGTAACATTTTATTGCTTTATTTGTGTTTGATCTCTGATACAAATAAACCGCAGCAACTATATTTCTCTTTTTTAAAAATCATCTCTAAATTTCTTAGGATTTTTCTTCTCCATAGTAATGGCCTTGGATTTTATAAAAATAACAAATCCTTCCCTTGCTTTGTAGTAATGCTCCAACATCCCTAATGCTTTTCAGATCCTTTCTTTTCACCCTCCTTTAACAGATATTCTTCTTTTTAACATCACCTTTGTTCTTCCACACATTTCTTTCTTTTGTAATGGAAGCATGCTACTGAAGAGACCTTAAAGTTACTTCTTGTCATCTGTGAGACTAGAAAGTAAACTTTAGTCCAAATTAAGAAGGGCATAAGGTCCTGGAGCGCAACTCAAGCATGATCCACATGTCTAAGTCCAAGAAAAAAAAAAAAAAAAAAAAACAGCCTCAGAAAAACCTGTTTTAAGTCACTACAGTAGAATTCATCCTATCTAGTTTTATGTGCCTAGACTTTAAATGTCTTTACTTGGTCAGATGGATCCTACTGCCATTGCTTCTGCCTCTTTATTCCCATGTGGTATAAAAGAATACTGAATTGACCCAATTTTCCTGCAGTCCTCTCCTCACATTAGGACTGCCAATTTCCAATGGTAAATGCATATCCTAAGTCAAATTTACATGAGGCAACCAAGTGGGCTTTTAATTGTGAATTTGCTTTTTTGGACAAGTGTTTCTTGTAAAACTGTTATTGACTATTCATATTTTAAAAGCAGACAATGAAGATAATCTAGGTACTCTACATAAAGCTGTAAATATGCAACACATACATAAAAGGTCAAATGAAATATTTAAGTTCATCTAAATCTCTTGTTTCAGGTTTTCCTCTGTGTCCTTTAATATCTTCCTTCACTTCAAATAGTACAATTCTCTGGCTGTTTCTTCCCCTTATTTATATTTTTTGCTTCACTGGTCTACTTGATGTTTTAGTTCACATTTTTCTCTACCTAAGTAAATTAGTTTCTGACTGAATTTCCTCTTTTTGACTGTCCCATTTATTTTTTGCTATTTCTTCAGTCTGAACAGTTTGATATTTCACTATATCAAAACTTCATTACTCTGAATGCCACTATTTAGGTCACCTAAAGAGAATAAATACAGAAATTTCACTACTTTATAGACTGCTAAACTATATTTAACACCTCATATTATTCTCTGTCCAGAGCAATAATGTTCTTGTAAAAGGGTAAATGGAAGGAACTAAGCATATTATTTTAAGTAATGTTAAACATAACCAGTCCCTTGCATATAAGTAGTGATTTTTTAATTTGTGTTATGTCCTTTTGCTTATTTATTCTGTGATCCTGTTTGCTTTTTCAACTACAACTACAAACTAGATTAATTGTTTCAATAACTTTTACAATAACTCCTTAAATTTTGGGGGGAATGGTATGATGCATTACTGTTTTATGTAATATATACAATATTTTTTATTTCTTCTTGTTGCCTGACCTAATTGGTCTGTAGTCTGCAGCATTTGTTGGTGCAGTTTTTCCAAAATTCCCAAATTCTGATTATTGTTATTGTCCTCAGTCTTATTCTTCCTCTCATTATACTCATTGTTATACATAAATATATGTTTGGTGTAAGTCTATAACCTTTTGCTTTGTACCTTTCAGAATTTGATAATCAATCTAGATAAATGAGTGAATCTGAAAATGTATTTGTTTGAAAAAAGAAGACAACTTCTGAATAAAAACTCAATCTCTGACAAAAATAATTTTGTTAAATAAACTTGGAAGGAGAAAGAAGCAGAAAAGAAAGTTGTAAGATAGACGTTTCTTGGTAAAGAAAAATGTACTTAACTTGCTCATTTAAAAGAAACACACACACATGCACATTTGCATACAGGCTAGCATGCATGCAGTGGAAAAAGCCTAATAATATAAGAAATAATCTTCCCAAGTAGCAAATACGCTTTTGTAAAATAATTCACATGTTCCTTGACCAGAGTATATCTCCTTGCTTCCTTTTATTTTATCATTTCAGTAACCCATATTATCTGATGTTCCAATGGATTGTTATTTCTGAGAGAAGGAGGAAGCAATGAAGACAGGCAGGGAGGAAGGGAAGAAAGAAAAGTGATAGTTGATGAATTTAATTCAATATTGTCTCAAACACCAAGGAATGATTTTAAGAATCAGAGATTCTGATATTACATAGACCATTGCATGCATGTATGGTTGGCTGTGTGATCTATCACTCTGGTTTTCCAGTCTCTCTTTCTCATCACTGCAAGAGCTCCTTCACAAGTTTGAAGTAAATAAACTTCTTCTACGCAGCTCTGCACAGCCAATCAATCATTTCTTAAGGACTTTTCTTCAAGTGTGTTTTTCCTACTCATTACCTTGACAGTCATGATTTCATAGAATTATTGAATCATCAAATTGTAGAATCCTAGAATACCAGATTAGAAGGGACCTCAAGGATCATCTGATCCAACCTTTACTGGCAAAAGCATCTCCTAAAGAAGATGGCCCAACACCCTGTCCAGCTGAATCTTGCAAGTGTCTAATGTTGAGGAATCCATCACTTTCATGGGGAGATTATTTCAGTGACTGATTGTTATCATTGTGAAAAAGTTTTCCCTTGTCTCTGATTGGAATGTCCCCAGGAGTACTTGTACCCATTACTCCTTGTCTTTTCAATGTGAATCCTTATAAAAAGGGAATCTCCATCTTCTTTGTAGCCAACCTTTAAATACTGGACTATGGTGATAAGGTCTCCCCTAAGCCTTCTTTTCTCAAGGCTGAACAAAAACAGTTATCTCAGCCTTTCCTCATATGGCAGGATTCTCAGTCCTTTGATCATCTTTGTGGCCCTTCTCTGGACGCTTTCTGGCCTGTCCACATCTTTTTTGCATAGCAAGGATCAAAACCAAATCCAGTATTCCAGGTGCAGCCTGACAAGCACTGAGTGCTGCTGATGACACCCTTGTTGATGCAACCCAGCATCCTGTTGGCTTGCTTTGCCACACCTGCACACCGGTCACTCATACTGAGTTTGCTGCCCACCAGGACCCCCAGGTTCCTTTCCACAGAGCTGCTCCCCAGCCAGGTAGGTCCCAGCCTGTACTGCACTCCTTGATTATGTTTCCCCAGATGCAAGACCTAACACTTGTCCTTACTGAACTTCATAAAGTTCAGGTTAGCCCACTCTTCCAGCCTATCCAGGTCTTCCTGTAGGGTAGCTCTCCCTTCCAAGGTGTCCATTTCTCCTCCTGGTTTGGTGTTATCAGCAAACTTTATCACTTGATCCATTCATCCAGATCACTTATGATGCTATTAAACAGCATTGGGCTCTATATCAATCCCTTGTGGACCCCACTTGTGACAGGTTACCAGTTAGAAAAGGAGCTATTTACCACCAACACCTGGGTGCTGCCTGTCAGCAAGTTTCCCACCCACCACACAGACCACTTGTCTAGATAGTAACACAGATCCAGACTGCTCCATAATTCAACATAACAATAATGGAGAAGAGTTTAAAAATGGTAATTAGCATTTTGTGTTAGATCCAGACAATTTCCTCCAAGGAATAAGTCATGAGGTCAGTCTGTTAAAAGTGCTTGAAGGTCTCATTGCATATAAAATACATGGTCAAGTAAGTGGATTGCACAGTATTTTGCAGGGTGAAAAAACTCTAATGCTTTGTCACCTGAAGGATGTTGCTCAATTTTGTTTTTATTTCTCAAGGAGAAATCCTAATTTGAAGACAGAAAATAATTTAGTACTGAAACAGTAGCCTTCTCTTCACTTCTCATAAATCTGTCACTTCAGGCTTTCTTTGTGGGATTATTCCAGCAAGTATCCTTTCATATTAAAATTCTAACCTTCTTGCTAGCTTTGCATAGCTGTAAAAACATTTGCCAATTTACTTCCTCTAACAGCCTGCAGCTCTCTAGCACTATCCAGAAATTATCTGATTCCTTTTCAATGTCCTCAGCTTCTCTCTAATACAGCTACGCTATGTCAGCCAACATATTTTTAGCATCTTTTCCTTCATCCTCAATATCATTCTCCAAAGATATTGTCATTCAGTCCTCCTGCTTTGTTTTACTACTCATTTTGATTAAAATTCTAACCTGTTTTTTAAACACCAGACGTTTTTCTAGATCACCCATGTTTCTGTCATTCCAATGATGTCATATACTGCTTAAAAAGTATTTAAAAATACTCAGTATCAATTTGCCGATTTTAGTTTGCAGACTGTTTTTTTCCCCAGTTTGTTTTTGGGGGTTTTTTTGGTTGTTTTTTTTTTTTTTGCCAAAGATATTTAACTGTTTCCTATATCATCTAACTTTACCCTATTTCCCTTCATCTTTGGTAAAAATAGCCTGTAAAACCATTACATATCCATGGGACATCCATGAAGAGTTATGCAACATTAAGGACCAGATGAGTCAAACACTGTTCTTGCAGTTAATCTGATCAGTTACAAACCTTTTTTCATCAAAGAACGCATATTAAACATTTTGTAAGAAAGAGATTGTGAAAAGACACATTTTCTGCACGTGTGTAACAAAGCTTCTAGATGAAAGTATAGACAGTCATCCTAATTTGGAAACCACAGATTGTGATACAGTACAGTGACATTTCTTCCCAAGAAAAGAAACCAAAGTTAAATCAGGAAAAGTGTGGGGAAAAAAAAAAAAAAAAGAAAAAAGAAGTGAAGAGTAGAGGAGTATAAGTTCACCATGATGTATCTCCAGAATTGGAGATTTTGACAGATTTTGTAGATATGCATGCAAAGCAACAGCAAAATGCATAAGCATATATTACCTGATGCACAGATTGGCCATCTGTGTTAGCTTCTGCTGACATGATTTACAGTTTTATATATCATATAAAAGACATCTCAAATATGTAAATAACCGTTTGTTTCAAATCCCACTCCATAATCATGGCATAATGATTGCCAATGTATTTATTGCATATGGTTTATCCATTTCACAAAGGGGAGAGTGTTCCTGTATGTATATATATGAATATGTGACAGAGAAAACAGGAAAAAAAGGAAATTTTCTTTTTAATTAGTAAGAAAAACCTTCTATTCACCCTTTTTTATACTAACTTTTATCTAACACCTTGGATTTCTGTAAGCTATCAAAATAGACCACAGTGGCCTGAGGACCTGATTTAAGGTTAACTGTAAAAGCATTTTTAATTCATTATCATCTTCCCTATGAACACTACAGCACTTGAGACCCGACAGTATCACAGAGAAATAGAAAAGGCTCTGCAGCTCCTAGACTTCCATTTAATGATTTTGAGAGGATTTCTGCTCAGTGGCAATCTAATGTTCCATCCTTTTAGCTGTACAAATGGAAGAGAATGTAAAATAATTAGCTTCTATGTTTTCTACAGTATCAAAAAATACATAGTTTAGCCTATATAACAGCACATTGTATTAAGTGAAATGGTTTAGCTATGTATATTCAGGACATTGCTACCGAGTCTCTCTGTAATGCGATATTGTAGCCCATAGTTAATCAATCACTTGAACAGGGCAATTAGTGCATGTAATCAGATTCTGTTTTCTAACACTTTGCTAAAAGGTGGTGCATTCCAAGGCTGAATAAGATATCTTTATACATGTGCTTTATTTCCATTGCAAATGAAATAACATTTCTTTTATGTTGTAAACAGCAGCTTTTAAACTAAAAAACTTTTTCTTGATTATGGAAAAAAATCTATTGATACACTCAGTCAATAATCAACATTTCTCTTGTTTCTGTAGAAAACTACATTTCTGGTGAAGTGACACTGTGTTAACCTGAACCATAAATCAATCCTAAATTTCACTATGTATTTTCAAATTAACTCTTTTCCATTGAAATGTACCCCTATATATTTTGTCTCATAATCTTGCAAATGAAGTGAACAGATTTAAATGCTACATTGAAACAGTCCCGTGCACCCTAAAGTATTAAATAAAATTTTCTTAAGCCTGATTGTTACATCTATGAGGCATGAACTAAAAATACTGATTGCTGAAGAGTGCTTAATTCATTGTTCCTTTGCATTTTTGCATCCAATATTGGAATACAGGAGTGTGCCTCTATTTTAAGAATTTAATTTCATTTAATTTTGTCCTTTCAGTCCTTTCTTGAATGATGGATCTTCTACAGGGTAGGTACTATCAAATCTGTAGCCATGGCTGAATACACTTTAGTAATATATTTCCTGAGTTCTTTGTGCTGATGTATTGAGCTACAACATAGCTGAAATTCAAGATGTAGAAGCTGTCTTCTTATCAGCATAAAGCATATCTGTTTTGCAGAATTAAATTTTCCTAAAAGATAAATATGTTTTTGTAAATCACAGACTGAAATTTTGTTTAACTGTATAGAGTTTAGAAGTTAGAAATATATGACAAAAGCAGTACCTGGAGTACCTTTGTTGAATTTCAACTATTCAGAATAAACAAGCACTGTAATATAATTTCAACTTGTAAGGTCTCTAATAAAAGTACTGGCTTAATCTTTCCATTTCTAACTTACAGGAGCAAACAGGTGTTTTTCTCTAAATGCAGTTTATTCTATGTTCTTTAGTTTTATTATAATAATTTACATTATAATGTATTATATATCAAAGTCTGAATACAAGAATGAGCTGATGCCAAGGAAGTATCTGTGAATGTTTATCGTCTGCTTTCCCACCCTCCTCCTTTAATAAAGCTGAATGACTGAACTTAAAACATACCTTAACTAAATTTTTGTTATCTCCTTTACCTTCAGAATAACACCGTAATTATCTGCAAATATTAATGGATAAGTCTACTTATGTATCTCAGATTAAACAGGTGTTAGTTATTTAGAAAATGCACACTTATTACAAGGGTACTGTATTTTTTATGAATTCATTTCCATATGAAAAAATGTGAGAGTGACTTGGAGACTTGCAAGTGCTGCCTCCCTTTTGTAGGCATTGTAAAGAGATGATAAATTATCCCAGAGGTACTCAGGCAAATAAAGTCTTCTACCTGTCCAGCCACTTTCTAAGTCAGTGCTCATCCCAGTAGCAGATGTATGGGAGCAACTCAGCTGCAGTTTGGGGACCAATTAAGAAGTAAAGGAATTCCAGCAATACGCTAGAATTAAAGACAGGAATGGATTAATGGCAGCTGAATATCTTGTCAGACAACTCTTAAAAGCTTATTTGCATCTTAATGATGGTTAATTAAGGAATGGAAGATTGATAAACATGTTGAGAGAACTAGAAACCTGAAATTACTTTTTGAATATTATTTTTGCCTTTATACATTTCATGTAAAACTGAGCATCATGTGGTACTCCATTGTTCTGAAGGTCATTGTGACACAAAAGATTGAATTACAAGTGCTTGAAATTAGAATCTTAAATTTCTAATTAGACATCTAAATATGTAGCCCTATTTTGAAATAGTTCAAAACCCTGCAGTTCCAATTTAAAACTCATTCCTGCATTGCCTATTTATAGAAAGACTGGAGTTCTTTTGCACCACTGAATCAGAAGAAATTTATTTCAGGAGGGCCAGGGATTGGCCTTGACTTTGAATGCATAGTAGCCAGAGATAAATTTTACTTTGTGCCACTAACGAACCCAATGTTTGGTTGCATACTGTGTGGAAGAACCTGTTCCCTTGAAGGTGCAGTAAAGTTACCATTTTTTACCTAGTGGGAGAACAGTTCAGCAGGAGCTAAAGGGTAGACAGACATGACTGAACTGAGGATCTGGCAAGCCATGGTGTGTTCAGATATCTGATTTAAAATGCTTTCATTCTAAATTGCTTTCCAAGTTCACGAAGAGTGCACACATATTTGTCATTGTGACAAAGCCCTTGTTGTTCAATATGCATTTTAAACTGTGTTTAGTGAACATAAAAACTTAGTATGAATTGCCTCAGCACAAGCTGCTCTTATTTTTCATAACTACTAAGAAACCAAAGACACTTATGTTCATACGTCTGACATTCGTTGTCAGGAAATAAAGATCCTTTGGATAGCAGTGTGTCACAGTTAGTGAAATTAGTGTACCATCCCTCTAGTTTTCTGCATAGACACACACATACACAGATTTATATAGTACCAAAATATATTAATTTGTTCTCTAAAAGCAAGTTCCAATGATTTTGGATGTATAATTGAATGTTCCAGGAAAGCACAGAAAATAAAATTTTAAAAATATTAAAAAATAAATAAAGTTATTACCTTTGAGATTCCTGTTAAATATCAAAGGAAATATAAATATTAATGGAGAGTTAGGTTTTCTTTTCAAAAAGCATAGCTATACTTGTTTACAAAACAATAGAAAGCAGAAATCTTCATGCTTACGTGAGGAGGCCAGCCTCACTGTGCTTCAGCTACTTATGAAAAATGTGTGTATAGATTTCTTGTGAAACTAGTAAAAATGTCATGAGATATCTCATACTCTAAGTACACTTTTACAAAGAAAATCTAAAAAGTTTCAGAATCCCTGATCAGTTACTCCAAGAGGACAGCAAAATAAAACTTTGAAATCAACATGTACTTTGTAAAGCTGATGTGTCCTCTCCTTCCCAACATTTGCTTTGGTTGCTTTTTGAGCCAGGAAAATGACTAATATTTATTTCAGAGATGGATCAGTCTTTAAATTTCAACTTATTAAAATTGATTTGGGTTCCATTTATGTAATTGAGAACAGAATTTTTGCCAGCAAAATGAAACTTCTGACCATTTGAATAAGGAAGTTGTGTACAGTCATCTGTATTTTATTTGTGCTGTGGTAGATCTGTCTGAGACTGAATGATTCTCCTTCTTCTCCCCTGAATCAATTCCATTATGATTCAGAGCCAAAAGAAAATGTAGTCCCCCAAGTCCTGTGTAATTCACATTTATAGGTGTTGAAATATGTATCTAAAATCTGAAAGTAGATAATCATATACATATATTTCAAGTTCTCAGGTGCACAAAGACTTGGTTGTCAACATAATGAGAAAAAGCTCCAGTCTTGACAGTAGTGAGCAGCTCTAAATACAGAATGGCTGCCTCCAGCAGCTGGAGTTACTGGAGTTAACATGAAGGAGGTCCTCAAATGTTCTGGCTTAGCTAACCATGTGTGCACTCTGTGCAAATCCAGCTTAGAGACAGCTCCCATTTGGCTTGCTGTTATTCCCTGGAGAAGGCAGGAACTGGTTGTTCAAGCAGAAAAATGAAGCTCTGGCAACAAAATGCTGCTCAAGCTCTGTTTACCACAGAGCAAAAGAGAGATTGTGCCAGTTAATGGTGTCCTGCTACCCCATGACTATCTGTTCCTTGCATTGGGCAAGATCAGCTGCCATGCACCTCAGCCAGACTTAACCAAGAGAGAGAGCAGCCAAGTGCTTTGGACTGGTACGAGGCAGAAATAGGAGTGAGTTTTGTGGCTTCCATTGGAAGACTGGGAACCTCAGCTCTGGATGTAGTTCAAATGCTGCTGATAATGTTGTTGATACGCTTTTATTAAATCTCAGTACCCTCAACCCACTCATTTCCCAACCCAGATATTACTTCAGGTAGAGATGTATAGTACAATCAAGCCTTTGACAATCAATAGATAATTACTAAAAATGACCTGTAGATTTTGTGGATTTCATCAAAAAGGTTTGCAAATTTTTTAATTGTTTTCGCACAATCTTTAGATCAAAATCATTTGTCCGAGGATGGAAAAGAATGGAAGGAAGGAAGGAAGGGTGTGGTAAACCCCCGAAGCTGGATTTTAATACAATTACCAGAAACCCATAGCAGATAATCCTGTTCTTCTAAACTTAAGCTCTTATGACTTCAGCTTTAAAAAGCTGAAGCTAGATGAGGAAAATCCCATTCCAGATAAGAACATAATATAGATGCCAAGTTACAGTTTGATCTATTTTCAAACATATCAGAGAGACAAAGTGCAGTTAGATCACTGAGAAACAGTGAGAAATTTATTCTTTCTGTGTTACTAAAATTTTTTATTGTTTTATAGATTAACTCAGGCTTTATCTCTTCCTTCTTTTAAAACTCCCTCCACCTCCTGCCCAAAACCTACCAGCTTGTCAAGTCTCCATGACAATCTTAAAACCCGCATGAATGTGAAGAGTGTCACTGTTTAGCCATGGCTGCTGCAGGGTTGGCAAGTTTGGGATGGTTATCCACTAAACATAAGGAATAATGAGGAGCAGAAGAGAGATGAAAATTCATGGCATCCTTCCTCTTCTCACATTCTCCCTGGGTATCCATTAAATAGACAAGAAAAATAAGTTTTTATATGTGGCTTAGAAAAGCAATCCTGGTTGGAGGCAGCATAGTAGTCAGCAGGAGAATGGGATGAGAACAGCCAGTAGGGAAGGACAAAAGAGATATAAAGAAAAAGTAAATAAAATTTACAAAGACCTGAGATAGAAAGAATATCAGTTTCAATTTAATCAAAGGACATAGATTTGTGATTTATGGACCTCTGCACTCAAACAGCAAATATGAGCATGCTCTTTCTTGAAGAAAAGCAGGAAAGTGAGTTTGAAAACTACTGCTGAAAATATGAACATCTACTGTATCTTACTAACGAGGAAAGGAAAGGAAAGGCAAGGCAAGAAAATAAAGTGAAACCAAAGGATAAAGTGTAATGTCATCATAATATGTGGAAAATCAGATGAGAATTTTTCCAAAAGTAGTACTCCTTAAATAAAAACTATGTAGTCTCCAGAAGAAAAGCAAGCTTTTTCTCTGAAAAACATGTTAAGAAAAACTGAAAATCATTGCTGAAGCATCTTTCAAGACTGCTGGTATATTTATAATGACAGTTTTCTTCAATGATGGAAATCTCTCCCTCAAAAATAACCCAAAGAACCAAGGAATTATGTAAATAACAAGCTATACAGTGCATATATTTTTAGAGAAAAAACATAGTTTATATTTGCTAATGATTAAAAAATACTTAGTGATGTGTGTATAATTGGTTTAAAAGGGAATATTCGCATGCAGCATAGCTCAAATGAGCCATGCAAACAAAGATATTTTGAGGACACAAATACTGAAGAAGAATCAAGAGAGGAAGATAATTATGTTGAGTTCAAGTATGTTATTAAACACAAAATAATGATGATGAAATTCGTTTCTATAACAACAGATGGAACACCAGCTATGTTTGGATCCAAAGTTTCATGGTTGATCATCATCAACAAACACCCAGAGGAAAAATTATAGACTTGACACAGGTCTACTCCTGATTAGGAAAAAAGTTAACTCCATTCAGGTCAAAGGCCTTTAATATTACAGGTCATGCAATATGCTATAGACAGTTTTCAAAGACAGAATTTTGCAAAATGAGGTGAGCTGTCTGAGTGACATTAATGTTCTAAGAAAATATATTGATCTTTTTTTTTTTTCCAGAGGCTGATATACCTGTATGATCAATAAACAAAGAAGTTGGTGAACTTTTCATGCTTTGCTTTGCCAAGTTCATGGTTGACTGAGTTCAGTCAAAAGCTAAAGGTGAAAAAAAAGTTTATTACACACATGGCAAGATGGAAGTTCTTCCGAGTGCCTCGCAAGTGAAGGCGTTCAAAGTGATGTTTGGTATATAGCTATAATACAGGGGAAAATAAGAGGACCTCATTACTCTGGCCTTAAAGTGCTTCTGGTTACAGCATGAAAACAGATTCAGAAAAGTAAGACAAATATTACAAAAATGGATTTCTTAAAGACAGGACTGCAAACCTGAATTAAGTACAAAACATTAAAATAGTGCTAAAAATGCCCTGAAACTAGGTATCCCAGCCAAAGCCTGTACATCTGCATGAATGGCAAAATAATTATTAATAATTAGTAAATCGTGTTATAATATTACACTAGGCACCAAAAGGAGCAATGACTATTTATTATAATTATAATAATTAGTTTAAAACCATCATTCATAAGCATCGTACTTTTACAGAATTGGCAAAGGTAAACTCCATGACCCTAAGACTAGGTGTTTGGAGGCAATGACACCAGCTGAACAAGAAAAAAAAAAAACAACCAAAAAATCAACTAAAGACAACTAAAGAATAAGAAATTATAAAGAAAATGTTAGAAATATATAATGGTTATTCTGTTATTCTAGAGCTATCTATTGAGGTAACTTGATTTTTTTTAAAAAAAACACCAAAATTTACTTTTTTTTTTTTTTTCCCAAGTTAACATTTTTCTTGCTAAGTCTGTGGAAAGTCTCTACTAGTAAATTAAATAAGACTGGCCTCATTTTTTGGCTGTGAGGGCAAGAAGCATGTCATACCTTACTGCTATATAGCTGAACTCTCTTAGTCTACAAAAAAGAGAGGCTATGTCCAGCTGACTAGCGTGCATTGTTCCTGGCCCACATTAGCCTCCAAAAAGGGCCAGCCCTTGTTTAGCCAGGCTTCAGATCAGCTTCTTGGTAGTTGGTCCAGGACATGATAGGGGTAGTGCTTATGGATTGTGTAGATGTCCATACATTTCCTTGTAGTCCTCATCTTCTTTAGTTTATTACTGAAGAAAAAGATGAAGAGATCAGACAACTAAACTGAAGTCACAGGCAGTACTGGATACAGACAGACACTTATATATGAAACATATGACTCTGTTCTGGTCAGCCAGACATTCAGATCAGATAGGTAAGAAAAATATAAACTGTCAGCTTTCCAACTAATATGCCTGTGTTTCTTTTCTGAGAAATCAAGGTGTGAGCATAGCAGAAGCTGCATGTATTCTTTTTTTAAGTAGAGTAAAACAGTCTTTTTCTTTCCTGTCCTTGAGTCTTCCTCCTTTCCTCCTCCTTGACTCATGTGTAAAATTAATCCTACACCTGCCAAAGGAGACCCACTACTCTCTCTGAGCTCAAACAATGATGGAGCAGTTTTTGGACACTACCATATAGTCTGACTTTATTTTGAAGCTGAACAGCTTTGTCCCTAGTGTAATATTCTAGTAGAATGGCTTAATCCAGCAAAGTCCCTCTTGTGAAATCTTGGTGGTAGAAAAAATATTTGCCTACTGGAGAGATCCTGTTCGGCTACTTTACTGACATGGATCCACACTTACTCAGTATGAACAGAAGTCTCATTGATTTCCACAGAGTAATCAACATGTTTGCTAAATATGGACTGCAAAACAAGAGGTCTAGGGCTCAGAGACACTGTGAAAGTGATTTCAGTAGAAGTTGATGAGGTACTTGAAACAGATTCCCTCTCAAAGACTTCTAAATCTGCCTGTTTGAAACATAATAATTGTTGTCTTTCAAATTTAGGATGGATTTCTATCTAACCATCTGTCCATCTATCCTATTTTACTAGCAGACTGTGCTGTTGTGTCCCCAGTAATGCAAATACTGTACTTTCCTTGGTATTAAATATGAAGTAAACTAAGTCAAAGTCAAGCTGTTACTTCAGTCTCTCTCTCATTTTTATTGTTTATAGCTGTGGACTGAAGTCTGGCCTTTCCTACATCACGCCATCTGAGATTTGACTCAACTTAGTTTGACAGACACTACTGAGGAAGGCAAGGAAGAAAAAGTGTTTCTCAGTGTGAAATCTTTGCAGCACCCAGCCCAATTCTGACTCTCTTAGAATATCCCCAGCAGCTGCTACAATTTGCTTCCCAGAAATCAGAGACCCGTATTATTAGCCATTGGACTTAGACAACTGCTTCTTCAAGATTTTCTCTTTTTAAAAGTTTCTTACTTCCCCATATGCTGATGCATTTCTGCATCTCATACATGTTCATTAAAACTGCTAACAGATATTCATCCAATATCATGCCGCTTCACATATCAAGATCCCTGGTTTTAAAAGCTATTCACATGTATGCTGTATGTGCACACAAACTTGTCAAATTTTCCAAGACACTGCTTTCTAGAGACTAATATTATGTGGCGAGGGAGGTGTCTCTAAATCATACCTAAGTAACTATGATCTGTGTCTTAATAATGTGGGATATCTAACAGCTACCCAGACTGGACAGCAGTCGCCAATGTCCCTCAAAAAAGCCTGAAGCTGATGCTTACAGCCTATGCTATTGTTAGGATCGCTAAAGCTTTAGTATAAGGAACAAAGAGAGGGGTTGGGAGATCTCAGCCTGCAAAGAGGCTAATGTGGGGAATTATGATAATGGTCTTTAACGTGTATAGCATGGAGAAGCTGTGAGTGAGCAATGTTTTACAGTTCCTTCTAATACAGGAACTAGCTGGCATCAAAACTAACAAGTTGCATATTCAGAAGAAACAAGAGGGAACATCTCTGCAGGCAGCATAAGGCATAATTGAGTTCTGGAACACCTTACTTCAAGACTTTCATAGTAATGTTAAAAGTTTGTGTGGTTCTACAAAATTATTATAAAAGAAATCGTGGAAGAAAGTTGCTTTGTGAGATTTAAATACAGACACAATCCAGTTTGCAAAGCACACACAGCATGATTGGTGGTAAAATACTATTATTAAATGTATTACTACCTGACTGTACCTGGTCTTCTAGTCTTTTGTGTGCTAACACTACTGCATATGTGAAACCTCTGGTGGATCTGACCTGACTGACCTGCTGCTGCACCTATCAAAGCTGTTCTTATGTCCTCCTCTCTGAAAAATTCATTCTGACTCTGCACAAGACTGGCATCAGTGGCCCCCTTCTAATTCTATTTTCCCATCAATGATAGAAATGCATTATACTATACTGTACTATTTTTATATAACTTTTATTAACAACTTCTGCATATTTACAAACTCAGGGAAAGCTACTTGCATTTCATTATGAAATGGTGTGATCATACAACACAGGTCATGCAGTCATTTCTTATTTGTATACTTATTATAGTCTCAATTCTAGATTCGAAGCTATGCAACTCTTAGGTTTACTCCTGCTACAAGTTCAATGATCATGAATTCTTGAATGTTCCTGTTGCATATCAATGGATTCATGTGTTTATTGCAGCTTATGGTAATCAGATTGTAAAAACAAACAAACAAACAAACAACAAGAAACAAAAAAAAAAAGAAAAGAGAGAAAAGAAAAGAAAAGAAAAAAGAAAAGAAAAAGAAAAGAAAAGAAAAGAAAAGAAAAGAAAAGAAAAGAAAAGAAAAGAAAAGAAAAGAAAAGAAAAGAAAAGAAAAGAAAAGAAAAGAAAAGAAAAGAAAAGAAAAGAAAAGAAAAGAAAAGAAAAGAAAAGAAAAGAAAAGAAAAGAAAAGAAAAGAAAAGAAAAGAAAAGAAAAGAAAGCAGAAAGCCAAAACCCTGTGTCCAAAACCAAAGTAATCAAAACCCATACAGCCAGCAGATCCTTCTTTTGAATGGGTATAATAGCAAAAGCTCAAACCATAGCAAAGTGCATTAGAAATGTAGAGTTTATGTTGTGGACCACATAAAGTTAATACATCACATACTTTAAGCCAATGCAGTATTAAAGATTTGCCCATTTTGAAAGCTAGAAACTATCAACATGACAGAAAAAAGATAAATGCTTGGAAGCACCCAGATCTTTGTTCGATAATAAGCAACAATATTTCTGTTAGAAATAGCAAGTCATCAAGAAAAGTGAATGCTTTTCCTACTAAACAGAGCCTCATGTGTCTGAAGTGTGGTCAAAGTCAGGAAAATTACTCCATAAGAAAAGCATTTCTTCAGCTGACATACCTATGTACTTTTAACTCATATCTGCCTACTTTGTTGACAAAAAAAAGTACCACTCTTAGTGCAAAGTTAAGGTCCTCAAGAGAACATCTGTCCTCATGAACTTTTGTAATAAACATTCCCTACGTTTTGATGGCAGAATCGGTATTTCTAGGATTACCATATGAAACATGATTGGTTTTAGCTGAATGCTGTCCTTTTTTCACTTTTACTCAGAATATTGTAGTCTGTATAGTTACACTAAAAAGTTAGTCTAAATAAGTAAAAAATCAAGGGTACAGTTCCAGAATGAGATTTGAAATTAGATCTGCTGTTGAAAATCGAGTGGCAAAGAAAATATTGCAAGAAAACTAATATCCAAGTATACATTCTTCTCTTCAGGCCTTACCCCATCCTGATCCTTTGTTTCTGTTTATCTCCTTCCTTTTACTACATCACCTAGTCCATGGCATTTATCATTCACAGAGGCTACACTCACACAGATGCTTACATCAGAAGTACATCCATTTGGAAATGTTTCTTTTCCCTTTTGGACACTGAGAGGAGGAAACTGCTATGTAAGACTTACCACTTTTGATTAGTGATCTCTCAGATTGACAGCATGTAGCAAGGTTATCACACCAAAAGGAAATGGGATGATTTTAGCAGTGATAATCATTATAGAGCTAAGAAATCTTCACAGCAGTTCATTAGAGGGTGAGCTGTGATTTAGGCAAGACTTAAACAGCAGTCATACTGCCTGCGCCGGTAGTGCTCAAAACAGAATTAAGGACTAGGTCTTGCAGCCCAGGAGATGAAGAGTAGATCATACATGCTGCTCAGGGTTGGGCTGGTCTGGCAGATAGGGTACATTCCTCTGTCCACACTATTCTGCCTTGGGTTTCCTCCATGTCCTCTGATTGTATGGCATGACAGGGTGGTGATAGGGTGATGGGGTTTTTTCAGTTCACACTGTGAATAACATGAAGACTGTGATATTTTTACAGTATGAAATGGGGTGTATACATTGCATACCTTTGGCTATATTTTGATTGTGGAAGGATTCAGTGACTTCTGGGAGAGTATTAGAGGATTTTGCAAGCTGGGAGCAAGCATATTGCCTACTAATCATTGACAAGCCTGCTTCATTAGGTTAAGATGCCATCAAGAAGAAAAGTAAATACTAGTAAGCAGGTGTTGTACCTTCATACCTTCTGTTTTCAAATACTCATACCTGTTTCCATGCTGAAACAGGGTAGTGTGGTGGCCAGTCTTCAGGCATTTTGAATGGTTCCTCTTTTGTCTTCACTGTAGACTCTAGTGTCCACCGATTCTTCAGTGTAGACTTCAGATGTTATCCAGTTCTTCAAAAGTTCTTATTGCTGAGCACTTTTTCTAGCTAAGTTACGTGACATCAAAATGATTAAGGATCATTTGAAATCTAGCTTTTTTTGACTGAATTGTTCTGGATAAAAGCATCCCAGTCTTTTATATAATGAAAATGAATGTTAAATATCTAGGCAGTATAATATTAAAATCCTTACATTCAATTACTATTGAAAACATTGACAGAAAGTATGAGAAATAGGAAACAATGTTTCTATCTCATCATTAAATAAACTGGAAGCTCTTCATTGTAAGAACCATCTCTGGATGTACATGTATTTAAAGCCAGGTGCGTGACATCATATTTTGCCCTCAGTCTTTCCAGGGGAACTTTCTATGAAATATCAAAATGATTGCAGAACCATAGAATTCAAAACTTTGAAAGAGCACTGGATCAAATCCAAAGAAAAAAATGAATTTTCTAATATATGTATATTTTAAAATATATGTAACTGTAATTTTTAAAGTTTCTGTTGTAGGTGTTCTAATCAGATGCTGTAAAGCACAGTCAATGCCTACAGCAAAATGGCAAACAGAGAGCTTCACGGAGGGGGAACTTGCTCCTCTTATAACAACCTGTTCAGCCTGTTGGAAGCTGAGGTATTTCCTTAATTTCATACAACCTTTGGGACTCTTCGGCAGCCAGGTTTTCAGGGATAGATTCACATGTTAACACAGGTCTGCCTAGCTTCATGTCTTCTGGCACAATGCACAAGTAATAGAACAAGAGAAGAAAATGAAAAAGTGCAAGTATACACAACCAGTACAAGTTTCACAAATCAGGGACTGTGTCAACCTAATGGCAAGGCAGAATTTACACCTTACTAACCAGTTTTATGCAAGTTAGCTTTTGTTTTGTTTTATTTTTTCAACAGAGGCAAAGAAGAATCCCAGCACTAGTTTACCAAGAAACCTTATCTTATGTACTTCATGATCATTTTTCTACTTCAAAGAAACAATGTTAACAGTCCAAACAACTTGGAGTGAATAGTTTCACATATAATAAAGTTAATATCTTCTATGTAGACTGAAATTTACTGAGATAGAAAGTCTTACCTAATTTGTGAGTTTTATTTGTAATCAGTTTTGAAAATGATAGTGCTGGAATGAAAGATGACAGAAGGATTTCATTCTTACAAGCTAGAATTTGAAAGATAAGTAAAAAGGCTTCAATAACCTCTGTCTTTAGACCTTAAACTTAACCTAAATATATATAAAGTTATATAAAAGTTGATATTAATTTCTTTTTTCTAGAAGCCAAGATATATTTAGGTATCCCATCATTTGGCTATAGAAAACAGGTTTACCATTCCTTCTCAGTTTTGGCTTTTTCTTATACCTAAATAGAAGTAAAGCCTTTCTTTTTGTTTGTTTGTGAGACAACCTGGAAAAAAAATATTTTTCTAGCTTTCTCAACCACAGTCTTTGCTTTCGTGATGGCCTTTGAAATCTTATCTGGACTGAGCCTCACTACATATATTTCACACCTGGGAGTATGCATGAATCTACCATGAGAACTGGATACTCCTTTCAGGCCCCATTTCCATTTATTTGCATCTGTTCGTTGATGGTATAATATAAGGGAGAAAAAATCTTACCTGGGTTTATAAGTTAAAAAAAGCAAAAGCCAGCAACAGCTAAAAGAAATACATCTGAGAGTGCTAAACTGGATGAATACTTAGATCTTTAGCTGAGCTCAAGGTTATCCTTCTTGTAAAGAACATATTTGAAGCTGAAAGGCATCTTGCTGGCTGTCTTTGATTCATATCCTTTATTCTTACATTTGTGGTTGTGTAAGTTACCTTAGAGCTCTCCACATCATTGCAATAATGAATATTAAAGCACGGGGAAAAAAACATAAAGGTAGAAGTCCATGTAACTACCATGAAAGGCATCTTTCTCCTTCTGTACAGGTGTCAGTCCTGAAACAGCAATTTTTATGGCATAGCTATCATACCCATCTCTTAGTATGAGGTTCTTTGCATTAACTACTTGCTCATGGGTTTAAGTTATATTGGGTGTACTACTACTGTTAACTATAAATGAAATATTAAACTTTTTTCAACCTTATTCTTTTGCTGACATCAGAGATCTGAGAAAAAACACACCAATCTGACAAAACAAACTACCAGACTTCTCAGTTCAAGGAAAAACACCCACAACAGTTCTCCTCCTAAAGATAGTTCCTAAAAAACATACTTCTGCTCCTGCATATGCAGAGATAAAGAAGAGGGAATATTCTTGAGATTACCAGTCATCACACTGATGGAAAACATGGGGAAGTTTTGTGTTGGGTTTTTCAGGGTTTTTTTCCCCTTTGGGAAAAACAATTAGTTAGTTTTGAAAAAGAGTAAGATATTCTTCTTTGTGACTACTTATTTTTCCCAATACAATCCAAAATTCATGTTTCACATGTTATTATGTATTAGTGGAAGCTATTAAAGCTACATGTCACGCTTAAAAAGCAATTAGCAAGGGCACAGCATTTCAGATCCTTGCAATTTAAATACCTGCAAATGTCAGGGTTGTACATACACTTCATATAAGGATGACTACTGAAACAACACATTCTCAGGGTGGACTGACCAGGAATGAAAATGCTTTTCCTGTTCCCGAGTACTAAGATTTACTTCCATTGTCACAAAGCAACTGCTATGTTGTGCAGATCCATTTGAGCTGGGAACGTAGCAACTTAAAAAGGGGGTTTGGAGGGTGTTTTCTGGTAGGGCTCATTGACTTGCAACTTCTGAAAGAAATAAACAAAATGTGCTGCCCTTCTAGACATACTCCATATTTTCAGATTTACAACTGGGGAGGCCAGACTAGTGAATAAATAAACAGTTTTTATGGGAGAGGTGCAAAACTGTTTTTCTCTAGTATGAATATTTTAGATTTTACAATAACCATGTGCAAATCCACATAGTTAATGTCTGTCTCAAAGGATTTGTTAGAAGTTACTTTTTTTTTCTTTCTGTTGGTACACACTGAAATAAACCATCTGCCATGCAATATGATAAGTAGAACTGAAGAGAACATGTCAGGTTTTAGAAAGAACATGTATCATAAGGGATTTGAGCCTAAGAAATGTAAGTCTGAAAATTGAAATTGTGTGTAATTTGAAGAAAAATACCAAAGTGGAAGCACTAACATGGCTTTTCACCATGTCAAGTAATACATTGTTCTGTCCAGCAGTTCTGCTTTCTGCTACATTGTCAGTAAAACAAAAAGCTTATATGTGTGCCCTCTGTGTGACATATACATTTCTGATAAAATGCTTGCTGGGGAGCAAGAGATATGCAGAACTCAAAACTATAAGAATTGTTAGAAATTCTTTGTGACTGTATTTTCTATTTATGAGTTGCCTGCCAGAAGCGAATGGCACCTAGAGGCTATTTTGATATCTGTTCTCATTATCTAGGTAAAGCTACATTCATTTTTAAGCTATAGTAGTATTATCAAAATCAAATAAAACAAATAATTACTTGTGATACACTTAAAAGTAGATATGGCCTTTCATCTGAAGCTGTTCCAAAAGTTTAAAAATATATATTAATTAGTTTCTGAATATCTTGAGTTTTAGGGTCTGTCCAGCTGTGTAAACTGAGTTAATTTCAAATGTCTGTATCTATTATCAGTCAGTTACTAAAAATAGCAGGTACAGAATATTTTCACCTCTCATTTAATAATATAAGTAGAATCTAGTGGTGTTCATCTCTGAAAATTTTTGGTTTATTGTCTAAATATATATTGGAACAATAAATGATTGCATCTTAGACTTTTTTAATTCATAATTCTGAGGCCAGATTTTTAATATTTTAATTATAGAAATGTGCAGTAAGTGGGAACAGTTGCTCATAATCTTGATGCCTAGTTCATATATATGGCTTGCAGACAGGTACTGCTTCTTCTAATATTAAAGGCATAAATTCCAGATGTTATGTAGAAGACATTTCTGTATGAACTTCAAGGAGCTGCTTTTTAGCATTCAAGGCTAAAAGGCACACAGATATTATAGAGGAGATGCAGTCTAGACATTAATAAGCAGAGCAGTCATTATTAGTACATGCTTCTTTTTTCTGCCATTAAAATACGTAATGTGGTACAAGGATCAACTTTTACAATGCCAAGTATTTAAACTGAACAACTGTCCTCCAGGATTTTAGCAAAAAGGACTTAAAATTAGAAGTTTCCCTGTGTTGTCACAGGATAACTTTAAGCTGTTATTTTTAAAGTCTTTGTTGTAAAGAAAGTGCATTATGTTGAACTGATCAATCTAAATATTACTTTCCGTAGTCAGCCTCCCAGCAGTGCTGGTAGCCTGAGCGCTAATTGTGTGCAAGTGTTGAACCCAAGCCAGTTCTGGTTGCAGTCTCATTAGCATATTCATAAGTCACAGCTTCACACAGGTGCCAGAAAGCTGCAAAATGTTTTGTGACTATTCAGTGCCACAATAGTAGAAATACTGAATTACTCTTAAAAAGCTATTATATGCTATAAAATAAACTGTTTAATAGTGCAATGTAGGTTCAAAAACTCTTGAGCAATCACTCCATGAAGAAAATAAACAAGGGTTTTTTTCCTTTTTTTTTCCTTTTCCTGCCTTTCCTTCTGTGTCTCCCATCCCCCTTCCCACCCCTCCCCTTTGCCCTACAGAATGGAAAATTCAGACTGGGCAGATTAAAAAGAATGTTTCTTGCTTCATCCCCTTTTGAAAACCAGATTTGGTTTTCTTAATACAGGCCAAGGAAGATAGTGTGATAATTACTAGATTAGACATCTACAGACCCTGCTGCATGAGTGATAAACTAGAATAATGGAACTAAGCTTCTTCTAAATGAATTGGAGCAATCCAGATCCTCACTAATTCAAATACATTCAGAATAAAAGCACACTCTCAACATGCTGCTGCCAATAGTGGCAGCACGACAAAAGGATTGACTGGATCAGTGTATCTCTTCACTGAAGGTCACTTTTGGCTCTTGCATCAGTAAAATTTTGTCTTTCTGTAATGCAAAGACAATTGATTCCATTGAAATTATATTTCATAACCTTGGTAAAACAAAATATTTCAAAGGATTTTCCAGCATTGTTAAGTCCAGATAATAAGGCCCCAGTTTATCATTCAAGCACATCCAGCAGTATGCTTTTGCAAATAAAATTGCAATAAGAAATTCTTAATTTAGTTAGTTTTACCATTGATCTTGCAGAGCATGTTTAATCATTTCTATGCTGTATATTAGATTAGAATGCATATTTTATTTCACCTTAATGGATCTTGTTAAATCATCCTTCCTCTTGTTCAATCATCCTTCCTCTAGACATAGATTAGCAGGACCTCAATGACCTACACTTTAATAAAATTTAATACACAGTGATCTACAATCAAAACACACACTCAGATAATTTTTTTAGGCAAAGGAGCTACCCTGATTACACCACTATGTTTAAGAAGCATCCACTATCCATCAGAATTTTGGAATATATATTAATTATTATCCTTTCTTAGAGGGATAGATTTAAAATTGTGAGATACTCATATTCTTTTGCAATACACCTTTACAAAAGTGTACATTTCATGTTTTAATGGGAAGAACATTTATGTGAAAGTGTCCTGGTGTCAGCTGGTATAGAGTTAATTTTCCTCTTAGTAGCTGATGCAGTGCTGTGTTTTGGATTTAGTATGAGAATAATGTCAATAACACACTGATGTTTTAGTTGTTGCTAAATTATGCTTACTCTAAATCAAGGAGTTTTCAGGTTCCCATGTTCTGCCAGTAAGGAGATACGCAAGAAGCTGAGAGGGAGCATAGGCAAGAGAGATGACCTGACCTAGCCAAAGAGATATTCCATACCATAGAAAGTCATGCTCAGTATATAAACTGGGGGGAGCTGGCCAGGAAGGGCCAATTGCCTTTTGGGGACTGGCTGGACGTCAGTCAGTGGGTGGTGAGCAATTGTATTGTGGATCACTTTTTGGGTTTTCTTTCTTTCTTTCTTCTTCTTGTCTCCTTTTTCATTATCATCATCTGCATTATTATTACAATATTTCAGTTATTAAACTGTTCTTTTCTCATCTCACAGGTTTTGCCTTTTCTTTTCTCTGATTCTCCTCCCCATCCCACTGGGGTGGGACATATGAGCAAGCAGCTGCATGGTACTTATTTGCCAGCTGGGGTTAAAACACAACAGAAAGGTATAAAATCCGTCTACATGAAAACTGTTAAAAAATAAGGCAACTACAAAGTACCTGCAGAAACATCTGTATTTTGATGCTACACTCTGCAGTTGTACCCATGTCTTGCATTAAGTGTTTGAGCTTTTTTTGTTCAGTGTGTGAAGTTCAAGCTTTTTATTCAATGCGTGAGAAGAATTTGACATTGAGTACCCTAGATTTTTCCTGAATATTCCTAGTATTTCAGCTACAAAAGCCTTTGGGGCCTAGGGAGCCACACTCTTTCCCATCACAAAGCTTGAAGTTGCCAGCTGAGTTGACAAAATGTCACTTTAGCCCTGGATTCTCCTACTGTGTGAGAAGGAGGGAGCCCTGGGCATAAAGAGCCCCAGGGAGCTGGCTGTGAGCTGCCACAACAATTCAACCAGCACAGTCCAGTCCTTAAAGAGATTTGGGTGTCCTCAGAAAGAAAGGCATCAGGAAGCAGGGTGTATGCTGCATTATAAGCCATTTCTGGCCCCTGGCGTGTGCCTCACAGCCCCAATACCCTTTGGACTCACAAGCTAGTAGACCTGTGTCCAGAAAACTCTCCCTGCAGGTGAGCTGTAAGAGTCTGAATCCCTCAAACTAGTGAATGAAATATTGGGGTTTGGGGTTCTTTTTTTTTGTCTTCCTGAGTTCTTAATTCTAAGCATCAGGCTACTTACTGAATTAAGAGGAGAGATTGTGTCTATTTCAGAAGACAGTGAAAGCCACACAAGATGCTGAGTGCTTTTGGACAGGTTTGGGTTGCTCAGTCCTGCCAAGAAGGAACATCTTTTGCAGTGTTATCAAGGCACAAAGTGAAGCTGCTGGGGAAAATCTGAAACTAAACTATAAGGTCTAAAGAATGGCTACGTACACATTCTTTGGCTACAGTGAAACAAATTAAGGAATTCAATTTCATGTTTAGGAGCAGCAGCTGAATTTAATTCAGCAGTAGCTGAGGGTTGTAGCTATGACTGGCTACAGGCAGCTACAGGTTTGCCTGGCCTGTGCATTGATGTGAGACACCCTGCAGCCAGGTAGGTTCATCAGCGCATCACACTGCCTGAGCTATTGCACAGTTCTACAGGACCCTCCCTGAAAAGAAAGGCATGTTAGGTGTGCTGGCACACAGTGTCATAATAGCACAGACACACAGCTTCTGAAACAAACCTAGAGTACGGCATAATTAAAAGTATGGGCAGGATATGTTTGCATTTGTTAATGCCAAATCATGTAAATATATTCATGCTCCATTACTGGGCAACTGTGTGAAGTCTCAGAGTGTAAGAAGCTGCCAGACCATTATGCCTTAAGTAGACATAAGGTCCTAATTTCCATCTCTTGAACTTCCCTCATTTATATTTATAGAGGTTGAACTTTTATTCAAAACAAAACTATATTTTTTGTATGTTCCAGTTATGACCAGTGCTAGAAATACAACTGTTGTCCTTACATTGCAGAGATGCTTTCAAACAATGAAACTTTGTTCTCAGTTTCACTCACACAAACTGATTTAGTGGGTGTTGTCTCAACAGATTGGAAAATGAGCTTGAGTATACTGAGCCTTGAGAAAAAATGATAGCAAGTTTTGCTCTCCAAGGAGAATGCCTGGTTAAAGTAAAATATCCCCACCATATCCTAGGGAGTACTGTCACTGTGGTTGTTCTCTTTATAGCTAATGGAAAGGAACAGGCACCTCTAGAGAGTCATTATTCTCATCATAAGATAGAACAGATGAATATCCCTAGAGGAGCCTATTTTTCTCCATTAACTATAAAGGGATCCTAAAATGCCTGGCTCAGATTTTAGATGTCTAACTTTCAGATGTTAAATTACAACCGATTAAGTCAATCACATGTTGCCTCTTAGCAGATTGTATTAATTCCCTCCACAACCAGTGAACTCAGTCAGCATCCACAAAGAAAATGCTGGAAAGAGAAAATAATTCCTGAAACTTTTCTGAAACTCCTCACACATTTGCAGTAATTGTCACCCACAGTATACAAGCAGGAAATAATGCATATACTGTCCTAGTTTCAGCTGGGATAGAGTTTATTTTCTTAGTAGCTGGTGCAGTGCTGTGTTTTGGATTTAGTATGAGAACAATGTTGATAACACACAGATGGTTTCAGTTGTTGCTGGGTGATGTTTATACTCAGTCAAGAACTTTTCAGTTTCTTAGGCCCTATCACGGAGAAGGTTGGAGAGGCACAAGAAATTGGGAGGAGACACAGCCAGGACAGCCAACCTGAACTAGCCAAAGGGATATTCCATATCATAGAATGTCTAGCGGAGTATATAAACTGGGAATGGGGGGGGGGGGGGGGGGGGGGGTGGCAGGGGCAGGCCAATTGTTTTTCTGGGACTGGCTGAGCATCAGTGGGTGGTAAACAACTGTATTGTGTATCACTTAGGGTTTTTCCCCCTTCCCTTTGGCATTCATTCCTCTCCCATTCTCCCTCCTTTTCATTATAACTTCTATTACTATTATTATTATTATTATTGTTTTTCCATTTTTATATAATTTCAATTCTTAAATTGTTCTTATATCAACCCTTGAGTTTTACATTCTTTCCCAATTCTCCCCCCAACCCGCTGTGGTGGGCAGGGGAGTGAGCAAGTGGCTACGTGGTACTTAGTTGCCAGCTGGGATTAAACCACAACAATTCTCAGTAACTCTGGACTCCAACTTTTTTTTCACAGACCTTCTTTTTTTTCCAGTCTTGGGACAATAACTGATTTATGAGGAAGGAAGGTGTCAGAAAGGGTATTATCTGTTACTGCATCTAGCGGCTACCACCTAAACAGCATTACACATGTATTTTGCACCTGTTTTGCACATCATTAAAACCACCAGATACAGTTTTCTGTTGTATACCAACTTCAGTACAATCACTAGAAACATTATACTTCTGGCAGCTGGATATTAGAGTTGTGGTGCATCTGTTGTCTACCTGATAGGTATAAGTCTGTTGCTGTGTCACTTACAGCAATTCACCACAGTTTTGCTGTTACGTTCCTAAGATTTCCATTTCCATAAATTGCCTATAGTCAAATGCTCTATGAGTTTTTACAGATAAATACTCTGAAGTTAAAAAAAAAACCACCCAAGCAATTATTGTGCTGATACAAGTTGTTTCAAATGTAAACTTAGCTGTAGAAATGTTGTGACCACTTAGATGCTTCCTTTTACTAGTTTCTGTATACTATATATAAGGAAATGTGTATTTCTACTCATAGAAATCATCACTCTTCACGGCTATGTATTATTTTTCTTCATATCTTGTTTATTATGAATCAAACAAGCAAGTTATGTTCTTCCTTATTGTGAGCATTGCTACTTTACATGCCTACCCAGGCTGCCACAGAGCCTTGCTGAAAGGTCAGCTCTAAATCCCAAACTCCCCAGAAGCCAGACAGAAAATAACTGCACACAAAAGTGTATGAAGACACATATTTTTAAGAACGGTATTTTCATTGTAACTGCTGAAAATTAAACTACTAAAGCATACCTTTTCTCCTGAAATCTAAAGCTTCTGAAGTGTTAAAACTTCTGAAAATCTCTTGCTCTATTGTTAAACATTAAACTACTCCCTTTTTTCTGTTTTTTGTTTGCATGTACACACAAACACATGCACAGAGTGTCTGTCTGTCTACGTACCTACCTATATGCATATGTGTATCTATAGCAGCCTCCTTAGTTCCAAAAGTGCAATTACATGTCACATGAAAATGACAATAAGAATATTTAATTTACCCATCTGAATTTCTCATTATTAGTCGGGATTTTATGTCACATTTGTATGGTAGGATGCAGAAGTCCATTCAAGGCTAGGGAAAGAAAAGAAAAAACACTCTGGAAACCGTGAAAAATTGCACAATATTGTAGCACCTGGCTGCATAAGGTAAAAATTCACCTGGGTGATACTTGCTACCATAAGTAGAACATATGCAGGAGGATACAAAGACCCATGTGCCTCAGCAGAACTATAGAGTAACAGAATGAACAGCTTCTGAAAAATGCCATCAATGTATTATGCATAAAATAGATCTGTACTCCAGTGTCAGCCATGCATGACTTCTTGTTCCTCTGCTATCTTTACTTAGCATAGGAAAGGAAAGTTAATTTTCATTAATCTCAGGCTTCTTTAAAAAGAAACAGCTTTTTAAGTCATATCCTCGGAAACTTCTGAAAAAATACAAAACTAGACCAAAGAGTGTTCAAGTTTATGAGTAAAAATTTCCTGGGACAGCACAATTTGGACAAGCTGCATGTACCTTGAGAAAAAGATATAGTCAGAAAGTATTTAGCTATTTTGCATGATTTTTTGGCTGGCACTCTTCATAATAAATACAGCAGGAGGCATCTGATGGGGAGAGTAATAATATAGGCTTAGCAATTGAAGCTGGAACAGCTTAAGAAGATGCCACTACACTCCTCAGCTGGAAGCTACTGTCCTGACAGCTGTGAACTCAAAATAAACCATGTGACTACTTCAAATCCATTTCAATGCAAAGTCACAGTGTTAGCTGCTAAATGTAATTTCAGAGGACCAGTTTTTGTGTATCTATTAGCTGATAAACCAGACTTTATAATGCAGAATTGCCTTCATAACAGGTAGACAGTGATGAATTTCTAAAGTTTATTTTACCTAATTGAGTCATTACAGTGAAGACTTCATCTTATCTGCAAATGTCTTCTGTAAATTTAGTAAGTTCCCTCTACAGTCAGCAGAGAGAGACAGGCCCACATGGAATTTGACGTGATTTATGCTCATTGAAGTGTTTACCATTTGTGACTATTTGAAAAAGTAATTTTTTATGCTTCAAAATGCTGGTGATATTATAAATTTTGTTAATTAAGGAAAACTAGTAAAATGTTTTAAGCACTATAGAGATTTTCACCAGGTATGACTGTATTCTATAGGAATAAAACATGTGACATTGTCAAACTGTAATGTTCTGCATGCTATGAATTCCTGATGCTATACTAGACTTTCTGGTCTAATAGAATCACCTCACTAGAGATACAATGCGTAAGTGAAAGGGTGAAGTTCTTTGTTGGTGTGAAATAAGTCATGTTACATATTCATAAAATTGTTCTGGCTTAGAAGATCTATATGCGCCTCATGATGTCTGTCTATTTTGTAAATTAGTAAGACTAAGCAGACCAGTGTTGTGTCATACAAGTTGCTGGTGTTATGTTTTCATCAGAATTCTATACTCTAGTGAGTATAGGTTCATTCAGACTGATGGTACCCCTGGTATGGAGCTCTGAAGAATCAGCAGAAGCTAACCTGTTCGGCTGTCTGTCATTTCTGATGAGTATGAAATCAAAATTTCCTTGAACTGCTGTCACAGGTTTGGGGGGGAGTGGGGGAAGGGAAAGTAAGATTGTGTAATATTTCATTTGTACACCTTGAAGCACAGAATATTATGAAACCTATCTAAGGTAGGTATTTCTGTGGGTATATGTATATGAGTGTGCAGTCTGTCTGTTTGACAGGCTAACTGTTTTTTTGGAATGTTTCAAAAACTAAACCAATATTTCCAGGGAAAATATGTACATAAAACAACAAAAACATAACAGAAGTCTTTCCTTTCTCTTAAGCATTGACTTACAGAACAATGTGCTGTGAGCATGTTAAGCGATCACAGGTTGCTGCATTGAGACAGTGCTTCTCTGGGAACATTTTAAAAACCTGTGATCCATCATACTTCTACTTCATGAAAAGAATAACAGTGCTATTGGTACTTTTTGGATTCAAGGGCTGCCTAAAGATCTGTCAACACTTTCTGCTAAGTTACCTGCAAAAATGGGTTTTGAGTAGCTTTGTTCTGTTGTGAAACAGAACTGGTATACATACAAGCTGCTTAGCTGGCCCTGCTTTTGAAAGTGCTGAACTAAGACCAGAAAAGGCAAATGATCAGACAGGAGATGCACAAGCTGCACAATGAAAAACTTAATAGCTTGTAAATGGTGAAAGAAGGAAAGAGGGGTTGAAAGAGAAAGGAAGAAGGCAGATAAACTTAGCTTTCAAACAGACGTTTTGCCTTTCTGAAATTTCTTTACTTTCAGATTTAACAGGAAAAGCATTTGCTATTTTCAGAATGCTGGGTTTGATCTTAAAATAGTATAAATACATTTAATATAGAAATAATTCTATGTCACAACAACAAAAGAATACATAAACCCCCCCTGTCATTACTGTCCTAGATGCATTTACACTGTCCGTTAGTATTACCATCTCATAAAATCAGGCCATTTCCCTGAATACTTAAATATGGTTTGATGGTACCTACTCTTAGGTAACCAAGTTTAAAAAAAGACATTACTTTTTACTTATGATGAGAAGAGACGTGATGCATTCTGGAAAGCTGTAGAATGAAAAATATAAATATATCATTCTGTGGAGAAAAAATTTAAAAAAATACAAACATAATTTATAAAAAAGCAAACTGAATACATCAGCATTAATATATCTGCAATACATATTTAACTTGTATAGCCAACACAGTCAAACATGAATCCCATGTTCCTGTGTGGGAAGTCCAAATAGAAATGTGGGTGAGTGTATGGCATACTTTACTCATTTGTGTGGGATGCTTGGGTGTCAGGAAACCTGGATGATGTCTGGGAGTTTCAATTGCCACACCAAGGTACTAACTTCAAGGCAAAAGTAAAGCTCCCCGTTAAGTCTTTTTCTGTCAATGGCAATATACTGTAAGTTACATAAACTTTCAAGGAAAACTGAATAGAACTGAGAAATTTAGGTATAAAACTTTTCTAGAACCTACTAAGTCAATTTCAAGCAAATGTTGTTAAATAACCAGGGATCTTTCAACAACTATCAAGTATGTGTCCAAGGCTTTTATATATCTACAGGTACATAAGTGTGTAAACACATTGATATACTTATATTTTAAAATTAATGTCATTAAATGTGCCCTGTAGACAAAAAAATAAAAATCGCAAGTGCAATTAGAAATAAGAAATAAGAAAGCATTACATAGCTAAAATGGACTTTTCAATATGTCAAGACAACAAAAAGAGTATCTCCACATCACAAATAAGAAAAAACAATAGATAAGAAGCAAAATAAATGGTGAAATTGAGAAATAGAAACAAACAGAGAAAAGATGGAGTTAAGAGGACGGTGTGAGACATCACTTCCACTATATCAGGAAAAAATCTCTTGTGATAATGCAGGTTATACTAAAACCATGTACTGACAAGCAACTTTTGGATATGAATTTAGGAAAGAACTAAAAGAAAAATCTCCAACTATAGAAAGATGTGTAAACAAATAACATTTAGCTATACACAGCTAGATATAGAACAGAACCCACGTTTTGATAAAACTTCTTTAGACAAATGAAGGACCTGGTAAATAATAAGGGTCTGTTCTCCCTTTGTTCTGAGTGTGGCTCTCCCAGTGAGATCAGTGAGAAATATATTTAGGATATTTGTAGGATCAGACTAACAAACCACTCTGATTACAGGGAACTTGTATATCTTTAAAAAATGAGTGCTTTCTCTTTCCACAAAACCACTTATAACACCAAATAATTAAAATGCTAACTTTTCTTTGGAGCAAAAAGGTAAATACTTTTCATTAATTACATTTTGCATAATGTGGAATGATTTTATTTTACAACACATGTATTATAATGCCTTATTATATGGGAAAAATAGAGCCATAGAACCAATTGTCTATGGATGTCCATTTCTATGGATGAATACAGTTCCAAACTTTTTCAGTTGTGCTCAAATCTAGCAGGAGGCTTTGAAACTTTCACTGTTGGTATTATGCTCCAGAGAAAACCAAAGAATGTCTATGAATCTTAAGAAACTATGCATAATGTACTACGAATCAGGTCTTATGGCTGCATTTAGAGCTGTAAGACACAAAGGTGAACTGAACCTAACTGATACCAAAACTAATATTTTGGATACCTATATTGGAAATTAATAAATTTAGGTGCATAGGTCCAAGTAAGTGATCCAGAAAGTTGTCATTCCAGTAGCTAACTAGTCTAAAAAGTGCTTGCTTTTCACTATGTGTCCTATTTATTTAGACTAGTAAATCAATAGGTGTCAATACTGCACCTAGGCTATTGAGTTCTAGATTGACCCACAAGGGCTGTCTTATTTGTTAACTGTGAAACAAAAACTGTAATCAGAAAACTACATGTGTCATTTACATCAAAACACATAAACGATGATGCTTAGCAAGCAGCAGACTTCATTGCTATTTCCTCCTCTCTGCGTTGCTATTTAATCTAGTGACTAATACACCATGGGTAAAGAGACTGCAGATTCTGGGAGTAGTAACTAGAAACGTGGGGTTGTTTTTCCCCCCACAGACTTGCATGCTCCAGAGTCATGTTTCTTTTTGATTAATCTCCATGTGACTTTATCAGTTTTTCAGTCTTGTAGGCAGTGATTCATGTATAAAGGGATAACTTTCCTGCCTATACTATAAGGTACAAACACGAATTCCAGTAACCTGAAATGAGCAGTAAGTTCAGGTTCCCCATTTCTGAGGTAAAACTGCCACACAAGCAAACAAAAAAAGTAGATACAGTATGCATGTTAGACATATTTTGTAACATATTTTGTAATGAGTGAATTGTATTCATTTAATTTTCTAATCCAAGAAAGGCTCCCATGAATGGACAAGGGTATTAAATGTGCTGGTATGAGTCAAAGACCAAATTTCAGAGACAGAACTTCATGTTTATATGAACAGTTTGGATGCTAACTTCATCCATATCAACCACTTCTAAAGTCTAGACAACAAACTTCTGGGTAGAGAGATGCTTTGCTAGGTACACAGCATTACATCAGTACCAGAAAAACTCCAATGTATAATGAAGGTTAGATATGCTCCCTATATCCCTAGATATATTACAGAGAATATTGCCAACTAGTGTCTCCTATTTCTGCATACAACTATTCTGTGCATGTAAATCAGCTATTCAAATAAGCACTTTGTATATTTGTTTTTTAAAAAACCCACAAACCAAAATGATGTTTTATACCCTCAGATCAATGCACATTAAATTTAATTATGTGGAAACTCAACTGCCCATACCAGCAGTACATCTAGAAAATTGTATGCTGAATATTGAAGTAACCATTAAGTTACTGTTAGGTAACCATAACAAGTTAGGTAACCACATAGTTGTGTAACCACAGTGTTCATAAGGAAGAATGTATTTCAGAAATATCTTGGAAACCTAGTGACAAACATTGATAGCCAGAGATTCCACTAATAAGAAAAGAAACATGAGAGGAAAGCTTGTTATAAAAGCAGGGTACCTTTTTGGTAATTTTCAAACGTTTCATATTTATAAGACATTTCTAATTTAAAATACATTATGTCTGAAAACTATTTTGTTTATTTTTTCAAATATATTTCCTGTGATAAATGCAAAGAAAAGGATGAAAACGTGATTATTTAAATAGAATTTTGCTTCTATACCACTACAAGCTAATAGCTTCAGTATTTGTAGAATTATGTTGTATACATATCAGCTAGCTACCATGTAATCCATCTTATTCCAATGACATATGCCACGCTACTGACTGTGGTCTTACTTTTCCTTCCAGATAACACTCACGGTCAACTGCTTTAATTTGGGATGCATAATATGTTTTTAAAAATTTATTTTACACCTCATCTTTCCCCAATTTTAGCAAAGTCCTGGTTCACGGTGAAGTGTAATCGCATTCTAAATGGTGGTCCATATTGTTATTTTTCCTCATGGTTATTCTACATTTATAAATTAATTTCTCTGTCCTTCTAAATTTCAGAAATGGCAATGCTTTTATATTTGATTTTTCTTTCCATTAAGAGTGATCTGCAATTCCATTTAGTGGCAAGTTACATGTAACACATCATCTTACCCAAGAGAAGTTTATTGTAACATATAATACAGATGCTTAGAATAAGGAAGTGAATGTTATAGTATAAAACTAATAGGATATAGATACTGTAAATTCTAGTTTATTTTTCCTTTGAAAATTTCAAAAATAGCCTCAAAATTTCTCTAAGTGTCTGATAATTTCTATGGGGGTGTTGTTGTTTGTTCGCTTTGTTTTGGTTTTTCCTGGTATCTCCCAAAAAACTGTTTATTTGTACATTGATTTATCTATATTTATCCATGGGCTAGGGTTTTACAAGAAAAGTGCATAGTTGTATATGACAATCATTTTAGAATACATATGCTAATGAAATTTAAATGAATAAAAAGGTACTTGCTTAGGACAGTTATCACAATATAAATGAAATAAAATCTTGTCAACAGAATAATTCAGTCATTAGTAAGCACTATAAAATTAAAAGCATGTAATATGTAAATAATGACCATCTTTAAAATTCACAGTTATGTGACAGAAAGTACGCATGCATTTAACACCACTTTGATGCGACTGGTGTAAATTGTAGATAAAACACATGGAAAACATACAAAAAGCATCCTCTTCATACTGCCCAAGTGATTCAAAAGTTAATTTATTGGCCAACAATATTATTAGTCTGAGCATCTACTTCTGTAGTATTTAGTATACTTTGCACACACAAAATACATTTACAGTCTTGCTAGTCACTATTTTTTTCTCTGGTGTTATAACATTCTATCTAACGATTTAAGGATCTCATTCATTTTCCATTGAAGTGATGGGAGTCTTCAGACTGAGTGCAATGTATTCTGTAACAGTTCAAGAAATATAAAGATATGTTTGGTTTAGGTATCAGTTAAGTTCTGTACATAATATACATAAAATCTGTACATACGTATAGTAGACCTGATAATATACCTACTGTAAACATTGGAAAGACTGCTATTAACTTCAGTGGCTTTTGATCTAGCATTTTAAGTATATCAGGTATCAGAAAGCATACTAAATTCAGATGTTCCCAGTTCTGATGTTTCTCATACCTGAAAACTTATTTGCGTATATACCCCCGTGTACTGTGCAGTGGAACATTACACTTTTGCCTGTTATATACATGCAGTAAATATTAGGCATGGTCTGATTGACAGTGGAATTTAGCATTTGTTACTTGACAACAGAGAGGTATACTCCTCATTGTCGACAGCAAAACCCCACTAACACATCTAGCACAACTGTCTAATTACACAGGGTAAATGATGTGAATGTAACTTGTCACTAAATATCAGATGACATTTGTACCTGAAGTCACAAAAATATACTTTCTCCTAATATAGTGTCACCTATCTAATATATCAAAGAGAAGAAATTATACATAACAAAACTAGATGAAGAAACACAGTTTGAGCTTATCTATTAGCCCTCTCTTTATTCTTGGAAGTGCCAGGTGGAACTTTTAACCCTTACATTTCGAAATGGTGCGCAAATCTTCTTGTTTCCTGATATTAAAGAAAATGTTTTAGCAAAGCCTTCACAAATAGCTTTGAAAAATCAACGTGTTCATCATGTCAACACTGAGGGTGTTGTTTAATGAAGCATCCTTTCTGATTTTAATGAAATGTATTTGGTATTGTGTTGGTGTTTTGGAAAAGAAAAAGTAAAAAAAAAACCACACACACACACAAAAAAAACCAACCAACAACCAAAAACTTTGTCATCATTATAGAGCCTCTTTCCCTGAGAAATTAGAAAGAAAACATTATTTAAACATACGGTATTCCTGTTGTTGAGACAGGGCACCAGATAACCCCCTATCACTATATTTTGTCTGCAGTCATTTGAAGCTGGCAAAGATGCTCCTTGGTTGTGGCTCTGCAGTCGGTTGACCATTGTAGCAAGTAAAGCTACTTGCTGTGGAAGCCAATTAAGAGCAAAATTATTTCTGCAGTGGTAAATTGCAATGAGATGACTTGGATATGTGCTTCTTTTCTCCTACATATTCTTTTGAGATTTGTTAAGATCTACTTTCTCTTCCATGTGTAAAATTTATGGTTCTGCACAAAAACAGAAAGACAAGTGTCCTCAGCAGACCACTTTGTTCTTCTCCTCAAATTCATCATAATATGAGGGCCTCAGACACTTTATGGCTTTTCTTTGCTCTTTCTTCTCATTTTAACTACAAAAATAAGAACATGCATGTACACCTATATAAATATGTCTCATGGAGTTTATGAGGTACTTATGACACTTATTAACACTGCTGCTAATCCATTTATGCTGAACAGTGAAAAATACTTTATTTTACAAATGATTTTTTGTATTTTTAGATAACTTTTCCCTCCTTTTTTCCCCACCTGTGAAATTTCATCACATAGCCCTAAAATCTTCAGCGTGACTGGGTTTCACTAGGGACAATATTTGTTTCCTATGAATAATGCAGTCACCTAAAATCAAGTATTTAGAAATTTTTCATAAGGTACGACATTGTTCATATATATTAACTTTTATTTTTATCGTCAAACAACACCTGTATATGTCTGAATAGACTCTTTAAGATGTTATTTTTGCTAGCTAACTCCCTATCCCTGATGTTAACCAAGACGTGCAGTATTTGCCTTCTTTAATCGTTATCCAAACTCTGATACTTTTATAACATAAGTACACTTATTTTCTTGGAAAGAAGAGATTCTAGGGAAGGATGTGTGCTGGAGGACCCCTCATCTTTCTGCAAGCAGCTGAAAAACCCATGGATGTATCCTCATGTTAGGAATGCAGGTAAAAAAGGAAATAAAATAGCTTTTGACTTCTATCTGTTGAGTTAGGACTTTCAGGCTGGGATTCACCTTTCAGATTATGCAAATTTATGTGTTACCATGTAGATGGCTACAGATTAAATAGGTGCCTAATATCCACCAGACAACATATATCTAGATGTGCCTCAGCTACCCACCAGCTGGCATGATGCCACACCACTGGAAGTGCTCCAGCAACCTGGGGGCACCTGCAAAGCTGATGGACAGGTTGCAGGACCTGCTGGGGCCCAGCAGACATAATGCCCACAGGGCATTTTAGACCTACTGAGCTGTGGACAACTGAATGCTTCTGCCTCTTCATCAAGAAGGAGAGGTTGTTCTTTTCCATATCATGAAGGTGGTCATGCTTTGACTGGAATACATTTTTTCTTTCTTTTGGCCCAACATGTTACACAATACAGAACAAAGCATGCCAATCTTAATATTGCTAAGCTGATTAGGGTTTGAAACTAAAATAAACTAGTAGGAACTAAAGGAAAAAATAATAAGGAAAAACCTAAGAGAACAGAGGGGTAGAAGATCCTATAGATGGAATAAGAAAGGAAGTAGAATCTTAGCTGAAACTTGCATATATATTTAAAATCAATTGGCCAAGACTTTCACTGAAGAGAATTTTGCCTAGGTCTCCAGCCAAGGAGAATCAATAGCTTGTTACTTATCTGCATATTAAAATTGTCAAGATTTTTTAAAATGCGAAGTAAGTCCCTTCATTTCTGAACCCTTTAAAATGGTTAATATTATCAGTGTTTTCCTCAAAATTTGACTTTTCTGAGAAAATATTAAATTTGTCAAGATTTTTTAAAATGAGAAGTAAGTCCCTTCATTTCTGAACCCTTTATAATGGTTAATATTATCAGTGTTTTCCTCAAAATTTGACTTTTCTGAGGAACACTGAAGTGATTGCCTCGAGGGCACTGTTTCAGCCTATTTCTTCTATTTTATCATACCTTCCCAGTTTTATGTGTGCCTGCTCACCAAACTGAAATTGTGTTTATGTATCAGCTCCATTGTATTAGTGAAAATCAATACACTAAGACTCAGTGGAAACCCGTACAAGGTTAGACTGAAAAGAGGCAGAGAAGTTATAAAAAAGTTAAATGCTATACAAATTATAACTGTTTTATTGGACAAGTTGTGGTTTCGCTCCCCACTAAGCCTATCTTGCCTTCTACTGCATATTTATTTCTCCATCTGAGTAAACAGAATATAAAAGATTTGCAGAAAAAATCCCCATGAAATTTCACAGCCCTTTCCTACTAACAGTCACGTCTGACCATCTCTCACACTGGTTTATCTATTTTTCTATGTTAGAAATTAGGCTTACTGATAAGTGTTGTAAATACATTAAAAGTTGGAAATAGCAGAGTATTATCACTGTCCAGGAAGATCCATCAGCTTCTAAAAGCTAGAATTTTCATTTTGATGGTATATCCAAAATATGGATTAAAAAATTCATGGCAGAATGTGAAACCAAGCTCTAGAAAAAAACAGCTAAGTATAGCAAGGATTCATCAAATTATAAAATTACTCTGAAAATTAATACAATACAGGTTTCCTATAGAGGGAAAAATGTATTTTTAATAGGAAAAAAAAAAAGCCCTTAGTCAATCCATTTCTATTTCTTGTATTTTGCATAATGTTGAATGGAAAAAAGGTACAAGCTTCAGCTAGCTGGAGAAATATTGTGTTATCAGCAGCTACCAATATTTATTCAAAACATTTCAAGTTTCGCCTGTGAACAAAGTTAATTACATTTACAAATATTATGGGCAGCAGCAGAAGAAATGATGGTATCTGAAAAGATTTAAAGCTTCAGATGACACATTTACTGCAAGTGTATAAAATATGCAAGTCAATTGTGTCAAATTACACCTATACTTGCTGAAATATTTGCAGATAGTAGTGGCAGAGTATTAAAAAAAGTTTCAGCTTAGACAAATGCATAAAAATTAGCTGTAATTCATCTGATAAATTAATAACTTATACCAGTTTTTCATGGTGTAAGTGTCCAGGCAACATCAATGTTAGGGCAAATGTTCTGAGGTAAGTGTTCTTGAGTAATACATTGAACGCAAAATGGAATCAAACTACAAATAGACTTGTTGATTTATCTACTAGGAAATAGTTAGTATGACAGTAGTTAAACCTAACAGCACAACATCCTGACAATAGAAATACACCTGTACACTTTCTCATGCCATTGTTTTGATGATTTGAAGCTTTATGGCCAAATAATGAGAGCACAACATATTAACTATTCGCTACAGACCAACAAAGCAGCAAAAATATATATGGAGTGAAAAAAACCACCACAATTTTCTCACAATACTTGGTTCATCAAATGATCTCAAAATAGACCTGCCTGTTGAAGCATGTGCATCCAAATTTTCTCATTATTAAATAAATGAAAAACCCCCACAAACTTTTTTACCCAGAAAAAAATATTTTGGTCCTTGGTAAATAATTACTTGTATGGTATTCTTCTTGTGTGGTAGAAAAATAGTATGTAAAGCATTATTTAAGCATCCTCCCAGCAGAGACAGTTTTTAAGCAAAGAAAGATATTAAGTTACTTATTAAGCAATTCAAATATAAATATAAACCAAAATATTAAAAATTATTTTAATGTGTTGCAGTTTTCAGATAGAAAAAGGTTTGATTAGTCTGAGAAAAGCTCTGCATGGGTTTTCCTGGAAATTAGCATGTTTATAGAAATACCATCCATACTCAACCTTAAGGTTTCCACGGCTTTACCATAGAGCTTTTCAAAGAGGTACGTCTAGTAGCTAGCAAAGCCAGTGCCTGCTCACTTCCACTCACAATCACAACAATCACAACAATACATGACTATTTACTGTTTAAAAACAATAATTATATCAACATTTTGGTTTATATTATTATTTGGTTAACTTTAATTCAGCTAGCTAACTGTGAAAACATGTAGTGTACCAACACAGATGAACACAGGTAACTTATAAAAAAACCAATTATAAGCCAACTCAATAATAAATACTAGCCCAACACTTGCATTCATTCGTTTTGCAAAGTTTTCGGTTGTGCAGTTACAGGGTCATGAAGAATGTGCCAGAAGGACAGGACTACTTTTTGCCTACTTATATAACTTAACTCCTCGTTAAAATACTCAGAAAGCTCACTTCCTTTTCTTGGCAGGTTTTTCTGCCTAATGAAAAATTATGATTGCCTGTATCAGTCAAGATTTCATGGCTGTGGGGTTTGGGTTTGTTTGTTTGTTTTTTCTCATTTCCTCAGTGGTAAAGGCAGTGAAATAAAGCACTTGCCTTTAAAATAAGCCCTCATAGATACAAGTTTTCAGTTGTACTGAGGGATTAAAAGCCATGTTCTGCCTGTCTGACATTTACTGCAAGATCAAGGTATTAACTTGTAGATAACCGTAGGAGAATGCACATGAGTATGCTGAGTCCCTGTGCTAAAAACTCCTGAAATGCTTTTTCACTGAGAATGTGAAACATATTTTATTTTTTATTAAGATAATAAAAAGGATTAGTCACATTACAGATTAATTGCCAGCACAATTTATAATCCGTATTATAAAATGAAGCTCTTTGCTTAGCTGAATTCAGAAATCCATCTGAAAATGTAATCGTCCCTTATGTTTGCAGGTCTGTAAAATATAAATTAATGCTTTTCTGTGTTAAATATTTTGCTTAGTGGTGAGATATATGCCATGCTTTGGCCTGGATAAAAGATTTATGGAATAAACTTTTTGAATTAGAATGAAAAATCTGATTGTTTACTTGAGACAAAAAAACTATCAATGTTTTGTGGAAATTTTGAAAAGAATGTTAGATGTTAAATATCTGTATGGATTAACTTATCCAAGCTCTAATATTATCACTCTTTTTAAAAATATGTCACTGTTTCAAACATGCAAACTATGAAATAAAAGTGTGAAATAAAAGTGAAATCCTGAAAACCTGCATTTGATCTAACTTCCCTCTTTCATTTATTCATCACTAGACTGGTACCTTGAGCAAACTGGTTTAAATATTTACAAGTAACAATTCCTGATATACCACCATTCCACCCTTTGTATGCCCATAAGGAAGCGGTAACATCTCTCAAGAGCTGACATGGCATATCAGAACATACCAGCCCATTGCACTGAGTAATGTCTAGTGAACAGCGCTAAGGGAGTAGACTAGCCCACTGCACCTACTAATGTCCAGCAGATAAGGGTAGGTAGACAGCCAGACAGACACTGTTTCTGTGAACAATCAGTTCTTGTAGAAACTTTATTCCACATATATCCCTGGTGAATTAATGAGAACTATTCTCTTCTTTCTGTACAAAAATCCCCTGGTTACTTGGGCTACAAATCTTACTTCTTTTGTAAAAGCTCTTCCAAAAATCTGTTACCTTGCTTACATTCTCATAGCCAAACATATAACCAAGCAAGAAATCACTAGATGAAATGTAATTTTTCTTTGTGAAAGCTAAACATTCCTTTGTGATTTTTATTATCATTATTATTAATAATAATAATTTTTTTTAGTCTGTAAAAATATACTGATTATCTGTAGCTGCCTGTCTTCTGGTCTTTGTTTTCAACGATTTAATAAAGCATGTTAGAGACATGATGCATACATAATATTTCTACTTTTCAACATTTTTATTTTTAGTGTTTTATAATAATTTCTCATTAATCATTGATGGTTAATTAATATCCTAATTAGTATTAAATTATTTGATAATAATTATTTCTAGTTTTTTCTAGTTGGAATATTCATGATACAACAAAAATATTGTTATGATCTCTTTCCCATTATGCGAGATAGCAATTTATCTGATTAAATTTAGGAACTGAACCTAAACACATAGAATTAAACAATTTTTTTCCCTACTTTCAAAATCAGAAAGAGAAGTAGTGTTGAAGTTTCAAGAGCAACACTCACAGGTGAGTTTACTTTGTTCAAATGCCAAGAAAGTAGAATGTTTAGGTAGTTACGCTTGTCTTTTCCCTCATCTCCCTGAACTCTTACATGGAAAATGTAACTTCTTTGGGATTGTTTCATAAGCCCCCACACAGCAGTGTATGCTATATTTTACCCATACTCCCCTTCACACTAGTGGATCTGTCATATTTCATGATGATCAGGAATGAATGAATGAATGAGAGAGATTTATGCCAGCTCATAGTTCAATAGTTTCTTGAAAGGAGAATTTTCATTCACCTCTTTAGGAAAAGTCTACACTGCACAATCTGAAATGCCTCACAGTGTACAACTGAAATGCCTGTGAAAGGATTCAGAATAAACACAGAACCTGGATTTCAGGATTTGGACATAAACTGTGTTAAGAACTTTCCTGAAATTTAGACAGATTTTTTTTTTTCTGTCTGTGATAGTTTCTGAACACGTTGAAAAGAAATATTATGAGATTTTATATCTCTGCCTGTCTTATACATACCTTTAAATCTATCCCCAAACAGATAAACCAGATTATAAAAGTACTGCTATGTACATTACAAACACATAGAAAACTATGTAAGACATAAATTGTATTACTGTTTAATGTTATTATATATATACTGTATTAATATATAATATACTGTATTGATGTTATGTAAGACATAAACTGAAATATTTCAAATCCAGCTAATGAATAAAAGGGGTCTGGAAATAAAAGCATAGATGTACTTCAACTGAATACAGAAAATACATCAGCTTGAAAAATTATTTAGTGTGACCAATAATTCACTAAGACTATTAGGTAAGATATTAATAAAAGGCAAAACGGTTCCAACAGTCAAAGAAAAATGCAATACATTACAAATGCTATACAGGTAACTCTTTCAAACCCAAGCACTTAATGCTTCACTGTCAGATGTGTATTTGTGAGTGGACCTTGATATTCAAAAAAATTTAAACCCTACACATATATGTTTCAGTGAGAGTAAAAGTAGCCAGCATTCCCAAAAGAAGAAGAACAAAATATTATTTAAAAATTATATAATTTTAAAAATTCTAAGCTTTTAAATAGCAAATCATAGATTAATCCAGGCTAATTTTAGGCACTTCTGATTTCACCTCTAGTAAAATCAACCTTTGACAATACCTCTCTTGTTCTCTGTTGACTAGAAATAGGTAGAAATCGTTTGATTCTTTGTTTAGGTACCTTTGATAGGTGCAGTAACTTATCTGATATTAACCCAGCACAAGGGTTTAAAAAGATTAGCTAGCCTAAACTGTTTCATTTACACTAACCCTTCACCATGAATTTTAAAACTGCATACATTTCTAAAAGAGATATTTTCTCTAGCTAGCCTGAATGATTTTTTAGATCTCACTCCTTTATTTTGGTTGTTGAACCATAAGCAAGTTGTTCTAGTTAATGCTATTTGGGTTTACATTTTTGTTAAAAGATGTACCTCAAAAGGTTAATAGAAAGAAGGATACTGTTACCTGTTTCAAGGCTTTCAAAGGAAAGTTCCTGTTCTATGACCAGTCATAAGACACTAAAGAAGGTACTTGAAATTCATACATAATTTACATTACATGGGGTAAAAATTCCTATGTGCAGTTTACCTGCAAATAAAAGCTGAATTCATGAGAAAGAAAAGACAAATAAGAAGCCATAAGAAGCCAGTAAGTTCTGAAAAAATCGATTAAGAAACGTCCTTGCTAGGAGTCTTAAAATCATAGAGTCATAGAATAGAACGGGTTGAGTTGGAAGGGACCTTTAAAGGTCATTACTCCAACTGTCATGACACTGTCAGGGATGTCTTTCATGGAGTTTGCATCAGCCCATTCCTCAGGGTCTCTCTGGATGGTATCCTTTCTTTCAAGAGTATGAACTGCACAACTGATCTTAATGTCATCTGCAAACTAACTGAGGGTGCATTTAATCCCACCGTCTATGTCATTGCTGAAGATAGTAAATAGTATTGTCCCCAGTAAAGACTTTTGAGGGACACAACTTGTTACTGGTTTCCACTTGGACATTGAGCCATTGACTGTAACTCTTAGGACATGGCTGTCCAGCCAATTCCTTATCCATCTAACAGCCTGTCTGTCAAACCTACACCTCTCCAATTTTGTGGCAAGGATGCTACGAGGGACTGTATCAAAGCCTTTACACAAGTACAGGCAGATGGCAACAGTAGCTCTTCCCTTGGTCATTAAGGCAGTCACTCCATCATAGAAGGCCATTAGGTTGGTCAGGCATGATTTGCCCTTGATAAAGTCATGTTGGCTGTCTCTAACCACCTCCCTGTCTTCCATATGTTTCAACGTAGCTTCCAAAAGATATGCTTAATGATCCTCCCAGGCAAAGAGGTAAGGCTGACAGGTTATTACTTCCCAGGGTCCTCCCTTCCAGCCTTTTTAAAAATGGGTGCAATTTTCCCCTTTTTCCAGTCACTGGGGACTTTGCCTGATTGCCATGACTTTTGGAATATGATGGACAGTGACTGGGCAATTAAATCAGCCAGTTTCCTTGGGACCTTGGGATGCATCTCATCAGATCCCATGGGCTTGTGTATATTCATATTCTTCAAGTGGTCTTTAGCTGACCTTTTTCTATGATGGGAGGTAATTTTTTCCCCTCAGGTCCTGCCTTGAAGGTCAGGAACTTGAGACAGGAAACTTGAACCAATTGATATTAGTGTCAGCGTGTCCTTCTAATTCAAGTGCTTTAGCATAGGTGTTGGTGACATTTTAGGTGTCCTAGAACATGGTATCTGGTGTCCAGCTTTTGGTCCAGAAATATATGAGGTTCTCATAAGTCCCATGTCACATCTGCCATCACTATACAGATTTCTTAGCTACCTTAAAGTATCTTAAATGGTGCTAGGCACATACATTAGGGCCCTAATTTGCTTACTTTATTCCACACTTCTGACATCAACATGGACAAGATTTCTTCTGTGTATATAGTTATTCAGTTCTCAAAATAGGCAGAAGTAACTGAGTTTCTGGTGAACGCACCACTTCATTAACCAGAAAACTCAACTATATCAGCTCTGATTCAAAACATAAGTTTTAGTTATTATGTTAATATGATTCAACACTGGGACTTAACAAAAAGCAAAATCTATTGGTCAAAGATTTGCCCATCATTACTGCATTACTTGCACTGAATACATGGAATACATGTGCAATGAATACAGGACTATAGTATTCACACAGCCAGGCAAACAGAGTATTAATTTTTATTAGGCCTCATTTATGTGAATTATTCCATTAATGTAAAATACCATAAATGGACATAAGTCAATTCTACTATTATAGTCTCACACTCGTTGATTTGAATGTCAGTTTACAGAACTATACATCAAAGTGAAATCAGATTATCATATTGACTATGTGGCCAGGTGTGCAATATACTAAAAGCATGTTAACAACTTCCTTACGTAAAGATCAGTAGGAAGGAAATGGTTATGGAAGAAGTTAAATCCCGTTCCATGTGTTTGGGAATTTATAGAGTTGTATTTTTTTATATTTTAAATATGATACCATTTATTTACCTTCCTCTGTTCTATTAACATTATTACAGCTTATTAATTGAAATTCTGTATTTATTTGAGTTGATTTTCTATTATAAAATATCAAAATATAGATGTGCAGAAGTGAGACTGCTTTTGAAGCAGCTTTGCATATTCAGTGTCTGAAAGCTCAGAAACCGCTCAAACTCTGAATACAAAGCAAAGATCTCCATTTTGTAAAGGGACTCTCAGGATTTACACTAATGCATTATTGTCATAATGTCTGTTGAACTGACAAGGCCAAAGTCTTACTTAACGTGTTTGAAGACTTATCTACGTGTTGCAATTGATTTTCCATATGACTATTTCAAAATATTGGGAAACTGTTAAAAATAGAACACTCAATTTAAAAAGCCTCACCAGGATCTATCCAGTCATTTACAAATAGCTTGTTACACAAATAATATGATAGAATATAAGCTTGAAACTTTACTTTGATAAATGGAAAAATTCAAGAAAAGTTAATGAACTGAAACTGTTCTACCATTCTGTAGGGAAATTCAATGAAAATTTTAAAAATGCATTGAACCTGATGAGCAAGATAGTGTGATGATGAACATAATAGTCATGTACAATATCTGGTTTGAAGTGTTACATTAACATGAAAAATAATTAAAACTTGCTTACAAAACTATGTTTATATGCATAATTTGCAAGGAATCAGAGTCAATTAGGAATGAAAACTTGAGCTGGTTTTGTTTGTCACACACAGTCTGCCTAATGTAGTGAAAAATCCAGCATGAAATACCTCATTCTGCTTCCCCCTCCTCAGACTTCTCTTCAAATGAAAATTTTATTTCATTGTAGACTTTGGGGGCGTTGATTTTTTTTTCGAAATAATTTTCTATGGATTATGTATGGTGGTTATGTTGTACAGCTTTGCTCATGGGAGACAAAAAGCAGATGACAACATTTACTTTTAAACCATCGCTGATGTTTCTGAAGCTAAGTAACTTAGTCCAATTAGTTTCCATTTATAACTCTGTTTCATGTAATCTTTTAAATTTGACTGAAGATAACAGGTAATTACTATAAATCCAAAGATATTTCTAGTGACTTGAACATAGAAATGGAATTTACCACTTGTTTCTGAACCATGCAAGGGAACTTTGTTATTAGTTTTGACTCCTCTTAACAATTTGTGCTAAAGTCTGCCAAGTTCCCTGCTAATCCTTCTCATATCTTCAACATTACTTTCAGGAGAAATGTTCAAACTTTTCTTCACTATGGACTTTTGTGTAATAGTATGCAATTTTGTGCAATAAATACCACATGGATGCATGAAAGGAGGAAAAGAATACTTTAATTATCAGCCATCAGCCTGATTTCTTTGGAATTGATATGACGTTTCTGCATATATGAGCTCTTCCTGAAACAGGAAACTACTTCCATGTGTTTTTTTGGTTTTGTTTTTTTTGGTTTTTGGGGTTTTTTTTTAACAACCCTGGAATATTCAGAGCTAAAAGGCCTATATTCCTCCCCCTTGCCCCCCTCCCCAAGACATAATCCAGAGCAAAGATATCTGTGCCTAATAGGGCCCTTTCCTCATGGAGTTAGGCTCCTTGAAGTGAAGGGGGGTCCCTTTGGGGTCTGAGAGCTCAGATGTGTTGTGGGGCTGGTGTTTTCCAGATACACTGCCTGTTGAGGTAAGGGGGAAGAGGGAAGGGGGAGAGGCCAGACACCCAAATCCTTACATCTCCCTTCAGGAAGTTCAATGAACTATGCCATTTTACAGCAAAAGAATATATGGTCCAAGTGAAGACTCAAAGTGTGGAATTAATTTGAGGAAATGTAGATGTTTATGGATGTAGATATATAGGTGTCCTAAAATCCTGCTAGAGTTAGTGGAAAGAAATAAAACTACTAAAACATGCTTTATCTCTTTCTCAGTATGGGTAAGGCTTACTTAGAGATTAAGACTTCCAAACATAGATGTCCAAATATGAACTAAATATCTAAGTTCCACATACAGTCAATGAAAAACTTGGTCTTGGCCAAGGCATAAATGACTGGTAACATTTGAGATGTTGTAGGATATCTCAGGCATCCAGGACACTCACAAGTATGACACAGGATCTATGAAAGAACTACAGCCTTCTAAAATGCAGCCAGAGGCCAGGTAGGACACCCCAGGAAACCCAAAATAACACTACATTTAAAAGTTGAGTTCCATGTTAAGCATCTGTTTAAACTGAGCTGAGACACTTTCTATTCTCTGTTGACTGTACCGACTAGACCTTTGATGACCATAATCAGAGTTTATACACCCAGTTCACACCCATATGACAGTGTTTAGTGTTAGTTTAAGTTTGGTGTCTTAGTCTACAGTTGAACTGTTCTTCACATCCCAAAATGTCACATGAACCTTAATAGTTCCCATTTCTCCCCACTGACTGTGCAGAAAGCCAAAGCTGACTTGCTCAGCAGGAGGCCTCTGCACTGCAGGTGTGAGGAATTCAGCAGAATGAGTATACTGAAATTCAGCTTCAGAACTTAATGATGAAAAAATCTCAGTACCCATATCTATTAATCTGATGTACATAATCTATGATCTATATTTTCAGGAACTTTATCCCTTTTGTCATTATCAGTGCATCGTATAGAAAGAAGGGGAAAAAAAAAAAACCCAAAAAATTTAGTATCTGGTTTCTTGGCCTCTGCCCTAATACTGTCAATTTGGCTTGTCGGTTAGTGTCAACTGTGGTTATACTGATCTGTGTGTTTTATGGATTCTACCTAGCTTTAGACTCATTCTACAAACACAGATATTGCATCAAAGTCCATGGCTTCTAACTTTCAATCACTATTGAATTAAATATTAAAGGTACTTTTCTAAGAATGAGTTGGGCTTAGTTATTTTCATTTTTCTGATTTATTTACTGATTTTTTTTAATTGGATCAATGTTAGTAAATTGGGCCAAATTTTACCCTGTTTATTGGGGGCATTATTACATAAATTATTCTTTGGTTATTTCATAATTAAGCATTCTGTAATATGATGAAAGTAAGTTAGCTGATATTCTTTGCCTTATTCTGATCCTATCTGTGTTGCACTGAATTGAGGATGTTCTCCTGAAGCCAAGAGAGGGACACTCTTGGGGGGCAGGGGGGAGACAAGAAATAATCACAAAACTCCTAATTGTTGTTGTTGTTGTTATTTTACTGGAATATTATTCTACTTTCTGATGTAATGTAACATGAAATATTAATACACTGTAAAAACTTTACCAAGCAAACATATATCTGTCTGTGTCCTCATGTTACAACAAACATCACCAAAGATAATAATTTCTATGTATAATCTGTAGTATTTTTTTTTTCTTTTAATAGATTGTGATTTGACAAGGAAAAAAACATTTAAATACTCTTTGGCTGCCTTCTTATGTGTGTGTATTCTTTTTTTTAATTGAAAGTTCCATCCTGAGGATGTTATTCATAAGTGTGAAACTCATCACTCTTAACTTTAGCAACATAAAAGTTAAATAGCTTAGTTGTGATTTAGCTCACCCAATCTTAGAAGCTGCAATTCAGTTACAGACTGAGATGTCTAAATTCATATTCTCACAATACAGCTGTTACATTTCAGCCAGGGAACACTTAAAATGCCTTAACATAATAATCCATAACACTTAAGGTATGCTAAAGTATCTTGCTGGGACTCCAGCTGCCAGTCTAGAAAAGAAAATGTGTTAAGCCTGCGCAGGTATCTCAGTACCTTAGGACACCTTAAAGACTGTCTAAGCATGCACAATTCAATGATACTTAAACTCTTTTTAAAATCCAGTCCCAAATGTCTACTGTGAGTTCAAAAAGGATGGGATTATAGCTGAATGCCATTGGTAATAACTACAGAAATTTACATTAACTAATGTAAATGATCTAATTCAAATGAACTAAAATAAATTAACTAAATGCTAACACATTCTAGTAGTTCTAATATAAATATTAGCCCACATGACAGACAAAAATAATTCCTGGGTTTTATTGTTTTAAGTAAACAAAAATTCTCATTGACATATTCTTGTCTGCTTGTCCAGTCGGGCAATGTTGGTCAAAGCCAAAGGCAAGGACATCAAAGGTGGTTACAGATATCTACAGGATATCTGAGAAGGAATTGCACAAGCAAGCCCAAGTGAGCAGGAAGTGAGGGGCAGAACACAGCAACAAAAAATCCCAACTTTTAAGCCCATTAATAAATATCTGAGGCAAATGCTGAGCCTACAGCAGATATACTGTGCATACTAAGCAAGAAGAAAATTAAATCCCAGGCTCTAAGTCCAAGTACAAATTGTCTCATGTTCCCATTACTGAGGGCTAGTCCCCTCTGTAGCAATTTTGTCTTCAACAAAGTAGTGGAGAACTCCAAAAACGTGCTAGGTTATGATATAGCAGTTATTCAGTAGGGCTTCTCCATTATGGATTATCTATTATGGATTATAGCTCCAGTGCTTCAGTTCACTCAGGTTCTGTTTTCATCAATTTAGCAGGATAGCGGATCCCATTCCAGCCGAAGAGGTATGGGCCACTCAATCCAATGCAAAAGATCTATGTCACACAGTTATGTTTTCTAAATTTTCTCTTTCTTCCACTACTGTTTGACAGTTTGGTCCTGTATGAGAGACTGATTCCTCATTAGTCCAGACAAAGCACAGATTTGCAACTGGCTTCCTTCTTTCTGCAGGAATAATTGTTTTTGAATTTAGTAAACCCCAACATTTGGGAAAAAGTTTTAATTCAATGAAAACTACAGAAACCTATCTGTGCACGGGATTTAGTCTAAGAAAACATATATTCTGATGAAACACATGTGTTGAGAACTTCCATTTGCTTTCTGAATCATTCTAGATATTATTAAGGTTCAATTAATACCAGTACTATCAACTCTTCCATAGCAATTATCGTAAATTTAGTACTAAATGTCTTTATCATAAGCTTGTTGTTTCATAATCAGAAATTTATTGCTTTCAAATAACCAACTGCACTGATAAAATCCATGTAAATGAACCGTATTGCAACACTGTTGGACCAGTACTTTGCTAATGGTGTAACAGCAGTAGACAGAACTGATCCTTTAAATGTGCAACCTATTTTTAAACCTTATTAGCAAAATTTGTTCTTCACTTTTATTTCATTCCTAATTTCAGCCATACAATGTAATGGACATGCTCAGGTACAATACAGAATGAGGATAAGAATCTTTACACTTATTATTCAGATGGAACTTATGAATACTACAAATTTATTCAGAGCACAAATGGGCCTAATTTAATATACAACTCTGCAACTGAGCTAATAAGTTTGGGCAGACAGCAATTTATGAATCTCTAGTAAGAAACCCTTCCTTCTCAGCTTAATTTCAATATTGCCTTATTATAAGGCCCAAGTCAATAATCTAATCATTATCTTAAATATACCTTCTTATTTAGTTAGTTCCAGAGGACTGTTGTCTTATACTAAAATTTTACTTGGTTAAGATCATCTTTCACTTATAGCAGCATAGTCATAAAAAGACCTTTCAAAAACATGAGTGCTTCCTGTTCCCAATAGCACCTTTAACCAATGCCAGTAACATCTTTCACTCTGCCATTCAGACCTGCAGTTCTTCTTCCTGAATAATTTCAGAAAATCTGCAGGGGCTAGCATCTGTATTTAGTGCATTCCTCTTGTTTGTTCTTACAATGATAATATTTTGTTTCTGCATCATGTTCTTACATACAAAAGTATGTATATCTAAAATAAAGCACAAAAAAAGACAAAATTTAAATTAAAAAAAAAAACAAAAGCCAGAGAGAGGGAGAAAATATGTTTGCATGTTTTTCTCCTTATAGGATATATGCATCTTAATTTACTATAGGAATTAAGAAAATAGAAAACCTTCTAAACATGAAAGGTATTATCATTATTTTTACTGCTATTAATATTATTATTCTGTGCCACACATAATGTCATAGGGAAGAACACAATTTCTGATAGGGATCTAAGATTATTGCAAAAGTAAAAATGCACTCAAATATTTATAAATTTATTTCTATTTCAGTAGCTTAGAGGTATCCATCGACCTAGCTTTTTGAAGAATGTTTCCAGGAAAGGATCATCTTTTCATTCACATTATTTTTCAACTACTACAAACTTCACCACATACCAGAGAAATAGTACTATGCTTACGTTTTGAGTAGATCCTCTTTATCAATATTTTTTTACCAACTAAAATAGAGAAAATACCACAACAAAGACACCTGATACAATAGCTTTGATAACCACATTGGCCAGTTTTGACATGTTTGCTTCCCAAACGGTAACAGTGAAAAAAATCTTACACTATTTTCATTCTCTCCATTTGTACCAAATCTAAGTGCTGACATTCTCTATAAAAGTCAGTATTGTTTGCAGAGTGCCCAGTACACAATATTGCCAACTTTGTTGTGCCATATTTATCATGGGCAACTTGATACATCCACTTACAATATGACTAATAGTCTCTGGGGCCTAGCCACATATTTTACATCCTGTGCTTAAATCTTTCCTACCATCTGTCTTTCTTTTAAGATATCTCATGTGAATAAGTTGTTACTGTGTGTCCATAATTAAATTACATTTTTCCCTTTTCAATCCTCCTGTGAAAGGCCACTTACAGTTTGGCACTTTCTTTTCATAAAACAGATTTTTTCTGAAACATTCTCTACTGTATTTTCTCATCCATTGCAAGCATTTATCTCTCATTGTGATCATCTTAATGACTTCAATAATGACTACAACCCTGAAGTACTGTATTCCTCGTTTATGTTTCAAGCTTGACCCAAGAACCAGCTGTTTACTATTATGGTAGCAGCAGTAACTGTCAGGATTTTTTTTTTGTTACATTTTTGTTTCCTGACCCTTCTGTTACTTTATGTTGTTTCTATTACTGTTATTATGTACTATAGCAATTTCTAAAAGCATCAGCTGAAATAGGAGTCCCATACAAAAGCTACCGTTAGGATACAATCCCCCAGTTCAAGAGCTAGCAATTTGAAAAGACAAAAATAAAATCCAAGTTCGGGTGATGTTAGAACAGATGGGAAAAGTGTGTGGGATGCATGTGACCTAATTGATACCCTCTAAAAATTAACAGTCATCCTTTCAAAATTAATTGTCATGTCTCAGCTAACTATCTCTGATATAATTTATTTTGTATAATTTTAAGGGGTTGATTTAGTTCTCATGTGCATTTAATTGTCTGCAGTGCAGGTGTATATAACTGAGCTACATTTAGGATTCAACTCCTTTGCCCATTTATAGACATGCAGTGCCATTTGTGGTATTTTAAAGTATCTTGCCTGAGCACCAGGTGACCATATGTCCTACAAGCCTTGAGTCTTTTTTGTCAGCACCATGCAGATACCAAGGTAATTCAAATTACTTATGTAGAACAAATGAACCCAGCCACCAGCCTCTCCTTGTAGATCCAGAGTTCAATGCTGTTGTTACCACATGGGTGTCTACTCCTATTTCAGATACCCTAATCTATCCCACCTAGGCTCAAGCTGCCACTTCAGAAATATATGATTGTACCCTAGTCCTTATTTTGTATCTACCAGCCTCATACACATCACAGATACTCCAGGACACCTCCTAAGGGCACTAGTGGCTTGTGCTAGGGCAGCTCATACAAGCCGGTGAAGCTAGGTGAAACAAATACCACCTACACTCTAGGTTACATAGTGATCCAGAAAATGAGTCACATTCCCTAATTTTCTTCCACCAGACTACACTGCTTCTTATTTTCTTCATAGCTGCTCTGCATTATATTTTTCACTGCTCTCCAAAGTTTTCATTGCTGTTCTCCAGCCCATCTTTATTATTTCAATTCTCATTTAAAGGAAAAAAGAACCCTTAACTTCCCGTTCTTTTGTTTTCCTCAAGTCACATTTTAATGCACCTCGTTGGCTAAACTTCCCACTTGCAAGAGATTTGCAGATGATTCAGGAATGATAAAGTAACACAAACCAGGCATGAGAACCCATGCTTTAGACATGCTTTAAGATCAAAGCTTGAGGGGTCTGTCTGAACAATCATGACATCAATAAAGGTCATGAATAGCTAAGGGAATTTGTTCCACTGGCTTAGAAGCTATCTAAGATGCATCAATCTTGCTATCTAACAGAGAGAGAGAAAGAAGGAAAAGGAGTTCTGATGTCACCAATATTTCTATGGGGCAAATGCTGGAGCACTTTGTGCCATTGATACCGCTAAAACAAAGGCACTTAAAGCAGTCATTCACTTAGAGTCAGCTCAGTGTCTTCTACAATGGGTTGTTTTTGTGCATTCTTTCCTCTGCTATGAATTTTCAGTCTTAGCCTTCAAGGGCTTGATGCAGGAGACTGCTGTTTCCATCAGGGGAATTTCTGCTGACTTTGTTCCTCTCCCGCATAACTGAAGAATGCATTTAAGAAGTATACATAGAAATTGATTGAGAAAATGTAGCTGGTAAATGGAACCATTCAGTATGACAATATGTTAATTGACCTGGTAATTAGTCTTGGAGAACCAATACTGATGGATCTTATTTATGTTTATCCACCTATAAGATATTGTTGGAAAAGTTTCTGAAACACTCAGACTATTATGTGAATATCAGCTTCTGTTACAAGTTAACCTATTGGAGTACTGTTGCTAAACATAACCATAACAAATGTAATGTAATTTAACACAGTACTTGCAATACTTTTTGGTCCACATTTTTCCAGTGCTAATATTCCTCTGTCTGGGAAAAGCTGACAACATTGAAAAATATTCTTGAGATTTTGATTGGCAGTGTCCATACCCCTAATACATTACACACTTTAAACAGATTATATAAATATCTGGGTGATCTTAGGGCAACTATAGCTTACCAACACAAACCATTAATTCTTCACTTTCTGACTTGTTCCCAAATACCAAAAAAATGTAATAATGTAGCAGCCAGCTTAGAAGTCCTGCTCATTGCCTGGAAATTTCTGTACTATAAATCACAAAGAATTCACACAAATTTGAACTGCATAAACATATGGAATAAGATTCAGCCACAGAAATTGTCCTACTTCATGTATACACCTACAAAAACTTTTCTAAATACAAAAGGATCTACCTGCTGAAGTCCATAATAATCTAAGAATGCTCACTTTCGATCACACATAAATAAAAATGTAGCCAAACCTGCTCTGACTGATCCAAATAGTATAAACAACGATACTAATCTCTTGAACAAAATCCTGCCCTGTTTTGCAACTGAACAAGGCACAGACAAAAATACAAAGAGGTTACCCCTTTACTGAGAGTCACTTGTCTTTGGAAGACTTTCATATTTGGGAGACCTACAAAAGTTCTCATGGGTAATGAGAGTTAGAGATTACTCTGTGGGGCAGGAGGAGCATTTTGCAACTTCTTGCTGCCCTAACTTTCACCTTCATGGGTTTTGCCACCCGGTTAAGGATGTGTGAAATGTTCACCTTTTGTAGTTAATGGCTGTTCTACCCGAATAAAGACCAGTACACAAAGCCTTTTTTCCTCTATCAGATAAGATCTGACCCTGCTTTTGCATTTAAAAAAAAAAAAAAAAAAAAAAAAGTTTACATCCTCTTACTCTGCTTGCAGATCTGAAACACTGTATTTTCAATTCAACTGCACTAAAGTCATAAAATAACCTGGCACAACCAATAAATTTAGTAAAGCAATACAGTAACACATTCCTGTGCAGTTTCAACAGCACACTTCTGCTCAAAATGATACGTAACACCTGTGGGTGTAAATTTAAAGTTTTATCAGGTTGCTTCTAAAGTTCCATTCAGTCTTCTGCAATGGCATGCAAGAGGCTACCATGCATACAGACATATATTTCTATGGCAACAGTTTATATTCTAGGCTATTCTTATTTGAAATTTTTGCAGGAAAAAAAATACAACTTTTTTTTTTTTTAAAGCAACTAAACAAGTTATCTGTTCCTTTCCTGTCTGTCCTTTCTGAAAAACAGAAATCTCTTTACTATGATGATCAATACAGGATAAGAAATAACTTAATGTGATGTATATGTCTGATGTTACAATATTCTTCTTAAGTTAGCAGGAAAAAATGCACGTTTTGACACAACATTGATATTATATAAGCTTTCAATGTTAGAACTATTATCACAATAGTTAAGCTCTATCAAAATGAATAACATTGAATATTTTTTGTTATTGTTGTTAACACTGCACAGCTAAACATATTTAAGATATTTGCACTACACTTTCCTTCACTACATCCTCAATCATCCCTTTTCTTTCTCTTATCAATCTCTTTGGTTGAATGTATTGTTTTGATAAAAATAACCTTGGAAGTGCTAAACATGCAAATAAGACAAGCATTGTAATTCAAAGCCTGGTAATTATTATATCGTCTTGGAGAGTTCGGTGATCTATGTGTCTTAAGGGTGAGTGTCTGCAAGATGGAAGAAAGAATCATGTGAATGTTAGAAAATGACATAGAAAGAGAAAGGGTCATTTTTTTATTTTCCCCAACCTCAGCTTAGAAACAGGTGATAAATGCATATTTTCAACACCTCAATTGAACTGACATTTTTACTTAAGCGTGCCAACGAACTAGCACTTTGAGGGAAGGAAATGACCAAAGTTACAAGTTTATGCTACTTCTTAATGATGACATCAAAATGATATATTTAGCATTATATTCTCTGGAATGCATGCATGTCTGATCTGTCAGTGATTTGACATCTGTAATTCACTATATATTTTATCTTTACTTCTCTAACAGTGCTTGTAACATAACTATGATTTTTTAGCATGGGATGTATCCTTAATGCTCTCAGTTCTTCAGTTTCATCTCCACGATACCGTGGAGAAGGCAGCACAACTTAGGTAGTCATCTAGGGGTGCACTGGCTTATTCTTAAATGTTTTTGGTTTTGGTTTTGTTTTTACTATGCCTAACCTAAAGTTGATGGCCTCCTGAGGACAGAAATACTGGCTCACATGTAAATGCATTTTTTTTCTTCTGAATCCGGCAGATTGTACAACGCACAATGGCAAACTAGTGCCTCTACTGCCATCACTTTGTTTTACACAGAATGTCCTGGTAGAACAATCAGTCTAACAAAGAAGTGAGGGGGAATAAAGAAGGGCCCTCAAAATAGGACCGGTTGGTATAGTTAATCAGGACATCCCGTTTTCAGAGCTACACAGCCAAACCTCAAGGTATTTTCTAGGAGACTGCAGACCTTTCCACAGTGATAAGGGATTCTGGAGGAATGAGCTATTCCGCATGTTTAATACTTCATGAACACTCAGGATCAGGCTTCTGCCTCGTTTTTGAGAGTGTATCCGTTGCAATGTGTGTGTCAGTATGTCTGTTTTCTCCTCGCATATCCCAAAGGTGGGAACTTTCTATAAAGCAAACCGAATCAGTATTTGAAGTTTAGCAAGTCCCTTACGGTGTTTTATTCTTTAAAAGGATTCTCTGCCTGGAGAAAGCCAGAAGCAACGTGACTGAAATTCTCTATACCTCCACTGGGACTCGAGCTGTGAGCTACAAGTGATTTGCAGGGGCGTTCGCCTTTACAGGTTTTACTGGGTTTAGGGGCACTTTTCTTTACAGGAAGGGGAACCAATGCGAGCTGCCCTGAAGTCCAACTGCAGCGCTGCGCCGTGTGTTTCTTCAGTGTTTAATATCAAAGGGTGCAGCTACCCAGAGCAGGGATGGGAAAGTCCCCTCGCTAATTAGTTTTCCCACTCGCAGCAGCAGCTGCTGGAGCCCCGCAGCCGGCAGCGGCCCCGCCTCGCCGCCAGCCCGGCAAGCTGCCTGCCGGCCGGGGGTGCTGACCGGTGAAATCCGGCTCCGGCTTAATGAGAGCCAGCGAGGCAGAGTCAATTAAATCAAATTCCCTCTAACATCCCTAATATATCTGCAGTGTGCAGCAGAGGCGGCGGCAGCGAGAGTCACAGTATTAATAAAGGGATTCACTGTCTTAGTATAAAAAATACAATAAAAGAAAAGGAGGCGAGGCAGAGGAGGAGGCAGGAAAGTTCTGTGTATTATTTATATTGGGGAAGGGGTGAGAGAAGGGTGTTTGTGGCTCTGCGTGTGAATGAATGAGAAAAGGGAGGGAGGAAGGGAGGGAAAGAGAGAGGGAGAGGGAGAGAAACACACACAGAAAGCACTGAAAGGAGGCTCTGTCCCCTAAACCCAAATCACCCACTTGCAAGAACTGATGCTGGAAAAATGGTAAGGACCCGGAGTTGAAAACATTTTCACTTTAATACTGAAAAAATATGCCATTATAAAATCCTCAAATAGAATTAGTAAGTTTCACTTGCTTCCTCAGTTCTGGTTTCCTCAAGTTGTAGTAAGATTTACAACAGCACAGAATTTTCTACCATTAAACTTTGCAGCCTAAGCACTAGAGTGACATTAATTGGTCATGCTTAACTGCCTTGGATTTTTTTTTTTTTAATGTTTACACTGTTACCATAATAGAAATCAAGGGTACTAATTTTTACATTCAGATGGAAAGGCAATACTGAATATGTATATAGAAAAAGAGAAAAAACAAAAGCCCTCCCCCCAACCCCGAAAAACGAAACACAATCCACCATCAACAAAGCAAACTCTCTCCCAGCAAAGTAATTCCCGCCTCAAAAGCAAAAGAAAGGGAAAAGAAAGAAAGAAAGAAAAAAAATCCAATGAGAATATTCATGCAACTATGCCTTAAATAAAACCTTTACAATTTTTTTTCCACGGTAAAAGTACGATGTCTACTGCCTATTGATCACACAAAAATGGCGAAATGGCACTTTTTATTATTATACTGTATTTCGTATATAGAAGGTTTGATACGAAGGGACTTATCAGGTAAGAGGGATGATGGTGTGAACTAGACGCTGCTTCCAGTCGGGGGCTGGAGCGTCCCTGGGGTGCGTTGTATCCATGCGAGCCATGCAGCACTTTTTTTTTTCTTTTTTTTTCTTTTTTTTTCTTTTTTTTTTTTTTTTCCCTGTCCATTTCTCTGTTTCGGAGTCGGAGTCATTTATTTACATTACATTCATGCCTTCGTGCAACTTTCCACTCCTGCTTTGCAGTCAGGAGGAGACCGACACCCAGCCTTTCCTCCGCTCTTCCCTCAGCCTTTCCGGCCCTCTGCCCGGCCTCTCGGAGACGGCTCGGTCCACAAGTGAAGAGGGCAAAAAAGCAAAATAAACCCCAACACAACAGAACAAAAGCCCAACACAACCGGGAGCCGTGCTTCGTCCTGCCGCAGCCGCAGCAAGCGGGTCCTCGCTTGTCCGCTGCTGCCCCGGCAGTGCGCGGGGGATGCGCCCACCGCGCTGGCTGCGCGGAGCTGTGGGGAGGCGCCCCCGCTCCGTGCTCCCCCCGCTGCGCCCTGGGCCTCGGTGCTTGCTCTGGGGGTCGTGAGGAGGGGCGTGCGTGCGTGCGTGCGTGTGTTCTGCTTCTCACACAAGGTAGCCGAGGTGCAGAGCGGTCCCCAGGCGCCGTTCGCCGCCCCACCGGCCGCAGCGCGCAGGGCCGGCCCCGGGCGGCGGCCGCCCCCGCCCCACCCGCCGCCTCAGTCCGACAGGGAGTGGGAGCCGCAGTCGTAAACCCTGTGGGCCCCGTCGGAGCTGTAGGGCCCGTTGTGCCAGTAGGACGAGTCGCAGACCGTCTGCAAGGAGTTGATTTCGGATGCAGAGGAGTTGGCATCCCTCCTCTTGGACCGCTTTCTGTTCCTCAGGATGAACACCAGCATGCCAACAACCGTGAATGCAGAGGTCACAAAAACCAGCAGGAGCCCTGGCACCAGCACCGAAATAGAGACCCTGCTGGTCTCCAAGTAGGAGTTGGAGTGAGTACCTGTCTCTGTCAACCCGGTGCTGTTTTTGTTAGTAGAAGTTAATGTGGGTGAGATTTTTAACTGAGGGCAAATCACATCGTTGGAGAGGGACTCGAAATCCTCCTTGAAGAAATCTTCAGGGGACTCGCACCTCAGGTCACTCATAATCACCTTGGGGCGCAGCATCTCTGCCCACTGTTTGAAAGGCACGATAGGGCAAGTACAGTCCCATGGGTTCCCATGCAGGTCAATCTGGGTGATGGAGGTGAGCTGGTCCAACACCCCCGCCACTGGGAGGTACATGAAATAGTTGTTGTGTATGCTCAGCTTGGAGAGTGAGACCCCAGCGAACACGTCTACGGGGAGAGACCTCAGCAGGTTGTTGTTGAGGATGAGGACTCTCAGTTTGGGCATTGCATTGAAGGTGCCAGGCATGATCAACTGGATCCCATTAAACTCCACGTTCAGATACTCCAGGTTTTGCAGCCCAGTGAATTTCTCCCGGGACAGGGTGTCTAAATAGTTGCTATCCATGTAGAGCCATCGGAGTTCAAAGAGGTTCTTGAAGGTGTTGTTCTCAACAGTGGCAATGTTGTTGTTGCCCAGATCAAGTAAATTAAGTTTCCGGTAATCCAGAAAGTGGGATTTCCTGATGGTGTGTATTTTGTTGTCTCTTAGAAACAGCTCCTGCACGTTGGAAGGCTTGGGCTTCAAATCCACCAAGCTGCTCACATTCCTGTCATTGCAATTAACCTTTAAACCCGAGCCAGGGATCTGATCACAGCTGCAGATCTGTGGGCAGGACATGGTAGCAGGGAGCTTGCTCTTCGCACTAACTGTTGACACAGCAGCAGTGGGTCTGGTCTTGATTTGCCAGTTGACGGGAATCTTTGTACCTCCATTTGGAGCAGATCCTGGTGTGGCAGGGTCTTCTTTGCCATGTATTTTAAAGGGGGTTGGAATGGGACCAGGATCGCAGGTTTCTTCTTCGGCAGGGGGAGCAGCTAGGCTAGAATCCACTCTGTTCTTTTTGCACAGCTCTTGCTCTGTGGTCTCATTTAAATCTTTGCCCTGCAACCTAGTGGGAGCCTCACAAATCACTCTGCCGATCAAAGCATTTTTGGGTATGTTTTCCAGCCATTCCTTCAACGACAGCAGATCGCAAGTGCAGTCCCAGGGGTTATCCTCTAGCAGGATTTCAGCAATGCCTGGGATCTGCTCCAGGACCTCCTCATAAGGCAAGGTTTTAAGACGGTTTCCCCGGAGGTCGAGGTGGGTGATCGGCACATACTGAAACACATTGGGGGGTAAGGTGCTGATGAGATTGTCATTTAAAATCAGAACCTCTAGCTTGTTTAAGTCCCTAAATGCTCCCGGGTCAATATCCCGCAATAGATTAAAATCTGCCTGAAGGTATTCCAGATCGTCCAGCCCCAGGAAAGTCTGCTTCCTGAAGGATTTGATCTTGTTGTTGTTTATGTGCAAGCGTTTCACCAGCTGCAGCCCAAGGAAAGCCCCAGGAACAATCTCATGCAAACCGTTGTTTTCCATGTGCAAACTGACTGCATTGTAAAAGTTAGCAAACTCATTAGGGAACAGTCGAGTCAGGGAATTGCCATGCAGGAATAAATGGTAAAACTGGGAAGTTGGGGCGGTGAAATGTTGCAGGCTGGTAAATCCCTTTTTCTCACAGTCTACGTGCAAATCCCCTTCTATCTCGTTGCAGGCACAGATCTTCTCTTTGCAAACGTCCCCTGTAACGTTTCCAGCAGCGAAACAAAGAGACGTCTCCAGCAACAGAATCCAAAGCAGCATTTTTAAACCGAGCAATTCATTCCCGATCTCATCACAAAGTAACAGCAACCATCCTTCTCACACGGAAAGCAATTCCAGTTCATTCAATACATTAAATGTCCGAACCGCCACCAAAGGGGGAGAGAAAAAAATATGTGGGGAGGGGGAGCAGGGAGGGTCGGCGGAGCGGGGGACACACGCTTTCTTTTCTCTTCTCTCCCTCTCTCTCCCCCCCCCCCCCCCCCCGTACAACTGCAACAGCTCAGATTCCAGTCAATATCCACAAACTATCGAGGCACGTACTGCAAGGCACGCAAAAAAAAAAAAAAAAAAAAAAAAAAAAAAAAGAAGTAGAAGGAAAAAAAATCCCCCTCCTTGATCGCCCTCCCTAACGCCTCCCGGGCAGCTAAGTGGAGGTCTGCCGGCCAGGCTGGCTCACCGGCACGGGAACGGTGCTGCTAGCCACCGGCCGCCGCTGCATGTCAGAAAGGCGCGGGCGGGCGGCGCTGCGCTGGCCGCGGAGGCTGCCGCTGTGCGCGGCTCCGCGCCGGACTGACCTTGCCGCGCGGCCGCGGAGCCGCGCTCCTCGCCCGCCGCCCGCCGGGCGCTGTCCAGCGCCTCGGTGCTGAAAGCGCGCCCAGCCTAGGCGCTGCCGGCCGAGCCGCCGGCGCTGCGCGGCGCCTGCCCCCGCTGCGGTGCGCGGCTGCCCATGCCCGCCGCCGGCCCGAGCCTGCCGCGGGGCCGGGGCCGCCCGCCCGCCCGCGCCGCGCCCTGCCGCCCGCGCTGCCTCCCCTGCTCGCTCGCTCGTTCTTCTTTTTCCTTCCGCTGCTGCCGAGCCGCACGCTCGCACACACTCACATGCACGCAGAGGGAGAGTTGCTAAGAGGCTCAGCTCGTTTCAACCTGGTGCACTCTGAAAGATCTGACACCCTCTGCTGAGCTGCAGTGGCAAAAATCCATCTGCTGAGGGAATGCTGGAGAAAAAAAAAAAATCAATCCACGTACAGGGCAAGCGTTAAAAACGTTGGCATTAAAAGCTGTCGATCTATTTAGATGCTTTCTCCTAAATGGATTGTTTAATTTATTTCTTTTATTTTAAGATGGAAAGTTTAGCATTCTCCTCCTCCCGACCATTTCCTTATTGCCCTCGTTCACACACACTCACATCTGTACAAGCAGGCGAGGAAGGTGTGCTTGCCTTATTGAATTTCCCAATGGCTTGAACAGAATTACTGTCAGGGTGTCAAGCGAGTAGCAATTTGAGGTAATTATTCTGCACGCCATTTTTATCGTTGCTTTAAAATGCGTTTCTTCCTCCCCTGCAGTCTATAGTGTTTCATGCCAGATTTGGTCTCTTGCTGGCGTTCTCTATGCAGTGTTGAACTGTGGATTATTGCATTATAAATATATATTTTCTTATAACTTACATGATCACAGAGAAGAAGGGGGGGTAGGGAGGAGGGGATTGCTGCACTGTTAGTGATTCATGCTACCTGTTCCCACAGAGTATAGTGTCTCCCTTAAGGAGGGGAGGGCTGAAACTGACAGTTGTGCATCTTGACGTTCTTATCTATACATAAAAATCTAGAGATGCACGTATGTACATGCACAGATATTTCTCTAGAGATGTTCCTAATGTCCCCGCTCTGGAAATACAATGCCTGCTTCCCTCGAACTCCCACCCCACCCCCGCCGCCCTTTCCAGCTCTCACCCTTCTGACAAAAGAGATTACACAGCGGAAAAATCGGTGCCTGGCCTTAAAGAAAGGAGCCAAGCATACAAAAGTTTCTGCATCATTTGGACGGGTTTCAGACGCCTACGGGGGAAGAACCAGTTGCACCTCTGGTGGTGCAAGTGGAAACCCGCGTTTCCCCCTGCCTTGTCAAATTGCGCTGAGGGGGAGGTGGAGGAGGAAGAGGAGGAGGAGGTGGAGGAGGAGAAGGAGGAGGTGGAGGAGGCGGTGGGGGAGGAGGAGGAGAAGGAGGAGGAGGAGGAGCGGGAGGAGGCGGGGGCGGGAGAGACAGCCCGGTCGCCGGGTGCCTCCTGCAGCCCAGGGCTGTACCTCTCCCGTTCGGCGCCGCTGGTGAACTTTGCGGCACGATGGCAGGGGGGGATGTAACGGCAGGAGTGGGCTGGAGGAGGGTTATTTACAGGAAAAGCCAGGGAGCCATATGGAGCCTGCACCCCCTGGTCCCGGCGGCATGCTAATTTGGTCAAAGCTTTTCCGTGGCCGCCTCTTGCAAGTAAATTAGACATCCTGCCGACAATGACCTTATCAAATTAATGTAATTATAACACAGACAAGTTAGAGTAGTTACCGTAGCCATTTTGGGTCCCCAGGATGAAGACTTGGCCTTTCGGTTCGTTATGGTGTGCAGGGACTACGGAAGGAAGGGGAAGAGAAGGGAGGAAATGGGACAGGAGGAGGAAATGAAACAGACAAAAAGAGAAAAATCCTGGCCCTGAAAATCTGCCCAATAAATACAAATGGGCCAGGAGAGATAAAATACCACTGAGACAGAAAGTACCACAAGACATATATTAGTGGTTTCATTAGGAAAAAAAAAAAAAAGAAAAAAAAAAAAAAAAAGAAAAAAAAGGAAGGAAACTTGGTGCCACAACATTGAGGTGCGTTAATTAATTTTTCCCTATGGTTTCTTTGACTTTGTCTTTTGGTGGTGTTGGGGGTGGAAGGTGCTAAGCTGGCTGGAAACTTCTGTGGATAAAAAATTCCAGTCTTGAAGTGCAAGGGGAGCCAGAGGCAGGGAAGTCCCCAGGAAACTGAGTGGAGGGAAGAGGGAGAGGCAGGGGAAAGGGCAAGAGTCAGGGTAGGGGCTGCAGTAGAGGATGCACTCATGGGATATCAGCAACAGTGACAAGATCACCATGAGCAAAGTCCTGGGGGATGAAAGGCTGAAAATCTGGAGCCTGGTGAACACTCACCAAGATGTGGGGCAGGAGGACTAAAGAACTTGTTCTCTTCTCACCTTAGAATAAAGCTTCTGAGCATCTTTAACTTCATGTTATTAGAATTGCTCAGGCACCGTAAAAACAATCAGAATGCAACCAGAGGACCTGAACATTATCAAGATATTAAATAAATAAGTACAAATCAAACAACAGGAGGGAGACAATGACCTGTTGTCAGAGCATGAAGGACAAATTTCCTGCTTCTTCCAAGGGATCTTCTGAGAGGTGGGAACTAGTGGAAGCCATCCGGCACCCTAGAATTTCAAAGTGGAAAAATCTTCCAGAAGACGTAAGGGTGTTTATGGGTGCTATGTAACTTATGAAAGAGTATTTAGATAAGGAACTCATTGTGTTCAGCTGTATACTTTGGAACTATATATAGAGATTCATGTCTCATATGTATGATATATGTTTTAAAAACAAGCATAATCTATTTTGGTATCTGAAGTTTTGGTTCTGTAAATTGAGTAATACAGGAAAGCTGCATCAGGGTCAGGAATTTATCTATCATTACTCAGCACCATAATCCTAAATTTCTAGATTTCTAAATTTCTCATCTTCTTGAATGAAGTTTGGAAACATGTATCTTAGGAGAAAAGGTCTGCCTCTAAGTGTTTTAAGGAAACACTCCTGGATCAGGTTGGTCAGGATCTTTCTGTCTGAAATGTTTTGCTCTTTTACTTAGACAGTGGTAAAGTGAGAGATCATGTAGCACTGAAGTGCCAATGAATCTGAGTCTTTAAAGTTCAGAATATGCATCCCAGTTTACAATCCATACACAGGCAGACTAACCAGAGCTCACATTATCCCCTCAACATTATCCAGAAGATCAGATAGGAGAAAGAGCACCCAAGTCTATTTCCCTTGACTCCTTTCCTTATCTGATGTTTTTTACCTTGCCTTTGCTTCTGCAGCTTCTAGAAGCCTAAGACAGTGAGCTTCCTACTTGTATCTTCTGGGTGTAAAGTCTCACAGTTAACCTAAAATGAGTATAATGACTTGGGTATCAGAGTTGCCTTTTGAATAGGCATGGTTTTACTCCTAATATGGAAAATGCCTTGAAATAGGAAAAGGTACTTTTACATTTTCCCACCTGTTAATCACCCATCTCCCTGTTGCTATGGCTATGTAAGTAACACCAGTTAAGGGTGTGTTTGTGCTATATCAAAACATGTGAAAAAGCTAGTTACCTTGCCTAACACTGTAGAACTTGCAGAGCAGAACTTAGAGAATCTGCAAAGTTTCTACAGAACAAAAATTTATTACTGTAGATACCCTGCTTTCAATACTTGTGCTATGTACTGTAAAAATTGGCTTCATTATTTCTGTGGGAGGTATAATCACAATAAAGACGTCCTACACTGTAGACATGATGCTGTGTGTGGATATACACACACACTCATGTGCACACATATGTATAAAACATCTTTGTGTGTGTGTATGTGCACTAGAAATTATGGTGGAGTCAGCAAATAGAAAAGTTATAAAATCATTATTTTATTTGAAGTTATGGTTTTATTCAGGCTTTGACTGTGCTAGCAGTGGAAGTTACCACAGGTGCCTCTATATGTTGATGCAGCTCCTGCAGACACTATGTTTCCCGAAGTATACAATGACTTTAAACCAGTTCAGATTATCAGGTTTTAAGAAAAGGTAGGAGGGGTTAAATTAATACAAGGATCTCCTCCCAGAATTTTCTATCTCAGTATGTTTCACAAGGCTGGTCTTAGAACTACTGGACTTCTACCTAAATTGCATTTAGGCCTAACAAGGTTTCCAAAACTAGATACGATATTTTCTTCTTCATTTTCATGAGGGCAGTGACGTGTGAGCATGTTCCAAGTCTCCCTGTGATATGTTCACCAGATGGAGTTCTGCAAAATGAAGCAGTGGCGCATGATGATGATTAAAAAAAAAAAAAAAGTAAAAAAGAAAGAAAAGAAAGTTAGAGAAGTGGTTTGCATACTTCTATCTAGTGAGTAGGAGACTGACTTGGGATGAGAAAATAAAAATTCTCTATCTTTTGCGGTGTAAGAGCCAGCCCACATGTTCCTCTTTCTTGGCTCATACCCTCAACCACCAGGCTACCAGCCCTCTTGCTGCAGCTGTTCCACTTTACAAGAAAAATAATTCTGAGATCCCTTGAACCAGAGAAAGCCAGTAAGGGAGTATGAGTTACAGCATCCACCAGGGTGTGCAGAGCCCTGGGAGGACTTGTTTGCATTGTGCTTTTGTATGAGACTGAGTTTGACCTAACAGACTTTACACACCAGATGTTTAGACTGTGGAGCCAGTAGCAAATCCCATAGATGTTCTTCGCCAGTGTACATATTCATCAGACCTTACAATAATTTTGTGTTGGAAACATTGGTCCAAATAGGTCACAGGGTTAGCCTTAAAAGCTTCAAACACTGTCAGAAAAGTGAATAGGAGTCACAGACGTGGACAGATTTTGCATCCAGCCTGGGTGTAGTCTGCTCTAAAAGGCATGCAGTCATTTCATTTTGAAATTCTGATGATGTGGAAGCAAGAGGTGTATTTAGTGAGTAGGCCAGACCAAGGTCCTGAACAGAATTTCTTATTTAAACTATACATATTGATCTGAGTTTCTGACCCAGTTTCCACTGTGATTGCTTGCATTGAAATCATTGAAATACCTGAGCAGTTCTTAAGACAGGACTGAGCCCCAGAACTACCGTCCTTACTGGTGACAGTATCCAGAATAGCTGTTTGGTGAAGGACTGAAGTCACAAAGACATTTATATTGTATCTTTCTCTCTCTGTTCCTTTCATATTTTTTTTCATTTCTGCCCCCACCTCTCCCACCCACACCCCACAGCTTATAGTCTCCATCATAGTCTTCTGGAGTGGCCTGCTTTAAAATGAAGAGTACTGCAGGAACAGACTTAAGCCCCTTCCAACTTAGCAGTGAATTGACTTTATGTCTCCACTGGGAAAGTATATTCTGCCCACTATGCTGTTGCTTAAAAGGAAAGAAATAAGGAGCTGAGTCACCCATCTCCTTTTATTCTTCTCATCCCAAAACTCATATACACTCATACAGACTCTCCCTCTCCCTCTCCCTCTCCTTCTCCCTCCCTCTCCCTCCCTCCCTCCCTGTTTGCTACAACAGAAGTGGGCTATCTGTTTTCAGGGGAGAATTTAAAGTTGTGGAGCGCAGATGGAGGAAGATGGTTTTGCTGCAGCCCTGACCCCAGAACGTGAACTGAGATTCCACTGCAGCATTTCACTGAAACAGTCTCTGAGCTGCATCTTTGATGCTCTCAGTCCTGATGTAGAGGCCTGATTTCTGCCTTTCCAGGTGCAGTATGTGAGATGGTTAGTTGCCTGACTCAGGGACTGGGCTTTCACTCCAGGCTTCTCTTCCTAAGTTTGCATTGCAGTGTTCAGCACTGCAGCAATGAAGGACACAGATTTTTTTCTTCTTTTTCTTTCCCCTTTTTTTTTTTTTTTTTTATTTGTACTAAAAGACATAAATTTAGGCCAGGGAAAATATCAATGCCACTGTGAAAAATATTTGTTCATTTGGTCAGCTATAGCAAGGAAAATACCAGGAAAATGTTATATCCCTTAATAAGAAGTGACAGCATTTGCACCATATTCTAACCTCAGCACAATTATTTTTTTTAACAGATTCTAGTGTTACCATTTTAAGTACATGTTACAAAAATTCTGAACATCCTGCAAGACTTGACTTCCATGTACTGTGATTAATATGCAATATAGTACTGCGGTTTTACTAATATGACCTTTTTATAGTTTGATTGCTTGCTAATTTTATTCTTTCCTGAAACATGTCGCTTTTCTGACTGGAAACAAAGCAAAAGGTTGAATAGCTGGTCACTCTGCAACATATTTAATTGGCTGAGATAGTTTACTAAAGTGTATTCATGCAATTTAACGTTAGTTAAAAATTACTTTCATCCTATTATGAAGACTTGTATGTCAAGACAGGAAGAGCATAACTTAAGTAATTCAAAGCACTGTGTCATTTAGACCTACACAAGGCATTTAAAAGTATCTTTCTCAAAAAAAAAAAAAAGAAAAAAAAAGTGTCCAAACTTCAATCTATTGCTTACACAAGTAATACCACTGAATCACATCAGCTTGAATAATAGATCTATAATGTGTTTTCAATAATTAATTCTTTTCTTAACCATTTTCATGGGACAATCTCAGAGCAACATAAGGATCATTTACATGGACAAAAGTAGATAAGGGTTTATGTATCTGCTCTAACTATAATGTATTTCTGTTTAATAACGGAGAGGGAAACACTTCTTAGAGCACAGAACACACCACTGAGGCAAAGACCTGCTTCCACCAACAGTGTTCTGAGGTGACTCTGGACAATTTTCTCTTTCCTGGGCCTCAGTTTCCTAGTCTGAGAAAGTGGAAGGAATTATACAGCCCAAAGGTGCTTTGAAATCTGTGATGAACAAACATTGTGACTGAGGTAATCATCACCATTATTCAGAGGTACAATACAAAAAGTCAAATCTTATGTAAGAATAGTAACCAGTTCTTCCTTTTTTAATCAACCCACCTCAGAGGCTTTTACAATGGAATACGGTATAATTTTATTTGCTCAACAGATTGGAAAACGGAAGCATCGACCTTGGGAAGGTCACATGTCAAGCCGTTGATAGTGCTAGAAATAGACCAAAGTCTCAGAAGGCTCAGCCCTGCCTCCTACCCCAGTATTTTAGAGATGCAGAACTACAGATTTATAGAAATAAGCCTGTTCCAAAAGAAAAGCTAAAGACTTCCTGCCTCCTTGTCCTCCTCTCTCAGACTTGATTTTATGCATCAAAGGTTTCATATGCCAGTCATTTTCTTCCTGGAGGCCTAATGTAGTTATGTGGTGTGGCAGCAATACCAAGCCTTGGTTTGCTTATTAATTCACATCTTAATTCACTGTAATTGAATTATTTTAACTGGGAAAAAAGAATGCTTTCTTTCCTCAGTCTTTTCCTGATTCAGACTTCAGACTTCAAAAACAAAGGGATTTCAGAGACAAATAACAAACCATTTGAAACATGAGGTACCTTTCACTTAATAAACATTTCAGAAAAAAAATAAATACTAAAGTCCCTGTTTAACCATGAGAACTGTGAAGAAGTGGTTTTGTTTTCAGGAAGTCTATCAGTTCCTTTTTTTCTGTTACAAAACAAAATGAAACCAAAACCAACCAAACTGGTAAAGATGTAAACCAAATTAATAAACTTCAGTACAGTTTAAAATAGAAAACCCAAACAAACCATTTGGGTTGATTAAAATGTGAAATGTTTCGTTCTGGTTTTGTTAATTTTGTTTTTTAATGGACACCTAAGCACATTTTGAGATAGAAAATCAGAATGGAATACCAGGAAATCAGAATTTGATATCTTTCACAATTATTTGCTTTAGTTTCTTTTTTTTCCCCAAATTGTACTTTGTCAAAATTATTTTTCCTTTCTTTTGATTAAATGTAACTGAAATTTTCTGATGGAAAATTTCTGAAAAGCTTTTTGAAGCTATTCATTAAAAAACCATCCAGTGGTGTTTGCACATTAAAAGGAGAATTTCTGGGCATCAGCAAACAGTGGGAAGACTGAATAGATGAAACATTATTAACAATAGAATGATACCTTCTTCCTATTTATGCAGTGCCTAGAAAACATACTCTGTGACCAATCCCACATGACTTTTCTTTTTTTATTAAATAACATTTTAGAGACATAAGGGAGAAGAGGTTGGTGACCTGATTAATCATTGTGCTACTCGATTTTACATCACAGCATCCCAAATGATTTCAAATATATTTTTCTGATGTAAAGCTAGAGTATTGCAGTGGTGACTCAGGATGTAGTTTGCTGGTTTTTTCTCCGTTGCCAAAGCTGATCTGAGAAATTCCTTATTGCCTTCCCTAGTCTCCAGCCACTAATTTTAACTTCTTGAGGCTTTTTATTTAACCAAGTTCATTTTATCGATCCAGTTCATATTACAGTCTACAAACAATTTTGTCCTTCCTGAGTTGATGAGAGGATCAAATCAGCATTGCTGTTGAGGTGGCTAAGGAATGATTCCTATACCTAGGGGGGATGGATACATAACTGAAGTCCAGGACTCAGCCCTCACAAAACTCTATCTTGGATGAATCCAGACCTTATTATCTTTAAATTATTATGTAAAATATACAGAATCTAAAATCTAAAATGTAATTTCACATGAGACTGGCAAATAAGTATGTGTGTGTGTGCAGATATAGCTGTATGTATATATCGGGGAGTTGGATGTGACTGCGGTGGCAGTATTTAAAAGACAGAAATCAGGCCAGCATCAAAGTACTGTTTTACTAGACTGGCATTCATTAACAGCACACATTTCCAGTGGTAATTTTTTACACATTATTAATTATAATTACTGCATATTCAAATGGTTGTTAAGAACCATCTCATACATTAGCTGGGTGTATTCAATACCACAGAACCGATGCTGTGTAGTCAGCAGGGATGTCTGCAGTCAGGTTTGAGGATCAGTTTTGAGATCTCTTTGATGAGGTAAGCTGTGGCCAAAAAGTCATCTTTATTCCTTTTTTTTCTTATGTAGCCATGGCATTTTTAAGATACTTAAAACCTCCCCAAAGAAAGGGTGAATCTCATCTGCTTCCAATACTTATCATCTTATTTCCAGGAGCAGGACTTGTTCATTTTCCCAGGCATGTTTCCTGCCTGTTCTCCACCCACTGTTTGTATCTTGCAGAGTTTATGCCTTGTATGTGGTTTTTATTGTACCTTGTTTGTGCAATTGTATCACAAAAGTCTCCTTTTGCCTCTTGCATTTACATAGTAACTTTACATGTACAGGTAGCTGTGTTCAAGTGCTCAGACATTGTTGCTGGTTATGTCATTAGTAGCATCACAAAATGTACCATCTCACAAAGAGCTACACTGCTGCTGATTAGTCATTTTAGTGTACATATGTTTATAGAGTCCAGGCAAACTAATATCAAATATGCCCTCCTCAATCTGTTTTGACTTTATGGGTGCAATAGGCCTCTGCTTTGTCAGCAAGACTTCTATTTAAGCAACAAAAATATTTACTTCATAAGCTACTCCATAAGCTACATAGATATTTAAAATTCATGTGTCATAACTTCTACAGAAGTTACTTGGAAATAGTTGACTTCAGATGTGCTTTTAATAGTTGGCATAAGAGTCAGAGCATTGTTTATTAAGATGGCTTGTGTTCTTTATCTCCTTTGGATTTAAGTTCCTTGTTTACTCTCACATACAAGGGCTTCTCTGGCATGCTCCCAGTTGGAGAGGTTGATGAAAATCAGGACAGTTTACCATGGGATTGAAATAATGTTGACTTTTACTGTTTTACCTTATTTGACATGAATATTTATTTGCATTCTAGAGTTTTAGTATTGATAACTAGAAACAAAATATAATTTCATAAGCTGTAGACCAAGTCTGTATTATATGGTCCTGCATGTGATCTGGGATTTGTGTGCTTGTCTCTCAGACAGATTTGTTTAGTGCACAGAGCTCAGCATTTGCACTACAGAACCACAGAACCAACCCTCAGTCGAATTGACAGACATCATAAACACACTATGGTGCACACAGGCAAAGCAGTTTACGTTACCAGAGATTTGATGATTCTGTACGAAACTACTTCTTCCATTCTTGGACCAAGAGAAATTAAATGGTCTAACCCTCCCGTGAAGGCAGTACAGAATTGCTATAGTCCAAATATACCCCTCCAGCAGTGGGAATGCTACAATTCTTATTTTTATTGTGTCTGCTTGTGAGTAGCACCACTAAACTGTAGTAGCGCTGCCTTGTCTATGGGTAGTGTAACAGATCGTTAAAGGACTCCAGCGCCACAAGTGGGAAACACCTGGAGAAGGTCACACAAAGTCAATGCTGAAGAACGCACTTCACTTCTCTCTGACACTCTTACTCATTTTTCTTCCCTGTAACACTCATCATGAAAGTTCAAGTCATTCAGGACTTATGCAATAACTTCTGTACTTTCGCTCTAACCATGGAAGGTGAACTACAGGTAAAGTGAAAAAAAAAACCAAAGCAAAAAAGACATCAGCTGAAGATGTAAGGCTTTTTGTTGGAGGACTCAGAGTAACAGTCCCCTTTTTTGGTGGATTTCTCAAAACCTAAAATGATTAAAGAGTAGGTAACATTTCTCTGCAAAATTGATATTTATTTTTTTTAGGTCACTGCTGGAATATAAAAAGTACTGATTTTTTGATTAAACCATTTTCATTTTTTTCTTAATTAATATGGTTTCTCACCTTTTTTTTGTGTGAGGAAAGTGGGAAGAGATTAAAAAACATTTTGGGTTTAATTTTGAATGATTTAAAATACATTGCTGCTTTTAAACGCAGTTTTTGAAAGTGAAACTGAAGCAAGTCTATGATGGAATACTTCAGTAGCCTGGTGACAGCTTTGGCTTTTAGCATCTAGTCTGAGATACCCACCTAGGCATCCTTACAGTCAATGGAGATAAATTAGCCATTCAGCTTGTACTAAAACACACACAAAAAAGCAGAATAGATTGTGTTGGGAAAGCATTACTTATGACACTTCGTAATAAAGACCCTTACTGTTTACATTAATTTACACTAAAACTAACTTTTAGATGATTAATTCTAGATGTGGCTAATCCCATTCAAGGGGTTGACTCTGACAACAAGGAACATTTATAAGAAATAATATTTCATTGAAAAAATATAAACATTTTTTTAAAAAATTAAAGTCTGTTTCACTCATTTTTTGAACAGAATGAACTGTTGAAATGATTTAGTTCATTAGTGTATTTCAAGAATATCTAAACAGAATGTTGTCATCTAGATGTAGTCAGATATTCAGTATAAAAACAGAAAATTAATTTTCAAAACAGAATAAGCAGCAGAAAAGTAATCAAGTTATGTCTTCAAAGAATGTTACATTGTTATTTCTTACCTTTCAATATTACAATGAGCTGTTCATTTAATTTCCCTTTTACATCTCTACTAACATATCACAGAGAAATGAGGAGTGAAAGTGCTACGTCGATGGCTGTCATAAAAGCTGAATTTTATTCATTATATATATATCAGTACCTTTATTGTTCTGAATCTTGACTCATTACAAAAAACTAGGCTTGGGAAGAAATTGTTCCAATTGTTATAAAAACTCCGTGAATTTATGATTTTATGTGAATACTTAGGAATATTTTCTTCCACACACTATTTATTACAAATATCTTGAATATTATCTACTTTGTAAGTTAGCATCATCTTGTTGCTGTCAAGGAAATCAACCTCTTTGAAGATCTCAATGTTATGACAAAGTAACATTTAAATTCAGGCACTCTTCAGAGTCAATAGTAAAATAGTAATGGTTAAACGAAACAAAAAAAAAAAAGAAGAAATTATACCTTAATGGCATTGCTGTTGCTAGGAGATTCCAGATACTGTTTATGAGATGAAAGTGCCCCCTTTTTTTTTAATTAAAAAAATGATTAATGAATAAATAAACAACTAAAATGTCAACCTTTTAGTAAATATCTGTAGAAGCTTCAAACATATAATCTGATTAAGCAGCAGCAACAACAAAAAATCTTGAAAGAAAATTGATCACACAAAGGACAGGGGACAAAAAGTAGGCCATGCTTGCAGTTGTTCCTTTAACCCGCCAGGCTACACCTTCCCAGTGCTGCAAACAGCCGCCTTAATTAATATTGGTCACTGTGAGAAATGGGACATAGGGTTAGATGGACAATTTGTCCAATATAGTACATTGTTTATTACGGTCTTCTGTTTAGTCTGTGTGTAATTCAGAACTATAATTAATTTAGCTATCACCACCTAGCTCAGTGGATATAATAGGATTTTGTTATAACTTAGAAGCTGTCAAGGTTTCACAAAGAAGCTAAAAGGCAAAACATTGCTCAAGAAGACCTCCATGGCAAGCTTCAAGTTTTTCCACAAAACGGCTAGAAATTCTCAACTTTTTAAAATGTGTTCTTAAATGTAATATAATAAGATATCACAATGAGATTAATAGTGAAACTATTTTAATGTAAACTTTTATTTTCCAAATGTCCAGTCCAACTTAGTGTTAAAAAATATCAGCCTAACGATTTCAGTTTGGTAAAGGTGTAAAAAACTGAAACCAAAGATCTGTTACAAAACCATGTTAGGTCATCATAGTTATAGACACCTCCACCACTTACTTACATGAATGTTCCAGAACTTGGAGAATCTTAAAAATAGCCCATAAAAATTAAAAAAAGTTAAAAATTAAATATTGTTAAAAAATAAAAATTATTATTGTCAGGTGCCTTTGCTCCAAACTTTGGCACTTGCATCTGTTAGAATGAAAAGCAGAGAACAAACAAGCAAGCTTGACTGCTCCTGCAGGTTACAGATAGTTGAGGAAGAGCTGAGAATTTTTATCATTCACTCATACATGCTCATAGCCGTACCATTAAATCAGGGGAAGATATGTGATGTTTATTTTACTGACATTTGTAAAGTGTTTTGTGATCTTTGTATCTAGTTTAGGGCAATAATATGTATTTTATTGATACAGCACATAGGCAGTCTTAGGACTCTCTGAACAAGCTGTCTTGATATCAAAAACATCACAAGTGCACTGCTGCTAAAAGTTTAAACCTGGTAACCTTGCCCATCCATTGTGCTTCTGGAAACATACACACCCACAGATTTTATATGCCATATGTCCTTTTACAGATGCAGGTTCTGTAAGTGGAAAGAACAACTCCAGTTTAAGCAGCATTGTTTCTTGTAACTGTTTACAAGTCTTCAAAATTTGGTGGGTTTTTTTGAGGGTGTGTGTGTGGTGTGTGTTGGGTTGGGGTCAGGGGGCGGTACTTTTGTAACATATTAATATAAATGTTGATCCTAAAAGACCCAAAAGACTGTCTACAAATCCAAGTGAATTCTTTGTAAAATGGAGGAACTTAGTACTTTGCAGGATCAAACCAACACAGAACTATATGTGGTTGTTTGCATTTTTTTAGAATTTCTGCACAATGTGAAGAGGCCTGCAGGACTTTTTTGTCTTGGTGATACCATGTACAGTTCAGTCAGGAGTTTGAAAATTAAATCGAGAATAATTGCTAAACCTGTACTTTTCTGAGAAATGCATAATATATTTTGATCTTTATGTGTTTGGTTCATAAATTTTTAGTTCAGTATCTGTTTTCTGAACATCTGGTACTGTATTTGAGAAACTGGTGTTGGCCTACACTGTTTTATTTTTGGATTTCAGATATAAAAGTAATATATTCTAATATTGTTTAGACATGTGCCTTGTCCTATAATCCAAAGATAAACAAGTTGAAACAAAGATGGAAAATACTGCAAAATGTCTTCTTCACTTTCTCTCTTTATTCATTTAGCATAACTGAAAGCTAAACTGATACTGATCGTATGAAAAATGAACTAAAAATTAAATTACAGGGGTGAGTCTTTGGCTGGGTGGGCAGGAATTATTTTGAATGACATTCTTCTGCTTGTTGTGTCCTGTCTGTTAAGAAGACAAAGTGAGAAGGTATGTGATAGAAACAAAGTGAGAAAGAAGAGAAGACAGAGAGAAGGAGGAAGGGAGGGAAGGAAGGAAGGGAGGAAGGGAAACCAAAACAACAGCGATATCAAAAATAACTGTCTTTTAGAACAGGTATATTAATCTAATGAAATTTTAAATAAATGAATTGTGTTGCTCACCCATATGTAAAGCAACTGAGGAATAGTTTAGGCAGTAGAGTCTTTAGGTGAAAAATTGGATTGACGAATGGAATAATACTAGAAAAAACTAGTCTTCTGCCTATATTAATCTGTTGATTTCTTTGGTTGTTTGCTTTTCTCTTTTTGAGTTTTTTTTTTTTTTTTCCACATATATAAATACACTGTGTTCTATATTCACTGCCTTGGATAATGTGTGTGTGTGTGTGTGTGTGTATATATATAAAAATAAATAAATGTGTAGAAGTAATGTATTTTCAAATGACTTCTTAGTACCAATGTTGTCTGGGAATAATGTAAGTAGTGACATGTAAGTCATGACAATATGTATTTGCTAGCAATATAAGAATCCTGTCTGTTTATCTATGTAGAAAGCCTGTCTTCCTCTCAGTTTTATAACAGATGTATAAAAACTTTGATGCTTGTGGTTAAAATAAATATACAAATCACAAAGCTGAACATTATTCCACCAGATGTAATCAGAACAACTTTGCAATTATCGATAAACAAGTTAACAAAGGTTTATCACTTGCAAGAAACAAGTGGTATACCACATCTTAACATTATCAAGCTAGAATTTAAAATTACTTTGAATTTTGTTTAACATTTTGTAGCCCAGTGACATCCTGAAGACTTGGTCTTTATGATGAAGATGACTTTGGTGTAAGGAGATCCCATTCCCTTTCATGGTAGTGGATATCCCTGTACAAGTAAGAGGCATCTTACAGCTTACTTTGGTCCAGATCAGGAAGACAGCAAATGGCTTTAAGACTCAGGGGATGGATGTGCATTGAAAACCATGACCTAACCTAAAAAGCCTAAAAAAGGGAAAATTACTGAACTAGAACAGAACAGTGGAGGAATGTATTCAGCCTGAAAGAACATGGCAAAGATTTTTTCCTTTTTAAAAATCTTTCTTTTTTTTTTTTTTCATTAAACTTGTCTGAACCAGATGACTTGTTTAATAATGTTCAATTTAGAAAAGGACCTTGCTTTAAACTGTAATAAAATCAATCCTAAGAAATTAGAGGTGCTTTAGAATCTTTTATGTACATTGTACAAGGAAAACCTGGTTGTGTTTTTAGGTTTTGAAAAATTAAAGATCCCATCACAAAAATATTAACTAATTTTGATACACTAAATATAGGATTTGCACTAAAGACATTTAGGAGTCACTCAAGTGGGAAAGTTAAAAAACCCCAAACATTCATCTGTGAAAGTTGGTTTTAATCAAGAGGGCTGGGTTTTATTTTTGTGGTGGTCTAAATATCTAGTCTGCATTATTTTCAGTACAATATTCTGTATATCTTGTTGGATTCAAGATATAAATGAAGGTGGATTAATGAATGAGGGAAAGATCTTGTCACAGTGAAACTAATAAAGTTTTCCTATCTGAGGAAGAAAGCAACCCCGCACAGCAAGTCACCCCGTTCTCTTTTGTATCAAATCATACATATAGCTATGCTTATGTTTGTATGTATGTATTTATATACATATATATATATATATTCAAGCAGCTTATACATGTAAACTCATAGGAGTTACAAATGTCATGCAAATATATACAGGCTAATAAAATACAATAGCAAAAATAATAGTCCCTCAACTCCTCCTTAGGCTAAACCCTAATCGTCCAAAAGACTGTAATTTCTATAGGGAGATAAAATAGACATCAGTTCTATGACCATTGAATTTTAGTGGAGGCAGGTCTTTCTTGCTTTGCTTAGAAGTAAATACATGAGGTTAATTCCTGGCACATGAGGGACTTAAGGCTATCTCGGTTTTTTTCCTGGCAGTTTGATTCAGTTGCAAAAATATAAAAGACAGTATAGACAATCATAAGAGCTAAGCCAGTCCAAAGTAAGCTTATTTTTCTTAACAGTCACTACCCTTACTATTGGTAAGTCCAACAAATGGCAGTAACATTTAATCTGCAGTAATGAACAGATAGATAAGACATATGGTGGTCACGCTTGATGTTTGATCTTCATGGCAACACATAATCATTGGATGCTTACACACTGGATGTTTTAGATCTTCATCTTCAAAATACTCTGTCTGGGTATGAGCCATCTTAACTAAAATAGCACTTCTCTGCCAAGCAAGTTGCACCAAAACCAGAAATAGTCAGGGCTGATTCAGGTTAATGATGATACTTCTGCAGTTAAATCTGTTCATATGCAGACTGTACATTCCCACACTCTCTGCCCTCTAGGGTATAAAGGAAACTACATAGAGGAAAGGAGTTTTCTGCTTTCAGACCCTAATATTTTCAGCACAGACCCCACCAGATTGTTTTGTGCTGGCTTCTGAGTCATGAGAGGGGGGAATGCCCCTATTTGTCTCTGTGTTGTATTAACATTCAAGTGTTATCTTTGTGTTGTGTTAACGTTCCAGTGCAAATAAAGCTATTTCAGGTCAATGGACTTGATTCAACAACGGAGTGCTCTAGTTTTAGGTGACTCTAAGGAATGTAGCTGGATTGATTTCAGTGTACTGCAGTGGTTAGCTGAGATCGATATTGGCAACAGTAGTTGTAAGAAGGCAATATCCACAAATGATTTTCTTCACTGGCTAGTGCTGAACACAGACACATCTACTCCCAACTTCTACCAACTACCCACACAGACAGTATTGAATTTTTTTGTAGGACTGTGGCAAATGTTGCTCAGTAAAATTGTACAAGTACAAAAAGAGTTTGCCAGGTGATCTTTACCTGAAACATTGAAACGATAATTTACTATTATATTGTAAGAATTGACTGCATTACTGTAACTGAGGGTAACGCTTGGCTCTTCAGTTTCCAAAATAACCAGAGCCTACTTTGTCTTTTCATTTAACAATTGCTGAGAATTAAATAAAATTTTCAATTATTTTTAATTAACAGTCCACTCCACATAATAGTCTCTTCAAAATAATTGAAAGAAATGGCCTTTAAAAGGTCCTATTCTTCTAATGTAGTGAAAATTAAAAAAGGTGTTTAGCTGCAAAAATTAAAAATATAGCAGAATAGATGATGAAAATTTAGGCCTGTAACAGCGATACAGATACTCATCATTGTTGCCTCTTAATGCTATCTTCTCTAATTACCTCTGTGGATTCTTAAATGTATTTGTTTTGGGTTCCTTTCCCTTCTCCTTCCTGGATTAGAGGAATTTTGATTGCTTTTGCTAAGCTGATTCTTACAGTTCCTCATGGGCTGCTGATTAGTAGCACTCTGCAGAAGGCATTTTTGCAGCTGTAATCCAGAATGCTTGAGAAAAAGGAAACAGAATTAATAAAATACTGTTATTAATTTTAAAAAGTAATTAAAGGATCAAAGGTAGCAAATGAAAACTTTGTAATACTAGAAAATAATGTGTCATATCATATAATGCAGAGATATTTTTTTTATTATTAATAATAAATAAAATGCTGGGGCGCTTGGTCCTTGGGGCTGCTAAACTCCACTGCAGGAAAGATGAACCAAAGCACTGGCACTTGGCCTCATTTTTTTCAGTTATAAATTGCCCTGATTGCAGGCATCGGTGGAGCTGAAGAGATGTAGTGAAGCAAGATCTTATTGCCACTGTTTCTCAGGCCTGCCTGAACAGAAAATTTGCCTGTCAGAAAACGAGCTGCACAACTGCAGCTACATCAATGCATGACTTTTCAAAGTACACAGGACCTCAGTGTCACTTCAGCAGCTGTTCAGATTTGCTGTGTGATCTCATTGTCTGCAATTTCATAATAATCAAAGGCATTCAGTACCTGGCAGGATTAGCTCCCATGTTTTTTGTGCCAATGAGGAAGGTAAGATATTACAACAGGAAAAGAAGGAAAAGAATAGGAAGGACATTACTGTTAAAAGGTAAGGCAGGGAAGGCTTATAATGTGTACGATAGGCATTTTTAGTAGTTTCATTTGGTTTTGCTTACTTTGGGTGCTTGGGGCTTGCACTCACAAGAAAGCATCCATGATGAAAGTCAGATAACATTGCTTCCAGAAGTCCCCTGGAAATGGTATGTCACAGCCAGAAGCTCAGTGTGTTATGACTAGATCCGTTTAGGAAAGAAAATGTCAAAGAGGCTTCCATGAGAAAATGCCAATTTAACAACAAAATTAATTAACTCATAATTTTGATTCAGGTGGTATTTAATTCAGAGAAAATAGAAAGGTGTTTGAGGAGGAGACTTCTGAAACTTAAAATCCTATTTTGATATTTCACAATGAAAGTTTAAATATTCATTCCAAAATTATTTTACTTCCAGTTGTGGATAGAAACACACACACGAATGAAAAGAATACAAAAGATTACAAATGCAAAAAAACTTTCTGACTTGTTTCGGAAATGAAATATTAAAAATGTTGGGTTTTTTAACCTGAGCTGAGATTATTTAAATAAATATATACTTTGTTTTCATGAGATAGGCAACCAGTTTTGGCTATTACTTAGGCTGGTTCAATGCTTTTGCTTGTACCAAGAATATCCCCTTTTCTCTTAGTGTTCAGCATCATCTACTGAAGTGTCAAATCTGCTCTGATCTGCTATTTAAGTTTCAGCAAACTTTTTGATGCTGAGTTGTTGTCCTTTCTCAGGGTTGATAGTGAATTATTTGTCAAGTAGTCTTTATGTTCAGTAGGCCCAGTGTTTGCTGAAGCACATGGACCTAATCACGTATCTTGAGCTTCAGATCTGTTTTGCTGCACTTGCACACAAGGCCAAACAATACACCACTGATTACTGTAGTGCCTTTTGGAGGATTAAAAGACCCTCTGATAGCCCAGCGCAGCCATTAAATTTTAACCCTCGTTCTGATTAAACATACCTGAAACCAGGAACCAGAAGAGAGACACAAGTCAGTATGCTGTGCTACATGGTATTTGATGAACAACCAGATGACCCTCTAGACTATTCTGTTCAGCAGTAGAAATAAAAAGAGAAGTCCTAAAGGGAAGACTTGCATGGATGGCAGTTCAGGTCCTAAACACACATACAGACCAGTATAACACACAGTTACTGTGATTGCTCTGTTAATGGCAGATGCCACAGTTAGTCATAAGTCTTTGCCAGTGGAGAGTTTTCCAGTTTATGAAAGGTTAGAGTTTCCAAGATTCTCTGAAAGCCTGCAAAACCACTTTAGTATCCTTGGGAGACCCAATACAAGCGGGGGATTGATCCTCTTTTTCAGCACAAAAAATAATCCGATATCAAGATACCCATAGACACAGGCACATGGGCACGTATAAATCAGGAATTTCCTGAAAGTGTACAACAAGCCTGCCCTAGTCAACTAACAAAAAATATTTTATTTTAGAAAGTTTTGGATCATAACTTTTCTGTACTCCCTTAGTGTTTAGTGTTTGATCTTCAATTAGAAAGAAAACTGTATGGTGTCAGAGCTATGGATAAAAAAAATAGATATCTGTACCTATGAATGAAAAAGTGTAGGCACATTCGCCATTTTTGCCTATTCATAACTGTTATGACTCTTCTCCAAGTTTTCTAACCTTTTTATGTTAAAGAAAAAAACACCTCTGGTAAACATGTAAGCATGTTAACAGCTTTTCTTACAAGTGTATTCTGTATGATGCTCACTGTATGTAGGACTGAATAAAAGACACTATTGTTCCATGCTGTCACTTCAGTAGAACCTGAAGTACATTACTTGCTTTAATTACGAGTTGAGGTTGCAAGATTGAAAATTATTTTTGTTTTGGTTTTTGTTTTCTTCTTGTAATCTGTAAAGACTTTAACACATCTGACTCTTGTGAAATACTAGCTAATAATAGGGACTTGTTCTTGCCATATGCAGGGAGATAAGCCTTTCATAATATTTATCCAGAATGGCATACACAAATACACATTTTCCATTTCTTTCTGGACCTGCTGAACCAGAGATTAAGGACTCAGTACACCTAATGTGTGTCATTTTCCTCCCCATGTACTATAGTAAGATTTGCAAAATGGAGTAAATAACAGACTGGGACCATGTTGCTAGGTAACATAGCATCTATGCATATATCTGTTTCCTGTAGGATTGTGATCTAGCCCTCTTCTCCCTTCTTGGAAAGGGTGATGAGTGCCAAAATAGTCATCCAATATAATTCAACATTTTGTAGGTGTTTTTCAGGGGGGATATTTGTATTGTAAATCCAAAGGTATTCTGTATAGAACTCACCTCTAAGTGTTTAATTATACTTTCTTCTGTATACTTTTTTACATGCTAGTGTGTGGATGCATTTGCTTTATCTCATATGCATTGCAATGTATAGTTGTATAGCAAAATAAGTTTAAAAAAGTTAAGAAAATGCAAAGAAAATATTATTCACAAATTTAAAGTTAAAAAGCCTTAGCTTTCTGTGCAAACTCTAACAAGCAGACCTATAAAACATCCACTCATCAATGCAAGCATTGGAGGAGGGTTGAGGGAATAAAGATATTCCTTCTTATTAGCAAGTTACTGAAGTGTAAAGTATGCAATCCGATCAAAATTAAGCTGGGGATTTTTTATTAAAAAGTAGAGTGAGAAGGTAGGTAGAAAACAAGCAGAGATTAATCAAATGAGTCGGAGGAGTATTTACTTCCCCTAGGATGCTAATGAAAACCTAAATATAGATATCATACTACCTGGTGAGGCTGAAGTAAAGAAATGTGCAGATCATTTTAATAAAACTATTTATCTATCTAGTGCATCCTTATGTTTTCATTTTCCTGTGGTGACAACTACTAATTCAGGTAGATTTCAAGAAGGACATTTGACATTGTCATTAGCAAGGCTACTTTGCATAATATAGGCCACAGAACAGTAACTGTGATGCTCCAGCTTATAGCTCCAATTCTGTCTAGCAAAGCATACTCAGCTTAACCTTGGCAAGAGGAAAACAGAGAAAAAGTAAAGTCCCAAGATGAATTATATGGTTAAGACTTCTGACTGCTATCACTGTACATATCATCCACAAATCTCAGCCTAAGGCACTGCCAGGAGCCTTGGAAAAAAGTTTGCATTCTGTAAGAAGAAATAGGATAGCAATACACATAATTCTCCTGGCTGTAAATATATTTCTTATACTTATCAATTAAGATATGTGTATCAACATAATATCAGCTTGGCCTACCTAAGCTCACTCCAGAATTCTTAATAAGAGATAGATGATGTTAGCAAGGAAGGAAGGAAGAAAGGAATTTTGTTTTCTTTCAGGATTTGAGAGCCCTTTTTTTGGGCTATTTATACTTTTCACTCCCTCCTTTAGGTTGGACAGGAATAATCAAGTTCTTTTTCCTCTCAGGTTCCATAATGGATAATTTTCTTCTTCCTTTCTCCTTTTTGTTTAATCTCCCTCAAAAATCAGAAATCTGGCTTGCGGTCTTGACCATTGACCTTCGTGGGAAAAAAAAGAAAAGAAAGCACTGGAAGGTGAAAGGAGATTTATTACTTCTCACAAATAGAACATTTGCTAATGAAAACAAAGAAATGCTTTCATTAGCAGGATTTCCCTTTCTTTCCATTTCTCCTTTTCTTTCCCTATTTCCTCACACTGTTCTCTTTGGCCTGAAGACTACAACTGCAAAAAATGAAATAGCAAATAAACCCTCTCCAACAAAGATTCTGTCCTCTCTTAAAACACCTTAATCCCATTAGCACCATCACTTCTCTGAAACCTTCCACTGAAGACTGTGTAACACCACCACCTCAAAAAATCCTCTGCTAAGTGTTCATCTTTTCCACAGAGAAATTCTAATGCACAGGTTAACCTGAAGTCCATCTATTCATTTGCTTTTCACTTTATGAGAGTGAAAGGGTATCCAATGGGGTCATAGTCTGAACAGGAGGAAGAATCTGAGAACTTCACACTTATGTGTGGTTATGCTTATGGCATCTCTTAATGTTTTTATTCACGTATTTAATAAAAACCACTGCACATATTTTAGGTTAGTCAGATTTCATAATATCTTTTTTTTTCTCCTGAAAACCACACAATTAGAAATTTTAGACAAAGCATTAAGCGAACAGAAAAGCAGTCAGAAAAATATAACTTTTTTTTAATATGATGAGAAGCAACTAATTTGTTATCAGTTTACCTGACAATTATTTTGAAAGCCAGCAAATTGTTCCATATGAATAACAAAATCAAAACTTTATCTTTTTTACACCAGGCAATTTATTTATTGATTTATATATGCATAACATTAATGTCTTACTTCTTCAAATAATATGAAAGTCTTTTAAGAAATATGTTGTGTAGCACTTCAAAAGTAAATTCGAAAGAACACAGCATATACCAAGATTTATCTCACACCTGTACACCTTTAAAAGTATGTTTTGGTTATTATTCTCCATGCTTACATAAAACAGCATCAGGAGAGTTATGTAATAACACTTAATTTTTCAAGTGTTAGGTAAACAAAAAAAAAAAAAAGAAGAGGAGAGAGAACTAACCTTGCAATAGATATTCAAATAATCCCCTACACAGTTAAATTTTAAGAACTGAATAACCATGTATCATTTTAAATTACTTACTAGTTTGTGTAATGCCTGAAAACAAAGCTTCACAAGTGTCTTTAAAAACAATCGTTTCAAAACCGAAACTGCTTTCCTTTCCTTCTAAACAGAACACACATCTTTCATAGAAAATTAAAACATTTACATCATACAGAGCAACAGGCAGATTTGAAATACAAAGTACAATTCATATTCAAGGTTAGTTTGTGACTGAATGTTGGAAATTATTCCACATATAAACCTAAAAAATATGACTAATAACATTGCAGTCCATGTTTCCTCTGAAAATGGTCTGTGCTTATTGCTCAGCATGAAACATAGCATTATTTTTTCCTCATATGCATTTGACAAAAGCATATCATGTAAACAATTTTTCCATCGTATCTATTTCAGATTCTGACATAAACTCAGGCAAAAAGGAAGCCAAAGTCAGCTGTATATGAGCAAAATGAATATATATGTACAGAGCAGTTTTGTTTGTTTGCTTATTTGTTTTTTTTGTCTTAATAAAAAGAACAATGAATCATTTTAGTCTTGCATAAGACTAAATACTTGTCAATTTGGCAACTGTCTTCCATTTTGGGTAGTTGTTTCTAAGGTGAGAGTTGAGGTTATTGAAAGAATCACTAAAAAGGAGAATCTTCATCCTGGAGGGATGATGCATAAAATTCTCTTTGCTTATTTCCAGATACCTAACTATTGAGATTTACTGTTTCTGCTCTTCCTAATTTTATATTTTCCAGCAATATCAGGCAATTGGAATTATTTTTTAAATTACTTTAGGTGTTAATCTAAATCATCAAAAATATAATGTAGTTTTTGTAGAGATACCCGAACCTAGTTCCAGTATTTTTTGTATGGTATATATCAAGTCATGTAAAGGAAAAAAAATCAGGTTATTCTCACCTTTTCCACTGTGCTTAGAGATTAATACTGTAACTGGTTTCTGGTTTAAACATCTGTTTTCATCTGCAGACCCATTCTAATGTGGGATGTAAATTTGAAGAAAAATTTGTAAGAGGTTTTATTCATATTAGAAAACTCTATCAGACAGTGATTGATACAACGGAAAAAATGCAGCTTCCTAGCATCTATTCCTAAACCAAAAGTATACTTTCCTGACATTTGCAATTTCAGGATTAGTTTGCATAGAATAGCAATTGGCTTATTAAAAGCATGTATGTTGAATGTTTTGCTGCCCTCAGCAGGACACCATATAATTTTGCATTTTATTTGCCAAACGCCTAGTTAAATGGACTCACAGCCATATTCCCTGCAATACATCAGCTATAATGAACAGTTCAGTGATTGATGTCACATGATATATGTACAACTGCTATCAGCTCAAATTGTTTTAACAGAAATTAGGAGAGGTTCAGTGATCAAAGACCTACAAAAATATGGAGTAAAACCAAGCTTCCTGAGAATGTGTAAGGCAAATTTTTTAAAATCTATTGATGCAGACTCAGAGAAAAAGTGATAATTCATTCATAGATTAAAACAATAAACATATTATCAAGCTTTCTTTGTGCAGACACGTCTTTTTGCAGTGGAACTGCGATGTAAAGCTCACTGTTTTATCATCAATGTTTACAACTCTGATCATTCTGTAAACAGAAGAGAAAAACATCAGCTTGTTAGCAAAAAAATGTTCAGCTGGTGGCAGAAGCATCTCTCTAATCAAAGCAGAGGGAAAAGTTCATTGACATTAAGACAATACTTTAGAGAATATATAGCTACAGTACTATAACATTCCCTGTGGCAATGAATTATATAGACATTGGCACATAAATATCTTTGTGGTTGATTGTTACCTGTGGCCTTTTCTTCAAGTTTATGTATTTTACAAGTTTCAGTGATTGGGAATCCATTGCTTCTATTTTAATATGGCCAGTGAATCCAGTGGTATTCCTTAATCCCTGAATTACCTCATATTTAACAAGGCAAACAGAAATTGTTATCGGTTATAGACTTATTTTTAAAAAATCTTCACTGATACCCAGATTTTTTCTATAACAAATGTGCTGTTATTTAACAAAGTTTATAAAGCAATAATCTTAATAAATTTTTGCAGGAATAAATTTTTTAACTTCAGTTTGAAATATAAAAGAGATAAAAGCAAATACATATCTCTAGGCACATCATTGATCATTAATGGACAACATGAAATTCAACAGTAAATGATAGACACTCTTTCTCCTTACCTTTTTTTCAACTGAAATAAAACCTTTGCATGGGAATTGACAGATTATCTAACAAATTCTCTAGTCTGAGAAACTGGGAACAAGCCTTCAAGGTACACCAGGTATCATATTTGCCCCACAGTAGACAGAACCTAAAATAAATGTTCTAATATTAGATGGATCAGCCTCCAAAAATTTTCATCATATATAGTCCCTATGATATTACTAAAATTAGAATAAAAAGTAAGACTTCATAATAATTTTGCTGTAACTGCACAGTATGCAAAAGAAAAAAACCCTTAAGATTAAATCCTCAGATATCTCCAAACAGCTAATTTTTAAAAGATATAACATCTTTTCCATCCAAATCTATCTCCAAGAAGCTTATATATCTAAAGTGCTAACTTTGGTAGCATTTCCAGACTTGCATACTTCACACTACACTAATACTTCACCATCTAAGAAATATATTTCTAATCTAGGACAACAAAGATTCATGATCTTCAGAAGTGCTTCAAAGAGACTCTAGAATGGAGAGGCCCAGGTTTTGTCAGTCTCTGAGTCTAGTTCTGACTTTTAAAATATCACAAGGGTTGTATACAGTAACTTTGGATACGCTACCTGAACAGAATAAGGGCAGTATAAGTCATCACACAGGAGCTCTAAATCATCATAAATGGTTCCTTTGCATTCATCTTTCCACCTAGTGTAGAGAGGCATCTAGAAGAAAAAGGGACAGCCAGTGTGTGGAGAACACTGTTAAATCCCTGGAAAGAGAGGTCAGAAACCTTGCCAACAAAACCCAATACTTTCCAACTGTTGCCTCTGTGAATCACATATTTAAGAATTATCCTTGAAATCCACATTCATCACAGAAACTTCACAAACTTCACTCACATCAACAAAAGGAATTTGGCACACCAAAATCAAAATAACAAAATCACAACACTGAACAAGAATGGAAAATTTACACATAATCCACCCCCCATCTCTTCACCACATTTGCAACAAAATTTCCCCACGATCATTTTGCTCTTCACTGTCCAGCTATATTTTGTCCATGTTTTACCCGTTACCTTCCCAGTTACTATCTTTATCCTAAATTTCTCATGTCCCCTTTGGGATGCCAAAAAACACCATGGTGATTTGGCACGGCTGGACACCAGTTGCCCACCAAAGCTGCCCTGTCACTCCCCTCTTCAGCAGGACAGGGGAGAGAAAATAGGATATAAAGCTTGTGGGTTGAGATAAGGACAGGGAGGTCACTCAGCAATTACTGTCATGGGCAAAACAGACCTGACTTGGGGAAATCAGTTTAATTTATTACTATTCAACTCAGTGTAGGATAATAAAAAATAAACCCAAAATTTAAAAACATCTTCCCCCAACCCCTCCTTCCTCCTCTGGGCTCAACTTCACTCCCAAATTCTCTACCTGGCACAGGGGAATGGGGGTTATGGTCACGTCATCACACATTGTCTCTGCTGCTCCTCCCTCCTCACAGGGAGGGCTCTTCACTCTCTTCCCCTGCTCCAGCATGGGGTCCCTCCCATGGGAGACAGCTCTCCACAAACTTCTCTAATGTGAGTTCTTCCCACGGGCTGCAGTTCTTCACACACTGCTCCAGTGTGGGTCCAGTTCTTTTATTCAAAGTTTTAAGATGAATACAGTGGCAAGTGTACTTTCTAGTCAAATTCACTTTATAAATTGTTTTATAACACTTTTTGTTTGTTTGTTTTGGCATTTTAGCTTGGCTTTGATAGCTTTTTTGTTTGTTTGTTTGTTTAATTTGGGTTTTTGTTTGTTTGGTTTTTGTTTGGTTTTCCACCATGCCTTAATATTTGCAATATTGTGTCACTGTATCATTTCCAAAAGGTGCCAGAATGTTGTATACTATCTTCTACCAGCCTGCCTGGATCAACATAACATTTAACAACATGCACTTCCTCCCACTGTGCCTTTTGTTCAGCTTCAAGGACTTATTTTAAAAAGTGACTAGAAATACAGTAATACTAATTCAAACACTTATATGGTCCACAACTTTCTTGCTGGCCGTGAAACAAGAGTGACAGTTAGCATTAGTGTACAGTAAACTTGAAAGCTCTGCAGCAAAAATTGACACCTGACATTTCAGACTAGGTAGAAAGACATCGATGATCCAATAATCATCAGAAGAAAAATGTGCTTGTTACCACTGGCCTGGACTTTCCTCTTATTGATCATGTAGACAAAAAAAAAAAAGTATGTTATCTTTTAGTTACCTTTGATAAACATCCCTGAAACATTTCTTATGGTTCATGGTTAACTATTGACTTCTCATGCTCCTGTTAAGCAACGTAATGAAGAATTTCTGAGCACATAACAGCATAGCAAGTGTATCTGACTATAAGAGTAAAAGATAAATACGCATCCCAAGACAATTCCCCCCCATATAATTATCATAACATTACGTAGGAGTAGTAATTTGGTAATTTCTCTGTAAAATGTTTGTGTTTCTTTCTGCTTTGTAATTTACCACTTAAAAAAAAAATCATGGAATAAATCTGACCACAACTTGTCAATTGAGTTTAAAAAACATCTTGCCCATTAATAAATTATATTAACTATACAATGTAGATTTTTACTGCACTACTATTGTACTTGGATAGGTAATAACACATCTGGAGCGTCTACCAGCAATTTCAAAGACAAGTTAGGCTTCTGAATGGGGTCCATTTCTTATCCATTGGATAAAAAGATCCAAATAAGATTTATGTATAAAAATGCAGGTGCTGCAACGCCTAATTTTTAGATACCTGGCCAACAAAGTTGAAAACAGAGCCATCAATAACATATCCACATTTTATAATGCATAGAGACTTACTCAGAGTGATGCCTTTCAGAAAGAGGTTTTAGACAGTGTAGTATTGTGGGTGCTTTGAATAAAACAATTATTTGCATGTAAATATTCCTGAAATAAGGACACAGTGTAAAGTTGTAGAACTCAGTAGGAAAGGATGCTGGATGATTTCCTTCATTCATCTTTCAAAGATTAGTTTATCCCTTTAAGGTTGATTTATTCTATTTATTTATTTATTTGAATGGATGGATGGGATCTTTTAGTAGAGAGTAGAAAAAGAATAATATGGGCTTGGTCTTTTTAGATATATCTTGGGACACCAATGCAGGCAGCTGAGAACCCAGTGGTGTGTTCTTAAAGTCTGCAGAAAAGAATATAAACCAGCACCCATCTGTCACATTGAAAAGTTCACAGACCTGTAACGAGCATATATTATATATTGCACAATGCCAAGTGTGAGTTCTTTTCTCTACTTCCAAAATGGTTTGGATATTCTGTTTTGAAATGGAGATGGGATTAAAAACATGAAAGGTTCTTTGACACACTGACTGAGTGCCAGGACTTCTGCTTCCAGACTACTGAAATGTGCTCAAATGTCTGTGTTCTGCTCATATACTATGAGCATGTACTACTTCTGCCATATACACCTCCTATATACAGAAGTTAGGAAAACATAAATTTATATGGCAGATGAGTATGGGTTTTTTCAGATTACAGTTTTTGATTTAACACCTTGTTGTTTCTGAAATTCGTGTTCCTGTTTAAGATATTTTCTGTGTAGTCATTTAAGTTTTATATTTTTCTATTTTTGGTCTTCTTAATAATAAAGTACTGCCTCCAAACCAAATCTTGTCAAACAATTCAACATTTTATTAGTTTTATAGGAAACTTTTTCTCTTTTCTCTGAAGGATAACTATTGTTTAGGAATGAATATGGGGATGAGAAGAAAGATAGAAAGTAGAGAATAAGGTAAAATGATATAAAATACAGTAGAAGACAATGCAATACAGTGTAATAAAATATAAATTAAGGCTTTTGCTTGTGTAGGAACCTGCACCAACGATCAAAGAAACATCACAACTTCTCATCAGCATGTTTCCAGCTTTCTAGACAGCAGCATTGTTCTAACAATCTTCCTTCTCAAGCATATTAGCCAGTGTTCCTATTATCTACTGCTAGTATTTTGTGCCTAAAAAAGTGTCTGGATTTAATCGTGTGATTGTGTGCCATTTCAGATGCCCTACTTCTGAGGGAGGTTGGCATTTTTGATACAGTCTCCATGGAGGCCTGAAAACATCAGGCAATGGAAAGCAGGAAGCAATGCAAGAGCTTGTTTCACGTGCATATGGGCCACGCTTGGCACTGGCCCACTTACACTGAGCATTGAAGATATTACATACTGGAAAAGGTTATGTTGGGATCTTTAGCTATTTTCAGGTACCTTTAGCTCTTGGTTAATTTAAATAGAGATATTTTTGTGGTTAAGGGAGTTCTTCGCCAAGACTACTTTTTGTGTTGCTACTTTATTATCCCATGAGAAATTAAATCAGAATGCCGCGATGCCCAAAGCCTAGATGGTGACGGGAGGTGCATGTGTAAATAGGTAATAAATAGGAAGTGCAGATGGTGAATTCGGGCCCTTATCCCAAACTGTGACTCAGACAAAAGGGATTAAATTGCATTCTATGTCCCTAGACATGGAAAAAGCAACTGAAATTTTGATAATGAATTGGACTGAGTTACTTGGTTCAGCTGATTTTGGACAATATGAATAGGGCTTTAAAAATAGTGATACATGGACCTGTAAAGACTTATGAAGTATATAAAAGGAGCCTGTAAAAGGCAAGTTTAAAAAAATAATAAAATCTACCTGTCAGTTGGCTTAAATTCTTTATAAAAGATCCAGTCAGAATTCTATAGGAATCTGTAGACTGAAGGAGACTGAAGCCACTGTTGCAGAGGAACATAGATGTAATCATTAACATCAGTTATAAGAAATGGACAATAAAGTAAAGTAAGAAACAGAAATATTTTTAATTACTATGGAAATTATGAACTTTTTTGGAGTCAAACATAATTACCACCGATTAGGATTTTTTATTATAACTTTTGTATGCTAGACGAACTAAGGACCATTTTTTGACTTTCCATGCACGTGATGTGATGACACTGCTTTTACACCAAAAAAAGCAGCAGTTATTAATAGCTTAATCAAGCAGTATAATCCAAGACTAACAGATATTCACATTTTAAAGCTCTTTTGCCCCTTTAGAACTTCTTAAAGCATCTTGATGAGTAACATTGAATCTTTTTTTATCATAGCTAATGATGTCCATTAAATTCAAGTTATAACAACCTGCACTTAAAGTATTGAAATGACAACAACCTGCACCTAAAGTAATGAAATCAGAAATAACATTGGTACATATTTCCTCCATCAAAATAAAAGCTCAATCCTTCAAAAGAAAGACATCAGTGACTTTTACCAAGTGCTTTAGCAAAACATAGAATATCAACCTGAGAAATCTGCATCCTGTTAAAAACAATGGGAATTAGATGCCCAAAAGCATTGTGAATCTGTGCAGTAGTTTTGAAGCTTCGCAGAAATGTTTTAATGAGGCAAAAATCAACAGAAAAGCACTTAATGGAAGTTATCCTAGAACAACAGAATATTAAGGTAACAAAGAACAACAGTATATTTAGCGCTGGCTCCAAAGATCAATTCTTATCAAAGCTCAACCTGAATGGAAACATGTAGTAATAGGTTCTCTAACAACTTCTTCTAAAGACCACTAAAGATAATTTTTCCAATCTGTTTCAGAACTGAGGTTTTCTTACTGAGTACACTCTACTGGCAGCTTACTGCCTTTTAAATTAAGGCTCTACTGAGCCACATGTGAGAAAATTTGCTGTGACTCAGAATGCATAGGAGGATATATTCTGAGTACCTCTGCCAGCCAAAGCTGTAAGAGTATCCCAGAAGGAAAAATGTAACCACTCTGGTAGCAGTTGATGTTCATATTGAGGATTTTAAATATTCTCTGCAAAAGGGATCAAAAATGCACAGCCAATGAATAATTAAAAACTAAAATAGAAATATTCTCCACAGAATGAAAAAAAAAAAATCAAAGATATACATTTAAACTACATTCTGAAAACAACACAGATCCTGGAGCAGTAGTGACAACGGCTGCCACTGCGATGTACCAGTTAATACACTATTTATTCTGAGCTGAAGTGAGTTTTCTCAGAAATGGCTCCATGATGTCAGGAAGCAAAATGGCATATGCTGGTATACCAAAGAAATGTATCAGAAAAATAGTTACAAATCTTTAGGAAGGAATAGCATCATTTAAATGCATAATAAGTATTGTTTCTTCAGTCAGTAGACGCTAATCCTGTTAATTCCTTGGAAAGAAATCCTTGTGGATGTAAAAATGTACATAGGCTCAAAAATACCATCTTGGACCAAAAAAATTCCAACATTGAGGGAGACAAAATGTGCAAAACAAAATCCAGCTCAAGAAATCCTCTTAATTGAAAATGACAGAGAATGGAAGATTAGGGAGAATATCACATACACTTTTGCTGTTCCTGCCTTTCCTTAAGGGCCTGTCTATTGCTCCTGCTATGTGACCTGTATTGTGGTCACCTTGGTAGCATTCTCTACCCTGTTCTTACAGCTTGTGTGGCAATGCAATCCACAAGTAAAAGAAAATCAGCCCCCTCAAAAAGAAGCAACTTACAAATATTACATCTATATCCTCTCTAAAAAATGTTCCCTTCATCATTTTTCCAAATCTATCTTTTGATGTAAAATGCAAAAGAATCATCAGACTCCTACATGAAGTGAATTGTAGACAAGACAATACCTTGGCTGCACCCTACTGTCACAAAGTAGCAGAATATCTTTGTAGCCTTAATATGCAGAGATTAATTTTTTAAATAGAAACATACCTTTTACAGCACAAGATGACAAAAAGAAAGCAGACACTCTGTTGCTGCAAGTGGAAGCAAAGCTTTGTGTTTCATTCCTACTTCAGTATCTCTGGTTTGTTCCTGATGAGTTAATGTTTGTTGTCAATATGTCTAAGAAGAAAAAATAAATAGCAAACCCATGGACCTTGGGAAAATAATCTGTGACTTCAAAGTAAAAGAGGTCAGTCAATACATTTTACCAAGGTCTTTGTGTTATTTTCAAAGGATGTAATAGTTATTTAGGATGTTTTGATCAATATATTTGACACACTGAGAATTTCAAATCATATCAGCAATCTATGAGTCTCCAAAAAGATTTCTGATCTTTTTCTTTTACTTAAGATTAGCCCCTAACATCCCTCCTAAATGTCACAAAGATTTTCAGTATTTTTGTAGTGATAGCTGTTTTGTATTTTCATTCCTTTGAGAATTTCATACTCAGCAGTATGACTGTTTTCTGCTCAAGTCCATGAGGGCTGTTAGTTTTTAGTTATATATTACCCACGGGTATGATTAGTCCTTTCCAGAAACATGAATATTCTACTAAAGAAATTATTTGCTAAAGTTCAAATGTAACAGAAAAAAGGAGGAGGAAATAAGTGCAAGAATAATCCCACATGTAAATTTGAGTGACAATTGGGGTTCATTTTGTTCTTTTCTTCATATATACTTTTTTTATTTTTTCCTCATTTTTCTGCACACATACAGGAACATATACACACACAGACATTCTTTTACATTAAATTTCTCCTGTCTTTTTTAACTTAGATGTTTCTGTTTATTTACACAACATTGTTAGGATATTCTGAAAGCTTGTCCACATATGTGAGTGCATATCCAGAGATATATACATGCACATATACATTAACAGCTTAATCAAATTACATACAATTTCAGTGCCATTTCAGTTATCCTAGATCTTCTTGCCACTCTAAAGGATATAACTTTCGCTTAAAGCCTATGTCAGCAAGATGTAACACAAGTCAACAGGTATATTTCCTATGCTAACACATCTAAAGGGTGCTACAACAAGGCTTTACAAATCAGATTCTACTGTCTGTGCTATAGCTCCTTCTTCCACAGGCCACACCACTCCTCCTCCACCCAATCCACCCTCACCACCATCCTCAGGGCTATTTAACCACTTAGTGGGAATGAGCTACAGCTGCACATCATCCAGGTCAATCAACCCACTGCCTCTGAAGCAAGGCCACAGCTGCATGTTGTCAATGCTAATCAACCCACCGCCTTCATTCCTCTACAAAAGGGTACTAAGTGCTTATAGGTGATTTCTTCCCTTGATCTCTGTGGACTGTAATGGGAGGTCAAGTAAGTAGTTCACATAAAGATATTCTCACTGTAGACACACAAAGTCAGGGCAAGCTGAGTCCCACCTAGATGACTAATCATAGGTGTCTAAAGTTATTTTACATGCTCAAAGTTGTTCCACCTTTGTTTAGTTATCATTTCAGAAGAGTATGGATCTCCTTTGTTTCCTGTGTCATACCTATCAATCCTAAACAGGTACCTTAGAAGCTTAATAATATCTCAAGCAGTTTAGGATGTAGGTAATTTTAAAAATGAATCACATCCCTAAAGTCTTTCTTCATTTAATAGAGATTATGTCAATCAAAAAGAAAAGGAATGAGATGTACAGATATCCATTCTTTCTCTAAAGTTTGCTTGTTCCTTTCATGCTTTTAAAATTCTGTGATCCTTCAGGCAGCAGAACAGTGTGAGTACATAAAAGAAAAAAAAAGTCCTATTCTTGATTTTATGTTTCCAACTTAAGCATCTAAGAATTAGATGTCTGATTCTTTGGTAGGCACTACATGATTCCTTATAGGCAATGAGGAAAGCAGGCATCTCTTGGGAGAGGCTTTTAATCTTTCATAAGTAGATAGAATGAGATGAGCTGTGTTCTGAAGATGTCTATTTCTATTCACTATACAGAGAGCTTACGATAACTAGCTCAGGCTTAAACAGGTAATTTTATAGTTCTAAATTTATGACAGACTAAATTTTTTCTTTGCTTACATTCTTCTTTTCCCAGGTTTCCACTGTATGGATGCAGAACTATCAAGGCTACCTAAGCTTTCTTCACTGGTGAACAGGACTTGTCAGTTCCAAAGGAGTAAAAGACATTGAGGTATGGTTTAGATTATCCAGAATGTGCAAGATTTCTTTCACATATTATTTCTGCAGGGAAAAAATCAGGCTGAAATAAAATTTATAAAAAATGAAAAAGCTTTGAATTTAATAAATATACCAAGACTGGATTACCTTTCAATTGCTTCTTCAGTCACACACCAATCTCCATAATATTGAAACATCAGGCTTGCTTGTAGAGCAACACTACAGAATTTTCCATTTTCTTATTTTTATGTTGTCTTCCTTTGTTTTTAGTAAAGTAGAAAGTACATACCTCTTCTACCCAGAAATCAGTAAAACTACAAAGTTAATTTAAAAAATCCTACTATAACTTTCATTGTTTTTCTTCATAGATAACTACAGTGGTAATCTGTTCATCTCTTATACTTGTCTGATACATTGGAAATATTGCTGCAGTAATAATGAAAAAAAGATAAATTCTTCTGCAGCAGGCAGAAGAAAATTATTACCACAGAAGTCTCCTTTAAAATCCTATGAACAAAAATTCAGCAAAAGACAGCTGCTTGTTCATGTGCAAAGAAAATAAGTCCTGTTGGAGCAAATTTAGAAGAATTTATGTAAATGAAGTACCGCTAGTAGGATATTAGGTAATAAAAAACCAAATAGATTGGAAAAAGGACAGTGATGGACACAAAAAGAATCACATCAGATAATTCTGAGAGTTTACCTGACTCCATACACAGATCAGCTATGAAGAACAGGAATGATTACTTCAGAACTCAATGAAAAATCATCTAAGGTCTCTTCTACAAATGCATTTTCCTGGACTCTCCCTCATCAAGGCTAGAAAATCAAATAAGTATACAGTAGTTTTCTAAATACTTTTTTTTCTTTTATTTCCCTTGGACCCCACAATGGACAGAAAATTTTCCAATATGAGCAATATCAACAGCTCACGTATCAGTAAAACAAGTGTTGTCTCATTGGGGTTTATCTGCAAAACAGTAATTGGCTCAGAAAACTACTTTACAGGATTATTTTTTTTTCTGACTTTTTTTCTTTTAAAGAAAAGGTTGTCAGATATCAACAGGAATAAAACAAAAATGTCACTCTTCAGGACAGATAGAAAGAATGAACAGAACCATCAAACTATGAAAGTAAAATGCTGTCTGTTAAATGGAATAGACCAAAAGAGCCACAATCTATTATTCCTTGTAGCAATGAGACTTCCACATCATAATACAGCAATCATACACTTTTCAAAGTAATAATATTAGGAAAATGAAAATTGTAGGATGATTCTTGTGGGAATAGTAGTGGGAAACTACTCTTTAATGTGCTTGAAGATATTACAATGACTTCTTCATTAAAAGATTGTAGGAATACCTGTAAGAAGTGCATTGGATTAAAAAAAAAAAAACAACCCACATTAAAAATCAAAAGGCTAAACCAAAATACACTTTGTGTGTACACACACACACATATATGTATTGGGTCTGGCTGATAAGGAGTTGCTTTACCGCATAGCAGCCCTCACAGTGCTGTGCTTGTATGGGTAGCTGGAAAGGTGGTGATAACGCACCAGTGCTTGACTACTGCTGAGCCGTGCTCACACAGCATCTGGCCTGTCTGTCCAACATTCCCCCCTCACCAATAGGCTGGGGGTGGGCAAGATCTTGGAAGGGGACAGAGCCAGGACAGCTGACCCAAAGTGACCAAAGGGATATTACACACTATATGGTATCTGCTCTGAAATATAAACTAAAAGAAAGGAGGAGGAATAAGGGGGCGGGGGGGGGGGGGGACACACGACGACATGACACATTCATTATTTACAACATTTGTCTTCCAGAGCAACCACTATGTGTACTGAAGCCCTGCTTCCTGGGAAGTGGCTGAACATTACCTGCTGATGAGAAGTAGAGAATAACATCTTTTTTTTTTCTTTGCTTCCATGTGCAGCCTTTGATTACTTTTTTTTTTTTTTTTATTAAACTGCTTTTATCTTGACCCAGGATTTTTTTCCATCTTACTTTCTCCCACCCTGTCCTGCTGAGGAGGGGAGTGATAGAGTGGCTTGGTAAGTGGTCATCTGTTGTCCAGTCAAGGTCAAACAGCCAAAATATATAATAACCTCTTTTAACTACAAGCATAAAAACCCTAATAACCTCTTTTTACGCTATTCCCAAGATTATTTGCACATAAAATCTGGAGATTTTTCAAACAAAAGAAAGGTAAATAAACTGTGCAATCTAATAGAAGCAGCCTAAAGGTAGAAGCCATGCAATACAACATAAGATTGATCTTTCATTTTCTGTACCTATGTGTTTTATTTGTCAGTGAATATTGACAAATATGACATATTAGTTTAAAATAGAGTCAAGATAGTAAGGAAGGTGATATTTACTTTTTGGTGAAAGTTAATTATAAACAATATTAATAGCTGCAATGAAAGCTGCCTGCTATTTCATGTCTATAAATCTGCAATGAAACAAGCCTTTAAACTTATCAGTCTAAATAAAATATATATTTAATGCATAAACAACTGTATTTGTTGTTTGTAAGAAAACTAAAATCTCTTCATGCTAGAATAAAGCCAAAGTAAAGCATTTTATCTGTTGAAACTCCATTTTACTTAAATGAGAAAATCACATACTGGATTCCTTCTCTTTCTTCACATTCTCTTTTAATGGACAATAATCTTGAAACAAAAAGACGCAGATCTGATCAGGACCTTGATTACTGTTATGAATTCTGTAAAGAGTTGTACAACAACGTAAAATGAGAATGACTGATACAGTAATATGAGACACCACAGATTCAGAATTTAGCCAGTAAAGTAGCAACTAAGCAAACAGAAGGCAGTTCTACCTGAATTCATCCATGAGAAATTGACTATATTGAATATATTTAAATATAGTCAATAGGATGCTAATAATTTTGCAATTTAGAAGCCAGAACTAACAACAAAAATCTGAGCACAGGCAAATGGGTACTGAACATTCTGAAAACTGCAGGAATTCTAAAGACCAGAGGTTTGTGCCTTACGATTCTTACCAGATTGGCCTGAGGTTATGAACAAGAAACTGCTTAAATAATCTCTTCTACATTGCTTTGTTACTCTGTTTCATTTAAGATGGAAATAAATCAGTGTATCTCATATAACTGAAATATTACTGGATCTTGTTTATAGCCCCCTTATTGTTTTTTTGTTCAATTTTTGAGATAGGTTATGTTTTTTTTATGCTTTGAGTCAAGAAATGGATCATTTAAGTTAGATGTTGTAATTCCTAAAAAAACCCAAACCACCAACCACCAAAACCAAATAATTCATATCAGTTACTTTTAGATAGCTAAAAAGAGAAAGAGTTTTTACAAAGACCAATTTCTCTGAGTTATTTTGGATAACGATTTTAGGATGGAATTATTTCTTCATTGAAAACACTGATTTTATCTTTTGCTTAGAAGGATAACTAGCCTTCACTTAGCACTTGAGCATGTGAGATGCATGACCCTTTGTAATCTGCAGGCACCTGGGTTGCCTTGATAGTCCATGAAGTTTGACTAATTCAAAGCATAAGCCAAGAAGTCTGACTGCTCAATGAAGCACTACCTAGAGCTAGGCAAAAGAAATGTTCAATATTGACGAGTGTCCTTCAGTAGGCACTGAAGTGAACGTGTGAATTTATCAAGGGTAGCCAGCAGTGGTATCCATCAGTTATACAACAGAAAGCTGCTAGGGGACTGTGGTCTGAAGTGTGAAACCTGGATTCTGTTTTTCTCCAAAACCTGAGGAAAATTCAGCTTCCCTTTACTCTGGAAAACATCTTAACCATTTGACTATAAGGCATTCTGGGAAAAGGTGTTATCATTTCCTCTACGTGAAACAGGGTCACTATACAGTCAGGAATGTAGGAGTCATAAGCAATATATGGATTGCATCACTGAAAAAATGATTAGGTGATTTGCTTGGGAGCAGAGAGCTGTAGGGTCAACACAATATTTCTCCGTATGCTTTGAATTAGTCAATCACTAAAAGAAGAAACAGGCAAAGGGAGATTTAGTGTGTTACCTTTAATTAGTCCACCCAACTAGAATGTTTTATAGAATAAAATATAGAAGTTTGTTTAAGGGTGGAGGCCAAATAAAAGGCCGTGAAAAAGTAACAGGGGTTTGGAAGATAATATAAACAGCCTTACATAATAAGCACTGCATGAATCATAAAGTGAGTCATAACACTGGGTAGTTCACATTAAGAACAAGTCGATGTTTTTCATGTCTGTATTCTTAGAAAGATACTATAGTGCATTTGCTCCCATTTGTATTTCTACACACTTTAATTAGGATAATTATCTAACAATAGGAAATCATTCTTTTTCACATCTATAGAAACTAATAGAAGCCAAATAATATAAACGTAGACTTTTTTTCTTATAGGAATATTTGTTTTCTGGAATATGTTACTTCTTCTGGTGCAAGATTCCTTAGCAGTATCCTTCATAAGGTAGAAGATTTCAAGATCTTTATTCATTCTTCAGAAAAATTAACTTTTTTTTTTTTTTAACTCTTTGGTTGCATCTTAACTGTAGATCATGCATACCTCCAGATGAGGAGAGCTGTTAGTATACAGCACAGTTCCCACATGCTTGTACTTTGATTTCCCTTTTAGTTAAATCTAAGGGGGATGTAAAATGATGTACGCTTGGATCTCACACTAAAAGGAGATCAAGAGGTCTCTAGCCTCAGCAGCTGAAGATCAGTCCCAGATCCCTCGGTTTAGCCTCTGTCACTCACTTATTTTTGGTTCTGCTTGTCTAGAACCACTGCTGTGGGAAATGGATTGGCACTGGGCATCCTGAACACATTCTGGTGAGGAAATATATCTGTGGGAAGACACAGGGACATTATGGAGAAGTTATTTCTTTCCTTATGACTTATTTCCATTTCCTGAAGTGATTTCTGAAAAGAGATTAAATCTTTTGAGGTTATGGAAAAAGTGTTGATATACTGCTTGATTCTGTTTTCATTTTTTTTATTTCTGGGTGTCACAACAAAGACATGTGTAGGACAAATATATAGTTGTTTAGACTGGATTTTGTCGAGTGGAAGAATTTATACCATAGTAAGTAGCTTTCCATACTCCACTAGGCAAAGACAATACATGGCTGGTAAAAGTGAAAGTGTTTTAGCAGTCTCACATGAGTTTCCAGGTATTTTGTTCCATCTTGCTAGTGTTCTGATAGAAGTGGGAAAATATATTTCATTTCCCTCCCCCCCCCCCCCCCCCCCGCCCCTTTATCACAGGAGTAATTTATGATGCTTTGCAGCTTGTTGTCACTTTTACTCTGCATTCTTATTCTCTTCAAGTTTTCTCCTTTGCCTTTCTATCTGGGAGTACTTCTTACACACCACAGTGTCACAGGCTGCATGTGAATTAAGCCTACTAACTTTAATTATCTTCTTAATTTTATATTTATTAACCAAGAATCCAAAGATGGAAATTATTTAAATGACTAGAAAATGCTTAATTCTCTATTGATGCCTTGATGGGCTTTTCTGTTTCTTCTTTCTTTTTTTTTTTTCTTTTTTTTTTTTTTTTTTCTTTCTTTAAAATTCAAAACCTCTAGTAATTCAGCGTTCTAACTATCACTAACTTTTCTTCACATTATACCTTTTGGAGAGAAGTGTAATTCAACTTCATGGGAGCAACATTTTTTTCTATAGGTTTTAAACAGAACCAGAATATGTATCTTCTGAAATAGCTGGACAGGATGATGACTAGTGCTGTATGAAGTGCTAACATGCAAGTGTATGAACAGCAAACATAAAAAGGGAATTTACAGTCAGTGGAAATGGCAAAAAAACTATTTATGAAATGTAGCAGTGACGTTCTAAGATTTTTTGTAATCTGCCTAAATTCCCCAACTCTATCTACATTATTATTCCCATTTCTTTATCTCCATTCACATTTTGCCTGTAAATTGGAATGTAACAGGCCCACGCAGTCTTCTCTTTCCACCTGTCACAGGAAAGAAATGGTGCCTGAATGAGATGTATACTTTGCTCAGATCACAGACAAATATACCAGGCCATTGGAGTTTATGTCTCAGAATAACACAGCAGGGTAGGACAGCAGATAGACCCATCAAACCTGCTCCATGAGTTTCAGAATGGATATTTGAGCACAAATCTAGAAAAAACCCTAAAATTTAACATTATAAAAAGATAGTAGATAAAAAAATAAATATTTTATAGAGTAATTTAAGGGCCAGACTGTGCGTAATATATAACCACACATGAGAAAATACAACAAAATATAGTGTAAGACAAAGAACATGTGGAAATGTGAATCTGCTAGTGATAGAAGAACTCAGCTGCAGCAGCAAGTTTAAAATTGTCATGTATTCCGCAAGATGTAGTGTAGCACTCTGACTTGACACATGCAAGCCAAGACAATTGACCCAGAAAATAAAAGCAGGATTGGTACAGCACTTTACATTATTTTGTTTTATTTTTATATTACTTTATATTCTTTTACATAATTTTATTATTATTATTTTATTCTAAGTTTTATATTGTATCGTTCTTACCTTGGTTTAGGAAAATTCAGGTCAATTTTGAGTAACTCCACTATATAAATCCAGTTACCTTACAAAAATTATTGGACTGATCAGAGAAGTATTACCTTGTAAAGATGATTACAAAAACTGACTGTAATGAATCTATCCAAGCGAGTTATGCTTCAATGGTAAAAAGATAATGGTGAAAGTATAATCATAAACAAAAACCATGGACATTTGTTTAAAGCACAGCCTGGGAAAATAAAGAACCAATGGATTCTTAAGTTCTTATATAGCCCACTTTAACAGGATTTGCATTCAGTAATGAATCAATATGGATTATAGGAAGCCTCCCATACATTGACAAAGTTGTTTATCACCTTTTTAGGATACACAGTAAAACTAATAATAAAAACAATCACGCAAACAAACCCTTTATTAAAGGTATTCAAGGGATACACTCTGCATTCATTGAAAAAGAATCAAAATCTCAGTTCCGTAGGAGGAAAGAAACTTGCGAAAAAGTAAGCAAAACCTCATTCAATCATTAAAAAGAGGGACACTATTCTATAATAATAATAATAAAAAAAACTTTAAAGAAGTATCAGTTTAAGAATGTATTAGAATAAGAGTGTAATTCCCTATATGCAGCATACAGTAAAATTTCACATGCAGTCTTAAAAAAGACTGTATTATTTTGTACAAGGAATCAACTTTTGGCAAAGTTTACTACATCTTGCTACAGAAAACACGTCAAGATAATTTTCAATATCATCAGTGTGTTCTGTACACCAAGAATCTGCACTTACTTATTTCTGTATACAAAGAATCACAAAGTTCATGGTTTAGTAAGTGTTCAGTACCCAAAATGGTGTTCAATGTGCATAATGAGTTAAACTGTTATTCTGAAAAAAAGAACTTTTCAAAAAGTATTAGAATTATTTTTGCCACTGAAATATTTCAACTTTATAAAAACTATTTCAGTAGCAGATCGAGGATCAAAATCAAGCTTTATTTCTTTCGCTTTTATTTATTATATAGAATGAGAGAAGAACTAGAGGAAACTATTTCTCTTTACAGATTTCATGATTAAAAATACTTGGCCTTGCAAGGCAAATTGGCTTGTATCTTACTAGTCAAAGCTGTCTTTTAGCTCAAAAGTAATGCTTTAAAAAATGGTAAAGTTTCCAACTGTGGTTTTGATTTGCTCTCTTCTAAAAAAATCTATTATCACTTCAATTTAGAATGTTGCCTTGTAATTTTACCACAAAATATTCACACAGAGCAGTCCTCTATATTATTTAATATATGCACACACAAGCAAGTGAATGCACACACACACACACAGAGGCACACATTTTATATGCTTTATCACATCTACAAGAGAGAAGCAGGAATTATTTATCCTGAAGTGTTGTCCCAGAGGTTGGCACATATGTGATTTTGCAAGTCTTCTTCACTGCTGTGTTTTATGACCAAGGCATTACCTTGACATTCAATATTCAGCAATCACCAGGTAAGGGGGAGATTACAGATAATGTTTTGTAAGGTGACTTTTTCTTAGTGTTTCGAAGCTGAACTACTTTTATTGAAACTTCCAATGATAATAAAACCAAAATCTCTCAAGCACATAACATGTAAAACTTCCTCCAGATCATATTTTCTAGTTAAAAATACAGAATATTTACATCATAGAATGCTGTAGCAAATTTGAAATGTGAACAATTATAATTGACGAAATGATTTCTACTATTCTTTATATCAGGTTTTATTTTCCATTTTTTTCCTCAGTAAATTATGTTCTCCATAACATAAGATGAACTGTTATAATAGAAGACATCGTTATGGAAGATACTGTCTTGTAACGTAAGCTAAAATAGAAGAACTGGTAAATATCAAATTAAAATGGCTATTTAAAAGCAGACAAAACAATGCATTTCACAGAACACAGCAAAGTAGTGGAACTGAGTGCCAGGTATTTGTAATACCAAATATTTACACTTGTTCAAAGTACAACTGTAGAAATTGAAGAAGTCATCTAAATCTGAGATAGTCACCTCAATCTCTGTGGTTTCTTTCAGTTACTGCCTGAGTTTCTGTTCCTCTCTATGGACTGCTAAGGTTGAATAAGGACACTAGCTCAGATGTAGAGGTGCATGTAAAGATTGCAGCCACCTAAAACCAGAGAATAGGTACTGTAATAAGATACTAGTTCTTTACTAAGAAGTCTAAGTCACTAATCTCTGGCAGCAGTTGGTGGATAGCAAGGAGGTAAACATTTATGCATTTACTCTTGTTTAGGCTTCCATATTGGCTAGTTTCAGAAAAGAGATGATGTTCTAGGTCAGGGGTCCTCAAACTTTTTAAACAGGGGGCCGGCACATAGATGAAGTGGCAGGCAGTCATCTGCGGCTGCTTGGTTTCAGACCCAACCCCCGGCAGGTGTGTGTGTGTGGGGGGGTGTGCGTGTGCTGTAAATACTGAGGGCCGGATTGAGGACCCTGGGGTCCGTATCTGGCCCGCGGGCCATAGTTTGAGGACCCCTGTTCTAGGTGAATCTTCACTCCAGCTGAGCATGTCTCTTATTTTTGGAACAGGTGTTGACCTTCCTATCCCATAATGGAAACTGATGTGGTGCTGAGGAGCAATAGGTTTCAGGGATATTAGGAAACTTGAAACTTGTGTATTTGTATGCTTCAATCTGAGTGTCCAAACATGCTAATGCACTCAGGATCTTTTTTCAGATAACTTACGCATGTATTGTATTTGGACCTATCTTTTCTGGCTATGCCTCTATTTTAACGTTGGAGGGCATGGCTGAGCGTAATACACTATCTTGCCATAGCTAGTTATGTCTGCCTTACCTGTAACAGGAAGGCAGAACCTTGAAAGTGTCTCTGTATAGATTCAAAGTATTGTGGAAGGAGACAATGTGTTTGAGGAATAAATCCTGAAGACTGTATGAGGCCTTCAAGTATGATGACACTATGCACTGATTTCTTCTTTTGTACTTATTCAAGGGAGGTTCGGTTGTTGTTTTTTTTCTTTTACTCGAGTGTCATTTTGAAAGAAGCAATCAGTGTGGCTTTGGTATCCTAACTAAAACTTGTGGCTGGGATTTCTGGGTATAACATGTAGTATTCTACAAAGAAATAATGTTTGTTCTGACTGGGCTGTACAGCTGACAGCTGGAATCCTCAAAAAAAAAAAAAAAAAAAAAAAAAAAGAAGGTTGCTTGTATATGCAGTTTAATAGCACAGCACAAATTCAATGATTTGTATGTGTTGATGCGTTGGGGATGTATTTAGTCCACTATAAATTCCCAGTGAATTTGATTTGCTCAGGCATAGTAACTGTCATGCCTTTTTGATATATTGCATGACCTGCAGAACTGACTTGCCGTCCTCCAGAATGTTTTACAATTACAGCATATCCTCTATTTCAGGCTCACTATTCAAGGAGTTGTACAGCACATGCATGAATGACATGGACATACATTTTACATGGAGTTTTCTAGACAGAAATATCAAAGCTTCATGTATGCATTCATGAGACTCAGGTGCAAGGACCCATAATTCTTTCCCACCTTGTGCTTTGTGATTGTTTCTACCCTTAACTTCACCTTTTATGAGATTAGATTCCAGTCTAATCTCTTCAATTCATTCTTCATACACTAGATGTTCACTTCTTTTAATTACTATTATGGCAGCACATCCATTCCTCTTTTCAGCAGTAATTGGTCTCTATTACATTATAATTTTTCACTGCCTAAATCCACCTGTTTTATTAGAATACAGTGAACCAGTTAAACATCTTTAGAGCGGAACAGATTTAATACCAAGAAAAAATATCTTCAGTGCTGGAAGCTCAATTTTAAGATTTAGACATAAAAATGCTACAGCTGGGCACCTCCCTCACCCACTAAAATGATAAAGCTGCATTTAAACTTAAGAAGCTATACACACAACAGATTGTTACTATGGTAGTAATGCTGTTCTTTCTCATCAAACCTTTCCCTTGTGTGCTAAGCTGCATTTTGTTTGCACTTTCTTCTATTTCTTTGTCAGTTCTTGGCATTATGTCATAGTAAAAAAAAAATAATATCAAGATTTCTAACTGAATGAAATATGGATGTATCAATATTATGTTGTAATTGTATTAGCAATTCTATTGACAATGAAAATTTCTACTTACTTGTTTCTAGTCACATATAATTGGTTTCTGTATACAGAATAATGCCATCATACATTAAAGCATTTCTCAGTTCTCCCATTATATTTTTTTTCTCCTGAAGATCAACAACAAACAATAATTTTTCCTAGTTCCAAATCAATCCCAAATCAATCACAAAGCATGCCACAAATACATATCAGGACAGCTACTGCAGAAAGATGTCATCACAGACATCGTCTTCCCATATTTTTCCCTTTTTCTTCTATTGTTTAAGACTACAGAAACTTCTTCCTAAAGCAAAGCCCACACACTGTTTGAGTGTTTTTAAATGTGTGTATGTTGTTTTAGTGTCTTCCTAAGATGAATGTAAATCTTCATGATGGGAAATCACAGAGGTGCAATGGACCACAACTGCCCTGCACAGGTGTGTGTGTGCCTTTGAGGCAAGAGACAGAATTACAGCCCACCAATAAGAGGACATGTTTTCTGGCTTTCTAAGAGCTGATCATCATGATGGTTAATGATCAAAGTAAAAGAATTTGAAAGAAGTATTTTTTATTAAGTGTTTTCATTTTAGTTCATCAGCATGGGATAAAATGAGTATTCACATTAGATAACAACTACTTCTAAATGACTCTGAAGACTATTTTAAAGATACATTCCCTCAAACTACCTTTTCTATTATAAATAGATTATTAACTTCAATTCATTTATTTTTTTTTATTTAATTTTTTTTAGAATAAATGCATTGGAGAAATACAATGACATCTTTGACAGGTTGACTTACAAGAGTGTCTCATAGGCTACGTGCATGACCATCTACAGGTCTTTTTCAAACTGAATAGCCATAAGCGATCACCTAAAAAGCCTGACATTGTCAATGAATGTCTCTTTCTTTCCAGTTCCATTGTAAGTATGTTCAGTATCCTTATATCATCAAAGACTGTAACAGGATCTTCATGGAGCATCATGGTGATATTCTCAGTGAACTGAAAACCTCTAAAACATCTAAATTGTCACATTTTGCTAGAATTGTTGTTTCTGATTTTCTTTTTATGTAGACTCTTCTGAATTTGGGGTGAACTGTTTTTTTAAATCTTCTTTATCCAGATTTCATCCAGCATGAAGCTGCTTCTTTCTTTCATACTTGACATTTTCTTGGTGTCCAGCAGTTGCTCAAAGCAAAGGAAATCTGATAAGAGCCAAGGAAATCTGGCAAGAGTTAAGGAAATCTGACAAGAGTCTATTTCCTTCAACTTTCAGAATTTAGGCTCAGATCCAGTCACCTGGGAATACTAACTTTTTGTTTTCCAGTTAGGGCAAAGATTAATATGAGTTAATAAATTATTAACTTAAATAAATCATTGGTTGCCTGCAAGTCTGGCCAAGCAACAATACGTAGTTTGAGCACTGCATGCTTGTAACTGACTTTTTCTCAAAAATTATTTCAGGAAAGCCATTGCCTACGTAACTGACCAGACTTTTAGCCTACTGAAATAGCATGATGATTAAATTATTTACATATATTTTCAACTAGACCAGGGGTCCTCAAACTACTGCCCATGGGCCAGTATTTACAGACAGACAGACAGAGAGACACACACCCACCCCCACACACACACACACCCACACCCCCCACACCCCTCCCACACACACACACCCCCACACACACACCCCCACACCCACACCCACACACACCCACCCCCCCCACACACCCCCCACACCCCCCCCACACCCCCACACCCACACACCCACACACCCACCCACACCCACCCACACACACACACCCACACACACCCACACACACCCACACACCCCCACCCACACACCCACCCACCCACACACACACACCCCCGCCGGGTGCTGGGGGGGAAACCAAGCAGCCGCAGATGACTGCCTGCCACTTCATCCATGCACCGGCCCCCTGTTTAAAAAGTTTGCGGACCCCTAAAGTACACTAATAGACTTTTTGTAGTGATATTAGGTTTTTTATGGCTTTCATGTGACCCCAACTTTTTCTACTTAGGCCATTTGTTGTAACTTTCCTGCAAGCAACCAAGCAAGCAACCAACTAAGTCCTATGACTATAGCTGAGGACAATTCTCCTCATAATTTCCAGATACAAAGTATAGAACACATAGAAAAATCTCCATTCATAATTTATACTTGTAGTTTGTTTCCATTCATTTTTCATACCAACACAGTTATTTTATTTAAAGCCTAAGAAAATGTCAAAAATTCTTTCAGTTCATCATTCTATAACAATGGTAGCACATTTTTTTTAATTAATTAATTATTACCCTAAGAACACTTAAAGTGGGCACACTTATACCATTCTAGTCTTCTTTATACAGTCTTCTTGCATTTTTGAGTCAGTCTTCTTGCATTTTTGAGTCATATATATATATAATTCACTATTATAAAGGTATTTTTTGCCATTTTTCCCTTCTACTTTATTGCTTTTCTGTATAAGTATTTTAAAACATATATAGAATGCTAGCCCTCTTGGGTGTATTCTAACTGATTTTTGCATGGGAAATGCAGGATTTTTTGTACCTCTGTCATTGCCATGAAACCGTTAGTGCAACCAAGGCAGCCTGTTGAATTGCCGATTTATAGCTCAATGAATATCATCAATTATAAAACCAAGTTTATGTTTCAACTGTCAGTGAAGAGATACTATTTTTAAAATAGCATTCTTTCAGATTATTACATTTTAGACAAACTGCTACAATTTTCCCTAGGATGAAAGTGCAAAACACTGAAATATCTTGCAAACTTTTTGTTGATTTCAGTAACCATACAAATTGGTAACAATCGTAACTTGCATGTGCATGGGTTTGTTTGTTTGGGGATTTTTTTATGTTGTTTTCTGCTCTCTAGCATTTTGAAACAAACTTTTAAAAGAAAATAAGTAATTTTTCAAGTTTGTTGGTTTTGTCATTTTTAATTCTATTCAAACTATTTATGGAAAATGCTTAATGTGTCAAGATTGTGACAGAATGCGTACACATTTACAGAGCCTTTATTAATTCCTCTGGGCAATGACTCACTCTTTCTTGTAGTTCATCTGCAAGGATATTTAGGAATGCTATTGTAGACTTCTACTATGCTTTGATGAGCATTTAAATACATTTACAAATAACTTATTTAGATACTTTTTTTACTCATTTCTGCATAAGAATTACAAGCTTCCTGTTAAATGCTAAAGTATTGTCTAAATTGTTAAAGTACTTCTGTCATACATAACTTAATATTAAGGGCTGATTCAGACATATTTCGTGTTACATAACAAAATTTACTCACTTCCCCCATAATTCTACACAGTCATTTACTTTTCCCATTGTAAATATTAGATTTGATTATACGCTTAGTGTACTTCAGGATGAGGCTTATGGTCTTCAGTCTTTTATGGGTTTGTTACAGAGCTTCATAGTATTTTTTTTTTTTTTTTTTTGTATTTTCAGAACTTTTTCTCTTTATCCAAATAATAGATTGAGCTCAAAGCAAATTCCAGAAAGCAGAATCAAGAATGGGAAATTTAAGAAGAGACTCCAAAGATCCCCTAATTTAAACTTTCACCTTATAGACTGAGTACCACATATCCATTTCCCTACCAAATTTACAACTCTAACAGCAGTTGACAGAAGTTATTCACTCAGATACACACCATCACCACAAAATAGAAACTATTTTGTACCAGCAGATTTAAATGGGGTATTACATCACTCATATGGACAAAGTAACACATAATTTAAGCCCCACATTTACATGCTAAATAGGCAGCCATAGCCCCATATCCTAATCTTCGGTGAATTATGATTAAGAAATATCAGATCCCTTCCTCATGAAAACTTTTGTTACTGTATTATAGGAACAATAAGGAACCCGTTCTTTATGAACGTGTTTTGAAATAGTTAGACCAAGTCACTGCTTACTTTCTGGGTAAATTACATAGACTGAATTATATTTACTTTTCACTAGGCAGCTTGTTTTCCAAATATGATGTCAGGCTTACCTATAAAACCTTTTCATTGTTCTATTATTGTAATGGTTTTGGTGAAGATTGGTCTGTTATTTTACTTCCAGAATACTTATAATTAATCCAGTTAAATATGAAATATAATATATTTTTTGTCAATATAAGATGATTATCATTTTTTACTACAGAATAAATGCATTCTTTGCATATTTGCATTGAATCAAAATCATTAATGCTTTTCTTATTCCTTCTTATCTAGTATCTGTACTTACATTACTACTTTACTTCCTATGAAATTATATTAAGAAATTTATGATTAATGACCTTACTTCTGCTGCCCCCAGATATGCTGTACTTATCTATAATTTAAGTTAAACAACTTAAACTATTGAATTATGGAATCACAGAAAGAAAAAGTTTGAAAAGAGACTACTGGAGGTAGTCATCTGTTTGAACCTCTGCTCAAAACCCAGTTAACCTTAAGGCTAGGTCAGATTACTCAGAGTCTTATCTAGTCGTATTTTGAATATTTCCAAAGATGGAGATTCCACCGCATCTCTGGACTAACTGTTCCAGTGCTTACCCATTCTCATTGCTTTGTTTTGTTTTGTTTTGTTCCCGCTTCCATCCCCTTATATCATATGAGAATTTCCCTTTGTATGCCTTTGATCACTGTCCCTTGCTCTTTCACTATGCATCCCTGAAAGAAGTCTGACGCAGTTTTGTCTGTACTCCTTTAGGCGGTAAAAGACTACTCCTAAATTACCCCTTAGCTATCTGTTCTCCAGGCTGTTCAGCCATGCCTCCCATGTAATGTGCTCTTAATGGTTCTTCACTGTACTCTCTGCAGTGTGTCAGTATCTTTGAGGTGTCAAACTGGACACAAAACAGAAATGCGTAGGCATGCACTTTTTTTCCTGCTTGGTTTTGTTTTCTAGACACACATAGTCCAGGAGCTCCGATGATAATCTTTTAACACAGGTGTCAGAGAAGCTAACAAGGTGAGGTGTGCTGCTGGACCTTGGACTAACGAACTGTGAAGGTTGGGGGCAGGCAGCCTTGGCTGCAGTGACCATGAGATGGTGGACATTAGGATCCTGTGTGCAGGAAGCAGGGCAATAAGTAGGTTTGCAACCCTGGACTTCAGGACATCTAATCTTGGCCTGTTCAAGGACCTACTTGGAGGAAACCAATGGGTTAGGGCCCTAGAAGGTAGGGGGGTCCAAGAGAGCTAGCTAATGTTCAAGCATCACTTCCTCCAAACTCAAGATAGGTGCATTCCCAAGAAATCAGGTGAAGGGTGAAGGAGGCCTGCATGGATGAACAAGGAGGTTCTGGCTAAACTCAGACAGAGGAATGAATCTCATGGGATGTGGAAAAAGGGACAGGCCACTTGGGAGGAATACAGGAATGCTGTCAGAACATGAAAGGAGGTCATAAGGAAACCTAAGGCCCATTTGAAATTTAATCTAGTAAGAGATGTCAAGGAAAATGAGAAGGACTTCTTAAGTACATCATTAGGAAAAGGATGACTACAGAAAATGTGGGCCCATGGCTGAATGAGGTGGGTGCCCTGGTGACAAAGGACACAGAGAAAGTGCAGTTACTGAATGTTTTCTTTGCTTCAGTGTTTACTGCCAAGGCTGGCACTCAGGTTTCCCAGAAACCTGGAGGCAAGGGGGGAAAGCTGGAGAAAGGAAGACTTTTTCTTGGTTGAAGAGGATAACGTTAGAGATCACTCAAGCAAACCTGACACCCACAGATCCATGGGCCCCAGTGCATGCACCTGTGAGTGCTGAGGGAGCTGGCAGATGTTATTGTTGAGCCACATTTCATCATCTTTGAAAGGTCATGGAGAACAGGAGAGGTGCCTGAGGACTGGAGGAAAGCCAATGTCACTCCAGTCTTCAAAAAGGACCAGAAGGAGGACCCTGGAAACGGCAGGCTGGTCAGCATCACCTCCATCCCTGGAAAGGTGATGGAACAACTCAATCTGGAGGTCATCTCGAAGCATGTAGAGGAACAGAAGGTCATCAGAAACAGTCAGTATCTATTCACCAGGGAGAAATCATGCCTGACCAACCTGATAGCCTTCTATGATGGAATGACTGGCTGGGTAGACAAGGGGAGAGTGGCGGATGTTGTCTACCTTGACCTCAGCAAGGCTTTTGACACTGTCTACCATAATGTTCTTATAGGTAAGCTCAGGAAGTGTGGTTAGATGAAAGGACATTGAGGTGGACTGAGATCTGGCTGAACGGCAGAGCTCAGAGGGCACATGTTCTGGCTGGAGGCCTGTAGCTAGCAGTGTTCCCCCGAGGTCAGTACTGGGTCCAATCTTGTTCAGCTTATTCACAAGTGACCTGGATGAAGGGACCAAGTACACCCTTAGCAAATTTGCTGATGATACAAACCTGGGAGGAGTGGCCGATACACCAAAAGGCTGTGCTGATTCAGTGACACCTGGACAGGCTGGAGAGTTGGGCGGAGAGGAACCTAATGAACCTCAGTAATGGCAAGCATAAGGTCCTGCACTAGAGAGGAATAACCCCACGCACCAGCACAGGCTGGGGTCAACTTGCTGGAAAACAGCTCTGCAGAGAAGGACCTGGGAGTCCTGGTGGACAGCAAGTTGCCCATGAGCCAGCAGTGTGACCTGGTGGCCAAGAAGGCCAAGGGGATCATACCAGGGTGCATTAGGAGGACCATGGCCAGCAGGTCGAGAGAGGTGATCCTCCTCCTCTGCTCTGCTGAGGCCGCATCTGGAGTGCTGTGTCCAGTTCTGGGCTCCCCAGTTCAAGGGAGACAAAGAACTTCTGGACGGGGTCCAGCAGATGGCTCTGAAGATGATGAGTGGACTGGAACATCTCTCTTACGAGGAAAGGCTGCGAGAGCTGGGCTTGTTTAGCCTCGAGAAAATGAAAACGGGTTCTTACCAATTATGCAGGTATCTTAAGGGCAAGTGTCAAGAGGATGGGGCCAGGGTCTTTTCAGTGGTGCTCAGCAGCAGGACAAGGGGCAATGGGTACAAACTATAGCACAGGTAGTTCCATCTGAATATGAGGAAAAACCTCTTTACTTTGAGGGTGACAGAGCACTGGAACAGGCTGCTCAGAGAGGTTGTGGAATCTCCTTCTCTGGAGACATTCAAAATCATCCTGGATGCAATCCTTTAAACCTGCTTTAGGTGAACTTGCTTTAGCAGAGCAGTTGGACTCAGTCTCCAGAGTCCCTTTCCAACCCTGACCATCCTGTGACTCTGTGTGATTCTGTGATTCTGTGATGTTTTGTAGTCCAGCTTGAGACTTCACACATTTAATTCATGTTCCCTTAAAAACAGCTTTGTATGTTTTTAATTCTTGTGATCACTTTTACAGAATAGCACTATTATGAACATACAAGCTTGATCAATCAAATAATAGAATCATAGGATGTATAATGGTTTGGACTGGAAGGTACCGTTCAAGACCATCTAGGGCAACCCATATCTTTTACTAGATCAGATTGCTCAAAGCCCCATCCAACCTGACCTTGAAAAGTTTCAGTGATGGGACATCCATAACATTTCTAGGCAACCTGTTCCAGTGCCTCACCACTCTCTGTAAACAATTTTTTCCTACTATCTAATCTAGATCTAACCTCTTTCAGTTTAAAACCCCTTGTCCTAGCTAGCACTATGTGCCTTGGTAAAAAGTCTTTCTTGGTCTTTTTTATACTTTCCCTTTAAGTACTGAAAGGCTGCAATAAAGTCTCCCCAGAGCCTTCTCTTCTCCAGGCTCAACAACCCAACTCTCTCAGCCTGTCTTCACAGGAGAGGTATTCCAATCCACTGACCATTTTTGAGGCCCTTCTCTGAACCTGGTCTAACAGGTACCATGTCTTTTTTGTGCTGGGCCTCACAAAGCTTGGTGCAATACTCCAGGTAGAGTCTCATGAGAGCGGAGTATGGGAGGAAAATGACCTCCCTCAGCCTGCTGGCCATGCTTCTTTTAATGCAACCCTGGATACAATTGGCTTTCTGGGCTGCAAGAACACTTCGCCAGTTGAAATCAATTTTTTCATCCAACAGTATCCAAAGGTACCTCTCCACAGGGCTGCTTTCAATCCATTCATTCCCCAGTCTGTATTGATAGTGGTTATGGCCTTGACCAGGTGCAGGACTTTGCATGTGGCTTTTCTGAACTTCATGAGGTTCACTGGGGCCCACTCATCAAGCCTGCCAAGGTTCCTCTGGATGACATCGCTTCCCTCAAGCATATCAGCCGCACCATTCAGCTTGGTGTTATCTGCAGACTTGCTGAGGGTGCACTCAGTCCTACTGTCTGTCTCTAATAAACATATTGCACAGTACTGGTCACAATATGGACCCCTAAGGATACCACTTGTTAGTGATCTCTGTTTGGACACTAAGCCATTGACTACAGATCTCTGAACATGGCCATCCTTATCCATCAGTTCCTTACCCATCAATCAGTCCATCTATCCAACCCATATCTCTCCAATTTAGCAACAAGAATGTTGTGGGGTCTGTATCAAAGTATCAAAGGCCTTACAGAAGTCCAGGTAGATGGCATCAGTTGCTCTTCCCTTGACCACTGATACAGTCATGGCATCATAGAAGACCAGCAGAGTAGTCAGGCACAATTTGCCCTTTGTGAAGCCATACTGACTGTCTCTAATCATATCTCTGTCATCCATATGCCTTGACATAGTTTCCATGATCAAATTTATTACCAAAGAGAGGACTGAAATAAAAATTAAAAAAAAAAAAAAAAAAAAAAAGAAAAAAAAGAAAAAAAGCTGGAAGAATAGTGCTCTCATTGAGTAAACATGTGTGTGAAAAAATCTGGCAGATTTCAGTCCCCCTGGGAATGGAAAGATGTTGCCATTTATTTTTTTGGGGGGAAGGGGAAGCGGGGGTGAAAGAGGGGAAAGAACTTCTGTTTACCAGAGAAAAGGATTATTTAAAGATAGACCATCATTTAAAATTAAATATGGCATGCTGACCACATGGTTTAAAGCAAAAACTCTTTGGGGAAAAAAAGGGGAATCAAGGGCAATCTAAAAAGTGATGTGATGAACTCAAATATGAAAACTGTTTTGTGATTCTTCAAATTCTACTTTCTTAGATCTTAAGCTTTAACAGCAAGGTCCTCCAAACTAGAAATTACAGCAATATATGAAACAGAACTTGGGGGTTTAGAAATCTTTTGTTGGAATGTGTCTGGTATTTTGGTTTTCCTTGTAGTTTAACTGTAATATGGTCTAATCTCTCAGTGGGAGATCCTGAGTAACAGATAAGCAGCAGAACCATCACAATCTTTTCAATTTCCTTTCTGACAACTCCATTTCAGAACACAAATAGCAAGTCCATGTAATTCTTGAAAGAACCTTTCTATCCACTTACTTTCATGATGGGGGTCTGGATGTAGTTGTACTGCCACCTTGCATGAAATAATCTGTGAGTAGTAACTAGAAAAGTCTCTGCCTGCTCTGCTGGTTTCTGGCTCTGCAGTTAGTTCAGATGGAACAAATTTCTTTGTATTTATACCTCAGCCTTAGTCACAGACCTCAGGAAATCTAATACACTATAAAATCATATTCTAACAGGTATAAAGGAAACAGTGCCTTTTAACGTCATTGTACAAGTCATCATGCAAGGTGTTTATTGCTCCTTCATTCTCATGGATTTTTCTATCCCTCCTGCTTCCAGACAGAAGTCATCACTAGCATGATCCTTCTTCTCTGGTGTCATGGGTCCCTGTCTGGTGCTAGTCTCCCTCAGGGGTGCATCTTTCCCTGACTCAGCCCACCATCAGCTGGCTGCCCCTGGGAGCCCTGCAGGGGAGGCAGGAGGTGCTTCCCCACTGGTGGCACAAAGGGCTGTTGTTCCCCTGGCCCCAGGAATCTGTTACGCTGTTGTTCCAGAGTGAGCAGCAACTCCCTCCAGGTGGGCAACAGCCATGTGAGGTTGGGGGAACCAGCTCCAGCTGGCTCCAACTAGCAAAGGCCACCCCAGCCCCCTGAGAGAGACCTGTCCTGCCCCTGCCAGGACTGTTCTGATACCAGGGACCAGCAGGGGCAGGCGACAATATGAAATAAGTATATGCATATGAAGCAGTAGTATGCTTCAAGTTAGAAGAAGAGAGAATACAGACAAATTTAATGCCGTAGTGACTTAATTAGAAGCTACACAAAGAAGAACAGCTGAAGTTGGGATCATCTCTAGGACTTGTCAGTTTAAGATTTTTAAGCACTTCTAGCAGGAAGACGGTAATACTGTTATTTTGGAGAGCATTACATAGAGCGTGTTGTAATTCCACTTTAGACCTGCCAAAAGCTTGTCACTTTGTCTATTAATAAATTTCAGGTATAACATCTTCCTCGTGTACAGTGTCTAGGCATGGTATTGAGGCCACCACAGTGGGTTATATCCCTGCAGGTAAAGTACACTGTTTATTTCAGCATGTGGAACAGTACAAAGTCTCATGGCTTACTTTGTGCTTAATTTTCTGGTGAAAAGAGAGGAAAGCATTTGGAGTCACAAGGAGGATAGCATTTTATTTTTTTTACTAAGATTCTCAGGATGGGGGGAGTGCGTAGTCTGTCAGTTTCTGACCAAACTGTGGAGTTACTTTCCATTAGTTCTGCCTTTAAGAACTCACAGACCTATAGGATTACATGTTGAAACACAATTTTCAGAAAACAACAGTAAGTTTAGCAAATGATATCGTTAGTCTACATTCATCAACATATCTGAAAATGATATAATTGCTTTTATGTGGAGATTATAAGTAATGTTATTGACTTAATTGTCAGAACATCCTTGTGAACAGTAGTTTAGAAAATAAAATAAATCACTTCTCCCAAAAGTCATGTTATAATGACATCAGAAAATGAGCTTTGAATGTAACATCTGAGGCTACAGAGTTCCAATTTGCATTAATACTAATAGCTCTAGTGCAGGTAGAAAGCCAACAACAGAACATTAATTATTCAGAAGCGCTACTAAATTTTTGAGAGGATAGAAGACTTTGGTCCAGTGTTTCTTATATACTTTGTGAATATTAAACTATTCAGTGTACTTGGTTATTTGCCTTTTATTTTTATTTCATTGTATTTTGTTTGTATGGAAAAGAAATATTTCAAAATGGACTTGTTCTGCAACAGAGTTCTTAAAAGTTATAGGCCATTTCAGCATACATATTGTTATACTTGTGTTCTCTGTCAAAGTGAAAGGCTTACATTTTTTGATTTAAGATAAATAAAAGGTTATCAAAACATTTTTTATTATTTTATTATTTTTATTTCTAAGAGTTTTTTTGAAAATTTTTACTTAAGGAATATAGTAGACTAAGTGGCAGCCACCTGTAGTTGATATCCAGAACCTGAAAACTTTCTCTTTACATGGCCTTTCTAGGTGCTTACAATGATATTTGGAGTACACTCGTCTACAAACACAACTACAGAAAAAGGTAATCAAGGACAGTGGTTTACTGACGTTGTGTTAATCTACTAAAGCAGGGGTCCTCAAACTTTTTAAACAGGGGGCCGGCGCATGGATGAAGTGGCAGGCAGTCATCTGCGGCTGCTTGGTTTCCCCCCGCAACCCCTGGCGGCAGGGGGTGGGGGGTAGGGGTGGTCTGTAAATACTGGAGGCTGGATTGAGGACCCTGGGGGGCCGTATCTGGCCCATGGGCCGTAGTTTGAGGACCCCTGTACTAAAGAAATATGTTGAATGAAAAACAGAATACTGTGATTCAGTTTGTTCACATTTTGCAAAACAAGTGTCTCAAAAAATAGCCACACTACAGTTAGTTTTGGGGGAAAAAGGACTTCACTGGAAATCCTACATGCTTTCTACTGAAATTGAATTACTATGCAACAAAATCCAGAGACTCATAAGGAATATGTAAAAGGCATAATATAGTGGTTTTGGTATTCCACTGCAATGCAAGAGGGAAGGCCTTCACTTCTTCAACAGATTTCCTAGGATTATTTTGGGGTCTTTTTTTCTCTTAAATTTTTATTTTTAATCTAGTTATTGCTTGATGTAAAATACATTAATAGTCTGAACAATGTGATACTAACACCTGAAAATAGTTCTTGTTGCACAGTGAACCTAGTGCTTACACAGATCTCATAAGTATAGTCAACAGTGATCCCTCAAACATGACACACAGTGGATGTGATTAGCTCAAGAATCTTCCTAGTACTTAAAAGCTGTGAAGGCTAATGCCCTGCTGTTTCCATACTGACACAGAATAACTCAGTGTAACAGAGAACAAAATTTTCACATTAATAATTTTTTAAATTAATGTGTTGATAGCTCACCTACCACTGGAAGAACTATGCAATTATTGACCAAATTAGATCACAGAAAGCTCCCACCAGTCAGTGACACTGAGCAACTAATATTGATGCTTCAAGAAATTTTAGTAACAAAATTGTCTTTTTGTTAGAAAAATAAAATTAAAAAAAAAGAAAAAAAATGAAAACCAGAAACGAATATCTTTCCTCTGTTCCTGCCATCAAGTAGTTCACCAATGCAATATGCGGACAGGCAAATGATTTTAAAAGATTACATTGCATGTAGGTAAATTATGTGTGTACTGCTCTCATTTAACCAGAATTTTGTTGGTATTAGTTTTCTATTCAGAGAAATACAATATGTTTTAAGAAAGGAAATTGAATGTTACCTAAATGAATTCCGTGATTTGTCTAGAAATTCAACATTGAATCAACTAATGTAAAGTAGCTGAAATCTAATCCAATGTGCATCATATTGTATGAAACTAAAGACAGTAATTATTAATAAATATACATATATTTTAAAAGATTACAGCTGTATGGTTCATCTAAAAAAGGAGGGAAAAAAAGGCCAGAAATCAGTATTTCTGCATAATAAAATAAAGATCAGGGTTTCAAAAGAAGAAGAAAAAAAACATAAAATAGAAAACAAAACCTATTTTTTTTCTAGGAAAAATCTAACAGAAAATGAAGAAGCACCATTTGAATTAGCAGCATGGCACATATTTGGAGCAGGAGAGTCCCTAGACAAATCACTGCTCCTCAACCATTACTTTTGTTAAAAGGTTTGAGAGGTCTGGGAGAAGTGTTAGAGCCTTTTGAAGCAGGGTCTTGAGTTTTAAAAGTTAGAAGTTGTTGTAAAGTGATTTTTTCTGCTCTACATCTTCTCTGGGTATATGTGGCAATGTTTTGGTAGCAAGGGGCTGCAAAGGTGGCCTGTGTGGGAAAAGGTCAGGGCTTCCCTGTGCCAGGGACAGAGGCTCCCAGCTAGCTCTGCAATGAATCAACTGCAGGACACAGCTGAGCCCACAAGCAAAGCTGGTGGCACCTCTGTGATGTTTAAGAAAGGGCAGAAAATGCTGGACAGGCAGAAAAGAAAGGAAATCAGAGTGAGAAACAGCAGAGGGAGAAAAGGGAGGAGGAGGAGGAGGAAAAGGAAGAGGAAGAGAGGATCAAGGCTAGAGCAGATGAGTATTTCCTGAAGGAGTTACAGCCTGTGGGAAAACACACTCCAGAGCAGACTTTTTTCCAGGACTGACTACAGCCCATGGGAAAGCATACACCAGGGCAAGGGAAAGGTGTGAGAAGGCAGTGGCAGAGAGGAACCACCCATACCTATTTCCCCCTATTCTCCACTCTGCTGCTCAGGGGAGGAGTAAAAGACTCTGGAGTGAAGGTGTGAAATTAAGCTTGGGAACTGGGGAAGAAATGCATTGTTTTAATGTTTGTTTTTCTTTCTCCCTACCCAAATCTATTTTAAATGACAGTAACTTAATTTTCCCCAGTACCTGATAAACAATCTCCCTTTCTTTATCTCAGCTCGCAAGGTTCTTCCTCCTGTTTTCTGCCCCTGTCTCACTAAGGGAGGGGAGTAAGCGGGTGGCTGGGTTGGTGTTTGGCTGTTAGCCAAGATTAACTCACCAAAACAATAAGAAAGTTCTGCTGAAATAATCTTACTAGGCAGGGTTAAACTTCTGCAGAATCTGATACCACTGAAATAAGCACTGTTCAACCAAAAGTTGGATGCATTTGGCTCAGAATTCCTAAGAATAATATAATGTTTTACTTTTTCCCTTGTGATGATTCTGGCTTTGATATATAATCCCAGTTCTGGAAACAGCTGAATCCAAAATATTTGCAATGTATTATCATCAATGACTGGCTTATTTCCAAAGAATGCATTACTGCTCAGGTGATTTGCCAATGCCTTTTATTACAAGTACCTAATATTTATTTTTGCATTTGTAGTTGAAGATAGTCATCATTGCATCCTTCACGTGAGTACAAACACACTCACAAACACACGTTTTGGTGCCTTCTTTCTATCGTTGCTCGACAGTATTGTTTATTTTTTGTGTTATATATGAATGTATTGATGGCATTCTTGTCTGCAATTTAAATATTCATTGGAATAGCATTATGCTGCATTTGCCTACAGAAGATCTGTTCTAACAACAGAAATTACTTCTTTTTCAAGGCAACCTAATGATATATAGACTATATAGACTTTCCATTTATGTACAAATAAGGAAAACTCAGAAGTTCTTATAGTGAATATATTTGGAAACAGGATAAAAGCTCTATGTCCTGGTGCTTGGGGAAGGAATCACTTAAGCATAGGTGGAAGCCCCATTTAAAATGTTCTGTGGCATCCAAAATATCTGCACAGGGGTTAAAATGTGATAAAGAATGTAGTGTACTGTCACCCAGCTTTGGATAACTCAGAGATTCTGGAATGATAATCGTAGTCTTCGCATAGGCAGTTAAATTTATCACTGGTATTTTTTTTAGTTCAGAGAAAGTGAAACTTCCCTGTTTTATATTACTGGGTTTCCAGTAAGATTAAACTTTACCAGTAAGAGGGGGGTTGATTTTTCTTGTTCTTTTTCTCTCCCCCTCTTCTGTTCTCTAAATGGAAGAAAGAAGAGCTAGTTCTTTGAAAGTGTTGTCTTTTTGGTGAAGTCACAAAAAACTATACTAACCACTTGTATCTCCACTTCACATTGAGCTCCCTTATATTTCCAAGAGAAAAAGAAAGACATGCAAAAGAAAGCCAGGAGAGACCGAGGAATTCTCAGGATGTTATTTTTTTTAAAACTCTGTATCTGGAGGTAATACCATTAGAATCCAACTCCCTGTCCTGGTTTCAGCTAGGACAGAGTTAATTTTCTTTTCAGTAGCTGGTGCAGTGCTGTGTTTTGGATTTGGTGTGAGAGCAATGTTGATAGCACACTGATTGGTTTGGTTGTTGCTGGGTGATGTTTATACTCAGTCAAGGACTTTTCAGTTTCTCAGTCCCTGCCAGCGAGAGGGCTGGAGGGGCGTGGGACATTGGGAGGGGACACAGCCAGGACAGGTGACCAGAACTAGCCAAAGGGATATTCCCTACCATGGGATGTCATGCTGAGCGTATAAACTGGGAGAAGAAGGAAGGTGGGGACATTTGGCATCATGGCATTGCATAATGGAGCCCTGCTCTCCTAGAGATGGCTGAACACCTGCCTGCCCATGGGAAGTGGAGAATTAATTCCTTGTTTTGCTTTGCTTGTGTGCGTGGCTTTTGCTTTACCTCTTTAATTGTTCTTATATCAACCCTGGAGTTTTACATTCCTTTCTGATTCTCCTCCCCATCCCTCTGGGTGAGGGGGAGTGAGCAAGCGACTATGTGGTACTTGGTTGCTGGCCAGGGTTAAACCATGACACTCCTTCTCCATGTTTGTTTTTCAAGACCTTTTATTCCAAAGTTCTGCTAAATCCTTAGGTTTCGCTCTGCTGTAGGGAGGATTAGGAGTGGTGATGTGCTATGAAGTCACTCTTCAACATTCTTTCACAAAAGAAAGAGGAATAGCTGCAGTATTTAAATCTTTAGGACTGTGAAAATGACTTTAGTTTACACTGTACAGTTCATACTATACAGTTTGATTTGCCAGTGGGTAAATATTGACTTTTGCTACCATTATAGTAATGACTTCAGTTAATACGAAAACAGCCATAATTCAGAAACATTTTATACATATAAATTCTCTATTTCTATAACATCAAACTACATTAACTTCATTAAATTCCATGTTAGCTCTTTCTTGAATAGAAAGACTGTCAGACTGAGCCAAAAGGCAAATTATACACTGAACTGCTTATGAATAAACTCTCATTTGTGAGTAAATTTGACAGTATCTGGCATGTTAGCCTGTACAATCTGAACAAGCTACAAAGGTAGTAAACATCGTTATTCATTAAGTCCTGCTGATGGGCTCACAGAATTATTGACATATCCACATTTACTGTTCTCAATGCTGATAGCTCACACTAGCTTTTATTAGTAGAAGACTATTTTTAGAAGTTAAACATCACCGGATGAAACAAATAACTTAGAAATAAATAGCTACCTGAAAATGTTAAAACATTTACACACCTCTCATAATGTTTTAAAAGTGACAGCTTTTGAAGCTTAAATACAGACAGCTATATTCAAGAACAACTCTGTTAGATGAATAATGAGAAAAAGGCATCTAAGGACAGTAAAGAACTGTAGCTGTAGCTAAAACTGTCAAGTCTAAGTACTTATAAACTCATATTCAGACATCAGATATGAAGAACTGTATCTTTATACTGTTCATCAACCAGAAGATTCCATGCAGATACTGAAAGGAAAAGGCCAGACTTTCAGAAATTACCATAAAAAGCAGCTCTTCTTGAGGTCTCATAGGAATTTGTAGTATAGAGACTGTTGATTTTTTTAAAAGTAGGTGCTCTTATATTTTGACTTTCACCAATATCACGGTTTAACCACAGCGAGCAACTAAGTACCACGCAGCTACATGCTCGTTCTCTGCCCCTCCTCCAGGTGGGATGGGGAGAATTGGAAAGAAGGCAAAATCTGTGGGTTGAGATAAGAACAATTTAATAATTGAAATTAAATATAATAATAATAATTGAAGATGATGATAGTAATAGTAGTAATAATAATAAAGATAAAGATGATGATGGTGATGATGATGAAAAGGGAGACAACAAAAGAAGAGAGAGAAATACAGCCCCAAAACCCAAGTGATGCATAATATAATTGCTCACCACCTGCTGATGGATGCCCAGTCAGTCCCTGAGCAGCGATTGGCTGCCCCCAGTCAAATTCCCTGGTTTATATACTGAGCATGTCTTTCTATGGTATGGAATATGCCTTTGGCTAGTTTGGGTCAGATGTCCTGGTTCTGCTTCCTCCCAGCTTCTTGTGCACCTCCTCACTGGCAGAGCATGGGAGACTGAAAAGTCTTTGACTTAAGGTGAGCACTACTTAGCAACAACTGAAACATCAGTGTGTTATTGACGTTATTCTCATATTAAATCCAAAACCACAGTGCTGTACCACCTATTAGAAAGAAAATTAACTCTATCCCAGCCAAAACCAGGACAACCAAACACTACAGTTATCCAAATGAGATTATAATTTAGACATAATCATGTCTATGATGATGATTTCAGAGATGTGTCTCATATTTGCGTGTCCAGAGAACTGTCTGAATCAATGGCACACTGATTTCTGTCTGGCACAAGGGACACACATAAATAGACCAGAACAGACTCAGTAAGAGAGGCAATGGACATATCTGAAAAGTGTAATATAGTTTCATATTTCAGATCTGTGAGCAACCTAGTGTATCAATGAAGCATGATGCAACATGCTGTAGTGATGCTGACTAGGAATCAAAATGCAAATAGTCTTGAGAGTGTGTGACTGGGGTGAGATTCATTATGCTTTTCACTGCCTAATAAGTTCAGATACAATGTTACATTCATAGAGATATGTTGGATTTAATTGTGAAGTTCGCTGTGTCAACATTACTAAGAACTCTTTGTAAGAGGCCATAATATTTAAAAAATCATTTTAAGATCTGATAGTTAAATCAATTATCTTGGTTTTGGAAAAAATATCAAATCTTTTCAAATCTCTATAACAATCAATCTGAACATAAGTTGAATATTAAAATTTCACACCTGCAGTATCAATCAGGTTAAAATACTTGTTGGGAAGGAAACTGAGAAAAATAGCTTTTTTGTGATTATCATAATTTAACATCTACAGCCAGATGCCCACCTAGCTTTTTGCTCACTTGCCCTCCTCAGCAGGACAGGGGGAGAAAATAAGAAAAAAAAGCTCATAGGTCAAGATAAAGATAAGGACACTGATTACTATTTACTGTCATGGACAAAACAAACGCAACTTGGGAAAAATTAATTTATTGCTAAGTAAAATAGATTCAGGTAATGAGAAAAAAGGCCAAAAATTTAAACACTTCTCCTCTGACCCTGCTTCCCCAGACTCAGCTTCACTACTTACTTCTGTCTTGACTTCTCTAAATGACCCCCCATAGTGATGGGATGGGCAATTGAGTTATGGGTCCATACCTGCTTTTCTCTGCCTCTTCTTCCTCCTCAGATTTTTCTTCTGTCCAGCATGGGTCCTTCCACAGACTGCAGTCATTGTAGAGCCATCTAGAATGGTCTGTCCCTGGCATAGGGCATCTCCAACCTCTTCTCACAGAGGCCACCCTTGCAGCACCCCTGGTACCAAAATCTGGTCACATACACTCAATACAGTGATAAGGCAGACTGGGGAGATCCCATCTGACTGCCTGACTAAGGACCACTAATGTTTTTCTTTCTGATTTTTTACAGAAATTGTGAGTCTCTCATTGTCATTCTGATACGAAAAAGAACAGCCTCAACAGGTTTTCACTAAGAACACTCATATACACACATGCCCTCATATACACACTGTCTGAACAGTCCTAATTTATTGAATGATAAACTGGGTCCCTTCTGGCAATGTAATAAGTTACTTGAAGAGCAAGACTACACATCACCTTCAAGAAAGCATTCTTCACTTATTCTGCATATGCTCCAGAGGTCTACACTATATTACTTTTGTCCTCTGGATGGGAATTGAAAAATAAGCATGTATAAATGATGCCATATCTGACCTTTCTTACCTGCCAATCTTAGAATGCCATCAAGGACTCTACGATGGAAGTACCAATTTAATTTCTCTGATTGCAAAAGTATTATGGCTCATTCAGACTTAAATGTCTAACTCTGACGCTTAAAGAAAGAGGGATCCTGTGTTTTGTTGCTTGGATAAATTGTATAAGTTGCTGAAACCAAAGAACTCAGTTTTTATGAAGCATTATCAAAAAGATTTTAGGTATCCAACAACTTCCAATTGTGCCTTTGCCAGTCTTGTCATTACTGTGAAGGGGTATGCTGCAGTCATATAATACCTAGGGACAGATGGACTTCAGCTGTTAAAGAGATAATAAGACACACAATAAAGAGTCCTAGTTTAATCTCACTGCTGGTTTTAGTCCCTAAATGAGAACATCACTGAAAATGTACTTATAATTATTTTCCCTTTTCATAACACAACCAGATACTTGCTAGCTCTATGGGACTCATAAGCTAAATACATCAAAGGGCAGGAATCACATTTTCCTACCGAACTGAGATTTCTCACTGTGCCTTTAACCAGGAGTTTGGTGGAAGAAAGAGATAAAAGAATTTTCATTTCCTTCACAGCATCTAGCTACTTCAGCATGTAAGTTCTATAATTAAATCAATGCAGGGAATAAAATAAAAAAGTGAGAAGGTTAAACGTAGAAAAATACTAAGGTAACTGTTTCCCGCATTATAAGGAACTTGCTTTCCTTGAATGAAAAACTACTATATACATTAAAATAGAAAGCTATGTTATGGAAAATTTGAATTTTTTATATAATCAAAGGAACACCAAGCTGAGTGGTGCAGTCTATTCATTAGATGGAAGGGTTGCATTCCAGAGGGTCCTTGACAGACTTGAGGAGTGGGTTCATGCAAACCCTTATGAAGTGCAAGGTCCTGCGCCTGGGCTGGGGCAATTCCCAGTGTCATGGGGATAAATGGATTGGGAAGAGCCCTGAAGACAAGGTCTTAGGAGTACTGGTGAACAAAAAATTAGATATGAGCTGACAAAGTGCTCTTGGAGCCCAGAAAACCAATCTGGGTTGCAGCAAAAGCTGTGTGGCTGGCAGGCCAAGGGAGGTGATTTTTCCCCCTTACTCCGTTCTTGTAGGACCCTACCTGCAGTACCGCATCCATTTTTGAGGTCTCAAGGAGAAGAAAGACATGGAACCATTAAAGCAGATCCAGAGTCACAAAAAAGATCAGAGGGCTGGACCACCTCTACTATGGAATGTAGAGAGAGCTGGCATTGTTCAGCCTGGAGAAGAGAAGACTCTGGGGAGACCTGATTGTGACTTTTCAGTATGTAAAGGAGGCTTATAAGAAAGACAGAGAGACACTTTTTACAAGGGTCTGTAGTGACAGGATGAGGGATAATGGTTTTAAACTGGAAGAGGTAGTTTTAGATTTGATATAAGGAAGAAATTTTTTATTATGAAGGTGGTGAGACACTGGAACATGTTGGCCAGAGAAGTTGTGGATGCCCCATTCTTACAAGTGTTCAATGTCAGGTTCAACAGTGTTTTGAGCATCCTGATCTAGTGGAAGATGTCCCTGCCAATGGCAGGGGTGTTGGACTAGATGGTCCTTAAAGATCCTTTCCAACCCAAACCATTCTACAATTCTAAGTTGTTCCCTAGTGTAAGGCTTCCTTGCTCCAGACCTTTCTCTCTGGCCTCCAGGGCCTTGGATTCCTGAAGGTCAGTCTTGCTTACTAAGATGTACTTCACTAAGACTGAGTCAAAGAAGGCCTGCAGTACCTCAGCCCTTTCCATGTCCTCATAATATGTAATTGTTGAGTAAGGAAATGATACAGGGAAACCAAAAATTTAAAAGAAAAGGAAGAAAAAATGAAAGAGCGATGAAAGGAAAATATAATTGTTACTCCTGGGAATAAGGAGTATAGAAGAGACTATAAGGCAAAGATGGTATCAGAAAAGTAATAAAAAGTAAAAGAAGTACTGCTATAAATAAAACTTCTGTGCTAAAAGAAAAAAGTATATGACACATTTCAATTATTTTAGTAGTTGTCATGGTTTAGCCCCAGCCGGTAACTAAATACCATGCAGCTGCTTGCTCAGTCCCCCACACCTAGAGGGATGGGAAGGAGATTGGAAAGGAATGTATAACTCGAGGGTTGAGAGAAGAACTATTTAATAGGTAAAGCAAAAGCTGCACACACAAGGAAAGCAAAGCAAGGAATTCATTCACCACTTCCCATGGGCAGGCCAGTGTTCAACCACCCCCAGGAAAGAAGGGCTCCATCATGTGTAACGGTTACATGGGAAGACAAACACTATAATGACAAATGTCCCCCCCCTTCCTTCTTCTTCCCCCAGCGTATATGTTCAGCATGACATCCCATGGTATGGAATATCCCTTGACTGGCTGGGTTGAGCTGTCCTGGCTGTGTCCCCCCCCAGTTTCCTGTGCCCTCCAGCCATCTTACTGGCAGGTTCAGTGAGAAACTGAAAAGTCCTTGACTTAGTATAAACATTACCCACCATCAACAAAAAACATCCCTGTTGTTAACAACATTGTCACACAAAATCCATAACACAGCACTGCACCAGCTACTAAAAAGAAAATGAACTCTATCCCAGTTGAAACCAGGACACTAGTCAAACTCATTGACAAACTGTGCTTGGAACCTGTTTTGCAATCTTTAAGAGGGATACAGTTTTATTTGACTACAAGGTTTGCTTTCTCCTGTCCACAGCCATCTATTTGTATGTGATGATTTTCAGGCCTGAAAAACATTCCAGTTTAATTTAAATGCAATTTGAAAATGGAAGCTGTTCAGATCAGGTATGTATTTATCTAATACTACAAGGAATGCCTTCACGTTTTCAGAAAGTGAGAATGACATTACAGGTTTCTTTGGCAAATAGATCACCAGGACCAGTGTTATTTTTCTGTGGAAGCTGCAGTTCGACTGTCCTGAGAAAATATTTAAACACACCACAGAAGTACCTTCACAGTGTGAAAAATATTAGGAAATGGTTGCAGATTTGTTAGCTCAAACATGATGCAGTCTAAGCTGTGGGTATTTATTGGTATTTGGAATATACGTTACCTTTAAACATCTTCAGAGAACCCACAGAGTTTGAACATGCTTATTGTTAAAAGCCAAATGAAATGACCATAGTAAGCTGAAAAATAAAAAAAGGTGAAGATCATTAAAGTTACACTTTCTTTGTCTCAAGTGACTATAACTGTATTACAATAAAAATGTTAACCTTTGCCTTGCATTTCCCCCTCTACTCTTGAGCTTCATTAAAGCATGGAAAAAAGAGCATTGCATATTCATAACAGCAAGTTGGGTTAGTTTTATTTTGGTTTGGTATATAGAACTAATATACATGATTATATTATAAATAAATATTATTTTTTAAAAATCAGAAGAGAAAGGAAAATGGAAAGAAAAGAAAGCAAAAATAGTTGAAGGTAAAGACAGAAAAAAAAAAAACAAAAAACAAACCAACTAGTCTAAGAGTTTAATCCCTTGTTCCCTTTTGCTTTCTTTTGTGTAATGAAACAGTGAACCATTAGGAGGTATAAGGAATGTGAGCACATCTGCTGACCATTTCCGCACATTTGGTTCTTTCACTTCTCTGGCAACAGTTCTCCCAATCTTGCTTTCATCCAGATCTGAACCCAAAACATCTCACCAGAAGACAGGAGAAAATGGTAGATATGTGTAAAAAATTAGCAGATTCAGGCTCTAGGAAATCAACTCAGTTTCAAAGAGGAGACGGCTCATGGAGTTTGCAGTACTGCTAATCACCTTTCTTTCCATAAAGAGATCACAAACTCATGCACCTGAGGTAATACTCAGTTTAATAGTATGGAATGAAGAGAGTGAATAGTTATGGAGAGCCAAATAAATCAGTAACATTCAGTGAACTTGCTTTTCAGTGCTTGGGTACATTTCAGCTGTGGAAAAAACAATAATTTCCCTGCTGGGCCTGAAAAGGGAACATGCATGTGGAATTTTGCAAGAAAAAAGTGAACAGTACGTAATATGACAGTGGTCAAACACTGGAACAATTGCCCAGAGAAGTTGTGGGATGTTCATCTGTGGCAATACTCAAAATTTCACTGCACAGAGCCCTGAGCAATCTGCTTTAACTAGACCTGCTCTGCACAGGAGATGGAACTAGATGACCTCTGGAGGTCACTTCCAGACTGCATGATTCTGTGAATGTGAGCCATTTTTATGCCTGTAACATCCCCTTCACAGGAGAAAGATGACTTAAAGTTATCTAAGTGTTCCTTGCATACTTCTGGAGTTATATCTTGCTGTATTATGCACCTTCAAAACTTACAGCTCAGTCCTAATTGTGTCCCATTTTAATGTTTGTTTGTTGCTGTTTTGCTTTGTTTTGGTTTGTTGTTGTTGTCATGTGAAAAGTTCTTATTCTGACTCATGACAAGCTACTGAAAAATAAAGATATGTTGCCCAAAACACATGCTTTGAAAGACGTACCCCTGTAGAGTTCAGGTATTAAAATTAGGCCACCTGAACCATTCACATCTCTGAAACATCTGGGGGTGTATACATTTGAAACTTTTAAGTTTTTTTAGCACCATGTGAACATGTGGCTTGTCTTGATTTGAACTGCTGTTTTTAGTTGTCAGGTCACACAGATAGGAGATGTAATTTTCTGAGATGCTTATGACAATATATTCACCACTTCTGCCAAAATCCACGATACTTTTCCTTAAAACCATAATAGATAACTAGAATGAATTTGTACATTATTTTCAAATTATTATATGCCCTGGATATGGGCTGTATGATGTTTGTAAACAGATTTCACAAAAAAGAAAAAAATCTGTTTGAACTGTCAGTTTTTATTAGAAACCAAGCTAAATGCAATTACTCTCCCTGCAGAAAAGTGTTGAGGAATGATTTTCAAGGGCAGCAATGGCAGTTGAGTGCCTGCCTTCCTATATATGTTAATGGGAAATAAAGGCCATGAAGTTATACAAGTTCATACCGGATAAGAAGCAAAAATATTTCCATGTATTAAAATATATGACACTGGTCATACTTTGTAAATTATCCTCAAACAAAACAAAAATAAAATGTGCCTGTAATGTGGGTTTTAAAATGTGAATTTTAAAAATTAAAGCATTAATTACCATTTCAAAAATTATTTTTCTACATTTCTATTTGTATATCAATCGACACTCCCAGCAAGCCTTGCACAAGTAAATAAACAGCCTATTAAATAATCATTATTCTTGCTTTTCAATAAAAAGTTTTAGAAAAGCTAAATGATCATATATTTATTAAATTCCCTAGTTCTAAACAGGTACAATAAGTACCCAAAAATCTAGCAAAAAGAAGAGGTAAATTTACTCTAAAAGCTTTGTTTAGTCAAATACTTTAGTAATTACTAATCAATTAAACTATTTTTTTTTGTGTAGGGGAAGAATCAAGAAACAAGATTGCAACTGTTCTTTCAAATTGTGATTAAAACTGATGATTTAAATCCATCTACTCTTCATTTATATCATGAAAAACCTCTTTCTCAGAGATTTATATTCCATGCCAGGTATTTCAGAGATGAAATTCTCTAAAGTATTTCTAAACACAGTATAAGATGACTAATAAAAATGATAGCCAAAGAAACTGGAGGCTTTTTTCAATTGCCTGAACGTAAACAAATGAAATGAGCCTAAGGGGTGGGGTTTAGCTCAGCAGTAACTATATTTATCTGTCTATACCTAGGGGTCATTATGTCAGTCAGGGGTCTGAGTTTAGACTATAGTTAATGGAAATCTAATCAGCGCAGTCAGTGTTGCCTAGAGAATATTTCAACTCATCCTAAGTTAGATACCAGGGGTTTGATTCTGTTGCCTACACATAGGTATCTAACACTGTTTAAGATGCTGCAGAATATTTTGTGTGCCAGCAGCCAGTGCAGGTCTTCTGTAGGTCCTGTGTGAACTCATACCACCTTGGGGATCTCAGAGACCCCATGGGCTCTCAGCCAGTGTTAGATAAACATGGTTTAATTAGGTGTCTACATTTAGGCTTTTGTATCAAATAATTCATTTTATCAAATTAGGTTTGTTTTTATAGCAAGCTCACATGTAGCAAGATTTTGAAGATATTGGTGTATGCAAATCAATAATAAATTTATACAGTGATGATGATACCTCTAGAGAAATATGAGAAGAAAGCCTTTTATTCTACAAAATCCTGCTGCTGTTCTAAAATACTTTAAAAGTCTGCAAACTTTTTGACCTAATTTCTTCTTTTATAAAACTTATTTGTAATTTTTGCATACATTATATGGTATTTATTTTCAGATATTATTGCACTTTCTCAGAAATCACCTTGATAAACGTACATCAGAAAGTACATAATGCTTTCAGGAATCATTTGGGGCAGTTCATTACAGCAGCTTGATTCCTATTTCCTGATGGAAAAATTTACTTGCCATTGTGGAATGAAAAGAATGATTAGCTGTTTGTTGGTATGGATCTGTATGGACTTTAAGGATCAAACAGTAAAGATAATGCTTTGCTTACAGTATTTTTATTTTTAAGATTTAACTAACTAGAAAAAATAGTTAGCAAATAAAAAATAATTGAGCAGATCTAAGTAATCTCTGTCTGTATCTGTCTGCCTAACAGTGCAAGTCAGGAAATACTCTTGAAAAAATATTAAGAATTTTTGCTGTTTACTAGGTTTGTAAAGCTAGGGAGAAGCTAGTAAAACAGAATCTTTATACACATGGGCCCACTAGGATATCCATATTGTGGTGGGTTGACCCTGGATGGACACCAGGTACCAAGCAAGGCTGGTCTATCACTCCTCCTCCTCAGCTGGAGAGGGGAAAGAAAATATAATGAAAGTCTTGTGGGTCAAGGTAAGGACAGGGAGGTCACTCAGCATTTACCATTGCAGGCAAAACAGACTGCACTTGGGGAAATTAGCTTAAATTTATTACCAATCAATTCAGAATAAGTTAATGAGAAATAAAAACTAAATCTTAAAATACCTTCCCTCCACTCTTCCCTTCTTCCCAGGCTTAACTTTACTCATGATTTTCTCTAGCTCCTTCCCCCCGAGTGGCACAGGGGGACAGAGAATGGGGGTTGTGGTCAGTTCATCACACTTTTTCTCTGCTGCTCCTTCCTCCTGAGGGGAAGGATTCCTCGCACTCTTCCCCTGCTCCAGCGTGGAGTCTCTCCCATGGGCTACAGTTCTTCATGAACTTCTCTAGCATGGGTCCCTTCCACAATGTGCAGTCCTTCAGGCACAGACTGCTCCAACAGGCGTCCCTCACAGGGCCACAAGTCCTGCAGAACACCTGCCCCACAACATGGGCTTCTCTTTCTCCATGGGTCCACAGGACCTGCCAGAAGCCTGCTCTAGCATGGGCTTCCCATGGGGTCAGAGCCCCATTTGGTTGCACCCACCTGCTCCAGCAGGGGGTCCTCCATGGGCTGCAGGGGCACAGCCTATGTCACCATGGTCTTTACCACAGGCTGCAGGGGAATCTCTGCTCCAGTGCCTGGAGCATCTCCTCCCCCTCCTTCTGCCCTGACCTTGGTGTCTGCAGAGCTGTTGCTTTCACGTGTTCTCACTTCTCTCTTTGGCTATAATTTGCTGCTGTGCAGCTTTTTTCCCCTTCTTAAATATGTTACCACAGAGGCACTACCACCATAGCTGATGGGCTTGGCGTTGACCAGTGATGGGTCCATCTTAGAGCTGGCTGTCATTGGGTCTGTCAGACATAAGGGAACCTTCTAGCACCTTCTTACAGAAGCCACCCCCCCCAGCCCCCCTGCTAACAGAATCTTGCCACACAAACCCAATACACATATGAACATGTGATAAGGAGTTTCTGATGAGGAACTGAGTCCTGGTTGTTTTTTACATCTTCATGACAGTCTCTGATATGTGCAAGAGAAGGTAGTAAGTGTTTTCTGTGTTTTCCAAAAGTCAAAAATAAAGTTTTGGTATTCAAACATAAATTGAACTGGAGGATTTTATGAGTGATTGGAAGCATATGAATGCAGGTTAAGTAGATCAAGCTGACTTTGTAGATAAAGCCTCTATGTATCTGACTAAGCATGTTAATTAACACTTGCTCTACTTGCAAACTCTTTCAATGACATGACATGTTCATGAAATTACATATTTAAGAAAGTGACTTTCATAAATTTGTATCTCATTTCTTATGGAGACCTTAATTCAAATTCCTAGAGGTAGATGTGTATTAAATCCTAGAGGATATCCATGCCTTTCTGATACAGCTGTTCTGCAGGTGAAATATGATGGATAAGCTCAGAATCATAGAACAGTTTGGGTTGAAAGGGATCCTTGAAGGTCATCTAGTTCAATCCCTCCACAATGAACAGGGACTAAAAGAAGGTAAATTTAGATTAGCTATTTAGGAAGAAATTCTATACTGTGTGGGTGGTGAGACACAGGAACAGGTTGCCCAGAGATGTTGTGGATGCCCCATCCCTGCAAGTGTTCAAGGTCAGGTTGGAAGTGTCTCTGAGCAAGCTGTTCTAGTGGAACATGGAAGTTGTCCATGCCCATGGTAGGGGGGTGGTGGAACCACATGAACTTTAAGGTCCCTTCCAACCCAAACCATTCTATGATTCTATGATCTTTAACTAGATAAGGTTGCTTAAAGCCCCATCCAGCCTGACCTTGAATGTTTCCAGGGATGAGGCACCTTGAGTTTTTTGACAGTTTTTGTCAGCTTTGATTGCCTAAACATACTATTGCCTTTTAAGCATCTTAATGTATTGCAACCTAGCTTCCAGGTGGTATTTTAAGACACTGTAATTACTGGGTGTTTTAGATAATTTAAAGAATCATCATCAAAGGTATTAGTAAAAGTGGTTTTAATGTGGTGTTGTAAAAGTTTGGCTTAATGAAGTTTGATGGCAAGGTTCACTCTATTACTGTATAGTACAATCATTTAAACAATGATTCAAAACTACCCAGACACAAATCAAAGTTACCAAGAGAAATCAAAGTTACCAAGGCACAAATTGAAGTTACCATACTGCAAGATTATGTGCAAAATTGTTTGTTTACCAAGGATCTGCCATTAGTAAAAGTTCTCTCTGTCTCGAGGAGCAACATTGAGAGGTGTCCCAGCTCAAAGGGAGATCACGACCATGCAGCCACACTGCCTAGCAGGGAAAGCTCAAAAAAGGCTCATTTAGGTTGTCAGATTTACGGAATAAGGTGGTAGCTCCTAGTCAAAATACTGTGGTGGGAAAGGTATGCATAAGACTCCTTGTACCCATAACTTTATTTGTTCCTTAATAATGAGTCTTGAAAAAGACATCTACTATTCATGTGTTAATTGCATGATTGGTGCTCCAAGCTCATATACATTGATGCTCATTGTGTCACTCTGCTGTTTGGGTGTTTGCAGAGAACAGACTGGAACTAGAGGAGTTCTCCAAGCTATGGCTCAGGCCTTTAACTCCTTTGGGGCCTGTCCAAACTACTACTAGTTTGATTAAGGGGATGAGTGCATGCATCAGACACTCAAGACATCTGAGACATCTGCACAGAACTAGAAGATTTGTCAAAGGATGTCATTAAAATGGAACTAGATGCCTGTGTTAAGGCATCTGAATTACATTTCTTGAGATGCTTATCTTACACAAGCAGCATTTAGACTTTACTATCTGAGGCCTATCCTCCTCTACTGATAAATATTCAGGTTTATTTTTACCATCTAAGTTTTCCACTAGCTTCTATTCTTGTCAGAACCATAACTGCAGTAAGTGAGCACCCAGCATATTGCCAAGGACCTCTAGAACCGAGACTTCAGCAACAATGGTATGAGCTGAAAGAACAGGAGAGGCAAAAAGAATTTTGTGTGAATCCTGAAGAGTGGTCACAGAAAACAGATAGCTAGGATCTGATAGAAGATTATACACTTTAGTAAAAAGATCAGATTCTGGGCATGGTTATACTCTCCCTATAATGTAACAGCGTACCACACTGCATGTTGTTCAACCAGTCCTTTTCTCAAGTGTTTTCACATCATGTTTCATTATTATCAGCTGTGGGTTTAGGGGAAATGTTGGGGTTTTTTTTCACCAAAATGTGCCCCTGGAGTTATCTCACCTTAACTTTCGTAATATTTCCAACATGTATATTTACACTGTCATAGATCAGATAACTTTCATTATCTACTTAGCACGCTTCTTTTTTTTTTTCTCTCTAATAAATCTGCATTTATTTCCAGGTCAAGTCACTTCCAGACAGCCCTAGTCTCTCTCCCATTCTACTTCATTGTATTAAATCATAGTCTTCTCTAGGCAATCTGAGAGACTCTGCTAGAGACAACAATCTTTCTTCACTCAGGCCTATTATAGTTTATGGGTGGGATTCATCCTATCAAATGAAGGCAGCCAAACACTAGATTAATTCTTCCAGCCCCAGCATTAGTGTGCAAGTTTGTGCTGACCTAGAGGCAAGATGAAGACCTCTTCTTAAAGAAATCCTAAAAAAAAGAGTTCTTTCCATCCAGTAGAGATAGTAGGACCTGTTATTCCCAGGTCTTCAGCTGACTCCATAGCAAATTCCTTATCTGAATTTATTCAGATTCATAATTGTGACTATTTGACCAAATAACTAAAATTATGCAGACCTATACTTAACGTATAGTTCCAACCTATTTTTGTCTTGCAACACATGAAACCTATTTATTGTCAATCTAATACATAGATACAATAATAGCTGATTTTGTTGCAGGAATCACACCCATGAATCCTCAAAAAAAAAAAAAAAAAAAAAGTTATCTTTGTCTTTTTAATGTCCTGTTTTTCGCTCCATTACTCCTTGTTAAAGCCGGGCACCCGTAATGACTGGATAGAATTACTAGCTATTCTTCATTTTCAGGCAAAATGTACTCACTGTATCCATTTGTTCCTGTACCAATTACTACCCTATACCTTGAACAGTCTGTATCCTTTGCTGAATTTATAGATAGCAACCTTATCCCTTCTATGGCTTTGTGTCACCAGGATAACCAAGCTTCGTGCTTCTAGTCCCTTCTCATATGATAGACTTTCAATTTCCATCATTATCACAGAAACTCTTCTCTCCATCTGTCAGTTTGAATTAATCTTTCAATATGAATGACCAGAGCACATAGTTCAAAGGCAGTCTCACCAGGATTTTGTAAATGGAACTAATATTGTCCTGACTCAGCTGACAAATTCTAGGACACAATTTGCATTTTTCACAGCTGTAACATATTGGTATTTCATAGAACTGAATATGACACATTTTGTTATTTTTTTGTTATTTTTTTGTATTTCTGTTATGTTTTTTGTTATTTTGTTATGTTATTTGATCTTACATATGGTTTGTATGTAAGATCATTAATTTCACATAAGAATATTACCAATACAACCTTTGAGAAACACTATTATTTCAGTTTTCTTTCATCACATGTTTAGAACCAATAATTTCTGCTGTCTTCTCCCCTTTAATCACAATCTTGATAATTTTGTATTTCTACTAACTTTCATCTTTTCTAATCTGACCTGTTTTTTCCATGTGGTGCTATATCTTGTGCTTTTTTGAAGTCCAGGCAGGTGAATGCTTTGTATTTCATTCCTCTGATATATTCCTCCAAGCACATATACCCTATGTGTTATACGTATATTTACGTCATCAAGTAATAAGAAAACCCCCTAATTCTCTTTAAAAACCTTTTCATATTTATAATTTTTTCTTGTATTCAAATTTGTCCTAGGCCTTATATACTGGGATGTTCATATCCACGTACCTGTACCAGGACAGATTATTTTTTTTCTTTGGTATAAATAATACATGAAATATTTGTCACTTCTATAGGGGAAACTAATAATCTTTATTGATTTGAGTCAGGATGGTATATAATCGCCCCTTTGAAAACTATCTAAATATATAATAGTAAATGTTCCCTTTTCATTTCTTGTCCAAAGACAAGTTTTTTTAGAAGACCCACTTTTAAGAAAATAATGCTGACTGGCATTAACTTTGTTGTTATCCTGTAAATAATTTCTAAGTGATTCTGGTCTTTATTATTTTGTTCATGATGACTGTAGACTGACACAGAAAGAGAGCTAGAGAGTATTAGCATTCCCAAGTAACTTATGGTCCTCAGACAAAATAAACAATGGTTTCTGCTTCCAGTTTCACAGTTGGCTCTGAGTAAAGGATAACATAGAAGTTTCACAGAACAGGCAGATTTTATACATACCAGGTACATCTCTACCCAGGTTTGAAATGCCTGAGAGCTGCCCTGTCACTTTCCATTAAGACATTATTTATAAAGTTCCCAGTAAGAAGCATTAAAATAAAGTTATACAAAAAGTCTTACATATTCCCTTGAAGCTTAGAAAGCTTTTGGTGTTTCAAGATGCTCCTTTCAAAGGGTACTGTGTATTTCATAATCCTTATTAGGGCAAGATAGTTAAATTACTTTACATTAAGCAGCTGTATAAAACAAAATTTTTGAGAAACATTTCCATTTGTTCTAAGACTGATATTAGAGCAGACATTTTGAGAAGGGTTGACAAGCTTTGAGTGAAGGGACCTGGCTGGTTGTGGAAGAAGTAGCTTGACAGGAAAAGGTTGAAAGATTTTGATGAGATCCAAGGGAGATTCTCTGTCTAAAGTTGATGAATAGGAACAGCTGTGCATCAAATATGCCAGGGCTGTTTCTAATAAGTGAAACATCAATGCTTTTTTTTTATGCTTATGTCTGTTCAAAATACACATAACTTACACATATGCTTATGTATGCAGTTACTAAAGCAGAATCTTTGGAAAACTGGACATTATATTCCCCCTTATTTCTTGGCAGAAATTAGGCAACTAAAAACTGTGACTGTGAGCAATGGTGAAGAATATAATATCTTCCTTCCTAGAAGATGTCTCAGGGAACTGCAGATTCAATTTCAATTAACTTAACAGAAACTACTAACAAAGAGATATTTAACTTCAACTTTAGCAGAAAACAACACACTTTAAATTAATTTTTATATACTGTATTTTGCAAAAAAACCTATCATAGATAGTTGGATCTGAATGAGATTAATCTGCTTGTTTACAAGTTTATATAGGTTTTGAGCAGAAAGGCCATGGTGAGAGATTGGGGGAGTGTGTTTATTTTTTATTTATTATAGCTCATTTTTTCCAGGAAAAGAACAGCTTAAGGATTCTTCCTTAGATATTTTTTTTTATTATTTTTAATTTTTGAACTTAGTTTCCACTAACTGATTTATTTATGTATTAGGAATGTCATACGGTACTTTTATATGTAAGCTTTTATCTATAATTATAAATGTTAAAACCACATTAGACTACTTAATATTTTGCACTCAACCCTTTACAATTCTTCAGTGATAGCAGTAAGCTGTGCTGTAAGGTCCACAGAGAGAAGACAGTTAAAGAATGTTTATTCTGAAAAGACTGATGCTTGCAACATAGAAGACACTAAGACTAAATATAGCATGCTAGAGTAATAGCCTATTAAAAACTGCAGAGTTTGAGAAGATTGTATTTGCAAGGACAACTATGCCTCACCACTTTATTTATGGCAATCATTCATAAAACCATGTGCATATTAAATTTGACTGCTGTTTGAAATATTTCAAGGACATGCTAATTTTGATTTCAATGCACTGAACATAACTGACAGTCAAAAAGGTTTGTCTAGACTTCATTTTATAAGAAAAGTACTTTCTACTAGTTTGTTAAATTTGCTGCAATGCAAAGTATACGGTGAGAATCCAGAATAAGAACATGATTTGAGGTGCAGTGCTAGAATGTTTTACATTATGGCAAGATCTGTGAAAGACCCAACCTGTTACATACACTGATAATAGGAACATCATAGCAAATTTAAAAAGATTCAGGTTAATGCATAAGAGAATCCTTTGCTTTTTTGTCAGAATATTTGAATAGTCTAAAGAGACGAAACCATATTGTAAATGGACTCTTAATCTTTTCTCTGTGAATAAAATTCTAGATACATAAATGTTTTTAGAAATATATATATATATAATGTCCATTTTTACATTAATTTCTGCAGGTGGACTTTATCCTCTTGGTTATTCTACAATGAATTTATTGTAGTACACGGACATGTATTAGAGGTATTGTATATAATGACAACAAAATTAGCAATTTGCAAAAATCTGCTTTTGTTAATCATTTGGCAAGTCTTATGAGTAGTAACATATAAATTGCATTTCTGATACTTTTGAGTAACCACAAATTCCTATATAAAGAATATAACATATGAAAACATGGAAACATAACTGCACTGACACAGGGAGGCCAGTAGAGCTGTTATCTATGCCCATGAATTACAGGTACTTCATTCTGAAAAACAGGCACTTCGTATATTCCTCTAAGAAGCAGTTTTAATCGCATCCTATTCTATCCAATCCAGAAATATCTTTCTAGTTTTTTATGATATCAAAAATATGCAGATTTGTTAATTTTTCACTTCCTGATAAGTAATTGGAAGTGTCCTTTGTCTCTAGTCCTACACCTTACCATCTCATGTTACACAAACCCCATCATGTTAAAGTAATTAAATAATTTTGTTTTCATATAAGCATGTTTAAAGGCTTTCTGTTGTGTCTTAAATGCCAGAAAACAAGTCTGCATGAATAAAAAGAGGAAAAAATATCTCAAAAGCATCATTTGTCAGGAACTGGGTTCCACTTTGTCCAGTAGCATTCCAGACTTCATATACCATTCTTCTCATAAACGTACTACCCTTCATTCTGCAAATCTTCTTTCTTCTAATGTTAAATTACAAACTACTAATTTTTCTCCACCATCTTTTGAGTTCTTCACCAGCTCTGCTGACGTGGAAACACTGAAGAGAGCTTAGGAAGAGTAACAGGGGGATATTTAAACAAGAATTACTGAGAATTGTGGGAAGAAAAAAGACAAGATATGAAAAAGTCAGGATGAATTTTTCCCAGTGTCTTAACTGAAGTCAACCTGTCTTAGTCTCTTTGTCTAACAAATCTAACCTGAACCATTAGAGGGGATTCTTCTGCAAAACCAGATACTTCAGCATTAAGCCACGGTGAGAACTGTGGTAAATGAAACCATCCTCTGATAGTTAATGCTAAGACTTATGTAATGAAGACTCAGAGGACATGTATGCTATAATGACTTTGGAAATGTGCTTTCACCCACTCCCAAATATCAAACCATAGATTTGCAGAATACCTAGGAAGAAGAAAAATGACAAATGAAGTTCAGCCATGCCAAGTCTGAATGGTATTACTTTAGAATTTTCCCAACTATGTTTTTAGACTACATCAGAGTATGAATATAACAAAAGATATATGTATCATTTCTGTCTGAATGCAGATCATGATTGCTGAATGCAACTTAAGCATTTCAAAGAGCTTCAACATTAAATTTGGAATTGTCTATATTTTTCCATTGTTTAAACGATTCATTCACAGAAGCAAAAAACCCCCAAAATAATATTTTTGCACAGTCAGATCATTTGTGAAAATTTTATTTTAAATTAGCTCTATGATTTGTTGCACTTCTAAATATCCAGAAAAAAATAATCCACATTCGGTAGGTTAATGTTCCAACTCTAGAGGGGATGCACTAAGATTTTTCGTATAAGTAACATGGTTAAAATTTCATTAAACTTTGATGAAGTAATAATTATAGTATTAATTCCATAATATGGAACCAGCTACACACATATTCTGCTTCACTAAGTCTACATATGACTTACAATTAAAAGCTGTTAATGCTTAAAACCTGATAAGATCGGGAGTGGGACACAGCAACCTACAACAGAACTTAAAACCAATATACCTAAATTTTGTGAATGCTCCAGAGTATGAACAACCATTTCTAAATCTTGGAGGGTGGCACAAGAAATTTTTTTATTTTTTTTTTTATTACAGACAGGAAGGTTGTGGTAATTGTTTTCATAGCACCACTAAAAATAGGACATAACTTTTGATGCCTGTTTTCTTAAACATACAAAATCTAGGCTCCCATACTCCAAACTAGCCATTTATCTCATATTTTGACTACCTGTCCATTGAAATTATTGTTACACCTATTTAGAATAGTTACTATGTAGCCAAAAGAGTAATCCAATTGAGATACTGTTGATTGTTCAGGTGTGAGCGAGCATCTACAGAAATCCTTCCTGGACTAATTTTTTTTTTTTTTTTTTAATTAAATAAAGCAAAACCCCCAAGTAAATCAAAACCCACTAAACCAAACCAAAGAAAACTTATCATCATGAGTGCATTACAATAGTGTAACTCAGGGGTCCTCAAACTTTTTAAACAGGGGGCCGGCGCACGGATGAAGTGGCAGGCAGTCATCTGCGGCTGCTTGGTTTCCCCCCCCGCAACCCTCGGCAGGGGGGGGAGGGTGGGGGGCGGGGGTGTGTGTGTCTGTAAATACTGGAGGCTGGATTAAGGACCCTGGGGGGCTGTATCTGGCCCATAGGCTGTGGTTTGAGGACCCTTGGTGTAACTAACATTTTTTTAACTTTGTGAAAGGACCAAATCACACCTAAAGAAGGCCCACTGCTTAAAACTTTCAAAAGAATAAGCTATCAAAGAAATGGTATCAAAAAATTATGTATTAGCAGTAAATTATACAATTATTCTTTTTCATCCAAGGTACTGGGCTTTCAAAATACCCTGAAAGGATAAAGTAAAGAAGAAATTTTATGAATTTTGTTAAAAATTATGATATGTTTAAATATTAAGCATGCTTCATAAATAATGTCAACAATGCCAATTCCTTCTGAAATCAGAATACTTTTTTTAAAGGCACAGCTGCACACTCCTCTCCAAACTAAAATAGACTCTTCAGGACCTTTTTCCGTAATGTTACTTGTAATGCCTATCCTCCCCCTGCCTTTCTACAGTGTCCACTTATTTTGTAACAAAGTGCTTCATTCTTCGGTTGCTTTTGTCATCAATCCAGGAACAGAATCCTGTGAATATTTGTCACTTTTAGCATTGTCAAGTTTCCCAAAATGACAAGAAAACAACAACAAAAAAGTATAAGCCAATAGGACAGCTATTCTTCAAAGGGATTTAGTTCATTATCCACAGTTGCACCCTCAGAAACAGGCCTGAAACGTATCTAGAATATACACTTGTAGTCTGATTCACTTCTTTCTTTGGAGGTTGGATTAAGTTTGTCTGAGCAGCCTGTGTTCCCACACACTTGATGCCTAGGAGCTGAGGGACCACTAGGAGGTCACTGACCCCAGGCTTTACTGAACTCACCAGAGAAATCTGAACTTACCAGTCAAAACAGAGAACTCACAAAAACCCTGGTATGTCCACACTGAATATGACTTCAGGCAGTTGGCTGAGCTACCCTAGAACAAGCATTGTCAGAAGGGTAAATAGTCTACCACACTGCCATGTAGGTGGTGGTGTGTGGTGTTGCACTTTGTGAGCACCAACGTTGTTCGCAGCTTACTCTGGTGTCCTTAACATATTATTACTTCATCCTATGAAAAAAAAAAAAAAATCTAAATCATTCGAGTTTGTAGTCCTTTTCCCTCCATACTATCCACCAATGTACCAGAAAGAAGAAATGGTAAGACACCATTTTAAAAATTCCAATTCTTTCCTGGTTTTTTTGGTTGGTTTTTTTTTGTTACTGTGTGTGAGTAAAAGGTATTTTCTTGTGCCTTCTTGAGTTTTTATTCAGACTTCAAAAACTTTTATTTTGGAGCTAAGCAGTATTACTTGCATATCTTGCTTTTGTAAGTCCCAATCATCTGGTGTAAGAAAAGACCAAATAATTTTGTAAAGTGATTACTTCTGCTTGTTTAAACTACTTCAGATTAGTTCCTGTTCTGTATTTAGTTTATGTACTTCTGATGGTTTGTATTCCATATAGCTTAATTTAAATGCTTGTTCCATTCAGGAGAGAATCGATAGATATTTGGGTAAAAACCAGAAAACACAGTGGAGAGTACTCTATCCTGATTTCTGGATCCTGCATACATGAGACAGAACATGCAATCTGGCCCAACAACCATAGAGTCCTCTCTGGTGCTCATAACAAAGAGAAGAGCTACACAGCCTTTTAAACCTGCTATACAGATAACAGAAACTTCATTTATATCTCTGTTTGAAGATAAGCACTATTTACTGCTAGAAGAAGTATCTAGACAGTGGTAAATGTATCAGAAATATTAAAGAACTGATAATGTTATGAATAAATTCAATCCTTTAAAAAGAAATTGAGTTAAGTTTTATTATGGCATACTCTTACTTGGTGTCAAAAGACTATCTTCATTGTTTGCAAAATTGTATGTCTTACAGTACATGCCACCAATATGTGATAATAAAATTAATCCATCAAAAATATGGATTATATGCCAGGATATTGGATGATATTTTTATTTATGTAACAAATCAGAAGCACAAAAGTAAAACAAAGAAAATTTAAAAAAAGGAAAATTGACAGCTTTAAACTGAATGAGTGACTGTTCCTTACATTCACTAAGAAAGGTTATTCATATTAAATAAAATTTCAGTATAGACTGTAAGAACTCTCAAAATACAAAGCCTAGTTTTGCAGATTTGAAATCTACCTTGAGAAATTCATAGAATGTATACTCCCCCATTTACACTCATCTTGTGAACATATAATCTTAAAAGTGTTTCTTTCCTGCCCACCAAGTTTCAAAAACTAAACAATTTTTTTCAGAACTCTTGCAGCTGAAGTTAATTTCATTCAGAAAGCATGAGAGTGATACCTTTGAGAAAGTTATGTCAAGACAAATTTGGGTAATGCTTTATTATCCGTTTGTTTTCAAATTGTCATTTTAACAATATACTAAGCATAGTTTGAACAACTGTTTTGTGACCTATGGGGAAAAAAACCCCAGCTTTCTACAGTAAATGGATAGAGTTCATAAAAACAACTTCAGAAATAAATAGCACAAGGTGCAGCTTTCAGATATGACCAGAATGAAGCAATTCTTCATCCAGTCTTTTTTTTTCCATTTCTGTTGACCTCAGTTCAAAGCATTTTGGGGAGCATCTAAATTTACGTAAGAACCATCAAAAGTTATGCATGAACTGTAAACTTCCAATAAATGATAAATACTTGTATGATTGTACTTTTTTTTCCCTCCCTCTGAAATTGGGTTCCTAATACCAAATCTGAAATTCTGAGTCCTATTCAATCTCCATTTCTATTCCCAAAGTTCTCCAGAAGCCTACCATTTCGCTTTTTCTTCAGTTCAGAAGCAATTCAGCCTTGACAGAGATGAGCAGTTAGCTGCCTGTAGATATGAGAAGAATCAGAGATAACGTTGGTCTGTTGCTTGATGATGTTGGTCACCTCACAAGTAGGGATGTAGACAAAGTGGAGATATTTAATGCCTTCTTTGCCTCTGTCTTCAACACTGATGATGGGCCTCGGGAGCCCCAGCACCCTGTGTTGGAAGACTGTGACTGTGGGGTATGATAAACTCCCAGCTGACCCTGAACGTGTTCAAGACTTGCTGCTCCAGCTGGATATACATAAGTCAATGGGGCCTGATGGGATTCATCCCAGGGTACTGAAAGAGCTGACCAGTGTTATCGTGGGACCTCTCTTCATTATTTTTTGATGGTCTTGGGAGTCTGGAGATGTCCCAGTCAACTGGAAGTTGGTAAAAATTGTCCCAGTTTTCAAGAAGGAAAAGAAGGAAGACCCAGTCTCACTTCAGTGCCTGGCAAAACTATAGAGATAGTTATTCTGGGAATTATTGAAAAACACTTGAGAGACAACACAGTCATCGGTCACAGCCAGAAGGGATTCATGAGAGAAAGCCCTGCTCAACCAACTTAATTTCCTTTTATGACAAAGTCACCCATATAGTTGACAAAGGGAAGCCAGTAGATGTGGTATTTTTTTATTTTAGCAAAGCTTTTGATACTGTCTCTTACTGTATCCTCCTGGACAAAATGTCTGGCACACAGGTAGGTAAGTCCATAATATATTGGGTGAGCAACAACGGGTCAGGCTCAAAGGGTTACAGTAAATGGGGTTACACCAGGCTTGCAGCCAGGCACCAGTGGGGTTCCCTAGGGCTCAATTTTAGGGCCAGTGCTCTTCAACATTTTTATGAATTATCTGGATGCAGGTATCAAATGTACATTAAGTTTGCAGATGATAGTAAATTAGGAGGAACTGTGGACTCCCTCAAGGGTATTGAGGCCTTACAGAGGGATCTGGATAGAGTGGAAAGCTGGGCAATTGCCAGCTGTATGTAATTTAACAGGAGTAAGTGCCAGATCCTCCACCTGGGGCAGGGCAATCCTGCTTATACATATAAATTGAGGCATGAGGGCCTGGAGAGCAGCCATGCAGAAAGCGAACTGGGGGTTTGGGCTGATGGTAAGTTGAATATGAACAGTGTACTCTGGCAGCCAAAAGGGCCAACTGTGTCCTAGGGTACCTCAAGCACAGCATAACTAGCTGGCCAAGGGATATAGTTGTCCCACTCTACACTGCACTGGTGTGGCCCCACCTTGAATACAGTGTGCAGTTTTGGGATCTTCAGTATAAGGACATAAAATTATTTGAGTGTTTTCAGAGGAGAGCAACCAAGATGGTGAAAGGTCTTGAAGGCAAGACTTATGAGGAACAGGTGAGATCACTTGGTTTGTTCAGCTTGGAGAAGGCTGAGGAGTGACCTCATCTCAGTCTACAACTTCCCCAGGAGGGGAATCTCCTCTCTCTGGTGACCAGCGATAGGACACAAAGAAATGGAATGAAGCTGCATTGTGGGAAGTTCAGGTTGGACATTAGGAGAAGGTTCTTCATAGAAAGGATAGTCAGTCACTGGAACAGGATCCCCAGAGAAATGGTCACAGTGCCAAGCCTGTCAGAGTTGAAGGAGCATCTGGAAAACACTCTTTGTTATGTGATTTCGTTCTAGGTGGTCCTGCAAGGAGCAGGGAGTTGGACCTAATAATCCTTATAGGTCTCTTCCAACTTGAGATATTCTGTGATTGCATGCCGTGACTCTCTGATTCTGTATCACATGTAAGCAGGCAGTATATCCAGAAACTAGATACAGTCCTGCCTGAGGGGTTCATTCCAGTCATTATTGCTGGAGCAAAATTTGTGACTGAGCTGTGTGTAAAAAAGCTGCAGAGAACACTGCTTTCTTTCAAGAAATACATACAGGAGAAAGTAATAGTGATGGCAGTTCTTTCTCCCTCATACTCTTTCCAAATAATTTTGTAATTGAGATACTCAGCTAACTTGCAGTTAACTTAGATTTGTCTCAGCATGAAAGGAATCAAACCCATAATTGGCCTGATCTCATCACCAACCACCTATTGTGGGATGGGAAGTTTCTGCATCTTGTGAAGCTGTTCCAGAAGGAATAAATGATATTTCAGTCTTTCTGTCCTATAAGTGCTTGCCTTACATGTCAAAAAGATGATCATTTATGCTACTTTCTTAAGATATTTTTCCTTGTAAGAGGAAAAGTAAGGAAAGGAAACTGTACCTGAGAATGTCTATTGTATTCCGAGAAAGATTATTCTGATTTATTAATCTCAAAGTATCTAAGAGAAAACTATAAAGGAAGAGAAAGGCTGATATAACAGTTGATAAATGCATAAAAAGCATGTAACAGTATACTTGTATATTATATCTAAAAACTACTTGAATCTTTCATGAATAACTAATGTGGAGAGACAACAAGATTTTAAGAAACACATTGGCAGTGTCTGGTTCTTATACTGAATTAGAACCATTATTTGATATGGGGTAATATATTTGTATGTGCAGAAACTGAACAGAAAAAGCAAAAATGAATTGGTTGCTTAGCTTCATAGTCCAAAGTAAAACCAGGTTTATGCTCACAAGTTCATCCAATTAAAAGACTTCTCTGACTGTGAAAAAATGGGATTTGGGATTTTACTACAGAAATAATTTGCAAAAGCTACTTATGCCATCTAACAACTGTAAGTAGTGTCTGATGTGAATGATTATCAGCAGGACTGGGCTAAGTGTTTATTTGCATTTGGGGTTTTCTTGTAATTTATTCTAGGGCTCTGTTTAGATTCCTTTTTTCAAGAAGACTATCTTAGATTTCAAAATAAACTGTTTCATGCAAAGCCATGGTCCATGTACAAGGGGATGTATATATAAAAGTGTGTGCATGTATGTGTGTCTACTGTTCAGCTCTCCAAAGTAGTTGCACACTAAGTCTAAACTAATAAAGGTCTAAACTAATAAAGTTCTTCCAGGTGTATGGGTTTCTACCTCAGGATGTCAGTGCAGAATGGTACTTATTTCTCAGTGCTGGGCTACTGCAATAAAGAGGAAACTGTGAGATGACAGTATGGGGAGTGACATCTGTTGATTGGGAGGACAGTTGTGTGGTGTTGAATCAGCTGTCCTGGGAATGGCAAGAAATGTTCAGATGCAGTAAAAAAAGTTAAGATCACTGTTTTAGTCTTTCACTTGCCCTCTCTCAAACCTGCAATTGAAACTATGTGGATTCCAGTTGAATATTCCTTTCAATTCTTGACAAAGTATTTATACATGTACATACTATATTAAAAATTAAGATTAAAGAGCAGGGGCAAAATTACATAAATAAATGCAAAAACTTTAGTAGAGAAATATTTTTCATGTTTGTTTAGGAAACAGTGCATAACCGTCTCATAAGAAAAATATCTTTTTGTATTAAAATTAAGGACTTATGTTTGGATTTGCATACAAAGCAAAACTAGAACATTATGTTATAAGTAGTCTCAAACTGAAATGCTCATTTCTACTATTTTTAATGTTTGTATTTTCTGCATGCCCTCAGAACAGCTAGATTTTTTTCTTTTCTAGTAGCACCAAAAGGTTATGCAACATTTTACATGATGATTTTGAAAAAACATGCTATTGTATAATTTGATTATTATAAACATTTAAAGGTATTAATCAAAATGTCTAAAGGACAAGCTAAGAATTACTACTATCTTATTGTCAACATTCCTGATTTATACTTAAAGGAAATGGACACCCTAATAACTGTGACAGAACTGTATATCGAGAACATAGGCCTATAGTCAGATCATTTACTAGGGAGTGTCTGTTAGATATGTAATGTAGCTCCTTATCTGACTTCAGGCTGATCTGTGATTGCACCAAGCTAAAAAGGCAGTCTGAACCTCCTCTCCTCTTCCAAAACTTGCCTGAACACTCCTCTTACTGTGCTCTCTCTTGTGCTTCTGCAAGGTGTCGTACTAACTTTCTCATCCAACTAAAGGAAAACCTTGCAAAAATGAAATTAATTTTCATTTGGATAAAGTAAATTATGGAAGTAATTCATGGCCACAGGAGAGGAAGATATCTCACAGAGGTGGGTGGTAGATGGGAGTGACCTCAGCAGCAGGCAGAGGGCCAAAATATTTGAGCAAGTTGTGGATGGAGTGTTTTTAAATGGGTAATGAAAATTAATTTCACTAGACTACTAAAGAAGTTAGAAAAGGCAAAAGGAAGATAATTTGAGGATGCACTGTTCCTCTGGTTGTCTCTTTTTAAATGAAATTAGTCAAAAATATCAGTCATTTCACAAGTGAATAAATCTATTTATTTAAGAAAAAAAATGAGGCTTATTTTAACTTTTCAGGTACTCCTAAACACAGTTGCTTAAAAAGATTAGGTCAAATGTCTTATGTAGGTGTTCAAAGTTATGACTTGTTAAAATCTTGCCTGAATGCTATAAATTCATCCTTTTCATGTTGTGCGAGACTCTGGAAAGTTGTGTGAGACTGAGGAATGGGAGATTTTCCGGGAAAATTAATTTCTTGATAAGCATCAAAGTTCTCCCATATTCAACACTTCCACATAAGCACAGGTTGTCTGTTTTCAGTAGAGCATTGGCACCTGCCCTCTGAAAGCACAAATAGAGGTATTTGATCTAAATCAGAAATTACTGATTTATGACAGAAAATGATGCATTAATGACAGAAAGTGACTAAAAATACATGATGTACTCTCTCTCATATTTTCCTCAGGACAGCCACTAGGATTGGGGAGAGAAAAAAGCAACATGTAGAAGGTACCGTTTCTTCTTTTTAACCAAACACAGTGAAGTAATTTCTCCTTGATCTTTACCTCCTTACAACTCATATCTGGAAGTGTAAGTTGGAGAAGAATTTCTGCCATAAAAATAGATTTATCTTTAAAAAAAAGGGAAATCAACCTAAATCTATTATTTTTAGAAACTGTTAGTATGAAAATGGTTTCTATTAAAAGTAGATTGTGTGTGCTGTCTTTATGTGTTTCTTGATGTGTGCTCATACTTATGCATGCATCCACTCAACAGATATTTATTTGCCTACACCATCATCATCTATGCCTAGCTTCTCTCTTGTGCTGTTATTCCCAGTTGTTTAGCAAAGTCATGGTCTTAAGCAATGTGGACAAAGGTTCTCAGTGAAGTATATAAAACTGATAAATCTTTGAATTGTTGTAAATAAATGCCTGTGTTTTCTGTTTTGAAGAAAGCATGGTGAAAATACAAAATGTGCTTGAAATTATAGTAGAAATAAAAAAAAAAAAATAGGAAGTTGTATTATAAAAATGAAATTAAAAGCACCAGTAAACATTGCTTCCTATACAAATTGATCTGCAATGGAGCAAGGTCTCAGTAAACCCTGGAAAAGCAGAATATGATGCTTTATGAGGCTTTTGTGGTTAACAGGTTTTGGTAAGAGTGTTTTTAGTAATGAATGAAAGCAACTTCAATTAATTGACTGTTCTTCCATTTCCCTTTTCGGGGTTATACTCTGATTTATTACATCTTGATGGGAGAGCAAAAGCATTGTCTGATGAATGACTCAGTAAGGGCCAATTCTATTCAAACCAGTCTTCTGTCTCCTTGAAGTCTCTGGAAAAAGTTCTCTTTGCATCTGTATGGTCTTTCTGATTCGGATGATGTAAACTATTTGACAAAGCATGCAAGTGGCTGATTAAGTACTTGTTTAAGTCCCAATTGTTTCAAAGAGTAAATGACAGGAAACGAAAGTTCTAAATGGCTAAAACCAAATAATATTTCTGCATAATAAAAGCACATTACTTATATGGCTAGAATATAAATCACAAGAACAGTCTATCACTTCTTCCCAGAAAGGATGGAACAAAGCCAGTCTGTCTAACTTAAGTACTTAAACTTAGTTTCACAGACATGTCTCTGGAGGACTTGGAGTCAGCCACACCATTATTAAAGGAAGAGAACTTTACCTGACATTAAAAAACCCCACCAAAAACCAAACCAAACCAAACAAAAAAACCTCCTAGCAAACACAAAAAGACCACAAAGCATTTAAACATCTGAAGTTTAGACTCAAATTAATTGTCATGAATTCCACTCATGTTTTAACATTTTTCTGTGGCATTCTTATACTGGATTTCTGAATAGAGCTAACCGGTTCATTCTGTAAAAAATAATATTACATTTGGAATTAAAAAAACCTGAAAACTAAACAACCACAAACACAGAGCACACACATCCCTCCCATCCCCCTGAATTTACTCCAGAATTATTTGAGGAACATTATAGGGAATTCTACATTCATAAGTGATGACAATTATGCCTGAAAATTCTGTAATTTTCTTTGAAATCTATAGTATTATTTGAAGAGGTTCAATCATTCTGAAAATCAGGCCAGTTACTCAGTAAATGTGATTTACCATGGGTTTGACAGCCTACAGTTATGTCCAGTCCACAGTGTGGTGCCTTGTACAGAAATTTCTCAGCTAGTCATGAAGGAGCTACTTATGAAATTGGAACTGTATCAGCTCTGTGATACTCTGTATCATTGCCTTATTGACCTGACTATACTGTTTGTATGCCATGAGTTAGTATTCTTAAATAGTTCTGTACTAACTCATGCAAATCTACTAACTAATTTGAGCTCTTATGATATCTCTATTGCAGTACCCCATGTTGTGGCAGAAAAATATCCAAAACTTAGCCATCTGTAAAAACAGGCTTTATAAAAACTAAATTGTTTCATTTTTTCTTCAAATTAAATTGAATACATTTATTGTTTTATGTGCTACGGGTATGTCCTTATTAGTGTAAGCACCACAGGGGTGAAAAACAAGGGCAGAATTTTATGTCCTGGATTGTTTTTGGACTGAGTGCCAAACTAAAGGCACCTAAAAGAAATTACTAAATTAATAATACCCGGGGTCTCATCTATAGCCAGTGGAGAGAGCTAGCCACTTCAATGTGTGTCTTATGCTGTACAGAGGTCCTAGTGTCAATATATAGGACAGTTACATCATATAAGTACCTATATAAAGATGATGTCAATCAATGAATCACTGCTAAAATATTAATAAGGACTAAGATAAGTAAAACTGAGCTGTAAATGAAATAACAAAACTCTTTTTCCCACAGAAATTATATAACTATAGCATAATAAGCTATATTTTGTTTTACTTTCAAGGATTTTAATGAATTTTAAATTTGCCATTTTCAACTCAAAATGCTTTTTATTTGTATCTGCTTGGAAAAATGAATTTCTTCTACCACAAAGGAAGTTCTGCATAAGAAGATGGTGAGTCTTGATGCAACTGCATGTACAAACAACTCACCTGCAAGCTATTTATCAGTTATAAAATATGATAAGTAATTGGAAAAAATCTCAAAGGATCATTTTTCTAATTGCATAAAACAGTTGGGATTTTTTCATAAATGCAACATAAATATATATATATATGTTTTATAATATATGAATGTATTTATTCAATGATACAGTTGCTCTGAACTGTTAGGATTTTGCCCTATGTTATTTCAGACATGTTTGCTTGGATTCCCCCACCCCACCCCCCCTTTATTCTAATGTTGCTTAAATGACAAGAATAACTTTTGCCTTAGGTTATCCTAGAGGAACTGAGTGCACTTGGAAATTACAGAGGTAGAACAGAAAGTAAAATATGGCTCATAAAATTTTTCATCTGAATCAAAAATTTGCTGACCCTGATAGTTGAAAAATGTCCTGAACAAGACAGCCAGCAGCAAATAATATGTACCACTATTAACAGAAAAGCAATAGCTGACAGTTTTTATTCTGAGTTGGCTTAAGAAATTTGCTTGTTCTAAAAACATATAAAAATATATTATAAAATATTCTTTAATATTGGAGACAATCCAAGTTCTGGCATATATAACCACTATTAGAAATGATCTATTATTCTGTGTCTTAGTTTTGAGTACTTTTGAGAAGAGGGAAATAAAATGAACAAAGAACAACAGAGCTCTTGTTAATTAATTTATTTCATAGGCATATGATACAACAGTCCAAAATAAGTGTCAGAAAGCATAGCTGAATGTTTTACTAATGCTTTGCTCTTACATGCATAGATGTTAGCTTCTATTTTGTTTTTTCTTTTCTACAGTGTATTAAAAATCTCCAGAGCCAGACATTTCAAATCAGATGATTAGAAAGGAACAAAAAGTAACTGAGGTTTTCTGTACACAAAGAAGAATTTGCTTGCAAGCACATTTCCCCCATCAATTTTTTTTAAAAGCATGCTAGGTAATTATTACTTTACATATAGCTCAGTTCTGAAGTAACTCCTGAATTGTTTGTTATCTTTTCTCTGTTATAACCAGCACGTTGATCTCTAGGATAAGTGCTACCTTCTCAGACAGTACAATAGCTCTCTAATAGCTGTCCGTTAAAAAGCAAGATATCAAATCCTAAATCCTTAGTATTTAGGCTCTCTGAATACCTAACAAAGAGACGGATTCCTCCAAAAGGCAATTTTCCTCTAATGAAAATAGGCCTTTAGTGGAGAAAGAATAATGTCAAATTTCCTAATCTTTCCCTTTCCTAAATAAAAGATGTTTCCTAGATGTCTATTTCCTAGATGTCTTTTACTAGACACTTTCCATCCTCAGTTTAAGAAAAACTCACTCTTTGGAAGTTCTTATCAGTATTTGACTAGAAGACATCTAACTTTATATTTATGTGAAACAAATCTCTTCATGAACATTCAGAGTAATTATTACATAAATCAAATAGCTGTTCCATTTAAGATTTTGGTTTAGGCACTACTGGTTGCTAGCTTTAGGACTCTGATGTTCTTTATTTTTTCTTTCTTGGCCTTCCTTTCAAACATAAATTAAAACTCTATTGATAATAATGTGTCTGGTCAGGCTTTTTGATTTTGGGGATTTTTTGGGGGGGAGTACGCAGGAAACAAATCTAGTAGTAATAAGCACATGGAAAAGCTTGTACATATACTGATATGTGCAATATACGTACTAATATATTGGATATGCTAACCGTCTGTCAATATTTACCTTACTACACTCACTAGACTTACTAGACTAAGCTTATTACAGTTACCTAGACTTGTCTTACAAGGTGAACGTTAGAAATGAAAAAAACACCTTTGCTCTTTGTTTAAAGACTTCCAGGTGAGGCTGCAAATCTTCTAAAGACATACTTCTTCAATACATTATCAAAAGCCTTGCAAAAACAGGCACATGAATTGACCTGGAAGATTTTGGTCTGCATTCTGCTTCTGGTTATAAATCATCTGTAAATAAAAGGAAATACTTGCTTTCTGAAATGCAAGACATTGATGACCTTGGTGAATACTTGTGCTGGCTTTGGCTGGGGTAGAGTTCATTTTCTTCATAGTAGCTAGTATGGGACTATGGTTTGTATTTGTGCTGGTAAGTGAAGATAATTCAGGGATGTTTTAGTTATTGCTGAGCAGTGCTTACAGAGCATCAAAGCATGGACTGAAAAGTGTTAAAGAGGGGAATGACCATGGGGAATTTCAGTTGTTGTAATTGTGGTGAGGGGACAAAGGGTGGATTTTGTGCAAATTGTCCACTTTAGTTTGGTGTTGTGATGATCTTATTTTGATTTTGGTGTGGGGAATTCTTTTTTGTTGATGTAAATGAATGTTGTGAAGATTGTGAAGATCATGTAATGAATATAAATTGTAATGATAATTCTTAAATACATGATTTACAGAGGCAAGGGGTGGTATGTATTGGGTTTGCATGGCAAGAATTTGGTAGGAGAGGGACTTCAGGGGTGGCTTCTGTGAGAAGCTGATAGAAGTTTCCTTTATCCCTGACACAGCTAAAGCCAGCTAGCTCCAAGTCAGACCTGTCTTTAATTGTACTTTCTCTCCCCTGTCCAGTTGAGGAGGGGAGTGATCAGAGTGGCTTGGGTGAGCAACTGACATCCAGCCAGGGTCAACCCACCACAATACTTTCTGTGCTGTATAGTCTAATAATATAGCCCCAGCCATGTCTTGTCCTACTCTAAGTATTTAATATATTCAGTGGACCCCCCAGAAACAGAAGTGCTTCTCCTGTGACATGAGACATATAGCGTAGTTCTTTGTTACTTTATTTCATTTCACTTAATTTGTGAAATGGTCATCTTAAATCTGAAACAGGTATAGAAATATTTTTCCTGTGTTTTTCAGCTCTGACATGGACAAAGGTTCAATTTCTTCTTTAATGCAGCAGAGGAAATGGGGAAATGAACACTTCTATTTGTGACATCTCCCCTAGCATAATGAAGCAGGCCAAAAAAGATCACTTTAAGTTCTTACAGGATTTAGTGATAAGAGTCATGAAAAGCAGCTAAGCAAGGATTGTGGAGAAAGACTAGTTAATGTATTGGTGAGCATTATCTAACAGCAATTTTTTGTCTGTGATATGTGATCATGGCTTGTGGAATGTTACTTGTATTCTTTTGCCTCAACTTGCTATAGCTTATGGCTGTAGTCCATTCAGAGATAATGTATAGAATGGAGATTGAAAATGGTATTGAATTCTACCACATTTTTCACAAGTTTTCAAATTTATGAAGCAAAGGAACACAGTAACTGTGTCAGTACAGAAGTGGACACTGGCATAGTTTAGAAGTGTGCAGATTCCATAGTAGTTTAGTATGAGATTCCATCTACAGTTAAGATACAATAAAGGACTAAAAATGTGAGCTAAGTATCTAAATTCATACTATTATCATTAGAAATTAGGGACTTGGTTCCCCAAACGTGGGCTGCTAAAGTCCTTTCAGATGCCTTCTGCTATATGAGAAATATGCAAAAGGCTAGAAGTTACGATGAAGATGCATGGTAGACCTATATCCTCTTTGAGAAGCATGTAGAAATCAGGTTGGATGACTTTGTGCATCTTAAACATCTCCTGATGCCCATATTAAGGCTACCAAATTGTACCTCTAGAAGCTCCATTGACTATATTCTTTAAATCACTCTTCATTTAATAAAAAAAATAAAAAGTGTTTAATCACTTAGAGTAGGTGTAGTCACCTGACTTCCAGTATTTTCTCTTGACTTGAAACTATCTCCCACAATTTAATTCAGTTGCGTTAACACAAAGAACTAGAGTTATATGAGATGACCCAAGAAGATGACAGCCTAGGGCAGGTAAGGCAAGAGACATTTAAACATAGAAACACATTGGCAAAGACCTTTATGTTTCATTGCAAGGATTCTGGTAGAAGGTCAGTTCTAATCCTAACATACATAACCCTACACGTAGCAAGTACCTGATATGGCTTTATTTCACAGAAGTGCCCTAGGGGCCAGGAACCAAGCTGATTGTTTCAGACATTGTCTCTGCACTGCCTATGGATTTGGTAATACTGTTCTCTATGTCTGTTTGAGCCAGAGGGCTGTTTTTACTGTATTTAAACTTCTTTTAGCATACTCCTGCCTCTTTATCTTCATTAATCAGAAAGAAAGCCTGAAGTGACTTGGTCAGACTAGTCATCTGCACTATAAATATCTGCATCTAGTCAACATTTTTTCATCCTTCAATTCTCTTTGTAGTCTATAGTATCTTCAAGGAATTGTTTGTTCCTAAAATAGATATCTAATACAGTCATATGAATTGTTCAGAGAATTCTTTTTGTCTTTGGTAATAATAGAGCACTCGGACAAATAGCTTAAATGCAGATTATTTCTACAACATAGAGTCTAAAGCTGGTTGAGATGAAAACCTTCATAGTTCTTATCTTTAACATAATCAGTTTGTCATAATACAAGAAACATTTAGAATTTCAAACTTTGAGCTCACCATTTTGATATCACTGTATAGATAGATTTGTATGGTGAAGAAAGTTATATAAAAGCAAAGAACCTTAAGATTCTGAAAAACAAGGGATGTTTGATCTACTCAGTAAAATTTAACAAACTGAAGATTTTTCTTATGTGTTTCAAAAGTTCTTTTAAAACAAGGATTACTAAATGCTTAAGACTTATGAAAGACTCATCTGTAGGTTTCATGTGGCAGCCGATGATGACAGTAAAAGTGCTATTCACAAAATCAAAGAAATAGAGTCTATGTAGTTATTTTCCATACACAGGATAAGATTTTTCTCTGAGCAGTTAATATTTTACAACATAGTTTAAATGGTTTAACCTAAAGATGACACATTTCCAGTGGAAGTTGTTTGAATGCATTTATATGTAAATGCAAAAAGACAAGGATGAGGAGTTATTTATAGGCAAGCTGTTTTAGTTTTACACAATGTAAGGCTCCTAAATCCATTTAAAAACATATTTTTAAGGGTCTTAACCTCCAACTCCTGTTATATCCAAGGAGATCTTTGTTTTCTTGTCTGGATTCAAATGATATTTAAAAGCTTATATACACCTGCATACCAGCATGTGGATAGTATAAATTGTCATGGCTCCGTAGACATCAATATGAGTTTATACAGATATAAAAATAAAAATCCTTTTCTGAGGGAAAAGTAAATAAAAAACACATTTCATTTCATCAAAAGAAGTATTTAAAGGAGGAGTTTATAGTAGGCTAGTTGGTGGATAAAGACCATATTGCAGAAAAGTGGAGTAATGGCATGGCAAAGTGGAAACATCTAGGGAGAACATGGTAGGGGAGGCTCTCACACTTCGCCTTAGCAAGTGGCACAGCTGGGGTCCATCTCAAGTGCTAGGACACGTGCATACAACCTGAGAAGCACAATGGGAGGTCTGGTTGGGTATAGGCTTTTGGGAAGAACTGGCAAGGAAAACAAAAGTGGGGAAATGGTGCTGTATGCAAAGGACCTTGTCAAATGCACAGAACTTTGCCTCTGAGTGGACGATGGCTGTTTGAGCATTTATGAGCCAGGATCAGAGGAGGAGGTCAGTGAGGAAAATATGGTGGATGTCAGCTACAAACAGCCAAATTGAGAAGTCTATGTGAGCAAAACCTTTTTAAAATAATAACAACAAAGATACACAGTTCTAAGTTCTGATTCTCATGGGTTACTTTAACCACCCTGCTATCTACTAGAAGGGCAATGTGGCATAACATAAGCAATTAATGAGATTTCTGGACTGCACTGGGGACAATTTTTTGATTGAGGTGCTGGACAGTCAACTAGGGATATGCTTTGTTGGGCCAATGAATTTAAAATTTTCTTACTGGCAAAACCAGAATACACCATACATACAGATCCAGTAATTTATTGCTAAACTAAGTAACGTTTTAACTGCCTAATAAAAATACAACAAAAGTTATTATCAATCCAGTTAAAAGAATACTAGCATTCATAGTTCTAATTGTCTAATTAATTCAGAAAAAAACTCTCTCATAAATAACAAAGTCAAAATTGTTCCTCATAAACTTTCTAATATCTACCCCTTTTCTGCTCTAAGACTACTATGTCTTTCAGAGCTCCTGCGAAACCTATGGTTGATAGGTTGAAATGGTCTCCCAGAAAGGATGTGGAGAGTTATGAGGGACTGCCAGTATTCCAATTCCTTGCCAGGAGGGCTGTGAAGTTAACTGCAGAAATTCCTTCTTTGTCTTGGATCTGCCTTGGTTAGTTTTATAGTCTGCATATTTGCTCTTTCCTTATTAGTTCCCAAATAAAATTTTATTACATTTTTCTAGTTAGCTATTAGGTAGTTACCCGATAGCACACACCCCCACCCCCTGCCACTCTTAAACACAAAGGGTTAATGTGGCTCCCAAGTTTTTATACCACACGTTATTCAGCAAGCTCAGCTAACAACAAGGTAGTCAACAGTAACCTGGCTGTTAGACAGTTGTTAGTCACAGCCAGAAGAAGGTAATGTCTATTCAGGACAAAGTATGTCCAAACAAGATATGAGGCCTACATTGGTGACAATACAAAGCCTGTGGTCTGCTACTAGCAACGTTACTAGATTTCTTTAACTACTTTACTCACTTAGAAGGAAGAACTGGTTAGAGATGTGAAAGCTGACAACAGACTTCACTGAAGCAGCCATGAGATGGTGGAATTCACAATCTTGAAGGAAGCAGGAAAAAAAAAAAAGTATTAGAATAACAGCTCTGGATTCAGGAGAACAGACCTGGTCTTGTTGAGGGAACTAGTAAGAGAGGCTGCTCTAAAGGGCAGAGGAGTCAAGGCATGTTTGTTGCACTTAAATGACCTGTTAATCTTCTCAAAGCTCAGAAATTGTCCATTTCAGTGTGCAGAATGTTGAGCAAGCATGGCCAGAATGGTTGAAAAGGACCTCCTGACTAAGCCAAAATGCAAAAAAAAAAAAAAAAAAAAAAAAAAAAAGCTACAATCTACCCAGGAAGGTATCTAGCTATCCTGGAAGATTATAGAAAGACTGCTAAGGCATGCAGGGAGTTAGGAAAGCTGAAACTCAGCTGGAGCTGAAATTACTGAGGAGGCTGAAGGGCAAGAAGAAGGACTCTCAGAGGTATATCAATAGCAAAAGAAAAAAAAAATGAAAATAGGGGCTGCCTTTGAGTGGCAAAGGACAGCAAAAGGGTAAGATACTTGATGCCTTCTTCATTGCTGTTAGGGTCTGTGCACGGATAGCTATACTATGTGCATGCAGCTATACTAGCAAGATAACCTGAAAAATTATAGGTGTTACAAATAGCAAGCTAGAATTTACCATCTATGTCACAAATAACAGCTAAGGATAGCAAGTCAGCAGAATTAGGGCTCATTGTGAAAGAACAACCAACCAACTGTGTATTTCAGTGAAGGTGGTATGGTAAAAGACAAGAACTCTTTGGGATGAGGGGGAAGGGGAAGTGAATTTAAAGCAAAGCAAATCATGGGTGGGATTTGGGCTGTTCTGGAGTACCTGTTGAACAGCCCTGCATTTTATTAACATGGACAAGTAAAAATCACAGAATAACTTAGATTGGGAGGGGTCCCCAGAGATCTTTAGTTCAATATCCTGCTCAAAGCAGACCTAAGCAGATCAGTCTGATCAGGGAGGTATCCAGCTGAGTCTTAAAGAACTCCAAGGATGGAGGCTTCACAGCATCTATAGGCAACCTGCTCCAGTGTTTGAATACTGTCACAGTATAGACAATAAATCCTCTGTTCTAACCATATGTTTGGCTTACTTCCACAGGCTGGGAAGACCTGTGATGATTTCTCTAGCACCAATAAGGGAACATGCAAAAGCAAAAAAATGGATTCCTGTCAGTCTTCAATGTCTAACACTGCTGTCTGGTCCCCCAGGTGCCTTGTACCTGACATTATTATTAGTACCACTCACGGTATTAACTGTTATATATGATGAAGCCCTGCTCTCCGGGAAGCGGCTAAACACGTGCCTGCCGATGGGCAGTAGCAAATGAATTCTTTATTTTGCTTTGCTTGTATGCAGAGTTTTTGTTCTACCTATTAAACTGCCTTTATCTCAATCTATGAGTTTTCTCACTTTTACCCATCTGATTCTCTCCTCCATACTGCTGTGGGGCAATGAACAAGCAGCTGTGTGGGGCTGAGCTGCCTACCAGGACTAACTCACAACAGCTGATAACATTGTGAGGTTGCTCTCAAAATGGATAAATGGAGATTTCACATCTATTTTCAAGCAAAAAAGGAAGGAAGATCTGGGGAATGAAATTACAGTCAGCTTCACCTCATTACCCTGGAAGATTTTGAAGCAAATCCTGCTGTAAGTCATTTACATCTACATAAAGGAGATGGGGAACAGCCAGCATGTATTTACCAAGGCTGCTTTAGCAGCCTGATGGTCTTCACTGGTGAGATGTCTGTCTGTGTGGGTGAGGGGAGAGCCATGTATGTAAATTACTTTGATTTTTAGCAGCATTTCCACAGCCAGCCATAATATCTTTGCAGCCAAATCTCCTGAAGTTTGACAAAATTTGCAAAGTTTTGTACTTGGGATGGAATAATCCCATGCTCCAGTACAGTCTTGGTATTGCCAACTGGCTAGAGAACAGGTTTCCAGATAATGACCTGGGAATCCTGGTGGGCAAGTTAAACATAAACCAGCAGAGTAAACCCCACAGCAAAGAAAACCAACAATATACTGTGCTGTATTAGCAAGCATGTAGGCATCTGGTCAAAAAACGCTATTCCTTTCTGCTGGGTATTGTGAAATTGCATCTGGAGTACTGTGTACAGTTTTGAACTTCCCTTTACAAGGAAGAAACTGACAATCTGGAACAAGTTTGCCTAGGAAAGAGTTACTGAAATGATTTGGTAACAGGAGCATGACGTACAAGACACAGTTTTACTGTGATCTTCTCCTTGAAGGTGCACAGTGAAAGCTCAAGAAGGAATGTACACACTTTGTATTAAGAAAAAAATCCAATTAGCTATAAGGAAAACACCCTTCATAGCGAGTGTAGTGAAGCATTAGAACAAGCTACTTGGAGATACTGTAATCTGCATCCTTGTAGGTATTCAGAACTTGATGGGACAAGCCTTGAGGGAACATCTAACTCTTAAGTTAATTGTAGTTTTGAAGCTGGCCCAGGTTTGAACAAGTGTTTGCCTCCTATGCTCTCCAGGGATCCCACCTAAATTAATCCGATTTTATAATTTTGAGCTATCTAAGTCTTATGAATGAATTATAAGTTGACACGCATTTGCGTATTAGTATATTGCAGGTTTACCTATAACACTAAAATTATAATTTGAAACAATTTGAAGTGAGCTCAAGATCACATATAAAAGGAGACAATGAGTTAAGGAAACAAAGCAAAAATGGTAAGACATTGACTAGAAAATTAAGAGAATGTTTCAAAACTTTCGTTAAGTTTGCCACAGCAGAATTAACTTCTGTGCTCTCTAAACTTACAGTAAAAAGCACAGCAATGGACTAGATTTGCTAACCAGTGTAATAATGTGTCACAAGTATTTACAGAAACAGGAACTGTAAGACAGAATGCAATGGTAATGTGACACATGGTGGCTATTGTGGTTTCAAAACTAAATGAGAGAAGAGAAGGAAACTCTTAAACATACAGTTGTCTGAGTAATTAATTCAGATTTTCTTATTAATTTTTAAAATGAAGAAAAAGTAAGATTTTTTTTTTTATTATGTGTCCTAAAAGTTTGTTAATTAATATTGGATAGTTGCATCTATTATCAATGTTTTAGGAAAATCTAAGCAATTACATCTTACTGTTTTTCATAGTGCTAGCTATAAACTTAATAGCAGGAATTAATTGAAGATAAAATTAAAAATAATAACTGATTGCATATGGTGTCTAATTTAATTTTTTCTTTATATTTCATGTGAATGCTACAGTCACAACTAAAATCTTTAAATGACATTGGCATTCCCTCAGGGTCCCAAAATGTGTCTACCTAATATCAGCAAAAAAAAAAAGAAAATTACAAAAACAGCTTTCCTGTTCACCATAGCTGGTGTTTATATGTAACTGAAAAAGAAAGATTAATGAACCAATGTGCTTTTATCCAAGAAACATAATTAGTCTGCTTCAATGTCATGAATAATTAAGAGGGACTTTTTAAAAGAAAAAGTATGTTAAAGTCTAATTAAATTTTTGGAACTTATATGACAAGCCATGTTTTATGTGTTACTGTAAAACATTTTAAGACCCAGGGTCACAGTTTTCTGAAGGCCTTGTTCTTTGTATTGATACAATCTAGAATGCTTTTTTATAAGCAACAATTCTAACCAGAGCTTTAAATGCTTTGGGTTTCTAATTTAAAAATGTAAATTCATTTCTATTTGTGTTTTAACATTTCTATGCCACATTTGTGAATTATAAGATAATTTCTTGTGAGATTTAAAAATCTGGAACCAAACTGTATTTTAAGCAAACATGAATGAGAAGACCTAATTTGCAAATAATATTGCCAATAGTATTTGTCGATTGGCAATTATGTGAATCTTTTTCATATTGCAGTGTCTGTGGATAACAAAAATTTAAACAATTTATTCACATGCAAATTATTGAGGTCCATTTGGTACAATTTTTATCATTTACACATGAATGATGATGTACACAAAATCTGTGTGCAAATAGTAACTTACTTATTGTTTCCCTTACACCAAACAAGTAGAGCTATTTTCTCAACTATTAATAGTAGAAATACTGCTGTATTTTCCTCCTGGGTCAATTTTAACCTGGTAAACTGAGAATATATAAATATTTATGTAATTGCAGAAAAGGTGGCAGTGTCTTAGCAGGAACAAGTGGCAATAGAATATGAAAACCATAGGCTGTATTCTCTTGGCAGTGAGGGTTTAAACAGGTACATAATAGGATGATGATAAATATTTGAAAAGAACTTTCATTTGGAGATGCCTATTTCTGTCTACTGACTGTAAAGTCTAGTAGACTTATATGAAATTCCTAATTTTAGGCAACTAAATTTAGCTGACATGAACCCTCTTTTTTGTCAATTATACATATTTTTCATAAAAATTAAAAATATGAAAGGCTAAAATTGAAGCATGAGAATTACCATATCCTGAGGTCCATGAAACAAAATATAGCTAACTAGTCAAAAGAAGTGATTGTACCATTATATTCAACAGTGGTGTGGCCTCAGCTTTCATTCTGTATGCAGTTTTGGGCTCCACAATATAAGAAGGATACAAAACTACTAGATGTGTCTGTATTGGGTGTGTATGGCAAAGTTTTGGTAGCAGGGTGGTGACAGGAGTGGCTTCTGTGAGAAGGTGCTAGAAGCTTCCCCTATGCCTGACAGAGCCAATGCCAACTGGCTCCAAGACAGACTCACCACTGGCCAAAGCCCAGCTCAACAGCAAAGGTGGTAGCACCTCTGTGGTAACATATTTAAGAAGGGAAAAAAAGAAACCTGTGGAACAGCAACGGCAGCCAGAGATAAGACCAAGAACATGTGAGAGAAACAACTCTGCAGGCACCAAGGTCAGTGCAGAAGGAGGGGCAGGAGGTGCTCCAGGCACCGGAGCAGAGATTCCCCTGGCAGCCTATAGTGAAAACCATGGTGAGGCAGGCTGTGCCCCTGCAGCCCACGAAGATAAATGGTGGGGTAGATATCCACCTGTAGCCCATGGAAGACCCTATGCCAGAGCAGGTGGATGCCCAAAGGGGGCTGTCACCCTGTGGGAAGCCCATGCTGGAGCAGGATCCTGGCAGAACCTGTGGACCCATGGAGAGAGGAGCCCAGGCTGGAACAGGTTTTCTGGCAGGACTTGTAACCCCGTGGGGGACTCACACTGAAGCAGTCTGTTCCTGAAGGGCTGCACTCCATGGAAGGGACCCATGCTGGAGCTGTTTATGAAGAACTGCAGCCCGTGGGAAGGACCCCATGCTGGAGCAGGGGAAGAGTGTGAGGACTTCCCCATGAGGAGGAAGAAGCAGCAGAGACATGTGATGAGATGACTACAATCCTCATTACCCATCTCCCTGTGCCACTACAGGGGGAGGAAATAGAGAAAATTGGGAGTGAAGTTGATCCTGCGATTATGGAAAGGGTGGGGGAATGTATTTTTAAGTTTTGGGTTTATTTCTCATTATCCTACTCTGATTTGATCGGTAATAAATTACACTTATTTCCCCATGTCAAGTCTGTTTTGCCTGTGACAATAGTTGCTGAGCAATCTCCCTGTCTGTATCTTGACCCACAGGCTTCTCATTGTATTTTCTCTCCCCTGTCCTGCTGAGGGGGGTGGGGGTGGGGGGGAGCAACAGAGTGGTTTTGGTGGGCACCTGGCATCCAGCCAGGGTCAACTCACCACAGTATCCAAAGGAGGGCAGCACACACGGTGAAAGGACTAGATGGCATGACTTATGAGAAGCAGCTGAGGATACTAGGTTTGTTCAGCATAGAAAAGAGGAGACTGAGGAGAGACATTGCTGTCTACAACTTTCTTATGAGGGAGGAGTGGAGAGGGAGGTGCTGATTTCTTCTCTCTGGTGTCTGGTGATAGACACCAGAGCTATGTCAGGGAAAGTTCAGATTAGGCATTAGGGAAAAGTTCTTCACTGAGAGGCTGGCCAAGCACTGGAACAGGCTCCCAGGGTCAGTGGTCATGGATGAAAACTTGTTGGTGTTCAAGAAGCACTTGGACAATGCTCTTAGATATATGGTTTAACTTTTACGTTGCTCTGTGTGGAATCAGGAGTTGGACTCAATGATCATTGTGGTTCCCTTCCAATTCAGGATATTCTATAATTCTATGAATTATGTGATGTATATTGATAGAAAACATTAATAGTGCATAATAGGAACTTATTATGCTGTGAAATAGTCAAATTATACAATCAAGAGAAGAAAACATTTTGTCTTTCTAGAACAAAATTGCAATTTGAAAATTTGCCAATATTTTTTAAAAAAATCTGTTTCATGAGAAATGATCAGAAAATACATCTTTATTTGATTTGGAACAAGAACAAATTTTGAAATGCCACTTTTCAGTTAAATAAGAAGTAACATCTTGCACAGCTACAGTGATATCTGTGTGTGAGATAAAGGCTAAGTGTAGACATTTAGAAATGTGATTTTTGGCAGTAGAGCAAACAGCATTTGAAACTATTCCAGTCTTTAAAGGCTTATTCATGATTACTGGCTACTGGAACATTTCTTAAGAAGTTTCAGGACTCAGTCACTTACATAAGACTGAGTATCTAGTTTAAAGATAATTCTTTATATCCACACAATCAATCACTGTAGTAAATACAGAGGATGTATCCAATTAATATACATAGGTTGAGAAGGTTGATTTTACTATCATTAATTAAAAAGGGAGATCGGGGAGAAAAGCAGGAACAAGTGAAGGAAACACTGGTGTGAGACAACTGAACTATTCTGTGGATGTTCTGAATTCTTAATCTGAATGCTTTAGAAACTGACAGTTTTCACAGCTGTTGGAGATAAAGGTGAAGTGAAACCATACTTGCGTCTCAGATGAGCTCTCTCCATTTTAGGCCTTATGGAGACACAGAGTGAATTCTTCCAAGAGTCTGACACACAAAAGCCCAACAGTGCTACAGTAGCGAATGTGTTTTGTACTGACTGAGAAAACTAAACCATATCAAAATACCTGTGAGATCAGATGTTTTATTTCAAGGTAGAGTAATTCATAGAAAAATATCTCACATTTGTGCTGCTGAGGAACTAAAAAACATCCACTGGCAGGTTTCATCAACCTGCACTAAAATTTAAAATTAAAGAAAAAAAAAATATCCAAAAAAATCCCAACCCTATGATGAAGTCCTAGCAGCTGCTCTGGTGAACTTCCACTTAGATCATTTCACATACATATATAATTTGGTTAGTGTCTTGGACCTATGTCTTACACCTCTTTCATTAAACATCTCTGCTCTCACATTTTTCTTTCTCCATATTATTATGCAAGCATACAGCTATACAAATAAATTATTTGGTAAAATAAATCAGATTTATTACTATGTCCTTCAGTTACTTTCTCACTGGTACAGAATGCTCTCTTCGTAGTGTGACCGTGCTGTCATTTCTCTCCACATCTTGCTGGAGCAGAAAGCTCTATCATTCCAGTGAACTAGTAAAGACTAAGAGTCCCACAAGAAGTCTGATTGTTGTTTCACTGGCAAAATACATTATATTTAAGCAGTATCTTCCAGAAAGGGACAGACAAAATTTCATCCTTTGCATTTCAAGGTAACATAAACTTTCTGAAAAGGATCCCCAGACAGCTGCTCTAGCACACGTCCACCCACAACCACTCTAGCAGCCCTCCCCCTGCAGTGTTATTTGACCCATCTGGCCAAAACCCCTTTTCAAAGGGTTTCACCAGGCTTTCTGTTATACAAAGACAGCTTCCAGAGCTGCCTAAGTTCCTCATCCCTTAAGCAGTCTTGCATCGTAAAGGCAGGACAGGACAGTAATGTGTTTTGACTATGTATGGGAAACTACCTTGCCCTCTGTTTCCATATATTTTTTTAAAGGTTTGTCTTACAGAGCATTTCTTTTTCCTTATTTTCCTCTTGCTGTTTTCTGTCTTTCACCTATTTATCCTCTTTGTTATTTTCTTTATTTTTCATTCTTTTTCGCTTTTCTTGCACTGTTTACTAGAGATAGGGACTATGTAATAGTTTGATTTTCAAGTATGCAGTCTTCTACTAAACAGTAACATTTCAGATTTGGGTTTGTATGATAGTCTGTGTTCCAGCTTGAGTAATAAATCAAGTCTAGACTGTATTTTGTCCGTATTTGAAATGTGTGTATTGAAATAGAACTCTCATTTGCAAATCACAGTTAAGGCTACCCTGAGTCTTTTGCATTACTCAGTAGGTCCCATTGCAAAAAAATGGAACAATAATAATTTATTCATCCTGAGGATCTGAACACAATTTTAGGCTTCTCCAACTTCCTTTAAATTATTATTTCCTTTTTATTAAATTAGGCTTCCTGTTTTTCTATGATTAGGCCACTTTCAAACTGTATTGCAATAAATCATTCTTCTATTACTATTTTTGGATTCCTTTGTCCCTTTTGCTAGATTGTCTTGCTTGATTTTTTTGCTTGATTTTTCTATTTTCTACTGAGCAACCTATAAAAGAGCCATTGAAATATTCTCAACAAAGTCCTTAAGTTTTATGTCAAAGGAAAAAAATATCCACACATATTACCAAGAAATGGACAGTCAGAAGTACATATAAGATGTATAGGTGCCTGTTAAAAACTTGTAAGCCTGTTTGATCTTAAAAAGAACAATGTACCTGAAAATATGATTAATTCACTTGTGAAAGGTCAACACAAGATATTCAAGGACCTGATCATTGAAAGCATACTAAACATGCCTCAAGGAAGTAAGTAGTGAGTTGTTACAAAATAGAAAACAATGACAAACAACTCTCTTTAACTGGAAACTGATAAAGGCAGAGAATTAAAACTCACTTGATGAAAATGGAATATTTGTTTTTCAGATGAAACTTTTGAAAATTCAGCTTTGTCTGCACCAACAGTAAAACATAATATGGTCAAAATGAATATGAAATTAGTTTATCAAGAAAGGGGAGGATAAGTTTGTGATTAAGGCAGTAATCCAGGAAATATTTAAGTGGCAAAGAAAATCTTTCTTCTTATTTCTGTTTCTCTAAAAACTGTGATCATAAAATATCAACATACCTTATTTCAAATTAACCAGGAATTTTAGATATTTTAGAACTGCATATTTACACCATAATATTCTGTTTGGGTACTAAATGCCTTTTTAGCAAAAAGAAAAACTGAAATTAAACAAAGATAACAGTCTGAACTAAAGGCAAAAAAGTCACCACTTTGACATATTGTTCCTGTCTAACCAAGGTCTGTTCAGTAGAGTTTTCCAAATAAATTAATGTGTTTAGAAGTTTAGCCATTATCACTCTGAATTGCTTTCTTCATCTGTCATGGGCTGCATCAAAATAAATGTGACCAGCAGGTCAAGGGAGGTGATTCTCACCTTCTGTTCCATTTTCAAGAGACCCCACCTAGAGTACTATGTTCAGCTCTGGGGCCCCCAACATAAGGATATGGACCTGTTGGAACAAGTCCAGAGGAGGGCCACAAAGATGATGAGAGGGCTGGGACAACCTCTCCTATGAAGGCAGGCTGAGAGACTTGAGGTTGTTCAGCCTGGAGAAGAAAAGGCTCCGGGGAGATCTTACTGCAGCCTTCCAGTAGCTAAACAGAGCCTACAGAAAAGCTGGAGAGGGACTTTTTACAAGGGCATGTAGTAACAGGACAAGGGGGAATGGTTTTAAACCGAAAGAGGGTAGATTTAGGCTAGATATTAGGAAGACATTCTTTACTGTGAGGGTGGTGAGGCACTGGAACAGGTTGCCCAGAGATGTTGTGGATGAGCCATCCCTGGAAGTGTTCAAGGCCAGGTTGGATGTATCTTTGAACTAGCTGTTCTAGTGGAAAGTGTCCATACCCATGGCAGGGTAGCTGGAACTAGATGATCTTTAAGGTCCCTTCCAACCCAAATCGTTCTCTATGATTCTATGATCTTTCTATGCCTCAAATTCCTACCAGTAAACTGTGCAAATCCCATTTTTCAGTTCTGATTTTTCTCACATGTTGCTTTTCTGTAATAAGGCAATTCTTGGGCATCATCTCCTTAAAGTACAACTGGTAAAGATACTTTAATGACTTACAAGAGAAGAGTTAGATCCATTCTTGAAAAAACTAACAAAACCATAACAACAAAAAATGCACTCTAGGTATTGCAATATTATGATGAAATGAAAAACCAGCAGTATTGATATGGCCATAGTCAAAATCCAGATTAGATTATTTACAATATAGAAGAGACACATAGCAGAAGGAAGATTTAAGCCACATATTGTAACTGTTTTCCTACTCTTTACGCGACTGGAAGACTGAATAAATTGATAAGTGGCTTCAAGCATCTGAAAAGCTAATTTCATTTAGAGTGTAAAGTGTATGAGTGTTGAGTAACAATATCCAATGCATAGCAACAGATGAAGGCTGGTCGTAAATCAGCTTAACAGCAAGGTAGGACCACTGACTTTTTCATCTTTGCTTTTTCCCTTACATTCCCACATACATACAGCTAGTCTATAAGCATCTTTAAAACTAGCTGCCTTTTTTTCCTCCCACTTCTGTAGCCACAGAATTTTTCCAGTTACAATGCCTAAAATTCTATCTCTAGTCACTCTGGATTTTTGGTTTCTTTTTTCCATGCAGCTTGTAGTTATCCTAGTCTGAGCATTTGTCATGTATTATTAACTTCCCCAAAATCTTACAGAATTCCTTCTTGGTTCTTAATTTGAGTTTCTGTCATTCTTTCGTTGCCTTTGCCCTTTCTCTCCTTACATATTTAGTTGATACTGCCTTGCCATTTTAAAAGATTTTCTTTTCCAGACACTCCAGTACAAATTCCCCTTGTGTTTGTCACAATGACTGATGTTGCTTGTGCAATAGACCGTCACTTGATTCAGAACAGGGCATTTGATCTGAACAAAATGTACAAGGGAAAAAGGAAGTTTGGGTAGTGGTATGTATGCAAATTGCCAGCTCTAACACATTCAGAATCACTTAAAAGATGGCTGCACTTTCTTAGGAAGTTCATATTCCTTGGCATGCTCTCCTGTACCATTTGCTGCCTTAGCAGTGTCTTGGCTCAGAGCCTTTTGCATTACCTGCTGATGCTGCAGGCTCTTCTAACTCAGAAAAGTGGTCTTACCTTCTTAGTACACATCAAATATGAGAAATGATGAGCATCTCTGAATAAAAATAAAATTATTTTTGAAAATGTATTTCAAATATTAATTAGATAAAGGTGTCCCCATAGCATGAATAAAAAAAAGTAAAAATGGAAGTAATAACCAAAAAAGTACCAGAGGTTATCTTCATCTTTAATCCATTAAAATTAAAAATTCCAAAGCATGTGTTTATTTTACTGCAAAGCCTACATTGACATGACTGTAACTTCATCTTTGGGCCAAAATAAATGCCTTTGAATTGACTACAGCCTGTTCATCCCCTTAAAACTCCAGCAGCTGCAGGACAGATTCAAGCAAGTTTGCCAGGATCTAAACTTTCTTTCAAAGCGCATCTGGTTTGGCTGGTAAAATAAACTGTTAATTGCACTGTGTTTGAAGTACTTGGCATGAAGTATCTCCCCAGACTTTAAATATCAGTCTGCCTGATACGCTACTGAGATCTTAACTACAACCTTTTCCCTTAGCAATATGCTTCTTTCTCAGCAATATGCTTTTAATTTATCCTTGCCACCTTCAAAATCATTGCTACATTGCCTGATGCTAATTTGCCTTGACTCTTCCCTTCTGGTTTTGAAGTCAGCTTTATCACTCACCTCAGTTCTCCACTTCAAGCAGTAGTTCAGTTTGTTTTGACTGCTTTTGCACTCTTATCAGAATTTAATGGCAATATTCTTCACCTATCATCTTCACTCATAATTTTTTTCTTTTAACAGACAGCTCCACTTTGAGAAAAAAATATTTTAAAGCACAATTTTAGTCTCCTGACATAACTCAAATATCTTATTATCGCCTCTCCCTCAACTCCAATGCCTGATCCTGCCTACACAACAGACAACGGGGAACTGTTGTTGCTACAAACTTCTCAGCCCTACCAGACTCACATCCTCTTCATACCCACCTAGAAATAAAAGAAAAAGCTATCTGTCTACATTACTACTTATCCTAAGAATCTCCTTAATGGCTTTGCATATAAGGAACTACTGAAGATGAAAGCCCACAGTATATACAAATGGCATTTTTCATGATGAAGCCTAAAACCAGTGGGGTTTTTTGCCCCACAGTAAAAGTTAAGGGAACGATGGAATCAAAGTCTTAATTTTAAAATTAAATACTCTAGATAGATTTAAATGGAGCTATCAGTGTTAATGGATGATGAAGTCCTTACTAAAGACACAACTCGAGCACACGAACAGGAAACTCCAACAGAAGCTAGAATTTGAACTTAAAACACATCATTTTAACTATCTTGAAAATACCCTTATCCAGCAGTAAGTCCAAGGTATTTTACCTCTCAGAAAAAGAGAAGCTGGAGTAACAGGAGAGAGTGCAGTACCTCAGATTATCTAAATTAATTATAGCAAAAGATTATGTCGATGGTCTTTGCTGTGAAGAAGTTGATATAGGTGATATTTCAATCTAACTTGCATCACTAAAAAGAACAGAATGGAAAACATGGGTCTGATTAGGGCTCTGGAAGACAGTCAGCCTTCTGAACATGTGAATCATGAAAAGGACACTGGATAGCAAAGGGAAACAGAAGAAATCAAACTATATATATAACACTATATATATACACACACGCAATTAGCTAGTCAAAAATAATAATAAAAAAGTTTAAAATGCTAAGATGGTAAAATGCTAATATGACAGCAAAGACAGAATACTGTAAGATTACACTCCTCAAAGGATTTGAATACTAAAAGCTAATATGGGAATCATACTTCACCTGATGAGTCAGAAGAAGGAATGTGCCTCCACATATGCCCAGGCATGAAGATAATGATGGAACCTGTGAACCTGAGCATTTGTTCTCTATCCTGAAAAAGGACAAAGAAGCAGCTGCTCTGGCCAAGACCAAAATTACAGCCTGTACCTGGAATCACAACTGAGCACTAGAAAAAGCAGTCATAGACAGGGATAGCACACATAAAATGCAAGGTCATATCTGTCCCTCATGTATTGTGAATGTCACAATGTTATTCAAATAAAAATAAACCTATAATCCCCTAGATTTCAGTCACTGAGACTTCAGTGACATTAGAAGACTACTCTCTAAAGGTAAACATCTGATTTATGCTATTCTGCGCTTTAGTTCCACCTGGAAAGGATTCAAAGGAAATGAATAAAGGCTTTATATCTAAAAGTTAACATACATCCCTTTCAGGTTTTGGAGTTTAGCTGTCATTTTATCATTTCAACATATCATTATATAAAGCATACTTAGAGTGTAACACCCTAAAAGGCTGAAATTTTGCTTCAGTCTAAAATTCTTTCAGATAATATACCCTTTTTGCAGCTGGTAATACTTGAAAAATGTTTTTTATTTACTTCCTCTTTTTTCCCCTGCTTTCAATAACAACCTAGAGACAGACCAATTTCTGTACAATAACACATTGTGACTACTGATGTGCTTTTTTCCTAAGAATGTATTTTTCCACCCTGAATGGAATATAAAATGCACAATTTATTCATCAGTGAAATTTCTTTAAAAAATGACTTTTTGCTGTTTAGGTAACCTTAAAAACACCAGAATTTAATATTTTCTCCTTTTACAAAAAGGACACCCCGCCACCCCAATGGCTTATATTATGAAATACTGTATCACATAGCATTCAATAGTGAGGGAGAGACTATCTGTTGTTCTTGCAATTAGCATTTTGGTATTTTTAGGCTACAATCACAGAGAGAAAAGCTATTATATTACTAATCTTCTCAGTAATGCAGGCCAGTGAAATTCAGCATATTAGTCCTACATTAAATTGAATTATTCATGCTTGATTGAAGTATTCATTCCATATATGTGGATTCATGGGTGATTTTTATACTGGCTGTAAATTTACCAACTTTTATCACTGAAGTACTTATCGTCCAGTGCTAAGCATCACTGTCAAGGAGTTGTTTTGTTGTTGTCGTCGTTGTTATGATTATTTACTGGTAGGTACATGAGGCTGTGAATGTTAGAGTTTTGTAAAAGCAGATCCTGCATCCACAACAGTACTCTCCAGACACATAACTTCAACTCAGTTTTGCAAATTTACAAGTATATTAGTTATACATGCCCAAAACTCATGTAGAAGTAAAAAGCAATTCTCTAAAAAATACTATGGTGAAATGAAAGAGTGATATATAAGATATTTTTAAAGCTAAAAAAAAGCCTTGTAATATCTTAAATTAAGAATATCTTGGTATGTCTGTGAAAGAGAATGTGGAACAAGATTTTCAGCTCTATGTTCTTGCAGTTTATTGAGCTGGATCTTAGAATAAGTATATTTTTTACCCAAAGGATAATAAAAAAAAAATTATGACAGAAGGTTTTTCTACTGGAGTTTTAGAGGTAGCAAAAGTTAAGTAGGTGTTGAGATGGTTCAGTTTGCTCTTATTTCCAAAAGGGCAGGGATCCTAAAGCTTTTGATTTCCCTAGGTCTCAGACAACTGTTCAAGCAGTTTTCTACTGTGGTCCATTCTGTTTCTTAATATAAGCATATATATTTTTAAACTCCTAAGAAAGTATAAAATAATTTGTAATGCTTTTGCACTATTATACTAAATGTGCTACTGTACATTCATACAGGGCTACCATATAAATTCAGATTATATAGCATACACTTTTTAGTATTTTACCTCATATTGTAATACAAATAGAAAAATGATTGTGACTGATAAAGACTGAACAATTGAGTTATTTAGAAATACTAGGTTTCAAACTTCTGTAAGATAGTGCTTATTTAAGCATGGAATGTAATGTAAAGGAATACTCTAATATAATCAGTGTGTTGTATTTGGAGCTCTTTGGAAAGAAGGACTTAAGGACTCTTAAGACAACATTACAATATTGTGAAGAAGGTTCTGCAGAGGGAGATTTTTTGATCACTACAGACAATCTTATTGTTGCTTTCTTCAGAATTTGGTATTTGGGAAATTTAAAAAAGTGGTCTCTTGTTTTTATCATTCTATATGAGCACGGAGGAGAATAGAAAATGCACCACTTGTTACAGAAAAGAAATCCTTATTCAACTGTCATGTTCACTATGCACTTAAACCCTGTTTAAAAATTTCTTTAAGGGAACACTATGTTAATTTCTTAAAAGTTTTATGTCGCCCAAGTGTTTCAGAACAATCTCTGACAAACTGAATCATAGTATCATAGAATAATTTAGATTGGAAGGAGCCCCTGGAGGTCATCTGGTCCAACCTCACATTCAAAGCAGGCTAGCTTCAAAGTTAAAGTGGGCTGTTCACTCTTTATCTGGCTTGGTTTTGACTGTCTCCAGGGTGGCAATTCCACACCCTTCCTAGGTAACATTTTCCAGTGCTTTTAGCATGCCTTTAACTGAGATGAGATAGTGATGTTTAGAGCAGGGGTTTGCTACTATCTTACTCCTTGCAAAAAAGGATCATTAGGTATTCTATTCGTAGCATTACATCCTCCTACTAACTTCTTTTTCTAACTCAAATTATTTAACTTTCATAACATCCATAGTGTACCTTCATATTACATGCCTCCTCTAAACTATTTTGGCACCCTAAAGTCCTCTCTGACCCTAAACCGATTTTTTTTAAGTGTCCTCAGAGCTTTTTCTCACACACAGCTTTTTGCATTCAGAAATATCTCTCCAGAAATCTCTTATGTAACTATTTTATCATTCTTGCTAATGTGCCTTTTTGTTACTCCCTTTCTGAAGCAACAGCATCTGTGGCAAAATGAATAACGCTGAGACCTTTGTTCATTTTACTGAACATAACCACTTCATGTATTCATGTACCAAAAGTGATCTGCCATTATTTCTCTACTTGAATTCTCAGACATAAGAATCATTAGTCTCAAGAGCAGGATAAAGTGTATACATAAGCAAAAATTTGGTCTTTGAACCCTTGAAAATAAAAGCAACAATAAGAAAACACAGCAATTTGCCCTCTATTTTATGCTTCCATCTCTGATGGACAGTAGCACAAAACTCATAGCTGGAGGGGGGCAGGGGGTGGGGGTGGAAATAGCTATTTAACTTGCCCAGTGCTTGAAACTTAGGTTGGCGATAGATTTGTAAACTAAACTACAGATCATTTCTTACTAGGCTAACAGCTTTAGCAGCAATTGCAGATAATCATTCCTGCTTTCAGCAGGAGAGCAGCTGGACATGATCAACATTCAGATAGGAATATCTGAATAACTGAATTTTGACTGGTGACTTGACTGGAAAATTATTAGCATTAAACTGACTTTTTTCCCCCAGAATTCTTCTTTCCAAAACAAAAATCTCACATATATCATTTGTTTGATGAGAAACATTCCCCTTCACACAAAATAGAACAGTAACTTTGGAAGACTCAGAAAGATCTTAATGAGTAAAAAAAAAAAAATCATATTATCATAGAATATTTCTGGTGTCTCCTTACATCAAAATATCCAACAGGTGGCTCCTCACCAGGTGAACCAAATATATATGCATGCTAAAATGAAGATGCGCCTGTAAGAACTAGCCAGCGTAACAGAGATGTACATATATACACTCCATGACTGAAGAAATGTAAGAACTGTCACTTTGACTTTGCTGTATTTTTAAATTTAGTGCTGTCTATTAACAGGAAGAGGCTTCAAGGCTACAAAAACCCATAATTCATATTTTCTAAAAGTGAATGCTTTTACATCTACTGACTTAATTTAAATGACTAATTTTCTGTTACAGTGATTAGGAAAACAAAGGTTTATTTTCTTTTTGTTTTCTTGTCTCACAATGAAGTCATTTAATGTCACTTGAGATCTACAAGGGCAGCTTTATGCCTTCTGTTGTAAAATCCTTGACACAAAGCACTTATTGCTCCTCCCCATTCTGCATCACTTTATAAAACTGCTTAGCTCCTTTCCTGATCAAGTAATCAACACAACTGCTTTGAGTAAACTAAGTGTGAATACATTTAATTATTTTTAAGATATACCATATTGATGCACACACTGTGCAAGTTCGAAAATGGAGATAACGAGGTTTTAGTGTCACCTGTAGCATATCCTCCCAAGACTGAAATGCTAACACTTTGTTTGCTTATCAGTCTGATTTGTTTACTCAATATCAACAATGTGATACTGTATTTCATACATGTGACAGCAAACTATAGACTAGTCATTTTCTGAAAAGGCAAGTTCTTTAATATTTTCCATTTCATGAAGAAACATCGTGTCATATGTAACACTACCTGCAAAACAAAATATGAATATAAAGTACATTACACTGCATATAAAATTGTTGGTGAGTCAAATACACAACAACAAGTTCTGTGTACATGTTATTGTACTAAAATGAATAGGTTTCCACTGAAATGTGGTATGTTGCCTGACCTACCCCTTTAACTCTCACTGATTATGCAAAGTACTACCATAAGTCATTCTGAAGTACTCACAGCGCTTTATGTCTCACATAATGAAGCTGAAATAATCTGTAAAAGGAAAACAACTAAAATAATTGTTTTCAAGACAACGGAAAATGCATTTATTTGAAGCAAGTCCAGTTCCAAATCTCTTAAGACTACAGAGCTGCTCTACGTTTGATATTAATTTTCTGTTTCATTGAAATGGAAAGTTCTTAAGCATTTATTTTAGATTTATAAATATGCATGCCCACCGTATGTTTCTTAGATTATTTGATATGGAAGTGTCCCAAGTGGGAACAGCTCGGGACAGGGCAACCTGACGCAATCCCTGCAGCTCGGTGCAGCTGCACACGCAGCCAAACACCATTGGGCAGGAAAGTGTCTCAGTGGCCACGTGGCCCTTTGTAGTGGCCCGCGCGTGCCCGAGGCGGCCGTGGGTGCCCGGGCCCACCCCCCGCGCGGTGCCCGGTGGCGGGTGGCTGTTTGCCCCGGGGCTGGGCACCGCTGCCGGGGGCGGCCGCACCGCCGGGGCGGGGGAGCGAGCCCTGGGGCGGGCAGCGTGCGGCGCGGCCTCACACAGAAAGCAAAAACATTTGTGCTTCTAAAATTATGTACCAACAGTTGCTATAAATCGGTAGGACTTAAAACTTATACTCAGTACAAGATGGGAGCTTGATAATGAAAACAGTTAAAAAAATTGGGCACTGCTAAGGAAAATTAGGTGTAACAGAAGAGTTCTAACATTGAAAGAGCTCATTCTGCAAGAAAAATATTAACCATGTCAAAATATGTTTAAATATTTGTAGCCATTTGATAAGCCATTTAATATGCTTGTTCTGTGAAATCTTTAAAAATGGGACATAGGCTGTTTATTGATGCATTTATTTATTGTTTTCCCCCAGGTTTAGAAGTACAACTTAAAAAAGAAGTTTCCAGGTTAAAAGAAGGTGCCTGTGTTAGGACACTTGATAATTCTTATTGTTTTCTGTGAATATTCTACAGTTTTGGGGGGATGTTTGGGTTTTGTGGTGGTTTTTTTTCTACAAACATACAAGAAGACAACATCTTCCAGAAGAGTAAGGCCCATGCCCTGGAAAGGAGGACGTTGCAAAGGGAAACACAGTTCATACTATTTCTACAAATGTCAAAATGCACACAACTGCATAAAGTCACCTAAAATAATCCATAAAATGAATCTGTGTTGCTAGAGACATATAGACACAGTGATCAAAATGTCCAAAGATGAAAAGTCATTTTCAAAGCCTACACTAGAAGCACTTTAAAAACTTTTGAATATTCAGAAACTGTTGATTATCTACTTCTGGAGAAGATCCTTTAAGTCAACTCAAGCCAAGCATACAAAGAATTACTGAATTCTGAAAATATTTACTAGAATTTTTCTATGGCTTTATGTGAAATATTACCTAAGCTGTGAAGTACAACCACAGTTTAATGTACCTTAGAGCTTGGAATTAACTATGTTTTCAAATGAGGCAAGATGCATTACTTTACATTTCTTTTCTCTGAAAAAGACATGTAAAATAAAATATAATCAAGAAAAACCAAGCCATTACGTATGTTTCACAGGGAATTTATACAAAACAAATTTGCTTCCTGATGACTCCTTTTGGTGTGAAGATCTTACAGTAGTTAACATACCAAATTTCCTTATCTGAACAAAGCTCTTTTATTCATCGTCCAGAATTGGCTCTCCCTCCCACCCAGCTGAATGATGCAGAATTGTCACTTTCAGCAATGAAAAAGATAATTCGAAGCAGAATGTTTATGATTTGTTGATTATGGCTTCTGCTGTCTTCTTGCAGCTGCTATGGTCTGAAGTGTTAGATGCTTGCTCGAGCTGGGTTTCAGATTAATATTTATTTGTAATTTAACAAAAAAACCCCAAAAAACAAAAAAGAGAAAAACAACAAAAAAAGTTTGTCAAATCTGCCTTCAGGGGTGAATGCATTGGGATAATTAACAAAAACAAAAGAGTGAGTTACAGGAATTAGTCACAAGAATCACAGACAAAATCATGTTTCAATGCATAGTATACAATATTAACTAGGATACTATAATTGTACATAGACAAGACAAAAGTGAAATTAATTACAGATGACCAGATCTTTCTATCAGACTAGTAAACAATTTAAAAGAGGGTCTGTAGCATTACTTGAGAAGCAAAGGCCTAAGTTTTCAGTTTTTAGTATTGACTCTAATCTTCAGTTAGGAACAGCTGACTAGCATCATTAAAGAGAAAGAAGAAATAAATTGTTGAGAGTTTGGAAAGACATCTATCAAGGCTGTTGCTCCTATTAAGAAGCACTGAGACAGTTTCTGATTCAGCCATTGGTACATCACATTATGACAATGAACTTGAAAGTTTTAACACTACTAACCCAAGACTAATCAGTAACTTTCTGTCAGTTGTCTTCTTTTTAAATATAGAAGAAATAGGAAACTTGTGATTACAGTCTACCTTCCCTTATATTGGAGCTCCTAACGTTAAAGGACATGACTAATGAGGATACTGCATTGCTATTTTACATTACCAGTTAAGAAATCTAACACACCGAATATGAAATATTATACCACAGTTTGTCCAGAATTTCTCTGTGGTGTCTGAAATCTACAAAGCTTTGCATAAAATGGTTTAGATGGTGTGTGAACTTGACACGTTTAACATATAAATGCACACTACAGGCAGGCAGGAGGTATTCTCCAACTTCCTGGATTTTGTCAACAAGATCTGATCTCATAGGACATCCTTCTGTTTTATTCATTACTGATATCATATATGTGTAATAATGAAATAAACAAGAAGTTTTATTTAGTAAAACTTGTAGTCAGGTATACATTTCACATAAATTTTTATATAAGCACTTGTGCTGGTTTTGGTTGGCATAGAGTTAATTCTTCATAATAGGTAGTATGGGACTGTGGTTTGGTTTTGTGCTGAAAACAGTGTTGACAATACAGGGATACGTTCATTATTTTTCTTTACTTTTATTACTTCTCTGCTTCTCATACTACCCCACTAGCGAGAGGGCTGGGGGTTCACTAGAACTTTTGAGGGGACAGAGCTGGGACAGCTGACCCCCACTGACCAAAGGGATACTCCATACCATATGATGTCATGCTCAGCATATAAAGCTGGGGGAAGAAGAAGGAAGGGGAAGATTGTTCAGAGCAATGGCATTTGTCTTCCCAAGTAAATGTTATGTGTGATGGAACGAGTCCTGCTTTCCTGGAGATGGCTGAACACCTGTCAGTCAGTGGGAAGTAGTGAGTTAATTCCTTATTTGGCTTTGCTTGCGCTTGCAGCTTTTGCTTTACGTATTAAACTGTCTTTTTCTCAACCCATGAGTTTTCTCACTTTTAATCTTCTGATTCCCTCTCCCATCCCACTGAGGGGGGAGTAAGCGAGCGGCTGTCTGGTGCTAGTTGCCAGCTGGAGTAAAACCATGACAGCGGTATAGATGTCCAAAACTTATCCTATTGCTATTCTGCACAGAAACAGACATTTTATCTCAATATCGGAAAGGAATGCAAAACCTGAGGGTTGAGATAATAACATTTTAACAATTGTCATAAAATAAAAACAAAATAACAACAATAATAATGATAACAACAGTTATGATGAACAAGAGGGAGAAGGAGAGAGGAATTAATTGCAAAGGGAAAGGAGGAAAGAAAACAAGTGATGCACAGTACAACTGCTCACCACCCACTGACCGCTGCCCAGTCAGTCCCCAAGCAGCGATCAGCAGTTCCAGCCAACCCACCCTCTCCTGCAATTTTATACACCGAACATGACGCCTCATGGTGTGGAACACCTCTCTGGCTGATTCAGGTTAGCTGTCCTGGCTGTGTCCCCTCCCAGTTTCCTGTGCCTCTCCAGCCCTCTTGCTGGCAAGGCCTGAGAAACTAAAAGGTCTCCAACCACACTGTTCCCACACAAAATCCAAAACAGAGTACTGCACTAGCCACCAAGAAGATAATTAAGTCTATCCCAGCTGAAACCAGGACAACTGGGGAGGGAGTTTTCTGCGGGATTATCTTCATTATTATTTTTTAGAAAAGTTGCTATGATACATTAAGTCAGGACCATCTGGATGCCAGCCATCAGCATGGCACATCAGGTCTTAAGACTTCCGTGAACCAAGATAAGAAGCTGACTCCCCAAGGCTGAATCTGAAATAAACTGCATCCCTTGTATGTATGGGTCACTGAAGTAGGAGGAACTAAAGACTACTCACATGAAGTAGTGTAAAGGAAGTCACAGGAAGTTAACACCCCTGCAAGAGCTATTGACTTCCATCATGATAGCAGATCTGTAGAGAACAGATTTACGCTGAACAATTTGAATGTATTCTATGCAAACTACTGTGTTTCTGTTAAAAAGTGATGCATTACATGGAATTCATCAAATCCAACTCTGAATTTCTGCTACCCGAGACATATAAATCTAGGCTAATCCCTTTAAAGTTCATTCATAGGCAATGACAAGGTGCCAATAATGTCTGAAAAAATATTCTCACAGTGTCTGTTTGTCTCTATTGACTTTTTGTTTTAAGAAGATAAATCAAATGTCAGTATGATCTGCATTTTGGATTAGGAAGTGTAGCTTGCTGAAATAGTTCATATTAATGAATAAAAATCTGGTATTTTTTAGTTATATTTGTCGAGTTGATACAAGAAAAACCTTGAAATCTGAATAATAGAATTTAAAATTTGTTCCTTTTTACGGATAGATTCACTCCTTTTCTGACATTATGTATTCTTGAGGTTTAAGGATACTTTTGAAGATTCTTTTCTTATAATTTGCTTTGGGATAAATAGAGAGTTCAAACGCCAAAATAAAATCGTAAGAAAAAGAATCTTTTGAGAGTTACTGCAGGTCGCCATGTCCACAGCCCAGTTCCATATATACCAGCAGAATACTTGTGCTCTGCCTTCACTACTTAATGGGGAACACAAGAGTAGATACTTGTTTTGTTGATATATATTATGCTTGTCTGATCGCAAGGTATGTTGCTTCCTGTATTGGTCAAACCTTTAAGAAAGCTTATTGTTATTTCCATTACTGTCTTTGAGTAATTCCCAAGTACATGTTTCCTGTAAGCAGATATATAAGCCTAGCTAGGAAGGTGTATGTTTGCTGAAATTTCTTTTTGTTTTGGTAACACATATTTGTTGTTGAACAAATGTGTATGCAGATATGTACTTTCTCTGAAAGCTTTCTGCTGCTTGGTTGGACACTGACAAGTAACTGAGTGCTCTGCTTGGGACCTTTATTGACACATTTTAATTTATTATGCAATAATGCATAAATACTTCTATAAAAGAGCTAAGACTTTAACATCTGTTTTAAAGTAAAAAAAATACCCTGTTCCTTGTATCAGAGCAATTAACCCCTTCATTAAATTATGTCCATTATAATTAGTTATTCATTTCTGAAAATGTCACTGTGCAATGGGGAAAATAGCTTAAAGGCAGTAACTTGGAAAATTGGGACATAAGAGTGTGGAGTATGACAACATAATCAGTTAATAATAAAGATGGGGAACTAATAAGATGGCAGCAAGACAGATGACATTCTAAAGACACCGAACTGTAAGACTAAAAATTTATGTAAGAAAAAAAAGGTGCAAACTAGTGTAGTGGCTGAAAAGACGTAATATGTAAATGGGACAATGAATACAGGCAATGGTTGCAATAACTGTTTTCTTTTTTTTCCTATTGTTCATAGTGAAAGTTATGAAAATTCCAAGGTCAAGTGAATGATTACTGCAATTAAAAGGGAAGATATGTTATAGTGATGTGAATAGCATAATCTAGCTATAGAAAAGGATTTCTTAGAATTCTTCTAATGAATTTGGAAAGAAGTTGGGGAGTGTGTATGCATATAACAATTTTATTACTAATTGTAACAATCTAAGTTTAGAAAATTTTGGAGTCAAATCTAATTTGATTAGAGAAAATGGCCAAAGTCTTTCAAAGTTTTTCTCAGGAAAAAAAAGAAAAATAAATTATACCCATTAGGCATCATATTGTTTGCATGAGTTGCTTCAATGTGTGAATTTATACTATTCAGGTATCCTTGTAAATAGTTTCTGTAATGCTTTCATCCAACATGTTTGTACATGAAGGTCTAACACAGATAATGAGATTCATTTTACCTGTTTAAGTAATGAAACATCTTTGCTGTTCATGTAAATGTCCTTCACAAACATTAAAGAGACAAGTATCTCCGGAGATATATTTATCATGGTTCTAATAGATACCTATTTAAAGACGAATTAATCACTCTCTGGAGGTCTCACTCCTCTGTTTCCATTGATTAGATGGAAAGTTTAAACACCTAACTTGGACTGCATGCCCAATTTTTAAGTGACTCAAGTGAGATTAAATTAATCTGATTCAGGGTCACCTGTCCCATAGTGAGCTGAATTCCTCGAAGAGTACTTCCAATTTACATTATACTACTCAAGCTTTTACTGTTTTATTCATATTCATGGCTACAGAAAAAGACTGTTTTGAAAATCATGGAATCGTCATTGTTTTTACTATGAAAATGGTCATTATTGTTTCTTTAAATGGACATTATTGCTAGCAGGGAAAAAATTTGACCTTTGAATGTTCTTTGTTCTAAACATAAAACCAGCCGAAAGTGACAGACATTCAGCAGGAGAAGCAAATAAACACACCAGTTAATTCTTGGAGAGAGTTCTCCTTTATCCTAAATTCCAGAGATGCTTGAATTCAGAAGTATTGGTAAATACTTGTGACTACTATATATTGTATGTATGTGATTAATATGACAAACAAAATAACATTATTTCAAATCTCACAAATAGAGACAAACACACACTTAAATACACACACACACACACACTTCCTGCTACTCCTCACTTTGTATCTTTCAGTCAAAATTATAGTAGCAAAATAAACATCCCAGATTTCAGAAGTGCAGATTTCAACTCCTAGAAGAATTTTTGCTCAGGGAACTGTTAGGACTCCCATGGGAGTCTGTCTTCGCGGGCAAAGATGCTCAGAAGTGCTCAGAAATTCTCAAAGGAACAAGATATGTCCATCCCCCTTGGGGGGGGGGGGGGGGGGGCAGGGCCTAGAAATAAAAATAATAGTACTCAAAGAGCTCAAGTATGAAAAAGAAGTATGTGAGAGACAGAAAAGGTGGCAGATGGCTAAAAGGGAATACAAAAAATATTGCTTCAGCTTGCAGAGTTGTAGTTAGGAAGGTAAAAGCTCAGCTGGAGCTTGAATTAAAGAGAGGCTTTTATAGGTTTGTTAATATCAAGTGGAAGTACAGAGAAGACACAAGATTGCTGCTGAATGCAGCTGGCAAGTTAGTTGAAACGACACAGAAAAGAAGAACTTAGTGTTCTTTTTGCCTTGATCTTTAAAGGTGATGGCAGCTCCCAAGTCTCTATTCCAAGATGAAGTGACAAAGCAAATGGTGAGTCACTGACAATAGAGGAAGGCTGAGCTAGGGACCATCTGCACCAACTAGACAGGTAGAGGTTTGTAGGACCTGATGGGTTGAATCAGAGGACAGGTGGAAGACATTACTGCAAAGCCACTCATTTTTAGAAGGTTGTGGAGGTCAGGAATGATCACAGATGATAAGAAAAGTCAAATATGTCCACCAACAGTAACAACAAAAACATCTAAAAAACAGCTGACCAGATAGCCTCACCTCAGTTCCTGGGAAAATTATAAAACTGGTCCAGATGGAAGCTTTATCCACACTCTTGAAGGACAAGAAGGAAATTGGGAAAAGCTGACACAGATGTACCAAGATTAAATTGTGCTGAGCCAATCTGATTGTCTTCTGTGATGAAATAGCTTCCTCAGTTAATGAAGGAGAGCAGTGGATATCCATGTACCTTGACTTTTGCCAGATGTTTGACATGATCTCTCACAGCCTGTTGAAGCTGATAAGGTATGGCCTGGACAATGGATGGAAAACCGTCTGAAGTGCTGAACTAAAAAGATGGTTAATATCTCAGTCAAAGTGGCAGCTGGTCATGAGTGGAATTCCTCAAGGTCTTTAAAAACAACCTGATTGATGGGATTCAATAAATTACCACCAAGTCTGCAAGTGATTCCACATTGGCAGAAGAGGTAGATAACATTGGATGGAAGAGGTAAAATGCAAAGTCCTTACAGTCTGGAAAACCAGGACAAAAGGAATTGCATGAAATTTAACAAAGACAAATGTGAAGTCCTGCAACAGTGATGGAATAATCCAAATCAGTAGTACAGGCTGGGGACTAACTGGCTGGGGAACAGCTCTGCTAGAAAGGATTTGCGGGTACTGGTGAACAGTGAGCTGAACATGAGTTAGCAGCATGCCTCTGCAACAATGAAGACAAATCACATCTGTGACTGTAGCAGCAACTGCATCACAAAGGACATGATTATTGCACTCTACTCAGCTCTTGATAGGCCACACCTGTATATTGTGCCCAGTTTTGGTACCTCCAGTAAAAGACAGACTGAACAGAGAGGGATCAGAGGAGAGTCCTCAAGATTATTAGTGCTGAAGAGTTTGATGTATGAAAAAAAGCTGAAGGAATTGAATTTTTTCAACTGAGGGAAGAGAAGGATCAGGGAATATCTAATCACAGTTCTCCATTACTTGAATGGTAGTTATAGAGCAGATGGAGGTATGCTTTTCAAAAGACTGCAAAGTGGACTGATAAGAGACACCAGGAATGAGTCACTTCCAGGAAAATTCCACTTGGATGTAAGGAAATTAAAAAATAATTAAAAAAAAAAGTCTTTAGGGCAGTTAAACATTGGATAGGTTGCTCAGACAGTGATGGAATCTCCCTTGCTGGAAACAGCTTGACAGGGCCATGGCTAGCCAAGTCTAAGCCCCTGTTTTCCAGAGAGGATTAGATCACAGGGCATCCAGAGATCCTTTCCAGCTTAGACTTTTCTGTTATTCTATGATTGTATCTTTCACATCCTAAAATGTATGTGAATCATGGATGACCATCAGTCAAATTAACCTGAATTTATTAGATAAATAAATTTAAAGTGGACTGGTTTGACTACATCATACTCCTCTGTGGGTACTCTCATTCACCATTTAAGGGGTCTTAAGTTGATTTACTGTAATTCCCTTACCTTACAGTTAATTGAAAGGCAAATATTTTCTTGAAAGCATAGACATGCTCCATTTTTTAATATTTATATTTAATTTTTGAATATTCAGAATGCTGGTCAATCACATTTAAATAAATAAATGCATGTTTGGAAAATTGCAGCTTGCTCCAGTCAGAACATTAAGATACTGCTAATACTCACACTATCTGTCATGAATGGATAATAAAGGGTTATATCTGCATTGTACCAATCTGGTCACTTGATGAAAACATCTCAATTGGTACATCCTCAGTCAGACATTTATGTTGTACTGGTACAGATGCCAGGTTATTTGACTACCAGTCCATCTGCAACACATTATGATTTGGAAGTACTGGTGGATTTGGACCAGACAGACTTTAATCATTACAGAAAAATGGACTTTGCCATCCTCAACTGAAAAGTATTATAAGGTTAAAAGTGTCTAGCATCACCCATTAATCATGTCTCAGTCTGTTTAAAATTAGACACAGAGTGGATATTCATATGACTTGTTTCTTTGTCAGAATATTGTAAAACATGGACATTTAAGAGAGAGACCTGGGGATGCAGCATGAATGCTGATTTTCACTGATACATAACCATAAGGAGGTGAGCAGTGGACAACCCATAAATCTGTCTTCTCTGCAGTAATTTTTAATCTCACAGAAATATCATGTGGTGGCTCACTTAAACTACACAGCAGAATACTTGAACTGCAGAGGCACAAACTATATCACGTCAGATGTCAGCTTCTTCCATCTTAATTTCTCCCTTTTATGCTGCATGGAAATGAACACTTGAAAATGCCTAAGTGACCTCTTGAACTGATTTACAGTCCTATAAGGAATATGCATCTCACTGTACTTTGCGTGATATGGCAAAATAAACCTGAAGTGAAATGTAAAGCAGATTGTGTCAATGTCAGAAAGAAAAAAAATGTCTAGGATAGTAGTATCAGGTTTTTCCCCATTTAATTCAATTTTTTTTAAATTTTTTTTTTGGATTTTAATCCCTCTTTAAAGAATATTTGCACCCTGAAGAAAGAGGTGTGCTTTCAAAGTAGGGTAATAATGATGCATAAATTGTCTGCTTTGAAGCTTTGTTAAAAACTCTTTGAAGCTTGGGGCTAATCTGGATATAGGCACTACAGAGACAGGCAGAGTTGATCAGAGAAAATAATAAAAAAAAAGCTTTCAAGTTCTGCTCATTCCTATGCACCAGTGCACCTCATTGACATTTCTTAAGCAGTCTGTAACCTGTGTCAGTTTCCAAGAATAATGATGCTTCTGTAAGAGCTGATTCAGCAGAATGAGAACTAGCAAGAACAGCCCTGCAACACGTAAAGTCACAAATATAAAAAGCAAACAAGGGCTTGAACTAAACTCCCTGCTCTCTGAACTGCTCCAGTGCAGAAATACCTGTGTTTTGCATATACTCTTAACAATGAGTTGTATATAAATAGTGTCAAATTTAGAACATTATAGATATTGCAAATGTCTTCAGCACTTCATTTTTATGCACAGCTGCTGTGAGAGTTCACCTCAAAATAAAATGGAATCTCAATCTCTAAAGAGTACATGCTAGTGAAAGGAGGGCTGTTCCTCTTTATTTTATTATTCTTAAAAATAAATGTATTTCTATTTTATGTTGTGAAAGACTGATGAAGTGACCTCATTTATGCTAGGGACTTACCATTAACAAATCTTCTCTTAAGACATCTAGAGTTCTTTTTGATTAGACCACTGGCTCATTTAGCACAACACACTTTCTGCACCTGGGGCTTATGTTTCTAATGTTGCAGCAGCACTACGACTTATCCTAGAGGGCAGGCATATCAGCTAGATGCTCTACAGAAAAAGCTATCTATTGCAATGTACTACATATAATTATTATTTCTATAGTGCTTAAAGGCCTAACCCCAATGTAGAGTTCTTTTCTGCTGTGAACTGTGAAGAACTGTGAAAAACCAAAAACATGAAAATAAATTGGAGCTGGAGAGGTTAAACATGCAGCAGTTTGTGTTCAGGTAGCAAAAGTGACAGTACTGCAAGTATAAATGTGCAACTGCAGTGCCCTGGCTCACACTCGAGTGTCTTCTTTATTGGGTTTTGTCACTTCCCTGAAAGTATCAACTGATATCTAATAGAAAAATGTAAAATCCACTTGATAGATAATTATGCACTACCATATCCACATGGAAGAGTTATTTTTGCCTTCACAAAACTAGTGGGATGCTTGTGTCCAAAGCATAGGATTGTCTTTTACACTTTTCTTCTGTCAAATATATCTACTAACATTCTTGTAAGTATAATAAATTCAAAAGGAAAATAATAAAAATAAGAATATAAGCATTCCTTAAAGTCATTTTAGCACATGAGAGATGCAATCAAAGCTGTGAGCAAAAACATGTTACAGTGATTGTGTGCATGATTCATATGTCCAAAAGTGGATATTTACAATATCAGACATCTAATGCAAGCTAGTAATCTTAAAACTTCCTTTACAATGGGGACACCCACCCCCACCCACCCCCAAATCTTCAGTAGGATATGAGTGATTTCATTCTAATGTATCTCAAACGGGTCAGGCCAGCGACAAAGACCAAAAGGTTGGCTTGTTTTGGTTTGGGATATTTTCCCTGTTGATTACAAAGGATGTTTAAGGGCAACAGCTCAGACACTGCCATTTTCCATGTAGGCATCTTAGATTAGTTGAAATGAATCTTTGGAAGTCTGTTCAGAGTCTCACTGAAAGTAAAATAAGTAATTATGGAAAACTGAGCATTAATTGTGTTTCTAATATATTACTTTCAGAACTTTGTTTCACTCTAAGTATTGAAAAAAAAATTCTAAAATAATTAAGCCCAGTATAATTTTTTAAGTGTCACTTTCTCTCCTTTCTATATTCTTTATATCAATATATCCAGATTATTTTACCAAAGTTAACAAGGTTTTCTTATGTATGTATCACTTCATTAGTCTGACTGTCATTGTGTGCATTTAAACTGGCAATACATTTTTATAAATGCTATATTTTAAAAGGTACACTCACAAGAAAAACAGCCTTATGAAAAATAACTAATTATACTTTGGGTTTAAGTAATTGTATGTCCAAATCTTGCTATTTTTTCATTGTAGGGATATTCATAATACAGTAAGACCTGAATCACTCATCTTCAGGTTATCTTGATGATTACTTCACACAGATATACTGATGGTATTCTCAGGTAACGCTGGCTATATTTAAACTCCCAGAGGGATTGGAAGAAATTTGCTTATTAAAAAAAGTAGGAACAGAATGTAGCTATAAGTTCATGCAGTCTACCTCCAGCCAATGCACTGTACTTAAATTCACAGTCTGGTGCTTTCTTACAGATACGTGCTTTACAGATTCTCTCCTAGTGAATGTGGGAGTGGCAGGAAAACTGTACAGCCATGAAATCATAGCATATGATGAGGGGGTACCTTCCGCATGATCTCATGGAGACCTGAGTTCACCCCACCTGTGCATGCTACAGCTTCTCTTCTGTTGTGCCAATCCAGTCACCATGAAAGGTGAGTGAACATGTCAATGAGCTGTGTCTAACATGGAAAGGAGAGAAAGCAGGGAAATAGGAGCTGTCTGGGGAGAGGCAATAGCTAACTGCCCTTTTACCTCTATCGTAAATCCACAGCACTGTGTGTGGGAGTTTCCCTGGAGAAATTACAATGATTTCTTCATTCTTAAAATGTTTTTACCTCAGACATGATGATTCAGAGTCCTGTTTTGCCAAAAGGAGAGAACGAATCATAGTTATCACTGTTATCTTTGTAAGCAAGAGAGCATGTAACTGTGAGATTAGAGAAGAAATGCAGAACAGAGGTGAGACTGGCAAGTTGGAGTGCTTTAGTTCCATTTCAGAACACGGTGTGAAATCCTCAAAGACAATAAAAAAAAACCCACACTGTCTTGATAAGACAGAAAACTCTCAGAGAGGAAAAGAAGTGGAAGCCGGTACTTCATCAAGGTTGCCAATCAGGTCATTACTGGGAGGAACGAGATGATGGCTACACCTGACCATGGTCTGGCAGCATTGACTTTGGTGATGGTACCAGGGACAGGGAACATAAAAGTGGTTTAGTCCAGTGCACACCTGTCCCAGAATATTAATATACATGTCAGTGAAAAAATAATTATTTACTTAAGAGAAGTTCATACAGTCATCCTTTTACGTCTCTTGGCTTAGTAAAAATCATGCAAATCAAGTGATCCCAAGATTGCAGGACTACAGACCTTCATCAGAAAGACTGTTTTTTTTAAAAATTAATTTTTCTGACCTTACTGAGTTGTATAAGCTGTCTGCTAGACACAAATAAATAGAACTGTATTTAGATTACAGAAGCTACTCTAAAACCTTGTAATGGTTTAACCTCAGCCAGCAACCAAGCCCCACACAGCCACTTTCTCACTCCCCCCCATCCGGAGGGGTAGGGAGGAGAATCAGAAAGGAATGTAAAACTCAAGGGTTGAGAGAACAATATAATAATTTAAACAGAATTAAAAGGAAAAAACCCAACAACAATAATAATAACAGTAATAATAATAATAACAGTTATAATGGAAAGGTGGGGAAAAGGATAAAATTCAAAGGAAAAGGGAGTAAGGAAAACAAGTGATGCACAGTACAACTGCTCACCACCCACTGACTGATGCCCAGCCAGTCCCTGAGCAATGATCCCCAGGCCCCAGTCAACCCCCCAAGTTTATATACCAAGCATGACACCCCATGGTATGAAATACCTCTTTGGCTGGTTCAGGTCAGTTGTCCTGGCTGTGTCCCTTCCCAGTCTCTTGTGTCCCTCCAGCCCTCTCGCTGGCAGGGCCTGAGAAACTGAGAAGTCCGTGACTTAGTATAAATGTTACCCAGCAACAACCAAACCCATCAGTGTGCTATCAACATTGTTCTCACATCAGAACCAAAACACAGCACTGCACCAGCTACTTAGAAGAAATTTAACTCCATCCCAGCTGAAACCAGGACAACCTTAATTATCCTTATTTAGGGATTAAGAAAAATAAAATAAAAATTATTTTTTATTTAAAAGACTATTTGTGTTGCTTACTAGGACCTTTCATGATTCTTGACTAAAAGGAAACTAAGTCAAACTTGCTACCAGTAATAGGTTAATACATATGTAGGTTATAATCAAAATATTTTAATAAGCATTGATGCTCATTTAATTTCTGGGAAATATAATAAAAATAATTATATTTTTCTATACTAGCTACCTTCTTTACAAAATGTATATGCAAAGTTGGTAAAATGAGGTTGAAAAGATGGGGTTTGGGAGCTTTTTCCAAAATAATGTTATTTTAGAACCAAGTTACTGTGTTTCAGTTAGGCTATGTTAACAAGGCAAGATAAATATTTATTTTGAATTTAACAAGAGAAATAATTAGATACATATGTTCCCCACTGATTAAATCAACTGATTTCTGTAACAATTTTTATGTTTAGAAACTCATGTAGGAAATTGAGATCTTTGTTAGTACATTTGCTTATATTCAGTGTACTGTGAGGGGTTGATATTACAGAGGTATGTTCTGGCCAAACCCTTCCCTCACCTTTAGACCACCTCCATTCATGGCTGCTTAATGTGCATTTATGAAAAACTTATCAGAAAAAACATTGTTATTGGCACCTAAGCAACATTTTCCAAATTGTGAGTGACATCAGTGTTACATATTAATAGAGACCTTGGTGCCAGTGAAGCCTGGTGGCACTCTACAATGGGTACTCTCCCACATTCCCAGCCTGGTGACTACCAACTGTCCTCCATATTGCTGTGTCAGAAAGTCTTGCTATGAGATACTACTAGACATTACTGGGTAAGGAAATCAAGAAGGAAGACTACCTATTTTTTAACAAGATACCTTATTACTCTGACTTTGTAATGATTCAAAAGGGAATCTGAGCAGTCAAGTTGAAATTGTGCCACATCAGAAGTTCTGACCATCTCAGCTTTGATGCTTTAGTCATAAATCACTTTCAAGTACATGTTTTTGGTGTATTCCAAACTAGCAGGATACTATACAGCCAGTTCCTCACCCCAGAATCAATGCTGAAACACAACATCTTGAAAGAACAACCAACCGATGAAAAAAGAAAAGGAAAATAAAGATGTTTTTATTCACTGCATACCTGTACTGAGCAATGAGAACACTGTGAACATTCCTATGAGACCAACTCATTGCTGTATAGAATGTTAAACAGCAAAGCAAAGTCAAAATGGTGTAGACTTGTGAAATATGTTAGGGGTACAAATAAAGTATGCTACCTAAAACTAATTCTGATCAGTTCACAAGATACGGATATTTGGAAAGATTTTTCAGAATTTATTTTCACTGTCCTCAATGTATTTTTAACCTTTTTATCCTTCAATTAACTTTTCTTAGCTTCGATGTAAAACTTTAATGGCATTTGAGGTAAGTGTAGTAAACATGAGAACCTGTTGTAAATCAATCTTGCCTCATTTTAGGTACCTAATTAGTTCAATCTTATATGAATTTATGTAAATATTTTATGAATATGTAAAAATTTATTGCATTCATCAATGATTGATGCTCTAGGGTGTCAAGATGGAATTAGCAGATATGATGTTGGACTTTAAAGATACCTCACCCTTCTGCAGCAACTGGGGGAAAGCTGCTGAAATGGCATTATTTGTCTAAAGAGGGCTAGATGCCACAGGCTTCTAAATAGCTTTTGGGTATCCATTATATAGACATCTTCATCAGAACTTATTGAGCTAGACTGCCTTTATAGCAAATGGAGAAAAACTTTTACTTATTTTTACAGGGTATGACTAATACGCCTTATTTCACATACATATTTTGAGATTAAATTAACCTTCTACCTAGAAGCCCCTGTAAAGAAGGGTCTAGACCACTAAGGCAGATAGAATAATCTACATTTGGTCATACAGGTTTTCAACCTTCTTTCAATATCCCTATATCACCTACGTAATGTGGGCTGGTCTTGAGGTCCCTGAGCTAGTGCTGACCAAACCAGCTCCAGAGCTGTTAAATCTTATCCAAACGGTTCTTTCTCTGAGTTAACTACCCCTGGACTTTTTTGCTTTGGACAATTGAAACAGTTGTTGTAATCAAAGAGTTAGTGTTTTTATGCAGAGCAGATACAGGTGCAGTGTTTGATCCAGTGCATCAGGTCAGACTTCCAAGCTACAATTCAGACTTCTTGCATGATTGATATTTTCTATCAGCTGGGTTATTCATATGTGTTTTTCACTATTATGACTGTTATGGATTTAATTTTTAGATGTTTATCTTTCTCCCAGTGGGCTAGAAATCTAGACATATTACATATATAATTCAGTATTTAGTATTTAATTACACTTACAACCTTAAACACATACACAGTAAATACTGTATATCTAAGTCACACAGCATTTGAGTCCCTGTTTGGAATTTTCCGTGTCTCCCTACATGTAGTAACAGCTGATTTTTGAATGTGACATTTGGTGAAACAGTATGTCCAATAGCTTTTAGGTTTAGGGAATAAACTTTTCCATGTTATAGATTTACGCAAAATGTGTTTTAGACACAGGCAAATAAAAAATACCTTTCTCTTCACTTGATTTTATGTCTTCGATTGGCTAAATCAGATAATCTTTTTTCCCTTGGAAAATTCTCCCTACATAGATAGTCCACATTTCAACAACTGTTCATGTAACTACTAATTGTATGTAATCTCAGATTAACAGCAAAGACATTAACCTCCCAAAAGGTAAAAATTACTGTAGGCTTGAGTTTTTAAAGTATGGAAAAATACAAAGTGTGCATGAGATCTGTTGATCTCATGTTTAAACTAAGACAAGACTTGCAGAATTTGAATCTCAGGCAATCTTACTAGGGAAGTCATTAGCATTTCAGTTGCTAACACAAATGGCATGCTAGAACTGTCTGATTCAGATTAATTATCATTGGTATTTATAAATTCTTCCAGTATCTGTATGAGAGTCTCCGTGAGAATCATTACTTTCAGAGCATAAGCACTCTAGTTAACTCATGACAGTTTATAAATAAGATCATTTAATTTTCCAGTTCTAGTCCTTAATATTAAGTGAAACATAAATAATCTCTAAACTATAAACTGAAGTAGTATTTAATTGAATTGAAATACTTACTTTACAACTATCCCTTATAGGTAAAACACTTGATTAAAAAGAATAAATGTCAAACTACATGGAAATTTCAGAATATAGGTTTCTAGATTCTTTTCCCAGTTCATGCATGGACACTGTGGCTTGTATAGTCAAAAGAATTCTGTTTAGCATCACTTCTGTGCTTGCAAAAAGGAAGCTATTGTATTTGATTCTCTTAATTTATCTTTCTTCTGTCTCTTTAAGCCAACATATTGATAACGTTTATGTATGAGATCAGCTTCATCAATTGTGCAGGAACAGCAAATAGTTTCTTAGTTAAAATAATTTGTAAGCATTTCTAGGACTGAGGACTTAAATTATTAAGCCTTTGGGGATAATTGCTGCTTTCTGTGCTTTTGGCCTGCCAAGTGCAATGGAACCTTGATCTTGATCAAGGTTTAAAGACAGCGTTTAATACAGATCAAAATCATTATGTTGGTAGGTATACCGATCCGCATTTACTTGCTAGGAAAATATTCTCCTTTTAACATTGACATTATCACAAATTGGAAAAACACCAGTCATCTTTACCTAGATTCTTCTTGATTCAAAAATTATTAATCACTTGCATTCAGATTTGTTAAGGATGACTTTAATTGTTCAGTGTTCAGTGAAGGCATAAAGTTAAACACATATGAACAGCCTTAGCCACTCAAAAGCCTATAAATATTATGGACTTTAATATTGTGGACTATTTAAGAGGCTTAAGATAAAAATGTTGTCACTGAAGATAATATAATTTCACAAAAGTCAAATTCATTTGCATAAGTGGTAACAATAGAAATCAGGGAACTAATTACCAGAACAACTTTTGAAGACGTAGTGTCCCAACACGCAGAACACACTGGAGAACAACATGTTCTTTGTAAAATGAATACTTTTTCATAGCTTCATAGCAGAGGAGAATGATCAGTGAAACTTTACCTGCATCAGTGAACCTGCATATTCATAATTACTTTAAAAGGGAGTTAATACTGAGGCAGCAAAATTTAAAGATATTAATATAAATGCAGATATTAATATATCTGTATAGATAGATCTGTATATTTATATATATATTAATACAGGTACAGTAAAACCTATGCAGATCACATAAACATGTAGATGATCATGGGAGATAAAAATGAGTTAACAAATTCAAGGGCTAAGTAACATGTATGGGAGGTACTGGAAGCAATTTAACTACCAACTATAGTGGTCTCCTGAATTAGTTATTAATACTCAGGGAACCAAGAAGACATTTAAGTCTTTAAGGATTAATACCTGTCCTGGTTTCAGCTGGGATGGAGTTAATTTTCTTCTTAGTACCTGGTGCAGTCCTGTAGTTTAGCTTTGGTGTGAGAACAATGTTGACAGCACACTGATGGTTTTAGTTGTTGCTGGGTCATATTTATACTCAGTCAAGGACTCTTCAGTTTCTTGGGCCCTGTCAGCAAGAGAGCTGGAGGGGCACAGGGAATTGGGAGGGGACACGGCCAGGACAGCTGACCCCAACTAGCCAAAGGGATATTCCATACCATATGATGTCATGCTGTGTATATAAACTGGGGGAAGAAGAAGGAAGGGCGGGACATCCAGCATTATGGCTTTTGTCTTCCCTAGTAACTGTTATGTGTGATGGAGCCCTGCTTTCCTGGGGATGGCTGAACACCTGCCTGCCCATGGGAAGTGGAGAATTAATTCCTTGCTTTGCTTTGCTTGTGTGCATGGCTTTTGCTTTCCCTATTAAATTATTCTTATTTCAACCTTTGAGTTTTACATTCCTTTCTGATTGTCCTCCCCATCCCTCTGGGTGAAGGGGAGTGAGAGAGAAGCTGCGTGGTGCTTGGTTGCCAGTCGGGGTTAAACCACAACAATACCCATCTTTGCTTAGAAGATGTAAAAACAGTATTGGCATTTGTTAGGAAAAGCAGTGGAAAGCAAACCAGAAAGTGTCATAATGTGCTTTCATCAATAATTATGGATGCACATCTTGACTATGGAATAGGTTTATTATCATGTCATTGTAAATATCACACAACGAAAATGTGTAATGAAGGGGAACAGAGACTCAAGGGTATGGAAAAGCTCCTATGACCAGGAAAAACAAAGCAGTTCAGAGCTTCTCAGTTTGAAATATGCACTACAAATAAGCTCATGAATTGCATTGAGAAGCAACAAAGCAAACAATTTTTCCTATTTTTTGATGTACTAAATTCAGGAACCTCTAAATGGTGAAACTGCTAGGCAAAAATGACACACACAAGGAATTACTTTTAACATATTAAAAAACACATAGTGGAAACCAATTTTGCCGAGACATAAAAAGATAAATGTTAAAAAATATATTGGACAAATTTGTGAAATATAGCTTATTAGGGCAGTAAAAAAGTAAGTTAAAAAAATCAGGCATTCTTGTCATGGAAGTCTTTGAATAGTGCTGAAAGAGCCAGTAATGGTGATATGACAGGATGCAAGGCTTTCTGACTTTTTACCTGATTTTTATGGCTGGTTTTGTGAAAAATCCTGCATATATCTTAAAAGTAGATACTGCTGAAGTTATATCTATAGTGCACTGAATTAAAAGAAGATGGGAGCTTTACATTCTTTGATACTACATGACTTTATCTGCAATAAGCACCCATTTGCCTTAAGGCATTCCTAACATAGCTATTACCAAATAAATACTCAAAAGAGAACAATGTATTTTAACTGCATGACTCCCATTGAAATCAATAGGTGTCCTTGAAGGATGGTGAAGAAAACTGTTGTAGAAATAAAATAAATAAATAATCTTAGAATTAATTTTTGTGACATTTATGTTTCACCAGAAAATTATTTGGGCTCCTAAGTCTTGCTCTCTTCTGAAGCATGTATCTTTTGGCTCCAGATACACAGGAAAATATAGAATTAAAGTATCACTTACTAGCCAAGATGCTGCCCATCTAATTAATTAAGAACTGGATACTTAAAAAACCCAAACCTTACAGAGCTAAGGTATTCATCATAAAACATATCTGAACCCTTAAGGAAAAAATAAAAATCATGCCACATTAAGTGTATTGGCTTCTTGCTCTTTTAAAACAAAGGCAATGTTTTCTAAGTCACTGAATTTTTACTTTTTGGGTTTTCATTAAATTAAACTCATTTGAAATATACATGGTTTCTAATATGTTAATTTTAAAGAAGCGAGTCCCCATTTGGGAAAAGGATAAAGGTATCTTATGTTTTATTCATCCATTTCCTAGTGTGCAGAATGGATTTTAGAAGGAAAGAGTGGGAGGAGAAATCACTGGTCTGTAAGATTTGTTACATGTATAACATAAGAAATGAAGCTGCCAGCAGTGGAATAATAGTGACCACATTTGGATTTTCAAATGTCAGACCCTGTTTGCCTTTGGTAGATAGATGTGAAGAACAAATAAATTTAATTTTTAAAAAAATTAAACCTTTATTTATTTCAATTATTTTTTCCCCGATCACTTAAACAGATTTCTAAAGTATTGTTTAGTAAAATGTTTTACAGAAACATGGCCATGTAACACAATTTAAAGAGGTAGTTGGTTTTTTTGTTTGTTTTGTTTTGTTTTGTTTTTTCTTTAACACTATAACAGGACTGTTTCATTCAGGAGACCCAAGCCCAGGCATTTTTATGTCAATACTTTTTATTTTGTCAGTTTTTCTCTAGACCAAAAGAAAAAACCCACAAATCCTGGTTGAGCAGCACACCTCATTTTTTCTGGAATTGTATGTTTTTACAGGACATTAATGAGCTTGTCATCTGTCCAACCAACTTTATTTTTAATCTCCATTTGATCCATCACATTCCCAAAATTCTATCAACAGCACAGCATCCAGAATCCAAAAATCAATAAATGCTTACAAACATTTCTCAACATCTGTTGAGAAAAAAAATATTAATCTCTAAGGGAAGTAATGAAGGCATTCAAGTCAGTGAAGGTGAGGAAAGACATCTTACACTATTTCCCCAAGAGACATTAAGTGTAAAAAGGGGGAAGGGTGCACTAGCATTTGTGTATATTAATTTCCTGCCTTTTATTATATAGCAACATTCATGACAGTGAAGAATCCAGTTTTCCTATAAGCTGTATTCCAAACTAGCCTGTCACAAAAATCATAGAGGGGGGGAAAACCCAATAAACCTCAAATAGAAACAACTGTTGTTACATTAAACAAAAATACATTATTTTAACTTCTGTTGTTTAAAAAAATATACATCATAATACCTATCTAGTAACTATAAATATCTTTTGTAAGCTTTTTACTTTTTCTCTCTCTTTTTGCTTTTTTTAAGAAATAAGGATTTTTCAGAAAATAGGGAACATAGCTTGTGCAATGTTTCTAGCACTAAAATTCTCCTCAATTATAATGACTGATTCATTTTAAGACTTTACAAATCTTTCTATAAAAGAGTACTCATAAAACAAGGTGACTTCCGTGTGTTGGTGAATGCTCATCTTCAAGTTTGCCTTCTGTGGATGACCATACATGCTAAAGTTTGTATCTTCAAAATTTCTGTGACGATAGTGTCTGCTCTGGAAGAAAAATAAATGTTTTATTTATTAAGGTAGAAGATAATTTAATTGGACAACTATATTTCTTTTTTCTGGCTTAGAGAATTTTAAAGATCTGAACTGAATCTAAAAATGGTTATTGGCTGGCTTAACCCAGAACAAGTATGCCATTTCCCAGTTGTCAATATAGTGCTGGATCTTGGAGTCAGAGCTGCTTTCCAAGCTAGGAAAGATTTCCCTCTAGGGTCTTTTGGAGGGTATTGCTGCAGGAATAGTAAATGGGACAAACAGAAGGAAATGCTGGAAGCTAAAGTTGTAGTTTAGAAGTTCAACCAGTCACTAACTTAAATAGTTACTGCTGTCTAAGATCTTATTCTACTTCCTTGTTCTTAAGTTGTCCTTTAATACAGCAAGAACTACTTTGACATCAACATTGTTCAAAATTGTTCACCTACAGAAAATTACTAAGTATTAATATTACTTTGCTCTAGGTCTACCTTACTTTTCTTAAAACTAGCAGATACTTATGGAAATTAATTGCTACATTTAACCATTCCATAAAGGAATTTTAAAGCAGAAAGTCTACAAGTACATTCCTGAGAACATGAATTAATTTGAATGTGTTAGAAATTGCTATCGATTACAGAAGATAATCTTTTTAAGAAAAACAATTGTTTTACTAGCATTAACAACTTAAAATACCAATTTTACATAACCATGAAGCATTGTACTCATATATATGCATAAAGTTATAACACTTCGAAAAGTCAGGTGGGTTTTGGTGTTGGTTTTTTGTTTTGGTTTGTTGGGGGGTTTTGGTGTTTTTTTGTTGTTGTGTTGGGGTTTTTTTGTTTGGTTGGTTGTGTTTGGTTTTTTTGTTTTGTTTTGTTTGGTGTTTTTTTAGTTTCTGAGCATATATCATTACTGCAGAAGTCAATCAGAAAAACAGTACTTCCTCACACACAGTGTTTTTCCATTGTCCTTACTTGAGCTTCATTCATAAAAGAAACATTGCTTTATTTTGCTTTTTCTTAGGCTTATTCATAATTCAGAGATAACTTTTAGAAGAAGCATAAAATAAAGCTCCAAGAAGGACTGTATGAACCACTCTGAAGCTTGGCATTCCAGAAAAACGTAAGTCACAGCTGAAGCCTATAGTTCAAGCTTAAGTAGCCCATATTATATTTGGAGAATTAAAGAAGACAGCATTTTAGCACCTTTTTATTCGTTTTGGACTATAACAAAGAATCTTGAGAAGAAAGGGAAAGAAGAGAAGGCAAGCAAGGGAAAAGAGAAATGTTCCTTGCCAAAAGCAAGCCTTGTTCATGCGTTATATGTTTTAAAAAGTTATCAGGTCAGCTTTAAATACTCAGGTTTTGAAACTAGAAGATAAACACGCACTTACTGGTGGGTGACAGGAGAAGGGATCTCTCACCTTTTGTTTCCTAGAGGTTTGCTCCCAGTTAGCCCTGGTGCATTCTAAGGAAGCAAAGTTGGAAAAAAATCATGTCTACTTATAGTAAGATCATTCAAACAAGCCTAAAATACATTTTCATCTTGAAACCTGACATTATTTCCCAGACAGCCATTTTCTCTAAACATATAAAAGAAAGATGAGTCATTAATATTGCTTATGATCTAAACCTCCACAGCCAAACTTGAATTAGTTTCTTTATTAAAAGACATTCAAGCAACTTCTGTGATTTCCTGCTAAAAAATAATAATGTGTTACAGAATTACAAAGTTGGTGTACAAAAGTATTTAATATGAGAAAATGTCCCAAACCAATTGTGCAGGGTCACTGATGGTTTTCTAGATGAATGATTCTTAGCCATTCCAAGGTGGTGTTCTACTAGTTGAAGAAAACAAGCACTAAATTACATTTACTATGAAAGCAAAATATATTGTTAATAAGCTCAGTTAATCTTTCATATGTTTCAAGAAACTGGCAAAGACTAGTTCAACTAGAAGAATAAAATGCAATGAAAATATAAAGGTTGGAGTTTTCTCTGTTTGCTTTTTGTTTTAGTTTGCTAAGAATTTTTGAAACCCTATCATCTTTTGTGGTCCATTGCTGTCATTATTTTGATACAAGAGCTGAGAAACACTGCTCTACAAGTAAATTTTCATTACTAGTTTGGAGTATTCCCTTCCAAATCTGCAGATAGTAGGAAACCTGTGCTCATGAGAAAAATAAAGATCTGTTTCCACAGTATTAAAAATTTCAAAGTTAATTTCAGTAAAATTAAGGTCATGTCCTCAGACAAGGAAGAACACTACAATATGTTTATAAAATTTGATTTATAGATAAAAGAGAGATAAAAAGTGAAAAGGTAAATGTAGGTATGAGAAATAAAAAATTTTAGGTACTGGCTTTTCCTTGATCTCAAAGTTTAGTTTACTCCAGTGAAAAGCTCCAAACTGACCCATCCATCTTTACAGAGACAGACACAAAACCTCACATTCCTTTCAGAGAGGAATTGAATTAAAATCATTGGAGTATGTCCCCCCCTAACAAAAAAAAAAACCCAAAACCAAAAACAACAAAACACAAAAAACAACCAATCACACACACACACACAGAGAAACAACAAAAAACCCAAACACAAACACAAAGCCCCACTGTGCAGAATCTAGCAGTCCCTGCAATTACATAGAATTTCCCATAGGAAATGCATTACTTCCATCATTTGCCTTTCTCGCTCATTTCAGGTAAAAGTTTAAGGCATTAAAGCCTTGAATGTTTTCCTGTATTTGTTTAGACAACCAGTGTAGCATTGATCTAGGTGGTCAATTCCTGAGTGGTCATCTTCCATGACTTCTTGACAGTTCTGAGTAATTGCTGAATTGATGAATAAGGGTTTTCTCAGGGTTTTTTTGTTTCTTTTAGTGTTTCTTTTCCTCTGCCACATGATGCTTCTTTCCCATAACAATTAAATAATCTGACACTTGAACTAATGGTTTAGTAGATTAAATGAAGGGGAGTCTTTACACAGCCTAGGCTTTTTGAGACATAACCAGCTCTGGAAATTGGTTTGATTGATGTCTGATTGCCTTCTGACCATGGAGTAATACTATAATTTGGACAAAAATCTAGCATGTCTGTAAATTTGTCGGTAGTTCCCATGTAAGCTGGTCTAATAAAATGCATTGTCTTTCCATTACAGACCTGATCTTATTCAGAACATCACTGTATCTAAATATGAATGACAGCATTGTATTTAGATTTTGTATGAAACTACTGCAGTCTCATGTAGGATAGAGAATGGAGCTGAGTGGGAGAAAGAATGATGTGGTGTAACTTGGAGAGTTTGATTTTGTGTGGAATTTCTGTGTGCTAATGTGCACAGATTGCTTTTAATACATTTGCATGATCTGTATCATAATCACTTTCATGGCTGTACAAGATTCTTGAGCATATTTCAATCCTGCTCTCAATAAAAGCACCTCATCAAACAAGACAGAGTAAATATCGTCTAAGTTCAAACTTTTACTTGGCAGTTTAGCGTCTCTTCAGAGCTGGTGGAGAAAGACAGGCTGTTTCAACAGATGATACAGAACCTATAATGTAGGATATTTGCTCTGAATGAATATAAGATAAAGAATCACATACCTCAGGTTGCTAAGCTTGAGGAAGTTAGTAGCTTTTTATAGAGAATATCTAAAATCTTTCAGAGAAGGTGTCACCATATATATTGATATAATGTCTAGTTCAAATGTGATTTTTGATGGAACCTGCAAATAGAACTGCAACACTAGTAGAGATCCTATTGTCAGTAGGGATAACTAACCAGTAAACCCTCTTGAAAATTGCTCATCACTTTCAAACATCGATTTTTAAAGCAGATCTAACATTATTTAAAACCAGTGTAAGGAGGATGGCAGACAGTACAAAGAATGATAATACAACCATTTTTCTACATAAGCCTTGCTTTTTAGAGTGTTGTTTCTACTTAGCAGTATTCTGTTCATCTACATTGATCTATTCAGTATTTCAGTTACATACAGACCATAATTGTTTGTAACTTCATGTCTCCAGTTATGATTTGGCTTAACTGCCTACTGTAATTTAATTGTGTTTTCACCAAATTAATTTAATCCTCAAATCAAAACACTTTCATCAGCTGTGCTGCTGCAGATGTTGCAGTACTTGCAGCAAACCTACCGAATGTTCTATACTGATAATAAGGAAGGACATTCAAGTCACTTGTTTGTAGGCTTTGTGTGTCTACAGTGTTGTATTTAACTTATGTAAAAATTTGTTTGTATCTTATAATACAGAAGTTATATATCCTAACTAAATGGGACTTGCATCAAACATTTGCAGAAGTGTATAAATATTGGAGTAAGAAGACATGAGAATGAGGTGAATACTGAGAAAACTACTGTTTCCTGGTATAATGTGCATCGTCCAGTGGAAGCTGTACATATGCTCAGAAACACAAGAAAATTGGCATTTTGCTGACTGCATGCTGTCATAAAACTGGAAATAAAAAAAGATAATAGCAAAAATTAAATAAAACATGCACAAAGCACAGGTGGGGGGAAACAAAGAAAAATAGGCCTATTGTAATAAATATGAAAAAAAAAAAAAAAGATAAAGAAGGCAAATAAAAAATTCCTCCAGGAATACAGCATGACAGACGGCCAATAGGATGGAAAAAAGATAATGCAGTGGATCGTCTTGAAGTGTGATGTCAGACAAGATATACAATGGTAGATAAAGTAGAGAAAAATACCTGCTGGAAAGATGAATAGACTCCCTTTAACTGTGACTATAACATGAACTGCAAAAGATAGAATTGGAAGATGTACTGTGTCCATCCAGCAGTAAAATCAATGCAGTTTCCCCTTTACTATTTCAAATATGAAAAGATAATGCCATTATACACCTTTGAAAGGGAAGTTTTAGAGCAGGTCTACACTTTATGGTCATGGTATTCTTTATATATTAACTTCCATTACATGGACTCTAAATTTTCCATTTCTTTCTCCTGCACATATCTGCTGCACCATCTCTCAGAACATGTTTGCTTCATTCTTTCCAGGTGCTCTGCTTTCCACTCCAAGTGAACTAGGTGCAAAAAGGAAAAGTAATGGTGTACTAATATTGGGAAGCAAGATGCAAAGTAGACTGCAGTGGGTAGAAAAAAGGCATTTTGAAAAGAGAAAAAGAATTACATTGTTATAAATTGCATCTAATTTTCAGAAACATGAGTAAACAAAGCCTTGGCCTAGATCTATGGAATGAACTGGAATGATTCATATTGACTTAATTTAGCAGGACTGTAGGAACTTTATTACATAATGAAGAGATACTTTCAAATCTTTAGGACCCAAAATTCCTGTTGAATCGTGATAAAAACTTGTAGTGAAAATGCTAAAAATAGTCATAGGTGACCCTGAATTTGTATATATTTGCTATTAAATTTCCATATTCAGATTTCTTAAATAGTCTCCAAGAGACATGAAATGCCTTCCTATATACATGGTGGAATTAGCTGTGATTGTAAAAGATGTCTGATTGTTGTCTTTTCAAGTGGGCTGCCTCTGTCCCCTCTGTGAATACAGATATGCTTTTCTGAAGTATCTGTAAGATTTATATTTTGAAAATATTTTTAGGCAGGTACCTAATTTTCCTGAATGTTCATAAGGATCAAGATGCCGCCAGGATTGTTTAAAGTGTAATTAATAATAATGTATCTCCTTACAGGGCTCAAAAATCTTGAGCTTGTGTTGCTTGCAGAGAAGGACATGTCCTTCAGAAAGACATACTTGAATTTCATCATAGCAGAAATGAAATGGCAGAAGGATCATAACAGCAAAAGCTCATATATAGTGAGGCAAGAGAAAGACAGAGAAGCAAGCTGGAAACTGGTGTAACTATGGCAGTTTATACCAGACAAGAATTAGGCTGACAGCCTCAAGCCACGTATTCAATTCCTGAAAATGAAAACAGTTTAAAAGAGGTGCCTTTGCGTCAAAGGAAAAATAAAAATGGTGATCATGCTGCACCTGATCTTTAGAAACAGGGGAGGGATGTAGAAAGAATAATCAGTGGAAGAGACGCAGTTGTGCACATATCAGTTTACATCAGTTTCCATCTGATTTCTAGGACAAATTACTGCCTAAAGCTGATGTACACAGGGTTGCTAACTAGTTTCTTTAATTGGTTGCTTTACATGGAGTCAGATAATATTGTTAAGCAACAGAATGTTATACTGAACTGAGGATTGCACTCGAAAAATAAGCTATGCTATTTTTTCAGGCTGGTGAAACACAGATTGCTCTCAGTTATTTTTCTTGGCAGGACTGTTGTTTCTGTCCATAGCCTGTCAAGCTAGCATAGTACCCAGATGGTTATAAGGCTCTAGGGCACCTGTATAACTCACATTAGAGTTTAACTGATATGTAGTGAGTAATATTTATATATTTACATTTCAGATCCTCCTCCATTCAAAGCAAAACACAGCTGTTAAATTTTCACCCTGGCCATTACCCTGTGATGTCCTACTCAGACAGTATCTCCACTCATTGCCAGTTTGTAGTAATGTTGCTGCATTTCTCTTCTTTCTAACCCTTCTGTAAAGCCATGTCTGAACTAACACATCTCCTATAGCCCAAACAAGAAAGCAGTCTACCAGGAGATGTTTTTGCTATGTAAAGGTCTGGCATAATAATTTTTTAAGGTATCTTTTTTACACCACTCAGACTTACTGATGAGGTGTTATTTCTCTTATCTTTAAACATGCTTTCTGCCTGCCTTCCTGTTTGCCTTGTACGTCATCTACACCATCTGGGGTGACCTTTCTACAGTGATTGAGAGTACAGCACTAAAATGTCTGAATTCTCTTATTGAAAACTGACAATGCTACTTCTCAGAGTTGTTAAAACATCTTTTTTTTATTACTATTTTATGAATAGTTGTGACTTAACTTATCAAAATTATGTGATAAGCCTAGTATGTACATAAGAAAAAAATATTTTAGATTTCGGTAGGTATATACTTGCAAAGAAGATTTTTTTTATAATTCCTTAGATAAAGAATGACATTTCAGTAAGTAAATACACAGTTGATTGTGAAATAGTTTCCCCAAAAGGCTGTGTTTCATCTAACCTTATCCTTAATTGGGCATGACAGAACCTATATTTAACTTTGATAATAATATTTAGGAACCTACAATTTATTATTCACTGACATTATTCGTATTAGTCACATGATTTAAAGATGGACTAATGTGCTTGAGTATTTGTACAAATAGTTATGAATCTTTGAGAAAAAAAAGAAAAAGTTGTTTCAGGAATGTAAAGAAAACATACCTTTTGCTCTAGGTGGTAGGTCAAATGTTCTATGCTGACATGTAAAATATGTGGTTTCTTTAGAAACATACTGAAAAGCAGTTTGAAAACACAAGTTATAAACTGGACAAAACCCCCAAAAATTAATGCAACAATACATGGAAATCATTATTTCATTCCACATAAATTGCATTTAATGACTATTTCTCAGTGTTCGAATTTGGAGCTGATGTCTGAATACAAAACCTGACAAAAGTATGTTACTATTAGGAGTTCTTGTTCCTTGGAGGTTTTTGTTATGAAACATTATGCTGCCTTGTATTACTTTGATAAATTATGTTCTTTGTTGAGATTAGATCTCTCTGCTTGGGAGGATGCTATGGTACGCAGAAAATGCAGAAAGTGGATGGAGGATTTCTGCATGTAACTGTATTTCATTTAATATATTAGAATATGTACATTTATCACTTCTCCTGATCTCTTCTATTGAATAGACTTACAGCTTGGATGTGTCTGGGAACTGTATTGTGCATTTATCTGCCAATTACTATTTAATAAAGTGCCTGAGCCAGTTTTACTTAGGATCTTTTTAAGTGCTTTGCTAGAATGACAGTAATTTTTCTAGTAAGTATTTCAGATATACTATTTTTCCCTCCCATTCAGAGTTGCAGCACTACAAAAGATGAACAGGAAAGCATTAGGAATTAATCCAGGAAGTACAGAACTAAGAGGACTAAAGAGAAGGATCTTAAGTTTAAGGTTATTGAACATCAATCTGTTTATTTGGAGTAAGCTAATCATAGATGTGGAACACAGAGACCCACAGCATAACACTGATGTCCCATTGGCTCCATAGAGATCTTTTCAGAACTTTCTCATTGTTAATGAATGAAAATAGAAGAAAATAGAAGATACATTTGTAATTTTACAGTAAATCTTTGACCCTTGTGTTGTAAGAGTCAGTGATATAGATTATTTTAAATAAATCATAATTATAACATTGGAATCAGTTCTGAACTTTAGGGAACAGTAAAAGCTCTGTGTTGTCATGCAGATGCTCATGCATACACACACACACACACGCCGTAAGTACAAAAATCACTGGTGTGGAGGACTCAAGACCTGACATGAGATTGCGAAAATTACTTTATTCAAGAAGTATACTTCGTACAAGATAGATTACTATGTCTAAAAATATTACCCATTTTTACTTTATTTTCTAGTCACCACTTTAAAAATAAAGTTTTTAACAATGCGGCCCTTGCAGACTTGTTGTACAAGAAAATGATTGTTTATTACTTCAAAGAAGAAAAACTATTCTCTAAAGATTGTGCATTAAAAATAATATTGTTAAAATAAATCTTACTCAGACACATATATTTTAGTGTGTATATAAGTACACACACAAAATAAATTTGAGTGCTAAAATTAGGTTACTGAATTCAGCTCCAACATTAGTATTTACTTTATTTCAGTTGTATCTGTACAGGATATGATAGTTTGCATATTTTATATTTACTGTTAGCAAGAGCTAAGTGTTGTCTAGCTTTTTCTTTCTGTTGAATTGATCACATTGATAAACAAGAAATGATTTTTACTTAGAAAAACTTTTTACTTTAGAAACTCCTCAGCTGCTTCTGAGCACAGAAATTCTGGAAATATACTTTTCTTTCATAAATAGGAAGAAATGCTAATTTTATTAGATGGATATAGGTGGGTAAAATAGACCAGCTGCCAACATAAAAGTTTCTTTCTGGATCTGAAACAGAAGCAGCAAGTCAAGCTTATTACAGATTAGAAGTAAGTGTTTCAAGTTCAAATTAAGCTGTAAATTCAACCATTTAAAGAAAAAGTAGATTTAGTTTAGAACAAAAAAGATGTTAGTAAAGAGAGCAGTGTTAAGTCATTAAGTATTCTCTGGGCTTGTCATGAAAACAGAGAGCGAAATGCCATGTTAGGAAGTGCAGGTAAAAGGGAATACAGCAATGCATGTATTGATGGTACAGCTCCACATGAAGGTCTTTGTGGTAATGCTGATTTCAGGGACATTTCATTTTCTACTGGCTATTTATTCTTGCCCTTCTAATGTATCTTCCACTCTTCCAGCAAAAGTTTTCATGCAGACACATGCTGAACTAGATCAGGAAACTAGGAAACTCAAAATCTGGTTATTTGGGGGGGTCGTGTGTTGTTATTTTGGGGTGGTTTTTTGTTGGGTTTTTTTTTTTTGGTTGGTTGGTTGATTGGTTGGGGATTTTGTGTGTGTGTGTGTGTGTTCCCTTTGGCTGGTTCTGTTCCCCAGTCCTGTTCAGATGTGGGTGCAGAAACAGACTGGCCAGCTGATGTAGGGACAGTATCTTGCAGTCAGATAGGAGGAAGGAAGAAGATGCTAAAAACAAACCCAAAGGTGGATAAGGTGACTGGAGACCTCAGGCTTAATAAAAATATTCTTTCTTAATAGAAACATAACAAATTTTCCCCCCAATCTCTGTCTTTTCATGTAAAGTCTAATTATAGCTTTGCTCATGGTTTTTCATCTCCACTAGAGCTGAAAAATTTAGTTCAGTAGAAATATAATCATTTAATAGTAATTATAAGAGCTTTAATTTCTTGCAAGAAAGATGACTAGTACTTCATTAATTCAACTAATAAAAAAATTTTGGAGTAACAGAGGAAAACATAGTTGAGCTGAAGAAAAAAGGTCACGGAAGCTAAATGCAAAATGAATGTGTATGTAGGTAAATAGATAGAACTACTTGTTCTCTGCCAAACAGGAAATGGCTCAGAAGCTGCTGAATTTTGCAGACTTTTAGTTTTGTCTTCAGTCTTACATAGAGAGCAAACTCAATGCAACAAACTTTTGATCAGTGTCCAGTAATTCTAACTGAAGTGCCAAATGGGGTCATAATGAGCTTAAATTTTCAAAGGACTCTGCAGTGAAAAAAAAAAAAAAAATAAAAGACTTTTATCCCATGAATAAATTTTTGCTTTTGTTTTACTTCTGCACAGCAAGGTTTTGATAAATTTCCTCAGTCATTTCAGTGACAGCAAACTGCAATATTTTTAAATTAAGATAGACAATAATCTATTTATGGTAGTAAAAAAATATGTTCTGACATAAGAGTCCTGAAGGTTCTTTGCCCAACTGTAGCAATGAAATACAGCTACTGAATTCTTTGAAAAGTTAAAAAGTTGTTTAGAGTCCTACTTCTTGTAAAATATTGTGTTCCTCTGACAGCATTATAAACCCATTATTCTGTAGCCTTTTAAACACAGAAAAAGCCTTGAAATTGCATGTAATTATCTAGCCTGAACTTTTAAACTTTTTATTTAACTAGTTAATGCAACTTACCACATCATTTAGAATACATCTTCAGGGGAAGTTTTTATTCTCTTGGTACTAAGGGTTGTTATCAAACTGAATTTTTCTCCTTAGCTAGGGTGTGACAATAAGACCCTGGCATCTAAAATAGTCCATTTTTCTCACACTTAAACCACCTTTGTTAAAATGACATAAATCACAGTAAACAAATTCTATTTCATTTAAGTAAGTGACTAAAATCCTACAGCAATCCACTGCAATAGATAAAGTCTCCAAATACAGAACTAATAAAGAAGACAAGATGGGAAAGGTAGTGTTTATGCTTACACAAAATTTTTCAGCTACTACTAAAGAAGATTCTGACAAAGTGAATGTAGTATAAAAAGAAGCATCTTTCCTGATCTTCTTTGTTCTTTGTTTTTGCATTTCCCTCATAAACTCTTTTCTACCTAGCATGTAGCCAAGCAAAACTGATCTTTCTAAAAAATGACTTGATGGACGCTAAACTGAGGTCTGCTAACATGATGGCTAACAAGAGAAGTGGCATAATTCTAGACTAAATGTGGGTACACTATTTCACTCATCAAAGATATTTTTACAATCATTAAGGTTATTTGACTGTTAATTAAAATAGTAGTCTTCATCAGAATGGTCTGCTGCTGCATAAAATTTCTTCCTTTCACTTATTTCAGTTCTTGGAGTTCAAAGCTGTAGAATGTCAGCTTTTCATCTTGTGAAGTTAGAATTCTTCCTTTCTTGCTTTCTCCTAAAATGCCTCAGAAAAATGCTTCTTGTAAGCAGCCATATGTGTCAGTGTCCTAGTTCCACTAGGAATGGGGGAGGGGAACTCAACCCATACCACTCCCACCATTTTGATACCAGTGCCACCAACAAATTCCCAGAGCACGGAGAGGGATCCAGGGCAGCAGGAAAGCACCTGAAAAGCAGCACAAAGGAACTCCATCCACTCCAGCCCGTAAGTCAGCTTCATTGGGGTCACAGCTTAAATGCCTCCATACAAATGCATGAGGAGTTAGAGATGCGCACAAAGCTGCAGGGTTATGCTCTTATTGGCATTATGGAGACATGGTGGGATGGTTCCCATGACTGGAGTGCTGGAAGGGAAAATACAGACTCTTTATGAAGGACAGGCAGGGGAGGAGAGGAAGGTGTGTTGCCCTCTGTGTCAATGACCAGCTGGAGTGCATGGATCTCCACCTGGGAACAGATGAGGAGCCCACTAAGATATGGGTCAGGATTAAAGAGAGGGCAAGGACATGTGACATTATAATTGGAGTCTGCTACTGGCCACCCAACCAGGAAGACGAGTGGATAAGACCCTCTGCAGGCAGGTAAGAGCAGCCTCATGTTCACAAGTCCTGGTCCTCATGCTGGACCTTGTTCTCACCAACAAAGAGGGGCTGGTGGTGAATGTGAAGCTCAAAGGCAACCTTGGCTGCAGTGACCATGAAATGGTAGAGTTCAAGAACCTTAGGGCATTGAGGAAAGCATGCAGCAAGCTTGCTACCCTGGCCCTCAGGAGAGCTGACTGTGGCCTTTTCAGGGATCTGCTTGGTAGAGAACCATGGGATAGAGCCTGGAGGGAAGAGGGGCCCAAGAAAGCTGGTTAATATTCAAGGATCACCTCCTTCAAGCTCAGGAGTCATGTGTCCCAACAAAAAGGAAGTTGGACAAAAGCACCAGGAGGCCTATTTGGATGGACAAGAAGCTCCTGGACAAACTCAAACACAAAAAGGGAGTCTACAGAGCTTCAAAGCAAGGACAGGTAGCCTGGGAGGAATACAGAGAAACCAAGCAGGCAGAGATTAGGTTAGGAAAGCTAAAGCCCTGAGAGAATTAAAGCTGGCAAGAGCAACAAGAGAAGTTTCTATAGGTACGTCAGTGAAAAAAGGAAGACCAGGGAAAATGTGAGCCCTGTGTCCTGGTTTCAGCTGGCATGGAGTTAATTATCTTCTTAAGAGTTGGTGCGGTGCTGTGGTTTGGCTTTGATGTGAGACTTTTCAGTTTCTCAGGCCTTGCTAGTAAAAAGGCTGGAGAAGCGCAAGAAATTAGGAGGGGACAGAGCCAGGTCAGCTGACCTGAACTAGCCAAAGAGGTATTCCATACCATGGGATATCATACCTGGGGGATTGGCCAGGGTGGATGGATCATTGCCTGGGGACTGGCTGGACATTGGTTGGTGAGTTGTATTGTGCACCACATGTACTTTTCTTTCTTTCCTTCTGCATTTTATTCATTCCCTTCCCCCTTTCATTATAACTGTTATTGTCATAGTTTTCATTATTGTTCTTTCCTTTTTATTCTGTTAAAATTATTAAATTGTTCTTATCTCAACCCCCAAGAAAAGAAATTCCTTTCTGATTCTCCTCCCCATCCCTCTGGGTGAGGAGGGAGGGAGTGAGCGGCTGTGTGGCATTTAATTACCAGTGGGGGTTAAACGACGACACCCTTTCTGGAAGGAAACAGGAGACCTGGTTACCTGGGACATGGAGAATGCTAAGATACTCAATGACGTTTTTGCCTCTGTCTTCACAGGCGAGTGCTCCAGCCACATCGCTCAAGACACAGAAGGCAAAGGCAGAGACTCAGAAAATTAACTACCACTGGAGAAGAAGTTCAGGTTCGAGACCATCTAAGCAACCTGAAGATGCACAAGTCCCTGGGAAGTGATGAGATGCATCTGCAGGTCCTGAGGCAACTGGCGGATGAGGTGGCTAAGCCACTTTCCATCATATTTGAGAAGTCGTGGCAGTTCAGTGAAGTTCCTGCTGACTGGAGAAGGGGAAATATAACTCCCATTTTTAAAAAGGGAAATACAGAAGACCTGGGGAACTACAGGCTGAACAGTCTCACCTCAGTGCCCAGCAAGGTCATGGTGCAGATCCTCCCGTAAGCTATGTTAAGGCACATGGAAAACAGAGAGGTCATTGGTGACAGCCAACATGGCTTCACTAAGGACAAATTGTGCCTGACAGATTTGGTGGCCTTCTATGACGGGGTTTGTGGATGAGGGAAGAGCAACTGACAGAATGTACCTAGACTTGTGCAAAGCTTTTGACACTGTCCTTCAAAATACCCTTGTCTCTAAACTGGAGAGACATAGATTTGATGTATGGACGACTCTGGATAAGGAATTGGCTAAATGGTTGCACTCAGAGAGCTGCAGTCAACAGGTCAACATCCAAGTGGAGACTAGTGATGAGTGCTGTTCAATATCTTCATTGGTGACATGGACAGTGGGATTGATTGCACCCTCAGCTAGTTTGCTGACAACACCAAGCTGTGCAGGGCAGTCAGCATGCTGGAGGGAAGGGATGCCACCCAGAGGGACCTTTACAGGCTTGACAGCTGGGCCTATGCAAACTCCATGAAGTTTAACAAGGCCAAGTGCAAGGTCCTGAACCTGGGTCAGGACAATGCCAATCATGACTGCAAGTTGGGTGGAGAGCAGATTAAGAACAGCCCTGAGGAGAAGGGCTTGAGGGTGTTGGTTGACAAGAAGCTCATCATGACCCAGCAATGTGCACTAGCAATCCAGAAAGCCAACTGTATCCTGGGTTGCATCAAAAGAAGTATGATCAGCAGGTCAAGGGAGGTGTTTCTCACCCTCTGCTCCACTCTTGAGAGACCTTCCTGGAGTACTATGTTCAGCTCTGGGGCCCCCAACATAAGGATATGGACCTGTTGGAACAAGTCCAGAGGAGGGCCACAAAGATGATGAGGGGGCTGGGACAACCTCTCCTATGAAGGCAGGCTGAGAGACTTGAGGTTGTTCAGCCTGGAGAAGAAAAGGCTCCGGGGAGATCTTACTGCAGCCTTCCAGTAGCTAAACAGAGCCTACAGAAAAGCTGGAGAGGGACTTTTTACAAGGGCATGTAGTGACAGGACAAGGGGGAATGGTTTTAAACTGAAAGAGGGTAGATTTAGGCTAGATATTAGGAAGACATTCTTTACTGTGAGGGTGGTGAGGCACTGGAACAGGTTGCCCAGAGATGTTGTGGATGAGCCATCCCTGGAAGTGTTCAAGGCCAGGTTGGATGTATCTTTGAACTAGCTGTTCTAGTGGAAAGTGTCCATACCCATGGCAGGGTAGCTGGAACTAGATGATCTTTAAGGTCCCTTCCAACCCAAATCATTCTATGATTCCAATACCTGAGTTACTATGTGGAATGATGGCGCAACACGTAAAACTTACAGTAACAGAAAAAGCCACTCTGGTTTTCCTTGATAGTGAAACAGCATGGGTTTTTTTTATTTCTTATTTCTTTTCCAAAATGGGAATTGGTGGAGAATGTAAAGCAGACAGCATGAAAACAGGTGGAATTAAACAGTCACTATCTATCTCATGCAGCAGCTAGGTCAGAACCATGGAGTATGTGACAATGGTAAACTCTTCTCCTGAAACTGTTGCTTATGATTGTTTTTCATTGAGGATGTCATTTGTTGTTCAGCTTAAGAAATAAAATGGACAGGCTTCAAACTGCTACATGTTTCTGACTAGTGAATTACCACCATGGATAACATATGACAAACTACAAAGAAATTAATCATTTTTGATACCAACTTTAAATGAAACAATAGAAAAAAAAACCCCAAACACTGTTAGAAATGAAATAAAGGTGAATAGAAATCCTCATTTAGGCCTGGGTCAAAATGATGAAGTCAAATGAAATTATTCCAGCGTTGTTTTCAAACTAAGAACTTTATTTATTAATTTAAAGCATGGGTTTTGAATTAATATTTTCCAGAGTGTTACCTAGTTATAATCAGAACATAACTGTGGAGTTTGTACTGCAACTAATATTGGCCTAATTTTGAAGTCTGTGAAGAAAACAATGAGACAGGTTTCTTTTTTATTTCATTTCACCTTTTCTTTATTTCTTTATGTACCTTGCATTAAACCCTGTGTTATTATAAATAGCATATAAAAAGATGTAAAGAAAATCATTGGGGAAAGCATCTAATAATTTTAAGAGTAGCGAGTTACATTGGTGAATATGAAAACCAGCAAGTCACTTGCACAAAATTCTGCTTCAGTCTTTTAAATCGTTCAAACATTAGCTGCTAACCGATGTGCAGTTCACCCAGGCACTAAAGCTAGCTATTGGACTAACTTCTATTTATCTTTTGCAATAATACAGACACAATTTTACCCCCAAAATGAAAAATTTACCTCTAGAGGAACCGGGACAATGAGTGTTGTAAAATGTCTGCATTAATAATACGCCTACTTACTTATTTTCAACTGTACAACTGTCCTAGAGTTTATTGGGTGCAGGTGCCCAGGTGCTGACAGAGGGGGCTTCAAGAGTGGCTTCTCTGAGAAGAAGCTGGGGCTGCCCTGTGTCAGACACAGTCGGTTCCACATGGCTCCAACTGACCCACCGCAGGGCTTGGCTGAGCCCAGCAACCAAGGTGGTGGCACCTCGGGAACAATGCATTTAAGAAAGGGCAAAACCACAACACACATGCAGTGCATCCATCTAACTGCTCTCTCACTTCTCAATGGGACAAAAGTCAAAATAAGATGAAGAAGCTCATAGGTCAAGATAAAGACAAGGACATCACTTGACAGTTACTATTACAGGGAACATAGACAAGACCTGGGGAAGATTAATTTAGTTTATTGCAAATTAAAATAGAGTTGGATAGTGAGAAAGAAAGAGAAATTAAACCAACACCTTCTCCCTTCACCTCCTTTTCCCCAGGCTCAGCTTCACTCTATTCTTGACTCCTCTGCCTACCCCCTCCCCAGACAGCACCAGGAGGATGGGAAATAGAGCATTAGTCAGTTCATAAAAGTGTCTCTCCACTGTTCCTTCTTTCTTCACACTTTTCCTCTGCTACAACATGGGTCCTCTCTCTGTGGACTGCCAGAGAATATCTGCTCTGGCACCTGGAGCACCTCCTCCTCTGATGCAGGATTGTTTCTCGCCCTTTTTTCCCTCACTCCTTACACTTTCTGAGCAGTGCTTTGCCTTTTTCTCAGAGGCACTAGCAGCCTCACTGATGGACTTAGCTTTGGCTGCAGTAGGTCTGTTGTGGAGATGGCTGGAATTGCCTGTGTCCAGCACAGAGCGGTCCCTGACCCTTTTTTAAACAGACCATCCCTATGGCCCCACCACTACCAGACCTGGTGACCTACACCCAATAGAGTAAGCAAAGTCTCTATATTTATATCAACTTGTGAACTTTCCCATTTCTGGTTTTTTTTTTCCCCTATAATCCCCTCTGTCCCACTGAGGGAGGGGGGTGACTGAGCAGCTGGGTATGAGTTTGGTTGTTAGCCAAGACTAACCCATCACAGAGTGAAAAGCATTTTACTAAGTAAATCTGGCATAATCTTAAAAAAAAAAAAAAAAAAAAAACAAACAAGCAAGCAAACAACAGGAAAGCATTTTAAAAGTATCTTCAGAAACACCTGATCCAGTTAAAACTCACTTGCGACATGGTTGTAAAGACTGTAGAAAACTACTGTGTAAGACAAATCTATGGAATGACTATAGACCTTTTTTTTTTCCTCAGACCTTGATGCAAGACAAGTTTTTGTCATTTCACTTTGCTTTCAGATTCACCAGAAGTTTGTAGATTACTTAAGACACAGGAGTAGCTTAGCCAAGAAACGAAGTATGAAATTAAATGATCAAAATATCTATATCAGATGAAGGTTACATTTATTTTCTTCACAGAAATGGAGTAGTATTTCAGTAGAACTCAAAAAGAAACATCAATAAAGAAAAAGGCAATCACACTTATACCACGTATTGTCTGTCTCTTTTATTGTCAGGATCCAGATATCCCTCAAAAGGAACAAAAGAATCCTGTCTTGAGATTGTGTGAATGACAAAAATTCAGCAAGAATCCACCCTATGAAAGGCATGGTAAGGACTGAAGACGATCCCCCCATCCTCCCTGCTGGCCAAGAGAACTCTGCAGTATTTGTTTGGGGTGGAAATACCACTGACTAGCACCTGGAGACTACTGGCAAACATATAGAGTTTCTAAACATGAACATCAAGATTAAAATTCGAAGTTTCATCATGAATAAGAGATAACATATCATTCCACTGCCTCATCCAGTAAGAAAGAGATACCCCGAGAGAAAAAGAAGGGAATTCATTGGGCACCAATTATTACGCCCAGATTGTATCTTTGTGCCAATGTTTTCCTCATCAGAGTTTGACGTAGCTCTCTTCCCCAAAGGCAGCGTATCAGCGGAGATTTGCTAAGTGAAAGAAGTTCTTGTTTTCAGCTTCTGGCCTGCCTTTGGATATGATGGTGCAAGCATTTATGTATGCTCAGATTTCCCCACATGTGGAATTCTCAGTCATTCAGGTGCAGACTAGTAGATGGAGAACAAAACAAAGCTGGTTCTTTAGAAACGTGATCCATTTTTATTTAAAATAATTTCAGAATTATTCTCCAGTGTTTCAAGTGATGAATGCAATTTGAAGCATAATTCTATTTAAAAATGAAATATTGATGGCATTCTGTTATATCAGTGTCAGTCAATTATTCCTTCATATTACTTCAAGAATAATGCATAACATAATTTATTCTTAAGATCCTAATAATTAAAGAGGACCAGAAATTGAGTGGTGTTATTCATTTTATAACAGGAAAACCATATCACAGTTATTGAGTATGAGCAATGTGATTGATCCTATATAGAAATAAAATGTTTTATACCTGGAAAAAAAAAAAGTTTAATTAAACAGCAAGTCACTCAGATAATGATTCTTCTCAACACACATCATGTCGTCTATTAAAAGCCTGAACCAGAATTTGTTATAGTCAGAGGAATAAATAGAGCTGGTATAGGAAAGACCTCTGATTCTATCCAAAGATATGTTTCATAAAGTTTATCTTTTCTGATACTATAAGGAATAGCTATAGTATGTGCAGCTGTTTCATTAATTTATTTTATTTCATGCTAGAAGAAAGTGATTACTGTGGCATATCTCATAGTATTAAACCTCAAGATATTTTGAACGGGTTCTGTTTGTTTTAACTCCTTTTCCCTTGTCGCAGCTGCTGCATTCATATGCTTTTAGAGATAATTTTCAGGTTGCAATGTTTGTCTTTAAAAAGTAGTATTCTAGCATTTCTGGCTACATCTTCAAAGTACTTTCAGTTCACCAAAGGCTCACAATCCAGAAGACAAAGAGGCTTTTCTTAGTGTGTGTGGCTACTTGTTTTGTTACTACAGTTCATTGCAATTAGGGTTTTGTTTGTTTGTTCCAATCTTAAAATTTTGGATGTCAAACATACAGTCTGTATTTCCACATTATATTTACTCCACCACAAGAGATTCTGAAAATCATGCTCACTGGAGTATTTATAATGTTATCTGTCTAGGAATCAAATGCAGTATTTTAACAGAGTTCCTGTTACTGAAAATTGTAACCAGGAAAACTCCCCAAACCAAAGGGTAGTTTAGAAAGCTGATATTGGCTTATTGCAGCACTGGGTGCATGGCGGACCTTTCCTCCTAACGTGCACACCGAGGTACCTGACGATGCACATTATACACAGCGGAGTACTTGCACATTCATAGTACATTACATATGCATTTTCATTCATGCACAGGATTGCTTGAAACTTTTACAAGTTTCTTGCTTCTAATGCAAATTAGTGATCATCCTCAGATAGCGCTACAGAAGTTTTTTAGCAGCTCGGTATGCTCCCAAAGCAGGGGTTTGCCCTCTTTTGGGGGCTATTTGAATTGGAGGTCATGATCTCCCATTACCACATTTACCTTTGTCCTACATTCAACTAATTTTCTGGGTTGCCACACCTTATCAGCTTGTCTCCTCTTGAGGCCCAGATTTTTCACTTGGAGGCTTCTTAATGCATAATTTAGATAACAGTTCTTTGTTTCCCAAGGTTGTTTTATTATCGGTTATTTGTTTCCCAAGGCTGAATCCCTTGTTCAGAAGTCCTTTCATTCATTAGTTTTGGGGACTTGAGAGGGTGGGTCATTTAACGACTTGAGAGGGTGGGTCAGCGTGACCTAAACTTTGTGCACGTTCTTGTTATACATATAAACACTACATCAGAGATCACTAATTCAGGAGTTGAGGCAACATTCCTGTGCTCAGTTGTTAAATAATCTTAAAAAAAAAAAAGTTATTACTGAAATAATGAATGCATAAATACATAAGTAAAACCCAACAGAAATTAGAGTATTGTTTATTCAAACCAGACAGAACGGAATCTTTAGATTTTATAGCAAATGAAGGATACCTTTGTGCCTGCTGCACTTGATTTAAAATAATTTACATTCATGGCAAAAAGTTTTTTCATGTGATACTTCAGAATTCACCAGAATTTTACTCACATTGTAGAATTTGTGTAGAATTCATCTTACCTAAACTTTAGTCATTAAGAAGTAGGGATGCAATCTGAGCCATTTGACTAAGTTACCTTGTACTAAATGGGAAAGACAGGTTTGATTTGTTCCTTCAATACAATTTATTCCACCCTGAAATATATGAGATGAATTGTCATCTCAAAATGACTTTTTATTTCTAGCAAATACAATAGGTATATCAACACACTGTGTGGGTAGAATGAATGCCATTTATTTTAAGCCTCAAAAATATCCCAGATTATTTTTCCAGTCCCAAGGCAGTACATTTGCACCACAACTAGTTTTGAGCTAGCTGTTTTCTAGTCACTCCCCAGCTGTTGGTTTGGGTTTTTTTGGTAGGTTATTTTTTCTTTTTTTTTTTCCTTGGTTCTGTTTGCCAGGTCTTTTAAAGCTTTAAATGGCTTCAGCCACACAGTGACTGGTAATTAACTCTGGTGCCAGAGTTCTTGCTAGTGTGCAAACAACTTGGGATAATTGCCAGATGACAATTTTTGGGGTGGACTATTTCCAAAAGATGGTATTTACTTAAAGAAAATTAAAAAAAAAGAATTGGAATATTTGATCAATTCTATTTTCAGATGCAGGTCATGAACCAAGTAACCCTATCGAGAAAGTGACATCTTAAATTACTTCAAAATAGATTATTTTTTTTTAGGTATGTTATTTTTATCTATTAAAGCGTACTGTCTAACCACCGTGTTTCTCTTTAATTAGAACTGAAGTGATTTAACTGTGACTGGCTTCTGAGAAACTGTGAGTGATTAGTTAAAGGAAAGAGGTACTTAAAAGTATAAAAGGACATGAATTTAGTAAAAAAAATCTTGAGAGAAAGAATCAGCACTTGAGTAGAAAGAGTATGTATGACACCTGAGCGTACTGCCAGACCAAGTGGGAAATCAGGGAACAGAATGCTTACTGCCAAGGCCAATGTTTTAAGAAGATACATGATTTTCAAGGGAACATTGTATCTCTGACTCAAATGCCATCTACTGTTAATTTCACATTAGTAGGAAAGACATGCCTGAGATATAGAAAGAAAACAAAGCAACAGTTTCTTGCAAGGACTATTTAGTTTGACAGTTCATAAGAAAGAGTCTTTTTGAGACAGTGGCATTACATAGACTTCATATTAAGATGAACCATTACTACTGAGAGAAACATTGTACTGTAAATATCAGTAATTATAAAATCAAATTGGAAGCACAGAAGATAAATTATTCCAAAAAGAAGATCAATGTATTTTGAAGGTTTATCATTAATTTCACATTACTCCAGATGCTTATTTACTCACGAAAGATTAATTAAAAAAAAAAAAAAAAAAGAAAAAATAAAAGGAAAAAAGACATGTACTTTGGACAATGTTACTCTACTAAAAATTACCCTACTGAAATCTTAGAAGCACAAAAAGATTCAGGCATATGGCTTTTGAAAGAAGACTGGGACAGAGGTGGTTTCATGTGGAAGAATGCAGTATTGTCAATTTGAATAATTTTTTATGATTTTTTATAAAAACAAATGGCCTTTCAATACTTAAACGGGGCTTATTGGAAAGATGGAGACAAACTTTTTTGTAGGGCCTGTTGTGATAGGACAAGGGGTAATGGTTTAAAACTAAAAGTGGGTAGATTTACAGTAGATATACGGAATAATTTTTTTTACAATGAGGATGGAGAAACACTGGAACAGGTTTCCCAGAGAGGTGGTCCATGTTCTGTCCCTGGAAACATTCAAGGTCACACCGGACATGGCTCTGAGCAACCTGATCTAGTTGAAGATGTCCCTGCTCATTGCAGGAGGCATTGGACTAGATGATCTTTAAATGTTCCTTCCAACCCGGGCTAGCCTATGATTCTATGGTTTTATGAAGACTAAGCATCTCAAGTTGTAATTGGGAACAACTTAAAAAAAAAAAATCATTACAAAGTGACTTTTTTTTTTCTCACATAAACGACAGGTGTTGATGTTATGAGGCATAGTATTGTTATAGAAACACTCCAAACATATTGTGGAATAAATAATAATGACAAATAAAAACAAACAACAAACTTTTGGTAAAAACAAAAGAAACCAGAAGCCGAAGAAGGGAAAATAGGATGAATAGTATGATCACAAAGTAAGACAAGAATATTGTAGGTGTATGTGTGTGTTGTTGTATAAACATCTGAGATGGTTGGTATGATATATGTCGTGCTGAGATTTTGCAGTCTTAAGGCAGAATAACAGGCTCATGCAAGATTAGAAAATACAATAGAAGGAAGCTCAGTAATAAATCTAACAGGAATTTCAGAAAGTGAAGCAGTAAGTTAAGGACTTGATATTCAAAGAGGGTGATAGACATCTTACAACCTGATAACAGAGAGCCATACTTCAACCAGATTTAGTGATGGATACAAGTATGTATCCCTGTATGATTTTTTTTTCTGTATCTGTCCCTGGATTCATTTACTACCACTAATTAAGTTTCTTTTTCAATCTGCATTTTGATCTTGTTTATGTACTTGAATGTTTTGAATGAAGACTGTTAGCTAAGGTATTAACTAATGGGAATAAATTTCCAGTATCTCTTTTATATTTTTTTAGTCTGTGAAATAAGCAGTTTCATCATCGGTTCCAGTCCTCACAAGTTCATAATTACAAATATCTTAACAGTAGACCCACATTTTCATTCATTCTTCAAAAGCCACAGATGCTACTGAAAGAGGGGAACAGGTTTTGGGAGGAGAGACTGCCATATGGAAAGCAAGTGCAATAAGAGAGCAAACATAGAATAAAACATACAGAAAAATGCCTGTATGGAATAAATCAAGTTAAACTTATGGAAGTTATCTTTGCCCTCTCTTGACTTTTATTTATGTCTCTGACTAGCAACAGCCTACATCTTATCCTTTACCAATGCTGAGGAAAGAGGGAAATAAAAAAAAAAAAAAAGAAATTGAAATGAAGTTATAAGAAAATAAACAAAATGTGCCTGAATGGAGAATTTTCAATTTCTTGATGTGATAACCTTCAGAAAGAAGAGCACAAGAACTTTGGTTCAGGTTATGAATATGCTGCCCTTTAAAATGGATTAACTTTTTGAGAACTCTTTACAATGTATTATGTGCTACAGAAGTATATTCTTTCCACCAGTAGCAAGTTCATTTTGTGTTATATTTTTTTTTACTTCAAATACAAAGAATGAAAAGATAAGGACTACATTTCATAAATTGGGTGCTGGATTACAATATCTTTTTTTGTTAAATAAAATTCCAACAACAATTTTCATATCTATAACTACTGTTGCTAAAATAATGGGAAAACCAGGTAGTTTATTAAAAATGTTTTCACTGCAGCACCTTGGTTTTGCTGTTATTTTATAAAATAATATAAAAGAACACACAAATCAATCTAGCATATCTTCTAGTAACAATTTTATAAGTAATAAATTAATATATTATATTTTAGGTAATGTAGGGTCTGAATAATCTGGAAGATTATGTAGCTATTACTATGTGATATTGACAGGATATTGTCAAATTCTGTTGCACTAATCAAAATGAATGTAAGAAAAATAAACACAATTTGTAGGTTATAGAATGCCAAATTAGAACTGAAATTTTATGGCAAATTATTATATTTTTTTTAGATAAATATATATGGAAAATTACTTCAATTTTTTCTCTTTTTCTTTTATTTTCAAAGGAATAAATGAAAAATGCAGCTATTTAGAATGGAATCACAATGACATTGTTAACTACAGAGCTTATTTTAAACGCCTTTTCTGGGTGGGAATGAACACAGGAAGTTTCCAAACAACCAGGAAAGACTGCACGTCTATCAAGACAGGTCAATTAAAAATCACATCTAATTATAAGTGTTTAAATATAAGATCTTTAAGCTTGTATAATAGAGCAAATATGTTTAGAGTTCAGAAGATAAGATGACCACTGAGCACAGGTGATGGAACAGAGAATGTTATTCAGCTCATTCTAAGGCAGAAATTTATGTGGGATTGTTATCTAACATAGTTTTACAGCTTCATTCAAGATATCCAGAATATCTGCCAAGCTTCCACTTGCATTCCAGAAATGCACAAGACTGTCACTGGATCATTGTCATATTTGCCAGGCTTCTGTGGATTTCTTGGGTATCTTAAGACATTTCAGACTACACTAAATATCTATGTATGGGAAATTCAATCACATATCTAGTTGGATTCTGGCATATGCATTTAGAAATCTCCATTTAAATGCCTTAATATATGAGTTGATTGCCACCTCAGTGGACCTGGGACAACATTATTACTTTGGAAACAGGTTGTAAAAGGTTGAAAAAGGTTTTTGGAATATAAATAGAATTGGCTGATGCAGACCGAAGGCTGGCTCTGACACACTGCAAAGAAATTTTCTAATTACCACATTATTCCAGGCTGGTGAAAGCCAATAAATTCCATACTAGCCAAATATAGAATGTACTTTCTCCAGATGATTTTCTAACTGTATAGGCTTAGCATAACTGCTGTAATGTTGCAACTACCACTTATAATGGCAATCTTTAACATCTGACTCAGGATGAACATGCAAGTTGTTGCAATGCTAGCTGCCTTAGTTTCATTATAAACAATTCAAGTACTAAGTGTAAAGAGCACAAATAGTTAAACCTACAGAGATGAGTTTCTCAAGTACATATCTTTCCCAAGATGTATTTGCAGAAACATGGGCTGAAAATAATTTATCCCCAATGGGACATCAGAAATTTTAACTAGCTTGCAGAACAGTACAATAGGTAGATATTTAACTGTCAGGTTATTTCATTCAGTATTGTAGGCATTATTCTGTATATCAAGACACATGAGTTGGGTAAAATTACCTTTGAGATCTGAAGCCAAAGGAAAGCAGTACAGAAAGTGTTGTCAACTGTTATATAATATTTTAATAACTGATGCTAATTTTTTTAAGGGTAGAATTCACACTAATGCATTAGTTGTGTAAATCTCCTAAGTCCTAAGTGAATAGCCAAATGGAAAAATAGGAAACAGAAACTAAATGACCCGCATCTAAAATTCTGAGTGTTCTGAAGACTTTGGTAACCCAATACAGCCTGAACAAAACATCTTTGAGTGGTTAGGAATCTACAGGCTTCCTACATGTTCATGAGTAACTTGTATCTATAGCAACATACAACTATCCCAATCCTTACTTTCAAGAAAGGCAGCAGAAAATATGCTTGGCATAGTGCAAAAGGTTCAACACTGTATAGATGATAAGAAACATTTAATCTAGATATTTCTTGGTTGGAAGTTTTTCAAATCCAAACCTTAGAACTAGGTAACACATTGAAGGCCCTTTCTTTTCTTTTTTATCCTTTAATTCCAGAAAGACATACATTCTTGTCCACCTTCAACAGAAAAATGAGATTTTCATTTTCTTTCTCCTGACTGTATTCTTTACGTTGGTGGTAAAATCTTCTAATTCCTTCCCACTCCCCACCCCCAATCCCCAACCCTCGCCTTTCTGTTTGGAAAGAATCCTGGCTTCACATTTTGTTGGCTGAGCTCTTTTATGTACTTTGTAAGTAAAGATACCTCTATGTTTATTTTCAAATAAACTTAACAATGCCAAAGCTAATCTTTGAAATGAACCTGTTTGTGATATGCATGTTCTGATAATAGCTACAGATATGGACCACTTGGTGCATAGTTATGTACAGTAGGAATTGTCTCACGTAATTTTAGATTTCAGCAACATAGGGAACTCTATATACAACAGACTTCATATCCTTATTCAGAGAAAAAAAATTGAGAAAAATAGACCACTCCAGGGGACAATTAATATGGTTTAATTTAGAGGTCTGTTTCTGAATAAGCTAAATCACTTGCAGAGATTTTATTTTGGTTTTCTCTCACAGACTGTGGTAGGAATCAATCCAGTGCCTAAAAAATAAGCATCTGTTGCCACTGTAGATGGTTGAGGGCACTGGAGCACACTGAGGCTGACCTTATGGAGCCAGTGCATCTCAATGCAGTCCTGTACAGGTAAGTTATCCAGCACTGTTTGAGACAACTCAGAGAATGTGAAAAACACCTGGCAGTTATGACCTATGATAGCTCTGCTGTTCTGGAGGGAAAGCTAAGGGCCAAGCCAGATAGCAAAAAAACCCTATCTCAAGTAGCACCCCATTAAGGCAACAGAAGCTTGCTGCTTATGACAGGTCATATGAAGACCCTTCCTTCATATGTGTTCTGTCTACCCCTATTTTTTGAATCCCAAATGCCGCTGATTGAGACAATCATGTTCACCTTTCACAGCATACGCAATGTAGTCTTATGTGAAAAAAATCTTGGCTTTTTCTGGTGAACATTGCATACCTGCATTTTATATGAAATACTTGGACTGTTCTGTTAATTATGTATCTAAAATCTACTGAAATTTTATAAACCTATTTTGTATCTTAATTGAATTTAATTTATTCAATGTTTATCCAAATGTGGAAATATGAACTTATACAACACAGAACAGCTTTTTAGGTAGAATGAAGTTATTATACAATAGGACAGATTTTGTTGCAGAATACCAAATGCAAGCAATAAAAACTATTATTTTTTTTGAACTAAAGTTATATTTCCTGTTTTGTAGGTTAGATTCTGAGGGACTGGTTTTAAATAATCCTTCTATTGGTATGGGAAATATGTAGCTGACAAAGAATATACAACAAATTAGCATGTTAAGCGAGAGCATCTGTTTATTGTTCTGTTAGGCATTTCAGGAATTTCTTTATAGATAAATAAATATATATGTAAACTATGAAAGGAGATTTTCTAATGGATGCCACTGTTCATTACATACTGGCATGTATACCTAAATCTATTATCACAAAAGAAAGTGTGGTATCAGTCACATAAATCAAATATTCATGCCCTTAAACTTAGAGCTGTTCAGAATTTCTCTAGAGGTATGTTAGTTTATAGATTTACAAGACCAGAAGGCACCACTGTGATCATCTACTTCAATCAGACATAGAAATTGATCATAGTATTATAAGAAATTAATTCCTATTTAACTGGATTCTTCTATCTGTTAGGAATTCTTCCCCTACTCCCATGAAAAATAAATTCTAAGAAAGCACAATCAGGAATATAATCTAAAGGATTATCGTAATAATTTTGCATAATAAATTGTTTGACAGGTATTGATGTCACTGTTAAGAATATTGAACATGATCTACACTGCCTCTTAGACTTCCAGGTTTTTGCCTGAAGTTACGCACCTAGCAGCTTTTATATCACGTATTCAATGGGGAGAGAGTTGGGTGACTTTAAAGAGGTCCAAAAGGCTATCATGTCTCTTTTATCTGAATGCCTAAACTTAGCTGGCCAGAATCCCCCTATGAAGGTTTTTAATAGCACTACTTTTTTTCCACTATCTAGATATGGAATATGAAAACTAGGATTTTTTTAACAAATTTTAGGGCAAGCAGACATGTAACTGTGGGAAAATTACTTGGAGAGTGGGGGATTAGAGAAAACTGGGACCTAATAGAAGCATAGTATTACAGAAAGCTTTTAAGCATAAAATACAGCTATTGCTTTCAGGATGGTTGACATGCACAAAATCACCTTTGCCATGGTTCCTTAAGTGACACACCCTGCCATCTCAGCACATGCTGATAGGAGCGACAGAGGGTGGAGCGGAGTGGAGACACCTCAGCCAGGCTCTGGTGTGCTCCCTGCAGGAATGGGAATTTGATGGTACCACACAGCTGATAAAATGAGAAAATGTCCGCTGCTGAGCCAAAAACTGGTGCAATTGCTTTCCTCAGATGAGATGATATCATTGTAATACTAACACACACCTCCATCCCACAGTTACCTGCTTCCAAGGTACTACTACATCTTCACTAGGCATGTTACCAATCAGTAACAACAATATGTATGACTAGAGTCACTCAAGTTTCACCTAGATGTAAAGAAAATGAACTGGTCTTGGACTGAAATAAGTCTAAAAGGGGGGGGAAATGCTTAAACTCCTGAATTACCAAACTCTGATTTAGTGTTTAACTACATGTTAAACATTTAGGTGCACAAAGTTTAGTTCAAGCTGATCCACCCTCTAAAGCTGTCAAAATTGATGAACCAAAGGACTTCTAATCAAGAGAGTCAGTCTTGGGAAGCAAAGAACAGATGGGGAAAAGAACACAGGTAGAAAGAGACCTCCAAGTAAGAAAGTTCTGGACAAACTAATAAAGTGAAAGTAGGGCAAAGGTTGCTGTGGTGTGGAAGATCATGACTTCCAACTCAAATAGCCCCCCTGAAAGACAGCAAAACCCTGCTTGGAGAGCATGTGTAGTTAATGAAAAACTTTGGTAGTGCTATGTGAGGATGCATACTAATTTGCATTGTATAAAAAGTAAGCAAACGAGGGGACAAGTTAGGGAAGACTCCATTGTAACTTCTGGGATCAGTTGATGGGCTGAATCTGTCCTCATGCATAAGGACACCTACTGGGTAAGAACTTTATGACTAACTCATGCTGGCTGTTATTAGGTGTGCTGTTTTAAGCTTGTTTTCTGGTCAGTGTATTATCACTGACAATCTTTGAACCTTATTCTGTCACAGACTTGTATTTTGTATAATAAAGATCTTCAGCTGAATTTTATTTTCTACAAATCTCCAGAGATTTGAATAGTTATTGTAAGATATTTGAATAATTGTTGTAAGGCATTTGGCTCAGTGACACTGCCAGCAGTGTCCCTGCATAGGTCAGTCAAATCACCCCCCAATAGAGTGGGCTGTCAAAACACAGGTAGCGGGCAGGCTGGTGAGACACAAGGATCTTGTCTTTCTTGGGAAACGGACAGGCCAATCAAACAAAGGGTTCAAGGAAACCCCCTTCTCTTAATGTGACTGTAACCTAGACTGAGAGTATCTTTATCTGAGGTTTATTCCTTATTGTCTGTTTTGGTATCAATTAGATATTCAAGACTTCTGACATATCTTTCAGTATAGCAAAATTTTAGGGTTTAGTGGCATGAATTCCTTAATGTTAGCATTTTAACTGCTTAATTTTATGTGTCTAATGTAATGATTCATCTCTTGTGTTGTTGATATTGATCTTGATTATATAGGTCACTGTTTTCCAATTAATTACGTGCCATTAATGAATCTATAAACCACTTTGATCCTTACTACACTTAAACAGCTTAAGTTGAACAGCTTTTACCTGCATCTATATCAATACTAGTTTACCAGGCACTACCCCCATGAAAAACTGCAGAGTATATACTGGTGCGTCAGTCTACAGTCCAGTACAGAACCAGCATGTTCAAATATTTCTAGGGCAAATGAAGCTTCCTTAGACTGTTTCTTTGCCTGAGAAAATGCATTAATTACTTGGCATGATTTCTGGGGTTTTAAAAATATTTAGCACTGGTTTAGTTTTTACTGGTCAGTTTTTCTGTTTCAGATAACCAAACCATTCAGTACATGTCCACACCGTAATACCTGAATTAAAGAATGTCTCATCTCTTTTTTTAATCATGTAAGTGTTTCCAGGTTGTGACAAAGTAATAACTCTTTCTGAAGTAAATTAGCTTAGAGTCTCTTTGTACAATGATGTAGCACAATGAAAGTTACTTTTCCTTTCTTTTCCCTGAACCCTCTCTCAGGTATCAAGAGCTGCTCTTGAAATATGGTAGTGTTTCTGAGATGCTTTCACACATGAATGTAACTTACTGTATTATTTTTGTCAATACCACTAATGTGGAAACTGAAATATCCATTGCAGAGTTTCTAAGAAGTTTACTTTATGACATCTTCAATGAGTGAATGGGGTTTCTGAGAGTTTGCTTATATCTAAGATACTTCCCCAAACTCACTGAAAATTTTTCCAAAATGGAATTTTCATTTTTATCTATTTCTTTTTGAGAACAGATAGCACTGAAATGCTATGAATTTGCCAAGGATCTTGAGAAGTAACAAGTGGGATTTATGAGACTAAGAAGTGAGTCCTGCAAATACCTTGTAATAATACAGGCTCCACAGGATTTTTTAATTTGGTTTGTTACAATTCAGCCTCTTTTCTGTTTGTGAATCTTGTTTTGGACAATTTTTGGTCTTGATCTTATGGTTGTAATGTAAAGATAGTGCTGGGAACTAGTGATGTCAGTGTAAACCAGCATGCAAGTTCTCCCATGACTCTAGAAACTAATAATTTGAATGCAGACTCCTGAACTGAATGTGACTGGTTTTCAAAGAGGTTGAAGATATACTGGTGTTTCCACAACACCAAGCAGGAACTGTAGATCCTCAGCACTGCTGTTTAGAAACAAACTTCTCTAGCATTTGCTTTATCCATTTTCAGTTCCTACTGTTCAGCCCAGTCCTAATTCACGTTAATATTGTTTCTTCCAGTTTCCTCTGTAGCAGACAAAATTAGATACAGTTTTCCTTCACAATGCATTAAGTCACATCTTGATTTGTTTTGCTTAGTTTTCTGTTAATGTACTGTAAACTGTTTTTGGGACAGCTAGATGTATAGAATTCAAACTGTGGCAAGACAGTAGAAACATAATGTTATCTTTTTGTTCCAAAGTTTTGCCATTGTGTAATTCTGTACATTTGGGATAAATCATAGAACAGATAAAAGAGTTCCCAGGGGAATCTGAATATTGATTGCACAGCCAGCCTTAAAGTTACGCCATTTAATATCCAGAAAAAGCTTTAACCATGGGGCAAGGAAAGTCTGGTTTACTTCGGTTGAAATCTGCTCTAATGCCAGAACCCAGCACATTGTTAAAGCATCAGAAAGGTAAACAAAATTAACTATGTCCTCTGCCAATACTTCCTACAATAGCAGCAGAGGAATGGAAAGAAAATACTAATTGAAACCGAAAGCTAAGGATAGCTGCTAAGAAATAAATCAAGCAATGTTTTAATTGATTTTAGTAATCAGCTTCCTGATTACTTAAGCCAATTGATTTTTTTACCAAACTTGTACCTGAAAGGTGAGACTTCAGAGTGCTTTTTGTGACCTTACAATTATGAATTCTTTGCTGCGCCTCTCTTAAGCACTATATTGATTCATTCATGAGGGTAACCAGCCTTTTGCGGTTGATCTATTAAACGTGATAATATTTTAAAATTGAATTAACACCCCTTCCTCCAAAAAAAACCAACCACAAAACAAACAAACAAGCAAACAAAAAAAAAAAAACCAAACAAACACACAAACAAACAAAACCAACAAAAAAACAACCAACACACACACCAAAACACACCAACAAAACAACCCACAAGAAACAGATTCAAAGCTATGGCTTAGGTTAGGTATAGGAAATTATTTAATTCTTTATGATAATTTGATATTTGCATTTTACACAGGTTGTTTAGCTTCTACAGAAAAGGGAGAAATTTAATTTGTACAACAGGGGCAGCTGTTGAGGTTAGCGTGCTTTGCCAGCTCCAATGTCATTTGCTTTTGATGATGGCAACAGAAAAACATTCAGTCTTTTTGGACATTTGTTTCCATCCTCTAGATACTAACTTCCAGGCATAGTGGGTTTAGTCCCCTTTTTCCATTTCTCAATGTTTTAACTGAAAGATTGTGTCTCTGCTCTGCTGTTACTGAACTGCATCACTCAGATGGTGTATTCTAGTGTGATGTGGCCATTATCTCACAGATGATATGAAGTTGTGTAAAGAACTCCTTCAGCACCTCCTATGGCACATGCAAGCATAAATCTTGAGATAAAGTAAATCTCCACCTTCATTTTATGACCAAAAGGCCACCAAATAGCATAAAATGTAGGTACATCTTGATATCAGCTAGCTTCCACTTTCAGCCTATACCCAAATTCACGCATAGCTTATAATAAAAAAATCTGTATCAACTGCTCTTTCTGTTTTCCTGCCTCTATTCTTGATCACCTGATTCTCATTTCACTCCAGTAATTGCTACTTCCAAGTATGCTTATAACTCTTTCTTAAATTGGTAAAGTATTGAGTGTTTTCAAAATAACAAAGAGAAAACTACAGGTCTGGTGATCAGTAAACTAGGTATGCACTCACTCTGTTTTGGCAATGGTTAATACAAAGCCAGAATACAGTCTATACATAATTTTCAGGTTTGTAGAAGTAGCTGTTTCCCAAGTGGCTTTATGTCCTTTTGGGTGTAGAAGAAAACTAACAGCAAACCCTTGGAAACACTATGTACCATATGAACTTGCCTTTTGGTACAGCCTGTTTTAGCAATTGCTTTTCTTTATTACAGATTTGTAATACCTCTGTTACAGAAATCCAGGAATTTTGTAACTGAGTGCCAAATTCAAATGCTTTTATTCTCCCTGAATAATTACTTTTTTTGGCAAAAGTTTACAAAGAAGTTCTATTAGCTCTTCTTTAATCTACACTGTTAAAATAATAAGGTAATTCTGGTTTAGAAAATTGTATTTCATGGGATAGATTGTTATCAGATGCTCCAGTTAGGCAATTGTGGGTTCTTAAAAAGATATGGGGGTGGTTTCATAGCTTTGGATTTTCAGGATCTTATCTATATTTCTAGCAAATAAATGGATGTCCATAGTTTTACTCTCAGTCCTCCAGTAATATTATGTGTATACAACATAATATGTACATATACATATATGCTTTTGCTTGTGAAAATATTGCAATATGCCATGTCCAATACAGAATTATATTATAATAGCTTTTCGCAAAGTGCTGAACATTGTCCGTTTCCCCATTTTTAAAAGAACTGCATCCAGTATCACTTAATAATTTTGGATTATAGATAAATAATTTTGCATTTTCAGTTTGAAATCCTATACATAGCAAAAATGTTTCTTTGCCTATTCAGTTCTAGTATAATTTATTCTAAAAATATATAGACTTTGTCATGGCCTTTTTACCTTCGAAACCTGGAAAACCGTACTCATTACAAGTCACACTTTTATGAATCCCCACAAGCACTCAAAAAAAAGTTGTTTTTCTTTGGAAAAGTTCTGAGCACCTGATAGAACATGTTTTTGCAAGGCATACCACTCAAAAAAAAGAGCTCTGAGATTTTAGGAGCAATCAATACTTCTATCCTCTGGACACCAAAGCAAAACTGTTACTCTTTTAAATTACTGGCATACTTAATATTAAGTGTCTCACTGCCATATTAATGATAAAAGATCTTTTTCTAGCAACATTCTCCAACATTTCCTAAATACATATTCTTTTCTGGGCTAAGTCCTGTAGAAAACCTTTAGAAAAGTGATTGAATAGAGGAATAAGAAACTTTCCAGAAGTCTTTCTCACTATTGTTCTGTAATGTATTGTAAAAAATGATAGATAAGTGGCTTATTATTTATAATAACTTTCACAGTATTTCCATTTTATGCTATGCATATTTTGTGTTTAATTTTTATGTAGATGACAATAGTGTTACTAATGATCAACCTGTGGTATCATACAGCTTTCAGAAAAATAACAATAAAAACATAGTGAATCATCCATCCACAGGATTATAGAAAAAATGCCACCTCAAACTGCAGTATTAAGCAATAATAGAAGAAAAAAAATACTATTCTGTCTGGTATTAATCTGCTGTGACAGCTGAAAGTTTTTTATTTTCACAAAGGTTCATAAAGAAGGTACCAGCAGCAATAGATTGATAGCTATCTCAGTTACACCTCAGAGAAAAGCTCAAAGCTTTTGTGGAATGGAGATCACTACAGGGATGAGAGAGGATGGAGTGACTTCAGCATGGTAAATCACATGAAGTATCACAGCAATATGACTGTGACCCATTATGAGTTTTAACCATCTCAAAATAAGAGAACAATTTTAAAGTTTACATAAGGACAAACAGCTTCCACTGTTATAAGTGAGTGAAGTGAATGACTTTTACTAATGAACTAATCACTTGTTCTCCATTCACTGTAAACACTATGTATCTCCTGCAATGCTGTTTGAATTTGTTAGAGCTGCAGGAAAACCACTAAACATGACCTGAGAAATCACTGGACAGGACAACAGCATAAGGAGCTGAGAGATTGCATAGGTGGATAAGGGAAATGCATATGAGAAACAGCCAAATGTCACAAGCAGCAAAAAGAGCTGAGTCCTGCAAGGCCAGCAGTGCATTGGTAACCCCACCTGTGACTTCATGAGAAGCAGAGATGATCTAGGTCACAATATGAGAACTACCAAGACTGGGTACAGATGCAGCAAATTGAGACCAATGGGGAAAATGTAATTAAGGGCAGGTTGTTTATTTGGAAGAGGCTTGAAATGAGAAAGGGAGGTATACAGGAAACAAAAAGGATAATAGTATAGTATACACAAGTTGGGTGAGCAGAGCTTTTTGGGAGTCCCCGCTGGGCAGCCCTGTGCTAGATCACTGTAAGTTTCAGTTTAAATAAATTATAAACTAAATCTCTTGTTCTTAGCATACTCCAGATGTCAAACCTGCTTCCAGGATCAAAAGAGGAATTAATGGGGTGTTTTGTGTGTCTACAGGTGGGTTCTTAGATGACTGGATCCAATGATCAAATTGGGTACTGGTATGATAGTTCCTGTCCCAGGTCTGACAGCATCAGCAGCTAGTTGCCACTTCCTAACAGAATTTACCTATTGAACTGTTAGGGAAAAAAATCCTGTAAGCTTTACTTGTTATCTGGCATGCTTTCCAATGTTCAGCTACCTGAATTATTTACAACTATTCAGCTTATTTCCAAGATAAATTTTCCCCTTTCAGAAAGCAAAACAGAGAACAAAAAGATATATCAAATGTTCATGGTGTGGTCTTGTGCTTTTGAAACAGGTGAATGCTGTTATTTTTTTGTAATTTTCAACTGCACAATACAAAATCAACAGTGTTAAATAGTTTGGTATGACAAGACTAATTGTCACTATTTCAGTGAAGCAAAAACATATGGTGATTATTTGCAGAGTATATGGGAGTTAAAGCTAGAAACATTTTGTGCCTTTTTTCTATACTACCAATGGACAGCTATGACTAAGCTACCAATGAAGAGAGTTCTTTGTTCTTGGCTTTAATCAGGTGAAGCTAATAAATTATTATTTCAAATCTTAGCATAATTCCACAATTAATGTTAAATAGTTAAGCAGTATTCATTGGTTTATTATGATTCACTAGTCCTTACATTCCACAGTAATTTCAAGTGTGTGGCAAATCCCAGAATAACAGAACGGTCAGGATTGGAAGGGACCTCTGGAGATCATCTAGTCCAGCCCCAGCTAATAAAGCAGGTTCACCTACACCAGGTTGCACAGAATCCCAACCAGGCAGGTTTTGAATGTCTCCAGAGAAGGACACTCCACAACCTCCCCGGGCAGCCTGTTCCAGCGTTCTGTCAACCTCAAAGTAAAGAGGTTTTTCCTCATAGTTAGATGGAACCTCCTGTTTTGCACTTTGTGTCTGTTGCCCCTTGTCTGGTCACTGGATGCTACTGAAAAGAGCAAGGCCTCATCCTTTTGACACTTGCCCTTAAGATACTCTTATACATTGATAACATCCCTTCTGAGTCTTCTTTAGGCTAAAAAAGCTGAGTTTCTCAGCCTTTCCTCATAAGGGAGATGTTCCTGTCCCCTCATCATCTTCAGAGCCATCTGTTGGACCTTGTCCAGTAGTTCTCTGCCTCCCTTGAACTGGGGAGCCCAGAAGTGGACACAGCACTCCAGATGCGGCCTCACCAGGGCAGAGTAGAGGAGGAGGATCACCTCTCTCGATCTGCTGGCCATGGTCCTCCTAATGCACCCTGGTATGATCCCCTTGGCCTTCTTGGCCACCAGGTCACACTGCTGGCTCATGGGCAACTTGCTGTCCACCAGGACTCCCAGGTCCTTCTCTGCAGAGCTGCCTTCCAGCAGGTCAACCCCAGCCTGTGCTGGTGCGTGGGGTTATTCCTCCCTAGTGCAGGACCTTACACTTGCCATTACTGAGGTTCATTAGGTTCCTCTCTGCCCAACTCTCCAGCCTGTCCAGGTCTTGCCGAATGGCAGCGCAGCCTCCTGGGGTATCAGCCACTCCTCCCAGGTTTATATCATCAGCAACTTGCTGAGGGTGTACTTGGTCCCTTCACTGGACCCATCAGGTCACTGATGAATAAATTGAACAGGACCGGACTCAGTACTGACCTCTGGGGAACACCGCTAGCTACAAGCCTCCATCCAGACTCTGCACGACTGATCACAACCCTCTGAGCTCTGAGCTCTGCCATCCAGCCAGATCTCAGTCCACCTCCCTGTCTGCTCATCTAACCACACTTCCTGAGCTTACCTATGAGGATGTTATGGTAGACAGTGTCAAAAGCCTTGCTGAGGCCAAGGTAGACAACATCCACCACTCTCCCCTTGTCTACCCAGCCAGTCATTCCATCATAGAAGGCTATCAGGTTGGTCAGGCATGATTTCCCCTTGGTGAATAGATACTGACTGTTCCTGAAGACCTTCTGTTCCTTTATGTGCTTCGAGATGACCTCCAGATTGAGCTGTTCCATCACTTTTCCAGGGATGGGGGTGAGGCTGACCAGCCTGTAGTTTCCAGGGTCCTCCTTCCTGCCCTTTTTGAAGACTGGAGTGACGTTTGCTTTCTTCCAGTCCTCAGACATCTCTCCTGTTCTCCATGACCTTTCAAAGATGATGGAGATATGAATGGCAAATGATAATTGCCATTTTAGGAGATTAAAATTTTTACTGCAGTGCCTCTCAAAATCTACCACTTCATTTTGTCAAATATTCATTCTCTTATGTACTAAGCCAGTAACAATATCAAGCATCTGAGCTAAGATCTCACCTCAGTGACACAGTTTTCTGACAATGTTTTCTAACATACTGATGACTAACACGTGAAACCTTTATTCATATTTATGCACATCAAACATTAGAAATTATTCATTAGGAATATAAAAATCAGAAACTGGAGTACCATCAAGCACTCAGGTATTTACTTTGTGTGTGAGCTTGCTCTGATATGTGATTTCTTGGATGGAACATGCTACAAAAGAAGACCCATCATTTTCTTTGAGGTTCAGGGTTTCCTCTTTCACCTCATCTTGCCTCCACTAGTAAGTCTATCAAACTGTTACATGTATGGTAGATGTTCTTTTAGGACTGTAATGCATTTGCTCATTAGATATAAATAACTATAGACTTTGGAAAGCTTAAATGTGCAGATCCAATGATGTGACAATTTTAATATTGCTCCTCACATTTTATAGGTTTGCCATGACATATATTTCAAACTCTTTTGTTAAGTCCTCAAGGATACTTTCAGTGGCAAAAATCTTAAGCAAATCAGAAGAAACCCTCCCAAGATTTATGTGTCAGCAACTTCCAGATATAGCATCGTTCCATTTCCCTCAGTGTTTAACCATGAGAATCAAAATCTATTTTAGTATATATGACCAGGACTGAACTTTATGAAATTGGAAAAGAGTAACTAGTTCCCAAATTTATTTAAAACTTCAGTGTAAGATGTGTGATAGCAAGAAAGAAAAAAGGTACAGAGATAAACAACATGCAATACTAATCTGCATATTGGCATATGAAGATAACCTAACCAATCCCCATAGTCATCACAACAATGATAAAGTGCCCTGAACTGCTGCTGGTGGGCTCCTGGTAGTTTGCTGATGGAGGCAAAAATACACTTCATTGAGTCATATACTCCAATAAGCCTCCACTGAGCCCCAAAGTCAGAAAAGAACCACACAAAAAACCTAAACAGGGTAACTTGCTTGTTTGGAAGGTGAAGGTGATAGAAACTCATGCAATGGAACAAATGGACCTATCCATCAAGTTTTGAAAGTGAGTAAGAGATTATAGCAGCTTCTGAAGTAGTTTGTACTTGATGTGATCGAAGAGGAGGGACTGGCAAAATGACAGTGGGATGCAGGGTAATGATAGATATTTTAAGGGTTATAAAACTTCAGTTGTGATTACCACAGACTTTAAATGCTACTCTGAACTCCAGATTTCTCTTAAAATTTACACTATGTTCAGACTGTAAAATACTCTGCTACAGGCTGTTATACTCATTTAACCCATATCCTGAAATCCTAGAAGACTCAAGAAATACAGCTTCTTGGAGTAGTCTGACTGACCTGCATAATCCAGTATCACCTAAGGAAATCTTATCCTTCTCACAGAATTTTAAATTTCTGATGATTTTTCAAGAGAAGTTCTCTCACACCCTTTTCTATTGCCTACCCCTTCAACTTGCCCACAACATAAGCAGAACAAAATACACAGATGCCACACATATGTGTCCTTATTTCATACTTAATTCCATGTGCCAAATGCCTTCATGGAATCTCTCATGTTGAAATCAAACAAATAAAAAAGTAGATAAGAATCTCAAACAATTACAGCTAGAAGGCTTCACCCTTTGCCCTCCAAATCCTGATTCAAAAGTGATGTACACAGTACTTTTAAAAGACAAGCCTGTGAACTAACTTGTAGTTATACTTGGTACTAAAAATTGCAGACTCAGTAGACACCGGTTTGACAGCATACTCATTTTGTCCAGCCTTCATCCTTCTCTTTGCTACACCAAAAGTAATAATTAATTGCCTTTCTCTTTCCTGTAGGAGCTGAGAATCTCAGCCAAATCCTCCTCAGCTTCACCAGTGATAGATGCCTTTTCTTCAATTTGTCTAAGTGATTAACATAATGAAGTCAAACCCAGAGCAATTTCTCTTACCCAGTATTTAGCTTGAAGGCAGCTGTTTCTATTTTAAACCTGAAGAAGGGCTTGCATGCCCAAAAGCTTGTCGTCTTTTTACCAAGCTATACTTAGTCTAAAAAATAATATTACATGTCTCTAAAAAACCTTCCTCATTAGCTAATAGGAAGAACACTTTCAGTTCTCCTTTAGAATTAATCACAATTTAAAAAGAATGCAAAGCCCAAAACTGAACAGCTGACCTCATCTGTTGCTTTTTTGTTTAAATACATACTGTGAACTGTCAAATGCACAGTAGACATAAAAAAAATCTTATTTCAGTATCATATTTTGTATCTAAGAGTTCGCTGTAGCTCTCAAATACGAGTTAGCTACTGATGACATTTCAGTTCAATGTCACAGCTGAGAGTTCTGTTTTTGCTTTCAGGAGTTCAGATTTCACTCTGGCAACTTAAAGTTACATGTGTTCTTAACACAGAAGTGCCTCTAGAAGGCATGAGTTCAAGGTTAGTGTCATCAATAATACTGTGAAAAACCAACATGTTCTACAGGAAACACAAATCTGATTTATGACTTCTTTGCCCAATACAGTAATAAGTATTTCACAGTAAATATGATGAATACAGAATAGGACCAAACAAGAAAGAGACCAGTGTAATATTTTATGTGTGTATTTGTGCATGCTTAATAGCTGTATGAACTTAAGAATATTTTTACCATGTTTCACTTTGAAATAAAAAAAAGCATGAAAAAAATTTCTGTAATTTATAAAGTAACAGCAAGCATCAGAGAATATTTGGAAATAAATGACGAAATATGAGATCCTGAAAATAAACTGAATAAGCAAATAAATTAAACTTGAGAGAGGAAGGCTATAACTATACCGTGTTAGAAGTGGGAATTAGTTTAAAATTAAACCACTTAAAATTTAGCTGTCACCATGTTGGTATAAATTTAGTTACTTAAATGCCAAACCTAGAGCCATTTGCGATGCCCCAGGGCCTTCTACATCATCTTCACCTGCCACCCCAGAAAAAGGAAGAGGTCTATAACAAGCCTTGAGTCATTTCTGTTAGCTCTGTGTAGGTGCCAGCAGATAGGACACAGGGTCAAAATAGACTCATAGAATTGTTTAGGTTGGAAGAGATCTTTAAGAACATTAAGTCAAATCATTAAACTAACACTGCCAACTCCACCACTAAACCATGTTCCTAAGTCCCACTTCCACATGCTTTTTCAATACCTCACCTGGCAAAACTTGAGGCTGTTTCCTCTTGCCCTAGCACCTGTTACTTGGGAGAAGAGACCAACACCCATCTCACTAAAACCTCCTTTCAGGTAGTTGTAGAGAGTGATGAGGTCTCCCCCGAGCCTCCTTTTCTCCAGGTTAAACAACCCCAGTTCCCTCAGCCGCTCCTCATAAGACTTGTGCTCCAGACCTTCCACCAGCTTCATTACCCATCTTTGGACACATTTCAGCATCTCAATATCTTCCTTGTAGTGAGGGGCCCAAAATTAAAGACAGTATTCAAGATGCAGCCTCACCAGTACTGAGTGCAGGGGGACAATCACTTCCCTAGTCCTGCTGGCCACACTGTTTCTGATATCAGCCAGGATGCTGTTGGCCTTCTTGGCCACCTGGGCACACTGCTGGCTCATATTTAGCTGGCTGTTGACCAACACCCTCAGATCCTTTCCTGCTGGGCAGATTTCCAGCCCCTCTTCCCCAAGCCTGTAGTGGTGTGGGGTTATTGTGATCCAAGTGCAGCACCCAGCACTAAGCTTTGTTGAATCTCATATAGCTGGCTTCAGCCCATCAGTCCAGCCTGTCCAGATCCATCTGCAGACCCTTCCTACCCTCAGGAAAATCAACACTCCCTCCTAACTTGGTGTCATCTGCAAACTTGTTGAGGTTGCACTTGATCCTCTTGTCCAGATCTCTGATAAAGATATTAAACAGAACTGTCCCCAATACTGAGCCCCGGGGAACACCACTTGTGACTGGGTGCCAGCTGGATGTAATCCCATTCACCACCACTCTTTGGGCTCGGCCAGCCAGCCAGCTTTTTACCCAGAGTAGAGTGCACCCGCACCCATCCAAGCCATGAACAGCCAATTTCTCCAGAAGAATGCTGTGGGAAACAGTGTCAAAGGCTTTACTAGAGTCTAGGTAGACGATATCCACAGCCTTTCCCTCATCTACTAGGTGGGTGATCCCATCTGGCCACTTAGACCTGTGTATGCCTAAGTGGTGCAGCAGGCCACTAACCAATTCTCATTGAATTATGGGGACTTCATTGTGCTCTCCATCCCTGCCCTCCAGCTCAGGTCACTGGGTACCTAGCCAACAACTGGTCTCACTTTCAAAAACTGAGGCAATGAAGGCATTAAGTACCTCAGCCTTTTCCTCATCCTTTGTCACTATGTTTCCCTCTACATCCAATGAAGATTCTCCTTAGCCCTCCTTTTGTTTTTAATGTATTTATAAAAATATTTTTTATTGTCTTGTTTTACTTTTTCCCTCTTTAGCAGCACCTCTAGAACAGATAGGGTATCCTAGGGTAGCTTCAACCGCTTCAGTGACCTATGTATTAGCTACCAAATGGAGCCTGCTGTACCAAGAGGTGAGTTTAACATCTAATATAGTGGGATTATTTTTTTTGGTCAGCTTAGAGTGTGGAGCCTGATGAGACTCAGGCAATCATCTCCTCTGCAAGGCCAAGACCTGGATCTCTCACCAGCCTCTACCAGCAGAAGAGACAGGATCTTCAGTAACTAAACTGGGCAACTAAAAGCCAGCCTACTTGTAGACACCTACACTTACAAATAAAGGCATTGCAGCCTGAAATGCAGTCTTTCACTGCCAGACTCACCTGGTAAAACTTGAGAGGAATGCTGATGAAATCTCTGCTCAGTGAACTACTTAACACATTTTCATGAGTACTACTCAATAACATTTAATGCCATTTCTCCCTCTGCTAGAACTTTCAAGTTAAGACTTGAAAGTGTTTCAGTTTTAGGCAGCTCATGGAAAAGTGTTTTTTTTTCTATGGGTGATATAAAATTCCAGAATACATGCAAGTCCAGTGGGTGATATTATGAGGATGTATTGCAGTTATTGTGCTAGCTAGAGGAAAACAGCATACTCTGTGGTTTGTATGGATCTAATTCTCATTTATATCAGATTAAAACTATAACAGTCCTTCTATTCCAAACCTGGAGTTTGCTAGAACAGAATCATGCCAAATGATAATACACAAAACAACACCAGATTAAGCAGCTATGAGCCCAACATTTTCTCTGGTTAAAGAGATTTGAGAACAGGTTTCATAAAAATATCTCTTTTTAGGGAACAATTTGCAATCATTACAAACACAAGCATTTTGCTGAGATAAAGGGCCATCATGATGGTGAAGTTCACTTTACATTTATGCATTAGTACTATCCTGGGGCATATTTATTTAGCAGAAAGTAGGTTAGGATCAGACTTGCATGATCTCTAGCTGATATTAAAATTATAGAGGTATAGAGTTATACTATTCCGTAAATAACACTTAAATCTATTTTACCTTTAGGAAAACTGTTGACTAAGAGCTTCCTATTGTATTTTTGAGACATTTTGTATCAAAGAAGCTAATTTTATCTTATTTATTTATTAGTCTCCAAGTCACCAATAAGTGTTATGCTTAAAAAACCAAACACTTGGGAACTGCTTGTTTAATATATATTATATATTTATGTATATACATGTACTTTTATATATATGGTTATATATAATACAATAAAGATAATATCTGAGAAGGGGGAAATAAAAAATTGCATTTGGGCACAATCCTATTGTTATTTGTAGCTAGAAGTGGGCAGCACAGTTTAATTCATAGTATTAGTAGGATTTAGCCATGCATGTAAAAGAGAGAATCCTGATTAGATATTCGTTTATATGCATTGTTCTTAGGTTTTTGCTGACTTGAGTAGCCCTATGAGAACATCTGCTTTTTTATGAGGTTCCTAATTTGAGTTGTTTCTTACTCAGTGATTGCAAAACTCACAATGTCAGAGGACAACTCTCTCAATATGGTTAGAGAAGTCGTTCCATACATGCTTTAAGCAACTTGTCTAAGTGAATTAAAAGGCAGTCACTATTGGCTTCAACTAAGATGTAATAAAACATGCAGGCTAAAACATTTATACTAGATATATAATCAGATTAGGCTGTTTTAATTTAAGCACACTGTGTATTCTGTGTGCTTATTCGTTCTTGTCTATGAGACAGCAAAAGAATAAATTTTGACTTCCACACTGAAGCCACACAAAACCTCCTACAAGACATATGGAAACAGGTTTTTTTCAGGCTAAGAACTGAACAACTAATTGACTTAATTGCAATGCAGCACCATTATACACAGTCAATGCAACTGCAACCCAGACTCACACAAAGACATCCTGCAATGTAAGATATATTTTTTGGGGGGATAGCTGTAAGTGGTGTAGAATTTAGAAAGCAGCAGGTGGAATCATAGAATCACAGAATAATTTGGGTTGGAAGGCGCATCTTCAGGTGATCGATTCTAATGCCCTCTTCAAATCTGGTCCAATTAGGCTAAGGTCTTCAGGGCCTTGCTCAAGTGTGATCTTTGAATATCTCCAGTCATGTAATTTCCATATCTTCTCTGGGCAGCCTGTTCGTGGGTTTGACCGCCCACATGACAGCGAAGTATTTTCTTATATGTAGACAGATTTTGAAGTGTTCCAGCTTGTGTTCTATCACTGAATCTTTGAAAGGAGTCCTGCTTATTATATATATTATATATATTAGGTAACTGTAGACAGAAATGAGAGTTTCCATTAGGTTTCTCCTTTCCAGCCTGCACAAACCAAGTTACTTTAACATCTCCTTATATGGCCCCTGACCAGCTAAGAGATCTCTTCTGGACTTCTTCCAGTGTACCCATGTCTTTTGTGTACTAGGAAACCCAGCACTATATGAACTATTCCAGTGCTGAACAGAGAGGAAGAGTAATTTTTCTTGACCTGCTGGCTATGCAGTCAAGATGCTATTGACCTTTGGTGTGAGGGCACACTATAAGCACCAAGAGCAAACAGTCTGAGGACTGGGAAAGCTGTAGCAATCTCTCAGCAGCATCCCACATCTAGGCACCCACCAAACAGCAAAACTCCTAGGACATCAAGTCAGGTTGGCAGATGGTTGGTCCCATCCTCTACAGGACATAGTCTCCAGTCACTATCACCTACCACCATGTTTGATGCAGACACTTGTTCAGTGTCAATTGACACTGACACATTATGAGAGCTGTTCCTCCTTGCCTGTTGCTAAGGTAATAAATCTTTTCTGAAGCTGCAAATATGCAGGTGGAGAATGAGTCCTCCCTGTGCTGCCAGAATGCACAGGCCTCCTGCCTTCCTTGTCATTGTCTGTAGTGCTTTTTTCAGTGTGGTCTCTACCTGTGGCTTATTCCTTTCAGCACAGGGCTCAGGCTTTTGTCTCTGCAGTCTCTGCACAGACACTGTTGAGTTATATATGTTATGATTTAACTCTAACAGGCAGCTAAGCCCCAGACAGCCACTTGTTCACTTCCTCTAAGAGGCATGAGAAAGATAAGAGAGGCAAAAGCAAGAAAAAAACACGTGGGCTGAGATAAAGACAGTTTAATATCAAAAGCAAAAGCTATGTACTCAAGCACAGCAAAACAAGAAATTCATTCATTACTGCCCATGGGCAGGCAGGTGTTCAGCCATCCCCAGGAAAGCGGGGCTTCATCACATGTAATGGTTACTTGGAAAGACAAACATCATCAGTCTGAATGTCGTGTGTTCCCCCTCCCCCTCCTTCCTTCTTCTTCCCCCAGTTTATATACTTAGCATGATATCACATGGTATGGGATATCCCTCTGGTCAGTTGGGGTCAGCTGTCCCAGCTGTGTCACCTCCCATCTTCTTGTGCACCCCCAGCCTGCTCTCTGGTGGGGCGGTGTGAGAAGCAGAAAAGGCCTTGGCTCTATGTAAGCGCTGCTCAGCAGTATCTAAACTATTGGTGCACTCTCAGCACTGTTTTGGTCACAAATCCAAAACAGAGCAGCATACAAGCTACTACAAAGAAAATTAACTCTATCCCAGCCAAAACCAATGTGATTCTGTGAGTCTGTCATCACCTGTTCCCCCTTCACTGATATTAGAAGGGAGAAGAGCAAATGAAACAGTTCAGTTGTCTTTCGAATGTGAAAGTGTTGAAATTGTCATTGTTCTCCCTACAATAAAAAGAGAGGATAAAGAAGACCATGCATATTTTAGAAATCTAAACATTCATGTCCCTTGAGCAAAGGGGTGTTATTAGTTAACCCTTAGAAAAATAGATGGGAAATAATTTAAGGCATTACAAAGGCAGTAGATATGGCAGACAGTCAAGAATAGTCTAGCCGGCCATAAATTAGAAGAGTGCCAATCCCAGAGGGAACAAAAGGAGAGGACAGAAATATCATGACTGTGAAGAGCTCTCCCTATTTCAATAACATTAAGAGCTTCTCTAATGAATACAATTGGCAAGGGAAATATTTAGCAATGTATAGTACTACTTAAGACATATTAGGCACTTGCATTTCCTTATGACTACTCCTCTGAGATATTTTGAAGGACAAATGGTCACTTGTGGCAGGGTAGGAAGAATTTTTTCATATTTTTTTTTCTTTATGAATGTGGCAGAAGTAGACAAATCTTCCTGTGCTAGATGCTTTATCAGTTGTAAGAGAAAGAAAGTTTAAAACTAAAAAAAACCCCAGTCTGTCTTTAGAAGACAGATTAATACAGAAAAAGGACATTGAAATGTGTAGCAGGGCTAAATTCCACGTTAGCGAAGGAACACAAACAGAATTTGGCTCCATTATATGTCTACCAGCATATAATGCATTTTTGACCTGTACTGCTCTGCAGTTCTCACAGTTACACAGTGGTTAACTTTAATTCTAACAATGTTATTACAGAAATCAGAAACTCAGGCCTTTTCAAAGAACTTCTAGCATGAAAGCAAGCTATTATTATATTGTACTGCCCACTGCTACTGAAGTACTTAAAGAGCTATCTTTTCTCTGTTGTGTGTAAGTACAGGTGAGACTCCAACAGTGAATAGTTCCTAATGAGGCAGGAGTCACCATAGTTTGCACAACCTTTCTGGATTTTAGGTAAGGATCACCACTTCTACTTTACGGTCATCACACTGCCATACCCAAACCCAGTCTATGGAATGATGCGTGGATTGTAGGCTATGCACCCTCAAGAAAAGTGAGGCTGCTCTGTATCAGAATAGTCAGTTTTATTATCAATGCATTCATATGCATCTGCACAAATGAAAATTATGTAGAAGAAACACCACTGTATCTTGCATCCTCTCTAAAACCTAGTGCAGAGAATGTCCACAGGTGGCAAGAAAGCTATAGTGGCCTTTCTTTAGAAAACATCCAGTCCTATTGAAAGAAAGAAAGAATTAATCAAAACTCGAGGCCCTAGCTAATTAAATTGCTATTTAAGAAAACCTTCTCCTTATTCCCTGTCTGAATACTTCTTTTTCTTTTCTGCAGCATTGCATCTTGTTAGATCCTGCCTTGCAAACATGGGTTATAAAAACTTACCTGGATGACATTAAAGGAATGGTCATGGGACCACCTGAAGAGGGGGCTGGAGTGCAAGCAGAACGATTTTCAAAGGAATCTAAAGGAAGTAAAAACCTGTGGGAGTTTTTATATCAATTATACATACACGGATGCATTTCTGAAACAGCATGTTAAGTTATTATTTTATATTCAATATATCTAGGCAAGTCTTTGTCACAACAGTGTTCTAAGAGATAAGATCCATCTTGGAATGTCTAAGTATAGATATGCAGAAATACAGGGTTCTGGGATTATGGCATTGGAAAGACACATGAATAACTGCAGAAAACAACAAATGCTAACAGATGACATATAACATGCAAATAGAATTGCAAATGAAATCTCGGGTTTGTTTTGTTTAATCTTAATTTAATGGGGATACTATTGTATTTATTTATTTATTTAACACATTCTTTATTAATGTGGTCAGTTTTAATGACCATCAAGAATGCTGCCAAACTGCTTGTGTGACAGGGCCCTTTGGTGATAATGAACATACAGTCATGAGGAATTTATAGTGGATATATTGTTACTCTCTTCCTATGTTCGTATGTTGAAAAAAAATGGTGAGCTACTGAACAGTCATAATTTTTTATTCCATGTAATCACTAGTTCTGAAAATTTAAAAAAATATTTTTTCTTGTATTTATAGTCTTAAATAAAAAACAAAATCTTTTTTTTCTCTATTTCTTGAATATTTTTCTGGCATAACTTTTACACTAAGGTCAAGCTGTCTGAAAAGGCTCCATATTATTGTTGAACTTGCAAGTGTAGTCTTTCCTCAGAGTAGGAACCTTCTGCTACCTTTTTTTCCAATAGTGTCCTTTAAATTCTTGCCATGTTTATCATACATGTCAGTCAGGTTAACTAGACACCCATCCAAAATACTCCTCAGCCTTGCTTGTGGGGAGTCCCAACATTACTATGAGAAGGTGATCTAATCTTAGACAGCTGCCAAAATGAAGTTTGGCTGCCCGTCAAACAAGCATTTAAAAAAGAAATATGACTGCAAAGGCTCAAAAACATTAAAAAAAAGTGATTGCAAATTAGAATCTCTCCAGCAGATGGAAAAGTGGCATCACCTGGCAATTGGCCAAAAATAATTCTTGTTTTGCATTTAAGTTTTTTTGGATGCGTGCCACAAAACCAAATCCAGCATCTGCTTATGTGACTGCTGTACAGGGCAACAATAATTCCTCAGGCTAAAAGTTGTACTACAACAAATATCAGAGTAACTCAATTGATGGATGAGTGATGAGTAAGGGACAGGAGACATTCTAATTCTCACCGTTATGATTTGTGAATTGAAATATAGGTAGCGAATTTAGAAACCTCATTTAAAGCAAATCCCATTATTGATGGAAGCTAATTTTGCATTCTCAAAGAGTATTTTCCCATTTTAATTCAAATATGCACAGATGTATATGTGCAAAGTACTTAGCATATGAATGGAGAAATGTCACTTCCCTCCACCCTGAGGGGTGGGGAGGAGAATAGGAAAGGAATGTTAACACTCGAGGGTTGATAGAAGAACAATGTAATAATTTAAACAGAATAAAAATGAAAGAACAATAACAACAATCATAATAACAGTTATAATGGAAAGGTGGGGAAAAGGATAAAATCCCATGGTATGGAGTACCTCTTTGGCTGGTTCCAGTCAGCTGACCTGGCTGTGTCCCTTCCCAGTTTCTTGTGCCCCTCCAGCCCTCTCAAGAAACCAAAAAGTCCTTGACTTAGTATAAACATTACCCAGCAACAACAAAACCCATCAGTGTGCTATCAACATTGTTCTCACACCAGAGCCACCTTACTAGCTACTGAAAGGAAAGTTAACTCCATCCCAGCCAAAGCCAGGACAGGGAAAAAAGCCATCTTTCAGAAGCCATTCCATCTCCCATAGAACCCCTTTTAACTCTGATTTTAACATACAGTTCAGCACCCTAGAAATCAAGCACCCCAGAAATCTGACTGTGAGATGATTAGTTTGATCTTCTCTATTGGTTTGATAAGGGTGATAAGCTGTTTTCTATAAATCGATCCAAGAAACCTTAAACTTATGTACTATAGAGATGATCAGTGTGAAGGATGGGGTGAGACAAGATCTTTATTGTGTAGGTAGAAGAACTTCATGATAAATGGTATAGTAGGGAACTAATAGCTCCTGCACATCTGTTAGTAAAATTCTCCCTCCTTCCTTTCTTGTTACATTCAAAATATTAAGAGTAAAAAGGAACATGCCTTATATGTAGAACTAATATTTTTTTATTAGTCTAATTAAGACCTTAAGAGTCTAATCAAAATGCAGTAAGGAGTTATTATTATGGTTACACTGAAGCTAACATTTAGTCAATAATACAATACAAATACATACATATTATATCCACTGGAGTCTTTGTCTCTAGTGTCATATTTATACTTCCAATGGTCTTGTGAGTCCTAAAGTCTGCACCTTTGGTCTTCAAGAAAATTTGGGCCAGGGAGTTATTTTGACAAGTCACCAGTATCCTGAGGTTCTTGCTCAGAAGAATATGATGATGGTGGAAATTTTTTCCTCCTTGGTCTTGAGCGTACTTTTAAAAAATATTCTTTATTTTTAATATGTGTATGTTTAAACATGGGATAGTAATATGAAAAGAAAGAGCTCCATAACAGCTTTTAAGAGAACCAAAGATTCTAGAATAAAAATCAAGTGGAGTATATTGTGTTTGATATAAGTGGGGTCCTTAGTCATTGCACTCTAAATAGTTATACTCATTTTCATTTAATCCAATTGACTGTCCTTTCACACTGTAGGGTTTTTCTGGCAAGTCCCATTCTGTGTGCCGTTTTGTAGTCATACCTTATTTTCTGTTTTTATTTTGATAACTTTCAAAGCTGCCTTATTAATATTTCAAAGATTTTCAGATCTATTTAGTTCAAAATGGTAGTCATTACAACTTTTAGCTCCTTTTATTCCAGTTTCCTGCAGCTACTTTTGCAAGCTTAGCGTCACTGCTGCTATCAGTGAGTGAGAGAGACACAAATGGGAAGTAAATACACTTCAGCACCATCTTGGCTTGGGGATGGAATTCTGCCAGCCTCCTACTCTTGTCTTTAGTTCACTGAACAGTAACAATCCATGATTGAGAAATAAATCTTTTACCTTCATTTATTCAACACTGTTATAAACAGGCTCTACACAGAAACCATCCTCAGACTAAATCAGCATAAATCAATACACCAACTTCAGTAATAACAGATTAGGAAAAAACCTAACATTTCAGTTGGAGAAATTGAAGTCTATTATTTCCCCAATACTTGACAAAATAAAGATCACACTGTTGTAGAATAACTGCATTTTAGTAACTGAAAATACCTGGACGCTGAAACTGTTCCCTCTTTCTACATTTCTAGATGGACTTAAGTGGTTGGTCCACTTGCACAGGGGGACTGAGAAGAAAACAAAATGGTCAAACTGTAATGCCATTGCCCCAAGGGCAAGATTTATGAGGAGCAACTGAGGTCATTTGGTTTGTTCAGCTTGGAGAAGAGAAGGCTGAGGGATGACCTCATCACAATCTACAACTTCCTCAAAAGGGGCAGCAGAGAGGGGGAGGTGCTGATCTCCTCTCTCTGGTGACCAGCAGTAAGACACAAGGAAATGGAATGAAGCTGCATCCTGGGAAGTTCAGGTTGGACATTAGGTAAAGATTCTTCACTGGTGGTCGATCGCTGGAACAGGATCCCCAGGGAAGTGATCATGGCACCAAGCCTCTCAGAGTTCAAGGGGTGTCTGGACGACACTCTTAATCATATGGTTTAATTTTAGGTAGTACTGCGAGGAGCAGGGAGTAGAACTTGATGATCCTTATGGGTCCCTTCCCACTTGAGATATTGTGTATTTCTATGATTCTCTTTCCCCAAAGAGAAAAAAATATCATGGAGAAGAGCTGCAATATAGTGAGTTGCTAGACCTCATCAAGGGTCTGAAATACACCTTTTTTGAATTTCGTTTGGATCTAAATGTCATTTTTTCCACTGATCTTTGCCTTGGGTCAGGTCTGAAGAAAGGTAAAAAAAATCTTTTTACAGAACAATGACATGGGAGTTTGTTTTCTTTTTTCCCCCAGAAATCTTTCTCCCAAATTCCTCCCTCCCCAGTATTCTGCAGACAATCTGTAGATTATGAAACTATATGGCAAATCTGATGGTCAAAACAAAGGCTTATATTTTAGATTACAGTTTTTTATTATTATTTTTTTAGATTTCAGAGATTTAGTTTACAGCTTTGTATAATAAGAGAATTGTCTATCAAAAAAAATCCTACTAAAAAAAAGTTGAAGCTGTTCTTTTTCCACATCCATATAAGTTCATATTTCAGCAATTCAGCTTTACTTAACAGCTCCCCAGTGAAACAAAATTAATTCCACTATACAGATCTTTTACTGCTGACTGCTTAGGCCTTCTGAAAGTCCAATATCATCCCACTTTTTTCATCCAGAAATGCACTTTCTTGATTCTGTAGTTATCAACTAAATCATAAAGTATTGTTTTGTTTGTGAAGGTACATACCACGGACATCATCTTTCTTGTAGTATTTTCAGGGAAAAACTAAATTTGAAATGTGAATATGTTCTTAAGAACTGAGCTCACTGCTTAAAAAAAAAAGTCAAAATATTTTTTTACATGTTTTATTATTTATCTCACATTTTATCTGTTCCAACCATTAGCAATTTTTGAATTTGCTATTAATATAGAGAATCCTCTTGCTGGAAATCTTTAAAAAATCACAATCAGTATTTTCTGTATTAAAGGTTTTCGGTGTTCTGTTTTCCTAAGCACTTCAGATTGTGTTCTTCTTACCCATATATGAATAGGAAACATATCTTTGGTAGTTCTAGGCAGATGACAACATTCTAGAAAGAAAGGGATTAACTGGTAATTTCTTCATAAAATCGTTGAAGATGCATTTGATTTCCTAAAAATTAATCACATGATCCAACTCTATTTTAAGACTCTAACTTTTTCTAAAAAATTGCGTATTCTATTTCCCTTATTTCCTAAAAGTTAAAGTGATTGGATACTCAATTTGACATTAAGAAGAATCAGGTTATTGTTATAATAGGAATTTTATGAATAAATTAAAACCCCAAGAAGTTTAAATTCAAATAAAAATTTGTATTCCAGTGTAGACTAATGAACACTCTTTTTTCATAATTCTTAATTAATTCATTATTTATTAAAATACTATGTATTGTATAAAATAAAGTGGTTTCAAATATTGGAAAAAGATTTAGTACAGGTGTTAAAGCTGAAAAGAATATATCCTTCTCACATCATCAACTTCTTTATCTGGATAAATATCAAAATATTGGCTTTTTCTTACTATACTATACAACCAGCATTCTTCAGCTTGTTTGTACACACAAAGAGAAGAAGTTTGATTTAAAACAAGGATGTAATGCTATGCCATAGCAAAAACAGGGTGGCTTAGGAAAATGACAGTATTAACATTCTCCTAGCTTACACTAATGAGAGCTGGCAACTTAACAGTCTATGTCATTATAAGCTGTCACCATGAAAAGTTATGAGACACCAACTTGCCAGAGCTGCTACATTTATTGAGGCCCTTACTATTTTAAGTTATTCTTCTCCTTGCAGAAGGGAACAAAAAAAAAACAAACAAAAAAAAAAGACAAATCAGCAGTATCCTAACAGCCATTTAAATGGAAGCTATTTTCCTGTAATTTTTCTGTTTTTTACACATTCCTGCATGTCATACAACTTATACACTAAACAAGAACATTAGGTTTTGTGGCATACAATGGACAAGATAAACATATAATTTTTATGTAAGAAAAATTATTACTAAAAAATCTAAAATGTAATGGTACTGCTGGTATCTATGGTATCCTCAACAGTGCAGAAGGGAGCATTGTTCACAAATGCACAAGTGAGGTTTAGATTTGTTAATTGTACAACTGGAAGGAAACCAGAAATGCCAAAACACAAATGCACCTGAGCTAATTAATCCTGCTGCAACAAGCTGCTGAGACAAAGCTATTTTCTCTGCCATGGAGTTATACTGTGTAGTCATACCTGCTCACTTGGTGATAATGTGGATATTTCTAGAACAATTTCTAGAACATAAATGTATCCCCTTTCTAAGATATTCAGAAGAAACAGAGAGAAAATCAGGATATGCAGAAATGTGTTCTAATTCCAAATCACCATTGTCCCTCAGAGGTCCATACTGGGACTGGTACTTTCAATATCTTTCTTAATGACAAAGACAGTAGGACTGAGTGCACCCTCAGCAAGTTTGCAGATGACACCAAGTCGAGTTGCACAGCTGATTCACTTAAAGGAAGCTATGCCATATAGAGGGACCTTGATAGGCTTGAGAAGTGGGCCCAAATAAACCTCATGAAGTTCAACAAAGTCTAGTGCAAGATCCTGCACCTGGGTCGGGGTAGTCGTCAGTATCAATACAAGCTGCAGGATGAAACAATTGAGATAAGCCCTGCTGAGAAAGACTTGGGAGTACTGGTGGATGAAATATTGGACTTCAGCTCACAATGTCTGCTCACAGTTCAGAAGGCTGATTGTATCCTGGACTGCATCAAAAGAAGTGTGGTCACCAGGTGATTCCTTCCCTCTACTCCAGTCCTGTGAGACCCCCACTTGGAGTACTGCATCCAGTTCTGGCATCCCCAATACAACACATGGACCTGTTAGAACAGACCCACCAGAAGGCCACAGAAATGATCAGAGAGATATGGTACACTTGTCCTATGAAGGAAGGCTGAGAAAGTGGGAGTTGTTTAGTCTGGAGAACAGAAGGCTCCAGGGAGACCTTATTGTGACCTTTCAATACTTCAAAGGACCCTACAAGAACAACAGAGAAAGACTTTAGTAGGTCCTGTAGTGACAGGACAAGGGGCAACAGTGATAAACTGAAAGAGGGTGGATTTAGATAGGGTGTAAGGAAGAAATTTTTTCTTATGAGGGTGGTGAGACAATGGAATGGGTTGCCCAGAGAAGTTGTGGATGCCCCATCATTGAAAATGTTCAAGGTCAGGTTGAACGGGGCTTTGAGCAATGTGATCTAGTAGAAGCTGTCCCTGTACGTGGCAGGAGGTGTGGAATTAGATGAACTTTAAAGATCCCTTCCAACCCAAACCATTCTATGATTCTATGAACAGTGTAGCTTTGTCTGAAGTACTGTGGCAATGATGCTGTGTAATTGTACTTCTACAAGGGGAAATTCTGATGTAGCAGCAAAGTATGGGTTTGGCTCCACAGAAGTCTCAGTTCTTGTACCAATCCATATTTATTTTTTGTGTGTCAACTATTACACTAAAGTACACAGAAAAGGAGAATGACTCTATCATTGATTTGTCTGATTCTTTTTACATTTTTAAGTCTGCAACATATATCAGAAGAAAAAGAAGTCTGAGGTCTTCATTCTGTGTTTTTCTCAGTGCTGAATGCTTTTTAAGGTGTACTTCCCCAGATGGAAAAATAAAGCTTGCTTACTTACTACTGTAAGAAAAAAAAAAACCCCAACAACTCACCAAAAATATAAAAAAGACACAGTGCTGGATAAATGAAGGTTGTTTCTTCCAGATTTAAAATATGTTCCAGGTGAAACATATTTGGGATGATAGCCAGGGCTTGCTTAGTTTATAAATACCTGTGCCTTAGTGACAGATATTTCAACGGTTATCTTTTTCATGCTTATTATGAACTGTAAAAAGACAGCCAAGAATCTTACTATGGCATGCATAATGCAATCCTTACATATGACTTCATAAAAGAGCCACAGGAGGTGTTAAGGGGGGTGGGGGGTGGATGGGGGAGGTGAGGGAGGAAGCACCTGAACTGAAAACATGACAAGATGTAACGTGATGTGAAGAACTTACCTGTAAAGTAGTATTCAGTATACTGACTTTTACAAAATTGCATAGCACATTTCCCTTTGTATTTCATATGTCAAAGAGAAAAAGCTCCAAAATATTTGCAAACACAGCACTCATTAAAATACTATATCTAATTGACCTTTTATTAACTTTATTAGTCTCAAACCCATGATACTGAATATTTGCAGATCATTATTAGACAAAGGTGATAGTAATAAATAATTTTCATCTCTGGCTGATTTATGGATGACCCATATGACACAGCCTACACATCACTTTAATTCTAACAAAAGAAAGAAATTAGAAACTGCAGTTGTCAGTTCTATTAACAGAACACCCTAAACTCAATGCTCTACATTTTGCATGACTTCTGTAAAAATTTGATGTGTTCGAATTTTGCCTAACTTTAGATGGCCACAGCATAGATGTGTCCATGTTTGAGACAGAAATCTAGTCTTTTCAGTCAGAGGAGAAAAATAAGATATTTATCTGAGCTCTTTCAAATATCGGTTAGAAATGTACTCTGGAACTGACTGTTTCATTCTCTTGATTATAAGGAGAGTGAAGACTCCTAGTTCATACGGAGAATTGAATAAAGAAAATACTTGAACCTTAAACACCTGACATTAGCTGTGTGCAAAAATGTTGATAAAACAAAGTCATCGTCCACCAGTCCCATCAAACCCAGGAATTTTGCAGCATTCAAGTCCCCTATCATGCCACTCGAGAAAACTGAATACTGTCTTTCTGTAAAAGACTATAATGTATCATTAAATTAAGCTATTACAGTAAGTCTTTGGAGAAGACCAGCATTATATGTCTTTTAGAAACTTCTTAATAAGTTTGAATAATTGAGTGAAAGGCAGAAAAAGGATGTTCTGTTTCATGTATGTAACACTGAAAATGTATTATATAATATGCCTATCTATTAATGCATTTTTATAACATTATGTCAGTGAAGGAACTCTGTCTGTGTGTGTGTGTATGATGTATGTGTATTTAAATCACTTAAATAATGTCCTTTCCATAAGTAAAGGAATACAACTGAGAAATATTTATGTTGATATTTTTTAATTTTTAAAATTCATGTTTAATTGAGGAAAATATCCTCATGCAAATCCCATGCCAATGGCATAATATAGACAAAACGATGTTTCTAAATGAAACAGAACAAACTGTTAGATGCTTGAACCAATAGTAATGAGAAGCAGCTGATTTGTTGAAGAATATGGAGATTTTGTAGGTTTAGATATTGACGTATGAGAAAGAAAAAACAAAAAGCAGCAAAGTTAGAGATGGACTCATATTAAAATAACTTTCTTCCCCAGTAAATGACATAAACAGTCCTTGTGAAAATTACCTTAGTTTTAATGTATCATATAAAGGTCATTGGGGGTTTTATTTTCTTTCTCTCTTTTTTTTTTTTTTTCTTTCTCCACCCAATTGCCCCTTTAAATTCTGTCTCAACAGAAAGATACACCACTTGATCATACTAACAGGATCAGCTAGCTGAGTTTCTTCTAATGAAAAAGAAATGTAACATGTGGACAGCAAAGAGCGCTTTCTTCAACTGACTGAAGACACCAAGCACTTCTGAGACTTCAGCATGACTCACAAACATATCAAGAAGACAGGACAGATGGAAAGGGGTAATGGCTACCAGCACTGCTCTTCTGTTAGTGTCCTACAGAATCAACAAAACATATATTGGCCTTCTGTAGCCTAAGGCATCAGCCATAACATCTCTCTGTGACAGAAGACAGTTACATAAAAAACAGAGCTCAGATAACCAAAGGGGATCATTGGACACACTTGCCTAAAAAAGGACCTCTGATACTAAAGTAGTATAATTCTCAAATTGAAACAAAATACTGTGCAAAATGTTAGTGAGGGTGGGACTGTTTCAGTTAGCTTCTTCAAATTTTCTGTTAACACCACCATCTCAAAATTTTTGGGACTCTGATTAGACACACATTTCTCTGTGCTATATAAAAATGCTTCCATCAACACTTCATTTATTACTTTTTTTTTATTATTGACTAGTTTTCCTATAGTGGTTAGTGATAGTGGTCACTTTCTTACCTAGCCTATTACATCTAAGATTCTCAGAGAAGCATTGTTTTCTAGGCTATGAATTAGGGCAAAAGAGTGTCCTTGGTCATGAACTCTCAGCTTTTTCTGCACTCTTTCAAGAGACTCCTGAGAGCCTAGAAAATATTTTTAAACTTTTCATTGTTTGTGTTGGATCCCTCAGCCTTCAGGTGTAGAACCTTTTGCTGATATGTTAATTCAAATTGTCTCATTATGCATTTTGATATAAATTCTAAATAATGTTTATGTATGCATATAGTGAGGATAAACTTATTCTAAGGCATGTATTTTACCCATTTACTCTCCTTCATTTACTATTTTTATTTCAATGCTATTAGAAAAACTCCTGACAAAGACAGCTTGTGCACCTTTGTGCAATGCTAAAAATAATTTATTAAATAAGATTCCTGGTTTTATTCGGAATAATAAATAATTTATCTTCTGATGCCATGATATTCAGTAGCCTCATGGCAATTCTGGCAGAGCTTCCTCCTTTTCCAGTTTTTACTTTCTTTTTTTTTATGGTTCTTGCACCATTTATAGATTGGAAATGGGTCCTTGTCTTATATTGTGTTACATATCAGAAACACTATATTTGCACTAGGAGATAAAACAGGCCAGAGACCATCTGATAACCCTTCAGATCAGTAGAATGGTGTGACTCTTGTCTGAGCAGCTACATTGTATGGCAGCAGCCAGGTTGTTTGCTACAAATTAAATCACCTGTGGGAGACTGCTAGTTTGTCATGGACCATAATGGTGCTGATGTCCATGCTAATGATTTGATAAGATATGTCAGTGCTTAGTCTGTGGGCTGGTCTTTTTAATTCACAGATACAACTGAATGTACCACCATATGTGCTGTTTTGTGAACCCAGTGTATCTTTCTGTCTTTGGTTCTTTAGAGTGCTATAGCGGTAAAACACATAATTTTCAGGGTAGTTAAACTAACCCTCATCCAGAAAGATTTTTGCAAGGACTAATTTTCTAACTGGCTATTAATTAGTCTCAAATATATTTAAGATACTTTCAATTTTGACTGTTTTTTCCTAAGCCTTAACACTTTTTAATTTATTCTTTCTTTTTTCCAGATTAAAAACATCTTTTGTTTTGTATTCCTCATGTATTATGGATTCATAATTAAACTCCTCTGCCAGAATTAGCTGAAACTATTAAAAACATTAACTTGTTTCCCGGTGAACGGATGCTTATCAGAAATTAAGTTACCTTCCAGCTGTCTTCTTTCCTACTGGCACCCACTCTTTACTTAGTGAAGTGCTTTTTCATATCTTTCAGATTATCCCTGATCTATCTAAAAATCTGAAATTTGTTGAGTTTTTAAACTACACCCTCAAACTCCCTTGAGTCTCATATTTGTCTGTTGGGGCTTTTGTTTTCTTGTTTGGTTTCTTGGTCTATTTGTTAATTTGTTAGGGTTTTTTCCCTTTTTTGTGTGTGTGTGCGTGTGTGTGTGTGTTCATTTTAGTTCTGGTACTTGATTTTGTTCAGTTACCACTAAGATATCTGAAAGCTGCCAGGTCTGCCTTCATTCAGTGTCTGACTCAGCTAGTAGGAAGGACTGGTACAGAAACTTCAAATAAAGCCTGAAGGTGAAAGAGGGTTAAAAAACCTGTGAGAAGGTATTTGAATGCAATGTGAAAGAAAACAATACTATTTTATACATGAAAATATAAAGAGGAGGAAATAGAGTCAGAACAAAAGAAACTCCACTGTATACAAAATAGGTGCTGGCTCAAGATGAAGACTTTAGTGGGAAATGAGAACAAGAATCAGGGTGCCCTAAAGATTAATGTTATGATGAAATTTGCTGTGAAAGAGAAGTGTCAATCCTATGTTATTTCTCTATGAGAAGTGGAGGAGGAAGGGGAATGAGACAAACACATATTGGTTGTTTTTTTTCAGATGATATGTCTCCTGTTGTCTATATAGTGATATCCCAGAAACCAGACTGATACACACCACCTACATACAGATGGCATCCCTGATTCTTTTACGTGTCTTGTGGTATACCTGTACATCTTGTATACATTTCTGGCAGCTGTAACTACCCATTACCTTAGCTTGATAGGATTTCTCTTATACTCAGATCCCTTGACAACCTCAAATGGCTTGTTTATAGAACAGTGACTGCATTATCAACGGAACATTCAACCTGTGCCAAAAAGCAATCCCTCAACTGTTGCCTTCCCACCATACATGAACCTGTTTCAAGCTTATGATAAGTAAAATTAATACCCCCTTTTTGTTATAGCTATCCTTCCTTTCTTTGCTGGTTGTTTGTTTGTTTTCTTAAGGTAGAAGTTTTATGTCTTGTGGTTCTGTAAAGACACAGAGAAGCACTTTGTTCCACTGGGAAGAAGATTGTCCCCTTGAGACTTGCACTCGCTTTTAGCCTGCGGAGCTGAGATACTAGTCTGTAAAGCTGTGACATTTTTATGAATAGAAATACTATTTAGGTCATTTAAAGACATTTCTGTGGCTCCCTCTTGGCACTATACAGTCAAACTAAGATTCAAAAATAGATCAAATTAAATTTTTAAAGTATGAAACGCTTGCAATTTCTTTGCTAATGCTAAGAAACCCCAATGTTAGGCTTTAAATACATGTGGGAAATGAGCGTCTCAGCTGAATGAAAATAAAAAGAGAAATAAAGAAAATAATATTTAAAAAGTAAATTAAAGTCTATCCCAAATGTCAGAGTAAATATTGTTCCTAATTTCCTTCATATTAGAGTAAATATATAAATATTTTCTTATTCCTTTACAGTACAGATATAAGCCTCCCCCCAATCTGTTTTTCAAAGTCAAAAAATCAGTTTGAGAAAAAAAGCAAAAAGATTATTCTTTAAATAGCAGTGTGATAGGTTGACCCTGGCTGTACACCAGGTGCCCACCAAAGCCACTCTATAACTTCCCTCCTCAGCTGAACAAGGGAGAGAAAACATAATGAAAGGCTCATGAGTCAAGGCAAGGACAGGGAGAGATCACTCAGCATTTACTGTCATAGGCAAAACAGACTACACTTGGGAAATTAATTTAATTTATTACGATTCAGAGCAAAGTAGGGTAAAAACTATATCTTAGCACACCTTAACCCACCCCTCCCTTCTTTCTGCACTTAAGTTTACTCCTGATTTCTCTCCCTACTCCCTGACAGTGGCACAGCAGGACAGGGAATGGGGTTGTGCTCAGTTCATCAGACATTGTCTCTGCCTCTCCCTCCTCCTCAGTAGGAGGACTCCTCCCACTCTTGCCATGCTCCACCATGGGGTCTCTCCCATGGGAGACAGTCCCAAATCTTGCTATGCAAACCCAGTGCAATCAGCCCAGCCATTATCCACTGAGGATTAGTCCCAAAAGCCAGAAATAAAAACTTTAGGATTTGTTTGCACCTGTACTACAAAACAAACAATCATGCACCTGATTTTTTTGTAAAGCTCAGTATTTGTTCCTACTTTTTCGTCTAAATTTGAGTAACATAGCTATAGCATCCCCCTAGTCCTGTGCTAAGCACAGCGCAGGCTAATTCAGTTACATGTATTGATAATGCAGTGGTCCAAATACACAAGATGGAAAATTCAATTGCTTTCATCTGAGCAAAACTAATGAACTAGAGCAAGCTCTTTATAAAATATGATAGGAACAGGTACCTTCTCCCTTTGCCTACAGAAGGCTGGCAGTGGTAGCTCTTGCTAACAAAGTGAAAAATGAAGATGTGAGGACTTTTAAGCTCCTTAAAAAAAATAAATAAAGATTTGTTTCTCATGGTTCACTCATATATGTGAGGAGTGAAATTTAATCACTAGGTTTTAAGCATTTCTAGTTAGGAGTTACTTTTCAAGACTTAATGTTGAATCTCAGCCTTGATGCAGAACCATAGATCAGATCAAAGAGAAGGAGAGAATACAACTGTGCAATGAGATGGTTGCAGCATTCAACCATTGAGAAGCTGGGGTTCCAGTCCCTCTTTTCAGTACAATTCATGCATTTCTTCTGAAATAAAAATGATTGAAAAAAAATATCTCTAAAAAACCTAAACCCAACATTTTCTCCCAAAACCCGGGAGATACAGGTAATTCTGAAAGTAGGCACTTGAAGATTTCCTACATTAATGCTGTACACACTATAACACAGTTCCAAAATTCTGGTTTTGGTTTAAAATCTTGCCATTTCTGCTGTACTGTGCCTCATATTAATTTGCTGGAATAAGGAATGCCCTGGCTACCCAAAACATCCTAGTCCACTGGTAATGGAAATTTATAGGTATGAAAATCTTTAGCTGGAAAAGGACCTAGAATCAAGACAACTGTTTCCACCGTATGTAGTCCTGCCTACTGGATTGTTCATTTCCCCTCCCCTCCCTTCCCCTCCTCTCCCCTCCCCTCCCCCCCCTCTCCTCTCCTCTTTTTCTTCTCTTCTTTATATGTTTCTTGAAGTGAAGAGCGAAATGGCCTAGAGAAAGTATATGTCCTGTGTACAATGTCTACATGCTTAACTCTTGATTCTATTTAACTTTATGAAAGGTATCTAATATTTAAAATTTTAGTACTAACCTTGAATGTTTGCACATTACACTTGTTTCTCACATCTTTGTATTCCTGCTTTGTATTGCAGCTCCAGTCAGCTTTCCTGTAATCCTGTTCTCTGTTTAAATGTTAAATTCCATTTGCTTGTGGTCAAATATCTTTTTAAATCTAGTTTCTAACAGCTAAGTTTTAACAGTCCTTATCTGGAATTATTAGCAAGGATTCACTGTTATTCCTATAGATAAAACAATTTCAAAGCAAAGCATATGAAATAATCTTGAAAAAACTGTCACCCACATTTACTAGTACAGGTACAAAGTCTACACTCATTCTGGTTTTTAATGATGGACATGATTATGACAGCATATGCTAACTGACAATCTAAAATATATGTAACAATTATTTACTCAGAATAAGCCACCAATGTAAGTTGTGAAATACAAATGTTATCTGTTTTAAATGGAAGCAATTATAAAACTACATATTATGTAAGAAGTTGTAAGATTGGAGCCAATAAAACTAACAACACTACTAGAATTCATTCTGTAGCTATAATAGAGCCACACAGCTGAAACTGGAATAATAGCCTGAACAAACAAATGAACAAAGAAAATTCTTCTGATCACTAGTTGCCATAGAATGCACTGGATGCAAAACAATGATATAATTTCTTCTTCTTCTTTTTATTATTATTATTTTTAATATATTTCTTAATGCTTCTAACAGGTATTCAGCAACAGATAGTACACATGCAAAAATCCTATTACAATGCATTGCATTTCAAATAATTGTTCTGTTTTGTTATGCTCATACATTCCATAAAAGGCTTATTTTGAATGCAGTTTGCCTCAGAGAAAAAGAAATAAAACCCAATAAATTAAAGAGACTTTAAATTCTTAGCAACTTTTACAAAATAAACTAGTAAGTTACTATATCCATTTATAGGTGCATAAAATCTGTATCTGAATTTCTTTCACTTCATGCACGATTATATTCTTTCCCTCTAGGCTACAAAACCCATTGAGATCAATGGGAAGCTTGATAAGGTTTAGCTCAGGTCCTTTTTATGAACATTATAGCAATAAGATTTTATGGTGCTTGCACAAAAGCTAACAAAAATAAGTTTTGAATTTATTTTCCCAAATGGTCCACAAACCCGTCATCTGATCCGTGAGAAAGCAATGGTTAAATCAGCAGACAGCAATCTTACTAACTACTTTTTAGCCCAGACCATATCTGTCTATACAGTGACCCAGGCATGTGACTTGTGCAAATAATCATCAATCAAACAAAGTGAGGGTAGCTAAGTCAATTATACTAGCTGAGGACCATATTTAAGTGCAAGAGGCGCTTAAATTCACTTAAAATTATGATTCTGGCTGAGCTGTTGTCACCCTACATGACTAATGTAAACCCACTTTTAGTAATTTTGTTTATTTTTAATGAAATAAGTTGTCTTTTACAATAAATGTGGATTTGAAGAGTGTGCTGGGCTTGATAATTTGCTTACGTATTTGATGCATTATCTTACTGGTACCTGATGGCAATGGGAACTACAATGTCTCAGGTGATACATTTTTTTCCACACTCATTTCAGACCCTTACAGCTGGAAGCACTCTCAAATGCTTGTAATGTTAATAACTGTTCATATTTTCTTTTGTCCCATATTAAAGTTCATAACACACTCAGGACCAGGGCTATGGGTTCACTGATATTACTACTCACTTCCCAGGGAAAGTGTTCCAGCTTGTGCTGACCTCCATCAGAGTCACTGCTCTTTAGCTTACTCCTCCTGAGATAAGAATTGGTCTTGCAACTACCAGCAAGCTGCACTGTCATGTGACATACACTCTGACATTTCCCTCCTCAGGCAGTCTTTATGCTTTTCAGAGTCTCTAGCTTTGATTCAAGCTGTCTTTTCAAGAGCCAGAAGTGCTGGTTGACACTTCTGTTTACACCTTTCTCTGCTTTTGAAACTTATCAGTGCTATGTGACCTTAAAATGTATATTTAAACTAGGCTGTATTAAGGACTGTAACCTGTTCAGAGGGTGGAACAACTTCCCAGCAATGGTTCTGCTTTCTATTCCTTTGAATTATTTACAGACATATCATCTTCACTATTTTCAGGCCTGTTAATGCTCACTGATGCAAAATTGTTTTAGGGTCAGCATATAAGAGACGTAGAATCACTGTGCAAAAGTGAATGAGCAACAGCCTCCACAGTGAAACCTCAGAGGGTGCTTGCAAACGGCTTCTGAGGAGCATGGCACAATCTAGACAAGGAGTAATTGGACATGTCCAGCAACTGTATGGCAATCTGTACTCGGCCTCAAGCTCCCCTTGCTACAGCAACAGAAACATTGTCTGCTGCTACAGGTGCTTGTTCCTAGGCTGATGTATAGACACTCCCTTCTCTTCAAGGCAATTCAATTCATTGCTCTTCAAGGCAAGGCTATCACTGTACAGCCAGATGAGGAAGGGCACCTCTCACATGTGGCTTTTCCTATTGTACACGTGTACTTTTTTCATAATTTAACCTTTTATGAACAAGCTATCCTAAATTCTATGACTTTGTCATTCATAAGCATTTAAATATCTTAAATATTATTTGTACTGTGAGTTGCTTTTATTACTTGGCCTGTACACAGACAGATTTATCCCTATTGGAACTGTTACGTGCAGTACATCTCACACATCATTTACAAAGGTCACATATTTTGGACCAGAACAGAACCTATCGTTGTAAGACCCAGGGGTATGTCCTGCTGGGGAAGAGGCCTTGCTCTTCAAATACAGGATGCTCCAGGGGAAAAAATGAAACAATCCCCCAAATACAAAAGGCATCTGTTAACTAACACTGTGATCCAAAAATATGTGAAGGAAGTTCTTCTCCAGCACAAAGAAAAGAAAATCAGATTCCTTGCAATTAAAACTGCTCAAGTAATACTAGTGAATCTAGCTCTTTAAAACTATTTAGTACTGTTATGTGCAAGGTAGTCTCAAAGCTTGTGATGTCTTTTGTTCATTGGCATTCAAACTTTATGAGAAGAGCAATTGTTCTGTGGGTTGCTCATAAACTGTTCATAAATTGATTACTTGGACTCTATACAGCATCATTTGAACTGCATGATAGATCACTGAAATTTCTGCTTTATAACATAAAACAAGTAATGAACAGCAAACAGTTTATGGAAAATGAAAACATGAAACTAGAACAACTTAGTAAGTTAAATATTTACAAATTTAAAGCATCTGATAATAATCTGAATATTCATGACTGCTCTGATCTAGCGAACACTTACTTGCATGCATATTAACAGACATATTTGCTTGTATTATTTGCTAGTCTTCAATTTCATGGGTAGATGCCAATATCTTCTGTTGTGTTCATTATCATCTGATCTCACAAATGGTGTTTCAGTTACACATACACTACTTTTTGTTGTCATACATAAACCTGTATGTATCAACAATTCTCTTCTGTTGCGTGTACCTTCCTTCCCCCAATGAGATGACATCAGTTTTTTCTCTGCAGTCTAAAACAGACAGAGATTTTCCTTTCAGGAAAATCCTTCCAAGGATTGAGATTCATATTTTCTTTGTTCAGGTGAATATAAAAGGAAATTGCCTTTGGCCCATCTAGAAAATTTCTCTTCAGAAAGATAATTGTCTAGCTGTTGGCCTTCATTTTTTGTTTTAGCAAGACACCAAGAGTAATTATAACTGTGCTTTCTTCTGAAATAATCAGCTATTGGATAAAGAAAGCAGATACATCACGAAATATCAAACAGGAAAACCTTTAAAATATATGAACATATATACAATACGTGTTAAGAAGTCACAGCAAAAAGGTTAACCAATTCTATCCCAACAGAAGTCCAAGACATGAACTTGAAAGCTAATAGCTTCCAGACAGGACAAGGAAATTTTATCGCATTGCAAAATTAATGAATGGTGTAAACTTAAGGAAAGGACATCACTGTGACTTTCTATGTGCAGAGCACCAAAAACAACCTGAAGAAATTTGACAGAAATAACAACAAATAATAACAAAACCCCCAAACCAACATATCCTCACACCTAACAATGTCCAAATAAAACACACAAGACTGGTTGTTCCTGTGACTATCCGATTGTTTTGTTGACAATAAAGCAAAGATTACGGGTAAACCCAAGCATTTTATGTTTTTCCTTCTGTATGGGAAGCCTAGCTTGCATTTCAACATCAGGAAAAGAATAGGCCTCTTAAATCCTGGTGCTAAATCAATTGAACGGTTATTTAAGAGTTGCTTATCTGCTTCAAAATGGCATGAGGCAAGCCTAAAATGATAGCAATTATATAATGGACTTTTACTATCAACACTGAAGGATTGCTGAAGCAGCATCAGTACATCAGTCCCATTTCCTGATCTGATAATCACAGAATCACAAAATCAGAGAATGGTCAGGATTGGAAGGGACCTCTGGAGATCATCTAGTCCAGCCCCAGCTAATAAAGCAGGTTCACCTACACCAGGTTGCACAGAATCCCAACCAGGCAGGTTTTGAATGTCTCCAGAGAAGGACACTCCACAACCTCCCCGGGCAGCCTGTTCCAGCGTTCTGTCAACCTCAAAGTAAAGAGGTTTTTCCTCATAGTTAGATGGAACCTCCTGTTTTGCACTTTGTGTCTGTTGCCCCTTGTCTGGTCACTGGATGCTACTGAAAAGAGCAAGGCCTCATCCTTTTGACACTTGCCCTTAAGATACTCTTATACATTGATAACATCCCTTCTGAGTCTTCTTTAGGCTAAAAAAGCTGAGTTTCTCAGCCTTTCCTCATAAGGGAGATGTTCCTGTCCCCTCATCATCTTCAGAGCCATCTGTTGGACCTTGTCCAGTAGTTCTCTGCCTCCCTTGAACTGGGGAGCCCAGAAGTGGACACAGCACTCCAGATGCGGCCTCACCAGGGCAGAGTAGAGGAGGAGGATCACCTCTCTCGATCTGCTGGCCATGGTCCTCCTAATGCACCCTGGTATGATCCCCTTGGCCTTCTTGGCCACCAGGTCACACTGCTGGCTCATGGGCAACTTGCTGTCCACCAGGACTCCCAGGTCCTTCTCTGCAGAGCTGCCTTCCAGCAGGTCAACCCCAGCCTGTGCTGGTGCGTGGGGTTATTCCTCCCTAGTGCAGGACCTTACACTTGCCATTACTGAGGTTCATTAGGTTCCTCTCTGCCCAACTCTCCAGCCTGTCCAGGTCTTGCCGAATGGCAGCGCAGCCTCCTGGGGTATCAGCCACTCCTCCCAGGTTTATATCATCAGCAACTTGCTGAGGGTGTACTTGGTCCCTTCACTGGACCCATCAGGTCACTGATGAATAAATTGAACAGGACCGGACTCAGTACTGACCTCTGGGGAACACCTCTAGCTACAGGCCTCCATCCAGACTCTGCACGACTGATCACAACCCTCTGAGCTCTGAGCTCTGCCATCCAGCCAGATCTCAGTCCACCTCCCTGTCTGCTCATCTAACCACACTTCCTGAGCTTACCTATGAGGATGTTATGGTAGACAGTGTCAAAAGCCTTGCTGAGGCCAAGGTAGACAACATCCACCACTCTCCCCTTGTCTACCCAGCCAGTCATTCCATCATAGAAGGCTATCAGGTTGGTCAGGCATGATTTCCCCTTGGTGAATAGGTACTGACTGTTCCTGAAGACCTTCTGATGACCATCCAAGGATGGGGGTGAGGTTGACCAGCCTGTAGTTTCCAGGGTCCTCCTTCTTGCCCTTTTTGAAGACTGGAGTGACATTTGCTTTCTTCCAGTCCTCAGACATCTCTCCTGTTCTCCATGACCTTTCAAAGATGATGTAGAGTGGCTCAAAAATAACGTCTGCAAGATCCCTCAGCACTCATGGGTGCATGCCACTGGGGCCCATGGATTTTTGGGTGTCAGGTTTGATTGAATGATCTCTAATATGGTCTTCCTCGACCAAGAAAAGGTCTTCCTTTTCCATAGCCCTGGGAAGTACCTGGCAACTTTCTGCCAATTTTCCCACCCCATAGACTGCTCTCCAATGTGGGAACATTAACTGTCCATCAGAAGCTAGTTTTCCATCTACCATCTTTCTTTTTTCAGTTTGTTTGGCTTTCTAAGTGCTCACTATTTGCTGTCCACTGTGATATCCAAGATTTTCTCTAACAATTGATGCTGAGATAACAACTCTGAAGTGATAATTCCAAGGTAGGGATGCAAATACAAGATTGCAGTATTGCTCTTTATGGTGTGTGTCATGGCATTGGGTTTCACCAGTAAGCACTGGCATTCTTGCTTTCTTTTCCTTTTCAGTTACCTTTGGGCAGCAGGTTACATGGGAGGATATTATTTTACCCAGATGCAAAAGTTAGTTTATGAACCAGAACCAGATCCTAGAAACTGAAGGCAAGGAAATTCTCAGTCATACTGACATGATGGAAGAGCTTTGAAGGACAATCTCCACAGTAAGCTGTATTATCAGGCTTGTTAGTCCTTCCTTGTCCCATCAGTTAGGTATTGAGAAAAGAAAGAAAACCTCTAGCATTAAAGTTGATATATTTCTTGCAAATATTGATGAGGACCCCAGTTTCTCACTCTCTGAAGTGTTTCACCCTGAATCCTCATTGAGAGGATACCGAAATAGCTGCCCAGGAAATGAGAAGACTACTCTGCAGCCCACCAAATAAAGTATTTGATACTGATAATCTGAGGGAAACACAGAGTTGCATCATCATGAACATAAAAAGGGGATCAAAGTGATGGTCCCTTTTTCCGTGTTTGAATATCTTAATGAACTTCTGTGATTACAGTTCTTATTTAGCATGCTGACTTAGCCAAATAGAGGACAAAATTTAAGACATATAATTTTGCATTAACTTCTCCCTCTGTCATCTTAAGTGACCCAAATCAAGTAGAAAACTTCACAGAGTATGAACATTGATGACAATGAAGTTTTTTAAAAAGTTAGGCTTGAATAAGTAAATGATGCATCAGTAGTGTTCGTAACCATAATCTAGTCTTAAAATTCAATTGTTTCACTGAATTAACAAAATTTTCTGAAGAAATTGTTAATGTCCCACATTCTCCAGGATTAGTGCCATTGTTTCAGAGTTTCAAGTCAGTCATATATCTTTGAGAAGAAAAACAAAACAAAAAATCAAACAAAACCCCCACCAACACTAAATATCTCTGGAGAAGGAAGAGAAGACTATATTAAAAAAGAAATAAATTACACCTGCAATGTGGAAGTATATCTTGTTATGAAGAGATGCTCTAATCACATTAAATGCTACTCATTGATCCCAAGATCAGGATTCACTTAAAAGAACTCTCAAGAGGCTACTTCAAGGGAGTCTAATGGGGATTCATAAGAGGGCGAGGAAAGAGGTGATGAGCAGAAAAGTGATTTTGCATTCAGTCCTCCTGTCTCAGAGGAACAGAGCCAGCCTTGCACAGAATGAGCAATATGATGATTAACATAAGAAATGGCTCCTCTGTCAAGACCATTCACTTTAAATGTTAGGAACTACCTTTTCCTTCAGAGGATAAACCTTCAATGTCCTCTTTTCTAAATTTAGGGTACTTATGCTTGATGGTTAAATTGTTTCAGGCCATCTCAGATGCAAAGACTTTCTAATCCCTTATGTTTTGAATACACTTACACATAGATTAAGTGATTATTGAAGAAGTTATTTCCCCTTCAACTCTTTCCAAAATGAAGCACAAACAGTTAATCTTGCGGAGGTCACTAATGGGACTCTAAGAGGACTTTATCATAGCACTGTCAACTTCTGCAAATTTCGGTTTCCCCAGTCAGAGAAGCCAGCAAAGATGAAATGTCTTTGGTTTTTTTTTCTTCCCGGCAGTTTATTAGCATAAACAGCTGTCCAACAAATTCCCCCAGCTTTCTTTTTAAGGCTGAACAATCCTTTACAATTTTTATGAGATTAGTTTAATTTTATGTTTTATCTTCTATTCACAACTCAACTTCAGTTTAAAGTCTTGTTTTCATCTCCTTGTGAAAAGTTTCTCTCTCCCATTCTCCATCCTCTTCCATCCACAGAACTCTCACTTCTGTCCTTTTATTATCCTCTACTCTTCCAAGCAGAATGCGTGTCTCCAAATATCCAAAAATCCAGACCACAAATATTTGTCACTTTCTGCTCTATAGAAGGTAATGCATCCAGTCTACTATTTTTTTTATTTGTATGATTTAACCAAAATCTAGTGGTTTAACTCCACTAAGCAGCTCAGGCTCACACAACAGTTCACTCACTCCTCCTCTGGTGGGATGGGGGAGAGAATTGGAAGGGTAAAAGTGATAAAACTCATGGGTTGAGATAAAGACAGTTTAATAGGTAAAGCAAAAGCCGCATGCACAAGCACAGCAAAACAGGGAATTAATTCATTAATTCCCATTGGCAGGCAGGTTTTCAGCCAGCTCCAGGAAAGCAGGGCTCCATCATCAGAAGCAGCTACTTGGGAAGGCAAACACCCTAACACCAAACGTTCCCCCTTCTCCCTTCTTCCCCAGATTTTGTTGCTGCGCAGGACATCACGTGGTATGGGATATCCCTTTGGTCCATTGGGGTCAGCTGTCCCAGCTGCGTCCCCTCCCAACTTCTTGTGCACCCCCAGCCTGCTCACTGGTGGGGTGGTGTGAGAAGCAGAAGAGGCCTTGACACTGTGTAAGCGCTGCTCAACAGTATCTAAAACACTGGTGTATTATCAACACCGGTTTGGTCATAAATCCAAGACAGCAGCATACAAGCTGCTGTGAAGTAATTTAGGTCTATTGCAGTCAAAAACAGTACAAACTTCCACCCTTTCAATTGATAATTAGGCACTGGGGAGACAGAAAAGGGACAGGATTTCACTGGAATATAAATATGGCTTAGGTTTAAAAGTAAGGAATTATTGACACCTAAGTTCATTGTGTGTTAAATGGGAAAGTATGCACTAGCATATATTTTGTCAGTTGGCATTTGCAGAATGTTTGAATAACCTGTGTGAATGTAAAAAAATTAAAAAAGTAGTGATAAACTGAAGTAAAGAGAGGTATAGAGTACATGAGGGGGAAAATATATTTAAGGTATCACAGTTATTTTTCTCCCTACTTAACAGCAAATTTCTCACCTTTCTTTACATTTCTGCAGTAGTGATACCAATCTAAAACTGATATATTTACAAATGTTTTCAGTTTTCATTTTCAGGATGGGAGGCATCTTGAGATTTGTGAGGAGCTCAGCTAGTCAGTTTTTAGATGTAGATTTGAAGGTATTATAAATTATAAAAGTATTCTGCCTTGGTTGGTGCATACCCATTTATTGGTGTAATCTGAAAGACAAAAGAACTTAAAATACTTGATGGATGACATAAGATAAGAACTAATTGCAGTGGAAAGTTGGACATTAAAGGTTTCCAGTGGTGTGTGACCTGGTAGCAAATTTTTATTCTTATGGTAACCATCTTGCCCATTCCTATAAGTTTTATTTTGTCTTCACTTTTACTCAGGTGTGATCTATATTTATTACACAAGAAGCCACATGACAGCATCTTTAGAAAGCCAAGGTCCACAGGACACCATGTATAGAACTTAAAGAATGGAAAGGGAAGTGTTTTCTAGGACTAGTTTGCAAGTAATGATAATTTCCAGGATACAGTAGTAATGCTCCACTGTGGGAAATCACTGAAAGCAAAACTGACCCCAGACCTGGAGAGCATCAGTCCTGAAATCCCTTCTTCCTAATGACTTTGTCATCTTGTCATCTGTCTGTGGGACAACTTTCTGAGGACTGTGTCATCAGCCCTCATGGTAATACAGGTCTACATCCAATTGCATAAAATAACCCCAGCATGAGAACTGCACTTGGACGGGGACCATCATATATTTTATAAGCTTCTGCCTCCTAGAGCAAGAAACCATGCTGAAAAAACATCACAGCATTCTGACCTCATCTGGATAGCCTTAATTAAAGTGAGTGTGAATTCAAGAGCTTTACAGTAATCTGAATGAATCAATCACATAGCATTAGTTTAATCTGAAATATTACCCGATTCATATTGTAGCCTCTCTTAGGCTGAGATCCATCTAAACTGGAAATTGAAGTTAAAGCAAATTGTTGGAGCTTTATTTCTAATCAATAGAGAGAGATAATCACCTCCAAGGGATTATTCATCAAACCTGTTTCAGATGAAATGAATAATCTTCTGGAGTTGTTTATTTTCTCTCAACTATCAGAGAGTCTCTTCCTAGTTTAAATTTTACCTGCACAAATTATGGTAGAGAAATCCCTTGATTTTCTCAGCTACTACATCTTTCCCACATATTACAAAGACTAATTAAGATAATTTTTGTCTTATTCTAACAGTTTCCAGTTTCTCCCTTCTTCTCACCCACTCTGTAGAAATAGTATTTAACAGTTTAAATACAATCTCTTAAGCAGACAAAAAGAAAAATATAAAAAAGATTGACTGGAAGGTTAAAATGTTTGTTTTCTTATTTTCTGAATGCTTATTTTAACAACCTAACATTTTTGGGTTTTTTTTTTCTTTTTTCTTTTTTTTTCCTCTGATTATAGTAAGTATGGATTTACCACAATGGCTATATATATAGCTAGATTTTGGAGGTTTTGCTATAGTATAGGTTCTTTGCTATGTGTATAGCTAGGTATTTTGTAGTCTCTGTAATTCAGTAGTCATTATACCAATCACAAAACTCTTTCTGATCATAAGCTACCGTGCAATTGACTTATTGATGTTCTAGAACTAATAAGCATAATTTAAGTGTTATTTGCATGATGTTTAACTATTATTTAAAATGAAATTGTGTAGAAGGGCTAAAGAAGTCTGCAGTGGAATAGCATGACTAGAACAGTCAAACCCTATCAAAAGCCTCCTTCAGTTCTACTAAACCCCCCAAACATATCTTTCTTTTTTAAATAAAACAATAATGGATATAATAAAGACTGGGCAGGATGAACATTTGAATTTTGTCTTTGCTCTATTAGCAGAAGAGCACAGGATTAATGAACACAGTTTTGTGTCCATCATGATTGACTGAAAGGGCAGATGTAATTCTAACAAAAAGACCTATTTAATATGGAAAGAATAGTAACAAGCCTGTGCATTTCAAATGGAAACAATTCAGACTTCAACAAAATTAGAAAAAACTGTCTTGAACAAAAAAATACAAAAAAGAAGAGATAATTTAGGTCCTCTTACATAAAAACAAATAAATAAAATTAATTTCCAGATTAGGAGGCAACTGGGGCTTTAATGCACAGTTGTTAGATATCAATAAATTGCTATAGAATTGCCTAAATTCTGAAATGTTATTCCAGACCTCAGCTAATAAAATCTTTTAGAAGGATCTTTCACATATAACCATGGAAAATTTTTTTTCAAACATGATGAAGAAACAACTTAAGCAATATACAGGAACTTATGCTCTTATGTTACTCAGACAGTCTTGAAAGTCCCTACACTTCCCAAAATTTCTACAGAAATCTGAGTTGTAAAGTTCATATTCTGTACTGTATATTTATTACTAAAATAACATAAAACCTGGAAAAGCTGGTAAAACAGCTTGGAAAGGAATAAGCAATGTCCTATCTCAGAAGACAGAGTAAGAAAAGCTTTGGAAAAGTATGTGAGTTAGCACCATTTCAAAAGTTTTAAATGCATAATGACAGTTAATTCATATAGAGTTTTGATACCCTTAACATTAGACAGCGGCATTTGATTTACATCCAAAAATTTGCTAAAAACCCCAAAATGGCATATAATACAAAAGGGGTTTGATGCACACACTACAAAATACACTGTATGCACATTGACATATATGGTGATACATAATTCTGATATGACAGAATTCTACAAATGGTTCCTTGTCAGTGAGCCCACTAAGAGGAACTCATTTCTGGATATGTGTACGCCCACATGGATACCTGTATACTTTTGTCTCACTCTTCACTTTCAAGTTTTTGTGATTATGACCTGTTGCTTTAGCTTTGAAACTACTAGATTTTTCAAAAAGGTCCTTGATTGTAAAAAACTTTTAACCTTTTGCTCTAAAGGCTTAGTTCCACAAAACCTCTGGGATCTGCTTTACTGTGTTTTTCATCTGTTGCAATTGGGAATGTCCAAGATTGGTTGAGAAAACAACACATTTCTGCAGCATCAGGATTCCAGTTTTTCTTGGGTAAGCTGTGACTCTTTTCTTTACAGGGTAAACAGTGAAGGCACTGAAACAATAGTAATAAGCAATGCAGAAAGAGGATATATAACGTGCTATTTCAGAAGAAATTTCAGACTGATATGTACTATTATATTTTGAAACTTATAGATGAATTAGAGAGATCTATTAAGATGATATGGGGGAAAAAAAGCCCAAGATATGACGCGAGTAAGAAAATATCTATACCAAATGGCAGACAGCAGTACAGAAAAAAATCAGATTTCTGTATAAATCTGGTTTATACAGAAAAGTCATCTTGAAGACATTTTATTAATTCTGAAAACAGGTTTAATTTCTTGGACTGGCAGTACTCTTGTGGATCAGAGCTTCCTTTTTTGATCACCTTAGTGTCTTCATACAATGATGCATATTTGCAATACTATCGCTTCAGGGGTTCCCAGTGACAGGACCAGAGGCAAAAGCCACAAACAAAAACACTGGAGGTTCCCTTTGAACATCAGGAAACAGTTTCTTACTACAAGAGTGGCTGAGGCCTGGCACAGATTGCCCAGAGAGGCTGTGGGGTCTCAGTCCCTGAAGATATTAAAAACCCATCTGGATATCCTCCTGGGCAGGCTGCTCTAGGTGTCCCTGCTTGAGCAGGGTGCTTGGAGCACATGACATGTCCCTTTCAACCTCAACCATTCTATGATTCTGTGATATTCTGGTTCTGGAGAAATTTCAGTCAATAGCAACTTCAGTGCTTTCTGCATCATCATCCACTGCAGAAAGTACTCATAGCCCAAGACACATTTGTGTTGTTAAAACAACAACAAAGAAAGAAAACAACAAAGAAAGAAAAACAAAGGTGTAGAGAAAACATCATTGCTTCCAATAAATATAATTGCAGAATTAACAAAAGAAATAAAGACTACCAATGTAAGTAAATGTAGAGTGCTGGCATAAGAATTGGAAGGTATACAATGCCAAGAATAAATTTGCATTCCAAATTAGAAGTAGATTTCAAACACAATTGTTAAGTGGTAGTAACCTAGAAATAGGTGTTAGTGCTGTTTGCTGGAAAAGCAGGGAAATTGTCTCTAGCTGCTTTTAAAGTGGAACTCATGCATTTAAGAAACAAGAAGCTGAGAATTTCTAGTCTCCATCTCAGAGTCTCAGACTCTGTTTAAGGGACTGAGAGTAGATTAGACTTACTAAGTATGCCTACACTATTAAATAAAAGCCTATGAAAAAGTGAGCTCAAAAGCTGCAGCTTTGATTGTTATGCATACTCAGAATGCTTTACTCAATAATTTGATTTCATACAAATATACTCTGGCCGTAGTACAGTGTTTTATAAAAATAGCAGAGGATTCACAGGTCCCAGTAAGTATTGAGAATTTACAGATTTACTTTCCTAGTGTTTGTGAATGAGAAATTGGATGATTGGAAATGGTCATCTTTGCTAAAAATATTATGGACATAGTGTGAAGTTGTATTGGGTTTGCAAGGCAAGGTTTTGATAGAGGGGGGGTGGGCTACGGGGGTGGCTTCTGTGAGAAGCTGCTAAAAGTTTCCCCTGTGTCTGATAGAGCTAAAGCCAGACAGATCCAAGACAGACTTACTGCTGGCCAAGGCTGAACTAATCAGCAATGGTGGTAGCACTTCTGGGGGAGCATATTTAAGAACTGGGGAAAAAACCTGCACAACAACAGCAACTGCAGCCAAGGAAAGGAGTGAGAATATATGTGAGCAACAACTCTGCAGATACCAAGGCCAGTGAAGGAGAGGGAGGAAGTGCCCTAAGTGCTGGAGCAGTTTCCCTTGGCAGCCTGTGGTGAAGACCATGGTGAGGCAGGTTTTCCCCTGCAGCTCATGAAGGTCCACAGTGGAGCAAATAATCCATCTACAGCCCATGGAGGACCCCATGCTGCAGTAGATGGATGTCCAAAGGAGGCTTTGACCCCATAGGAAACCTGCTCTGGAGCAGGCTTCTGGCAGGACCTGTGGCCCCATGGAGACAGGAGCCCAGGCTGGAAGATATTTGCTGGCCAGGCTTGAGACCCCATGGGGGAGCCCATGCTGGAGTTCCTGAAGGACTGCACCCTGTGGAAGGGACCCACACTGGAGCAGTTCATGAAGAACTACAACCCATGGGAAGGACTCATGTTGTACAAGTTCATGAAGGACTGTCTCCCATGGGAGAGACCCCATGGTGGAGCATGGCAAGAGTGGGAGGAGTCCTCCTACTGAGGAGGAGGGAGAGGCAGAGACAATGTCTGATGAACTGAGCACAACCCCATTCCCTGTCCTGCTGTGCCACTGTCAGGGAGTAGGGAGAGAAATCAGGAGTAAACTTAAGCCCAGGAAGAAGGGAGGGGTGAGTTAAAGTGTTTTAAGATTTGGTTTTATTTCTCATTATCCTATTCTGATTTGATTGTTAGTAAACTAATTTCCCCAAGCATAGTCTGTTTTGCCTGCGATGGTAATTGCTGAGTGATCTCCCTGTCCTTACCTTGACTCATGAGCCTTTCATTATATTTTCTTTCCCTTCTCTAGCCGAGGAGGGGAGTGATAGAGCTGCTTGGTGGGCAGCTGGCATCCAGCCAGGGTCAAACCACTACAGATGTGGAAGCAGGAGAAGTTGCAACACCCTAAACATACTGAGATTTTTTCTGAAAACCAAAACTGATTAAATCTCTAGTATATTACAAGCTGAGGCAATTATCAAATAAGGGTGTTTGCTAAGGCTTAAATATTATCACTTTGGATTGACATAAACCTCATAACTATTTAAAGCTGACCATACTTCCATGTCTTTCATTCCTCCAGATTGCTTAAACAGTACAGGATTATAACTGCAGGGATATTAAAAGTTCCATTTGGCTTAATCATGCTTCAGCTTCCTATCAGTGCTTATATATTTCTACCATGTTTCTGGATATAATTAAAAATAACTAAATCCAGGATTAGTAGTAGAAGCAGAAGAATTAAACAAACAAAAACAAATACACCACCACCACCCCCCAAAAAAAAAAAAAAAAAAAGACCCTCATGGGTCTGGACAAGGAGCATTTGTATAGAAGAATATCATTTGGGTGTTGGAGAACAGGAAAAAATTACAAGTGGGATACCTGAAAGTTTAGGTTCCTACAATAAGAGCTTAACAATGATGTAAAGTCATCTAATTTAAATATCTGAGACCAAGCCTGTGATGCTGAAAAATTTACAGCTGCTAATGTAAGAGATTAAGTTCCATATAAGTTTTAAGTTTGTGAAATGCCTCAGGCTTCAAATTTTCTCTTTTTATACATGCTTATAAGTGTTTTACCTTGACAGGCAGAAGAATTCACTACTTCTATATTGAATATGAGTCCATGTCCAGAAACTGGGTATTCACCCACAAAGAAGCTCATAGATTTCGATCTATTGAGCATACCCTGTTGAGTTGTACACAATATGGAGTGGCCACTTTCTTTTAAAAAAACTGACTGGAGAGTGCTACTTGCTATTACACAGTATTTTTATGCATATTACAGTTACATAGCTTCTAAGCAGCATAAATTTGGATAGCTGATTCTGTTTTAGTGTATTCCCTATGAATACTTCAGCATCAAAATATAGATCATTCATAGATGAAGCACTTCATAAATACTCTCAAAAATATTTCAATTCCAAAAAAAGAACACAAGATTAGTTAAGTGATAAACAAAGATGTAGAGAACACAAATTGGAGCAATTTACAGCCCATTATTTAATATACTTGCCTAGAAAGGAAAGTCTTAAAACTATTTAAATGTGCAACATGGAAAATTTTTTAGTCAAGATGGACATCAATCGATCCATCAAAGGAAGAGCTCCTAAGTTCCATAAAGGAAGAGGATTTAGGATATACCAATTCATACTATTTCCCCAATATGTAACCTGAATCAGCTTCCCAGTCAGCACACTAGCTACTTTCTATACTAATTTAATGAAATGCTGAATTTTCTTACATACAATACAGGAAACTTTAATCAACGCAGGATGTCAGATGGTTAAAAAACCATGTATTCCATCACCCAACAATGTTGTCAGTCTTATTTATCACTGGCTCAACTTAGGTGAATCTTGAAGCACAGTTCTGACTTACCACCATTTTGCACTGTAGTCCCAGAAGAGATGTGCTGCAACTGTTATTGCAATACATGAAGACCACCGGCAAAAACCTTTCTATTTGCACTTGAAAATAGACACATGGAGGTACAAGCTGCCAGTCAAGCTTACAGGTCTATCAGAATAAATCCAAATATTGGAAATTATCCCTTACTTTACTGGGAGAAAAGGAGAAGGGATTATTATTTATTTTTTTTTAGAAAGGAAACAAATAGTAAATTCAGAATGTCACCAGTTTTTAACATGGAATAGATTTAAATATATTATTTGTAAAGCACTAATTGTTCTATATCTAAATGCAAAAGATGCTGTATATCTTGTCTTCTTCTATAGCTAATGGCAAAGAATACCACAGTAGGCATGCATCACCATATTTACAAGTCAAATAATGATCTCAGATATCCTACTGTATTCTTCTGATTGCACAATGTGGATGCTGCAACAGCAGGTGGACCTATAATTCAGCTCAAACACCTCAAGCTCTCTACTTTCACAGAGTACGTAATGGAAGGAACAAAAATAAATGCTGTGAAACTACTAGGAGCTATGATTGTGCACCATGCTTCCCCATTTCCATGTGTGTAAAATCTGTAGATATTATATTTTTTGGCTTTAGTTTGTACTGTCCAAACAACTGCTGAAACACAATCTGTCATACAGAAGAGTGTGAAACTGCAGCTGGATATTAATATGCTTGAGCAGCCCTTGTAACTATGGTAAGCCTTGCACAGTTAAGCAGAAAGGTTTAAGACCAGAGTTTTAGGCAGGCTGCTTGCTTCCAGAATTTGTCTTCAGTGAAGACTTTGACTACAGGATTTGCATATCCTTTTGGTTTCATACTAAAGAGATTCCTGGAAATAATGGACCTCCAAACTAACTAAATATAGTCAGGTATAGTTATGTGAATGGTATCTTTGAAATTAACTGATGTGGATAGTTAATTAACTTCCAAATTAATTCAGTTATTTTTGAAAATTAGAAACAAGTAAAACCTGTAAATATTTAGCTCTGTAAAATGAAGGTGTCTAGCTTAAGCTAGTGGCACAGATTTTTACTGTGTTCAATAATACAAGCTTTCTAACTATAAATAAAGAATTCCTGTAAGATAGGTGAATAAGATTACATCTTTATCTGGATACATAGGACTGCTTTAGCATTCCAGGATCCAAGCGTGCATACTGGGAGCCAACTGATTGTATATAAAAGCCATAATGGGATATACATCAGCATTTTTTCCATTCCATTCTCTAATTATATATACAGTATATAAATACAGTATATAAAGTAAGCTTTACCTAAAAGTTAACCTTTAAAAGGTACCAAAGGTAGAAATTTGTGTCCTCCTTGTCTTGTAATGTGAAAGGCGTACTAGACTTGAATTGAAAGACATATTAGACTTTAATTGTTTTGATAATTCTGACAGGAGAAGTAGTAAAAATTACTATTTTTTTTCCTCTAAAATTTCCAGATTTACTGAATATTCTGTCAGATCTGGTCAGTTTAGATAATGCTGTTTATATGCTACTTTGTGTTAGATGTTCAACAAGAATTAATTTATGAGGCTAATACAGGAGCTGAATATACTTCAGAAACAGAAAACCATTAAATATGGATATACAATTTGGTATAGGTTGCAAATAGTATATACGATATTATATTATTAATTTATACACATAAATGTTATAAGAGCATGTTGAGAATAGATATGAGCACAACAATAGAACATGTTGAATGCTGGTTTAAGACCAGAGTTTTAGGCAGTCTACTCACTTGCAGAATAGTAAAAGTGGGATTCATTTTACCTTAACTTAGACGTCTAAAGCTCAGCTAAAATTCTGGTGAGTGAGGGAAACGTAATAACCTTCTCATTTTTTCAGTAGCTGTCTAATGTCAACATCTAATAGTGAGATGAATCCCACAGCAAAATCTATGGGAATTGAGTAAACGTACATAGACCTTATTTAATTATTTTTAATGTTATTTATACTGCTGACTGGAATCACATTTTGAAATAGAACTCAACAAGTTCAATTTCTAGAAGTAAAATTTCATCTTTCAAAAAAGAAATACTTTTATATGCTACCTGATAAAAAAAGAGGTGTGTGAAGCCAAACAGCTAAAAATGATTTCATAATAAGACATTAAGTAGCATACAATTTTCTGTAACTAAAAGACATACATGAAGAATATCTTTATCCTCAGTCATTTGTGTGGGATTACACTTACTTAAGTTTAGTCATCTGAAGAACCTTACTCAGACTTCATTTATTGACTAATAGAAAATTTTAAAAGGCAATTCATGGTACATACATCCAATTTTTAGATGGCAAATGCACTGAATTGGTTTCCCCTTAAGATTCTGGAATAATGAAAATATGTTGGTGATTATATTTATTTTAATTTTTTTAAGCATTAGGAATCCGGGATGGAATTTTGCATAATTTTATAATCTGTGATGAAACTTTTGTTCATTTAATTAATTCATTTAGAATGTAAATCAACCTTCCTACTGACAAAACAGTAAGTATAAATTTGAGCATATATTCTCCTTAAATACTCTGTTCTATTCCCTGGAACATGCAAATTACATAACCTTGTGTATTAAATTTTTTATGGAACTAGTTTTACAGTATAACTGGATGCCAAATTCTGACATAGGAATTTATTTGTTTGCTTGGAGGGTAGGGAGGTGGTGTTTATTTGGTTGCTTTGCTTTGCTTTGCTTTGTTTTGTTTCTTAAAGCTTCACAGGAATGTAAGAATATTCCAGAAATCATATCTGTAACTAACACAATATTTTAAGATGGAAGGGTCTGCTGAAACTCTGTAATTCCACATCCTGCTCTAAGCAAGGCTAACTTCTGAGTTACATCAGGTTGTTCAGGGTTGTTTTCAGTCAAGTTTCAAATACCTGCAATGATGGAGACTGCAATGCTTTTTTTTCTGGGTCACTTGTCCAAGTGATTAACTACTCCCAATGTAAAGGGCTTCCCTGTCCTTCAGAGCAGTCTCCCATGGCATCCTTTCCACCAGTTCCCAGGGCAAGCCAAAATCCCCTCTCTTGAAGTTACAGTTCTTTATTTTCTTGCTGGATTTCCCTGCTTCTTTCTCTATCTTAAACTCTAGCATCTCACAGTGACTGTAGTCAGGGCTGCCACTGACAATCGTATCTCTGAGCAGTTCCTCATTTTATATGAGCAGCAGAACCAAGACAACATCTTCCCTAGCAGTGCCATAAAGAACTCACCTCAAAAAAAAAGTGTGTCAAAGCACTTCAGGAATCTCCTGGATTTCTTGCATCCCGCCATACTTCCAGCTGTTATTGGAATGGTTAAAGTCCCACAAGATATGTAAGATATGCAATTGGAAGACTACATTGAGCTGTTTACAGAAGACCTCACCTACTTCATCTTGTCAATTAGGTGTTTTGTAGCAGATGCCCACTGTGACCTCCTTGTTGGCCTCTTCTCTCATCCTGATCCATGCATGTGAGCTGTTCCTTTGCATAGAGCGCAACCCTCCCACCTTATTTCCCCTTCCCATTTTTCCTAAAGGGCCTGTGTCTATTCGGTGCCTCATTCATGCTAATTAGTCTACCACATCTCTGTGATACTCTGTGATAAGGTTATAGCTGTGCAATTACTCACAGGTTTTCAGTTTCTTCTCTTTGTTTCTCACGCTGCTGCAATTCATATAGGTCTCCAGTCACACCACTTTTTCAAGGGGAGGTTGAGATTTTTGCCTATAGTTCTGTCCCCAGTGCGATCCCTGCAATCCCCACCTCCCTCACTTATCTGCAGGTGTTGCTCCTCAGTGCCTGAAGATCCTGATTGCCCTCACAAGGTTAGCAAGCTTGTTGAGAAAGATACTCATGCCCCACTACACCACATTCCTTGGCAGTCTTTCCTCAAAGAAGTTCCCACAATCACAGAAGTCTGCAAAGGATGCTACATAGAGAGGTGTTGATTTGTAAATGCATCGCTCTCCTGGATTGGCCTCTTTTCTTGACTAACAGTACAAAGAACAACAGCTCAGTCCTCATCCTCTTTACGTTAAAGAACCATATAGTGACTATTTATTCAAGGTCTCCCCTGGCAGTATCATTGATGCCTGTGCAAATGAGCAACAAGGGGGCCAAGATGACATTTGAGCTCTTGCCTCTGTATAGTCTCCACAAAAATCCTATTGATTTAACCTTCATCTACTGCTATGTAATCTTCTTACCTCACTACTCAGATCCATCAGCTGGTGTCTGTCTTGACCAGAAGGCACATCCTAAAGGGGAGGCGGTCAACACCCCAAACCATGGCTTCACCAGCACAAGGCAGTACCTACAATTTGCAACTGGATATCTGTGTCCTTTCATAAGATTTCCTATGGAACTAAGGCCCTTGACATGACAAGGGTGGTCACATCACTGCAGGAGGTTATACCCCATAGTTACCACTGCTGCCTCACCAACTTTTGCAGCACTGAGCAGAGCCTACAGATCCTCTGTACATCACCCTGTATGCTTACAAAAGTGGTAGGTGCTTTGTACTTGTATGCATTTCCTAGCTATTGTGCTTTTGGTCACCAGTGTTCCCTAGGTATTAGTTAAACAGCAAGCTGGATGTGAGCCTCCCCAGAACCTGCATAATTTCCCACTCAACAGGCAACTTGTCATAGTGTCTTTTGCTTCTTGGCTGCTGTAAATGCTGAGTTCTTGCCACTCTCCTTTCTGTGCTATGCTCCCCATCATCCCACATTGTGATTATCAGATAATGCATCTGTAAAGATCCTCTGGTAAGAATAAAAGGATTTAATAGGTATCTTTAAGAGTGTTCTTTGGTTTAATAAAACCAGGAAATTTTCAAGCCTAAAGAATTCAGGCAATGTCTAGGTCTAGAGATTAAGGTTAGAGTTCTGGACTCATCTTTCATCCAGCTCTGTGCTGGATGTTGCTGTCATTGAAGTAAAAGTTAAAAAAAAATAATAAAAGAAGTCATTGAATTAAATGGTAGAAGAACAAATCCTTTGCAGACTCCCAGTCTTGCATATTTACAGCTCTGAAAGTGCATGGCCTTAGGGGCAGTCCTTTTGTAATTTTTTCTTCCTCTTCAAACAAAATGTTCCTGTTATACTTTTGGAGGCTGACTAAATCACTAGCTATAGTTTGAATGTCTCTTCTTGTTAGAGGACATCAGATGAGGGAAATAAAACCCAACGCCACACCACACCAAACAGCCTGACCTAATTTTCATAGGAACCTTAACAGTGGTAACACCAAAGCAACCTTGACAGAGTTAGCTAATAATGTAGCCTGCATGGTCATAGAATCCTGAGCTTCTGTTAAAAGTCAAGTGGTGTGCTAAATAAAGCAGTACTAATTATTCTGATCACTATTTGCTTTGTGTCTAGACCAGTCTTCATTCTATATTTGTCAGACTGGACAATCACTAGAAGAGTCACCTATGATGACCTCTAAATTGGGATCATACACTATAGCCTGTGATCACTGCTCGGAAGATTAAGCAATTGTGGCTCATGGTGTTAGCTATCTTGTGTTTTTTCTGCCTTGCCTTCAGTATCCTTGAGTTCTAACAAACATGATCATCACTTTAACTTTACTTTAACATGCATGACAATGAAGAGCTACTTAGTTAAAAAAAAAAAAAAAAAAAGTACAAGCATTTTCCTATCAGCAGTCTTCTGCTGATAGAAGAGCTTCTATCAGCTCTTCTAAGAGCCAGGGCCTTGTTCATAAAACCATAGGACCATATGGAAGTTCAGATTGGAAAGGACTTTAGGAGGTTCTAGTCCAACCTCCTGCTCAAAGCTGTGAGGTTAAACCAGGTTGCTCAGGTTGTGCTTATTTGAGTCCTGAAAAACTCCAAGTACAGAGGCGGCAAAGGCTCTCTGGGCAACCTGTTCCACTGACTGTCTACATGGGGAATAATTTAACTTTATATCCAGTCCGAGTCTGGCTTGTTTTAATTTAGGTCCCTTGTCTCTTATCCTCCCATAATGCACCAATCTGAAGGGCCTGACTCTGTCCTTTTGTGATCTCCCCATAGGCACTGGGGGCTGCTGTTATGTCCCCCTGCAGCTCTCTCTTGTGGTGACAACAAGCCCCAGTGCCTTCACTGTTTCAGAGGTCACAACATGCAAGGCTTCCATTGATTGGTGTTTCACAGATCAGTTTTTCCTCATTAGTGAATAGCAGATCCTGCTGTGTGGCGTTCTTACTGTCCCATTCAGCACCTGAATCAAAAATTTATGCCTGAAACTGTCTAGAAATCTTAGTAGCTTACATTTTGCCACATTTTCCTTTCCAGGAGCTGGCAGGCAGTAAAAGTGCCCCATGTGAATGAAGATCTCTGATCTAGAGTCTTCCTCAGGTTGCAGAGATTTCATCCACCTCCTTGCCCTGTTCAGGCAGTCTTTAACAACTTCCCACCACAGTGCAACCCTCTGTGGTTGCAGTGGCCTCTTCTGTGATCCTTATCCACAAACTCTCAACCAGCCTCTCTAAAATATACAGATCTCTGTATATTTCAGCTGCTTCTTCAAATGAAGGTCATACACCCATGTTCCAACCATCTTATCCCCTTTGCTTTCTACCATGCTAAACTTTTCCTCACTTGACTGTGCAATGTGATGTCCCTCCTCCATTGTCCTTAGTTTAAAGCACCCCTCACAGGATGGGCCAGCCTGTTGTCTAGGTGTTCCTGTCCCGTTTAGATGAGTAGTATCTGTTTTCCATCAGTCCTCAGTCCTCAAATAAACTCTTATGATTGTGAAAGCCATATCCCTGTTGACAGCACCAGCTGTGCAGCCAGATATTGATCTGCAGTATCTATCCTCTTTCCCTCAAGCCTTTACCCTTCAGCAGGACTGAGGAGACACCAGGTGAAATACTGGGCCCTCCAGTAACAATTTAGTGAATTTTGATGCTATCAAAATCTCTCCTGTCAGTATTTCTGGTGCTCACAGAGGTAAATAGATGGTGATAGGAGTACAAGGAGAAGACAAATCTCTGCAGCCTCTCCACAATGTCTCTAGATCTGAACAGCAATTAAGCAGCAAATAAATCTCCAGAGACATCAAGGTGGAGAGATAATCAAAGACACCAGATGGGCATCTCTACCCCCAAATGAAATAGTCTCCAGCCATATCACCTTCCTTTTCTTGTTTATATGTGCAGTTGGCTGAGGCTCAGCTGACTGACAGGTCCCCCAAAGGGAGGTCATACTCCATTGTTGCCAGGATGTAGCTCCTCTTCTGTGAGTGAACAACCAGAGAAAGAATGAGCCTTCGCTGTGCTGCTAAAAATGTTATGTCTAGTCTTGAGCCTTTCTGCAGAATCACAGAAAATGGTTGAGGTTGGAAGTGACCCCTAGTGTTTGGTCAAACCACCCTCCTAAAGCAAGGCCATCTAAAGCAGCCTGCTCAGGATGATGTCCAGATGGATTTTTAATATCTCCAAGAATGGAGGCTCCACAAGCTCTCTGGGCAACCTGTGCCAGGGCTTAGTCACTCTTGCAGCAAAAAAAGTGCTTCCTGATGTTCAGAGGGATCCTCTTGTCTTTCTATGTGTGCCCACTGCCTCTAGTCTCGTTACTGGCCACCACTGTAAAGTGCCTTGTTCCATCATCTTTGCACCTTCCCTTGAGCCTTCTCTTCTCTAGACTATGCAGTTGCAGCTCTCCCAGCCTTTCCTCGTAGGAGAGATGCCCCAGTCCCTTAATCATCTTTGTGGCCCTTTGCTGGATTCTCCCCAGTGTTTCCATGTCTATTCTGTACTGAGGAGCCCAGAACTGGAAATGGTACTGCAGATGTGGCCTTGACAGTTTTGGATAGATAGGAAAAATTATCTCCGACCTGCTACCAATACTTTGACTAATGCAGGCCAGGAGGTCATTAGCCTGTTTTGCAGCAAAAGCACATTGCTGGATGATGTTCAACTTGGTGTCCACCAGGATCCCCAGGTCCTTTTCTGCCAAGCTATTTTCCGTATGGTAGGTTCTTCACCTTATACTTATGCACAGAGTTATTCTTCCTCAGGTGCAGGACTCTGCACTTCACTTTATTGAACTTCATGTGATTTCCAGCCCACTTATCTGTCCTGTCAGGGCTTCTTGCAAGTGAAATCTTGTGAGTTTCTGTCAACTGCCCCTTTAGGGACTTTCTCGACCTCTCTACCCTTTGCAACATAGGACATGGATTCTTGGCATTGCAGATTTTTAATGAAGACTGTATCAATCCTCACAGATGGTGCAGTCTGCTCATCTCCCTCGGTTCCTTCAATTGGCCATGGCCATCAGCACAGAAGAAAATACAAGAAAGCAAATGTAGTCACACTTATGGGAAGCACAGTAACTGTTTTCCCCTGAAGTTCATGATAAATCCACAGGTTCATATTTCCCCATTCTGTGGTGGGGAGAAGAAAAAAAAAGAGGGGGAAAAAGGCGGGGGGTGGGGGCGGGGAAGGAAAATAAAGAAGAAAAAGATATAGCTGGGGAGGGAATTAAGTAGACATGTTCACTGAGAACAAAATAGAAAAATTGAATAGAAATATTCTCCTGGAATTGTCTTTCATATGCAATGTAGTAGGCTCAATCCAGCCAGATGCAGTATGAGTACAACAATGCAGCACCATGACAAATTGTGTATTACATAGTATACATCTATGGTTTTGTCTGAATTTGATTAACTTTTTCTAGTTTATTACAATAAGAACTTTTGTCACAGGTTAAACATTTGTTGCAGATTATTATGTCTTCATAGCAATGATCTGCTACCTCTGCTTTCTGGAGTTGTTCACTGACTGTGGGCAAGATTCCTTGCATCACAGAAGGTGGATCTACATCCAAAATCCCTTATTGTGAGAGACAGACTGGCTTGCAGCTGCAGTAGTGTGGATGTTAAATAGCTGATGATATTCTGTAAAGTCTAACCTATTTGATCGTTTAGAAACATATTATTAAACACAAGTGTCATGGTAATGTGTCGTCACTGCAAGATTTGTGTAAATAAAAGACAGACTGCAATACAACATTTTTCTTAATGTATGTGATTATCTTAATACAGTAAGATTAAATACAGTAAAAATGTTTTAAGATGGCATTGTAAACAATTGATTTTAAAAGATTATAGTACATTACCAAGTGATGAAATTATAAAATATTTCAAATCTATATTTTATAGAAGTTTTAGGAGTCTTAGTCATAATCATACTTTGATAACTGATGTTATTACAGAAGATAAGATTAGGCAGATAGAATTTTATAGTCAGTCCAAAACTTTCTGAGAGCTAACCTTTTTTTTAGTTCGTATTCTGTTCATGCTATTATTTTAAGTCCTGCATTTAAGCAGTCATTCCCAGAAGTTGTGTCTTTTTAAGGCAGCACTTTTGAGAATAATTTTATAGAAGCTAGCAGATCAGCATTTCCAGCCTCAAAATGCCATTTCTAGAATTACTGTATACTGAAAGCATCATTTACCAGAATTGTTAAAGTACAGCTTTGCTCCTTTATGTAGACAAGCTCCCAACTAATGAAATTAGCAAGATACCTGCAGGTCAATATATGCCTGGATAGCCTAAGGTTAATTAATGTCTTTGGATGAATCAGAATTTTAGTATGTAAGACCAGCACTTGATTCTCCCTTCAGAAAAAAAGAAAAAAATATGAAGTAGCTGTCTTAAAAGCAATATATAAACAAGATATCTTGAAATCTGTAGCTGTCAAAATAACTAACCAAATTACCATTAGGGAAGAGTCCATAAACCCTTTCTAGTTAGATATTTTCTTGGGTTTGTTTGTCTACAGGATAATGATTGTAACGGTAAGTTTTTTCTTTATTTTTAAAATATTTGAAAAGGTACAGTTCTTCATATGTATATGTTTTTGTACATGTATCTGTGGAACTCTCAGACAAGGATACAATTCTGTTATTAATTAAGGAGCTGAGAGAGAGGTTGTAACTGAATGATCTATATTTCCATACGGAGCATCTGGAGCACATCCTGACTACAGATTGCCCAATTCTGGTGTGTACAAAATGGAGCAGGAAGGGAACGGGGAATGATTTTATAGGTTTGGAAGATGTATGCTGAACAAGCCACTAGTGCTGCTGCCTGTCCACTAGAAATATAAGTTGCCAGTTGCCACTGCAGGGAAACAAGCAGACAGTGGAGCAGGAGGTAAAAACTAATGGAAGAGATACATTAAATATAGACAGAGACATTAAGTTCAGGGAACCATATTTCTTTGAAGAAGTTGGCCAAGGAATATTTTTCTGCATAATGTGACTGTTAATTTCAAGCCTTCCACACAGTTCATGCTCAAGAATACTAGATGACAGAAGAAAAAAATGCCATGGAGACAGACTAGGGAAGGTGAGGTGAAAATGGTTTTAAATGTAACCTTTGAATGCATCTTTGAAGCACTTATCTTTGAACTGATCTCTCTGGACCTATTTTTCTTATTAGGCAGAATTAAGATGGCTGAGCAGCAGCACTCATTAAAGAAGCATCAGATTCCCCAGAGCTATTGAATAGAGCCTGAAGCAAAAATATGTCTTAATCATCTCTTTTAATCTCTGTATTTCACACTGTTGTCTTTGCTTGCTTTCCTTTCACCTATCACAGCTGCATAATTACCAGGTGAAAAGTTTCTAAATCCTGGGTTCAAAATCTTAACATGACATATATTTTGAACAGTGGAAGCTCCTCAGTTTTGCAGTCTTTTTGATACTTTAGGTGGAAGGATGACAGAAACACCAAAAGGGTACATATTATCTATTTAAATGCCAAATCTGTTTCATGCCGATTATGTCTATACTGTAAGGTAAGGATTGTGACCTCCCATTCCCTAGGTGCTTAACTGCACCCTGACCTAACACTGGGAAAAGATCTGTGGTTTTACTCATGTCTGTCTGAGAAAAGTAATCTTGATGGCTGGTTAGGAAGGAACCAAAATAGCTGCAATAGCTGTTCTGGTTGGGATACATAGAGGGTGAGACGTCAGTGTGGGATTCAGAGAGTATAACCAGCCCACAATTAGTACCTAGCAAAGGTTCAAATGTTCTTTAAGAACAGAAAGCTCTGTGAAACAGTACACTTGTCTTCTAGCATCACTGCTTAGGAAGGCTGGGGGGTTGAAACACTCCCTTTTCACTGTTTCATAGCTAGGAGATAAAAAAGGGGAGAGAAGCTTTCACTGGTTTATGGATCACCTTTCTCTCTCTTCAGCCTATTTAGTGAAAAAAGTTCTCCAGTTCCTCCAGCATGCCAGCTAACATGACTTTACAAGGATAAAGCACAAATACAGGCTAACTGGAGAATGGATTGAGAGCAGCCCTGAGGAGAAAGACTTGGAGGTGTTGGTTGACAAGAAGCTCAACAGGACCCAGCAATGTGATCCTGCAGACCAGAAATCCAACTATATCCTGGGCTGCATCAAAAGAAGCATGTTCAGCAGGTCAAGGGAGGTGATTCTCACCCTCTATTCAGCTTTCATGAGACCCCCATCTGGAGTACAACATTGAGCTCTGGAACCCTTAAAATAAGACGGACATGACCTGTTTGAGCCAGTCCAGAGGAAGACCACAAAGAAGGCATCTCTCCTATGAAGACAGGCTGAGAGAGTTGGGGTTGTTCAACCTGGAGAAGAGAAGGCTCCTGGGAGACCTTATAGCAGCCTTCCACTACCTAAAGGGGTCCTACACGAAAGCTGGAGAGGGACTTTTTGCAAGGGCATGCGCTGATAGGGTAAGGGGGAATGGCTTTAAACTGAAAGAGGGTAGATTTAGACTAACTATTAGGAAGAAATTCTTTACTGTGAGGGTGCTGAGGCACTAGAACAGGTTGCCCAGATAATTTGTGGCTGTTCCATTCATTAAAATGTTCAAGGTCAGGATGCATGTGTCTTTGAGTGGAAGGTGTTCTTGCCCATGGCAGGGTGGTTGGAACCAGATGATCTTTAAGGTCTCTTCCAACCCAAACCATTATATGATTCTATGAAAGCAAGCACTAAGGTCCTGTGGGATATCATCACAAAAGACATTGGTTACTGTTTTCCTAGAGATGGGTCTGAGCTCCAAATAATTCACCTGAATGCAGTTTCTTCTGTGTGTGGTGGATGTCTGAAATTCCACAACTGTCAATAGATAGAATCACTGACTAAAGCTTTATCCACTTGCCCGAATGTAGGTAACTAGTGCCATTTTAAAGCCTGTGGGATATTCTTCCTAGCTTCCAGATTCCAGAATGACACAGTTTTCCTGTAAGTTATATGTCATTTCACTCATCCTGGACAGATGTATTAGGTGACCTAGGGCATCTCAGGATTGTTTGGTTTTGTGTAAATAAATCTGTCCCTGGATTTCTACTGATTTAATACAAGTTTAGACAGCTTCTTCCTGAAACCTTAATGTGCAGCTTCAGATGTATGACCTGAATGCTACCCCAGAAGGTAGATTTAGCGGAGGGTAGATTTTTAAACATATTTGTAATCTGTTGCTTGCTAAACTTCAGGCTGAGATAGCCATGTGAGCCAGCAGATCCAACACAGGGCTGGTCACATGGCCAGAAGGCTTTTTTGGAGCACCTACTGGAGGCAAGACCTATAGCTCCTATAGACAGCTAAGCATGAACAATTGAATCCTGTTCACTATTACTTCCAGGTCACCTCAAAGTTCTACACTTGGGCAGAATGAGGCTCCATCCTGTAAGGGAATATTCTTAATATCTTGCTTTGTTCAAAAAATGAAGACTTAATCTTTACTTTAAGGGACATATCTAATTTAATTAATTTGTCGGATGATTGCACTTGATTGAACCTCTAAAAAAATAAGTTATTTTTTCTGTTAAAAAAATCAGAGTTTTTACTTATTAGATATATGTACATATATATAAACTTACATGTAAATTTCAAGTAGGTAAAATATATGGACAGAATACATCTGGATAAACATCTGGATGCATCTACACTGATAAAGAGAGCCACGAGTGAGCTTTGGTCCTTTAAACTAGATGCTTGTTTAGCTGTTAGTTCATTCCTTGCCTATATGGACAACTTCCAGTATTTCATTCCAAGACAGTACAAGGCATAGTTCTGGGGCAAGTTAATTCCAGAGAATGTCAGCAGAAAGCAATGTGAATAAGACTGCACCAGGCTTAGCTCCAAGAACCCAACAGACTTGTTCACCATTGCTCACCCCTATAAACTATAGGAAGTATGGCTAAGTAGGAAGTACTAAGGAAGTATGGCTAGACTAATTAATGTTTTAACAGTCTTGTACCTAGGCTGTTACTGAAGAACTAGACTAATACCAAATTACCTAATTAATGTCCAAAAGTCTAATTCATAATGCAGTCAAAATTGTTCTACAAAGGTGAAACAGTATCTTCCGCTTTTTGTTGTTGTTATGTTCATCAAAATGTTCCTCTTGATCTTAATGCTGCTGCTTCAAACTTCTAGAACAGGTACAGGAAGGGGAAGTTAAGATGACTTGTCATCATGTCACCTGGATTGGTCAGACTTTCATCGTATGTAGTATTCCCAGACAAAAAGCTGAGGGCAGGTCAAGCAATAGTCACTTGACACATAAACAAGTGTGGAAACACCAACTCAGGTCAAGGTAAGCCCAAACAAGTCCCGAGATTCTGCACTATACGTCCATTAAAAAGCTTATGGATTTTTACCAGCAAAGGCAAAAACCTTATCTACCTGGCTAAAAGCTTTCATTAGATTTGTAAGAGCAGTAGTCTACTCAGCAACCAAACCCAGTAGAGTCAGTGTAATTGGTAAGATGAAGGCAACAAGAGACAGTATTGTTTCAAGTGATTTCCTCCACATCAAACCTCAAAATGGAGTAGCTTCCTGTACTCTACAACTTCAGCTGTTTTAAATACTTATTCGTGTGCATACATTTTTTTACATATACAATACAATTTCAGGTTACAGAGACATTCAATTACACCATAGTTATTCTTGTAACAGATAACATATTACAAAGAATTTTTTGTATATGTAACATGTCAAAGTCCCTGCTAGATGTGATGCATTCTTATCTTTCTTGGAATTCACATCTTAACAGAAATAACATGACGTACAGTTCCAAGAAAATCCATATACAACATTGACACAGAAGTAAGAAAAGTCATAACCTATTGTCTCAGCATCACAGAACTCAAGTATTAATTTCAGTCATTAGATGTAGAGAATGATGTTTGGATTTCATTAAAGTACATTTTGGATTCACAGAAACTTAAACAATTACACATTGTCACAGGGGAAAAATGCTTAGATTGCATAGCTTAAATCAGGACCAAATTGGTTTATTCATTTATTATAACAATATTGAATTAACCAACAGTTAATGAACTGTACATTTAGGATCAATATTAACAACACAACAGACAAATTGCATTGCTAGCTACTCATAAAATTAAAATTTGCACCTACAGATTTCAAACATCTTTCTACGACTAGTATCAAGTTCTGAATTTCCCTTCCATCCATGCACATATTCATGCAGAGGAGCACTCCAAACCCAGCAAATGTAGGTTTCAAGCAAAAAATTCGTCTTCTTGGAGTGCAGGTTGCACTGTTTACATACACCTCCTGTTTTACAAACAACTTTGATGTTTGCCCTTGTCTCTTCCAACAATCCACTAATGAGAAAGGTGGTGAGAAAGACACCCCACCACCCCCACCCCCGCTCTCCCCCCTGAAGTCAATACCCGCATCCAAGATGTGAGTACCTGTTTGTGGTATCCTGCAGGGAAATACAGGCTGATCACAGTGGAGGATGCTTTATCAAACCTAGACAAATGTAGTGATGCTACAGGAGATTTCTGGCAGTGTCAAACCAAATGTGGCTGCCACTCTTTTACCACTTTCCCACTTCAAGGTCCCACCCCACAATCATGAACCTCCATGCTACTTTTGTACTTCTTTTCAAGTTGAGTCCTTGACTTCCCTAAAAGCGTCTCAGTAATCTGGTTAAAGTGGTTGATCATCATCTTAAGCAAACTCTGTGCTTACTAGTTTCTTTGTAGTTTAGAGTTAATGGGCAATCACTGCCTCAGACCAGGCAGTTTTGTGTACTGTGCCCACACATGCTGTTTGCACTCCCATTTATATCTTTTCAGCTATTATTACCCATGTCTTATTACCTAGAGGGAGTTGTGTAGAATCCCCTGTAGCAAACATTGAGCTGATATCTCATAATAAAAGATATGATTCTCCATTCCTTTCAGGCTCATGTCTTGTTAGACAGATGGGCAAACCTTTGTATTCTTATGCTGAATAAATCAATACCAACTATAATAATTATTAAAACAAATCCCCCTCTCTCAGTTAAGATAACCCTCACATTCATTGCCAATATCCATCCAGCTTTACTGTGTTTTTTTTTTTTTTCTTTCAGTTTCTTCTATTCTTCACTATTCTATTTTATAAGTCAAAATTAAAAAGAAGCAGGTAAAGTGAATGTCATGACCAATCTTTGGTGACTGATCTGTTTTCAAAAGGGGGAAAAACCCAACCAAACATGAAAAAAACACACACACTTGCAAACAAAAAACCTCCCCAAAACCAAAACACAAACCCAAAAATAAACAAACCAAAAAACATTTTCCTTAAGAACAGGAGTAACAGACACAAGGGTAAAATACAGCAGTATACACAACTGGCTAATCATGTCATGGCTTGTGTGTCCTATCAGTAAGTGGATTTTGCATAAGGCTTTTCTTTCATTTGGGAAAATCAGGAAGAATTTCTACTCCTCAGAATGCCTACCAAGTTAAATGTAATTCTCTATTCCCAAACCTATTTTTTGTTCAGGTTAAATTGGATTGAGAACATTCATCAGTAAGTTAAAGAAAAAAAAAAAAAAAAGGAAAGAAATTTAAAAAAAAAGGAAAAAATTTGAGAAGACAATGGCTGTAGCTATTGCATAACCCACAAAATCAGACTCTGAAATCTCTTATACATGTTTTCAAGAAGCGTATACATGCTAAAGGATGAAATGTATGCACAAGAATTGAGAACATTTTAAGACTACCAACATTAGGTGCTTTAATACTCATCCTGTATTACATGGTATCAGTTTATGTTTACTGACATGCTTACATATTCTTTAGGTTCCAGCTAACCCTGATTTTTTGAAGAATTAATTAATTAATCCTTTTGTGGGTTTGAGTGTTTTATTCTTTAAATGAGGTATTTATGTATTCAACTTCTGTCTGGTTCATCCTTTGCAGTTCTGGGATTATTTTTTTTAATTTTATTTTATCTGGGAAATTGTGCTGGTTTTGGCTGGGACAGACTTAGTTTCATAGTAACCATTGACCAGGGTTAGATTCATAGCAGCTAGTATGGGGCATGTTTTGGTTTTGTGCTGGAAACAATGTTGCTAATACAGGGTGCTCAGCAGTGTTTCCAGAGAGCCAAGGCCTTTGCTGCTCCTCACCCCACCCCACCAGAGAACAGGCTGGGGGTGCACAAGGAGTTGGGAGGGGACACAGCTGGGACAGCTGACCCCAACTGACCAAAGGGATATTCCGTACCATATGATGTCATGCTCCGCATATAGAGCTCGGGGAAGAAGAAGGAAGCAGGGGAAGTTCAGAGTGATGGCATTTGTCTTCCCAAGTAACCGTTATGCATGATGGAGCCCTGCTGTCCTGGAGACGGCTGAACACCTGCCTGCCCATGGGAAGTGGTGAATGAATTCCTTGTTTCACTTTGCTTGCATGCACAGCTTTTGCTTTACCTATTAAACTGTCTTTATCTCAACCCACATATTTTCTCTTTTTTTACCCTTCTGATTCGATCCCCCATCCCACCATGGAAGAGTAAGTGAGTGGATGTGTGATGTTTAGTTGCCAGCCAGGGTTAGACCATGACAAAATCTACTTATGATTATTAGATATGTTAGTGATTAATATCCTCACTTTTTAAGAAGCCATGGCTTTGAGGTATAGCTTGGGTATAAGAACTTAATGAATTCTTAATATGTTTAAAATTTGAGATATGTGTTCTTTCACATAAAAGATTATTTTCCTCTTTAGGAAATGGAAAGATTGATAATGCAGCTGTATTTCATGAAGGATTTATTTTTCAATTTTTTTAACTCATAATCACTTGCAAATTCTCAGAAATCTCCTCTTGTCCTCAAAGAAAAGACACTGAGATGTCTAATTTAAAACACTCTTATTTAGAACAGACAGTTCATGTAGCAAAACAGCCACCTCAGGACAGGAATTAACATCTTCAGAATAGCTGAACTGTTCCCTGAAAGACCCTATCTTCCTCCATTATACTGGAAGCTTAGATGAAGTGGCTGTTAGTTAAGTGCCTCAAGTTAGGAGAGATGTATCTAGTACCAGGGTTCATGGAGAAAGGTTAAACAATATATCTTTGTAAAGTTATTAGTTAAAATGATGATACAAACTCCTTGATCAAATATGAGAAGTTAAAAACAGGATCACTTATATCATCTGAAAGATTTAAGCATCTGTGAAATACAGTCTTAAGGTTTTGATAAACTGTGGATATTTGTGAATGTTGTTTTGCAGACATGGGTGATGGATACCTGCAAATTTTCAGTTTGCAAATTGATCAGGGCTGGCAGATCCCTTGGTCTGGTGGGAGCTATGGGGTCAGGATCAGGCCCAGTGAGGACAACCAGGGTCAGACACAGCCCTGGGATGGCCACATAGGGCCACAGGGAGAGGGTTGTGCAGGGCCAGGCCGAGAGGTTTGCCTGCCTGTGGGGCTTGGCGCAGCGGGGCCAGGCTGGGCAGGGCTGTACAATAGCTCAGGCAGGGCCACGTAGACCCTCATCTGAAGGCAGCACTGAAGGGCTGGGGGTGGACATCAGTTGCAACCATCATGTAGCACTGGCTAGGGGTCCCTCCCCACCACCATGGGCTGGATGGGGTCCACTCTTGGCTGCACTGTGTCTAACTTGTCTTTGAGCCCCCAAAGCCAAGCCTCTGGAGACAGTTTTCAGGAGTCTTCTGTGATAAACCTTGCAGATACCTATATGCATCTGTGCAGCTTTGTCTCATTTGACATTAATTGTTGCTCTTTTTTTGAGATGGTCTCTTTGACAGGTAAATTAATTTCAAAAAGGACTGGCCTCAAAGACTGGAACTTCTTCATATCAGGAAAAAATGCCATTTTCATGATTTACAAATCACGAAGAACAGGATGCTCAGAATAATCTGATTCAATAGTTCTTCATAATACTGAATAGTTCTAAAATAAAGAGCAACTATATGAAAGCATCACCATAAAATGGTTCACTCTCCATCATACGTTATAAGGTATGTCCTGATTCTCTTACAGCTTATACAAATGACTTCAAAAATGGTAAATGGAATTTCTGTATTTGACTGTAACAATTCATGAAGTGAAAAACAAATTAGCAATGTTTATTGCAACTTACTCTGTATTTAAAAGTTAATTTAAATTTAATCTTCTTTCATTGTTCCCTTGTTGACTGTCAAAAATTTAAAAGTAGTTGTTTGATATCTCATACAAGTTATACTTGTCAGTGTCTGTACTTGGAAGCTTAGAGGCAGCATGAGGAGGTCTTTCTTATATCTAAGCTTCCAGGGTAAAAATACCTAAAGATTTAATAAAAGCTATTTAATTTATTTACAATCCTGTATTCACTGTGGTTATATTTCACTTATATTTCTGAAGTGTTACTCAAAATTAAAATAAAATCTCTCAGTCAAAACAACAACAAAGTATAACCGCACGCTGTATTTGAATACCAACTCTTTTGTATCTGGTCAACATAGCTTTTGGCTTCTAAGGCTTCTGTTCATTTATTAGTGAAATGTCTTAGAAGCTGGTGGGGTGGTTTTTTTCCCCTTTCTTTTTTTCTTTAGCTAAATAATAATAACACAGGGATAATGCAACAATTTTCTAAGCAATTCTTAGGAAGCAATGTCTTATTGATGAAAGAGAAATAATCCCAATTGTGATGGCTATAAATTCTACAATTAATTGACATGTCTATGTAGCATATTTGACTTAACTGAATCATAGAAGCTCTTTCAAAAAAAGATTGTATTGGTCTAAGCCAATGTTGTCATATTTTACCCCTTGTAGACAGGTAAATAATACACAGCCACTCACACACTCCTCTGCAGGAGTGGGATGGGAAAGAGATGCAGAAGAGTAAAGGTGCTAAAAACCGATGCATTGAGATAAAGACATTTTAAAAGAGAAAGACAAAGCTGTGCATGCAAGCAAAACAAAAGAAGGAATTCATTCATTACTGTCCTTAGCAGGCAGGTGTTAAGTCATCTTCAGGAAAGCAGAGCTTCATCATGCATATCAGTTACTTGGGAAGATAAAGCCCATGACTGTAGATGTTAATCTCATTCCTCCTTTTCCTCCCAGCTTTTATTGCTGAGTACAATGTCATATGGTATGGAATATCCCTTTGGTCATTTGGGGTCAGCTGTGCCAGCTGTGTCCCCTCCCAACCCTTTGTGCACCCCCAGCCTGGACGCTGATGGGGTGGGGAAGATGCAGAAAAGGCTTTGACTCTGTGTAAGTGCTGGTCAGGAGTAGATAAAAGATTGGTGTGTCATCAACACTGTTTTTACCACAAACCCAAAACATAGCACTGTACAAGCTACTAGGAAGAAAGCTCTCTCCCAGCCAAAACCAGGACAGCCAGTTACAATACTTACATAAATTAGTAGTATTAAAAGATGGCTCTCATTATGTGTTATGCCATCCTGCTTACATAACCTGGCAGGGAAAGAGTGACTGCTTCTCAAATACACACAGAAGTGTATTTATTAAATGTTGCAATCATTGAAAGACAAACAGATGGCTGCTATTTAAGCCGGACAAGCCAGTGATTATATACATCTGTACAATACCAATAAACTCTAATATATCCAGAAGTAATTAACTGTCATTTTAAAATAAAGCAAAATGTTACTCATAACAGCTTTCATTTCATTATGTGGTCAATTTTACACAGAAGTTGTAACTATGCATAATTTTTTTCATAATAGTGAACACAATAATCTTCAATGATTGCATACTGTATGTTGGAAAATGCATCTACAGTTCACACAGAGGAATATCATAACTACTTTCCATCACAACCCACCCACTTTTTCTGATTTGTTGTTAACAGGAATTTGCGTCAAGATCACTTTGCACAATTACAGCCCAGTTCTCTCTAGACCTTCACTGGACTGACCTGCCAGAAAGGTTAGCCCAAAATCACATCATATGTCAAGACAGAAATATACATAAGAAATTAAAAGTGAAAGCTCTTGCCTCAAGGCTAATGCTCTCTTGTGAGCTTTCATGCACTGGCATCTAGGTCTACTACTGAACTCGAGTTTCACAATTCATAGTATGGCAACAAAAGTTCAGCCATCTGGACAGCTACGTTGACAGGTTATATTACACTGCTACATTCCTGCACATTTTTTCCAATCAGCCTTTAAAGAATTAAATCCTCTTTCTAGTAGAAACTAAAAGCTATTGGCAATGGATTGTTGTTAAATTATTATACTTTGCCTGACTAACCTCATTTTCATTAGCTTCCAACTGCCTTTTACTATGCGATCCAGAAAGATGATAGCTACTCCCAGATTTTTACTTATATCCAAAAGGCACATCCAAACAGTGGATTCCAACTGCCCGCTGTCTTAAACAGTTGTTTTGTGTCTGGGCTCCATTTTGGAGCATGCAAATCGTTATGTCCAGAGAAAATTTGCTGTACATAGAACTGGCTTTAGACAACAGGGAGGTAAGATAGTCAGTCTTGATTGGCTTCAATGCTTGAAACAGGTTCTGTATTGGTTCTTTATCTTCTTTTTTCAGTGATATTGTCATGGAAATCCAGCTCAACAGGGAATATCACCTTATTCAATTTGAATTTATGAATATAATATACTCTTACATTTCATGCAGATATTTGATGCTGAGCCCAGTTATTCTAGGTATCTTGTATTTGTATAAACAAACCAGATCTCTTTTGTCTGGATATAAGACAGCTTTGATTTAGAAGCCACACGACTGTGTTAACATAGTCCTCTGAGAATATGTTGATTATGAGGAATTTCCCTGTTCTTCAACGCAGGGACAAAATTTCAAGAGCATATGTGACTTTCATCCCATTACATGTAAGTCAAGTCAAAGGAGAGTGTGCCTGTTTGTAACCTCTCAGGGACAGTAAATATTCCTGATCCCCTAGTCAGTCACCTTACATTTTTCGGATCTAAACCAGAAACTAACCCCCCAAAATTGATTTTTTTCTGAACCATTAATGTGAAAGATCTTATTTTAATTGCTTAGTTTTATGATTTTTGGTAGCTCTACAACCTTTGATTTACTTTTAAATTTTTGCATCAAAGTTTTTCCAAAACAAAACCAGACATAACTAAGGCCAGAAAATGATTTCTGAGGGACTTCATGAGAGCCAGATGTATTCTTATTATAACTAAATCGGGTATTTGTCAGGAAGCTAGGTTTTGTGTCATCTAACACATACTGGCAATTCCACATAATTTTATTTTTTAATGTTATATAATAGTAAGTCATCTTCTTTGCAGATATCCAACTAGAATGCATCTTCACTGTTACTTCCATCAACCAGGTGTAATGCTATAGAAAATAGAAGTACAAACAGCAGAAAATCCAAAAGGCTTTAAATATTTCTTTAATAAAGATATAAAGACACCCTTGAGTAAATCAGCATTCTTCATGTTTATATAACATAAGTGCTCATAGAGCCAAATTAAGGAATTCCATTCTTGTATTATTTGGCTAAAATATGATTATAAATGTTAATTTATAAGGAAAAAAATAAATTGTTAATGCAAAAAAAAAAAACAAACCACCCTGTGATTATGTAAGCTGAACATTAAAGTTGGAAAAAAAGTCTGACAGATCAAATACATGCACAGAGACATGTCATTTCCAGCTACAGTACTTTTCTGTGGGATATGAGTAGGAAATGAAAGGGGAAAGTTGAAAAACATTTTAAGAGTTTATTTTGAAATCTAGAAACATTTTATAGTCTGAATGAAGAAATCAACCCCAAAACAAGCAAAAAACCCCAAAGCCTTAATCCATCATATTGTAAGAAAAAAAGAAATACACTGTAACAGGGATTCCTCAAAGCACAAGCATAGAGAAGAAAAGTGAAGCTTCAGGGGTAAAATCAGGGGACCTTAAAGGAATTTGGTCCTGACAAGTGTATAGAACTCATTTTACAGTAGGAAAATAGGAAGCAAAGAATTGCTTTCAGCATATGTAAATCATTTCAAACATGGTGAAAATTCAAAGGAGATGTTAAAAAAAAAGTCACAGTCCCTGTAAGAAGGTGAACACAGGATGGTCAGAGAGACAAATTCCTTCAACATTAAGCATGGTGTGCCTGATCAGTGCAACTGCTTCCCTGTAGCAGGTCCCCCGTCACTTCCAGCAGAGGGAGCTCTGCTTTTGGATGTGTCAATCAGCCCGTTTTGCAGAACTTCTATAAGTATTTACCCACATAACTCATACCGTCAAGATTGCAGGCACATATAGAGGTGCCTGGGCCATAAACTAGCTTTCCAGAGGTGTCAAATGTTCTCTGACTAAAGCTGCAATCAATTCTGAAGCAATATTATTTTACAGGAAGTGAATATTTCAGCAGTAAGAAGTTCACATTTCACATTGAATAAGTGTGTAGGGACACATCAACTTTCCCACACTTAATGCACTTCTGCTTCTTTATTTTACTATTATTCCAATAAATATACAACATAGAGTACAATATGAAGTGGGAACAGAATAAAGACCTTTGATTGTTTGGAAATCTATTAGATTTTGAAGTACAAACACATTAAGAAACATCAGCATGTGTGGGAAAAGAATTGTTCACATTGGAAATTCAGTCAGTATCTTTTACCAGAAGATTTCTGTTCTATTCTTTAAGGAAATAAGAGAGGATAACAAAGGCTTGTCAGTGCAAAGTCTTCATGCCTGTTATAGAAACTGTCACTGGATTCACATTAGAAATAAACAAGGAAAAGGTGCTAATTACAGTAGCTACATACACTTTATTATTATTATTATTGTTGTTGTTGTTGTTGTTGTTATTATTATTAATTAATTTAGTTCTGAATTGTACACTTTTCCAAGTAGATTTTTCAAGATAACGCAATAATGAGACTGATCCTAAACTGTGTGCATATAAACTGGTCGACTGCCCTGGGGACAGGCACAGGCTCCCAGCACTTTTTTATTTAGTATTATACATACTGTCAGGGAGATTATCTCCCCTTCTGATTTTCCCTAGTAACTGAATGAATATGTACATATGAACCTGCTTGAGTTTATAGACTCTGTTGAGGGGAATCTAATCTTTTCAGATCCTGTGTCCTCTGAGATTCAACACAAAGTGATGTAGCTTCACTAAACTACTTGACATTAACATACATGATAGAAACTATCAACATCAGTAATACTCTGGTATATTTCAACTTGCAATCAAAGTTGAGGAAAACATTTTATGCACAGTTTTACGGACATTTATGCCTTGAATAATAGTCCTACAAGATATATCTGCAGAACAGGGGAGAGAACACGTAGTTTATGGGTTTCCTGCAAGGCTGGAATCTAGAACAAGTAAAGACTCATATTTCAGTATTAACGAAACAAGGTCTTATTTTTATACCTACCTGACAAATTGCAAATAATTCAGAAAACTTGACATCTAGGGAACCACTGTCATAAACTGGTTTTATTTCTGGCCAACTGAAAAGCATACCATCCTAAAAGCCATGCTAGCTAATATTACCCCAACACATCACGTGATACTAGGTCACCAAACCATTGTTTTGGCTGGAGTTCAAAAATAACCATGAATGATTTGGAGTCAATGAGGTTACAGATACGTGAACTTTGGTATCTCAGGAAAATTATAGCTTTCCTGTTCAAGTTCTCAGTACTCCAGTCCAAACTTATTTTCCACTTTAACTACTTCAGTTTTTCCTAACCATAACTAGCATAATCCCTTCTTATTGACTTTGGCTACTGTAAGCATGTTTCATTTAAACAGATACTGTGCATTCAGCTATTTTTCAAAAATAACATGGAAAAAGGGGAAGAAACAAAAGATTAAAAATATAACTGAAAATAAATCCTTTTGCTTTGTTTCTCCCTCCTCAACACTTTCATGTGAGCATACGAATATTTTACCTAGCACCAGTTACAAGATTAAACTTCCTTGTTTATGGTGTGTCAAAAATTAACTGTGGCCGCCTTTTGGCATCCTAGACTCATGTCCGGATGGAAATCTGGTAGAGTATGCTGCAGCACTTCTTTAGCCGGGAGCCCCAGTTTTGTTTTTAAAGGAAAATGGCAGCTCAGGTCTTTACCTAATCTCAGATGGTGTACCCAGCTCTTAACCATAAGCTTACAGAGTAGTAGGAGGATAGAACAGTAGTGAAAAGCTCAGAAAAAAAAAAAAAAAAAAACCCTGAAAGATCTCCTCATCACATAGACATCTTTCAAAGAACATGACGGAATCAAATATATCCAAGATACATGAATCTCTCAGACCTAGCAGAAATTCAGAATTTGAGAGACTTGGATAACAAGAAGGAAACACGCATACACTGTCCTTGAAAAAAATACTCCTTGTGCAAATATCTCTGGAAGCCATTTTTTCCAACATATACAATTACATTTACGATAGATATTGTTAAAAAGAAAAAGAAACAAAAATCTTACATTTTGTTACTTCCTGTTGATACTTTTTTGTTTATGGCAGAAAGCATGCTGCTTGCAGTCCCATTAGTTTATTTTTATCCCTCCCCACCCCCTCCCCCCACCCCCCCCCCCCACCCCCCCACCCCCCCACCCCATTTGTTAATGTTTCTTTTCTATGTGCTGTAAAACCTAAGCCATTTGGTTTATAGTGCAACAATGTTCAGAATCTCCTAGATGAGTAACCCATCACCAATGGTAATTGTTGTTGGCTTCCATGGAAAACTTTATTTTGTAGCAGTGTCAATCAATTCTCATAGGTTAAGTACACATGAGATATGTGGTGGTCCCTGTGAAGTCTCTAACAAGTAATCAAGCCTACTGACAGTAGGGGAAACTCTTAAATTACAATTGTGCATATAGGTTCTTGGTTGGGTTTTTTTCCCATCATGCTCATCTAAGCATAAAAAGTTGGAGTGATATGTAGCAGAATACCTTAAAACTCAGAGTGAAAAATTCCTTTATCTTTTGTAAGCAAAAAGCAAGCAAACCTCTACTTTTGAAACTCAGGAAATCCATCAGTGTATAAAAATAGTCTTCCACAATGGGATTTTATAGTCAAATGTTTACTTCTTTACAAAAAATATCTCTTTCTTCTAACATTAGAATTGCTTGTACTAGAAGCATTCCAGGATTTCTCTGGCAGAAAGACAGTCTTTTTAAAGACAACAATAAATGACATAATAGAAAGATTAAAAGAACTCAAAAAATATGCACTAAACCACCAAGCAATATTTCTGTGGTTTCATTCATTCCAAAATGGAGCAACTGGAGTTACTACTTTTTTGATAGAACAGTGCTAGCCATTTCCACAAATTTTTAAGGATAAAAATTGTCATGAAGAAGATACAGTTCTTTGTAGTTCTGCATGACCTTCCAACAGTATAAGTAACATTGATCTAACTCTAGAATGCCTAATAGCTTTTTCAGTCACCTAAGATAAGTTATTTAAGATGAAAACATGAAATATTACCATTTACAATGGGACTTATTTGCATCACACTGACTGTAAAATATTCAAATTGCATTTAAATTGCTTAGAGGCCCTTTTGCACTGTTAGTAGAGCAAAAAAAAAGGTCTTACGGCTTGTGTAAATGCTTTTCACAATTTTCCTCGTGTATTTCAAATAGTCCTGAATATTTATTTTAAAGCCTCTGCCTGTTTTACTTAAATTTACTTAAATTGGAAGTAGTCCCCACACTCAACAAAACCCATAGCCATTACTGAGTTTTATCTTGGCTTGTTGAGAGTAGAGAAAAGAAAGCTAAGGGGGTTCTAAATTCTGTCTTCGGCTACCTGATGTATGATTATACAGGAGAGTCAAAGTCTTCTTGCAGGAGCACAGCAAACCCCACTAATAACTTGGGGTTATTACTGACTTGGCTGAATGAAGACTGATCTAACTTTGTTGGTCCTGACTTGAGCAGCGGATTGGACTGATGGTCTCTCCCTATAATATTAAAGCATTAACTTTAAATGCAGATCTTACAGAAATAGAAAAGAACTTCTATTTAAAGGATGTTGATGTAGTAGTTTTTCAAGTCAATTTGGGGTTGGGGTTGGGGAGGGAGCATATTTTTTTTTTCCTTCCCTGAACTTTTTAAAGTGAAAACTTTGGCTAATATTCAGCAGGATTTTCAGTTTAAATGTGGATACACCTAAAATAAGGAGACAGAAGGAGACATTGAGGTGTGTTTATGCCATTAAACAAAAGAGAGGTAGAGGCACAACCCTTAAAAACCTTTTGGAGGTTAGGAGAAAACTGTCTTCCTGTTATTTATAGTTGAATCTAATGGAAGTATAATTAGAGAAAACACATGGAGATGGTTGGAAGGGCTGGATAATAAAACTTAAAGACAGTGGTCACAGATTTTTAAGAATCCCCAGAGTACCTGTAAATTTTGTAGGGATGAAAGGATACTGATTAACCTGTATCTCAGGGGTCCTCAAACTATGGCCTGTGGGCTGGATACGCCCCCCTGGGGTCCTCAATCCGGCCCCCGGTATTTACAGAACCCCCCCTCCCCCCACCGGGGGTTGGGGGGGGAAACCAAGCAGCCGCAGATGACTGCCTGCCACTTCATCCTTGTGCCGGCCCTGTTTAAAAAGTTTGGGGACCCCTGCTGTATCTGTACAACAATGACTATATGGGAAATTTATGTAATAGTTTCAGGATAATAATCCTTGTAGTTATGTTTAACAGCATGAGGTTCATGAACATTAAAACATGATAATACTACAATATTTACTTCTGATTTATTCAGGTTTTAAAAAGGCTTTTAAAATATCTTGAACAACTAAGCAAATGGCAGTGACCTCTAAACTTCATGTGTGTTTTAATTATGATCTCTGTATCTTATGTATTTCACATTACCTCTTCAAATTGTCCAGAGGAAGAGAACCTGCTCAAGAATTTATTTTGAGGGGCCTTTCCAAAATATAGAGTTTTTTGGATTCTCTTCCTATTTCCTTTCTTTTTTTTCCCCCTTTTTTCAGCTCATTGTCAGTTTCACATACATCAGCCTTAATTTCCCCTAAATTCTCTCACTGAAAAGTCATGAGTAAGACTGCCTGTGCTGAAGATGGTTCCTTGCTATCAGTCATTCAAGAACAGCAAAAAGTAACTCACAGCCAACAATAAAGACACCATAATGGGGAAATTACAAGTCAGTCTTCCTTCTTTTTGTAGGTTATAGAAAACCTGTTTACTCCACCCATTCTAAACTATGTGCCTGTCAGGTGCTAGGGTTTCAGCAGGTAAGGCAGGCCCTAGGACATTCTCTTTGTTCCATCATTTAATTTACTCCTGAAAGAGGAGTAGCCATACAAGTATTTAAAACATATTATATATTATGTGTATATATAGATATATAAATATAAATGTATTGACGACAAATGGAGCAGAGTTCACAAGCTTGATGCCTTCCAAAGTTTAATTTAAAGAATAAGCTTTAGAAACAAAGTCAGAATTCCAAAACAGTAAATTAAAACTGTTGATTAATTGCAGACTCACTTTTTGGTATGAGTTTCAATGTGATATATCAGAAAAGGGATGGACAGGACTGTTATTGGTTAGTGAACCATTAAGGAAAGGTAAATGATTGGTCTCTGAAAAACAAAGGTGCACAAGTCAGATGAGTCAACAGAACACTAAAACCTAAAAACTCTCAGTGCATTCTTTTCAGTATGCATAGCATCTGGTGAGAGGCACACAAGTGCTGAGACAGCTGGCCAACATCAGTGTACAACCAGGCTCAAGCTGGCTGGATGGCTAAGCCCAAAAAGAGCAGATGAATGGAATTAAATCCAGCTGTCAGCCATTCACAAGTGGTGTTCCCCAGGGCTCAGTACTGGGGACAGTTCTGTTTAATATCTTTGTCAAGGATCTGGACGAGGGGATTTAAAGCACCCTCAGTAAGTTTGTGGATGATATCATGTTGGGGATTGTTGATCTGCTTGAGGGTAAGAAGGCTCTACAGAGGGATCTGGACAGGCTGGATCAATGGGCTGAGGCCAGTTGTATGAGGTGCAAAAAGGAGAAGTGCTGGGTCCTGCACAATAACCCCACACCACTACAGGCTTGGGGAAGAGCGTCTGGAAAGCTTCTTGACAGAAGAGGACCTGAGGAAGTTGTCGACAGCCAGCAGAATGTAAGCCATCAGTGAGCCCAGGTGGCCAAGAAGACCAACAGCACAGTGGCTTCTATCAGAAACAGTGTGGCCAGCAGGACTAGGGAAATGATTGTCCTCCTGTACTCAGCAACGGTGAGGCCACACTCAAATACTGCATCTGGTTTTGGGTCCCTGACTTCAAGAAAGACATTGAGATATTGGAGCTTGTCCAAAGAAGAGCAACAAAACTCACAAAGGGTCTAGAGCACAAGTCTTATGGGGAACAGCTGAGGGAACTGAGGTTGTTTACTCTGGGGAGGAGGACGCTCAGGGGAGACATTATTGCTCTCTACAACTGCCTGTATGATGGTTGTAGACAGGTTGGGGTAGGTCTCTTCTCCCAGATAACAAGTGACAGGACAAGAGGAAATGGCCCCAAGTTACACCAGAGGGGATCTAGATTGCATGCTAGGAAGCCTCTCTTCACTGAAAGGGTGGTAAGCATTGAAACAGGCTGGCCAGGGAGGTGGTAGAATCACCCTCCCTGGAGGTGTTTGAAAAACATATAAATGCAGTGTTTAGGGACATAATTTAGTGGTGGACTTGGCAGTCCTGGGTTAATGGTTGGGCTGGATGCTCTTAAAGTTCTTTTCCAACCTAAATGATTCCATGATTCTATGATTATTTTGAGTGTAGCAAGTCTTTTAACACTGTTTCTCATAACATCTTGGAACAGCCTGCTCAGGGAAGTGGTCAAGTCACCATCCCTAGAGGTATTTAGAATTCTAAATGTGGCACCTGGGGACATGGTGTAATGGTTGACTTGGCAGTGCTAGGTTTAAATTTGTGTAAACACTGGTTGACATTGAGTTGGACATAATGATCTTAAAGGTCTTTTCCAAAAAATTCAGAAATCCAACCTAAAAAATTTCTATGATTCTATGATTTGCAAGTTATCACAGGTCCAGCAAAGAAGTTGCATGCCCTCATGGCTCAAGGCTCCTAGTCAAGTCTGAACAATGAAATGGTTTTATTGAACACTTTTCTGTCTTCTAATTGGTCTTTGCTCAATGATAAATTCTTTAATTTGTTCTTACAGCCAGTTATTTTATGCCAATATAGTCATTTTTCAGTTTGCATGGCATTTGATTGTAGAACAAATACAATTTTCAGAACCAATACATACCATACAATAAAATTGTATTAACTAATAAAATCATATTGTTAATTCTGAGAGCATAGTAAAGTTGAAGACACATCCTTTGAGAATGACCATGTTACATTACGTATATATTAAATTGCACTACTAATGACTAGATTATACTAATTTGTGCAAAGAAAAACAGTATTTTGGAGTAAAAAAAAACAAATAGAAAGGGAGTAACAAGATGACACAACATGATAATGACAACCTACAGAATAACATGGTTACTTTCCCATATGTTCTCTAATTAAACATGTGTCTCGATTAGCTTTTATTCAACTTTAATTTAGTTACTTGTTTCCCAATAACTAACATAGCAAATTACTTCACTATAAGAAAAAATTATAGCTCCATATACACCAATATGATATAACATGATTGTTAATACTGCAGTACTAGGACAAAATATTAATTAAAAAAACCAACACCTAAATGCCAATTTTGATATGCATGATTGTCTACTCCATCTCCTGTGATTGTGTGTGCAGAACAACAGATTCCTTCTTGTGAACTATTGCTTTTGATTTTAAAATTCTTTTGACTCTTAAAGGAAATCCAGAGTTTAACAGATTAGTGGAAATCTTACATTAAAATATTATCTTTTGAAAAGATTATATAGTGATTAATTTTTTGGCTACTAGACAGGTGCAGGAATCTTCTAATAATCATTTATTTAATTTTCCTTAAATGTCACTTCTGTTCTACCTCAGCAGTAATGTTTTACTATGAATTATCCTGCATATGATTCACCCCCTGTTCTCTAAACTCTAAACTATTATGTACGGAAAACTCTTATTTGAAGCTTCTTTTATTTTCCTTTCTGTCACTGACTTTGTAGCTAGTGTATACACTCCTAGATACCTTCCTTGCAGTCTTGTTTGAAAGGACCTTCTTGGAATAAAAATACTGTTAGTAGGTGCTTATCTTCAATTTGTTACCCTTTAGAGGGTCATTCCATAAAGCAAATGAGAAGGGTTTGCTGAGGCCTTTACTTAATATCTTGCTGGAGCACTTTTCTGAACATGTTACTGCAACTAATGGTAGGTAGCATAATTTTTTCCAGGCTTGATTTTTGTCTTTGTTTAGGTATATCTGCCTGATATCCTATAGGACTGTCTTTTTCCACAGTTACATCTGAGCATTGCCATTTCATGGGAAGACCATATGGGGTTTCAGTAAAATGTTGATACATGATTTAATCTCCTACATTGCATTCTCCATAATTAAGGGGCTTTCAAAACCTTCTTCACATTTATTTTTAAGGTTGCAGACTAGGTAGGTAACTATTTACTTCCACCATTTCTTGGCAGGGGAAATGACATTTTTTGACTCCTATTCATCAGTTGCTTCACCATCAGTTAGCACTACCATTGCCAAAAGGTGTTCTCATTTGTGAGCTTGCCATTTCTACATGAGAAGAAAAACCCATGTACAGCAGGAAAAGAACATCTAACTGTACGAGTGTGTCTGGGATATTAAGAATCCAGGGCATGAGTTTTCTTGAGTTGCTGATGTACTTTCAACTGTCCCCCCTCCCATAGTACATGATTCCTGTGTGACAGCAACAGAACCTTTGCTGCAAGTAAATTTTTTTAACATTTTCTATTTGTGATTGTATATTGGAACTCCTTTTCTATTTCTTCTCAGTACTTACATTGTGCTTGTGCTGGGAGCATGTACCTCTCACTAATGTCTGACGCCGTATGAATTTGTCACCCTCCAAAATATTTTCATGGTGCCATATCTGTATTTCTGGAACCAATTGCTCCTTTTCTATACAGTTAGGCTGCTGTTGTGGTAGCGTGATCACTTCAATATACATAAGCCTTCTCAGATTAACCTATTCTGAGAACATTATCAATATCTATGAATTAAAGAATGTTAACCCCCACATAATTTTGTCTTTAAGGAAGTTATGAGAAAAAGTGTTGAAAGACTTGCTACACTCAAAATAATCATAGAATCATGGAATCATTTAGGTTGGAAAAGAACTTTAAGAGCATCCAGCCCAACCATTAACCCAGGACTGCCAAGTCCACCACTAAATTATGTCCCTAAACACTGCATTTATATGTTTTTCAAACACCTCCAGGGAGGGTGATTCTACCACCTCCCTGGCCAGCCTGTTTCAATGCTTACCACCCTTTCAGTGAAGAGAGGCTTCCTAGCATGCAATCTAGATCCCCTCTGGTGTAACTTGGGGCCATTTCCTCTTGTCCTGTCACTTGTTATCTGGGAGAAGAGACCTACCCCAACCTGTCTACAACCATCATACAGGCAGTTGTAGAGAGCAATAATGTCTCCCCTGAGCGTCCTCCTCCCCAGAGTAAACAACCTCAGTTCCCTCAGCTGTTCCCCATAAGACTTGTGCTCTAGACCCTTTGTGAGTTTTGTTGCTCTTCTTTGGACAAGCTCCAATATCTCAATGTCTTTCTTGAAGTCAGGGACCCAAAATTGAATGCCAGTTTCCACACTAACGAAGGGAGAATTGTCAATCAGTGGCCTGGCAAAAAGTGTGTTGCCTTTGTCAGTCACAGGCCACAGGGATTTAGGGTAAATTTGCCCTAGACTAACATGGTATCAGGCCTAAAGGACACCAGTCTAGATTTACTGTTTGTAACAGGTCTCACACAATGAAAACTGGATACAGCTTGAAAACTGGGGGCTCAGGACTATAAACAGCTCACTGATGGTCTGTTACTGGTAAAGGGAAAGGTGCAAGCTTTAGAGCTGGGAAAAGACTGCCTTAAGCTTACAAAAATAAAAGAATGAAAGAAACACCCAAGCAATAATATAAGGAAACTGTGTGGCCTAGGAAAGTAATATCCTTCAGTATCATGCAGTATATCTCAGGAGCTGAAGGCCAAAGGCTATAAACAGTCTAGAAAAATAAGTTTAAAAACAGGACAGGATCACAAAAGTTTTGGTTGTCACTGTGGGAATACATGTTGCAGAGTCACTATTGGATTGTCAGAGCTGTGTGTGCTGCCTGGTCTCCCAGCCTGTCTCCAAGTACCCACTTTTCTTCCCTATGTCTACCTGTTTCAGGCAGATCCTTGACTACTCAAGCATCTTTTGACCCGCTAGGCAATTTTCAAGGACTGTGTGCAGCAGTAAAAGTATGTGCCTAATGTGTTACTAGTTCGGACAGCACAACTGTTTTACTTCATTGATCTTACTTGAGGTAGCAGGAACCATCCATCTATAGACTTGTTTGCAGACTACTTATGAGTCAGCCTAAACAGCCATGTATCTGCAAGCAAATATATAGCTTCCTCTACCCATGACACCTGCTACCTTTCCATGCATGACAGGAAGAACTCCAAAGCAGGAACAAGTCAAGTCCCATGACCAAAGCCATCTTTGTGGGTGTGTTTCTTCTGAAATCATATGAAGCAATAAAAGCAGTAAAGGTTTCCCTTATAAACAAGAGAATCAGTCCAGACCAATACCTTTCAAAATTAAATAAGATTATTGCTTTCACATCTTCAAACTATGACAGATCTGTTTTGTATTCTGCATTTTCCAACCTCATTTATCTCAAAGGGTTAACTCTAATATTTGTAATGAAAATCATACCATATAGCTAAATGATTCAAAACCCTTGGCACAGAAAAGCTATGACAACGATCTAGCAATTTGTTAGCTTTGAAAGAAATTGCTTTTATGAGTTAGCACCAACATCACCAAAAATAGGTATATAAAAGAAGTCTTCTCGATTTTCATTATTATATAGTTTGAAAAAATCAGTACTGATTCTCCCTGTCAAAGTCTAGATATCATGCTCTAGAAGTCAGAAGGAACATAACCACTAGACACCTCTGAGATTAAATTAGTATGCTGCTTTATGAAAATTCATGAACACAGAAATAAAAAATCATTAATAAAATAGTCAAAAGAGTGACATCCTAAAAGGCAGCTTATGCTTGAGACAGAAACTTAGAAAAGAAAAAAAAAATAATCACAGCTGATTAAAAACATACTTAAAAGACTATTCACAGTTCTTAAAACCCACATGTGCATACACAAAAAAAGTGAGTACATCTTAGATGACATATGAGTACAACTCAGTAACTTGTGATACATGCGGAGATGTGCAATTTAGCACATACACTGTTCAGAATTTGTACTAAAGTCAACTCTGATCTGAATGATATTACCATTTTATGTTATCCTTTCCCTATTTATTTAAGAGAACCCTCTGGAAGAGCACAAAAAATATTTCTTTTTGTACATTGTTTGGAGCTCTACTGCCTGCTATGATTGCCATTTGGCATATTTTTCTGTCAGAATATTCCACAAACCACAACAACCATTTGTGGAAGTGGATGACATAAGAATGTTCTTAGATGATATTCATGAAAGGGGAAAATGAGACAAAGATGAGGGCTACGGATACTACAGGATGACTAAATTAATTCTAGGAATTAATTTCCTTAACTTTTTGCATACTTTGGTGATCAATTTTGGACCATACATGTCTAAGGACTGAGTTGTGCATAAAAGAAAAGGTTATGGGGAGGAAGGAGGAACTGTCCTTTTTGTGTAAGAGGTGCAAAAGTATAGTTGAAAATCAACAGTATGTAGTATGAATCACATAACAAACAAATTAATAAAATAAAAAGACAAGCCAAGAATTTACAAGTGATTAAAATCATATCAGTAACATCAAAGAAATTATTGTTAATTCAGATTTAATTATTACAGAAGAAAAAATAGAGAAAGAAAATAAAGTAACACTATTGTGGGAAATAGTAATAATACAATTAGAGCTGTTCTACACACACTTCCTAATGCATCCCCCTAGTGAGTGAGTGACTGTGGTGCTTAGCTGCTGACTGAGGTTAAACCATGACACACCAGGTATTAATCCATTTCATGATGATATTTTATGCCAGTTCAGCAAGAATGAAAACAAACTGTTGTAGTGCCAATCAAACTACTTTTTTTTAATATATATATATGTGAATGACTTTCTTGTCTAAAAAGCTTTATTTCAACTAATATTCTATGCAAATGTTAAAAAAGTTCTGCATTTTAACTCTGTATTCCTGTTGTGTTTGTTAGGTGATCATTTCAGTTCTGGTAACATGGCATGCAGCAAGAACATCTTTTATCCCATTGCAGTATTTCACCACACAAACAGCTATTACACTTTTGAAGGAGTCAGCAGCTAGATTTCAGATCTGCGTAAGGCTTGAACATGAAATGTCAACTTGATTAGTTATGAAAGTAGGAATAAGTGTATAGATTTAACAGCAGTGAACACTTAGAGTTTAAAATGACTCAGTCACACATCTGTACTGTCAAGATAGCTGTCCTAAACTTAGATATCTAATTAGAATATTTATACATTCTGTTGCTTTCAGTTGCAAAAAGATTCCTTCTGGTACAAGCCTAATATAGAAATATCATACAAAGTCCCTGATTTCCCACACAGAAATTCAGGATAGGTACTTTCTTAGCTTATCTACATTCACTAAAGAACGATGTAGATAAACTGCTGACAGTTATTGGATAACACATTAGTTTCTGATTTTATTTTCCAGGGTGAAGGACAACTCCCTGAGATATTTATTAATATGAACAGCTAGAATTTTGTTTGTCAATATCTGCACTAAACATTCAAAAGTACTCTGCTAAAGTATTTATAGGGCTTGTGGACTGACACACAGTATATTAAGATGTGCATGTCTTCAGAGATATTTCTCTCTGTAGTAACAAGCTCTCTGCTAATAGTCATCTCCCACTCAGCACAAATATCAATATGGACACATTGGCATGGATGAGGTCAGAGTACTACTAACCATGATCACAGTAACACAGAATCATAGAATCGTTTAGGTTGGAAAAGACCTTTAAGATCATCGAGATATCCCAGGGCTGTATCTGTGAATGCTTGCAATCCCACTTACCTGCTGAGAGGATCAGTGACAGAGGCATCTTACGGCTACAGCAGAGATGAACACCTTCAGTTTCAAAAGGCAAGGCTCAGAGGGTGAAATCCCCAGTGTTAGAAAGTACACAGTAAGTTGTTTAATTCTTGCAATATGCATAGATCTAATGGGATGATTTGCAGGATTGGTGATCCTAGCTAACTCTTCTGATAGATCTAACACTTGAGGGCTTGTTTGTTGAGGGGTTTTTTGGTGGTTTGTTGTTGTTGGGGTTTTTTTGTGTTGTTGGGGGTTTTTTTATTATTATTATTTTCTCCTTCTCCTTTTGGTTCTGCAGCTGCATCTGGAACAGTGAAGCAAATGCTGCCAGCACCATTAACGCTACAGGTGGAACCAGCAGCAAAGAATGCTGTTTGGTCATCAGGGCATTAACATTGTTAAAAAAAAAAAAAAAATTGTTCAGGAGGAAAAAGACAATGTCTGAAATGAGGTGTGTTCATCTGAAACTCTATATTAATTTTGCTTCTTCATGAGAATCCCTCCTCATAGCAAGGTTTGCTTCAAATGTAGTACAAAGAAGTACAGAGACACAGATTCAGTTCTGTCACACACCTGAAAGAATACCTGAAATACTAGGCAGCAGAGCTATGAGCCTTCAACTCATCTTACTTCCTATCTGCCTTTCCACATTACTCAACCCTCCTTCTCTGATTGTCATGGCATAACCCAGCAGGCAGCTGAACGCCACACAGCCATTCATGGGTTGAGATAAAGACAGTTTAATAGAACAGAAAAGGAAGAGAAAATAATAATAATAATGATAAAAGAATTAGAATATACAAAACAAGTGATACACAACGCAATTGCTCACCACCGGCCAACCAATACCCAGCTGGTTCCTGAGCAGTGGCCCTCAGCCAGCTTTCTCCCTATTTTATAGACTAAGCATGATGTCATATGGTATGGATGTATGCCATATTCTTTGGCTAGTTCAGGTCAGCTGTCCCAGCTTGTCTCCACTCAACTTCTGGGTTGTGCCCCCCACCCAGCTTCCTCATTGGCAGAGCAGTATGGCAAGCTGGAGTCTTTGATTTAGTGTAAACACTGTGCAGCGACAACTGAAACATCAGTGTGTTATCAACATTATTCTCATTCTAAATCCAAAATACAGCATTCTACCAGCTACTAGGAACAAAATTAATTCTATCCCAGCCAAAATCAGAATACTGGCAGATTCCTATCCAGTTAGTTGCTTCAATACAGAGCTTGTCTGTAGGTTCAGAATTGAACCTTAATAATAGAAGGACTAATAATAAATTTAAGCAGCCAATTTTCTCAAAGGAAGAGAAAGAAGTCTGAAAAATGACCAAAAAGAAATGTTCATGCTAATATTCTTAGCAACACACACACACACACAAAAAAATAAATCTTTTAAAATACAATGGCATCAGACTTGTTTCAATAATTGCTTTTGTAAATTGTTCTATAATGAAGCTGCAGCCATTATTGAAAAATGTTATCTTTGAGGTATTTTTGTTATTTTACATCCGAAGGAAAATCACTAAAATAAAAAGAGCAAAACAGCAGCGAATAAAACAAAACCAAAAGAAATCCCCAGCAACAACCACTCAAGTAAACAGAATGTTAAGAAAACAACGCAAGTTTTTAGACAGTTGTTTAAATGGAATGGATAATCTTGATCTGGACTAGAGTAAATGCCAATAAGATTAAAAACTGTGATTATAATTTGGATGATGAGAAATTTTTCATACGAACACTTTGAAGTCAAATACATTACATTTAGTTAATTGTTTTGCTTATTTAGTGGTAAGCACAGATTCATAAATGTCAGAAAATTTTTATAAAGAAGCTGCCACTATTTCAATAAACAGAATAAACCACAGTACACTAATATTGGTCCAGTACAAATTTTCTTCCCTAATTTTCTGATTAATTCTATTTAGTTCACAATTACAGGGAGGTAAAGGCTGGAAGACAATGATGGTTGATATGTAGCTATCACGATTTCCAAATCTAGGTGTCAGATCAGGATTACAGAGGCTGCAGATTCCTAATCTAATTTAAACACGTTAAGAAGAGACCTCGTTAATGCTGTTCTGCTCATACACCTGAAGTGGTCGTTCTAGTATTTGAAAAATACGAATTTTCTAAATAAGATTTCTTTGATATTTCTTTCTGGTCTATCTGAGATTTAAAAGTATGTTGAAACAAACACAGGAATCACAGTATCTGTATGCCAGTTGAGGATTTTGTTCAAGGAACATGCTCTACTGGCTGACTACAATGCTAGTCCATAGAAAGCATGCAGAGTAGAACTAAAGACTTGACCCGGTACTGACGTGCGGAATTAGACTATAACTCGAAAGTTATAAAGTAGGTATGTTTATTGCGCGCAGGTGCACGGGGGATCGCTCCTCCACAAGCGTGCATGCCCGAAGTGACGAACCATCTCACATTTATGCAATAAAACAAATGAATATTCAATTAATGCCTATACATATTCGTTACCTAAACCCCGCTTCGTATGTTAATTAGCTTATCAGTCCGTTTCCTGGAATGTGGTGGTCTTGCAGGTTTGTAGGTGATTCATGTTCTTGTGACCATCCGATCTTCTTCAGCAAGGAAAGGTGATTCATGTCCTTGTGACCATCCGATCTTCTCCAGCAAGGAGACTTAGCACTCCCTCCCTCTAGATAGCATTGGAATGTCTCTCATCCTTTTCTCATTCTCTTTTAAATAGCCCCTTTGTTAGAGGAAGAAGGGCAGGCGTCTCCCCGTCTCCCCTTTGTTAGAGGAAGAAGGGCAGGCATCTCCTCAAAACTGTAATTGTCTCCTCAGAGCTGTGTGCCTATGTGACCAGACACCGCACCCATGACTAGTCACCATACCCACATTCCTTGAGCAGACATATACAATCACAGTCGGTGTCCATTGTCCCCATTTCACACTATTTCTCCATATCAGTACAAGCAAATTTTTTTTTCCTCGGCTGGTTATTGGGCTCTACAGCACCGAGTACCATTGGAAATCAAGGTGTACATATGAATGTCAGTGAATGTGTGAAATCTATAAAATTTTGTCTGCTCAAAGCAAGGTATTTTTTTTCCTCAGTAGGAGAATTAAATGACATACTTTAAATTTTGAGTAGGCAGTAAGCAAGTAGAAATTCCTTAGGTAAAATTCAACCTATTCCAAGTACTATATAAGCAAAAGCAATTTACTAGCTAACGCTTTGATTTAATATTATACTTATTTTTCATGTTTTAAGCGTCTAAACTTCACATATGATGTCAGTCTAAGAGCATGATTATTTTACCTGATTTTTACTTAAGTCCCTAAAACCAAATTATTCATCCATGCCTAGTCAAAGGAAATGCCTTTGAGAGTGAGTCATCTGATCAAATTTAGAGGTCAGATGTGATGTGATGTGATAGGATGATGTGATTGCCTCCTGGAGATGCCTATCTATCTTTCCCAGACATAGCCCACTTATCTTAAGTGACTGTCTCTGACAATAGCCTGTTACAGAGCTAGGCCTAAAAAAAAAAAAAACTGTCAGAATCCAGCAATTAGGACTGATTGTATTTTCCCAGCAATTAGTAGAGACTGTATTTTTCAACAAACCTCTTACTTTTTTATTTTTGAATTTTTTATATAACTTTTAAAATGAGGAAAACAGTGATTTATTTTTATTTCTCCAGATAGATAAAAATTGCATTTTAAAAATATGCATTCATCTTTCTAAATTATAAAATCTCTTGAGTTTTATAACTTCCTCTAGTTTTCACTGTACTAATGTGACAAAGGAAAAATTATTTATGACCTGTCACTTCATCTGAAAATCTATGCGTTAGTGTCAAAACTGCCATTTCTGGTACAAAATATCTGTAGTATAGCGTAAGGCTGCTTTAGATTTATTTATGTGAGATAACACTTCTAAATAAGTTTAATGATCATATTTAAACCACTTAATTATTGAAACTGATTAAAGGGAAATTCAACTTCCATCTATATCTCCACAAAAAGTTTTGTGACCATGTGACACTTTTGTATTCCTCCATGTACCAGTATTTTTCTATCTGATCTATATTCATTACCTTTCTATGACCCCAAAATCCAGACATTAGGGTATTTTACTAAGAAAAAGATGGGATAGCCAATCTAACTTTGAGGAATTTCAGAGGTTTACCATTTAAAAAAAACAATACAAAACAAAAAACCAAGCAAACAAACAAAAAATCACAGGCAAGTATTTATTATAAAATATTCTGTCTTAAGTGACATTACTGTGCATTGTCTGAAAAGGGCTCAGACATGAAAATAGGCTGGAAGAAGGCAGTTGTGAAAGGAAATAGTTTAAAAGTGATTGTGGAGGAGAGTTCTGATTTACTGAGTACATTAGCTAGTGAAAAGCAAACTTTGAATCCTATATTTATTGTTCTACTTTCTAGTTTCAAACTATTATACAAAATAACTTCCCAAAGTGCAATGGAAATCCCTTCTACATATAAGAAAAAAAATATTTCATTTGTTACACTATTGGTTTTTCAACGTGACTACAGAAATTACACCCACAAACTTGGCCAAAATGAAAAATGAAACAAAAGAAAACAAAACAGTAATACAAGAAAATAAGGACTTTAAATTGTTTGCATTCCAGTCTCGTCCTGAAGCAAAATACACTTGTCACTAGAATCTTTTACCTCTGAGAAAGTGCAGCATTTGGTACTGTTATACCAATTTAAGCATAGACTTACTAACATAACAAATGGATTTTAGATTAGAATTTTGTATTCAGAAGCACATAGCTGTGTAGTCTAGAGAGAAGTCATAACTGATATTCCACTTTTCTCAGAAAGGAAGTCCTATTTTCTACCTCACAGAGACTGGAATTGATTGTCCAATGAAGATGATTCATAAAATGCACCCAGAAAAGACATGCACACATACCACCACCCCCAAATTAAGCGACCAACAAACTAAATAAACAGAAAATGCATCCATGAAGGAAGATTAAACATGTTGATGTTTTTGTATTTCCATTCTGATTAATTGGTAGATTCTAACTATCATTCAAATTCTGAATTTGCACAAAATAAACCCCTACCACTAAAATGAAATTGTTCCTGTACAAATGAAAAGTGCAGCCAGCAGGGTTTGGAAAGGCAAGACCTGCTTAAAATAATTCATAACAAAGTAGCAATTGATCTTACTTTTTACATTCCACAATTCCACTTTACGAAAGAAGACTATTATCTGTGAAGATAGGTAGACCATCTATTAATGTATCTTTTTTATATTAAGGTTGAGAAATTTTTAATAATCATTAAGAGTATTTGAAAGGCAGCTCCTAGGAACATTTCTAAAATCAAAGGCCTATTGTGCTTGTTATTGTACTATTACACAGAAGAAAATACAATACAGAAGCTGGGCACTGCAAATTCTGCAAGAGATACGTCAAGTCCCCCGTGAAGAATCTGCTTTTTTAGCAATCATGTTTGAAGTGCAGGTGATGGCATAGAAGTATCTTTGCTATTTTCTCTTGGGAGAAGAATGCTTTTGCTACCCCTCATTTATAGTAGAAATGTCTCTAATGTTTAAATACAATACCTTAACTAATTTTTGTAAATGGCTTTTAGATAAATTCAATATTAAAATTGTAATGGATTCTATATACATCTGTTTAATATATTATTATGATGTATGAATAATATTGAAGTAAAATGCACTGTACTAAAGTAATATACGGCCATTGTTTTGGTTAAGTAACCAAATATTTTTTAAAACATTGCCTTAAAGTTGCCTCTGAATCATCTTCAGCAATAAGAGCTTATTAGCAAGATGCCTTTTGGTACCTTTGTCATTTTTATACTTAAGTTAGAGGAACAATGGCTTTAGGCATAGCATGACAAGCAGACTTCCAAAATAAAACAGGGATGGTGAGGGCATAACTTACTAAGTATACTCTATTTAAGAAAAAAAAAATAAAAAAGGAAAGAAAAAAAAATTAAAAAGGAATCAACATGAGAACTTTCATTTCTAACCTTTTTTTTCCTTTTATTTAGAGGGTACCATGTATGTATTGGGGTAGCTGCCACATTTGGGTCTCTGCTTCACAAAGGAATTAATACATGATATTTGTAATAATATAAGATTTATTTCTGAAACTGATGATTAGACAGTAATAATCATCTATAAAAACTGTTTAAATTGAGGTAACTTCTCTTTGATATTAAAGGATTAAAGTGCAGGATATTGTACTCACACTGTACCTATATTCTACCTATACTGAACACTTACCTGTTGAGAGGACTATCCCTGATAGTTTTATTTTGTTGCTGATTTTTGTGACTCAGTGTCACTACAAATTATATTTCCAATAAGTGCTAAAGAGAGAACAGCGTTCTGGAACTGTTAGGCATGTAAACACAGCAGAACAGGTAGAGTATTTTGTACTACTAACTAAGGATGTACACAAAAATATTTGGATGGAGATTTGAAAAGTATTTTCCTCTTATGCACTTTGAAAAGTAACCTTCTGATAAAAGTTATTTATTTTTCTGAAATTCCAGACTTTGCTGCCTCTTGTAGACTTATGTAACCTGCCTAGCTGCTTCCATCATCATCATTACCTCCGTACTAAGCAAAATAATTTATTTTCAAATGTGTAAATATTAGCAGGGTTTGGTACAGTCTGCATCTACAGTAGGTATTACTTCAGATTTTGTTCTAACAATGAGGTTCTGTTTGCACACTAATAATTATATCTGTGTCCCTAAAACATTGTACATGACTTCTCCGTTTACTGGAAAGTTTTCTATAGATTAATGGTCATAATTTACTTAAGTTTGTTTTACATATTCGTTATTTTGTTATTTGGAAAGTAAACATTCAAACCTCTTAAAAATTGAAGGGAAGGGAGAGGAAAGGGAAGGTGGGTAGGGTAAGGGAGGGAAAAGGGAAAGAGGAGGGGGAGGAAAAGTAGAAGGGAGAAGGCAAGGGGAGATGAAGGGCTGGGGAGGGAAGGGAAGGAAAACAAAAGAAAAAGGCAAAAAGAGAAAAAACCCAAGAAATTTGAGCTTGGATGATGGATAAATTGAGTAAGAAGCTGTAAAAGACTTTTCCAGGAAAGTAAGATGCTTAATGTGCTAAGTGGAGTTCTTCAATCAGTAACAATGCCAGCTGCACTACTAAATATTCACTTAGAACAGAAGTGGGCAAGACAGTTTGGAATGCTAAACAATCCTACAGCTGCTTTCTGCCTTCCTTTTGCATTAAAAATCATGCTTTTTTGGGGACAAAATTTAAATTGCATATGCCAGTGTTTTTCTGTCATGAATGAAGGAGTTTTTTGTGGTGGGTTTTTTTTTCCTGTGGACGACTAAAGTGCTAAAAGACTTTAGGTATGTTCCCCTTCTCCACTAACAGAATCAGTTGTGACTGGGAAATGTTGCACTCAAGGAATTATTTTTTTTTTTTCTCAGACGCTGAGGGCTTAATTTTTATTTATATGATGTATTATTTTTCTCCCACTTCAAATGTTTCATCTGACTTCTAACACTATCTCCAAAAAAGACATCTGTCAATTTGGCAGATGGTAGAAAGAAGACACTGGTCTTTATTATACTTGTTGCCTTTCTTGCACAGACCTCTTGTAAGGCCCACACAGTACCTTCCTACCTTGTGAAGATCTTCAGAAGCTTGACTACTACTTGACACTTGGGTATATTTTTATTATGTTCAAACTGTTAATGACTTACTGGTGTTTAGGAAATGAACTGTGCCCTGGAATTCCAAATAAAATGATCGGTGAGTCCTAGACAGCAAAGTCACTTACCAGCCACTTAGGGACCTGATTCAGTCATGTAAACATAGTTTCCCAGCTCATTTGAGATGCCCTAAAGCTCACTTTCCATAAGACCACAGGTCTTCTATAGGGGAAGGAAACTCCTACCTGTTGTGTCCTACCTGCCAGTCATGTGCAAGTGTCTTAGATTCTGCAGAGAAAGCATATTTCATAACACTGGCCATGTTACCCTAATGGAAATAATTACAAAAATATACTGCATGTCATTTAGTGGATCATCTTTGGTTGTGTAAAACTGACATCCTTCTTTCAATAAACTGTCTTCCCGAAAAGAAAAGAACACATCCTAATGGTATACTTATATCAAAATACATACAAAGGAATATCAAAGTAGGGATAACAGGGCTTGTAGAAGAGATTCATTTGAGTAATACCACAAAAATAAAGACCCTGTGTGCATTTATGGTAAATCAAGTAGTGATGTCAGCAAGCCCCAAAAGTGCAACTATACCAGGACTAGCAGAACTAAAAGCATAGATGGTTGCAATTTGTAAAATAAATAAATAAATAAATAAATAAATAAATAAATGAAAGTTAAATCTCAGCCTAAATTTTACTTTTTAAGGAGAAGCCGTCATGAAGATGTGGTATAATATATTGGAACTGAAATCTGTCATTACTGTTTCTGATTTTTTTCAGTAATATTAATTAGACAGAAAATAGCAGTGTTGCTATTAATTTCTTTTAGAATGATTTGCTTTTTGAGTATCTTAAGTGTGCAGGAAGCTTCCCAGGGCCACCTCACTCAAACAGTACCATCTAGGGTCAGGGACATGTCAGCATTGCACTTAATCAGATGCATGCATTCAAATGCGCTACATATCACAATAGTACTTGTGACTGTAGTAAAAATTTTATGGATTTGATACTTACCTTTTTAGGAGAACTTTGTATCTAGCACTTTGTCACTGGTGGTAATAATGCTGATGTGCCTCATAAGATATAAAACATTTTAAATTGGACGTGTCTATAAATCTCTATTTCTGGAACACAATTTTACTGCTAAAAGCACTAAATATTCCGCCTTGATGCATATAGTAATTTTAACACAATTTCAGTGCTTAGAATTCCTCTGGGGCAGATTTTGCCTTTGAGGGAAATCTTACTTTCACAGTTGACAGAATTTGTTTTCCTTATATTTTGATTGCTGCTATTCCTATTTTAATAAGAATAAAAAAGAGAAATAATAATAAAGCTACCTTTTGGCAAAATTGTCAGAGAAAAGATGTCTTTAGTGATGCACCTTCAGAGCTGACATACTGGCAAGGAGACAGGAGAAAGCCAACACTGCCACAGACTGTGCTGTACCTGCTTCTTAGCTAAGCAGAAGACTACAGCATACTGGAATATGTCTGACTCAATTACCTTTGAATGGACTTAAAACAATTACAGTAAATAATCATACAAATAGGTATTTAGACAGTTTTAGCCATATACATTGCCAGAATTTGCATATTGTTTTATACTTACTGCTTCATTTCTATGAGCATGGATGCTAGAAAAGCTGTATGTCAAAATTGGTCACATTGATTGCTGGTTGCATTTAGACAAAAGGCAAGCATGATGTAAACAGCATACATGTAGCCTTAGTCATGTCTTTTGCAGAGACTAGTGGAGAAATTTGCTTGCATTTTCTTCTCCGAAAACCTTTTAGCTTTGTACATTTAAGAGGACAAGACTATGTATCAAGCCAAATAAGTTTTATTAGATTTGAGAGGCTGCTGTACCTCAGTCATTGCTGCCCAACAGGGGCTGTCTTTGCAGGAAGAGGTAATGCAAACAAACAGAAGTTATTTTGTTAAGTAAAGCAGGTGAAATTGAGGACTAAGCATCCCCACCACAGGTATTCCAGCATTTTTGTTTCTTTGGGCTGGCTGTAGGCTGATTCTAAGCAGTGCAGCATTCAATGCATTCCCAAAGCACAACCATGACACCCCAAATCTTGTTCTGGATCCAAGGAACACACCGTATAGATGGAGCTATGAATCTACTGTGGTCCTGTTAATATTTTAACAGCCTAAAAGCCTGAATTATCTAACTGATACAGAAAATCCTCGTTAATGGCAGGGTCTAAAGGGTTCTACTAAGAATCCCAGAACTTCCCTTTGGTGTTGTGCTCATCAGGAGGAGTGGTATGTCTGCAGTGGCTGCAGTCCCTCAGCCTGGGGTCGTGTCTGTGGTTCTGCGCGTACGTTTCTTTCCCATCACCACAGCTGGCTGCACCCTAGGACCACACAGGGGAGGTGGCAGGTGCCCCCTACACACTGTGACACAAAAAGCTGTTGTTTCCCCTTTCCCAGGGTCTGTCAAGACATTTTCCCTGGCTGGCTGACAGCACTGCCCAAACCAGTGGCAGCTCCTGACAGAGCTATGTGTGTACCTATGCCAAAAATCTTACTATCCTTGGTTTTGGTGTAATTCAGAGAACAGATCCCATTCAAGAAGTGAGTACTCTGTTTCCCATAACTTTTGTGGCACATGGTTGAGCCATATATACTATATAACCCTGGAAAAGCAAAGAAAAATGCAGGGGAAAAAAATGCACGCCCACCCCCACCCACCCCCTCCCCATTTTCAAACAATCCAAAGACAGGTGTTACACTAGAGAAATAAAGCCTCCAATGGGTTAAAAATCAAGGCTGCTTTCAGGTAAGAGATATACACAGAAAGGAAAGCTACAGATCAGTAAACCTTTTAAGAGAAAAGCACAGGCCTTTTGTGTCTATTAGCAATGCAAGGAAGTGCAGGACTCTGACAACCAGATGGATCCGTTTGCTGTGCTTCTGGTGTATCCTTGTAGTTTGATACCTTTCGGCAGTTAGTGGTGTATCTTTGTAGACTGCACATCTGACTGTGTTAACAAGATAGAAACCTGTTGGTGTTTCGTCCTGTTACTTATTAAGGTTATAAAGGTATCAGCTGATGAACACTGTGGTTTCACGACCATCTGTTTGGGAGTAAACAAGTCACTTCAACACTGGAATAAAGATCGAGAAGTTTCTTTGTGTTATGGCTTCTGCAGTAATCTCTGATGCACAAAATACAGTCACCATTTCAGACGTTTCAAGATAACAGGCTGGCAACAGCTCCAGATAGCCTGATTTACCTGCATAGAATCACATCCCAAAGCAATTGTTTTGTAAGAAAAATGCTGCTGATTTTGCTGCACAAACTCCTCCACAGATGGCACATGTTTAGCTACATTTATGCAGTTGATTGCCCCAGGATAGATTTTGTGCCAGCACTCTTGTTCCCTGAGGATGTATTTGTATTTTAGTGGTTTTATTTTGCTGGGTAGCTCTTGGAAACTGATCTTACTTATTCTCTGACCAAAGGCTTGGACAACTGACTAATCTCAACGGTGTTCCTTGAACAGTGGAAAGTCTAAGAGCTGTAAAAAATTGATCTGGGTTATTAAGACAGTATTTTTTATAAATTTGAAACAAACAGAAAACAACTTTCCTGTTTTTATAAAATTCTATGATTACTATTTTTTCCTAGGTAAATTATAAAATCCCCCAAAGTTTAGTGGAATTTCCCAGTTGTATATAAAATAATTATTGCTAATAAAAAAAGAACATGTTTAGGTAAAAGATGATCAATTATGTTTAATTCTGATCTTTTGTATAATGTGAACTACATTTCACAAAAGAAAATAATTTCAAATTGAGCAATCAAAATGTTCTATTCCATTTCAAAAGGGAACACACTGACATTTAAATGCTGCACTTAATAAGTTATCAAAACAGTCATTTATCCTAAGTCACATTTGGAACAAAACATTGTTTTCAAACTTGTTTGTAGCTTTCCTAGACTTTCATTATAGTCACAAACTACTTATTCTAAATATAAAACATATCTTTAATCTGAGTATGCTAAACACACAGTTTTTCCACTTAGATAAAGATTATGTGTTTTCATAGACTATGGTTTGGATCGGTACCATTTTTTTTTTCCTGACAGGCAAAAAGCTCTGCATCTAGTCTGGATTCAGATGGGATATGTATTATTCATGACAGTATAGCATTGCTGGGATTCATGATAGGGCAGAATTACGGTTTGACTGTCCATGTTGTATATTCCCAAATTTTCCTCTCCCCCTCCGTCCCAAACTCATTGTTAACTCTGAAATTCAGGAACTCATGGGCCTGCAACTGTAAATGAAGACTTCTATAGCCATTGAGGACATAATGGGACAACTAGTAACTTGAGTATTCAGAAACTTCAACAATTTCTGCAATAACATTTTTTCATGTATAAATTTTTGTAACAAATATTCATTCTTAGCTTCTTATTGAAGTAGCTTTTCTTTGGAAGAGGAAGGATACTTTAAAAAAAATAAATAAATCAAAGTATTAAAATAGGCTCCTAAAAAGGAAATTATGACATATAAATAAGGTTCTTAAATTATTGCTGTAAAGAACTAACTTCATCATAGTCTTTCTACAAAACGATTGCTGTTTATGTTCTTCCCTTATTTTTTCCTTGCTTCTTTCCCATCTGAATACAGGGGCATTAGTTTATCAATTAGGCAGATGGTCCCACACTATATATAGGCCATCAGGATAATGCCTGTCATTTGCAATTACATTGAGATAAGGGGGAGAAGAGCAACCATGGTCTACATGTTCTGTTTGCTAATTGCTACAAGAAAATTAAAAATGAATGTTTGTTTGCAAAGAAAGAGGAATGCAATTTCTCTAATCACATAGTCACTGAGTCACATACCTTACTTTGAAAAACTCAGTCCTAAGTGCCATATTCTAAGTAATGACACAGCATGTTGTTTTGATGCCTAGAACATGTTCCTTCTGTATTATTCCTTTCCTTTCCAACTCCCTGACCCAGCTTCACTTCACACTATGCCCTCGCTCATGCTGTCCTCACAAATTCCTCCTGTTCCGTAAAACTGCTGCTGCAGCTGGAAAGTCAGAAGGAAACTCCAGTTTGAAGCAGCTAGTGGCAATAGTGGGCTCTTTTAACTAGGATGCTACCTACAAGCATTACAATCTCCTGTTCCACTATGTGGTGTCACTGTGTTGCCTAAACTACCGAATTACTGAACTCTTGATTTAGTTAACGAGATCATACACAAAGTTTAGGTCAAGCTGACACACCCTCTCAAGTCGTTAAACGACTCTTCCTCTCAAGTACCCCATCTCAAGTCATCCAAACTGATGACTGAAAGGACTTCTAATCAAGGGAATCATCCTTGGAAAAAGAAGAACAGATCACATAAGAGCACCGTCATGTAAATCATGCAGAAAGAAGTCTCCAAGTGAGAAAGTTCTGGCTGCAAGAGGAGACAAGCTGATGAGGTGTTGCAATGCACAGAAAATTAGTCAAAAGTAGGACAAAGGTAATTGTGGTAATGGGACATCCCGATCTCCAACTCAAATAGGCCCCCCCGCCCCCTGAGAGAGGGCAAATCCCCGCTTCGGGGGCATGTGGAGCTGGTAAAAAACTTCAGTAGCGCTCTCTGAGGATGTGCGCTCATTTGCGCTAGAAGCGAGAAACTTGTAACCGATCCTGTGAGTGAATGAAACTGAACATGCAATGTGCTATGAATGTGCAAGTACTCTACTGTATATAATGTGTACCCTCAAGCAGCTTGGTGTGCCTTTTCGGAGGAAAGACACCCCATACATCCAGTGCTGCAACAAACCAAAGTTGGCTTTCCGAACTATCACTTGGTTTGGACAGTTTTCCTGGTTATGATTTTTGGTAACACCTGCTTACTTTGTCTCCTTCAACAATTCATTTTTTTCCTTTCACCAAGTCTTCTCACAGGTTTTGGTTTAATACCCTGGTATTAGTGGCAGCCCGTAGCTGCCAGAAGTGCAGGACAGGAGGGGAAAGAGGCTGCGTTAAATCAGATCTTTATTTTCACAGTAAAGATAGCAAAAGATAATGAGGTATACTCTTTATATGTGATCTATTTCCATCTATGCTCTGTTTTAGATATCCCTTTGCTCCTTTTCTTGCCATATGTACATTGTTTTGAAAAAGTACTAATTGCTGAATCATCCATCATCACAGGTAAAAACTGAAATATGACTGCTCCCTTCCTCCTTTTCCCACTTCTGAAATGGTCTGCAGAGTGAGAAGGGAGAAAAGGCAAAGGTCTTTTGCATCAGTTATATTTTTCCTGCCTTATTTTCCTCTCTGCTTTCAAAAGCCAGACTCCTGTTCGGAAGTTATGAGGATAAGAGAATAGGAAGATCTAAATTCTAATTCTAAAAGTAAATATTTAATGATGAAAATAGGTTTGTTTTTTAACAATTTGCCCATCTTTTAAGAAAAGATAACTACTTTTTCATATTATTAGCTCCATTTGTGACTCCTTCGTTCTTAACATTTCCCTCCTATGCTCCCTGTAGTTGTGTTCGTCTGCTTCAGTGGTACAAATAGATCAAAGAAGCCAGGATGGGAATAGGATGACAACTCTCAGGTTCCTATTTGGTAACAGAAATAGTAAAGTTCATTTCTCCTGCTGATGAAACACATACTGTCAAAGCACCTTTGTTCCCAAATAATCCTTCTACGGACTTAATGTATACTGAAGCAGGACAACTAGGCACACTAGGTTTAATGCACTGTAAAACACCATAGACTAACAAAATGCTGAATAATAGTCCATGATAACGTGATTCCAAGCATTTCTGAATAATGCAAGAGCTTCCATTAACTTAATGGCTGTTCTAAGCTTGTAGTGGCAGAAATATGACCAAAAGTGAGCAAAATCCTTACCATTGTAAAACTGTCATCCTACTGATGTGGTTGTGATATTACATTTCGCTACATTGTAGTGCTTGCCCAGTCTGAAGCATCAGAAGTCCATTGAAAATGAAGTCAAGCAGGGAATAAGCCATGGTGAAGCAAGTGCCTTATCTTGTTTGAGTTTTGGTTTTTTTGTTTACTTACTTGGTTGGGGTTTTTGCACCTCTTTAAAGACTAACATATGCTTTCAGAGATAGAGCCTTACTTCTAGTATTGAGCAAAACCCAAAAGGCAACATTAGCTACTGCAACTGGAAATTACAGGCTACAATGAAAAAATATTGCATTGCGGATAACATGAATTACAGGTGCTGCTAATTCTCTGTGACATTCACTCAGTACAATGATAAATAGTGAATAGCTCCACATCTGCCAAAATTGGTATCTTCTCAACCACTTAAGAACTTTTTATTTCATATCCAGTTCCAAATGTTTTAGATCAGTTATGGCATTTAAAATGGTACCACCTGAGATGTATGTTATCAGGCAAATATACCGAGTCTTTCAATAAAGTTGTTAGAATACAAGTTCAAACTGAATATTTAGACATTTTTGCTGCACAATAGTTATGACCTAGAAGTTGTTTTCATATTTATAATGCCCCGCCATGGCTCTCCTGAGCTGAACACCATGGGCTTGCTGCTAAGGCTCTGCCATGGTACTGAACCCAAACCCCACCATGGGCTCCATCAGTGATACCCTGCACCCCCACCACAGCCACAGTTCCAGTTTTCTCAGTTGCAGTCTGAACCCCTCTGCTGGCTTTCGCTGGTATTTAAGCTGTGATGACTGTAACACAGAGATCTCTGTTTCTAATTCCTTCACATAATTTTTACTCTTACAGTACAGTATGGCATAGACTACTTCTTTAAATACCTGCTCAAATCATTATTGAAACATGTATGTATTTCTGTTACTTTTTCTGTAGAAAGCTGAGGATATATTGAAACGGTTAACACCCAAGAACAAGGAAAATGTCTAAGCACCATAGATACTTATTTGAACAAAAGAGGTCCAGGATGGTTCTGGGGTGGTTATGAGATAAGAAGGCCTTGAGAACAAGGACACTGTCATAAGTACTAGATACTCAGCTGAACAGAAGAGGCTCCACATTGTGAGGTGAGGAGGTGCCTGGATCATCTCACCTTACAGAGATGTGCAAGACCATAAAGATAAGAAATATACAAGAGAATGGCAACAATAGAAGACCCTGCTGACTGCCCAGAGATCACCGGGAAGATCACTGTGCATGTGGACCATACATTTGCATATGTTAATGAGTTCCAGGAAATGTCATGTATAACTTTATGGTATATAGCCTCTGAAAACTTGCCAGAATGCTGGAGCACTTATGGTGGAGCTATCCCCAGTGCTGTACTGGCGCTGCAGTAAACAGTCTGCTGTTACTGAGTTTTATTGTATCAGACTCCTTACCCAGCTGCACCTAGCTTCCCACTTTGGTGAAGTTAGAAAGCAAGGGGGTTTGGAATCTACCAATCTTCGTATCAAAATGCTTTTGAATTCTCAGTCATATACTTAAATTATAAGACTATACTTGCCAACATGTTAAAATAAATGTGAAAAATAGATTGACTTGTCGTGCATTTTGGCCTATCAGCTGGTCATGAGCCATTGGTGTGATTAAGGCAAGTATGTATTAGCTGTAAGTCAGAGAAATCCAAATATTCCCACTTAGCCTTTTATGAACTTGATTTACAGCAAGTGAAGATGGTTCAGCACATCAAACGAACAACCATGAGATATATTTCTCAGGTGTTCTTATACCTTAATTCTGTATTTGAAACATGCACTGTCAGTATTTACATATGGACAGTAATAATTTGTCTAATGATAGTTCACCCAAGAACAATAATATAGAATTAAAAAAAATAAAGGAGCTATGGAGTAGAGTACTTAAGATACCATTAGGATGATTTTATTTTAGATAGCAAAAAATAAGAACTAAACCCGCATTCTATCCACCCTCTTCTTTCCAGGATCAGCTTCACTCCTGAGTCATCTGCCTCCTTCCCCTGCCCTGAGCAGTGCAGAGGGGACTGGGAATGGGGGATATGATTGATTCATGACATGTTGTCTCTGCCACTCCTTCTTCCTCATGCTCTTCCCCTGCTCTAGTGTAGGGTCCCTCCAAAGGGATACATTCTTCCATGAACTTCTCCAACACATGTCCTTCCCATGGGCTGCAGTTCTTCAAAAACTGCTCCAACATGGGTTCATTCCATGTGGTACTGTCCTTTAGGAACAGACTGCTTCAGTGTGGGTCCCCCATGAGTTCACACGTCTTAACAGAAAATTTACTCCAGCGTGGGATCTCCATGGGGTCACAGCCTCCTTTGGGCACATACATCTGCTCCAATGTGGGGTCCTCTGCCAGCTGCAGGTGGATATTTGCTTTGTCATGGGCCTCTGGGTTGCAGGGGGATAACCTTCTTCTCCATGGTCTTTACCATGAGCTGCTGGGGAATCTCTGCTCCAACTCCTGGAACACCTCCTCCCCTTCCTTCTTCACAGACCTTGGTGTCTGCAGGGCTATTTCTACCAAATTTTCTCACTCCTCTCTCCTGGCTGCTGTTGCACAATGGTTTTTACTCTTTCTAAATATGTTAACACAGAGGCACTACCAACATGGTTGATCAGCTCAGCTCTCACTAGCAGTGGATCCAGCCTGAAGCTGTCTAGAATTGGTTCTGTCTGACACAGGGGCAGGTTCTAGTGCCTTCTCACAGAAGCCACCCCTGCAGCCTCTGAGCTACTAAAAACCTTGCCATCCAAATCCAATAGAATCAGCAAAAAGAATTTCCTACACCAAAGTCAAAATAACATCTTAACAACACTGACAAAGGTGGGCAAGGGACACATACTCCACTCCTCATCCCTTCGTCGCAATTACAAAATAAAACACCAAAGCCCAACCAAAACCCTCCCTGCAATTGTTCTGCTCTCTGGCAATGTTTAGTCCATGTTTTGCCTATTACCTCTCCCAGCTATTGTCCCAAATACTGCCACAATCCAAGGGACTGTAGGAGGTTGACCTTGACTGGCCAACAAGTGCATGCCAAGCCACTCTATTACTCCCCTCCTCAACAGGATAAAGGAAGAAAATATGGTGAAAAAGATGAAGGCGGTTTAAGCCTTTGCATTGAAGCAAAGGAGAATAAAAACATTTTTTTCCCTACTTTCCAAAAGCAGGTGGTGTCCAGCCATTTCCTGGGAAGTAGGGCCTCAGTACATGTAGCAGTTGCTTCTGAAGACAAATACCTTAATAACACACAATTTCTTCCTCCTTTCTCTTAGCTTTTATTGTTGAGCATGACATCATACGATATGGAATATTCTTTTGGTCTGTTTCGGTCAGCAGTCCTGGCTATGTCTCCTCCCAGCCTCTTGCCACCCCAAGCCTGCTGGCCTTTGGAGCAGGAGTAGGGGGCAGCTGGAGAGACAGCTTTGATGCTGTGTGAGCACTGCTCAGGAGAAACCAAAACATGAATGTGATGACAAATACAAAGCTCAGAACTATGAGGGCTGTTATGGGGAAAATTAATTCCATCCCAGCCATACCCTATACACCACCGTTCAGGTTATAATGAAGAGAATGTTTGATTTAAACCATTGTCTAGTCTTCATATTCAGACAAGACATGCTGAAAAGGAGTCAAAGTTGGGCTTAAAGAAGATAAACAAGAAAAAAAAAATAGCTGTTTCATTTACTGTTGTGGCATTTGACAAGAAAAGAGGGATCCTTGTCTGTATTTCTAGGTATCCTTATGTAATATATTGTACAGGACATTGGATAAAATACACAGAAAATTTTAAGTAAACCCACCTGTTTTCTGCAGGTCTTGTGCCAAGAATTTATACATATCAAGCTAGATACACCTTTATCAAGTTGCCAAAAGACTAAGTGGACCTTGTATTAAAAAAATAGCTCAGTGATATTGAACTCTTTCTGATTAACATTCCTCAAAAAAAATTAATATCTTTGAACACTTATTAAAATTACTTAAAATGTTTAAATCATGTGTGAGAGGGAGTATATTTTCATGAACTCTACTTTTAATATTAAAATATGCCCCCTCCATGTTTATATTTCTAGTATAAAAACGACTTGCAATTAAACCAAAAAGTTAATAATATGCATTTATGAAATCACAGGCTTTGATTTCTTCCTCTAGTAGACAAGACACGTCAGATTTTAGTTTGGTACATCTCAGTGGTAATTCTAATACTACAATCAAGCTCTGTAATGAGCTTTCTTGAGTAAAGGGAATCAGTGACAGGTTCTTCCTCTGACTAATGTTTGAAATACTGATTAGGTATATGGTACTGGATTTTTAAAAGCACCTACAAGCATTATACAGATACCTAGCCATCTGTATGGCAATAATCTGATCGTTCACTCATTCTATTTTCCTAACAATCTTCCATGTTTGTTCCCTGCATCCTGCTCTCGGAATTTTGAGCAGTTTGTACACAAATGCTCCAAATACATGCCACAGTTTTCTTTCTGAGTCTTTATCACCTCCAAAGACATCAACCAGTCACAAAAGATTTCAGCAGTCTTTTTGTTATATATATATCTTTATTTCAAAAAAATGTTTCTTATCATACTAAGTGTCTTTAATTCCCGAGAGTTTCTATTCTTCTGCTATCTATTCAGTGTCCATGTCATAACTGAGCACCTTCTCTGGCAAGCTGTTTGATACTATAATCATGTCTTTATAGAGCAAAAATTAGTATTAGACTTCCATGGAATCATGTCAGAAGTATAAATCAGTAACCTTATTTATCACTTAATGGATTATAAATATTGGGGTACTCATGTCAACTTCCTTTCTACCCTCAATTACCTCTCTACACTAATTCCTGAGCATTTTGTGATTTATTTCTTAGTTCATTTTCATATATCACTGTTATTCTGTTTATAACATTCATAGGATTCACAGCAGTATTTTAGCTGTATTTACCACAATGCTGTATGCAAAAGAATTTTTCATTGCTAGTTTTATAGGAATGCTGCTGGTTATGTGGTGCAGGTTTGACTGCAAAAATCACAGTCAAATTTCCAGCAAATTGTCATCTCTTACTTGCCTTCTGCCATTATGTTCTACAATTTCTCTCTTTAAATTGAATACCAGTGCTTCAAATAAAGATTCAATATAATTCAGGAGTTTTTCTTTCTAGTGTAATAAATAGTTCTATGTAAATTGTAGGTTTTAATTATTTTTCTATATTAGCTAATGTTTTCACTGTCTTTCAATTTAGAATAAAAAAAAAATAATTTGTTTTCCTGATTTATTTTTTTAAATGATAAAGATGCTAAATAATCCTAGATAAAATATATTCTTAAATTTTCTCACCAGATGTATCTTTTTTGAAATACATTTACATTTATTCTTTCTTTACAACCATTTAGAGTTTCTGTGCCAGCACAATATGCAAATCAATCAGCTTGTCTTTTAAGATTAATATTTCAAGGTAGCATCAAATAATTCACTGGAATAACATTTTTTTCCTAACCTACATTGCACATTTTTGTAATTATTTTCAAAATGCTGCATAGTATTTGAAATTATGCTTCATTTAAACAAGATAAACAAAACTTGAGGGCTTCACCATGTCCTTACAACATCCAGCAAAGCAAGCTATTTACATTCAGGTTGACTGGAATTGTAAAGGGAATTCTTCCTTTTTCAAATCTGAAGTTTACCTTCCCTTTTTAAAAGAATGGTTCACAGTCTATATCACATGATCTGAATCTACAATGCTGATTTTGCTTTTCTCACTTTGAGAAATAATCAGCAATGAGCAACGATCTTTCAAGTCTAATTCAAAATGTGCAGGTCATATAAATTTAAGTCTAACTATTTTATTGTAGCTTTATATATACATAAACATGTTTTTTGATAAATATTTTCTTAGGATGAAATGACCTCAGTAAATTTTCCTGTATGTTTGGACACAGTTAAGGAAAAGTTTTACTATTCATTTTATCTTCCTACTATTTTTAAACCATATAAACTATTAATGCGTTCAACAGTAGGATTGATTGTTAATTTCCAGAAAAAGTTTAGATGAAAAACTAGGCTTTACATTTTGTTTTTGTTAATATCTGCTGTAGTCATCGCTTTTCAGTTCACAACTGATAATAAATTCAGTGGTTGTCATTTAACCCTGGCTGGCAACCAAGCACCAGGCAGCTGCTTGCTCACTGCCCCTCACCCTGAGGGATGGGGAGGAGAATTGGAAAAGAATGTAAAACTCAAAGATTGAGATAAGAACAATTTAATAATTTAAACAGAATAAAGAAGTAAGAACAACAATAATAACAATAACAATAATAATAACAAAATGGAAAGGTGGGGGAAAAAGGTAAGACAAAAGCTGCGCACGCAAGCAAAGCAAAACAAGGAATTCATTCACCACTTCCTATGAGCAGGCAGGTGTTCAGCCATCCCCAGCAAAGCAGGGCTCCAGCACGCGTAACGGTTACTCAGGAAGACAAATGCCATAACGCCAAATGTCCCACCCTTCCTTCATCTCCCCGCAGTTTATATACTCAGCATGACATCATATGGTATGGAGTACCTCTCTGGCTAATTTGGGTCACCTGTCCTGGCTATGTTGCCTTTCAAGTGCAAAAGAAAGGATATCAAAATAGTTACAATATTTATCACTTTTCATGACATACAGGCATTGTACTGCTCACTGTCCATAACATGAGAAATGCCTGAGGCAAATATTCCTTGAAGGCAGTCTAAGGCTCTACTCTACCTGAAAAACAACGTATGCCTGAGCAGCAAAGAATACTCTACTGCTTTTTTAGCATCAAAATACTTCACATTTTCATATCATGCAACACTGCGTGCCAGAAGGAAATATGTTCTTACTGTAAAATCCCTGCTTTGCAAATAATTTCAAAATATTGCACATTACTTCGTAGTTCCAAATCCTCTGTAGTGTTGTATAATGCTGAAATACAACAATTGAACTAGGATGAAACACAGCAATATAAATGTTACCTAGTTTCACATTTGCAAGACAGCCCAGGTCTTCAGGTGTTGAAATTACCAGTAAAGCACATTCAGCCAACTTCTGATGGCTCATTTAGTCAAAGTCACACTGTCTTCAAAATACCTGTTGCTTCTCCTTGAACAATAGGAGGTGGGTATCAAAGCAAGACAAGTTAAAGAAGTGACCTGACTTTAATTCCCTCCTTTCCTTTAAGACAGTTTAAAACAAAGAGAGTTTAAATGCCACAATAGAACATGATCAACTCAAACTGTGGCTTCCCTGAAAATCATTCTAATTCTTAAGAGGGTGTCTGGCAGGCTATAAATGCTCATTGGGAAACAAGATAAATCCACTACTGCTTGAATGAAGACCACCAGAAGGCCTGGCAGGAAGCATTTTACCGCAAAGAGCAGGGGATCTACATATTGGCTTAAGCTTTATACATGATGCGAAAATATGAAGGAACCTAGACCAGCTCACATATTTAATAATGATGAGGATAGTCTACAGAGCACCTATAAAGGATGGGAACAGACTGACTTTACCAGCAGATTCATTGCCTTGCACTGAAGATCCTATTTCTTCCTGCCAAAGTTCCCATCAAAGCAAGCATGTAAGTCACAAGTAATGTGGATCATAAATTCCTCACTGTTATTTTAGATGACATTGCAAAAAATAAAAAAAATAAAAAATTGAATAATTACGGAATAACATTACCAAAGGCAGAAGGGATCTGAGTCCCAGCTCAGAGTCAACCCACTTCTAACTAACAATAAGAGTATATCACTACTGTGGGAGGGGCAGGAGGGAAAGGCATTGTCTTAATCACTGTCAGGTAGAGACTGGTTTATTTCTGAAGAAGTGTTTTGTCCCTTGTACAATCCACCACTAATCCACAAGATTAGTAATTTCTTATTAAAAATCAGATTTCTTTCCAAGGTCATGAAAATATATATGATCAGTTCAGTTTTTAAAGGGAGGAATTGAGAAATTACTGATTTAGTAGAGACCAACAGACTGCTGACCAGTGTAACTTAATCAAGTACATGACAGTAACAATATGCATCTCAACGTAGTCACAGTACTGTGAAAAATTGTGCCTCTGCAGCTCCAAGCTTGTTCCATATTTCTAAACAGTAAAAGTAAAAAGGACAGATAGACTAGGTTGGTGATAACACCCATTTAGCCAGGATATTTCTGCATCATGTCTTTTCAGAGGAAAACATATGTCATTATTTAGACCCAGAGGAAGTTTTTTTTTTCCCTTTTCTCCACCTCATGCCATAACTCCATAAAATTATCTTTCCACAGTCCTTCAAGAGAAAAAAAAAAAGGCTGAACCCAGGGACCTTAGCTGCTCTGGGGCAGGGCATTTGTGTATCAAGCATGCAACCTCATCTCTTAAACAAGTAAAATAAAAACCTGGCTGTGGTAATGTAGACAAGTTACAGCAATAAACTATTCATTAAAACAATAAACTATTACAGAATAAATTTTTTTTGGAAATTTACATGGATGGTCAATGGAATTTAGTCCAGGTTTCCTACTATTTGTTGCTGTTGGGCTATTGGTTCAGTGGCTTGCTCTAAGTAGCATGATCTCTATATGCCTACAGAATTTTAAATTGGTGGAACTTTCCAGTTCCTCACAGTACTATCAACAATATTGCAACATTTTCAGCAGATTTTATCAGTATTCTAAGAAAAAACATCTGACTTGGCAATGTATCTCTTCCATGCACATGGGTGTTGATATCAGCTATACCACCATCTGAAGATATTGTGAATAGTTTAGTTTTCCTTCTTCTAAACCATTTCCCTTTTGAAAAAGAAAAGAACAAGAATGAGAAAGAAGGAAGATAATAACACTTTTTTCTATGCTTCATGGTTTTGAAACTGACGCACCAGAAGGGTTTTTAAAATTCACAGCAATTAGAACTTTTCATTCAAAGTACAGGCCAGTGAGAGCTGATTCAAACCCCAGTTTAACATCTGGAAAACAGAAAAAAAACCCAAAACCAAACAAAAACCCCAACAAAGTATTAAAATAAACACCAGTCACCAATTGCAAATATCACACCAAAACAATTAAATCTGTTACTTAGAAGAAATTTTCAGTCCGTCAACTGAGAGCAAGGAGCTTGTATGAAGTTCTCTATTAAGGAAACAAGACATAAATAGAGAAAGTTCCAGTTCAGAAGGGAAAATCCTTGTCAAATATAAATAGATTACTTGTAGATTGAGTAAATTAATGGCAAGATAAATTTTTAAGGGAGACTAGTTATCAAAACTTTAAAAAAACTTGACAATTTAAGTTAAGCCCTTTTTTTGGAAGTGTTTGTATTTTTCCATTTTGATAGATGGAATCTAAAGTTTTAGCTTAGGTATGCCACAGAAATGAAGATAGTCAGAGTAAGTCTGGACTTTCATATATATGACAATTAGAATCTAAATCAAATATAGAGATAAGGTTATATTTATTTATATGTTTATATATGCATGTATATATGTAAAATGTTAAGAGCAGTAGTTGAATGATTCATAAACTAGAAAAAAATGTTAAAAATATTGTCAAAGATTAATAAATTTTTGACAGTACGAACTGGGACAGGAAAAAGCAAAAAAGAAGTAATATTACAGAAATTAAAGCACTGGAATAAAAGCAAAGAAAATCCATCAGGCTAATGTTCTCAGATCTGCTAATGGAAATGTTGAAGGATATAGAAGGAATTGAGAGCAAGTGAAAAATTTTTTGAACCCTACAAACTGAAAATATAAATCAATGAAGCCAAAATAAATATTTTCCACTTTTCAGTATGTTTCAAAGAAAATAAAAAAACTTGTTCTTAAAGATAATGAGTTTACTGAGCTTTTTTTTTTTTTGAGGATAAAGTACTAAGAGTAGCTATTGCATTATTAAGAGTTATAATAACTTTGGCTGTCTTAATAAGTATTATAAATTACACCTTAGATTCACTGTGGCAAGTATGTTTTACCATTTCAATTCTGTTAAGTTCCCACATGATTTAAAAAAATACATAAAATGACCACATCTAACGTGACAAGATCTGCTAGCCTTGTTTTGGTAGGTCTGAGTGATAACTGGTTGCCTGTCTCATTCCTTCAGAAGTGAGATCTGGCTGCAGTTCAGTGCAGTCATAAATATAATGTCACCTACTCTAAGGTTGCTTCTATTTGTGGTAGCGCTCACAGCCCATAGGTTTATTCTGGCAGCAAAGGATCTTCGACTAACCCCATTTTATGAGGGAACCTTCTCTGGGCATAAACCCAAAATATACACTGTTACAGTAGCTCTATAGGGAATCCTTAGCAACTTATTGAATCAGATTTATGACTTCTTTGCACTGAACCATTAAAAATTTTCTGTGGAGTGTCAGTGAATCTGATCCAAGAACTAATGTTATTGACTGGCTTTGTATCACTATTGCAGAGGTGAACTTGAATTTAGAATTAAAGGAAAAGGTTTTTTAATTAGAACCTGATCCAAATAGGCAATTTTAAATTAAAATTTATAAACATTTGTTCATACTGTAAGACAAAAGTATGTGGAACTTGCATTAAACTTCTGTGACTATAAATATAAAATTACTTAATCTATTTCTTTGGGATTATGCTGCAAGATTTGTATTAGTAACGGAGTCTATAAATATTTTGTATGTCATTACCTCCTCCTGACTTCAGTGAGAAATTAGGTTACTCAGCATATCATGATTATGGGTCTTTTGTTATTTTGTAATGTTATTCATCTTGTTGACTTCATTTAAAATGTCTGTTAAAGTAATAAAACTGTTAACTAGTGTATTTGTTGAATTCAATTTTGAATGCAAGGAACCTTGTTACAGATTACTCTAGCATAAATATTTTTTTCTACTCTAATCTACATTGAGTAGATGATTATTTACTTAAATTTCCTGTTTTAGTGATGAGATAATTCTTTTACTTACTAAGCTGAAGTGTCCTTAATGTCTGTGCTTAAAGCCCATATTTCTGAAAGTGTACTGTATTAGCTGATTTATTAGTTTTCCTGACAGTTTGGAGAAAGGGCCTCCTAATGTGGTATCAGTACATAATGTGAGCTTTTTCTGCAGAAATTCATTCTTATTTGGAAGACACATCACATTATGATAAAAGGCACCCACAGTATTACAGATAAATATTTCTAAAAGGGTACATAATGTTCAAGTGTTGTTGAAAGATATCGAAGAGCTAGCATTATTTTTTTCCAATGTAACAGCTTTTGTTGGAATACATTTTGTGCAGTTTGTACTCTATTGTGAGATTTCAGCACTTTAATTTTTAAAAACAATGTTTATTTGTTTTCATCTTGTTTTTGTGATAACACAGTCATGATTCATGTCAAAAATAGAATGCACTGTGATAAGTGTGATTGTTGTACCCTGTGTAAAACTGGGACCTGTATCACAGTTGTGGTGAGTGGGCACGTGTGGTTCTCCTTTAAGACAATGTGATGGCTTCCCCTTCCCCTGAGGCAATTGCTGCCTGGAAAAGCAACCTTGAGATTTGAAAAAGCTCGCCAAAGGAGAGCCAATAGAAGGAGAAGGTGTACCCTAACGACCCAGTGGGGAAAGAGCGGGATGAATATCCGGCGAGAAGAGATTGGTCAAGATCCGGGGATAAAAGACGCTGCTTTTAGGGCTCAGGTGTGCGTGTGGTGGAACTAACTGAGTTCTCTGCGCACCCAGAGAAAAAACTCTGGTTTTGCTTATTGTTTCTCAAACTAAATTGATTGAACTCAAATTTGTTTTAATTGTTATCATTTATAACATTTTCAAACTTATTTCATATTAAATTCACACAAAAAAAATGCTTGAATACAAAAATATCATATTGACCTTTGACTTTAAAACACTAAAGAAAGCAATTGCTTTTTGAAGTAGAGCCTTCTGATTCTTCTTTTCAAAATACTATAATATACTGCTTAATACTGTTGCTCAAAAATTAAATACTGTATCCTTTGTAATTCTTTGACCTTGTAAGGGTCAAATTGCTTTTTGTATCTGTGTTAAAGCCAGATTGTTAAACTAGTTCACAGTATTTTGAAGAAAAGGGAGAAAGAACTTCATGCAAGAATTTATACTAACCACTCTGTTGAAATAACGAATATAGCCCTGAAAACTAAGGGAAATTCATCCACTCTGTAACTCTTGTTGCTAGCTTGGTTTATAATCATAGCACCAAAAAGTGCTCGCAGACACAGAGACCAAGTGGTCCCATTAGTATGTTGCGCTTTATGAGCATGACCATGCATACAGCCGCTGAATGGAGGGAAGTCAATATTCCCCTCCACTAGGTACTTCTGAGGCCACATCTGAATTACTGTAACCAGTTTTGGTTTCCCCCATACAAGAGACAGACAAAGGGACTAGGGAAGAGGGCTATTAAGATGTTTAAAGCAAGTACAAAAGAGGCTAGGATAAGTGGGTTTGTTTAGTCTGGAGATAGGGGAAAGAAAGTAAAGAAAAAATAAAAGAGATAAAAAAGCTCCAGTGGAGCATTTACAGTCTTACATTATCTAAAGGGAGGCTATATAGAAGACAGAGACATACTTTCCTACTCTTCTCACACACACAGAGCAGAAACCATAGTCACAAGCTGCAGCACAGAAAATCAAACGAGGCAGTAAGGAAACAATTCTTCACAATGAGTGGCTAAGTACTTAAACCAGTTGTCCAAAGAAGGTGATGAATCTCCATCCTAAGAAATTTTTTGGATAAAATTCTGAAGAATCTGATGTCATCTTGAGGGTAGACCTACAACTGTGAAGAAGGCTGGAGTAGGGGACCTTCAGAGATCTCTTTCAGCCTATGTTTCTCTATGATTATATGAACTATTGTGTTACAGTGTTTTAAGAACATTTTAAAAATTCAGATTTACAAACTGCAACCTTCTGGTGCAGAAAAAGTGTTAAACTAATTTGCATCATTCATTAAACCTGAATGTAGAGTTCTTACATTAAAATACCCTTGTGGCTGGCATTCCGTGAACAATATAGAAAATTACTAATTTTTTTAGTGAAAGAAGCTGCAAAGCAGCCCCTTCTTGTATATAATGTACCATTTTCATTGTCCTTCCCTTGCATCCCTTGTGTCAAATAATATTATTTGAAGATTTTGTTTGCCTGTCAACAAGCCCAGCAAGTGGACATTCAGAAGAAATGGAACTGTTCTGTCATGTCAAGCTCATAGGGTATCTTATGAAACATTAATTAGTTTGGGTTTTTTCATGAACATAGTAAAGCATCTCTTCTAATTCAATGACTGTTAGTCAATCCTATTTATATTGTCAAGTGGTAAGTTATTTGAGGGAAAGGTATTTGTGGAATAGGGAAATAATGGCTGAATTGAATAAAGAAAACTTACTACTAAGAGATAATTTTCTCAATAATTTTATCAAGTAGTAGTCTTAGCACTTGTTTATCCACTTTGCATCGCTACAGTATTTATCAAAATAGCCTTCGTTGTATTATATTTATTATAAATTTGATTTACCTGGAGGACGGAAAGGATTCAAATATTGAATGTGGTTTTTTGAACTTGTTTGAGCTTTTTTCCTACTTTAGAGTCATTTCAATCAGCTTTAAGAATGACCGGAGTTGGAGATTTTTATTTGTTTTGTTGTAGTTTTATGGAACATTTGTGTTTTGAATTTTATTTATTGTATGTCTCATAGTGAAAAATTTACCTATACATACAGGCCCATTTTAAACTGAAATACTTGCTAGCAGTATCTTTTCAGAATTCAAGGATGTCTAAGCAACTATCTTAGGTATAGCCATAAGACTCTTCTCCACTGGACATGCAATGACTTTGCCACAAAGTCGTAATTTGCACCTAGTGGTTGAACACCAACTACAGTCATAGCATGCTCTGCTGCATTTCTCTGAAACATATTTCATGTGGTTAAGAAAAACTAGTGAAAATAAAAGATAAATACTTTTGTCTTGGAGGAGCTGGTAGCAATCATATACCACTTACCTTCTATTTCTGCTTAATATGCAAAGCACTCCATGCTGCTGCCTGTAGGAAGCAACTGCTGAGGCATATACTCGAAGTATCATATACTGTTAATAGAATCATAGAATAGTTTGGGTTGGAAGGGACCTTAAAGATCATCTAGTCCAACACACTTGCAATAAGCAGGGAGATCTTCAACTAGATCAGTTTGCTCAGAGTGCTGTCCAACCTGACCTTTAATGTTTCCAAGAATGGCACATCTACCACCTCTCTAGGAAACCCATTGTAGTGTTTCACTATCCTCATAGTAAAAAAATTCTTCCTAATATCTAGTCTAAATCTATCCACTTTTAGCTTAAAACCATTACCCCTTGCCATACTGCAAAAGACCCTGCTAAAAATTTTGTTCCCATCTTTCTTATACGCCCCCTTTAAGTACTGGAAGGCCACAACAAGCTCTCCCTGGAGCCTTCTCTTCTCCAGGCTGAACAACCCTAACTGTCTCAGCCTTTCTTCATAAGAGAGGTGTTCCAGCCCCCAATCATTTTTGTGGCCCTCCTCTGGACCCGCTCCAACAGTTCATGTCTTCCCTGTGCTAAGGACTCCAGAGCCAGATGCAGTACTCCAGGTGGGGTCTCACCAGAGCAGAGTAGGGGAGCAGAATCACCTTCCTTGACCTGCTGGACACACTGCTTTTGATGGAGCCCAGGATACAGTTGACTTTCTGGGCTGCAAGTGCACATTTCTGGCTCACATGCAGCTTTTCATCCACCAATACCCCCAAGTCCTTCTTCAGGGCTTCTCTCAATCACTTCAGCTCCTGCCTGTATTGATATTGGGGGTTGCACTTCCCCAGGTCCAGAACCTTGCACTTGGCCTTGTGAACCTCATGAGGTTCACATGGGCCCACTTCTCGAGCTTATCCAGGTCCCTCTGGATGGCATCCTATCCCTCAAGCATGTCAATGCACCACTCAGCTTGATATGATCTTCAAATTTGCACTCGATCCCACCATCTATGTCACTAATGAAGATGCTAAACAGTACTTGTCCCAATGTGGACCCCTGAGGGACACCACTTGTTACCAACCTTCATCTGGACATTGAGCCATTAACTACTACCCTCTGGATGTGACCAGCCAGCCGCTCCTCATCCACCAAGCAGTCCATCTGTCAAACCCCTATCTCTCCAATTCAGCATATGCAGCTCTTCTAGCACATTGATAGCTACACTTTAGTGAAACCCATAATCACTGGAAGAAAAAGAGGCTTAATATGAAATAGGTGTTACTACTAGTTCTGGTAAGACTCATACATCAATTATGGATGTTTTTTCAGGTAATGGCAATATTGGTATAAATTTAGGTTTGGATATTTTTGTCAAGTTTCATCAATATGTGCCTAAGATCCTATGATTTATCCCTACCACACCCACCCCCCCCCGGTGTTGCAGGATGACTTTTTTGCTAGCTCTGAAGTAACAAGAGGTTAAGTGTAAAGGACATGAAGCAAAATACATAGATCACATCAATTTACTTGCACAGCGATGGAACCTGGTAGTGATATTGTTGGGAAAAAGGGAGGAATGTGGAGACAAGCAGGAAGCGTCAAAAAGAGGATGCGTGGGATGAGCTGCTTTTTGTCTGTCACTGGGACTGGTCTCCTGCACATCTATTGCCAGTCTGAATTGCACTATTGGTTTAAGAGGCAGCTAGAAACTGAACTGGGCATTTTAGACCAGCAATAGGGTGCCAACTGTATTTGTGGTAGGGATTTTTATGGAAGATTGCTCTCCAAACTGATACAAACTCTATGTTTGGGTTGCAATAATTTAGTGTTTGTAGTCTGCTGATACTGCTTTGGGATACTCTTAAGTTCTTCTTTCATGAAAAATTTGCCAATGTGACCTTCTCTTAACAATATCTACCAAATTGTGATACTGTTCTGGCTGGCCCAAGAGTTTTGGTGATCCATAGAGAGCTTTCTGGAGTGTATCACAGGGACAAACTCTTTATTGCACATGGTTTAAATCAAATCAAGAGTTAAAGTAGTTTATTGATTTATTAATGACACTCAACTGCCAATCAATGAACCATACACTCAGGATTGATATCAACAATAAAGTAGATACCAGGCACTTAAAAAATGTCAGTAAACTCCTATACATTTCTAAACACCTTTTTATAGCTAACACCAAAACATTCTAATCCCCTCCCCCCGCTCCACAGTTTTGTGCACATACACACTCTCCAGAGGGCATGTGGATGCACATTCCTCTTTCCTGTGAGTGTGGGTTCCCCTGCTTACACCTTTTGTGGGGGACAGTGGTGCTCTTGCTCTATATCCATCCAGCTCCCTGCAACCTGCTAATGCGTGTGTCTGCAAGAAAGTCCCGCATGAATTACCTGAAGTGACATCCCTACTTATTGCATCTTTCATTTTGAGGCTATGAGCTGGATGCAAACTACTTACAGTGTCTGACTAAGAGGCAGCTCTGACTCTTCTTGTTGGAGGTCCTGCTGCCATGGGACAACTCATGACAGTGTCAAGCCAGCTGTGGACTACTGCTGTTAGCCTTTCCTCTATCCTCCATCACAAACTTCTGTGCTGTCTTTGTATTAATTTTCAGGCTGACTCCGCTGTTACAAAAAATCTCCATGTAATTCCCTGGTTACTGTTTAATTTCTCTCATGGTTACTTTCCTCCTTAGTATTAACAATTTTGGGAAAATGCCTTATCAGACAGGTCAGTGCATTGTTCCATTCAGAGTACTAAAACTGAGTGCTTATTACGTCCTTTAGCAAGCTGTTGCACTATTCCACAAGCTCTTTTTTAGCTCAGCTGAAAGTGGTAGTATAAACAATTGAATTATTTCTCTACAGTTTTCTACTTTTTTTTTACTTTAAAAGTTATTTACTTTCCATGAAATAAATTTAATGCACAGCTTTTATTGTGTATAAGAAAGTAGGATTTGACCATTTCTGCTCTCTTTTTACGCTGGTACAAAGGAAAATATTGGGAGTACAAACCTAATGGGGGAAAAACCCAAACCAACCAACCAAACAAAAAGAACCAACACACACAAAAAACAAACAAACAACAACAACAACAACAAAAACACCCCGCCACCCAAAATTCACCTTACAGTATAAATAATGTGGATCAAACCTAAATGATATGCAAATATCTTTTGTTTCACTTCTGTGTTGAGAGACAGCAATTAAACTGAATGAAAAAGACCTAGTTATGAATCTTTTGCAAAGCTCTGAAAAGTTAAGGCAGCTTTCCATAATGCTGGTGAAGATTATGGTTGCATCATAGTAATTAGACATTAGAAAATCCTATGAAATACTGTAAAGATAGGAACCAGCTTTGTCAGATGCCAGCTGTTAGAGGAAAACATATTCTTTAGGATCTGACAGCCCAAAAGATGTGAGGCTACTGCACCTTCATGCCCCCGGGTCCAGCCAGTAGCAAGGCTGAAGATGTAGTCCCTGTAGGCACAGGCACACAGAGAACACATACATCACATGTATACATATATACACAGACACAGAGCACTTGCAAGAACAGACAGCACCAAGAGGCTCATCCTGCTCCCTTCTGGCTGAGCTGGGTAGGGGTGCATTGGTAAGAATATATGTTTATACACACACACATGCACACATCCAGAACCCTCTGGGACTTCCTTGGTCCTCAGTGACAAACCTCCCATGGTCCTGCTTTTAGAGACACTCCTGACTCCCAGACAACTTCACCTACTCACAGGCTAGTTTGTTTTGGCTTTTCCTAAGTCACACACTCTCTCCCTCACCTGCACCCTCTCCTGGTGCTGGCACTGCAGACACACCGACCTCTGACCCCTGGTCCCAGCCTAGTGGCTGGCACTTGGTTTCACTCTGGTCTCTCCAGTCTCAGGCACCCAGGCATATGGACGGTCCAGACCACAGCCCCAGCCCAGCTGCTGGCACCCAGACCCACGTTCATTTCAGTTGCTTGCATCACAGATATGTGGGCCTTCTAATCCATGGTCTGACTCCAGCTGCTTGCACTCAGACCCCCATACATGTGCACACACACACAGGGTGAACAGAGTCCCTCACAGAGGAAAAATGTTAGGAATTTAGTAAGGTAGGACAGATTGGGCTGATCAATCACAGAACATGGCCAAAAAAAGTGCGCTGATCAACAAATTGTTTACACATGGTGAACCCTTTTTATCCCCCTACCACTCCATTTTCCCACAGTTGTTCCTCCCTGGGTCAGATAAACCCATCCCTTTCCCTGCCTTTATTTCTTCCTTTGATGGTGTCCCTTCCTTTGAGTTCTTAATTTGCGTTCCTGCTTGCCGTTGTACCCATGTGCTCCTCTGAGCTTGTGGAGATGCACCTTTTAAGGGGTGACTGCTCTCCTGTGATGGGTATAGGAACAATCAGGAAGACTGCTATTTGGTTTCCTCTATCTGCCATGGTCTCTCTGTGCTCCTTTGTGGTTGTGGAGATGAGCTTTTATCATATAGCTTTAAAAGGTTTAGAATTTAAATCAAGACACTGGCAGGTAGGGTCCTCACACATTGATGCCTAAGTGAGAACAACTTTTCTCATTTGACATATTCAGTGAAGGCTCAATTCAGCTGTGTGAATACTGGCATCTAGTGCTGTTTGAGTAGTCCTCTGATCCTGCCTGGCATCCAGCTGCCACTCCAAGGGAATGGAATTCCTCCCTGCATCTTGTGTTGTGCCTGCCAGTACCACACACATATCTTGGACATCCTAACCCATTGCAGTATATTTAAGAAGCTGAGTCATACACCTAATGCTTATCACTGTAACTGTTCCATAGGCTTTTTTACTGTATTGCATTTTGACTATAATTTGGCCTGGACTCCAGGGTCTGTGTGACTAATATGTAGCCACTTACAATTAGACAGCTTAATCTGAAACTGAATCCCTACCTAGATTTCACTAGCAGTCTTTAACTGCTCTATAGTCAACAAACAAGGAGAGGAGGAAAAAAAATGCTGCTTTTGATAACAGAAGCAAAATAACTGGGTAGCAATACACCACGTTCATTATAGCAAAGAGGAGGAATAGCTGAAGTTGAAGGGTCTTGTAAAATCTCATGGGAAAATGGGCATATACACATTTTGGACTGGTTTGTGTTGTTCTGTATCTTGTATTTCACAAGGGTACAAAGCAGCAATGAAGCACTTTCACTCTGACTTTCAGTGTAGTGAAGACAGTGTTTGTTTTTTATTTTACTGACACTGGAATTATACAAATAGATTATCAGCATAACAATTGTGTTTAGTTTAAAATCTGTACATATTAACTTTCAAACAAGCTGTAACAGTTCATGATGCACTGTGCACTGTTTCTCTCTGTTTAGTTGAAGCAATTAATCTTATGATGGAAAAGGCAAATTCAGCAAATGAGGTTTTAAGAAACCTGGCTTTTGCAGATCTGAGACCCTGAAACACCTGCTCCTGCAGCTTGTCTGAGTGTGAAGGGCTGATCAAGCACTATATTATTACTTTTAGCCGCTGCACTGCTCAGATTATAGAATCACTCTGCCCTCCCTTCAGATCTCTAGGAAGCTTTATGCCTCCAGGTTTCTCAGTGGCCCTATGGGGACTTCAGGACAAAAGCCTGTTAGGACCCAAGGACCCTTCAGTCCTTGGGGACTGAATATTCCTCAGAGGAAACTAACGGGAAATTTTGAGGATGAAGAAGGTTTCGACTGCAGCTAGTCCCTGAATGAGGATAGCTAGGAAAAAAAGAATCTGTGTGGTTTTATCCTACTTTACACCCACATAAAAAATCAACCTGAGGTACAGTATCTAATGAATCAAAAAAATTTTTTTAAGATCTGTTACTATTTCCTCAGCTTTCTAAACCAGTGATCTCAACAGATTTTTAAAGGATAAACAATACTGTGCTGGAACAGCAGATTTATGAATACACAGAAGAAGCAGGTGCAAAGGACATAAGAGGAAAGAAAGATGCTGAGACAATACTATAAGAAACTATAGCATTGTATTTCATGATGCATTTTAGCTTAAGTCCTTGCTGAAGGATAAACCAGATTTTTGTTTTATCTTCGTGGATCTTCAAGATAACTTTCAAGTAAAGCACATCACACTGTTTCCTATTTAATTAAATATGATACAGAAAATGTAAATAACATCTTGGATGTTGTGGAGAACTTCAAAAGACATGGAAAGTAATAAAAAAAAAAGCCTTGGGATTTCTCACGCAGGTTTCTTCTCTTTGTTGTTACTGTGGTGTTGTTTTTTTTTTTTCCTTCAAAAATTGTTTAATCATGGTGTTTAACACACAGATTCCCCCCTAGCCCTCATTCAGAACTGGTGTCTCAGTATCTACAGCATAACCATAGCGTGTGATCTGTATGACCCAGACTCTTCACTGTTGAACAGTGCATTCTCAGTGCAGATAAGCATTCTCAGTTTGCTTTTAATCATTACAGAATATAGTTCTAAATTGATATTTAATGACTCCTCAGCTAGAAAAAATAATCCAGGCATTGGAATAGTATCTAAGTAATCTCTTCAGTATCAGTTGGAAAGGAAAGCTGCAGCCTACAGCACAGGCATTGTACTCCATGAACACAGTATGATCTGTACAAGAGCGGTGCAGATTCTATCCTCTCTTCACAAGCCTGCCTCATTCTGCTGGAAATAGATAAGCTCAGCTCTGCTTCACAGTAGCTGTAACAAAAAACCCCAAATTTATCTTCAAATCAGTCAGACAATAGTTATCATTAATTTCATACAGTATGAGAACTGTAGAGCTTAGAACAGATTTATATCCATGTCTGAGTCTGTAAATCCATGGTGGTATATTAAATATTCTATGGAGAGTTTTTATTTGTAGGTAAAGCTAAAAGAGCATTAACTTTTATCCAGAGTTGAACAGCTACTCAGCTCTGTCTTTCATTCCAGACTGACTCTTAGAGGGACAGCTAGAATGAATCTGCCACATGGAGTGCCTTTCAGATGATTGCCACAGCTCGTTCTGTCTGATCCCTGCCACTTATATGCTTTTCTAGGTCTCTGATTCTTCATGTATGTACTTATGCAGGGTCTACCTCTGCACCAACAGATATAAAATGATAGGGGATATATGCATTGAGATTGTCACTGAAACAGGTCATTTATATGGTTAAAATGTTAAAATAATTTCTCATATGAAAATGTCCTATGCAAATTAACACTTTCTCAAACAAGTTCCAAGCTTGGTCCAAGACTTGGCACAACTTATTTCCAATAGACAATTTGAAAATATTCATCTTAATTGGGATGGGGTTGAGAAGTTAAAATCTTGGATATAGTAATTTCATACTAGTTTGACCAAGTGCATGACTAATTTTACTGAAAGTGGAGACATAGCCAGTGTTCTGACTAAAACACCTATGATCTCTGCACTACTATTTCTTTTGGTTGGGCCAAAATACAAAATCCAGAAGCATGTAAGTAGCACAGAGGATGTAGTGTATGGAGATGCTCCCTTTGCATTATTATTCAACATTGTGCTGTGTCACATGAGCTTGCCTTGATCAAGAGTTGAGTAACTGAAAGCAATGAGCTGTGGCTGACATAGCTATGCAAACAAGAACTGAGCGTGGTGAGCCTTGGTGTGGGCTATGGATCAACAAGCAGCACTGTGCCAGCACCCAAGGTAGTGGTGGCAAGCCCTGCCCAGACACTTGCACAGAAACTATCCAGGTTGAGTGCCCTGTTGCTGCAGGCTGGGCTGTACCAACTCCAATTGGTGATTGGGGAATGCCTCTGTTAACTGTACATCTGTTTGTGTAAGTTCAGTTTTTTCCTGTCCCAGTCTACACTTCTCTTGGTCATCTTCACATTCTGAGCTTAGCATTGTCACACAGTCAGGTGTTTCTTTTCCCTCCCTGACATAGCCAGGAAGATAATTCAGAATAAGTTATCATATTGTGTTCCTATAAGTTCTGTGCCAAACTGCATATTACCCAAGTGTAAGTCTAACCTCTATGTCTTTGGTAAGTAACTATTTCACTTCAATAGTTTAAGAATTATATCTTATTTTACTGAAATATTAGGCCTAACTTCCTGCCCTAAGCTGTTACATGTTGTTACACATTGAAAAAACTTAATATATATGTAGATGCATTTATGAAGTGGGTAAGATAATTTTTGTGATAAATGAAAAACCATTATGAAAATCAAAGTATTATAATATAATACAAATATTTCATTATATTCAGATTTTAATACAAAGATTATTCGTTCCCCATCTCCCTGGTGTTGTAAAGATTGAATAGTCTGCTAAGCAAACCATTCCATATTTCTGGAGTAAAATTCTGCCTCAAGTTAATGAAAACTTGACTGTATCTCTGAGCAGTGGAAACAGATCCACTTCCATTGTTCAGAAAGTGCGCTTTCATCTGTGTATCAGTGTTTCTCACTGTGGTTGTAATAGCAATTCAAAAGTGCTTAAAACTTTTATTACAAACTTTGCTACTTTGGGACCTATACAAGCAGCAAATTTATGATGAAACATAGAACAGCTTTTCAAAACAAATCTGGTTTTATTACTCAACTGGAATGTAAAGTTTTATGGGTTGGAATTGAAAACAAAAAGATTTGATGTCCATATTGGCAGTATTATGTTCTGATGAGTATGAGGCTTCATCTCTGTCTCATTCCTGAGCAGCAGAGTTTTTATCACTAATATCCCATTGAGACAATTCACTTTTCTAAATTCTGCTCATGCTGTTTTCATATGCTTCCTCAGTCAGGTGTTCATTAAAACTTGATATACAGTCATTCATCTTTCATTGTACTGTTAAAGCAACTCCAATCTATTGTTAAGATTTTTGTAGTTGTTTTGTACCAATACAGACTTGCTCATCTGAATAATGCCAACCTCTTATTTCTTGTTTTTAGGCATGGAATTATCTCCTCAGCCATGAAAAACAATAACAAAACAGAATAAAGAAAGAGATAGATATAGAAAAATAAGATCTACTTAGCTCTTAATGAAAATAATGCAGAAACTCTTAAAGCCCTGCACACTACCTATATCTCACTGATTCATGTCATTATGCGCACAGCATGCTCAAGTAACAACTGAAAGCCCTGTTAATTGAATATCTGCCACTTTATGTGGAAAGTAGGATGTTGCAGGATCTCTGAGGCTTTCAAATATGCGCTTATGCCTCAATACCTCCAAGGTCCAGGTAGATTGGGAACCCGCCCAAAAAAAGCCTTTCTCTGTTCATCTTCATTGTCTTCTCTAAACTACTTTCTCCTCCTGTGTTTGTTTCTGCTGATAGAAAACCTAAGTGCATCTCTCAGTTAGTGCCTTTGATGTGAAATGGTAAGGTGAATAGAACCTTGGGATGTAGTGTTGTACGAATTGGCAGTTAGACTGTATGATCAAGCACCATTGGAATGACATTAGTACAAGTGATTTCCTTTAGTGTCTTTTGGGGACCATCCTGTAGTGTGACATTCACAAAGCTTTAAAAACCTAAAAATACTATAGTGTATTTGGTTTGCCAGGCAAGGTTTTGTTAGCAGGAGAGCTACAGGGGTGGCATCTGTGAGAAGCTGCTAGAAGCTTCCCCTATGTCCGCTGGAGCCAACAGCAGCCGGCTCGAAGATGGACCTGCAGCTGGCCAAATATGAGTCCATCAGTGATGAGGGTAGTTCCTCTGGGAAAACAAAAGCCTGCATTACAGCAACTGCAGCCAGAGATAGGAGTGAGAACATGTGAAAGAATTCTTCAGGCACCAAGGTCAGTGAAGAAGGAGGGGGAAGAGGTGCCTTTGGTCCTGGAGCAGAGATTCCCCTGTAGCCCATGGTGAAGACCATGGTGAGGCAGGCTGTCATCCTGCAGCCCACAGAGGACCCCACGCTCAATCAGGTGGATGCCTGAAGGAGTCTATGAACCTGTGGGAATTCTATGGTGGAGCAGGCTCCTGGCAGGACCTGTGGCCCCATGGGGGACCCATGCTGGAGCAGTCTGTGTCTGAAGGGCTGTACTCCATAGAAAGGACCCACATTGGAGCAGTTTATGAAGAGCTGCAGCCCGTGGGAAGGACTTACATTAAGCAAGCATGTGGAGAACTATGTCCCATGGGAGGTACCCCACACTGGATCAGGGGAAGAGTGTGAGGAGTCCTCCTGCTGAGGAGAAGGCAGGAGCAGCAGAGACAACGTGTGATGAACTGACCACAACACCCATTTCCCTTTCCCCTGTTTGACTGCCTAGGGAGTAGGTAGAGAAATCAGGAGTAAAGTTAAGCTCAGAAAGAAGGAAGGGGTGGGGGGAAAGTGTTTCAGTTTGTTCCCATTGCCTCTTGTCCCATCACTGGGCACCACTGAAAAAAACTAGCTCCATCTTCTTTGCACCTTCCCTTCAGGTACTTATGTACAAGATAAGACCCCCTGAAACTTTTCTTCTCCAGGCTGGACAGCCACAGCTTTCTCAGTGTTTCCTCATAGGGGAGGTGCTGCAGTCCCTTCACCATCTTTGTGGCCCTTTGTTGGAGTCTCCCCAGTATGTCCATATTTCTCTGAGGAGCCCAGAACTGGACGCAGCACTCCAGGTGTAGCCTCACTAGCACTATATATAGGTAGGATCACTGCCCTCAACCCGCTGGCAATTCTTTGCCTAATGTAGTTGAGGATGTCACTAGCTTGCTTTGCAACAAGCACACACTGCTGGTTTGTGCTGTACTTGGTGACCACTGGGACTTTCAGGTTCTTTTCTGACAAGCTGTTTTCCAGCTGGATGGCTTTCAGCATGTATTGGTGCTAGAGTTGTTCCTCCCTAGGTGCAGAACTTCTGTTTGTTGAACTTCATAAGATTCCTCTCAGCCCATTTCTCCTACCTGTCCAGGTCTCTGTGGATGACAGCACAGCCCGCTGGTTTATCAGCCACTCTTCTTAGTTTAGTCTCCAGATCATTAATGAATAGGTTAAACAGGAATTTAACAGTACTCAGTATTAACCCCTGGAGTTCAGCACTAGTCAATGGCCTCTGATCACAAAATCATAGAATGGTCAGGGTTGGAAGGGACCTCTGGAGATCGTCTAGTCCAACCACTGCTAATAAAGCAGATTCACCTAGAGCAGGTTGCACAGAATCACATCCACCTAGGTTTTGAAAGTCCCCAGAGGATGTTCCACAACTTCCCTGGGCAGCCTGTTCCAGTGCTCTGTACACTAGGGTAACAGAGGGTACACTAGATCCTCAATGTAAAGAAGTTTTTCCTCATATTCAGGTAGAACTTCCTCTGTTGCACTTTTTGTTGCTGTTTGTCCTGTCACTGGGTGCTACTGAAAAGACCCTGGCCCCACCCTCTTGAAGCTTGCCCTTAAGATATTTGTAAAATTGGCAAGATCCCCTCTCGGTCTTCTTCAGGCTAAACAGGCCCAGCTCCCTCAGCCTTTCCTCATAAGGGAGATGTTCCAGTCCCCTCATCATCTTCATAGCCCTCTGCTGGACCATGTCCAGTAGTTCTCTGTCTCACTTGTACTGGGGAGCCCAGAACTGGACACAGTCCTCCAGATGCGGCTTCACCAGGGCAGAGTAAAGGGGAAGGATCACCTCCCTCCACCTGCCGGCCATGGTTCTCCTAATGAATCCCAGGATTCCATTAGCCTTCTTGGCCACCAGGTCACACTACTGGCTCATGGGCAATTTGCTGTCCACCAGGACTCCCAGGTCCTTCTCTGCAGAGCTGTTTTCCAGCAAGTTGACCCCAGCCTGTGCTGGTGCATGGGGTTATTCCTCTCTAGTGCAGGACCTTACACTTGACATTACTGAGGTTCATTAGGTTCCTCTCATCCCATCTTTCCAGCCTGTCCAGGTCTTGCTGAATGGCAGCACAGCTTTCTGGTGTATCAGCTACTCCTTCCAGGTTTGTATCATCATCAAACTTGCTGCCTTCACCCAGGTCACTGATGAATAAACTGAGCAGGACTGAACCCAGTACTGACCCCTGGGGAACACCGCTAGCTACTGGCCTCCAGCCAGACTCTGCACCACTGATCACAACCCTCTGAACTCCACCATTCAGCCAGTTCTTAATCCACCTCACTGTCCTCTCATTTAACCCACGCTTCCTGAGCTTACCTATGAGGATGATACAGGAGACAGCATCAAAAGCCTTGCTAGGGTCAAGGTAGACAACATCCATCATTCTCCCCTTGTCTACCCAGCCAGTCAGTCCATCATAGAAGGCTATCAAGTTGGTCAGGCATGATTTCCTCTTGGTGAATCCATAGCTGATGGTCCCTGACCTCCAGCTGTTCCATCACCTTTCCATGGATGGGGATGAGGCTGATCAGCCTGTAGTTTCCAGGGTCCTCCTTGTCCTTTTTGAAGATTAGAGTGACATTGGCTTTCCTCCAGTCCTCAGGTACCTCTCCTGTTCTCCATGACCTTTCAAAGATGATGGAGAGTGGCTCAATAATAACATCTGCCAGATCCCTCAGCACTCATGAGTGCATGCCACTGGGGCCCATGGATTTGTGGGTGCCAAGTTTAAGCGAACTCTGATGTGACCCTTCATGACCAAGGGGAAGTCTTCCTTTCTCCAGACTTCCTTTCTTGCCCCCAGCATCTGAGAAACCTGAGGGCTGGCCTTAGCAGTAAGGCTGAAGCTAAGAAGGCATTCAGTAATTTAACCTTCCCTGTATCACACCATGACGACCCTCTGTTCCCAATCATTCAGCTAGTTTTCTATCTGCCTCACACTTCTGTTTGTTCACTGGTTTCATCTTTATGATGAATTTGTAGCGCAGACAGGCGCTTTAAATCAAAAATAGTTTTTGCAAGTTCAGCTGTATAGAGTAACATTTTAACTTTTTTGTAATGTGCTGATTGAACTGTGTACTTTGATATTCCAATAAAGAGCAGCTGCTGAGGCTTCAAATACATCATTGTTAATACTAGCTTGCTTATAGGCCTTCCTGGTTCATAACTTCATGAATCAGACTAATACTGTGGACCTGATGTATGCACTGTTTGCATGATTTTTAACGTATTGATTCTAATGAATTGCCTTCTAATTATTCACATTCATGCAAAAGGTAAAGACTTGAAACTTTACTTCTTAATACTTGTTAAGAAAATAATTTATCAGCTTCACTTCAGTGCATGAATAATAACATTTTGGTTTACAGCTGATACTTGGAATCCATATAGAAGGAGAAGTTGTAAACCTCTCCTGTGGTCATACATACAGTCCATATATTCCAAGTGTTTTTATAGCTACAGAACATTGACATTCAAGTGAATGCTCTGTTCAGGGAAGGAAAAATCTTACGTGGAAACTTGTCCTCAAAGAATGAGAGTGGATCAGAAAGATTACTCACCTTATCTTCCATTTGGTTTCTTTGTTTTAAATTACGATACATAAAACATAGGGAGTAGTTTTATAGACTAAATGCACTCTTGCTAAATTACTGAAGTAATCTTAAACAAATGCTCAGTAACACTACCTTCTTGGCTAAATGTAACATGTAAGTACTTACACTTAAGACCATTTTTGTTTCAGGGTTGACAACTTTGTATACAAGTCCACTGAGGCTATGCCTCTTCTATGAAATAAAAATCAGGGCCATGGGCTTCTTGTGGGAGTGATAACATCATAGCCCAGCATGTAGGTTTTAGTTCCGGAGAATCCTTAACTATAAGGGATTCAGATTCTCACCTCCCCAGAAGTTACACTCCCTTGTGCCCTAGGACTACTCAGCACACTATATATCCAAAGATGCAAGACTATCTTTTCTGACCCATTTGCATTATCCTGTAGGTATAAATACAGAAAAGCAAGAAAGTAACTCTAATTTGAGTATTTATGCTCAATAACTTACTTTCCTATAAAGGTATGAATAAGATCAAAAGCATGTACATGTTCATACACACACTGGAGAACATAAAGGGTGGAAGTAAAAACAGAAATTAATTCAAAGTTATCAAGAACAAGAAATAACTTTGCATTCCAAACAGCGACCTGGTTTCATAGTCTTCACTGTGAAATCAGTAATGAACATCAAAGTATAGATTTCTAACAAAGGAATGTGATACTTGCTTTACATAACAGCCAAAACCACATTCCTGTCACATCCACATTACTGTCTTTAGTCTCCCCAAATTGTAGAGAATATGATTCCCAGCAGTGTAGATCTTGTGTCTGCTTGTCTGTAGATGTTTGACAGGTTTTCACAAATATCACCCTTCTTTCATCATAGTAGGGAATTTCTTTGTTTACTTTTAAAAGAACTATTCATTTCTGCATTTTCCTAAAAGGTTTAAATTCTGGAATTAACTACACCGTATCTGAATCCTTACAAATGAAAAAACAAGCTTTAATCACACGTGCATCAGGGAGGCAGACAGACCGTACATCATAGAAAGCCATTGAAGTAACACTTCTTACATTTTCTCCTCTCATCAAAAAATGCAAGCGCACAAAGTAATCAGTGTATATGTAAATCTGTTACTGAAATATTCAGTTTAATCAGTAAAATAGTCACAAACTGAACAGAGCTGAGAACAACAGAGTTAGAGTGTGCAGCTGAATCTGTGATAAATATCAAGGCATGAAGCATGAGTCATAAAGGAAGAAAATGCATTGTATCAAAATATTTCTGACTAGTATGTATTAGCTTCAGCCAATTATGTAAATAGCCATATGACCTGAAAAGTGAATAGTCATTTGAATGAGTTTGAGTTGACAATAAAAACACAGTTTGATCACATTTTGAAACTTAATTTCTAGGGTGGCTATGTGTTGCTGTCCTTCAGAATGACATTGATTAAAGCCTGTATTTTGAGATTCTTCCCCAGCAGAGAAAATTAGGCTCAGGGCTCAGGCTTCCTGTTATATATTCAGAGGTCTCTGCTAACTGGTTATTGAGGTTCTTCTGTCTCATCTTCTATTTCCTTCACTTGTGCCTCTGCACCCAAAACCCCATCACCTCAGTTGCTTTCTTAATCAGTGACATGTTTCTTTGAGTTGTTCTGTGGAATTAAAGAGTATTTTATTTTAATTTATGAAGAGGTTATTTTCTGAATATATCACAGAATCGTTCATTTTATTCCTGCACAACTACATATTCTGCCTGGTTTTAATCTTAAGGAAATTTCTTTGATCTAAGTAAAATGAATACCTGCCAGCTTCTTAGTCTTAACTGAAACTTCTTATGAAATGTTTATGTAGACTTTTCAGTGACAGATTTAATGAAGAGGAGGACTAACAACCTCATACATGACATTTCTAACCATACTACCACACATTATGGTCACCTTGATAACCCAAATATTGTACAACTACAGTCTTCTGCTAGGTGAATTCCATCTTAGAGGCAAAACATTTCAAACTGTCTAGCACTTGAATCTGGCAAACAGGCATGTGCCTCTTTCTGGAAACTGTATAAGCCTTTGAAAGACCTGAGATCATTTTCCTGAGATTCTTCAAAAAGTTGAGACATTAAAGGACAGTAAATCAGTTTTAACTAACTTGGTTTCTTGGGCATATATTTATCAAAATTGTTATTTGACATGACCTCTTAACATTAAAATACAGGGAAATCTGGGCATTAAACCTAGTAAGAATTGGAAAGCACTTTTAGGAAATAATTTGCAAATATATATAACTTCCTATGGAAGCAGGTAAGTAATATCTAGTGCTTTAAAATAATACTAATAATAAAAAAAAAGCAAAACAAGAATAAAAAAAACCCCTTGTTTAATTTTTGCTTGAATCACTATCAAATAGAATCCTTATATTCTAGAATGCTAAGAAAATGTATTTTTATATGTTATTAGAAATATATACAGGCAGATAAAGTAGCCTCAGAAACTCTGCTAAGTTCCTGAAATTAAAATAATATTGTTTTTAAAGGTCAGATTAATTTTTGTTCATTTGTTTGGTGGTTTTTTGTTTATTTTTTTTTTTCAGAAAGTGTAAATGAAAATTTTGAGAAGACTTAGCTAAGAAAGTGATAATAAATAATCATTATCAGGAATATCTTTTAAACAAATTTTTGGGAATACCTAAGTGTCATGGAGTTTAGTCCCTTTTACTCTGTTCCACCACTTACTTTCCTTGCCATGTTCAGTTTTGATTTATGGGATGACATAAAGATACTTAAGTTACATGAAGAGAGGGAAGAATCCAACCTTTCCATTCATTGGCTTTTGCTGGAAACTTAAAAGAACTTCAAAGAACATAATGTCTTTTAACACCACAATTTGAACTTGCTCCCACAGACATTTAAGCTGTCTCCTGACTTATTAATAGTCAATAACAATAGAAGATAGTACCCATACTGAGAGGGTTAATTTTATAACCTTCTTAATTTTGATATTATTGTTTAAATCCTTCTTACTTTCAATGTTTTTGCTAGTAAACAAATATCTCTTTACATTTAAAAAATAGTTGAAATATTATCCTTAATGATAGTACAATAAAGCTACCAGTTACCAGACTTAATTTTTTTAATTTAAAAAAAAGAACTCAAGATATCAGTCTGACACATACATACAAGTTTAATACAAAAAGAAATTTAAATACTGATCAATTGCAATTAGTTAATACAAGCACAACAGAAGCAAAATAAAATAACAGAAAAATTTTAAAGAAATAAACCCCTAATATTTCGGTTTTACACTAAAAAGCATGAATATAATGAAAGATCAGAAACATATGCCTTATTTCATTAAAATTTTAAACCAAATTTTAAAAGTAAACCTTTTTATTATTATAACAGTACTGAAAAAAATGACTCATACTATCTTTAGTGATTTGATTTAAAAATAAAAATCTAAAAATAGATTTCATAGTAATTAATAAGGTCACTACAGATCAAAGTTACAAACTGGTCACTATTTTGTGTGTGATTTTTTTGGTTTAAGAGTTCACATTATCTAGACCAAGGGAAAATTTAAAAAATTGAGATACACAGACTTCCATTTTACCAGTTATTCCTTCCTCATAAATTCCTGAAAAGTATTGCATTTTAGCAAATAGAATTAGAATTTGGATACAGAGGAAAAAAAATAACTCATACATAGCACCAAGGCAAGAGAGCTGAGAAGAGAATCCTAGAACAGGAAAGAAAGGAAAAGAGCACGTAACTACTGTAACAAAGCAGTACATTTCCTGAATGCGTTCTCATCTCTTTATATACAAGTTGTAGAAAGAAAGGAAGACATCTGACACCTTGCAGTTTTACTACAGAGTTTTACTTTATTGTATTTTCACCACTTTATATATTTTGATTACACTATTTCTAATTTGTCTACACTTTAAAAGTGGTTTTATTGAGGAAAGGTAAATAGAGAATTAGTCAAAATTTAATATATTAAATAGGTCAATGAAGGAATGTAGACTGGTAAATTCAGCTTAGAATTCAAACATTTTACTCCTACATACTAGAATGAACAGAAAAGGTTACACTAATACTGTTTTGTGCCTTTGAATATTGCTTTATCTAATTTTTGACACAGCAATTACGACATTGGGTGGCATCAGATAAGGTTTTCCCTTCCTTATTTGTACCAACGAATACAATTTTTCCATTGTACATCCATGTCCACATTTTTTTGCTGCTTAATCCTGCAATTACTAACTTCTTTACTAATTATGAATTCTTAGCTCATGATTTGATTAGACAACAGAAAAGAGAACCTAACAATTGCATAGACTGTGCAGTTTTGTTTCACTTTCCATATGCCAATACATACTTTTCCATATACATATATTCCATATACACAGCTAGAGAAGACAGAGTATATATGAAAATTATATCTACATTTACATACATACAGATGATGATTGGTATGTAAGATATATTCAAGTAGTTAAGAATTTATATAACAAGTAGAAAGAGCCTGGGGTATTAGAGAATAAAAGATACTGTCTTTGCATGTCATAGCAGTGACAGGCTGAGACAGTCCATAGACCCTTTGCCCTTAGGTTTATACAAATGAAACAATGGACAAACATAAAGCTACAGGCTTTGAGAAGGAGAAAAAAAATCACACCTAAAAACAATCAAACAAAAAGCTTGAAACTACTGCAGCCAAGTGTTGGGGGGTTTGGGAGTGATTTTTTTGAACCTTGACTTGAGCTCCTGGATACCTTGCAATCAAAATTAAATCCTTAATTGAGTAAAGAATATTCTTATTAACTCTACATACCTGGGTGTTACTATCATAGAACCCAAAACAGAGAGGCAAGATCTTGTATAAGGGTAATTTTCTCTTGATGTGATTTCAAACTGTGGCTGGGATAGTTGTCTTGACCAAGTAACTTTGAAGCTTTTCTGAGACAAGTGGTTCCAAGAAAACCTCAGTTTCAGTTTAACTACATGTTAGAAAAATTATACCACTATTTACTTTGTTGAATAGGAAATAAAGGAGAGTACTTTGAGCTCAATAGGAAGTATCATAGACCTCCCTTCACTCATACCACCACAATCAAGAAACACAATACTATAGGAATGAAGGACATGTTACCAAAACTTCACTAAAATGAACTCTTCATATTAATTCCATTTATTATAAGATATATAAGCTTTGACATTCCATATTTTACACTTTTTAGAAATTTAATATCTCTAACATTCAAGACCAACTAACATCAAGAAAAATATACTATTTAAACCAACTCTAAATCTAAGTCTTCATACAATTTGTCTATTGAAGGTGTTTACAGAATGGATATACCTAATTAAGCTATTTGATTTGCAATATTTTTTCATTATCTACTTTGTGTTTATTCATGAAAAAATAAAGTTACACTAACAATTGTTAAGGTTATTACTAAAATCTATCTACCTTCTCTAATTTGTAAAACATTTATTGCAAAGTTGTAAGAGCAAATTGCACCTAACAGGAAGGGGTGGGGAGTGGGGGTGTGGAGGAACAAAAGAACAGCTTCCAGGGATTTAAAATCTTAAAGAATTTTTTTTAAAAAAATAATATGAGCATAAGCATGAAGATTAAGAATTAGTCAATATGTCTGGTATCTGATAGAATTGTTGAGCAGACAAAGCAAAGGAATCCCTGAGGATTACAGAGTGAAGAGGGAAATTTTGGATTCTTATTTACTCATTCTAACTGATAATATTCCCTTCACTGAACTATTTTTAGAAGAAAATATTATATCTAGGTAGATGGTGATACACATAAAATCTATTTTTGAAAATTTTGCTACACCTGTAGTACCATTGTGATGTCTAATAAGGTTGAATCTGTGGAACAGGTGTTTAAGAAATTTGTAATTCAGTTTCAGTTTAGATATATGAGGTGAAGTTAAGGCACAAGTGTAATGATATTACTCATTTACAAGTTGATTAATCATCTTTTTATTTGGAGATAAATAAGCATTTCCTGAGAAAGATTGATCTTATTCCTATATAAGCATCTAAAATAAATCAGATTAAACACATTCTGGTCTCAAATGCCTACTCACAGAGGTGTAAACTGAGGTGCTCCTGATTTCTGGTCCCATTACCACAATCCAAAGCATCTACACCACCTGAGAAATTTGAGTGGAAGTGTTATAACAGCTTCTGAAAAAGACTGTGGAGGCATTGTCTGATTCATACTGAGTTACTAAATTTCAGAATGTCACCAATGAAGTAGCCTGCTTGTAATTACAAACAGAAAGGTTTAAAGAATGTGCGATAGCATAAAGCATAACAAGGTAGATATAAACTAGCTGGTGAAACTAATGAATAAGCACTGCCAAAAAGTCATGAGAACTTTATTCTATATGCCAGTGGTCACAACCAATGGTTGTATACAGCACAGCACTGCCATCAAATGAGATTGCCTACCTGTCACATAAAGTTGTCCTTTTCCCAGTCTCCTCTCCTCTCCAATGAACATAAAATTCAGATCAGAAGAGAATTCCTTTGCTTGTAAAACAGAGAGAGATTGGGGAAAATACTTTGCCACTTTGCCTGAGAATGTGCCATGTAACAATTATAAGTTGCTGCTGAAATGAATGAACTTGCAATAACAGTACTGTATTTTGGTGAATGTCTGTAGGTCTAAGAGAAAAGGGGTTTGAACTTGGTTTAGCAGTGCACATTCAGTAAAGTTTGTAAGTTGGTTTTAAGCTTTGGAATTTTGCCACACACAGAGAACCACATGCATACATATATACCAATATGTGTATAGACTGTCTGTTAAAAAATGTGTTTGGGCTGTGAAAATATGTGGTATTGTGACTCATATATTTGAGGGGATGTTTTCTGAAGGCAGACATAAGCTAACCATATGTACCAATCTCTGTAGCAACCACTTAGGAGTAACTGCTACAGTACTTAGCTGATGCTAGCAAATCCTTCTCTGTGGTGTTTAAACACTGTACCATAGAAAAATAGCAACACATTTTCCAGTTATCTCAGAGTGAAGGCTGGATAGGCTTTTATTGCCTGTGGGATATTACACAGACCTTGCAGTGTGCACTCCCACACAGAAAGGCTGAGAAAAGGGCTGAGCTGAGCAACGTGCCTTTATGTCAAAGACTTTGGGAAACTGTGTCACTGAGCAGACTAGATAATTGTCATGCATCTTATTCCTAAAGCAGTTATCAAAGGCTAAAGTCTGCATTATTAGGCATTTACTCACTCTTAAACATCTAGACAATTTACATCGGGTAACAGAGAGAACCCATAGCACAGCAAAGAATTAAACCAAGATTATCTGACCAGCAAGTTATAGACTAAGCCACTGGACACTTTTTTTGCTGGTTTAAAATGAATGAAGAAATTTTCTTTTGTTAGTACTGGATGTTCTTAAAGAAAAGAAGCAGAAGAAATATGTGCAATTGTAATGGTCACTTAGTTTTGGAGTAGAATTTTCTTATGCTACAAACAAGTGTCTTTCATTTCTACTTACTTGTTAGGCACACAATTACTTTTCCCACAGGCAACACAGTCACAATAAGATATGTTTTGTCCCATACATCATATTAGAGAACTAACAGAAAGAAAATTTGAAAGGCTAGTCATCCAGGGCATACAAAGGCCATTAATTAGATAAAAGTAACTCTGCAATATTTTTAGATGTAATTTCTGTTCATTATACTCTAGTGTCCCAGAGTTGTCTAAGCTAACCAAGAGCTACTTAAAGGCAAGAACTAGAATATCAATATGATTAACTTTCTTTTCATTCAAGTATACAAGTTCAAGCACCTAGAAGATGCTATAGAACCAACTACCAAGAATTCAAGATCTGCTTTAAAATTCAAAGAACATTTTTGATGAACTGAGACCTGAAGTAATCAATTGTAGAAATAATTTTAAAATAACCTGAAGTTTTATAACATGTTAAAGCATAAGGAAAGAAATATTGAGCCTGAAGCAAAAATGAAATATAATTCAGTTCAGATAAATAAATGTTTTCCACTGTGACTCACTGAGTGGCTGACTCATTCAATAATTGAATGAGTGGTAAGTCATGCAATAATGAGTTTATTAGTTGCTACATATTTTAAATCTTTTTCCATGAAAATCATCACCAATTTAGTCCCTTGTCAGTTTAATGTTGTCTAAGCCACATCTGCCCTTGCATTGTTATTATTTGAGAAAATACTCTTACTGTTTTGCAACTCATCCTAATTAACTGTTATAGTGATATAGGTTTGTGAATTAAAGAGACAACACCAAATTTTTACTTCTTTGAGGGACAACCTGAGTGACCTCATGACAATTTACCATTATTGTACATTTTGGCGTTTGATTGCTTCCCTAGGCATAATATAAAATATATATATATAACAAGAATAATAAGTAGTAAAATTCCCAGCCTAACACGACTGTGACATGACTATATACCACTGATGTCACCAATTAGCTAAGTATAATTTTCCTGTTTGACAATAAACTCAGAAAGACAAAATGCATGGGCATATGACTGAAAACCCTAAAGAAGGCTCATCAAAATATCTCTGTGGAGAACAGTGAAGGATTATAAAATTTCAGTACTACATAATCTCAATAACTGATCAAGTTATTCAAAAGAAAATTAGAATAACTTGTTTCATCCCTCCTTTGATTTTTTTGAAACTGAGACTATTACAAAATCTATATAAACTTATGAAACTTGGTAGACCTATAAGAGGACTGAACAAAGCAGTAAAATAAATGCATAATTTTCATAGCAATTACAAATACCAAATAAAATTATGCCTATCCAATATTTAGAGGAGAGACTGTTTCTCAGCGATCACAAATACTGTTTAACATCATATAAAACAATTTGTTTATAGAAGAGTCAAGGACAAAAGAATTTCTGCAGTTCCTTTTTTTTCTTGTGAGGCACAGACACATTTTATCATCATGAATGTCATAATCCTTACCAGGATACCTTACCTTAGTGACAGTGTAATTTTTACAGATGCCAGAATAGATGTCTTCCTAGTAAGGTATCTCAGATGCAATATAATTTCATTTCTCATTTGCCCAGATCATGTCCATAAAACAGAGACACAGAAAAAGGATTGTTATTTGGTTTAACCCTTCAAAAATTGAGTCAGACCTTTTTGATTGAAATTATCTCCTTTTGTAAGATAAAAGCTTTCACTCTTGTCTTATCCAACAGTAGAAAAAACAATGAATATACAATTTTCCCTTAAGAAAATTGCCTGTAAAAATTCTTACTATTTTATGTGAAAAAAAGTAATTTCCTCATCAGCATTAATAAGAGGAGGTGATATTTATCTTTCTGCTTTTTAAGGCAATTTTAAAGACAGAAAACAGAAAAAACAAAATGAGAATTCTTCACAATGAATCCATTCTTTATTGTTCTCTCCCTTAATGATTGGAATAACTTTTTATTCTTGTGTTGGTAACTACCTATATTATTTACATTGCCGAGTACAAATGAATTTTAGAATCAAGATCAGAAAACCTGGATAATGACTATGACTAGAGAACTATAGCTGAGTGAGAGAGCGAGCTTCAACTCTGGTAAGAAAACACCATACAACACAGCATCAGCACTTCTATATGGCAGAATTTACTACTTAGTGTAGTTTCACCTAGGGCCTCCCTGGAAGCAGTAGGGTTAATGCATTTCCCACAAATTCAAGGTAAGTCTGTGCTCTGAAAATATATTTTTCCTGGAAAAGAATAGCTTGAAATAAGCTTCTGTTGATAAAATAACATAGGATACTCTAGGCTGGTTGCTTTTTTCTCCTCTTTCGAAGAGTGAGAGAAAGTAAGCTGCAGACCACATTAATCATTTTGGTACTAGAAATCAGCCTTTAGGTTTTTCCTAATTTTTCTTTTCTCCCCCAATATGTCACTGGGTGTATGCTTACCATATGACAAGAGAACCTCCTCCTGGTAGTTGTCACTACACTAGAAGTGAACCCCTCGAACAGTCATCTCTCAGGGAACACCTGGGAAAAAGGGTAGCAAGAGTAGTTCTCAGTGAACTGTTTTGCCTAGCCCCTGAGCAGTAGGGTGAGACCTCCTTCACAGCTGTGACATTCACTCTAATGACTAATGAATGACTTGCCTCATGAGAAAAATCCTGATAGTGTAGTCATTTGCCTCTGAACGTAGCATAAGTTTCCCTTTGTCTTTAAAAGAAGCATCATAGGATTAGCTAGTGGAGATCAGGATACACAACCCAGAGGTAACTCAGAGAACTAAGTTCCCAATTCCCTTCTGCTAAACAGCTGCCAGCACTCAGACTAACTCTTTAACAGGCTATTTGTACTTTTCTACACAACAGCACAACATGCAATGTAGGTAAATACTTGGATGTGACTTCTTTTAAGCCCTACACATAAGAGGTTGCATAAGAGTACCAGGTGCTCAGGGCTGGGCCCTGACATTGACTTCAGGGGCAGCTGAGGGTGCTTAGCAACTCTTAGGAACAGCTCAGCAATTTACCAGAGAATAGAACCATGCTTTTTAAATAATCCTCTTTTCCCCTTTTCTTTCTTAGTATGGCATGTCATTCGTAAGATATTTATCACCTTAATTTGATACCTACAAACAGCTTTAAATAGTAACGTAATGAGCAAAACTGTTCTGCAAAGTAAACAAAAGTTAGATATTTAGTAAGTAACAGAAGGCCAACTGTACATTAGAATTTAATTATAAGGAAAAAGTTATACTTAGCAAAAGGCATCTGTAATTTGTGATTCCATCATTTTATAAAGCCCCTTTTAATGGATTAAAATCACTTCTGGCAGCTTTTTCACTTATGCTGCCATAAATCCCAACTAAACCTAAATTTCTACTTTAGGGAAGATAGCTGTTAGAAATGCAAGCAGAGAGCTCTAAATAGGAATAAGTAATACCATGATTGTTTCATTTTTTAATAGCCAAATTGTTTCATAAGATGCTTCACATTGCTGTAAGACAAGCTTTTCATATCTTTGCACTATTTCATGTGCACCTCAAGGAATATGAATATATTTTATTCAGATAGTCATACAAAGTATTTATCACTATCATACCTCCATAATGAATAGAAGAATATGTATTTTGCTTTGGGTTTTTTAAATTAATTAAATATAATACAGTTTTTCACCAAGCCTGGGAATCTGTAAATCAGACAGTTATATGTACTTTTCTGAGACATATAATGCAGCACTATAGGAACCAGTCACAGGAAGATAAAAAAAAAAACAAACACAAAACCAAAAAGAAAGGTTCTCTGGTGTAAGTATTCTGCTCTTTGTAAATTGTTTTTTTCTGTTAGTATGTTTAACTTAGAGTCAATATTAATAATCCATAAAAAATGTGCACCATAGAGAGCTTTTACCACACATGCTTGTGTCTTGAAATGCCAAACCAGCACTGTAAATCTGTATTCAAAATATGAGAGAACAGCATCACATTCTTGTTAATCACTAGCAGAAATATACATCATTCACAGCGGTGTGTGTGGGAAAGTAAGAATCTAATCTTTCCAGAAATATAATTGATATAATGCGAAAGCATGCCTCTTTTCTATAGATTAGGACAGTAGCTCCAAAACATTGGACATTTATAGCTGTATGGTGTGAACTCAAAGAGATATTTTTGGACAGCATAATTTGTATAAAAATGCAGTGAAGTATCAGAAAGTTTTGAAAAAAAATTATATAGAGAGAGTAAATATAAACAATGTATATGAATATCTCTAAATAGACAAAACATAATTCCATATATTTTTGTTTTGTTTTCTAGGGCTATAATAGGCCATGGAATACATAAAATGCATAGTAGTTCAGCTACTTCAGTAATGGAAACACCTCAGGGAAATATTGTGCCAGATTCATAAATACAGTTATGATCCCACTGTGCCACTCAGCTGCTACGAATGAACCATATCCTAGCTGCAAATCACTGGCAGAAGATTTCCTGTCTTCGGCAAATTCTCTTCTGACATATATATATATATCATTCCCAGGTGCTACCATTTAACGTCTTCACTGGGAAAAGACGTATCTTAAAGAGCAAAAAAGTTCATGGTACACTCTTGCTATACTCTCTCCATTGCTATAAAAACCCTACCAAAGTTCAGAAGCACCAGTAGAACTGGATCAAGGGGCTCAAAATAATTAAGACCAGCTCAGATCCTTGATATCTTTTATCCCTGTGTTGAATATATCACAGGTAAAGGAGTAGTTCTCCAAGGAATTTTCCTTCAGATACTTCCCTTTTTTTATTATTTTAAAATTAAAAATATTTCTCTAAGTAATTGTAAAAATTTATTTATATAAAAGTATTTCATTTACTATGCTAGTTACAGAGCAAATATACATATTCTGCTTTCATTTTGAGTGCTTCAATACTTGGGACTGGTTTTGGTGTTTGTTTTTTTTCTTTTAAACTGGAGATTTTCTCTGAAAAGATATCTACTTTATCTGTCATTAAAAAAAAACAAAAACACCAAAACCACAAATGGGGTTTGTGTTATGAAAATGGGTATTCTTTGTTTAATTTTGTATCTTTTTTTTTGTCAGACAGTTTGCCCTAATGGACTTTGTCATACATCTTGCTTTACCTTTTCTACCTGTTTTGAGATCTCTCTTTTGTTTCCTTAATGTACATTACGAAAAGAAATAAAAGACCCAAGGTCATGCTTTTTTGAATAGTATAGGTTCTAAAGGGTGCAACAAAACTGTCATTCTCAGTGTCAGTGTCAGAAGAGCTGCTGTTTAATTAAAAAGAAAATGGGATTGTTGTGTGTTGTCCCCCCGCCCCACCCTCTGGTCCACCAATAAATTAAGGAAACAAAAATCTGAATAATGCAATTCTCCATGACATTCAATTTCAGCATGAATGTATTGAGCTGTTACCCACCCGTTAGGAAATAATAATGTACAAAACATAGCATTTGCAGTAAATGTAAAGTCTATAAGCATACGGAATCTAGAATTGTCCATAGTTACATCTCTATATTACCTGTAAAAGATTGTAAAAATTACAAAGCTCAAACACAAGACAGTACAGTAGAACATATTTTCATTTATTAAATTCAAGGAAGTTGTAAATGGCCATAACATTTTAACACTGCTGAGCAATAATAGATAGGCCAGGATGAAGGTAATTCCATAACTATGTGGCATTGTTTGGTAAAGGAAACAAGGAAATAACTGTGTAGGCTTGAAGTCTATTTATAATGCTCATGTGTGACTGTGTGACCACTGAAGGGCAATGAGCAATTTCTAGATAAAGTCTGTGTCATTATTCTCATATTGCAAGAAGAGAACACAGGGCACAAAGAAAGACATCAAACACTGTCAGTGCTGAGTGTCAGAGCTAAAACCAGAACCTGAAACACTTCCAAGTCAGAGATGGTGAGAGTACTGAAACCTAACTCATAATTTTAACTCCATAAAAAGTGGGGAGCACTAGAGCCTTTTCAAGTGTGTTTGAAATCGTAAAATTCAAGAAATTTACTTTGCATAGAACTGTACATGATACTTAACTATGTAAGAAAATACTTTATAGTACTCTCTGGAAGAATTAAAGAATTTAAATAGGTCAGTACCCCAAAGAAGAGAAGAAGGAATAAAAATGGAAAAGAAAAGGGAGGGTGCAAAATACTAGATTTAAAATTAAAGGTTACAGCACTTTATGAACAAACAAGTGAACCCAAAGCACAAGATATGTTGTGTTAGAGAATTACAAGCATCATGGTGCACCGATGGTTGCACATGACTCAGCTCAGCATTGTATCCACAGAATTACAAGCAATTTTGTCACACCTCAGAAGATCTGTAAGGCTTGGTGCCTTTTCAGCTGTCATAAGCTGTTGGGTCAAATGTAAACCCCCCAAGGAGTGAAAAAAATCAAATAAATCCAATGGCCTGTAAAATCAGTTTGGTTGTATTACTATTTCATATAACTACTGTGAAATGTCTTAATCTCCAGAGAGAAATGAGAAATCTACCTTCAAAAAGTAGATGCTACAGAAAATAGTGAAGTTACATCTGCCTGGAGAGAAAAAAAGAAAAAAACATGCCCAAAACAAACCAAAAGAACTCTAGATATTGTATGAGTTAAAAAGCACTGCATGCAAACACAGGATTTGCAAAATTAAGTGTGAAAGAATCTGTATTTTTGAATACACAAAATCAACTGTTTCCTTTCCACGTACCCTTTCACCAGACCACTTTGATTTCAATATTCAAAATAAAGACTTGAGTGAAAGTGTAAGGGATCCAAGGCAAAAAGAAAATCAGTCACAACAGAATAGACCTTAAGTATGAAGATAATTAAAAATGCCTGTGGTACAAATATTTTTAAACAGGAGATCTTCAGAGGGAAAACAAAAAAAACGAACAACCCCCTTCCACTGTACTCTAGTATACAATTGCATGAATAAAAGTGTCTGGTAAACTAGGTTATACCTTCAGTGGAGATGATATGTAAGATTTCAGTTATAGCACCTTTGTTTTCAATATTCAGGATTATCTAAAGAAAAACCAAAACCATGTCCAGATGACAGTTTGAAGAATACTGATGAAAAATATACTTTGCTTGAAAGTTATTTGAACAAGATGAACTATCTCTACCACATGCCCAGGTTATTTAAACCAAGGTCACTGTGTTACTTTCATCTCTTCACCTGTCCTGTGTATTTATTGACTCAAGAGTGTCAAGCATAGGAGTTTAACAAGTTTGGTAGCTATTCAGCTGATAATGAGTCCCAGTTGCATCTAGACTCTATGTATGTCCCCTGGTTATTTACAAAATATAGGTGTGAAGGAGAAGCATAATTAGCTAGAAATGTTTTCTATCTACATGCATAATGGGGAATGGGAACTGAGCTAGTAAATCAGTCAGACCAGAGGAAAACTTTAATATTGCCAGAGAGTGCCCAGAAGAGAGTCTTATGAACTACCATCTAATCCTCTCAGGTTTATTTAAAAGTTTCATTACAATCTTTAAAGCACCAGGAAAAAAGTTAATTTGCTCAAAGCAAAATGTTTCACAAAATTTGTCAGTTTTGGTGAAACCTTCAAAGCGTTGTTCTACAGCTTATCTGGAAGCTTAACTCATTTTCATGACAGTTTCTTCAAAGAATAGCTCATCCCCATGCTTAATAGAACACCAAGCAGTGAAGGACCTCACTGCTTTCTATAGAGCAATGCACTTTGCAAACTGTTTGAGAGATGGAAAGCTATGCTCCTTCTAAATTAGACATCCTGAATTACCCTGCTGCATCAGAACTAAAGATAAGGATAAAGAAACTCATTTAGCAAATTTTCAAAATAGAGCAATTAGATTGCACCTAATTATTGTTTTGCAAAAAATCCCATGAACAACTGATGTTAGAATTTTCTGCTTTAAGATTTTTACAGAGATACACTTTTGTTTGTCTTCTTGAGAGAGGAATGGTTTTATTTCTTACTACTGTGCTATTGAAGATTATACTTTTATGTCTAAAATCAGCATGACATTATGTGTTGGTAAATTATATACTTGAAAGAAGAAGATTTGTCCTAGTATTTATTTATTTGTTAGTCTATTTGTCTTCTTTAAGCCAACATTTTGCAGTTGTTGTTAGGAACAATCAAACTTGACAAGACCAATTGTAAATGATCACACAGATGTTATAGCCTCAGAGTCCTCATCTGCATGGTAAGAATGAAAAATATTGGCAGTCACACTTGAACTATATCCACTCTGATTTGTTGGGACATGTAGAAATAATATGAGGGAGATGTTTGCTATTAATTCCTCTGAAAATACACAACAGTCATTTCTGTTACATAACATGGGTATTACGCTTGGATGTAATAAAAATATTTAAAAGAATTTCACTATGAACAGAAAAACAGGCCTGAGGATGTAGAGGATGGGAGCAAAAGATTGTCTGTATAATTCCTTAATGGGGTGTAGAGTATCTCCAGAGAATATAGCTACATCAAAATTCATACAATAAAATTGTGATTTTTAGTATTGCATTTGCAGTACTTTTGAATTTAATCAAGCTTTGAGATCAGTTCTGTGAGATAAAGAGTAGTATATATGCCTTAGGAGAAAGAATTCCAGCTGTTTACAAAGGATAGTCAGAGAGGGACAACTGACTGATTGGACTTTCTGTAGTGGCAAATTTTACAGTTGCATTCTCAACTACATGTCAGGATAAGAATTACAGTGCTTTACCACAGTATTTGTAATGCTGTGGATTAAAACCCTGCAAGTCTTACACAGGGCAGTGAAAAACTCTTCACCCAACTGGTTCCTGGAAGATAGATCAGAGTTGTGTCATTGGTGGAAACCTGGAGAAGGCTGAACCAATTTTTCCTTTCTTCCAGTTGACTTACTTGGTTAGGTCACTTCTCCCTGCCTTTCTCTCCGTTTTCCCAGATTCTAGATAACCAAGTATCCTCAGATCATTTATCTCTGAAATACTACCTCCTACAACATGAAAGAAAAATAATTTTCTTCACCTAAAGGAATTGTAAAGCTGGGCAAAGAAATGCTGTTTTCCCCTCTACTATTCCCACTCACCATGGGCGAGTTTCTAATAGATTTCATATGAGCTGCTTTAATGTATAAAATTCATAAAGACTGTAATAGAAAATTCTGGTTTCTCTATCAGGCTTAAAAAAAATTAAATAAAGCACCTTTAGAAAATGTTGGGGGGGGTGGGGTGGTGGTGGTGTTAATATTTTTTATGTGATATTTCAAATAGTTTAGTAACTGAAAAAAGTTATCAGGAATCCAAAACATCTTCATCCCATCTACTCAATATTATTAATATCGTTAAAACTTGGAGAGAAAATAGAGGTTTTTTCCCTTAGAATTGTTTACCTATATAATTTCTCTCAGAGGAAATATGCTTTAAAAACAATAGAAACCACACACACACACAAAACCAAACCAGCTTTCCATTTTGTTTCAGAATTAAGACTGAACAACTGAAGTGCCTTTTCTGTATCTTAGAATTATACATGACACACAGGGTCTCAAAGCCTGATTACCATGTTGACTATTCGTATCAATAGGCAAATAAGGATTAATGCAGTTTTAAGAACATAAACCTGATGCAAGTAAGCATTTTGTCTTTGCTTGAAGAATAATTTCTGTTGAAAGCAGCAACAAATACTCAAATCATTTAAGAGAGATTTTCAAATATGTGGATGACTGTTACAACCCAGAGGAACCAAGTGGTTCATTTTTTATGATTTTATATAAGCATTCATGTACATATATGTTCTTTATATACTCAATAATAGGTCTCATTCCTCTCATGATACAATAAATTCAGCTAATTAACAGAATAGAGGTCAGAAATTACATCAAAAAGGTTTATATTTAAAAATGGAGAGTACATATAGATTTGCTAGACAGAAGGCACAAGAAATCTAAGGGCGTTTTAGTTTCTGTCTTTGATGATCCTTTCCCATTTGCATTTCTTTTGTCTTTTCCAGTCCCAGCTGTCTGTCCTTGACTTTCTTGTCTCTTCATCTTCATGTGTTACATACAGAGGAACTGTGGTCCTATGTGGAGGCCTGTCCTTGGTAGCAGGCTTATACCATGGTACCTTCCTTACTGACTGCTGTGATGGCAAAAAAGAGGCTCTTCTGTCCTTCCTACTACCCACTGTTTTCATTGAGACTATATCCTCTCTTCTAGTAAATGCTCAGGTGCCATTAACTATAGTCTTGCATACAGTTGTGGCCTAAATCAGGAAAAAGAAAAAAGATAATAACAACAACAACATCAATAATAATAATAACAATAACAATAATGATGATAACAAATAATAATAATAATGATAAATAATGATATGATATTATAAAGTATTTCACCTAAATCATGATTTTGTAAGTAAAGAAGAGTTTGAATTACTCTTTCAATTAAAACAAAAGAAACTTTAAGATATATAACTTTTTGTGTTGTAAAAACATGAAAATAATTTTTCTCAGCTGAAGAAAGTTTTTGTTTGAAAATATTAAGGTATCCTTTAAAAGGTTAGTACTTTAGAAGTCTAAATGCAAATCTGAACTAAAAATTTTAAAATTTGATTTTTTTAAACCAAAATATGAAAACTCAATTATTGGAATATTTATCTGTGTTATGGAGTACAATTTCTGCATTCACATAATGAAGATCAAGAGGCACAGAAGAAAAATATTTTACCTGGAAATTTTCCCCAGCCTTTTCATCCTTCTTCATTAGAAATTGCTATTCTTTGAAAAGAGTAAAAAAGCATCAAGAAGGGTGCTTTCCATGTTTCCAGTGAAAAAGTATGTTTACTATATGTCCTATGATTCCTTTATCTCCTCTTTATTTGAGTAAACTGAGTATATTCTCAGTTCATATGGTATGAATAACATGCCATAAAACCCCCAGAATCTCACCTAGTCCAAAGAGAATGAAGTACAAAGGGATGGTTGCCCACCTGACTGAATGTGTAAATGTCTGCAGTGTAGACACCTCTGTCACAGCTAGTTATGTATATTGTTTTTACAGTCAATGCAGAGAAACAGGTGTGTCTAAGACATGATTCATGTCATCTTACGTAGAAGTTTAAAATGCATATGATATTACAGTCTGAAGTATTTATTTCTCGCCACAGGTTTTAGAGAGTCCATGTACTGAGATTAGAGGGAAATATCTGGAATGCACATGTCTAAAGTAATGTGATATTAATTCAAATAATCTTAACCAAACTTCTGCATGATATTCTAAAAGTTTTCAGGTGCAGTTTAATACTAAACAAGACTAAAATCAATATATTAAAATTAAACATTGAGATCTGTCAGTATTTAAATATCTCAGTAAGGAATGTAGGAAAAAAACAGGGATATTTTCTGTGAGGTAGAGCAACACTGAAGTTAAATATTGGAACTCCTGTGCTGCAGACGTTGTGATTTCATCTGGCTCTGAAAACAGAACCTTATATAACCTCAGTCCAGTTTACAGGAATATATGTAACTATATATATGTAAATGTACTTTGGGAGTTGAATAGCATATAATTTGTTACAGTAAATATACTTAAGGGCTATAAAATCAGATATGGATTTATCAGAATCTTTTTTTGGAGTGTTCATAAATTTTTCATTAAAAAATACAATCTGTGGGTGAGGTATTTAGGGCAGAAAATAAACACTATAAAATAATCAAACATTCTTTAACATTAGTCTTAAATCTGTTCTTAATCCATTATTGTGTTTAAATGTTACAATTGGTCAGATTCCAAGTAAAACAATCAAAAATACTATGGGTGTGATCAATGTCCACTAACAATGAATGCAGGATCAAAAGTTGGAAGTATTTATTTGTCATGTTGACATTACTAATGATTTAATGAAACTTCACAGAATCGTTCAAATTTGTATTGCTCTGTAACTGAATAGACTTGATGAGAATTTCATCAAACAGAAATTTCCTTTTAAACACACTTGTTCAAGGTTCAACTTCAGGAAAAAATTAGCAAATGCATTGCTAAATCTTTGAACAAAAATCAGCATTTTCAGACTTTACTGTGCTGACTGATACCAATGTTTATCTGTTTGATGGTTATTTCTGATGTCTTTGACATTTTAACTTATTTTGTATATAATTACAGAAAACCAGACTTTTTAAAACACAAATTCTCTTATGAGCCATTCCCCAGTTAAGTTTGCTCACAGTATTCCTATGATGAGAATGCATATGTCTAGCCTTAATGTTGAATTTAAAAGGAAACCACATTCTGAAGGCAAACTTATCATGGTACTAATGTGTATAATACAGTATTATTTGTTTCTTGTAGTTTTATACAGCAGCTTCATTCAGCAGCTGGTCTGAAAACAAGGTCTTTTTTATTTATTCTGTTACCTAACATAGTTTTAGAAACATATAGTGTCTAAAACTGGTGTGATACCTGATTTTTGCTATTCTTATTCAGAGGATGAGGAATTATGTTTGCTTAGTATTATCACCTTTGAGAATCCTTGTACCAATTGTACATGTATTATAAAAAAACCCAGAAGAATGCCAATGGGACTCCTGTTATTGAAGTAAAGATTTTCATAAATGAAATACAGAAGACCAAACTGATTTGTTCCAAATAAACAATGTATTTGGGTTATGTTAACTCACTTTTTGCTGTCTTGGTAAAAAGACATAAATCCATTTGGCATTATATAAATGTTCTCATCTCTGATTGGAAAGGGAGGTAATCAGAGGCATGTGTTTGCAGCATTGTTTTTAAACTATTTTCTTAAGAGAAGCTCTAAGCTTTCAATTTGGGTACATGCTTCAATTTGCTATTATTTCTAAAAAAATATATTTTAAACTAGTATCATGCACTACTGAAAGCTTAATTTAAAAGAAAGAATGTTTCTTCTTTCTCTTATGTGAATCTGAAATTTGATAGTTGTTACTGGAAACCTACACACTTCTGAGAAACAACTTAGAATTATTGCTCTGGAAAACTGGCCAATAATTGAAAGATTATTGGTATATTAAAAGCTCTAACAGGAAAAAAAAAAATATGGAATTACCATTTACTATTTCTGTCATCGTTTCCAAATTTACTCCAAAATAGAAAAGTATGGTGGTTTTGGTTGGTTTGTTTTTTTTTTTTCCCCTAGAAGATATGCAAGAAATAGCTGTTTTATTGAGACATCTTCATAGAAACTGAAATATTCCATTGTTCTATTGGGTGGACAGAAGCAAAATTATTTGAAACTACAAGATATGTAATTAACATTAGAGATCCGTTATATATCCTTAGACACCATCTTTCAACAAGCTAGTCTTCCTAATTTAATTTCAGATTTAAAAGGGAGAAATGGACACATATCAAGCAAAATTCATCTGAACTATTTTAGATGTCTACATTAATACAAGATTAATTAAATACTGGCAATATACCCTCTCATTTTCTCTGCTAACTATCAAGGCAGCACAAGGAAATTAGCTCAGACATATTTGATTGATTATTTCTCCTGTGTATCAATCTATTATGTTGCCATATCTGTGACTGGTTTAGCAACAGCCAACTACTTCACAGCTAGAGGTCCCTTTTATGGCTTGTGTTTCCAGAGAAACCAAGGAGCAATAGATCAGTTCTCTCCTCATGATCTTCATCAACTATTAGTAGAGAAACTGGTGATTCAGCTGACTGGTTGAATTCATTGAATCTCAATCATTCATGGAATAATGTCCTGGGTTTAGCTGGGATAGAGTTAATTTTTGTCCTAGTAGCTAGTACAGTGCTGTGTTTTGGATTTAGTATGAGAATAAGGTCAATAACACACTGATGATTTAGTTGTTGTTAAGTAGTGCTTACCCTAAGTCAAGGACTTTTCAGTTTCCCATCCTCTGCCAGCGAGGAGGTGCAGAAGAAGCTGAGAGGGAGCAGAACCAGGACATCTGACCTGAACTAGCCAAAGGGATATTCCATACCATATGACATCATGCTTAGTATATGAACTGAAGGGAGATGGCTGGGAGGGGCTGATTGTTGCTTGGGCATTGGTCAGCAGGTGGTGGACAATTGTATTGTGCATAGCTTGTTTCTCTTGGGTTTTATTCCTCTCCATTATTATTATTACTATTATTATTATTATGTTCTTGTTGTTATGTTTTATTTCAATTATTGTTAATATATAAATAAATATATATTTATATATAGTATATAAATATAATAAATAAAAAAGGGCTTTACCTTCTTCGGATTCTCCTCCCCATCCCACCAGGTGGGAGAAGAAGGGAACTGAGTGACCAGCTGCATGGTACTTAGTTGCCAGCTGTGGTTAAACCACGACAACTAGCTAAATGAAAAATGCTTAATAAGCCAGGATGCTAATATGCTGCTAAGTTTTCTGAACTCATTTCCCAAGTGTGCACATTCTGAGTTCACTAACACTGAGGTAGCTTATTTTGCTTCCAAAGTAGTGAAAGGTACCGTGAACGCCTACCCACGTACATCTTTTGAAATTGTCCACAGTTCAGCCCACTAGCTGAAACTACATGTTACTTTCCTGTGTCATAAAGTCCTCACTGAAACAGCATTTGCCATGCAGAAAAACACTTAATTTAGTCACAGGGAACTCTAGGTTCATTCTGATAATGGCATTGTCTTTATCTTCACAGTGTCTTGCAAAAATCACTGAGATGCAGCAGAAATACATGTTCATCTCTGACAGTCATAATAAGCACCCTTACACTGGTTGGTTGGCCATAATGATTTAAGAACAGAGATGGTGTCTTGCTGAGGTTGCCATTTCCAATGATATTATAACGTACTACTACCTCCTTGTTGATGGATTTCTCTGTCAACTCAAGCCTAATATTTTTGCTTAATGCTCATTCACATGAATTCACTGGGAGTCTAAGTACTGGTTTCTCTCTGGAATGGGATATCACTGCCATAAACCCTCTAGAGGGATTTTGTTCTGATGAGTTTATATCTTAATTATAAACATTGTGAAATAAGTCATGATACACAAAAATTACTTTCATTTGTGCTTTTTAAAATTTAACTAGAAGCAAATCCCGAGTTTTATGACTTATTTCTAAGCTGGTCCTCAGAGAAAGATATGATGCCCAGGATGCTATGAGAAAGGGCAGAGGGCAGGGAGTGGGGGGAAGAACATAAATTGATTGCTCTCAAAGGAGTGACACTATGTTTTCCATTTCTTCATTTTTAAATAATGAAAAACCTACCCGTTTAAAGTTAATTGATAGTCATATAAATAGAGTAGTCAAGGGGGCAGTCAGAGCAGCAAGCACATCAGCAGAGGAAGGTCTTAGCATACATCATCATCTTCTGTCTTCCTTCTGTTTATCAGTTTGTCAGGGAGCCAGAATAGCTGGACAAGAACCAGTGTACTGCCCTCCAGTGTTGTCTTTGGAGCTGTCAGACCAAAAAAATGCATTCTATTGGGAGAGGTGGGTAAAGCGATCTTAGGCTGCAGGATTAGTAAGAAACAGTTAGAAAGCTAAGACCTTAATATAAAAATCACTGTGGCAATGTACATTTAAACTTGAAGTTCTTTGCATTCTTGACCAGATAGGGTTTTTTGTTTTGTTTCTGTAATAGATAACCAGATGATTATGTGCTATTAATTTCATTTTAATTTTAGATATTAATAATGCAAATTTTATTTATTACCATGTGATTAGATCATATGCACTATGGGCAGAAGTAAGTACTTGTCGTTTATCTGAAATTTAAGACATTTTACATCTTACTGAAGCTAATGGTGTTCTAGAGATGCCTGTTTCTTCAGTTGATTATATGGGGAAACTGTTATCTACCTTATATGCAAATCCTTATATTTCATCAGTTCAATCTAATATTTAAACAATACATCATAATATTTTTACAATGTAAATTCAAGCAATGGATATTGCTGCATTGTTAGTTTATATTTTTATAATACATATTTTATGTTATTTATTTTTAAATAAATGTAGATTACATTGATATAGATCCTAGCTAAATTTTGAAAAGTAACTTTCATTGACTTAATTATTTTTATTTTTCTTAATCTCCTCTATTTAATCTCTAAACAATGTCTTATCAATCTTTACAAATAAACAACTGCAGAGTGGAATATCAAATACAGGCAGATAAAAATTCTAATCAAAAGGCTTTTCAGAAACACTGACAAAACATGTAATACCAACAATCCAGAAGTTCAGATCAGTATTCAGAAAAAGAGACATTAATCAGTAGATCTAGAAATTAAACTTAAATATAGCAGCAGATTAGGCTAACCAGTAAGAAAATAAAGTGCTTTCATCAAGAATTATTCTATTTTATAATTACTTTATAGTAATTAAGGTAAAATTTAATACCAAAAGTAAATTTAATAAAAACATTTAGGTTGTGATTTTGTAAGTTTTCTACACGCAATCTTATATCTCATAGTAAAATATCCTCTTCAATATATGGTGTGAGTACTGCATGCTGAGTATCAATGGCTATCATATATTGACCAGGAAGGACTAAAACTGAACCTTTGAAATTTACTTATAGTAAAATCTTTTATGAATGCAGGCTTTTGGTTTTATATATAGACCATGGGTTAAACCATGGTTCTTACTTTTGAATGTTTACTGGTATTGCAATTTATTATTAAAAAGAAATAAAACTATAAGTTGTTTTATTAGACATGGAATTACCTTTTCTCAGATATCTGTGTTCTGTGTTCATTACAGGACTGCTCCAATTTCTTTAGAAGTCATTAGCAAAACCTCCACTGACTACAAATGGAAATGAAAGTAGGCTTAACAAGTGGATGTAATCTGTTGCACTCTTGTGAACATAGTAATTACACTTTATTTTAATAGTACCTTTTCTGAGCATTCAGTATTGTATAGCTTCCTTGCCTTGGTTTAGTTATTGAATTATATTTAGTATTTGAAAACCTCACAGAATAAATCTAAGTGCAAACATATTTGCTGCCAAAAAGTGAAATTCTTTAGGCTTCATAAACTGTCATGTGGAAAAAACCTGTTCAACTAACAATTTCATATAGGATTGTACAAACTGTAGGCAACTATAATTAATTTTATTAAAATAATATGTAGAACAGAGAAAGAGAGTAACACAAAGGACAGTGATGCAATAGACCAGGGGTCCTCAAACTTTTTAAACAGGGGGCCAGCGCACGGATGAAGTGGCAGGCAGTCATCTGCAGCTGCTTGGTTTCCCCCCCCAACCCCCGGCAGGGGGGTTCTGTATATACCGAGGGCCGGATTGAGGACCCTGGGGGGCCATATCTGGCCCGTGGGCAGTAGTTTGAGAACCCCTGCAATAGACTGTTCAGCTACTGGTTATCCTGAGTTGCTCCTCCAAAACTGTTTGTTACTGGACTATATCTTATTTTGATACATAATCTTAAGAATTTATTCCCTTTTTGTAAATGCAGCTCATTTTGAAATGTAAGCAAATTGGTTTGTAAGGCTTGATTGATCGATAAAGGAGAGTATGCATTCATCATGCACAGTGTACAACATAGTTACCTGTAATAAGAATGTGAAAAGCTGACAATTTTCCTCTGTCTGTCACTTCCTAGAGATGGTCAAATATTGGTTTAGTTTAGCAAGTGTAAATGGTATTACTGTAGCACCAAAAACCCCCAAACAAAACAAACAAGGCAGCATAAAATTAAACTTAAATAAAAATAAATTAACTGAACAGGTCATTATAGGACTTGGCCCAAAATAAGCACTGTGTATTGCTAACAGAATACTGCTTAAGTAAGCTTTAAACATCAGCTGATTTATCTTCTTATTCCTAAACAACACAGTAAAGCTCCCTTTTCAGACTAAATACTGCATTTTCTAATGAGCACTCTCTGGAAGGTTCCACTTCATGAGAGAAAGTAAAGACTGAATTAAGCTTCAGGTTAACTATGATGGTTACAATTTGTAATATACTTATACATTATAATACCCTGATACAATATGGCACTTTTCTTCTCTTTCCTGGTCATATGCTGCAAGAATATGAAATAATTCAGCCAGAAGAAAAATTTAAATCAAAATAATAAACATCTTCTATTATAATATTTAATTCCATAAGGCATATTGCTTCACATTCCTCCCAGACCTGATTGTCTATAGAGTAAGCTGGACAAGCACAGCATGGCTGTGCACCCTCCGTGTCCAAGTGGGGGCAAAAGGCAGGATGCAGATCTAAGCTCAACAGAACATCAGCTGCTACAGAGCTCAGTGTGATCTGGGAGCTAGTGACAGCTCCTTTCCTGCAGACAATAATCTGCTTTATGAGAGACAAGGATCCTTATGAGAAGTAGTAAAGGAAGGATTTATGACAGCTTTTCGTATGTGTAAGAGTCTTCGTGTGGCAGAAGCTCATACAGAATGCTGAGTTCATAGGAACAGGAAATTAAAAACATAATTTACACAAGGAAGATTTTCTTCCACTACAAAGTAGGGGCTTTGGGTTGCCATTAAGCTGCAAACTCAGTGTGAAAGAGAGGGTATCAGTCATGGCCCTCTCAGAAAGTTAAGGGTCACAGATCCCAGTAAATTCTAGTGTCAAAGAAGGCTGAGGAGTCCTGTGGACCCTGGAGGACTCCCAAGATTTCATGCCTCTGGGCTCTAACACCCTCTTTTTAAGATTAAGACCCAAGCACATATCAATACTCCCTCATTTCTGCTTCATAGTGTCTTGGAAAGGAGTTGTGTTGCAGATTCCATTAAAAAAAAAAAAAAAAAAAAATTAATCTGGCGGAACAGTTAGAAGACCCAGACCCTGTAGTTGATGAGCTCAGTTTAGACACAGCTTTTGCTGCTTACAGAAAACAGATCTTGCCAGAACAAGTAAAAGTATTTCACACCTGCAAGATGCCACTAATCAGATGATTGGCAGGTCTTTTCAGCCCTGAAGACTGATGAGTCCTACTTCTGTTGACTCTTGCAGGTTTGTTTGAAAGAAATAAACGTTTGCATTAGTAAGTCTGGATAAAACCCTTTCCTTAAGAAAGCAGTTGTGTGGTCTTTTTAACCAGGAAAACAAACAAACAAACAAAAACCCCAAAAAACCCAAAACCCACCACAATAAGAATTCTCTCTATATAATGGGTTGTAACAGGGTTCTGGTGATTCTATCCATGTGCTGGTTTTGGGTGGGTAGAGTAAATTTTTTTCATAGCAGCTAATATGGGGCTATGGTTTGTATTTGTGCTGGAAACAGTGTTGATAATTCAGGATTGCTTTAGTTACTGCTGAGCAATGCTTACTCACGTTAAGGTCTTTTCTGCTTCTCATGCCACTCCACCAGTGAGCATGCTGGGGGGGGCACTAGAATTTGGGAGGAGACACAGCTGAGGCAGGTGACCCCAACTGACCAAAGGAATATACGATATCATATCATGCTCAGCATACAAAGCTGGGGGAGGAAGAAGGAATGGGGGGACAGTTGGAGTGATGGTATTTGTCTTCCCAAGTAACTTTTATGTGTGATGGAGCCCTGCTTTTCTGGGGACGGCTGAACACCTGCCTCCTGATGGGAAGTGGTGAATGAATTCCTTGGTCTGCTTTGCTTGCACGTGCAGATTGTGCTTTAGCTATTAAACTGCCTTTACCTCAACCCACAAGTTTTTTCACTTTTACCCTTCTGATTTTTTCCCCATCCAACCAGGGAAAGCAGCCGTATGTTGCTTAGCTTGCTGACTGGGGTTAAACCTCAACAATCCATCACATATGTGGTCTACAAAAAGAAAGAAAAAAGTACTGAAAATGTATACTTTACGTTTGACCTTATCACGTGTTCAAACATGACATTCAAGTTCCTTATTCAAATATATCTTAACAACTGCTAGCAGAATCATGCCTTGGAGAGTCTCTAGAAAAGTAATACATAAACCCATGATCTATAGAAATACAGCAATTTATACAGATGTTTTTTTAAAAATATGGGGGATTACAGAGGTTACTGGTTAAAATCACATGCTGAAATACTAGCCATATTAAAGTCAAGGATTTGATCACTATCAGGTTCACTAAGTACCGCATTTTTTAATGCAGGGAAAATGGGAGATAACAGCACCTCATATCACCTCTTCTTCACTGAAATATCTCTTTGACTATATGAATCACTGTCCTTTGCAATTTTTATGTTTGTTTTGACTAAATATGTGGGATGCAATATGAGGGTAGTTAGAATGAAAGCAATTGCCTGTTTATAAATACATACCTTGAAATAACCTAAATCAGAGACATATTATGTGCTGTATCTGGGTAACTGACTGTCTCTTGCATGGTACATTGGGTACCGAGTTCTTTTTAAAGCACTGAGTCACAGCAGCCTTGACCCATTGTATAATTTATATCTGTCTATCCAGACTACATGTAAAAGGAGTATCGAAATCCATCAGCTTTGCACAGACATAAATGACAGACCTGGAGAATCACTCGCTTTCTGAAAAGTTCTTTAGTCAAAGGTAGGCTGAGAAGAATGGCGAAGTTCATGCACTGCCTTAGGTGTCTATAGGTGAAGCATAGGTGTTTATGTGAAAGAGAAATTATTTTTTAATATTTTATTCTTCTTTTTTTTTTTTTCCCTCCTAACAACAAATCTTTTCCTAATATCAGATCCTCCCAAAATAAAATGTCTCCCATTTCCCTTGTTATATAATCCAGCTGTACTGAGAAAAGCTTGTTTCTATCATCTTTGGAACTAACTTTCAAGCAATCACATCTCCTGGTAAAGCATCCCTTAGCTTTCCCTTCCCCGGAACAAACAAGTCCACTGTCCTCAGTTTCTCATCCTAGACCATATGGTTTAGGCCTGATCATCCTGATAGCTCTCAGCTGGATCCTCTCCAATTTTTCCACCTCTCCCTTGAACTCTGAGCTCCAAACAGGACACTATATTCTAGGCCTCACCTTCCAGGCCTTCTGAGCAGAGGAGCCCTCCATCTGTTTGCTGGCCATACTCCTACTGAAGCACAATAGGATTTACTTGCACTTATTGTAGTAAGCAATTAATCCCATTTGCAATGACTGAACTGTTGTCTTATACTTAGCTTGGTGTCCACTGTGTCTCCCAGGTCCTATGCAGCCACTAGTTCCATAGTCTGTATCACAGTTGTGTTTCTTCTCACTGAAATTCGTGAGTTTTCTCAAAATATTTATGAATCACTCTTAATGACTGCCAAGGTCTGCCATTTATTCTGTCAGTCACTCTGTCTGATATAATGTTATTTCTGAATTTGCTGAGGGTATACTCTGTCATCATCCAAGTCACTGAAGAAGATTGGGAGCAATATGAACCTCAATATTGATGACTGAGGAACTCTCACTCAGCTGCAAGCTATATGTCTAGCCACTGTTCAACATGTTTTCAGCTCAGATGTCCAAACAATTTAAAATTCACCTTCGTCAACCTATCCATTTTGCAAAAGAGGATACTATGGAAAGCAGGGTCAGAAATCTTTCTGATGTCAAGAAACACCACCATCTTGTTCACATAGCCAGTTATTGCACTGAGGATGTCAGCCATTTGATCAAGCATGATGTGCCTTTGGTACACTGAACCAATATTCTGATTATCCTTTTTATCCACTTGGGAATGGATTCCAGGAGACAACTGTTTTTAATATCTCTCGGAACTGAGATAAAACTGGTCAGCCTACAATTCCAGGTCCTCCTGCCCACTTTTAAAAGATGGGCATAATTTCAGATTCTTCCCGTCATCAGGGACCTTCCTAGCCACCACAGGTTTTTGTAAAAGACAGATGGTCTGAGTCACATCAGCCAACTCTTTCAGTACCATAGGGTGACTACTACTCAGTCCCATGGATATGAGTATACCCAGCTTCTCTAAGTAATCCTAAGTATAATAATGTTGTTCCCCCACTGCTGGCTGCCCTATCCTTCCCAAACCATAATGGTACACACAGAGGCCTGGAAACAGAATTCCAAATTACTCAAATAATTCTTTTAGTATATTCTTTTCTTACCTACCCTAGATTCCATCTCTGTTATACTCTGTGTTTTAGTTCATCAACAAGGTCCCCGCTTAGTCAAGTGGGTTTCCTGCTGAAAGTCCTTAACTTTGTGCACAACAGGATGATTCATTGTTGAGGTTTTTTTTTATTAAACATATAAATCTATATTTAAATATATAAATAAATAAATTAGCCAGTTTTCCCGGGCAACCTTGCCCTTCATTATTGCTTCTCAAGGAGTTCTGCCTAGCAATTCCCCAAATAAGCCAGATTCTTCTCTTGTGAGGCCCAGAGTCCTAACTCTGGTGCTTTCTTTCCCAGACTCCCTTTAGATGCTGAGATCAATCATCTCATGGTTTCTGAAGCCCAGACCAGTGTTATCTGTTTTCATTCATGACCAGTTTAGAAGCAGCAGGTCAAGCACAGCATTATGATCAAAAGATCCTTCTATTATTTGTAGCAATATTACTAGTGCTGTCTAGGAACTTCTGGAGGCAGGTAAGTCTGTGATGATGATGCTTTCACCAAGGCTTCCTGAAACCCTTGTATATAACCTCTTCTTACAAAATCATAGAATATCCTGCATTGTAAAGGACTCATGAGGATCATTAACTCCTGACTTCACACAGGGCAACCTGAAAGTTAAACCATCTGTCTAAAAGCACTGTCCAAATGCTTCTTGAACACCGACAGGCTCAGGGCCATGACTACTTCCCCTGGGGAGCTTGTTTCAGTGCTTGAGTACCATCTCAGTGAGAACCTTTTCCTAATATTCAGTATGAGCTTTCCTTGATGCAGCTTTAAGCCATTCCCTCATGTTCTATCACCAGACACCAGAGAGAAAAAAAAAAGACTGGAATCAGGCTTTTCCAAAAGAAAATGAAAACTAAACAAGAGCCCAATTATCTTTCATATTCTCGGTATCAGTTACTGAAGAGATCTTTGGTTTGAAATATATCTACCACCTATAAGTAAAGTAAGACACTAGTTTGCAGTTAAATTTTGTAAGAGAAGATGATCCTGAAGAACTGTAAAATGTAAAGTGCAAATATTATCTAGCACTTTTTGATGGTGGCAATTATTTTTATCATGTGTGTTTTGATTATTTACTTTGCAAGCTTATCGTGCTTGCAAAGTGCTTTAAAAATATATGTAATTTTGTAAAATCTGATCCTTGCAAGCATAATATATAGGAATAGTGGGTGGGATTTATTGGCTAAGAGTAAGCCTATACATATGTGGTATATCTTGCATTTACAATAAAATATATCTAATAAACAATATTTGTTTATAGGCAGCATTCGGTACTTTTGCAGTTAAGAACATCAAACAACAACGCAGCTTCTTTAATGCAAGGTAAAGAACAGCACTATCTTCTTTTTACAGATAGTGAACTGAGCAAGAAACCAGAGAAGATTTATAGCTAACAAAGACTAATGTTCACCTGTCATATCTTCATTTAAAAAAATAAAAATTTAAAAAAAGTCATCATTTTTTAAAGTGCCACTTTAAAGCTTATGTTAGAGACATTTTATTTGTAAAACCTGGAAAAGTCCCCCCCAAAAGAGATATTCATCTTCATACTCAAGCAAGCACCTATGCTAAGATGTCTGATTCTTCAGATGAATTCTACTTAGCACAGCTTTATACCCAAATTAATAGAACATCTGAAACTCATCACAGAACCTGAACATGTCCTCATGTCATGTTATGTTACTGAACAAAATTTCTTTTCTATTTATATTCATGGTTTTGACATAGATAGGTGGTTCTGCTTCATTATTTTTCATTCCTCTGTTTTCATTGTAACTACTTTAAAAAATCAGAACTATAAAAAAGAGCAGAAAACAAGTATGAGATAACAATACTGATTATTAAATATGGTTTTCATATTAACTATACACCTTTTTCCTTCAATTGTATACAAGTATATAAAATTTATAAATAAAGTAGGATACATTGCCTGGTTTTATTTTAAAATGTATTAAAAATGGAAAAAAAATCCTATTTTTTTTAGGAAAAAAAAAGGCAGACAAGACAGCTTTAAGCCATTGTCAGTATTGTTAATTGCAATCCAATTTTTCAAAAGAAAAAAGAAGATAAAAAGAAAACAGAAGCAGAAAGATTAAACTGTAGTACTTCTTGCTAGTGATGACATTTAACTTGCAAATTTTTCTTAGAGAACTACACACACACTTATCAGCCTAGCAAAGACCAAGCAAACTCATAGAAGCATCAAGCTGTGTAAAACATTGCTTTTAGCTGTTTCCTCAGCAGTTCTCAGCAGTGTGTTAGAGAATACTCACGTTAGCTAAGCTGGAGGGCTATTAAACCTGAATTAAAAAGAAAGAAGAGAAAGAAGACAACAGAGAAACAAAACACACACAAAAAAGGGAACTCAGCTTCCTTCCCTTATCCTTCAGAAATTTACCTGAATGCACAGTGGGTGACCAGGTAATTTGTATTTTAAATGCTGTTATATATTTGGTTAGGTATTGTGAATATGGGGTAGGGTAGGGTGCACAGGCTTGTAAAACTAAAAAATCTAAAAACTAACAATCCTTGTGAAACTAAAAATTTAGCCAGTATTACTGGATGTCATCTGGATTTGTATTTCTGCTTTGTTTTGGTCAGGTTATTGCTCAGATTTTTCTCATGGACTTAATGGTGGTATGTTGGATCTATGTACATTTTAGGAGCTTTTAGTGTATAGAAGGTATTAAGTTAAAGTAGCCCCGTTCAGATCTTATCTTCAAAGCTAAATTACAGTTTCTAGACAATGCTATTAGAATATATTATTTAATCATATAGTTAGACTTAATTTTCTGTGTATGTTTGCCCTAAATATCAGTTTCACTATCTTTTTTTTTTATCAAATATGATGTCTCCTCGGATTAAAAATATACAGTGGCCATGATGCCTAGCATTGACATTAAGGCTTGGCATCACAAAATTAGCAATGCTTACTCAGTTGATAATTTCATAGCAAGTACAACTGGTGACAGTGAATGTCTAATTTGTGATGTTCCCCAACTTTAAGTAATGGCAAGCTGTACTGTTTCTTTCTGTCACAAGAACAGAGGGATCAAGATGTGATGAGAACAGAAGCTGAATTACAGTAACTGACAATATGCCTTCTAAGTAGGCTTGAATTATCAATATTATTAACCTTGGTGTGTGAAAAAATTCCTTCCTTTAGGAGATTTGCCTATCCAACAGTCAGAAAGAAGTCACTCGTCACATGATGGATTACTGGAAGAAAAATAGGAATAAGACTAATTTTGTTCGGAATTAAACACTGGGATTAGCTGCTGTTCATTCTGTGATTGCAGCAGAGATAAAAAGCATTACCTTTTATTTTCAGAAAAAGGGCTGACAGGATTTACCGATTAATACTTTCTTTGCATAAAACTGTGAGTCATCTTCAATGACAACACTACGGCTAGAGTCAGAGCACCTCTGACTGTGCATTTGTCAAAATTTCACAAAGTAAAAGGTTTAAGGATGAGGTGCCTTTGAAGGAAATCCCTAAAGATGCAGATATAGGCTTTGGTGACAAAGAAAAATACAATTACTCTAATTTCTTATTATAGAAATATGCTTCCATAAGGGAAGAGGGAGAGAAAGAAATGAAAACAGCCTGGTACTTCAATGCAGAATAAAGAACAACTTCCCAAGTAGCCAAAATATTTAAAGATTTAGTGAGTTTTGACAATATAAAAGCTTACCTCAGTTATTTTCATATTTCATTCCATCTTTTAAACTATAGACTGATTGTGTTATTTTCCATCTTTTGTTCAGTGCTATGTACCAACAGCATCATTGTCCTGTTCAGAAATGATTGATTCTATGACAGGAAAGTAATTTCTTTGTGTAATGCACATAAAGTAAGTTAGGTGTTTTTTCAAAAATTTAAGGTACTTCTGAATCTTGCAAATAAAAAGTGCCATAAAGCCATCACATCTTAAAGGAATGCCTAATGGATATGCACCATACAGTATGAGGAATGATTGCTATGTGAACTATTTGCAAAATGCTATTTGAGGAACAAGACTTCAACTTCACAAAAATCAACTTAAAATTGAAACTTTTCTATTTGCAGAAATTTTATACTTCTCATTCTTCCAATTAATGTAATCTAGTCTTAATTCAGGGGTTTTTTTATCAGAACCAAAACCTACAGATTGCAATTTTACACGGGACCTTCTTCAATTTAAAAATGTATCAATCTTTTTTGTCTAGGTAATATTCTGTCTTCCTCTTTGGGCTTCAGCAGACTTTCACTCACTTTGGCAAACCAGAAGTTTGAGTTCACCTTTATGATGGGAAAAAGAGTTTTAAATAATAAATAAATAATATTATTTATTTTAATGTATCTTGAACAACTGTGTGTGTAAAATTTACAGAACACAATTGTACAGTTTACTTTTCAAAAAAAATGGTTGCTGCATAGTGAATAGTGATTTTGTGTACTACAGCCTTTCACAGCCTTTGTAAATGATGGCTTTTTGTACTGGGGTATTATGAAAAACAAATTTTTTGAATGCTATTATTGATTTATTTACATGATAAATTAGATGATGTAGGAAACAAAAAGAACATTGTATTTCTATTGTACTGTATTTTAAAGACCTCAGTTTGGTTTTAAAAAGTCATCTGCAACAAGTAACTATTATGTGTACATTGTTATTATTTAAAGTATCATCCCTCTTTTTAATTATAATTTTTTTAATTTGATGTAATTGATAAAAATAATGGTCCTTTAAATTTATCAAATATTTTCCAATAGTCCAGGTATTAAACAATGTTAAATACGGGATTAGTTAAATGCTGTTAAAAATATTTGCTTAATTTACTTCACAGTGGTTTTACTGTGCTTATTTTTCTTTCTCTTCTTGAATTCTTTTCTTAATTGATTAGAAATTAAATAGGATAGGTATTGCCTAGAGTATTTTCAGAGCCAGGTACACCTTAGAAATATATGTGTAATTTGTATTAACTTCATTATTTTGATATTTTAATGATTTCCATAAATTATTTAGCATTACATCACATATTAAAAATCCATTATGAATAATTATTACCAAGTGTAAATACATAGGCTTTGCAGAGATAACAAAAATGAGAAGAAATGTATATAACAAATTTCAGTAGTTTAATACAGTACAAAATACAATATTAAGAGAACTAGCTTATTAAAAAAATTAAGAGAAAAGTCAGGCTTAATACAAAATCAAATCTTTTTGGTTACGTTAGCTCAGTGTTTTGGAAAATATGTACTTTCTTACAAAAGTATTTCGACATTTTATATTTATGTAAATAAATAGATGTCTCAGACACAAAAATTGTAAAGGTGAACAGAAACATTAAAAAAAAATATGAAAAATCTCTTGTCCTTTATAACTTCTGTATAGAAAGGATAAATTTTTTCTATCATCACAAAATATTTTAAATTTTGGCTTTAATTCAATCATATTAGAGAATAGCTGGAACTAGAACATCAACACCAGCTAATTTAATTGGTTTCCACTGTGTGTATTTCATCTACTATATTTCTAGTTAATAGTCCATTTAATTTGTGAATAATCTGGGGTTTATTAGTTAGGAAACTTAATAAAAAGTAACCTCATAAAAGAGAACTTCAGCTTGATATCACTCTAAAATCTAACAAAGATTGACAGCATATACATAAATAGAATTTATTCTGAAGGATAAGCCACAATTTAGACTTCTGGTTGTGGCTGAGATTTGCTTGATTTTACCATACCTTTTCTAAGTTTTCAAGTTTTACTGAGAAGAGGGAAAGGGTGTAAAATAGTTGCATGGTTTAGTGATCTATTTCTCACCAGTATCACCCATTAAACCCCAAAAGAGGATAACTGGTTCAATAGGCCATACTTTGCCCTATGTAGACTATAGAATTTGCTTTTCATTCTTGCCCTGTTAGTCCCATCACAATGACATGGATCCAGTTCTTAGAAGTAGCACAATAAAATCTCTGTTGGAATGATTAATATAAAGCATTTAGTAAAAAAGGAGGTCTGAGCTAATTTGAAAACAACTTTTCCTAGTATTTCAGGTAAGTCTGAAGTTTTTAACCACATCAGAACATATTTGTGTCAAGCTGAGACATTGTTGTCTGGGTGGGTGGAGAATTAGAAGAGTATAAGAAGTAGTTTGGTGGTTGGGCTTAATGGCCACTGATTATTACACGGCATCACAGAGTCTGTGTTGGGCTCTGTGTTGAGCACTTGTCTTCTGAGAAATGGCTGAGGGACCAGGGGTTGTCCAGCTTGCAGAAGAAAGCGCTGCGGGGCGGAACCTAACAGCAGCCCCCAGTGCCTCTGGGGAGGTCAGCGTGGAGATGGACCCAGACCCTTCAGAGCTGTGTGTGGTGGGACGGTGAGAGACAACGGACATATGTTGGAAAAGGAGACATTTAGGCTGAGTACGATGAAAAGAAAATTCCCAATAGGACACTGAAGAAGTGGATTGAGTTGCCCCAAAAGATTGCAAAACAATGGTGATTTTCAGGACCTGACTGGATGTAACATGATCAGACCTGAGCAGATCTGATCAGGTCTGACTTCAGAGCTGCCTTTGCAGCAAGTCTGACTAGACACTTCACAAGATCTTTTCCCACCTGAAATATCCTATGGCGATATGAATGTGTATCCAAAATACAGGTCAGGGCATAATGATAACAGCAAAGAAAGCAAGGAAATCTAAAGATGAGAAGGTGTATTTAGATGAAACTATCTCTTACACCATAAACTATTTGTTTAAGAATGTCTTTGTAAGATTTTCTAACACTTCCTTGCAGTTACATAGCTAGAAGTACTGACGGAAAGAGTGAAAAAAACTTATATATCAACTTGGTGAACCAAAAAATATATCTTTGCAGGACTGACATTTGTGCAAATGCAGTAACAAAAGACTAAATTAAGCATATGACTACCAACGTTCAGACAATTTTTGTGTTTCACATGGTACTTGTTTACTCATTTTCCCTTAAAAGAACCCACAAATTCAACTGTTTCATCTTTGTTTATTTTTTTTTCCCAGGTGACTAGTAGTCTTTGTCTGTTTAATGATAATTCTGATCTCTCACAGCTTCCTGGAAAGAAGCCTGGTTTGGGGAGTTTTGCTTGTTTGTGCTGTTTTTTGGGGGGGTTGATTTGTTTTTTTGGTTGGTTGTGGGTTTTTTTTTTTGGGGGGGTGGGGTTGGTTTTGGTTTTGTTAATGAAAGCAAATTAAAGTACATGCATCAAGTTTGAAATGATGTATTAATTGTATTCTAACCACAACTGCCATGCTGTAGCTAAGGAAACATAGAATTATCCTGTTCAATGTTTTGTAAATGGTACTGTGAATCTGCAAAGAATCATTGTTTAAAATTTGCATAAACATCCTACATTTACAAAATTACTGAGAGATGTTATTGTAACAAAATTGTGCTATTTCCTCTTTTCCATTATCACACTAATGTACATAATCTATTCATCACAGACTTTTCTTTCAATAACATTATATTCAGAGCCAGAAACTGACTTCCGTATATAATTTGTTTTTATTGAATGGCTCTGTAAAAAGAGACAGTCTTTGTTTTCCCCTCAGCTAGAGGCATGCATAAACTACAACAGTGAATACTCCTTTCTATCTAAAACACTTTTGTCTTTTGCATTGAACAAGCCATTAGAATTCTTACCTTCAATCTGTTATATTTATTTTGAAATGCTAAGAAATACTGAAATGTCTAGCTAGAATTTATTTGTTTATTTTTAATAAGACAAGCCAAGTGTGATGCTGTATTTCTGATGGTTGGTGACAAATATTTCTTTTAAAGCAGTTGATATTTTTTCAGAATCAAGGACATTTTTTGTTTTATTTAGCACTATATATTTTGTTTCTAAATGAAACTCAGGCATGTTAAAATCTTTTCTATTGTCAGTTACTACTTCATGACAGTTGTGATTGTAATGAGCTTACTGTACACCAATTTCTTCTGTTACAGTGTGACAATTCCCAATTTTTTTTTTTTTCTTTTATCTATGCCTACCTAAATATCACACCTGGATATGGGGAGAGAGCATTCTCTTTGTTACCTTCTTTATTGTTCAGTGCACCTGAGCTGAATGAATTGTGCAGGAATCTTCTGATTTCTTAGTTTCGTAAAGACTGAGGTATGCAAAAAATGTGTTCATAATTGGAAATAATTGTTTGCACTTTTAGATTTATCATCACACACCTCCACCCACCCCCAGTGATATCTGACCTTTTAAATAACTGGTTTAGATAAGAACTGCTAAAATATCTCTTCTGAATATCCTGGGAGAGTAAAGCATGGCTGTTTTTCAGCTTACTGTTTGTAAACATTATGACAACTCATGATAGCTGTAAGCATGGGAATTTCACTTCTGAAGAGAGACAGTGACGAGAAGATGTATCTAGACTGGTCCAGCCAAGCAAACCTTAGCTCATTGCCATAGGAATAAATAAGATTCTGGCTCTGATTGGTGGCATGGACATTGAATATTTGTTATTGGATTCTTCTGTGACATGTGGGATATACTTTGTGTCAGACAACATAATCCTGGTATATCAGACTGGACAACCAGGTTTGGTCTTCTCCTTATGCTATTCTGTCTTTGAAGAAACAATGGGGGAGCAAAGACATCTAACCACTATATACTTTTTTGAGCTATGTGTTGATTATCTGTGCTGTTACTAACTTCTGACTGTTCCTAGCACTCTTACTTATGTATTTCTGTTATCTAGATATATCTAAGTTATATGTTATCTAGATTGCCAGAGGAGGAACAGTGGCTAATGCTGTAAATATTTCCCCAAGATTATTTCAGTCTCGTCTTTCAGCATGCACCATGGTCACAATGATGTGGACAGAAAACAAACTTGGCTTTAACCCCACTAAATAATATAACAGCTGTCAATATTCAATGTGTATACCTATATGTTTTGTTAGGGGGAAAAAAAAAGTGTTTTTTAAAGATTGAAATATTGCAATTTATTTTTTGCAGTCTGACAGAAAGAGGATACTGAGATCCACCTTCATCTTAGCTACTTTTCTTTGCCAATGTACTTTCTGGTTTTATTAATTTTCATTATAAAACTGAGTGCAGAAGTTTCCATAAATACCTCCAGAAGTACACTATCTATTCATCTTAACATCAGTTCTTGCCACGTCTCTCATCTGACAATTAAAATATTTTGAGAATTGTGATCTGCAAGTTTTTAGTGAAGAGTCATGGAAACCCACAGTTTATTCCCTGGCAGAAAAAGTTCCGGTCACATGAATTAGCTGCTTCCTCCCAGACAAAATTAGAATTTTTTCTCTAAACAAGATAAGCTGAAGGAACCATTTTGTCATGCTCAAAGTGCACTCTTTCTCTTTGTGTACCTACTACCCAACATATGTTTAGGTAAAGGTATATTTTGTAGATACAATAAGGATTTATCTTCTGGATATAAAGGAGAAATGTTTCACAAAATATGTTAAGAACAGTTAATGATCAGGAAGGTTAGAGTGTTTGATAACTGATGGCATATAACCACACTGGTGGTGAAAAGTTACTTCTGAAGAATTTTGAAAACCAAAGATAGAGCAGTATAGGGAGAGAGAAGGATTAAGAAGGAGAGAAAAAAAGAAAAGGAAAACACTTTCCCCATCAGCCAGCTGGGAACAGAAATGATGGGGTTCTCAGATAATCATCCACTCCTAAGCATCTTCTTATCCATTGCAGCAGGTCATCCTCCTTGAACATTTTTTCACATAGTAACTACATAATTTTCATCAGGATATATTTAAACTCTTTATGGTTGTTTCTGCTCATGATATGCTAGTACTGGCTGGAGCATGTGTTGAACAAGGCATAAGCTACTTACTGTTGGTTGTTAAGCTTCCTTCATACATATTACTTGATGCCTTAACGTTAACTAAAAGCTGCTACCAAAAGTTAGGAAAAGGACAGAAATGCTGGAAAGCTACATTAAGAATAATTATCAACACACTATACATGCTAGTGATTTTCCTCAAGGAAATTCTTCTGCAGTATACAATTTACTAAGATGATTTCAACCTTTCTTTTTTACCTTTTTTTAAAAAATAGAAAACAATATTTCCTGTAAGATATGCTGAATGCAAACACTTGGTGAAAAATGCAAGTGTTGTTGACTTAATGTTGATTTTAGATTTAAACTGCAAAATATAAATTTGAAGAACAGGCCTTCCTTTCTTGAAAGTGCTTTTTAATGCTGTGTTCAGCACCAAATAGGCAGGAAAGAAAACCTGAGTTTGTGGCTGCAAAAACAGTGTGAAAGAGAATATACAGCTGTAGTTGGGTGAGACAACCACTCTTAGTAACAGCAAAACCCAAATCTTCTACTTCAAGGGAAAAATAAAAAAAAGATCCCAACATGTATATCTTAAACATGTGCATACATTTAGGACAGGTGAAGTTACTCTGTTGTTTGCAAAGAAAACAGTTACACCAAGAAAAGTGTTTATTATTATTATTATTATTATTATTATTATTATTATTATTATTATTATTATTATTATTATTATTATTATTATTATTATTATTATTATTAATTTGCTTCTTTTCTGTAAAGTATTTTTGTAAGAAAATGTCAGGTCAACAAAACTGGACATTATTTATGGGCTACTATCTGGCAAAATAAATAAACAAGTTCAGATACCAGCATTTACTGCAGAAATTAGTGACTCCCTGATACTCAACTAAATTCATTGATGTGTGTCCACTGTGCAAATTATGTAGAAAAGCTTCTGAAGGAAGGAATGCTTTGTCTTCTTATAATTTATATTTATGCAAATTCTTCAGGCCTGGTTGCAAATATATATTTTTTATCTATTCCAAAAGTGAATTCTTCATATTAAATATGGAAGTCTTTTATTTAGCAATATGAACTGGAAGTCCTAAATCCCCAGAGATGAATTATATCCAGGTGCTAAATCTGTGGAACCTTTCATCAGCTCTCTCAACTCATTTACTGTGGGTAACTGCCTATGTAAAGACCTCCCATAAAGCATGTAAAAACAATTTTATGAATTCCAGAGCCAGTGTGTGTGTGTGTGTCTCACTATGTAAAAGGACAAGTTATTTGGACTCCATTCAAAACCTGCTCTAAGATTAGGCTATTCTTATACTGGGAGTCTTGTAGTCATCAATGGATATCACAAGAAAAACAAATGTTCCTTTGTGCCCCTTCAGATTGCCTTTTTGACAGTATCTTTTAAAAGTCCTTCTAAAGTAGTATTTATCAATATATGTAGCTTAAACAATAAAACTGTTTTCTATCTTTTGACTTTCTTTTTCCTTGACAGAAGAAAATCTAAATCATATTCAAACTGATTCTATGTCAAAGAATTCATTATTTTCAGATAAATTCCATTGTAACAGGTAACCTGTTTCTCCATGGAAAAGAGGCTTTTCCTTTAAGTTTCTACATCAGAAATTTTCACAAGCTCTCCACATTCAGTCAAGTTTAACAACAAGTAGATATACAAAAAAAATTACTAAGTTTACGCAAGTTCCTTGAAACTGGCAGCTAGGCGGATGTAAGAGATTCAAGTCAACAGTCCCACTGAGGCAAAGCTTTGGTTTGAAATCAGCAGTTTTTCTCTTGGCCATTCAGTACACATGGATCCAGCCTTACTATTTTTGACCTTTTGTCCAGCCATCGGTAGACTGTGTGTGTGGTGATAGGTGGAGAAAGGCTGTGGGGAGGAATGCAGTACTGTAAGAGAGAGGAAATTATGAGAATGATGAAGAAAGAAGGTGACTGAAGTGGAGATGATTTAACATAGAAAACTCCATTGAGAACAAGATTTTGTTATCTCATGTTACAACTAGCATTATTTTTATTGGGGGCAATAACATAAGTAAATTTGAATAGGAAAACCAGTCCTAATGCTAAACCCTAAAATGTCTGACACAGTAAGTGTTCCTGCACATTGGCTGAGCTTCAGCATCTATAATACTCATACACTTAGTGTACAAAACATAAGGCACCTTCATGTAACTTACTCCATAAACACGTTTAGACTAGATAGATATGTTTAATATTTTATCCATTTAATCATACCTATGATGAAAATTCTATCTATGTTACCTTTCAGTGTATGTTATGCTATCATCATGATAATTGTAATGAAAAGTTGTGTTTATATGTAATTAGGGAAATCAAAACATTTAATCTCACCTTGTGACAGAGGAAGAGTATACTTTGGTCTCCTGTAATACTATCTGACACAGCAATGATGTATGGAATGTAAATCATCTGATTACAAAACATAAAATAATAATTAAGAGGTGGGCAGGGTTATATGTTCTTATAGATGGAAAATAATTTCTACAAAACATATTTTTTTGAAAACTTACTGTATTTGATATAGTTAATATAATTGAAGTTTTTTCAAACCCGTCTTCTTTCCTCTCAAGTGAAATAAAATAAGCACATTACAGTTTCCTCTTAATTCATTGGGTTTTAGTAGTTAAATGCATTTGAATCTGAAAATTTTCTAAAATCTTTCAAAAATAGCAGTTTCTTCAAAAATTTGTTAAGACTTTAAGTCAAGCTGTATTATTAAAAAAGAATTATTACATTCAAAGTTCATTGTAAAATGTTGGTAGGATAGTAAGTGTGTAATGCAAGAGAAATTGACTGACATGGAAAATTTTAATTGGTATTTAGACACAAATATTTCATATTTCCCAGTTTTTGTTATAGATAGATTTATGAAATATTATGGTGATTTACACATTTATTTACCTTCATTTGTTTACAGCTGACATCTACAAATAATATTTCCTACACTTTTCCTCATGAAGTATCAATTCATGCATGTCTTTGTCTTATGAAAGATACAATCTTTATTCAATTCTTTATAGAAAAGCATTGACAGCTTTCTAAATTTTATGTAAATTTTTGTCTCTCATTTATTTTATCCTATTAAAAGTACTGGTAATTTAGCATTTTGTTGTGTCCTGGAGGTTTTGAACCTGTGCCATATTATATGGAGTACATACCCAGAACAATAAAATTTACAGAAACATGGAAGAAATGCTTTCAAAATAAAACTTTTTTCACTTGAGGATTTGGAGCTTTCTGCTATTGAAACTGCAGAAAACAGTGAAATATTAAATGGTATGAGCTATGGTGTATTTCAGAAATGTTCTAAAAGCTATCCTGCATTAGCAGGTTTACCACAACATAAGGAATGTGTGACAAAAGGTTGGTAAAGTTGGTTGAATACACTCTAGATCATTTCTGCTGCAAATCTAAATGACCAGTGAATATTTCTTCTGAAGATAAAGTATGAAGAACTTTCTTCTGTTCTTTTTTCTACAGATTCATGGAACAGAATTAAATCTTTTAAATATGTAGAAAGTAGTATGAACTTACCTGAATTTTCAGATAATTTTGCTAAAATAAAACACAAATTGGAAAAAAGAGTTGTCTTATGTATGGCTGACTGGGAAAATATAGCTATTGAGCTATTTATCTGAAGGATGGAGCACTAGTTATACATGGTAAGTATGCACAGGCCTGATATGTAAGAGAATGATAAAGAGTCTGATAATTAAATTGTTTTAAAATGTAAAATATTATCTTAGCTTTAAAAACTTCTTCATCACATCTTACCTACTGAAGAAAAAAAACCTTCAAGTTTAGCAGTAGCAATATGGTAATTTCAAAATCCTAGCATACCCTTTTTATCCTGTTTCTTGTCCATAAAAATAGTAACACATGCACTTGACACATTTGTATAAAAACATACACTAGACTTATCCAAATACTGTATTTTGTATGAATCCTTACAGTAAAGGTTTGAACCAACATCACTTCATACAATCAGAAATTATACAGAAGTTCATTTATTCTATATTTAAAGCATTATCGATGATCTGTGAATGATCATAAACCAACCAGCAAGAAGTAGAACTTTAGGATGACTTACTACCTTCAATGCCCCAATCTAGAGATTAGCATCTTGTCTGTTGAAATTAAAAACAGCATATATGACAATATGTTTTAATTTACTACTCTTTTTTTTAGTAGTAAACTATGAACAAGAGTATATTTCAGTAATAATGAAAAAAACACAGTAATGCATACATCTGCAGTTCTGCTGACATGATCAATGTGGAGCCATGTAACAGGGTCAAAGATGCTATTTGAAGGTGATAATACAAATACCTAATAAATCATGTTATAAATAACAGAAAGAATGTCAGGTTAAAGTGCATTCAGAAAATTGCATTAAAAGATTTGTCCTTTTTAATTTTAAGCAGCTGAAAATTTTAAGACTATACAAAAAGAGCAAGAATACAGTCCACCATTTGGAGCACCATTCAGGTGACACATTTTAGAAAATTTCAGACAAAATATTGGCAGAACAATAGTTTCAGTTTCCTCACTATAGTATGGCCAGTTGTCACATTAAGAAGGTGGGGTTCCTCAAACACTTTACATTTGATCAGCCTGTCAGTTTCCCAAGAAAGACGAGACCCTTGTGCCTGACCAGTCTGTCTGCTACCTGTGTTTTGACAGCCCACTGTATTGAGGGTGATTCCACTGACCTGTTCAGGGACCCCCGCTGGCAACACCACTGGGTCAGATCCCTTACAACAACTATTCAAATCTCCGGAGACTTATAAAAATGAACTTCAGCTGAAGATTTTTATTATAAAAAATACAAGTTCGTGACAGAGTAAGGTTCAAAGATTGCCAGTGATAATACTCTGACAGCAAATCAAGCTTAAAACAATACAATAATGGCTACCATGAGTTAGTCATAGGATAAAGTTCTTACCCAACAGGCGTCCCTATGTGGGAGAAGGCAGGTTCAGCCCGTCAACTGATCCTAGAAGTTACGATGGAGTCTTGCCTAACTTCTCCCCTCATTAGTCCACTTTTTCTACTTCATAGTACACTTCATATTCATTTATTACACACAGGACCCGTTACAAGTTTCTCATTTCTAATGCAGGTTAGTGTACATCTGCAGATAGCACTACTGAAGTTTTTTACCTACTAGGCCCGCTCCCGAAGAGGGGGTTTGCCCTCTTTCAGGGGGTCTATTTGAGTTGGAGGTTGCGATCTCCCACTGCCACAATTACCTTTGTCCTACTTTTGACTAATTTTTTGTTAATGTATGGGGGTTGCAACACCCGTGCAGCTTGTCTTCTCTTGTGGCTAGAACTTCCTCATTTGAATGCTCCTTTCTTAGGTAACGGTGTGCTTTTCACCATCTGTTCTTTGTCGCTCATCCTTCCCAAGGTTGACTCCCTTGATTAGAAGTCCCTCCATTCATAGAGAGTGAGTCAGCTTGACCTAACTTTGTGCAGAGATGTGTTTAACATGTGGTAATTCAGGAATTTAGACAACTATTCCCCCCTCCTCTGGACTTATTTCAGTCCAGGACCAGTTCATTTTCTTTACATTTAGGTGGAGCTTGAGTGACTCTAGTCATACATATGTCTGTTACTGATTGGTATCATGTGCCTAGTGAGGCGTAGTAGTACCTTGGAGGTGAGTAACTGTGGGATAGAGGTGTGTGTTAGTGTTACAGTGAGATTGTTTCATCTGAGGATAGCAATTTTGTTGCAATGGCTTGCTCAGAAGTGGACATCTTATATATTCTTCATGTGACAACCGCTATGCAGCTTATCAGCTGTGTGGTACCATCAAGTTCCCATCTCTGCAGGGAGCACAACAGAGCCTGGCTGAGGTGTCTCCACTCCGCTCCACCCTCCGTTACTCCTTTCAGCATGTACTGAGCTGGCAGGGTGTGCTGCTTAGGGAGCCGTGGTAAAGTAGATTCCCTGCATGCCGACCATCCTGAAAGTGAGAGATGTATTTTACCCTAAAAAGCTTTCTACAATACTACACTTCTATTAGGTCTCAGTTTTCTCTAATTGATGCCCAAAGTAATTTTCCCACACCAGTATTCATAGCAGGCTTAGATGGTCAATCCTCAAGAAAATAAACTGAATTTTAAATAAAATTACGTATTGTTTCAACAACTAACTGGCTTTGAATATTCCTGAACACTGAGACTTGTATTACAGTAATACCCAGAATACTCCTTCCAGAATAAGGAATATTAGTGGTTTAGAAGGTATAGTTGATCCTTTATGAAGTTGTTGCTGCTTAACTCACAATCCCCAAATTGGATCCATCCTGTGATATAGGGATCCTCTAGTATTCCGAGCGAACCGAGGCAGGGTATGGACAAACACTTATGTACTGATGTTTGAATCAATATCTGCTCCCTTATTAGATGACAGTAAATTAAAGTTTTCTTATCCAAGGGAAATTACTGTCTGTTGAACTTTAAGAAAAGCAGTGTAAAAACACTTCAGACCAAGCAGTTTAAATATGTGTTGTTCTTGGGCTAAGGGAAAAAGGACAAAGACATTTATATGCTTTTTTAAGTAGCACTCCAGGAGAAATTAGTCTTCATGCACATAAGAAATGATGATCATTAAGTAGCTCCAGACAACATTTCATAAATTTTCTTCAATGACAGCTAAATAAAGTTGAGTAATAATTTCTATGACAGTTAATTAATCTGTTTTATGTCAGTGCAGTTTCAGAATGTGTATAAATTTTTAAATTTGATCTGATAATGAGCTGATAAAAAAGATTTTTTTTAAAAAATGATATTTCTTCAGTTAAAAAGTTTTTCAGAATCAAAACATGGGAACGGGAAAACCAGGAATGATGCATTACTCTCTCTGTGTAATAGTTTCTGTATCCATACAGGTGGCTTATCCTGACCTGTGGTGCCATCGACAAGGTGGCAAATTCAAGATTCTACAAACACACTGACTGTGACACCACTACCAAGACAGCAACATGAAAAGAGCACAACACCACAGAAAACATCAGGGGCTTTCTAATTAACAGTTGCTAGTAACTGGTTAACCAATGACTGAGCAAGAAATGATCAGAACAATAATACTTCAAATAGCAAATAAGGATATAAAGTCAACTGAAGAAGGGCTAATAGGGAAGGGACAAACAGGGGCATATTATTCTTTTGGGAAGAGGCATGAAGTTATTAAGATGAAAGAACTGTGGGGTTAAAAATGAAGGAAAATACAATACAAAGTCAGGCAAATCATATGATCAGGGCTGCTTAGGGCCCTTCTCAAGCAATCTTGCACATGATCACTGCTATTTGGGGCAGAACATTAAATCTGTTGTTGGTCAAGCTATGTGTATGTCTTACTTTTTCGTTCAGTCGGGGGGACTTGGAATGCTAGAATTAGTGAGGGAAAACCCAGATGGAACAGACTGGACATCCTGACATTCCAACCATGTACAGAACCAGCACAGCTCTAGAGGACAATATTTAAGTCAACCTGCCAATGTTTGCAGTGGCTTTACGGCAGTTAAGACAAAATCACTGCAATAATTTTAAATTATGAATAAAGGCAAAATTCAGAATCCCAAAATTAATCCAACTATTTCACTACTTGAAGAACATTTGCCATCTACAGAGGCAAAGTCCCTGTCCAAATATCTAGTCTGTACTCAACCAAATACCAGCCATCACCAAACGCCATGCCTGACTTGAGTCTGTGAAATATAACACAATATAAATGGAACTGAGCTCCTGTAAATGCTGGCCACACTTTTCATGAATGCCTCTGAGCGTATGAGGTAGTAGTTTTAATATGTACTTCTCCATCTGAATTAAAGGAGTGATAGTATGTCTGATAGTATTACTATGTTCTTGTCCTACAGACAGGTCAATCAATATAGAAAAACATGATCACACATCTCTCAGAACACAATCAGGTCCTTATTTAAAAAAAGTAAAACAAAAGCTGTTCTGCACAAACACAGGGAAGGATACAAAACAAAATGAAAATATAGCTGGAGGGATACTGGCTTTAATCAGGTAAGGAAGATTGGCTGTTAAAACAAGGGGAGACAAACAGAGGAAAATTATGACAGCTGACAAATTAATCCAATTCATCTTCTCCCTTAGTTTTAAATGCAGCAGGGAAAAACAAAAACAAAAACAAACAACAAAAAAACAACAACAAAAAAAACCCCATACCACATTAATTAATTAATCTGAGAAAACTCTTCTCTCTCCTTTTTTGGTAAATATATATTATTATTTTCATAACAACTGAAGATTAAATACTTACATCACTTATATTGAAAAAAAGGTTTTCTCATTCCAGTGAATGTTATTCTCTGCCTTGACAGAGCAAAATTTTCTATAAACCAGAATGGTTACAGCTTAAGATATCTCCTAAGCATTCTTTCTGTGTTTCACCCATCTATTACACCATGGTTCTGTTGTGGATTGGAAAACTGCAATTTGCTTGTTTGTCTTTTTTCATTTTAAATTAATCTACCCTACATCACTGCACTCGAGCACAAATGAGAGCAGTGCTGCCAAAGAAGACATCCTAGCTAGGACTGCATGATTAATTTTTTAACTGAAACAACTGAAAAGAAGGAGAAAATCAAAACATTAAATGAAGTGCCTCAAATAAACACTCAGTTTAGGTGACAGAAGTGTATCCAGAGTCTCAAAGCTAGCACCGGGAAAATTCACATGAAAGAGACTTGAGAAACCCATTTATAGAACAAATAATACAAACCCCAAAATCCTGCAAAAAATTAACAGATAAATCTAGGGTGTCATGCAATTAGGTCATAATTACAGTAATTGAAAAAAATTATATTTTTTTTCAGACTTAAGAGGCCTTGAAGTGTCACTGCTAGATGGTATTGGAGTCAGCTTTTAAAATAAGAGTATGAGAGAATATGGAAGAAAATAATGGTATTTGTAGATCATTTCTACAGTGTCACATGGTTTGGGCTATACAGTATGCTTATATGTTTTATGTTAGCATTGCAGAGTCCTAGTCTTTAATCAGGATTCTATTGGCTTAGCCTGTACATTAGTTTATAAAGAAATAGAATTATCTGCCAAAGGTTAAACAACATGGAGTTTTGAAGAAAAAAAATCTTACTATATAAGCTTATGTATATGTTTCCTAAGAGACATTCACAAAAATCAAAGGATATATGTTGGAGGGTATGCACCTTTTGTGAAATGGAGCCCTCATCTCATGAGATGATAAATCTGGCTTTAGAAATGCTAGTAGTGAACTTGTCACATTGCAGTTTAATGGAACAAAACACTTATAAGGTGTAGCACTACATTCAACTCTGCAGGAGCAGGCTGGAAACTAGGACCATGCGTGGCTATCAGTTAGCTGAGGGGAATGTGCTCGAGCTTGTCTAGACAATAATTAACATGATGAGTCATGTTGACAGAGCATAGGGGAGTGGGGGACGGATGGCGCCAAGGATGGCACCAAGGAAAGAGAACACCTTGCTGTTGGTTGATGGTAGTTAACCACCAATCGGGGATTGCCTAGTATGCAATGCTTAGCTCAAAAAGAACCAATCTGTTTAAAACGCGCAATTTCTGAAAGTATATATACCCGTGTTTCTATACAATAAATCGACATTTGCTTGCATCAAGCTGCATCCCGTCTCTCCATCGCAGCACAACTCCTGAAAAAAGCAGTTATATACAGAAAGTTTTTATTACCTATCTGTTACTTTTAACTACTATAAAGCAACTTTTCATTAATGACTGGCCATGAAGTCAGTCTGTTTTATTCTCTCATACTTTATTACTATTGCCTTTCAGTTATTACATATCAGATCTCTTCATTATTTCCCATGCTGTCATTATCTTTACAATCTTCAACTTTTTCACCACTTCTGATGCCTTCATCATTCTGAATTTCTTCTTCTAATACATGCAAATGATCATCAGTTCCACCTGTGGGTATTGAAAAATAGCATTTCTTATACTCCTTTGCTACAACTTCAGGCCTTGTCTAATCTCTTCCTTTTTAATCTAATGACAAAACCATGTGGCACAAGGCTCCTTCATTTTCCTTGCAGGGGTTAAAGCAGGATCCTATGCCAGCATCCATTTTCATTATAAAGACTGAATGGTGTACTGTACAGAGGACATGAAGTTGTAGCATCTTTCCTTCTAATATGACAAAGTTAGTATTACCTTCTCTAATAGTATTCTTCATTGCTGATGACACATATTCTTTGAATGCTTTCTTCTTTTTCTTAGCAGCATACAACTCCAACGCCAAATGACATTCAGACAATCTTGCACTAAATTTGTAGAAGTTCATCCTGGCTGTGACACTTGAAAACTATTCCAGTAGGCAGCTGTTCCTTTGGCATTGTTTTATGTATCAAGAACACATACAGTTGCAATTTTAGATCATCTGTTGACACTGCCAACATTACTGTAATGTGTATTTTTTTAATTTATTTTCTAAAGTTTTATTATGGTGGATTTTATGCCTCCTTCTTCAACAACATAATTTGATATTTCAACTGCATTACCCATTTGACTAAGCAGATAGTCATGATAGTTACATAATCTAGTCACATACTGCTGAAATACAATGAGCTTTTTGGTGAAGCCAGAAGGTAGATGTTGGTAAAGAAAAGCTCTCTCCCGAAGACAAAAACTATGAAAACACACCATTCCTATTCAGCTCTACTGTCACTTGCCTTCTTCTCTGGAATATTTTCTGCTTATAGTATTTCTTGATCTTTCAGTTTAATGATTTCCCATGTAAATGGTCTTCATCTCTTGTTTGAATATGTACAAATTCCACAACTTAGAGTGATAGAATTGCAGACTTGTTCAGATTAGAAAGTACCATCTAGTCCACGCTCCTACTTAAAATATGGCCACCATTACATTCAGACCAGATTTTTCTTTTGTCTCCTATAGGAGCGTGTTTTTTGGTCCACTGAATGGTTTCTGAATCTTTAGCAGATGGAATCTCCTGGTTTGACTGTTTCTATCTTCACACTTAAGTCCCCATCTCGTTACATTTCTTCTCATCTTCACCATTATTAGATTTTTTCTTTTTGCATACAGTACCACCATGAATATAAAATTTATACTATAACTTCTCCTTATGTCTTTTAATAGTTGGATGTCTCACCTCCAAACCTACTGCCATTTTATAATTATTAGTACAATTAAAGAAGAGTCATGAAATTACCAAAATCACAATGGAATTCTCTGAGCCACAATATACCACACAGTTTTGTAAGAAGATATGGTATTAATCAATTACTCTGTGTCATTCAATCGCAGGCTGCTTTGGAGTATTTCTTCTCCTTTAGGAATGGGAGAGCTTCTACACTGCACTTCTCCTTTAGGAATGGGAGAGCTTCTACACTTCTACACTACACTATGCAAAGTCATATTACCATAATGACCTTAAAAAACATGACCTCAAATTCAAGAATGCCTCCAGATTTTTAAGTTAAATTGCCTGCAAAAAACACCTTCATCGTCCTTTTAAGAAAATAGAGTTATTATGAGTTTATATTGGCATTTTTATATTGGTTTCACTTTTTGTGGCTATGCTAAAAGTTTACTGGCCTCCTCAGAGCTAGTCTTTTTCACACATGCTTCCTACTCACACTACTCATTCTTCAAATTCACTGCTGTGGAATGTTTCTGGGGGTGATTGATAACTTCTTTAGATGCAGATTTGGGACACAGTGTTTTCTTGCAACAAATTATGGTATTGGACCTTTAAGCATTGACTCAGCAGCTAGTACCTAGAATGAAAACACATGAGTTAGTGCTGTCTGGACTCTAGTCCTGAACCAGATCCAGACCTGCTGTAGGTCTATGCCATCCTGAGTCAGATTTATGGAGATGCCTCTTATGAATCCAACTGGAACAATATAAATGAAACTGCCTTATTAGGGAAAGTCACTGTTCCTTGTGGGCTACACATATTGTTGTTACAAACTACCACAGTATCTCTGAAAGTATGTTTCAGCACGGGCAACAAAGGGACCTGCAAGTTATCATGATTCTGACAAAAGCTAGAGCCAGAAGGACATCCTGTCCATGCAGCAAGGAAGTTTAACAGTTCTTTAATCTATCATGGATATAGTTCCAGGATTCTACAGGGTTTCCATGGCAAAAGAGATGAGACTTTCAGATTTGTAAAATGCAAATTCACCTTCTCCATGACAGGGACTTCAGGAACAATGGCTAGATTCTTGTGAGAAAAGGAAAGTGGAACCTTTTCTAGCTACCCACTTTGAAAGAATCCAAAGATGAGTGGAGTAAATAGTGTGCCATAAACGAACAAGGAAGCTGTTTTGAGACCCCATTGCTGTCTTGTGCATTTTCTCTCTTTCTCTGAGAATGTAGCTAGATCCTACACTTTGAAAATGTGTCCATGTAACACAGAACATGATAGTTATATCATCCCCCTGTCCTGACAGATATCATCTGTCTGGATGTAAGCCTCTTTTAGGCCTATACCAGGAAGTCTGATATAATGGCTTTGGATACACTGCACCCAAGCAATCCACCTGTTAGTGAACCCTTCTAACCTGGGATCATTTCTGGGCTGTATTATACACCCTACTTGGATTTTGTCAGGAGTCAAGAATACAGTTCATCCCAATATCCCCACTCTGAGGCCATGGCTGAATCCCATACCTTGCACAAGTCTTTCTGAGTTTAGGAATACTTCCTTCTGAAATAGCTTATCATAGGGACTTTGGATAATTTAACTACATGCAGATTCTCATTTGATATCTCTCCAGAAACACAAAAAAACCCCCCACAGAAACTACAAACAGACATGAACCTGTAACAAATTCTTGAATGAGAATCAAAAATGCATTTGGTGAATTTCAGCTAAATTAAACATGTACTCAAAATAGCTGATTAGCATTCCAGGCAGACCGGGAGATGACTCTGCAAAAGTTGTTTTTTCTTCTAAAAATTCAATTACTCCTTAAGTACTTTAAGTATCAAGACAGATTCATTGGTACCTTCTGGATTTAAATGAATAGATTATTTAACTGATTTGGAGTGACACTGACAAGTATATTGTCATCCAATAGTAAGGCTGCTTGCAATGAGTCAAAAGTATCACTGATTTTCTTTGATCCACCTCTTTCTGCCCAAAGTTGGAGCTACAGGACTGCATAAATGTAGCCACAATCAGAAACAACATTTTGTCACTGAATTGAAAAAAATCTTCAGCCACAACTGACTGCCACTGCCTCTGCCTAGGGCAGTAGGTCTGACCCATATCCCTGTTTCTTTTCTTTACTTAAGAATCTATATCACTCAACTCAGTATGCAATAAAACCTCTGATCATCAACATCATCCAACACGCTGAAGAAGAACTAGAGATTGGGATCTTCAAGTTTTACAAAGAAAAAAAAAAAGGCTATTTAACTATAATAACAAAAGATGAGAGGAAAATAATGACATTCTTTTTTTTTTTTTCTTTTTTTAAAAAAAAGTCTCAGCTCCTGTAGTCAAAATTAGGCAGCCAAGGACAAATACAGCTCAGAGCATGTCAAGAGAAAAATTGCATGAACAAATAGGCTGCTGTAATAAAAGAGCATAAAGCAAAGTGATTATGTGCTTTCCCACAGAGAAGAGAACATTCCTTAGCAACCATGGATTGTCAGCTAGCAACAGCATGAGTGGACTGTAAAGTCCAGTGAAAAACTGTAAACCAGGTGGAAATCTCACTGGAGTGCTTGGGCTCAAAAGGTAGCGGTCAATGGTTTGAAGTGTAGCTGTTGGTCAGTCACTTGCAGTGATCACAAGGTTAATGGAATAAACTTATGCTATATTACAGCCAGCTGCAAAGGAAGCCATTCTGCAAAAAACAACATTGGCGTTTGTGCTGGTTTTGGGTAGGGTAGAGTTAATTTTCTTTGTAGCAGCGGTATGGGGCTATGGTTTGGATTTGTGCTGGAAACAGTGTTGATAATTCAGGATTGCTTTAGTTACTGCTGAGCAGTGCTTGCACAGCATCAAGGTCGTTTCTGCTTCCGATGCCACCCCACCAACAAGTAGGCGGAGGCACACTAGAACCTGGGAGGAGACACAGCTGGGACAGCTGACCCCAGCTGACCAAAAGGGATATTCCATACCATGTGATGTCATGCTCAGCGTACAAACCTGGGGGAAGAAGAATGAAGGGGGGAATGTTCAGACTAATGGTGTTTGTCTTCCCAAGTAACCATTAAGCATGATGAAGCTCTGCTTTCCTGGAGATTGCTGAACACCTGCTTGCTGATGGGAAGTAGTGAATGAATTTCTTGTTTCACTTTGCTTCATGCATGGCTTTTCATTTACTTACCAAACTGTCTTTATCTCAGCTGAGTTTTCTCACTTTTACCCTTCAGATTCTTTTCCCACCATGGGGGGTGAATGAGGGCTTAAGTGATTCTTAGCTGTTGGCTGGGGTTACACCGCAACAGGGTCCTGTTGGGCAGGCAGTTGAACAGAAGTATGGATGTGCCCATACAGCAAAGGCCAATTGCATACTGGGTTGTATTAGCAAGGACATACACAGCAGATTGAGGGAAGTAGTTATTCTCTTCTATGTAGCACTTGCGAGGCTACATCTGGAGTACTGTGTCCATTTTAGGGCTAGGCTGTAGAAAGAAGATATCAGCAAACAGGAGCAACCACAATAGAAAGTATCTGAGAACATCAGGGATCTGCAGCTCAGCATCTGCAACAAGAAGTTGAGACAAATGGGTTTATTTAGTCTTTAGAGGAGTATGTTACAGGGGGATCTTAATGCTGTCTGCAAATGCCTAATGGGAAGTATACAGCAAAAAAAACCAAAAGCCAACAGACACAAGTTCCAGCAAGGAAAACTGCAGTCAGATATTAAGATTTTTTTAATGTTTTTTTTTTTTATTATTTTTTTTAATGAGTATAAGTAGCCAAATACTGGAAAAAGCGCACAAAGAGGTTGTGGAATCTCCACCCTCAATTTGCATCCATTCAAAACTCAAGTGGACAGCACAGCGAGCAACTTGATAGAATTCTGAAGCTAGAACTAACTTCACAGTTGGCCCTGAGGATTTAGACACCTCCAAATATCCCTTCCAATGTACTTAGTTTGCTGCTTCTGTCCTAAGAAGTGAAGCATCATATGCTTCATATGCCAGACATATATACCTGCAAGTAGAAAAGGCGCTCTTATGAAAGTAAGTAAACTTCAAATTTGTCATTCCCTCAGTACCTCTGGTATGTTCATAATTCCTTGATTCCCTTGAAATGCTTGTCCTCTGCAACCCATCTTCACATCTTGCAGCTTATGGATAACAACCAGTAATGCAATGGCAGCTTGTGAGTGGCTCTGTACAGACAGAACAGCACACCTAGTAGAAATTAACCCAGGTAGAAGGTTCTTACAGGTAAATAACCAACATGACCAGTTAGCCTCCTTTTCAAAGTTTCACAAAACTTGAAATGGGGGGTGTGGGGTGTGTTCTTCATTGTTTTGTTTTCAGGATACACTTTGTAGTAAAACTTTGTGCTTTTCATTTTTCCAGGATAAAAGATGAAGTCATCATTCTTTAAGTTCTCAAGACAGGAACAATCAAAATCTGTGCAACTAGGGCCTACTTGGTAGAAACACAGGTTTGTGTTGCCTTGTCTGGTAGAGATTGGGCTACAAATTGAGTTTTCAGAAACATAAGGGAATTCCATAGATTTAGAGAAGTTAACAGGGGAAACCAGCACTGGCTGGAGAGAGATGCAGAATTAATTATTGCTTGCATATGATATAAGCATAGTTCCACATTACTGCTTGAAGATAATAGAAAATTTTGTCTAAAACAGTTGTTCAGAGCATTCATTAGGATTAGGCCCTTCTTGTTCTCATTAATGAGTAGTCACATTTGTGCTTCATAGTTGATTCCCCTCTACTCTTACAGTTAAGTATATGATGCAGCAGAAAAAGAAATGAGATCAGGCTCAAATTTGACATTAAAAGTCTTCAAACAGCCAGAAGCACATTCTGCACCATGGGAGCTGTTAGACAGTAATTGAGGGGCCCTGTTGGTCATAGGCAAAAGACCTCATCATTCAGAACTGCAGCAGGTAGGCAGTGTGGCTAGTTATCACAAGGGGTTAAGAGATGTTCCCATTAATTTTACCTGATTTCCTGACATGAGGAGTGTAGAGTATCTGTGTTAATAAAATAAGTGAATTGCAACGTGACAGATTTTGCTGGTGATGGTAGGGGAGGTAGAATGCAACAGCTAAACATACACATACTTTCAATTGTGCCAACAAACTTTGAGGAGTTTGTGTGAACACCAGTTGACTTGACTAATTATCCAAAATGTGTGTGTAGTGAAGGCCTTGTGAATACCAGAGATCAGATCTTAAGTAACACATATTGATGAACCAAGGACTGCTGGATCTTGATGTAACCTGTAACTGTAAGATGTTCTTTCCCAGATTTTCACCAGAGATTTGAACTTTTCACTTTAAACTTTTAATAGGTTGTAACAGCTGCAAATAGATGCAAGCAAGGCTTTGCACTGAGTATCTTAACTCAATATTATTTTATTTATGTTAAAGCTCAAAGAGGACTTTGGGGTAGGGGGTAGGGGGTGAGGAGTGGAGGAGAAAGAAAAAAAAAAAAAGAAAATTAAAAGGGAAATTTCCCTAAAAAAAATTTCCAAGAGCTAAGCTCTAGTGACAGGAGTATAATTTAGAGTCTCTGGGAATGCATTAGAATTCATAAAAGCAGAATTCCCATTTGCCACATTTTTATCCTAGTGCAAACATTTACCAGTCCACTTGAATTGCTTAAAGTAGATTACAAAGATGAATTGTTTCCTCAAGTTTTGATTTCTTGGGGCTTTTTCCCTGATAAATTTTGATCTATGAAAAAAATGTTCAACCTCTATCAGATGATCAGGCAGGCTTCCCTCAGGTGATTGTGCTCCCAATTAAGAGTAATTTAAAATAATTCTTCCTCTAAAGTGTAGCCTAGCAGACACAATTTTTGTTATTACGAGACCACAATCTGTGATAATTATCTCATGGTCAAGCAAGTACTGGCTGTCCCTTTATAGCTGCAGCTCTATGCTGCCTATGGCAACAGCCTGAGAGACCAAAGACCTCCCTGCCGGACAGAAAAATAGCTCTGTGTTTCATGGGCCTGGGGGCTGCCATGAAGGCAACCGGCAGGAGAAATATACAAATAGCCTCAGGACTTAAAAGCATGGAAAACCCAGCTCTAACATCAAACTCCTCCTAGCAACAAATTCAGTAACCTTGACAACTCACTGTAAGCCCTGACTATTCTTTAGGTTACAACGCTAAATCTTCAGCAGTAGACTGCTTTATTTTTTTCAATAAAGAAACATTGAAGTGACTATGTAAGACTATAAAAACCATTTTAAGCAATCTGCCCCTGTTGACTGCATCCTTGCAGGTGCTTCCTAGTTCTTGGCTCAGTTTCAGCCAAGACATTACTTTTCTGGGTCACAGCAGGCACTGTCTTCCTTTCTTCATAGGAAGGCTCTTTCCATAATCTCTGAGGTTTGACCGATCTGTTCACTGTTTCTCACAGTAGTTTTTTCTGTCACCATGTGATCTGCAAGCTTCAGTTCCTTGCTTTAACTCTTGTTCCTCTCCTTCATTCAGCTTCTCACTGCAGGCTCTGGAACAGTAGTCATTCTGGCTTTGTCAATGCCACCATAAAGTGGTGGTGGGGGAAGCAAACAAATCAGACACTGTCAACCAGAGGCCCTCTCTGAGACCAGCATACCTCTGCCCATTTGTACATATGAGATCAGGATCCACACCAATGGTAACAGCTGCATTTGTTCCCCTCTGAGGTGGCTTTTTCTAGAAAAGATGTAGTATAATGCTTTATTTCATTTCTCTGCTTGTTAAAAATGCCTTCCTTGAAATTAAAGGCCATAGTTAAACCCTAACCCATTTTCTAGCAGCCCTTGCAGGAATCGGAAAAGTTCATGTGCAAGAAAGAATATAAAAAACTAGCCACTGATACGTTGCCTGCCTACAGTCTGAATGCATCATTGAGAATAGACCTAACAGCTGTGTTTGGCAAGCTCTTAAATGTATTGTTCAATAACTTCTTCTGTATAATGCACTGTTTTACCTGCTGCTTCAGACTGTCTGAAAAACATAAAAAAGGGGGCAAAAATAAACTATAAAATATCTTCAAGCATTGCCTAGCATTGTTTCCCCAGCTGGAACTAGCTCAGAAGAGTACATTTTAAACCTCTTGACTTTCTCCCACACACTTTGTAACTTTTCATTGACCAGTACTTTGAGGCTACGTTTATATTTATCTGCTCAGGTACACAAAGTGTGTGCAGGAACACTGGAGCCTCATTATCCTTAATGGGCGCCTCTTGAAGACAATTCTACTTTGTGAACCATGTCCAGATTTCTTTCCATAGAAACAAAGAGTTATAGGTTATAGGTGAGTTCAGGTTTTTCTGAGTCACATATATAGATGAGAAGTGGATGGTGTGTGGACCCAAGGCCTGGACTGGAATTTGGGTCTCTAACATACCCCTAGATATAATTCTTTCTCAAAACCCCCGCCTAATCCATTAGATTATATGTTTGAAAGTCTGTTATTGTTACAAGAGGAAAACAACTAGAGATTTTTTCCGAAAGTATTTGCATAAAGAAACTGAATGAAAATCACATGCCTAATTACAACTTTGAGCATTATCTCACTGTTAAAGAGGTAATGTTGATACTAGATGTGATCCCCTAGGTCATGTGATAAGCAACCATCTTAACTATAATTTATCTATATAATAAAATTATTAGATTATAATAATATTCTGTTGTCATTATTTAACCATTAAACATCATTCAGTTAATGCCGCTAGTCCAGGCTATGTACCTTTTTATAGATCACTAAACGTATATTGCACAATGAGAACTTAATCGTAATCAGGACTTGTCCTTCACTTTTCACTTCCGGCAAATCAAGTACATGAATAAATATAACACAAGAAATGTAGATAGAAAGATTAAGGGCTGATCTTCAGGCTTGGCTGGAAATGCACATCGTTAATTCTTATAATCTTGTAATAAGTTAGTTTCTTTAGCCCCTTAATAAATTTTATTCAATTTTTATGAACATTCGAAGGAGTGAGATACCCAGAAATAAATGCAATATTCATAGAGTTATAGAATCATAGAATAGTTTAGGTTGCAAAAGACCATTAAGATCATCAAGTCCAACCTTAAACCTAACACTGCCAAGTCCACCACTAAACCACATCTCTAAGTCCCACATCTACACATCTTTTAAATACTTGGTGATGGTGACACAACCACCTCCCTGGGCAGCCTGTTACAATGCTCAACAACCCATTCAGTGAAGAAGTTTTTCCTAATATCCAATCTAAACCTCCCTTGGCACAACTTGAGGTTGTTTCCTCTTGTCCTAGCACTTGTTACTTGGGAGAAGAGACCAACACCCACCTTCCTACAACCTCCTTTCAGGTAGCTGTAGAGAGCGATAAGGTCTCCTTTCAGCCTCCTCCACTGCAGACTAAACAACCCAAGTTTCCTCAGCTGCTCCTCATAAGACTTGTGCTCTAGATCCTTCACCAGCTTTGTTGCCCTTCTTTGGACTCAATCCAGCACCACAATTTCTTTCTTGTAGTGAGGAGTCCAAAACTGAATGCAGTATTTGAGGGGCAGCCTCACCAGTGCTGAGTATAGGGGGACAATCACTTCTCTTGTCCTGCTGGCCACAGTATTTCTGATACAAGCCAGGATGCTGTTGGCCTTCTTGGTAACCTGGGGGACACTGCTGGCTCATGTTCAGCTGGCTGTCAACCAGCAGCCCCAGGTCCAGATACACCCTCACCAGAATCATGTCTTTCTTATTATTTTTTCCTCTGGAGGTATTATCCTATCTTCCTCAAGGTTTAATATGATTTTGCTGGGTCTACTCATATTTGTAATCTCTCTAAACCCCTTTAGATTTTTCTCAATGAGCTTGAAGAATCAACAAATTTAACACTGTGAGATTTTAGCTCCATTTCTGTCTGATTAACAAGTTAACAAAAAATAAATCTAATAACGGTGGCATTACAGAACCTCAGTGGACACACTTTCATACCTATTTTACACAGTAAAATGTATCCTTTGTACATTTCTGACAATTTCAATACATATGTTGATAACTCAAGAAAAAAATAATTTCATAAGTCTGATTTTGTGAGGTATAGTATCAAAAATGTTACCTAATTCCAAATCTTTGTTTATTTCTCAACTGGCCTGAGGAAAAAAACTTATCTTTAACAAGTATACCAAAACCAAACATCAAAATCAGGTAACTTAGTTACTTAATTTGAAATATGTTTGGAAAAATTTTGTATGTTGCTGGTATTTACTGGAGTATATACACTCATAGATTGTGATTTTCTTTGTGTTTTTTATTAAAATAATTTACCTTACTTTCCTTAGATTAATATATATGTGTATACTTCTAAATATATGGAGAAACATATATTAAGACTGGTCTTCATCAGTTCATATTTGACCCATTGTTAAAAAAATTACTGTTATTTCCCATGAAGCACTCAAACAGCAGTGACTAACAATAACTGGAAATACTGGATTCTATTAAGATTCTGTTCTTTAATAAAGGATAGTTTCTGAAGTTGAGAAGTGCAGTGTTTCCATGTATCATTAGTATAATTAAAGAAATAAAGAGTGAAAGTAGGAAGTTATATGAACATCAACAGCCAGGCTTCTATTCAAGTTTTTGTAAGAACCTCCTGGGAAAATAAATATCCCTTTATAGATAATATGCTGTATTGTTCATATTTACTTCCTAAGAAAAATGCATCTCTAATTCTAAAGAAAGTTTTTAAGCTGCATTTTAATTTAATTAATTAATTGCAGTTAATTTTTAATAAAACATAGAAAGTTTTATTAAAAAATGTAAAAAAAAAAACCCAAACAAACAAACAATTAATTCAAAGTAGCATAGCTCAAGGATCACAGTGGAGCACCTCTTAACAACATAGCTCAGAATATATAGTCTTTCCTTTTATATCTTTTAAAGACACATAGATTCTTGCTTTTACATGTTTTAAGAGTTGAAGAAAAAAAGGCAGAGGTAATATTGAAAAGTATAAGTAGTATAATCTCAGTCAATCTCAAGTTTGTGGAAACCATCATTGACTCTGTTAGTCTGTCATAAGGTTTTTGTTTTTGTTTTTGGTTTTTTTTAATAGATTTATGAAGTAAATGCCACACTACAACACAAGAGATAATGGAATTAGTTTCACAGTTGGTGTACTGGATCAATGCTCTTTTTATGCTTCCTTTTTCCTACCTGCATAATCGAAAAACTAACATTAGATTCTTTAATAACCTAAAAAGTTGTTACCACTGATACAAAATTTCCTCAGATATTGATGAGACACATTTACATTTTCTCCATTTTAATATTTTAAAGCAATAAGAATCTTTTATCTTTAGCAACTTTAACTTTGAATCTACTGTTGTAATCAGGAATCCACTCTGCCTTACTGAAGGTTTTTACTGTGCCAAAGCCAACTTGAAAACATGATAAAATCTATTTCTAAATTTTGTTTACATAAAAATACAGAAGTAAATATTTTGAGTAGCAACTGTCGACAGTTGATCTCACTACTAATTTTACATTGTATTAATATGAACAACAAATCAATGAGAATGTCAAACAATTTTATAATGTACAGAGTAACAATCACACAAAGGTGAAAACTATTCACTCTCACCTGTAGGAAGACATACCTTATATGAGTCCAAAAGAAATTGGTGAGCTGGCCCTGGCTAGATGCAAGGTGCCCACCAAAGCCACTCTATCACTCCCCTCCTCAGCTGCACAAGGCAGTGAAAATACAATGAAAGGCTCATGGCTTGAGATAAGAACAGGGAAAGAGCATTCACCAGTTACCATCATGGGCAAAACAGATTTGACTTGAGGAAGTTAATTTAATTTATTACCAATCAAATCAGAGTGGGATAATAAGAAATAAACCCAAATCTTAAAACACTATCCCCCAACACCTTCCATCTTCCTGGGTTTAACTTTGCTTCTGAATTCTCTACCTTCTGCCCAGGCAGTGGCACAGGGGGATGGGGAATGGGTGCTGCAGTCAGTTCATCACACGTTGTCTCTGCTGCTCCTTCCTCCTCCTCGGAGGGAGGACTCCTCACACTCTTCCCCTGCTCCAGATTGGGGTCCCTCCCATGAGGCACAGTTCTCCCTATACCTGTTCAACAGAAATCCTTCCCACACGCTGCAGTTCTTCACAAATTGTTCCAGCATAGGTCCTTTCCATGGAGCACAACCCTTCAAGAACAGACTACTCCAGAGTGGGTCCCCCATGGGGTCACAAGTCCTGCCAACAAACCTGCTCCAGTGTAGGCTCCTCTCTCTACAGAGCCACAGGTCCTGCCAGGAGCCTGCTCCAGTATCAGCTTCCCATGGGGTCACAATCTCCTTCAAGCCACCCACTTGCTCTGCATTGGAGTCTTCTATAAGCTGCAGATAGATATCTGCTCCACCATTACCCTCCATGGGCTGCAGGTGGTTATCTGCTCTACTGCTAACTTCCATGGGCTGCAGGGCACAGCCTGCCTCACATGGTCTTCACCACAGGCTGCAGGGGAATCTCTGCTCTGGTGCCTGGAGCACCTCCTCTGCCTGCTTATTCACTAACATTTGTGTCTATAGGGCTGTGCCTCTCACATATTGTCACTCCTCTCTTCCGCTGCAGTTGCTGTTGTACAGGTTCCCTCAGCTGCCCCTTCTTAAATATGTTACTCCAGAGGAGTTACCACTGTCGCACTGATGGTCTGGGCCTTGGCCAGTGGCTGGTCCATCTTGGAGCCAGCTGGCATTGGGTCTATCAGACACAGGGGAAGCTTCTGGTATTTTGGCACAGAAGCCACCCCTGTAGCCTCCCTGCTACCGAAACCTTGCCATGTAAACCCAATACAGAAATATTTTCTGACAAGACATGTTCATTCCATATGCAGAAAGACTTAGTAATTCCATAAACTAGTTCAGTGGGTATAATCTGTTCTGATGAAATTCTTTTAGTGGAAGAAGATCCAAATCTAAGGGCTCTTCAAGTCACTTTAACTCTGCTTGCTGTTAGTATGCCAAGTCCTTACTAACAGCATATCACACATTAAAAAATATTAGACAATCTAATACCTCTTTGCATCCATCATTCTGGCCTTAGATGCCTGTAGTCACCTTTCCAAGAAGCTTTCACATTAAATCTCCTCACTCCAAAATTGCTTAGTCTCCTTGACATTGTAGATTAATTGTACAATGTCAGAAATTATCAGGAACATACTATGTATGCAGGAGAAAGGAGACTCAGGGAGACAATACAAAGCACATGTAGATAGATCGGGGGACAATCTGAAACCATCTCAGAATTGTTTCTTTTTCTAAGGAGGAAAATGGAGTAAATATTAAATTTGCAAAGAAAATCCTGAAGATAAATGAGCCCAGAATAAATGTTTTGCTTACAAATTTTACATTGTGTGTACTACAGAGAAATGAAATTTGTGTTGGGGAATGAGCTAACCAGCAAGTGACATGGACAGTGTTAAAGGCTGCTTCATACCCTTGTTTTGTATGATGGTGTAGGTGTCACACTAGGCACTAACAACATCACCCCTGTATGATGGTGTAGGTGTCACACTAGGCGCTAACAACATCACCCCTATGAAAAAAGTATCAGTTAGAAAGCTTTTCAAAAAAGAGAAGCCAGCATTTTTCTGGTGGGTTCTCCTGCCAGAGCAAGAGCAGATCAGGCAGAGAGAGGCAAACACAGAACCTGCTCAGTTCAGGTCATTGCTGCCTTTTCACACTCAGGGCAGGGCTCTGGTGAGCTGTCAAGGACAGTCCACTAAAATATTTTCAGTTCTGTGTCAGGTTTACATATTAAACACAATATAATTTACAGGAAAAATATTGGAAGTTCTGTGAAAGAGATACCATGGGTGTGGACAGAAACAATAACAAGACACTGATAGAGTCAGGAATGCTGCTCATTGAAAAGTCAAGTATCAGAGAAAAAGAGTAAAAACCACTGCGCAGCAGCAGTGAGACAGGAGTGAGAAAATGTGTAAAACAACCCTGTGAACACCAATGTTAGTGAATAAGCAGGCAGAGGAGGTGGTCCATGTGCCAGAGCAGAGATTCCCCTGCAGCCTGTGGTGAAGACCATGTCAGGCAGGCTGTGCCCTGCAGCCCATGGAGGTTAGCAGTAGAGCAGATAACCACCTGCAGCCCATTTCAGAAGGCCACCAGGTTAGTCAGGCATGATTTGCCCTTGGTGAAGCCATATTGGCCTTCTCTAATCACCTCCCTGTCTTCCATATGCTTTGACATTTTCCAGGAGGCTGACTTGTCAGAAGTTGCCAGGGTCCTCCTTTTCATCCTATTTAAAAGTGGATGTGAAGTTTCCCTTTTCTTCAGCCTCTGGGGACTTTGCTGGACCACCATTACTTTTGAAATATGATGGAGAGTAGCTTGGCAACTATATTAGGCAATTCCCTCAGGACTCTGGGATGCATATCATCAGGCCCAATGGGATTATGCATGCATCTCATGTACGAAACTATTCTGATTGAGTTGTCCAGTATGATCATGGTATTATTAAATATGCAAAAATGACTTTTAACAATTTTTTTCAACTACGGAGACCCCTTTCACACAGGTAATGACTAGTGTACCCACTAACCTCATGTTGCCTTTACATTCATTGGAGGGTTTTGTAGGCAACAGAGATACTTTTGTACATGTGTACAGAGATATTCCATATATTCAATCTGTAACATTTTAGTTCTCTGCTTTCTAATGAGATTAATCATAACTGTATGTGAATATTGTTCTTTAATTTCTATAAAAGGAGCCTATTTTACTAGTTCAGAAACTGGGATTCTGTTGTCCACATACAGTTCCCTTTTGCCATCAGAAGTGATCTACCATATCCTACCATATCCTTACAGCTGGTAGGTATAATGCAGTGTTTGTGGTTGGCATGTGTCATTTTGGAGTAGTAGCTGGAAGCCAAAAGAGTTACCCTAAGGGATGCCAAATGACATGTATGTGTATGCAACTGAATTGAGGTCTGGATGTCAACAATGGGACAAGGTCCCAACTACCTAGACACCAATGTATGAAACTCCAAATGGCTGAAAGTCTCATGTATGTCCTTTTTTTTTATTTCTTGCCTACCCTTCAAGGGTATTTTAGCTATCATACAGTGTGTCAAGTGACTCAAGTGACACTAAACACCTATGTGTAGGCTGAATCAAGCCATTGAAATGAGATTATCCTACTTCATTTCAGATATCTGTAATATAGGTGTCTACAGGGGTGAAAGGTATACTTCCATTGTAGAGAGAGGTATTCACCTGGCAAAATGTAGATGTCTGGTTACAGTGAGCTGAATACTTCTCTGAATTCCTGGTTAATGCCCGCTTTTCTTTGAAACATGCTGCATGAGAGTTATGCAGCATTTGGAGACTTAGATATTTGGTTTACATTTAGCTACTTAGAGTAGACATCTCAATCAGGATGAGCAGAACATCATCCCTTAGAGTTCATAGAGATTAAGTACAGTCCTAATAACAAGGTGATATGCCACATCTTCACTTCATAAAGCACCAACATCTGTCTTCTGTTCCAGCAATACAAAAATTAGGGGTCACTCATGCTAACAGTATGCAAGACAGAAGCAGATGGATTCTATCATTTTTTGGGGGAGGGACTGGATTTTTTCACATGGGAAGAGAAACAATTAAGAATAAGGTATATAAATATAAACAGGGAAGAAAACTTACAAGTATACTGCAGTTACTGCTCGTAACTGAATAAGAAAGCTAAAAGGAAATAACTCTGCTCCATAGTTAAAATTCTCAGAGCTAATGCAGACCAGAAAAATAAACAGCAGTGGGCATAGGTATATGACTTGAAGGCAGGAAAAATCTAAGAATATTTTTTATATGATGGAATAATATGCTGTATGCAAATAATTATTTAAATAAAAGTTTTAGATTGTTGACGGAACTTATATGTAGCACTGAAAATTAATGTCACATGTTGATTTTAGTGTCACATGTCACTTTATAAGAAAGACTAATAATATACAAATTCATTCAGACACCAAAACAAGTGTAAAATTTTAATTTCCAAACATCCTTATATCAGTTTATTAACTCCCACAGACATCTCCAAAAGCTTTCCTTTTCTTCAATTTCTATTCAGTCATAATGTCCCTACTTAAATTGAGCTCATCAAAGAAAAAAACAAAACACTCCAAACCCAAAGAATATTATGAGAACTCAGTAGTTTTATGAAACATTTTTTTCTATTCGCAGCTCAATTAACATGTATGCTAAATGCTGGTTTCACAGACTATTTTTGTATCTTTAAAGGTATATTTAAAACATACTAATTCAGTAATAATACCATATAAAATTCATTTAATAATGTCTTACTGTATTCTTATAATATATTCCTACATATTTTAGGGTAAGACCATTATAGTCACATTTTTGAACTTGCGTCTTTCACAGTCTTTAAAAAGTTTAAGAGAATATTCATATTTTTAATGAAAAAGTAAGTTCATGGAAGTGTTAGAAAGTCTGGAAGCCAAGAGCCATTCCTTTACATATATTAAGAGCGAGGAAGCAGATACTCACTTCAGTTAATATTAAATACTGTGAGGCTATGATTGCCTTAAAATCTGTGATATATAAAGCTTCTAATGAACTTCAGCTAACATTCTTATCACAAGGCTTGAGTTCTATGAGATGGAACTTACAAGTCGGTAACCGTGAGGAACACAAACCTATAAAGGATGGAAAGCTGTTATTTCTGGAATTGCCTTGTAGGGTGGACAAGACCACAGGAAGTTATGGCATTGGCTGTGTCTTATCATATTGCATGTGCTGTATGACTGCTCAGAAATGCATGCTCTTGCACCCACAGGGACTCTGTCAGTTTAACATCACACACTGTTGAATGCTTTATGCAGCACTAGGTACATCAGAGTTATGAACAGAAGGATAAATCCTGCCTTTGATAATGTGCAAATCCCTGAAGTGATAGCCTTTGATAGCAATCCCTAATGAAGTGTTTGCTGGCTGAGAAACAAGGGCACAGCTTAGCTCAATGTTAGAGCTTTAATTCTAAAGATGGATGTTTTCATTGACATAAATTAAACAATTTATTATATGTATACACAACTTGATATGTTCATCAACACAAGTGTTTTACTCTCTAATGTACATTTTTGTCCGAAATTATGCCTGATCCAGATAAATTTCGATTTTATTATAACAACAGCTTGAAATCTACACAGAATAAACTGCATTTCAATAACATCATTACAGTACTAACAGAGACTGCATAGAAACTTTGAACATGCTAATATGAGTATGTGTATGTGAGAGAAAAGTGAGTGGAACATTCTTTATTACAGAGTCTTTGGGGAGTCCTTGTTCTGTCAAATTACTCTGTTACTGCTTCATTGGAGCCCTGATGCCCTGTCATACCAATATATACACAGGAGATGACTTTCACAAATATACTGGGCTTAAACAGAAACTGAGCACGGAGAACACAACTGACCAGAATTTGCCGTTTTCCATTAGGAAATAGCATAAAATGGTTTTCCATTAGGAAATAGCAATTTGATGTATTTTGCTATCTGATTGTCTAACAGGTACCAAAGGGCTGGAAGGTTTCTAAAGCTCCCTTCCCAAAATGCTCAGATAGTGGCCTAGTAGGACCTTGTAGATTACTCCAGATGTGACCTAGTCTGTCTCCTGGTTTAATAACAGTACATCTAGTTGTTCTAGCCTCAGAGTCTGAACTTTTTGAGGTGAAAGGAGAGAGAAGTAGATCATTTTGGAAAGCTCTGAAATGTCAGTTCTTTTCTCCAAAGAAAATTTAGGAAATCCTGCTTAACCTGGTCCCATTTAAAACAAACAAACAAACAAACAAGTTGGTTTGTTTAAATCCAGAACTGTATATGTGAATATTCATGCATATATTTATACAAATGTACAAGAATGCTCACACGTGTCAATATTCTTCAGAATCCCCCATAAAAGAGACTCTCACATTTGTCACTGAGAAATGATAAAATTTGAGGAAAATGGGTACTGTGAAATCATGTAAATGTGATACAGGCAACCAAGGGCTATATCTAAATTAATATCAAACTAACAGGACCATATCTGAAAAACAAAACATCTGTGATGATATGATGCCTGCCCTACTTATTCCAGGGATTCTCCTTGAAAATATTAGTAATCTGCTCCCCTAGACTAAATGCCAATTAGTGCCTAGGATGAAATATATCTTCTAGTTTAGTTTCATACAGTTACTGCACTTTATTACCATTAAAACAAACAAACAAGGCAGACACAACTGAAGTTTCCACAAGCATATTGCTGAAACTATAAACAGTTTGGGCTAAATTATAGTAAACTTGAGTTAATCCAAAAGTTCAAAGTGAGGGGCCATGCTATGATTCTTACACTGACTTCTTGAGGCCAGTGCTGCTGACAGCATTAGTGATCTTAACATGAGCTGAAAGCAAACTGCAATGAGACGTAGGCGTTGTGTCACAATCATTTAAAAAATTATGCATAACATTATGTTCCAGAGTCACAGAGATCGAAAGAAGGTTTTAGGAAGAAATTTTCTAAGCCTTATCAGGGTTTGGTGAGGGGTTGACTTTTACTTGAAAATTCCTATAACAGAAAAACTGAGTTTTAGAAAGCTGTTACAGAAGGCAAAAGTCACTTCGGAGAGGAGTCTATTTCAAAGGTAAATATGAAAACAAGATACAAAAAGATCACTATAACTTACTACTCTTTTGAAAATAACATTTTCCAAACTGGTAAACTGGGTAAATGGAAAATGAATTACAGATGCTAAGCACTAAAATATCAAAAGTTTATGAAACTGATCCTGAAATGGAGGAATGTGTTACTATGTAGGAGGCTAAATCAGCTTAAAAAGAAAACCAACAATCCAAAATATCATCATATGGAACAAAAGTCCATCACAAATATACCCATACAGAATCTTGAACTGCTTTTGCACTCTTCCACTGTAGACATTGTGCTATTGAAATTTAATCCTGTGGGGTATAGTCCATAAATGATACACTGTGAATCCTGAAAGTGATTCATTGAGATCTAGGAGTGACAGAGTGTAGAGGTGGCAGAATGACTTTCATCAAATTGAGAGAGAATCAGTGACAGACCCCAGATCTAAAATGTACCTTAGTATGATCTAGTCAAAACATTGGCAGCAGAGAGTAAGACAGATTAAATAACCATAAACATTCTTGCCCAGCACCAGGAACATCAGATACAAAACATCAACACACTAGATGATGAACCCAGTCCACAACAACACTGTATTTCTTGATACTGGTTGTGTAACATATTTATGATTGATCTATATTCTCAGTGGATGTCCAGAGAAGACACAGTGGGCAGTGATGCAAATATTGTTTGTATGATGATCTGAGATCCTTCAGAAGACATGTGATAGCATTGTGGCTGTTCTGAGTTATCCACTGTTAGCATACACTTGTGAAGACACTTAAAAGAAGCAAGTTCATTTACCTGTAAATGCTGTCCTGTACGAATTTATATTGACTTGCACACTTGCATTCTACTAGACCTTTCTCTTTTTCTCAGTCTCTTTCATCTTTGACTTTGCCATAGGAGGGATTGTGATGAATGTGTTCCTTCCTACAGGTTCCACACTGAGCAACATGTGTAAGCAGCAAGATAGGAGGCTAGGGTCCATCATTTATAAATTGTGGATTCTTGTGTTATATGATAAAGTAAGACTCTTTGGCTCTTACAGACTGGCACTGTTGACTACATATCTCAAAAAACATGTGTTGCTTGTAAGCAGCCTTTTCAGAATTCAAAGCTTCCAATTTCATTTCAGAGAAACACAATTTTTTTCCAATTCTCAACCTGAATTTAAGAACTGCTGTTTTGAAAATAAGTCAGAAATAAACAAAAAAAACCAAAAAACAACTGTTTATAAATTGTTTTATGCTATCCAGATTTCCAGTATCAGGAATGTGTATATATAATTAGGAATCTAGACACCACTGTAATGGATGTGTTTAAAAGACTGATAAATAGGACAAGCCTTAAAATTCAAAAAAGAACTTTGTTAGACTGACATTCAATAACACCTAATACTAATGGATAATTCCATCATTATCATATATTATCAACCATTATCACCTCATATTCAAAGCAATCACTGTTTAATAATCATAGCCTACATTAGCTGTGAGCCTGCTGTACCAAAAACTTGATGTTGCATTGTTATTCTTGATTGGTATAGTTTTTAACGGTTTCAGCCACTGACATCAAAGTGGTCAGCCTCAAGAGCCCTTCAAGGGGGGAACCCAAAAGAGAAGTGGTTTATTTCTTTTTTCCGTATCCCCAGTTTGGAATTTTGTCCTTCAACAAGTTTCCAGAAAGCACTATTGCTCTCCTCCTCTGCCCCTGGGCTACATGCTGCATGAAGCTTGGAGGGCAAGGTAGGGGTTATTTTTCCAAACCCAGCAGGTCTTATCCTTTCCTGGGCTGTTTCTTTGTTTGTCTGGTTGGCTCTTTTTTGAGCTGGGTTAGATTTTTCCTTTTTTTTTTTTTTTAATTTTTTTTTTTTTTTTATTCTTTGCTTAGCTGCTGCTCCTTTCCTTAATGCAAAGGTATCTTTTCCCATCTCTTTACGTTAAGCTCCTTCAGTGACCAGTCATTTGACTGTCACTGAGCTGTTCATGGTTCTGGAGCCTCCGCTTTTGACCTGTGTCATAATTTCAAAGTCTTTGCCATTATCTGACTACTAAATTGCACATTATAGCAAAAGACATGCGGTCCCAACCTCATACAGCCGGTTCCCATAATAAATTGGTAACAGCTGGCCAGGTCTGGGGCCTTGCACAATCAGCCTGAGGCACAGTCAGTAGAAGGCCTGTGTGCTCCTTCATTTACCAATGACAATCCTGTTTTCTATGGGGCCACCAAATTAAAAAAATGCTTCTCCATTTCTACTATATTGCCATGCTTATTTCTGGGATCAAAACAAGCTTAATCAAAGTATGCTAAATGGGTTTCTATTCTTATGTATGTGAGGGACCTCTGCTGTAGCTACAGTCTCAGTAACTAGATTGTGTATCGGTCCCTGGTGTATCATTCATATATTCCATTACATCTGTCAAGGTATTACACCTACACTTTTACCATTATACAATATTTGAACTGCTCAAATTTTTGTTTGGTGAAAGTATTCCTATGTTTTGATAATAAGTGCACAGAGAATATAAGAAACTAAGCCCCAGTCTAGCAATACAGTATAAGCCATCCATAGTTATACATTTTAGGTGGTTTATGTAGGGAACATGACTGACTGGTGAAGTTACAGCCTAACAGAATCTAAATATTCTGAGTCATGTAATGTCCTTTCTCACAAGATTGTCCGAGTCAATATTCTCTAAAAAATATTAGTAATACTATGTATGTTAATGTTTTCTTATACCTGTAATAAGAATTTCCATCATTTCCCTGATACCGTCTTTCTATAATGGATGTAGAATCCTTTATCATTGTTCTGCAGTTCAAGGTAGTCATAACTCCCATCTGCTTTGTACTATTCCCCTTAAGATTTTTGAATAAACATAATACATTCTCAATATTTGGTATTTCAAATTTCTGAAAAGAAAAGAAGTTTTCCTTTTCAATAAAACACACCAACCAAAAAAAACCACAACAAAACACTGCCCCCATAATCCTTTGCAAGGTATTTACTGTTCTTCAAAATGAGTAAAGAAGTGCTTTTCATCTCAGTCCATATAGGTCTCCAACCTATAATCTTAAAATGGTCATACCACATATTTAGTGCTATGGTGACATTTAGATCATAGTAGAACTATTTAGACTGATCTTTGAACGGCAGGTTTTCAGGTCAAGCCCACAGTGCAAAAATGTCCTGATTATTTGCTTATTTTAACCATATCTCCCTGAAGTTGTTTTCTGTGGTCTCTTCCATTATTCCTTTGCTTCAGCCTTGACAGATCACTTATGCAAGGTACTTTAAGATCATCATAAGCTTTAACATCATCATAAGTTATCATCAGCTTGTTTTCCCTTATCTTTTCTTGCTTCAGTAAAGGATTTCTCATCATGTTTCCTCTTCTGTAAATCACCATGCAGAAAGGAAATAATTTGCTATTCCTCCTTCTATCTTTAGTATAAAACTTGCATTTCCACCAAAAATGTCCACATATAATGCTGAATAAGGATTTGGGAATGCCTAGTTCTGTAGATACTCCAGTCGTTGTTGCAATCTGAAAGCAACAGAAGACAATTTACAATGTCTTCTGAGTCTTCAAAGGGATTAAATAAAATTAAATTCTGGAAAAAATAGGCAATTCTGTTAGGAAATAAATATCAAACCAAATTATGAAATTAAATAAATATGAAACTACAGGTGATACTATGGTCTAGGTAATGGGTGTGGGTAATGTTGAGAAAATCTTTCAGAATTCTACTCATACTGAGGTTTATTGTTTTTAATAAAAATGAAATTGCTTGCTGTTAACTATTTTATGAAAGAAAACAGTGTCTGTCATATTGTCAATTGGAATAAAAAATTAATATACTCACAAGAATAAGATACTACATTGGTTTGACTGAGAAAATTATACCTATTTATTCACTAAAGCAGCACAATGGGCAAAAAATATTAGTGACAAAATGTTAATCTTATTTATGAATGTCTTTATCCTGGGTATAGCTACAATGGCCAGGGGTTTTTTTTTGTTTGGTTTTGTTTTTTTATAGTCTATGTTGAAAGACAGTGAAAATTTTTATACATTTGTCCATGGTTTATTTAAGTTCTTGATGCAATAGCTTATTTTCATTATACCACTACACATTGTCTTATTCTAATTCTGTATGAAGGGACGTTACGACAAGAGTCAAGTGTCAATGAAGGGTTTTAAAACATGAGCTTGTCAGCTTTCTAATTCTTGCTCTATGTACCACTGTCTCAGGAGATTAAAAGTATCTATTTTAGACCCTGATAACGGGAAATGGTAATACATAGTTTTTATCTTTTGGTATTACCTCTGTTTCATTCTACTTTGAACTTCAATTACTTAACAATAAACCTGTTACCCTTTACGTGGTATATTGGAAATTATGCCCTCTGGAACTTGTGGAAGATCCTAAATCAGACAAGCTGATTATAATAAAGTCTTTCCTGGCACAGGAAGGAGGAGCTGGGGTTCTGTCATCTAACTCAAGCCTGTTAACAAAGTGATACCAAGCACTAATGAGCAGGTCAGGTCTTCCAGCTATGCTATGTGAACTTGTGCTCCAAATGAGTTTCCTGAAAAAACCCCCAATATTTTTAGATGTGAAGAAACACAAGGAGAAAAGTCAAAAGCAAATTCGAGTTACAATTATCCTGGACTTCAAATTACTAATAACCATTACTATACTGTCTTTGTTACAGGAAGACGAAATCCAGTTTCAGAGCACCCATCTGAGATAGCTGGTCACCATTCAACACAGGTAGTCTTGAGCCACAGGAAGAGAAAATGTAGGTTTTGATGAAATGGTTTACAATGGCAGCATTGATTCTTCAAGGATTAAAATATATCACCATTAAAACAGATTATAGATTGAAGCACAACCCAAAAACATTAGCTTAAAGTACATATCTTACTGTATCTGTGTTCATAGGTAGAAAAAGACTCCTAAGATAGGTTAAGCAGCTGGTTCATCATGGTAATTCAGGAAGAGTTCAGTTAAACATGACTTTTGAACTGTCACAATAACTTTTTAATTAAACACTAATGCTGACTGTAATTTCCACTTCAGTGGACCAAACCCATGAAATTACCTGTTTACTGTCATATGGCTCAGGATGAAAAGTTTTTATGTTACAACTTTAATATAGAAAGCTTGCTTCATATGAATGTTGATTAGATTAAAATGTGGGGATTGGGGATGACAAACTTGATTTTCCTTCAGTCGTCAGTTTTCCACTTTTCCCCCCAAAATGTAACTCTAATGCAGTACACAGATTATGGAAAACAACTATTTGAAAAACTCATTGAATCCACAAGCATTTCTTGTTCTGTTTCTTCTGCACTAACATTATTTGACTTCAAAACAGATAAGAACTGAAAGACCATCCTGAAAATAAGTTAAACAATAAGTTCTTTAGTTTGGATTCCATATGTATGCAACAGTTTTTAAAAGCAATGAGTTTTCTTCCAGCAAGTTATGTAACCAGGAATTATGGAAATTCTTTTAGTGTAAGTCTGCATGACAGTTTTCTTCACTTTGTATGGATCCATACAGCAACATGTTTTATCTTTACTGAATTTTCATATACATGCATAAATATTCTTTCATCGGGTAAATTTCTTTATAAAACATAGTAATATTAACAGTAATTAATATTGCAAAAATATAAGAATCAACTAGATTATGATTTACTATAAATAGACTCAACTTTGAGTAGCTTCAGACAGAGTAGAATCTGGATTCAGTTATTAACGTAACATGGATCTCAATGTAAATTAGTCATGGCATTACAGTTATGCCAGAACTGACAGGAAGGTTTGGACATAACTTTTCATGAAAATTACTGATTTGTCTGCCTTGCTTTAAAGATATACCAACACACATGAGCATAGAATTTGTCTTTTTTAGTATTTTAGTGAAGTCAATAGGTAAAGATGAAAGAATTAATCACTTCACCAGTGATTGCTGGGCTGTTTGTTAAACGTATTATATTTTTGTATGTTCTGAGTGCTGTAATCATCTATTGGAAGTGCAACTTCTCCATCCCCCTCCCCAGGGGTTTTTACAAAGCCTATACTAATTTACGTCATCTTAATCAAAACTTTCTCCTTTATGAATGAGCCACTCTGCTTTTCCATAGAGACTGACAGCAGACAGTCTTCTTAAGATTTCATTATTTTTAGTAGAGTGTTACACTAAATAAAATAGAATTTTAATTTACTCTTTTCAGATGCTGATGTTCAGTTTTAGTTGTTTTCTTTTTTGAGGGTTTATTTCAGCCCAACATGGAGATTCTTTACCTTGCTTTCTGGGTAGAAACTAATTTCACAGAAATGAGAATTGAAACAACAGAACTTCTCAAAAGGAATAAAATCTATTTTCGTATTGTCTCAGAGGAGCTTCATTCTATACATCTATCTTGCTTGAGAAACTTCAAGGACACTGAGGCTATATATCCTGGAAGAAATTAATATCAATGCTTTTCACACACATCGACCTCCAAAACAGAGTTTCTGAATGCCAGACAGCATGTTGGACGGTCAACCATCCATTCTAATGATCAAAGTTCAAATGGTTTGTTAAGGGACAGTGTTATTTAGAAAAAGCAAGATATAGGCACAGTTTTATTGCTAGATACCTTTACCTGCCATTTCTTGGCACATAGCTGTATCAAGGCACACTGATACAGCTATAATTGAGTGTATGAAAATTGAACTGAAGCATCAGTACATGAATAAAAAGGTGTGAGAAAATATAAATGTAGTACAGCTGAAAAATTCAAAACTATGCGATAAAATATTGCTATTTTAAAATATTTTACAAACCTGCAATGTTTACTCTTTATTCAAATCAATTATCTGATGAACCACAAAATATCCCACCCTAACAAGTCCTCGCTTTTCATTTGAATTAGAAAATGGGGTAAAATGTGCTTTAAAAAATGTTAGGGAAAAAATAAAACAGAAAATATTTTTTGTGGTATAAAATAATTATATTTTAGTTATTCAAATAATTTCAGTAGTAGGGACTTTTGACTGAATTAATGCTGATAGCTGTTGAAAAATACTCTTACATGTAATTATTTTTCTTCCTTGTGATTATTTATTTACCAGGTTTAGTATTGAACACTAACATAATTACTCTTTGGCAAATACATAGATATAAATATCCCATTGTTAAAGTAGATGCTTGACCTTTGACAGTGAAGAGAAAGTAACAATTAGCCATTACAGTAAGAAAGTTGAAAAACCTGTCTGGGAACTAGCATTTTGGTTTTGTACTAACTTTCTTAGGTTAGGTTATCAGGAGTAGTCAACATGAATTCACCAAGGGCAAATCATGCCTTACCAGTCTGACAAACTTCTGTGATGGTGTGGTGACATGCTTCCCCCCCATCTCCCAATCTGACCTGTATTTCCATAACTCTGAACCAGCAATGGTGGTGATAATGAATGCACCTGGGTGTGATAGCTGTATTCAACTCAAAGTGGCTTTGGGGGTTTGACTGGAACAACATGCTTACCTCACAAAACAGATAACGAATGAGGTCTGACAATCAACCTAACTGAGTGACACCTGGGGTGAGGTGGGCCTCACAGCTTGGTGCTGCTTCAGTAATTGCCAGAAAAAAAACCCTCTAAAACTGTATGGCTTCCCCTGCCCTGTGCTGAACCACCTGGCCCCTCTGGCCTTCCAGAACTGTGTTGTGGATCAAGTGACACACCACTCATAAGACAGAGGCAGCAATATGTTTATTGGTATAAAACAGAGATTTAACAAAGTTTGATAGTAAATGCAACAGTGGTTTAACAAGATTTGACGGCAAAGTACACTTGATGGTTTACTGCATAGAGGACAGGGTTAGACAAAACTGTCAGGGAGACCCTCCTGTTGAGTCATGAGGTTCAGAGAGGAGCCCCTTGTCTTCTAAACTCCTCAGAAGGGAGTCTAGGTGCAGCGTCTCAGACTTGGTCAGTGGTTTATATCTAAAAGATTACATACAGGAAATCAATCCTTTATACCACTTAGCTAAGATTTCAAAGTTTAGTATATTGTTAATGACTCACTGAGAATCTGCTGTGGCAAGGAATTTCTCAGCCTCGTGGAGTAACCTTGAGAGGTGTCCCTACTCAAGGGGAGGTCCTGGCATGCAGCCTGCTGCTGTGCAGGAGAGCTCAATGGGCTCTGGGACTGTCCACTATTGATGGAGTAAGATAATTGACTTGTGGTCATATTTGCACACCAACTACAGAAGTTAGTTTCTGATTATCACTTGAGCATTTGTTCCAAAACAAAGGTCAGGGAGGGGGGAGAGGCACACCACCACAAACTGACAATCCTTCTTAAATGCCAATCAGCGTACAGTAATTGACTTAGCCCCACCTCACCATGAGTATAAATCTGACATTTACAATCTTCTGTTTTGAGGATGAGAACTCCAACTACTGGACAGGTTAACGGGTCTGGACTTCTTTCCTCCCCAAGCAGGGACACACCTTTAATAAGAATTGTGCCTCTGACTACTCTGGATGTTACCTGGGAAAGTATTGTGAACAAAATCACTGAACTCAACCCAAGCTTGATTTTTGTAATAAGTGCATTTATCAACTGCAATTCCAAATTTCTTATATCTGTTGCCTTAATAAATCATCTGGGTTTTTTTCAACTTTGCAAAACTCTTTCAATGAAAGTCCTTGAGGGGGATCTGACAGGCAAAAGTTGACTTTGATCAGTGCCTGTATACTTTAGACCTAAACCATTGACCAAGTCTGAGACTAGGATTGGATCTAGCTGCACCTAGACTCCTCTCTGAGAAGTATAGAAAGCAAGGGGATCCTTCCTGAGCCTTGTTGTTGCCACATAATATAGTCTATTTTAGCTTTGCAACTATATTTCTTATATAGTCTGGTTTAGCTTTGTAACTTTATTTCTTTTATAGCCTGTTTTAGCTTTGCAGCTATATTGTTTGTTTCAGTGTAATCACTATGGAGAGATTGCTAACCAACTCTGGTTGTATAATTTTATGCTAAGAGGGAAAGAGTCATTTAAAACTTATGGTCACTGAGGAGATGGTTGTATAGGTAACTAATGAAACAAACTTGGACTTTCCATATAAGACAAGTAAATTAAGGTTTGGTGATCAGTCAGCTGTACCTACAGAGTCGACTAGTGTTTGAGACCCCTTAGAAGACTATGAGATACCTGTAAGGAGCATGTGGGACACTTAATTGACATACTACCACCTGTTGAATTAATATGTATGATTTTTCTGAGAAATGTAATGCATGAGAGAAAGTGTGGACTATATAATTTTGTTTGAATGAAACATACAGCATGCATGTTAAGTGGAGCGATCCCCAATGCATTCAGCACTACAATAAAGAATACCTGCTGCTTAATGCTACATTGGTGTTAAAGAGTTTTCTTATTCCTGTTTTCGGTGACATTGTAACTCAACATGAGGGCTTTCCCGCCCCCCGCCTGCTATGCATGGACTCATGCCCATCATGCAACAGATGGAATGACTGGCTGGGTAGATGAAGGGAGAGCAGTAGGTGTTGTCTACCTTGACCTCAGCAAGGCTTTTGACACTGTCTAGCGTAACATCTTCATATGTAAACTTAGCAAGTGTGGGTTAAATAAGAGGACAGTGAGGTGGATTAAGAACTGGCTGAATGGTGGAGTTCAGAGGGTTGTGATCAGTCGTGCAGAGTCTGGCTGGAGGCCAGTAGCTAGCGGTGTTCCCCAGGGGTCAGTACTGGGTTCAGTCCTGCTCAATTTATTCATCAGTGACCTGGGTGAAGGCAGCAAGTTTGATGATGATACAAACCTGGTAGGAGTGGCTGATACACCAGGAGGCTGCGATGCCATTCGGCAAGACCTGGACAGGCTGGAGAGTTGGGCAGAGAGGAACCTAATGAACCTCAATAATGTCACGTGTAAGGTCCTGCACTAGAGAGGAATAACGCCACGCACCAGCACAGGCTGGGGTTGACCTGCTGGAAGGCAGCTCTGCAGAGAAGGACCTGGGAGTCTATCCAGACAGCAAGTTGCCCATGAGCCAGCAGTGTGACCTTGTGGCCAAGAAGGCCAAGGAGATCATACTGGGGTGCATTAGGAGGAGCATAACCAGCAGGTTGAAGGAGGTGATCCTTCCCCTCTACTCTGCCCTGGTGAGACCACATCTGGAGGACTGTGTCCAGTTCTGGGCCCCCCAGTTCAAGAGAGGCAGAGAACTACTGGACATGGTCCAGCAGAGAGCTATGAAGATGATGAGGGGACTGGAGCATCTCCCTTATGAGGAAAGGATGAGAGAGTTGGGCATGTTTAGCCTGGAGAAAACTGACGGGGGATCTTATCAATGTCTACAGATATCTTAAGGGTGAGTGTCAAGAAGATGGGGCCAGGCAATGGGCACAAACTGAAACACTGGAAGTTCCTTCTGAATATAAGGAAGTTCTATGCTTTGAGGGTGACAGAGCACTGGAACAGGCTGCCCAGAGAGGCTGTGGAGTCTCCTTCTCTGGAGACATTCAAAACCTGCCTGGATGGGATTCTGGGCAACCTGCCTTAGTTGAACCTGCTTTAGCAGGTGGTATTGACTAGATGATATCCAGAGGTTCCTTCCAAACCCACCGATGCTGTGATTCTGTGATTCTTTGATTCTATACAGGGCTTAGAGCTCACTAATCATGTGCACTGGACAGGAAAGAAAAGTAATGTAGACTGTGATTTACAGTACATCCTGTAGAAGTTACTATGCACAAGATTTAGCACAGTGAGGTACAGACTGTGCCATGATGGCCTATGTTTTTACAGAGGAAGTGTGCTAGGGTTCTGCCCTTTAGCGCATCAAGCACAACTAGTTGATGCAAAGGGTGTCAATCAAGGGTTATCATATTTTTTCCTCAAAACAAGCAGAAACAGAGAGGGATATGTAAAAGGTGTAAGAGACCAGTCTTGAGAGAATAATTTGTGCCTAAGAGCAAATCAAGCATATCAGCATGCGCATATTTTCCTCTAGCTAGAAAAACAAGCAGAAAAATACTGTCATTTGTTTCCTTTTTTTTTTTTTTTTTTTTTTTTTTTTTTAAGAAGCTTTCAGGTTAAACTATGTCATGTATTAGGTATATACAATGTTTCTAATGTTAGGAGCTAGACAGCTACACAGCATAATTATTTTGCTTTAAAAATTGTTAGTCATTCTAGCAAATAATTTCTACCCTGTGAAGGATGGATGAAGAGCTGGATATTCTATCACTGTAACTGAAGTTGTTATCTACCTCTGTGGATATTTTTCAGAATAAAGATGGAAAGATATGAGTAAGTATCTTTTCCTCATGCTATTATGCAAGCAAAGTCACAAGCTTGCTTTATAGGGATTAAAGGAAGAGTGTAAATCAGATGTTTCCTACCCCACTGGTTATGAAGCACAACAAATTAGTGGGATATTTTCTAACTGCATACTACATGCAGAGATTTTGTTATCAAATACCATTCCATTTCTCCTTTCCTCCTTTATTTAGTCTTCTAGTTCCTAGATTAAATCCTACCTTTATGCACAGCTGTGGGCTCATTATTTTTTGTGCACTATTAGTGCCCTCCTCTGGATTTTTTCCAACTTGTCTACATTTTTCTAGTTTTCATTATTATTCAAGACTTTAAAATCTATTATTTTAGTGCCCAGAAGCAAGTGTAATATACCATTTAGTATATCCTCAGTTTCAAAAAAGGTGATACAAAATTGCCTGTTATGTCACACATATGACATTCTTCCTAACAAATCCCAGAAGATTTACTAGTTTTGCTTCTGCTTTAGACTTCTGATTCACAATCAGGCTATTTGATAACAATTAGGTCTTTTCCGCAAATATTTTGACTTTGACTTTGGGTTATAAGACATTTACACTGTATTTGTTCTCTCTTTCTTAATGCAGTCATTTAAATTTTGAATATTTTATATTAAAATGTGATTTATTATTATCAAACATATCCCCAATTTATAATTCTGAATATCGATCCTGCCTTTTGATTTGCTTTCACCTCTGCCAGTCTGATGTCATCCACACATTTTAGAAGCTTTTTCTCTGTTCCATCATTCAGCCTGTTAGAGAAAATATTTAATAAAACCATCTCAAAAGACATACTGTATAGGATCTCAGTTGGAATGCCCTACCAGTATGATGACAAGATATCAATGAGCAACTTTTATGGGTATTTTTAAAGAAGTAGGACTTTCATTTTCATATCACTCAAGAGGCTCCCCTTTGACTCAGCTTTGTCTTGATAAATCCATTTTGTATCTTTTTCTTCAACCTTTTAAACATGTATAATTAAATTTTATAAGTTGTTCAATATTTGTATAGATATTAAAGTTTACTGGGCTACATTTTACCAGAACATCCCTTTTTTTTTCTTTCTTTTTTTTTTTTTTTTTTTTTAGTTTGTTGACAACTGCTTTTTGAATTCTATTATCTTTATGCAATGGCTTTTGTTCCTTCCTACTCTCAGAATACTGAGGTCTTTTTTTTGTGATTACTTTCACCAAAATTACTTTGCAACTTTAAATTTTCAATTAGTTCTTCTCTTTTAATGGGAATAAATTCTAAAACAGCTACATCTTTTCAGACTAGTATTTTACATAATAAGAAACAAGTTTCCTCCATCACATTTCAGAAACTTGTTGGACTTTGTGTCCTGTAGTACTGCTTGGAACAGGTTACTGGAGATTTATTAAAACTTCACTTCTGTAAGTTATATCCTTTTCATACATTTATATTCAGTGAGCCAGCTTCTCATTTTTCTGCAATTTTCAACTAAATTGTCTGTATCATACAGTATTTGTATAATACATCAGTCTTTCATAAATTAACTACAACTTTGGAAGAGATAGACTAGTTTTGCAATAGTTTCATTGAATTTGGTTGTATCAGACTGAAAAAGTAATTTGCTTTCTTACATCTGGGCATGACATTGCTCATTTTTTGTGAGAAGTTTTGCATGGGTTTTCATTGCACTTTTTAAAATATATCTTTTGAGGTTAATTTAAAGTGTTGGCCCTGTGTCATCTTATAAAAAGACGTTTTATTGAAAACTCTTAGCTAACTCAATGTAAATAACAGTCACTTTCATAAAACCAATGATGATGAAAAATCACATAACTAGACAGTTCCTTAGACTAGTAAAAATGTAAAATAAATTATTGTGGATCTGTTAGAAGAGGTAGACATTATTTTGTAGCTTTCACTTTTTCTGTGTATAAGATTATAGTAGCTTTTAAACAAAATGTTTTTTGAGATTTGGCTGTACATCAAAATGAAGAGCCAATTTGGGTACCAAAGCTTGTACAGCTGCATCTGCATGCATCATCTGGAGTAAATACACATGCCACAAAGCACAGTAAGCTCTGAATATGAAAGAATAGGGCTTATCCTAAGGAAAAAAATAACTTTAAGGTCATATTTTTAGTGTCACAATAGAAAATATAGGTAAATGCTACATAAAAAAACCCTCCCTCTTGTCCTTCAAAACAACAGCATGCTTTTATTTACTTGAATTAGCCACAGAAACTAATCAAGGCATGAGCTGATAGGCAACCTAACAGTACACCTGTTAAATCAGACCTCCTAGGTTATATGATGTCAATTTATGAATCCTAAGTTAATTCTGACATAGCTAAAAGCAAATCTTTAAACACTCTGTTTGTTCAGATAGGCTGTTGGTGTTCCTAAGATGGAGTAGGGAGGAATTTACCTACAGGCTTAAGAACATGATTTAGCCCACCTACTAAGCAAGACTGTCAGGTCCTGGAGATACTCACATTTAATTGGCACTTTGCTTTCATTTCCTGAACACTTACTCATATACATTCTTTCACGTTTAGAAGCATCACGGCTCCTGCTAGATGCTTACTGCCTACACTTTAATATGATCCAGAGATATGTAAAACAAGTACGTAAAATATCTGTAATTCACTTGGGCGTCTTGACATGATAGGCATGATATCAAACAATTCACTCAGACAACATTAACATCAGCTCAAAACATAGCCAAAGGCCCAAAAAGTAGAGCTTCACCACAACTTACTATAAGAAGTGTGATATGCTAGTTTTTAGAAATTAGATTTGGGGTTTGGTTCTCCTAAATCAGTGGGATGAACCACTCTCCAGTCCCTCAGGCACTTCCATTTTGTCAGTTGTCAGGCAGTGACCAGCATACCAGTCTGACACACCTTGGAACCTTCTGTTTCTTACTGTCTTACCAAAGAATTGCCATTTTGGTGAGCACTGAAGAGTTTTATGAAAGCATGTAAATGTGCTATGCAGTAAATGGAGAACAAGAAACACCTAACTTTAGCAACACTCTTCTTCAGATTTTTTCACAACTTCCTGTAACTTCAGAGGGAGCCAAAGTCCTGGCTTGGTACTGTATGAATTACATGTATAGCTGAACTTTTTCCTGGAGCAGCAGGAGTAGAAACATGCAGAAAATTAAGCATATACCCCTCTGCCTATTTAATGGAGAAAGAATCTTCCAGTAACAAGATAGCACAGCAACACATTTAAATATTACAGATATTTCTTGCAGCATTGAACTGCCAGGAGTAAGTAGTACAAATCACTTGACTGACTGGTATATCCTTTTTATACAGCTTAGGCTCCTATAGATGCTTTCGACATAAACTATAGAGTATAATGCTGGCAGAAACTTGACTGACAACAGAATATAGGTAGACCAGGAGTTAGACTGTACAAAAATAAAAAAAATAATCTATTTAGATTTTGAGAACATATAGGTAAAGTTTACATACCAACAACAAACATATTTTACATTTAAGAAAAATCTTTTTGTAAAAGTAAGTTATTTGGTACAGAGTCTCTCAAGTTTTATTACACTGTGCTGAACATATGTTCAGTGTGTTATAGCCTTATAGATATTTTTCAGATTTTTTATTAGCAATGTTTATTAAAGAATGTTGATTGTTCTCAGTGTAAACAATAGCATCAGAGCTTTTATTCAGAAAAACAAAAGTTGCTAAGAAGTTTACTAAAAGACAGGTCCAAAAATGGCATTCTGACAACAAGATGTCACTCAGTGCAAAATATTGTACTTGTATGATGAAATGTAGTTTGACACGTCAAAGTTCCTCTGTATCTGCAACCATAATCACTGTAAGATTTTTCCAGAGAATACAGTCCACTTAGCAACAACTTATGGAGGGAAGCTGTTGTAATTCTGACATTTCTTGAAATTATTATCTTTTTAAATTAGAAAGAAACCACATTTCTGCAGACATCTTGTCTATCAATCATCTCAACCACTTTCACAAAGTTTATTCAGATGTAAAAGACCAGGCTTAATACTGAAACTTTGATTAGGATGACAATGATAATGATGTTTATGGCAGCTGCATTTTTAAATAAACAGGTCTAGTATTCTTGTTTGTTCATTAAATGTCTCGAATTAGTGCATATTCCTCTGAAAAGATGTCAAGGTCAATAGCCCAGCTGAAGTGAGTCTATAGCAATGCATGCTATGTACTAAGAATCAGAAGGAGCTGAAACTCACTGTGCAGCTGGAAAGCTGTGTTCTAATCACTATTGCTGAAACGTGGGTGGGATGAATCACACAACTGGAGCACTGCAGTCAATGGCTGTAAACTGTTCAGAAGGGACAGGCAAGGAAGGAAGCATGGGAAGGCGGTCCTCTGTGTAAAGCAATAGATTGATTGCACAGTGCTGTCTTTGAAAAACAGTGATGAACAGGTTGAAAGCTTATGGGTAAAAACTAGGGGCCAAGCCGACAAAGGAAACCTCATGGCTGCTGTTTACTACACATGACCCAACCAAGAGTGGTCTGTAGGTGAAGAGTTCTTACATCAACTACAGGAAGCATCACGCTCACAGGACCTGACCCTGCTGGGAGACCTGAACCACCCTGACATCTGCTGGAAAAGCAGCACAGCAAGCTGTAAGCAGTCCAGGAGACTCTTGGAGTGACTCAAGGATAACTACTTAATCCAGGTGAAGAACAGCCTGACCAGAGGAGAGCTGGCCTTGTTGCTCACCAACGCAGATGAACTGGTTAGAGAGGTCAAGGCTGGTGGCAGACTGGGCTGCAGCGAACAGGACCTGGTGGAACTCACAGTCTTGAGGGATATGGGCCATGTGGAGAGTAAAGTCAGCACCCTGTTTTTTAGGAAAGAAAACTTTCAGTTGTTTAAGGAACGAGTAGATATTAGTGGATGGGACGCCCTGGGAAACTGCACTCAAGGCCAAAGGAGCTGAACAGAACTGGTAGCTCTTTAAGGACATTTTTCTTTGGGCACAAGAGTTCTCAGTTGCTACATATAAGAAATTGGGCAAGGAAAGTAGGAGACAAGCATGGCTGAGTAAGGTCATCCTGGTTAGACTAAAGGAAATTCAGAGTCAGTGGAATCACGGATGTGTATCCTGGGAAGAATGTGTAGGGATGGGATGCCTGAACGTTTAGGGATGGGAGCAGGAAAGGTAAGGCACAGTTAGAGCCAAATTCGGCAAGGGATGCAAAGAATAATTATAAGGGCTTCTACAATTACATTGGCCAGAAAAGGAAGAGTAAAGAAAATATATTCCTCCATTAAATAAGACAGGAGAACTATTGACAACTGACATGGAGAAGGCTGAGGTACTAGATTTTTTGCCTTGATTTTCAATGGCAGCCTCTTTTCCTACATCTCTCAAGACTCTTTTTAAGAAGGATAAAAAGGAGGACCCTCAGAACTAGCAACCAGTCATCCTGACCTCTGTGCCAAGTGAGATTACCTGCAGAAGAATCTCACATTGAATGAAAAACTGGTCCCTCTCCTACATAAAACTGAGTAAGATATCTTGTTAGATATCTTTGATATGATTCAGATCATCTAGAATATGCACGTTTCATGTATTCTGTGGATGTAAATGAAATTTCTACTACGTGAGGATAATATAAGTCATATTCTAAAAATGGATTTGATTTGCAGGTCTTTTCAATAACATTATAAATAAACTTCCCTTTTATAGATTATTATAAGTGCAGTATTTTGATATCGATATTATGTCTTTCATTATAACTTTACTAGAATCTCAAGTGTCATTGGATCACTTTTATTTCTTTAGATGTAAATTTAACAGTAGGAATAGGTTGTATCAGATGGATTAATTAGAGAGGAAGAATTCACACATTTCTCTACATCAATTTTATTTTTAGACTTAAAAAAATCTTTTAAACGGGCGTTTAGACAAATGCAATTCACCTTCCCCCCCACCCCAAACAACAAATGAAGAAACAAAAAACCCAAACCAAAAAGAAGCAAACCAAACAAACCAAATATTTAATTCCATAAAAAGGGAATATACCAAATTCACTTAGACATGTAATACCAGAATATCCCAAATTTAATCCAAGATCATTGCTACTATTCTTATGTAGGTTGTATATGATGAGTTTTCTTTGTGAATTTGAAAAGTTAGATGATTACAGAGTAAACAAAATGCAAATATGTCAGAACTTATTTCAGTCTGTGGTTTCCACAACTGTGTCTACCTTGCAATGCAGAAATACCGAAGCTAGATCTAAATGACTTAATTCAGATTCTGGAAGCAGCTTAATCGTATTAATGTATAGTTCTATATAGATTTATACCTTACTGAGAAGTTAATACATTTGAACATTCCTTTTTAACTTAGAAAAGTCACAGACATATAGGATCAGTATAGAGGGAACTTTTCCTTATGTTCTAAAAGTGATATAAACTTAGAAAGAGCACAAGCCCCGAGGTTTGCAGCAATTTATTTACCAAAAGAACATTCCTTCATAATTTTTAGGAAAATCAAGGATAAATAAAACCAAGCACTGATGGGATTTATTAATAGGGCATTTTCCCCAGGACTAATGGAAATACTATTACAGTCCTAATGGAAATACTATTACAGTCCTAATATAATAAAGGAATAACAAATACACACTGGTTATTCATTGTCTTAATTTTCATTTTGCTTCTGGTGTATTTAAACTGATGTACCTGATTTAGAATGTAATCTGTAACATGTACTGTGAAAGGTAGTCTTTGACTAACGTAAAACATACCTCATTATAGATAATGTAAGATATTAATTTAGTAGCAAGCAGGAGATAACAGAGTGCACATCAGGTTATCATAGTATCAGTACTCTACATACAGAGTGAAACTGAAACACAATAATAGTAAAATCCTGTTGGTACTTCGAAGCTACATATCCTAGGATAAACGTTGAAAGACCAAAATAAGGAATTATGAGTAGAAGCTCAGTTAATAGAGAGCTAACCCAAGCTCATAATAATCACGGGACATAATAAACATTCTAAAAACAGCATAGGGATTTCAGAGTTTTTTCCCATTAACTCTGACAGTTGAATATTTTGCTTTACCATGTATTCTTAAATTTTAACTCTGAGGTATAGTCTTTTTCAGCAGTCCTTAAGATGTATATGCATGGCATTCAAAAATAAAAATTGTATATGTAATCTTCTATTTGAAATTATTTATTTTTGAAAATTCTATTAAAAATCTACTTATTTGAAAGTCTCACTGCAATACACAGAGATAAATGGATATTCCAAAAGTTGAGCATCTAAAAAGAAATATTGACTTACAAAATTAGCAGCAGTCAACATAAAGGTTAGACATCCAGTAGCACATCCATCGAAAAGAAAAAATAAAAGTTTTGTTATCTCCTGCTAAATAATGCAAGACAAAGAGAGATGATCTTGTATGAAATGTAGTAAGTTTAAGGGGTTTAGGGTATTCTTTGTCTATTCTACTTTGTAAAACAGATTTTTATAATAAATTATTATAACCATTTCATTATCTTTAAAATATGCATTCAAAGTTCATTTTTAATAGAATAGCTTGGTTTAAAGCTAGCTACTCAAGGTGATTTGGTATGTTAAATATGAATTACAGGTATATAGCACTGAGAAATTTAAAAATTTTCAAATATTTTACAACACAGGTTAGTAAGTTACATTTAAATTTAACTCCTAAAGATTTTTATTTTTATACAGTGAACCACCTAAAATACTGCAACAAGTATTTAAATAGCATCAAATGCTTTGCTTTTTTACATTAAAGAAGCTTTTGAATTTCAGTGGGAGTATCTCAGTATATTATAAGTAGTTGACTGATTCTTTCTTTCATATTCTTTATTATTTGATAGCATAGTAATAGGCCTTAGGAGACATCCTACTACTGCAATCGGGAAAACGTTAAATTATTTGATTAATCTGTATGACAGATTTTAATTATAGAACAAAGGTAACATGTTCCCCGTATTCTAAAGGAAAAAAAATAATAATCTATTGCAGTTTAAATTCAGAGTGCCATCTAGTGCTGAATAGAAATGAAAAAACGTCACCATATTTAAGCTGCACATATACTTCTTTAAATCCAATGCACATCATCAAGATCTTGCAGTCCATTAAAATAAAAATTAAGTATGTGTATGCCTAACATAGTACATTATAAGAAATAATTTTATAAAATATGATATACTGGCTCTTAAAAAGGCTGCAAAATTTTGTCTGGGAAATCTCTAATACACCACTGTGCTTACACTTCAAAATATTTGACAGCACAACATATGGAATTCAAATATGCAGAAAGCACTTCATATTAATTCATTATGGTCTCATCTTGTGTTTTCCTTCCTTGATCACCTATATCAGACAGCATTAACAACTTCAAAGTACTGAACCTATCAATTTCTCTTATTTAGTATGTCTGATAGAATTCCTTGGTCAATAAAGTATATTTCTTGGGAAATCTTTATCCAGTCTTGGTTAAATAAATAATAAAAAAAAATAAATCCTCAAGTATTTGACTCAAATATGTCAGTGTGATTATTTACATTATTAATTTTGTTTGTCTGTTTGTTTGAAAGTTGGTAGTCAAAACACAGCAGAATCCAGGATTCAGAAAAGAAATATTTTCCTGGGAGTTCAGTCACAAAATCTAAAAAAAAAGATGCCAGACTATTATCCTTTTTTACCAGAAGAACTCCAAAATGAAGGAATAATGTGTTTAAAAATATATTCCTCCTCTATCAGTTTTGGCTGTTTCTCATATCCTCTGGAAATGCCAAATAGTCTACAAGCTAAAAAACTCTCAATCTTTGCTGTTGACATTCCATTTTTAATAAGACACCTCAAAAAAAAAAAAAAAAAAAAAAAAGCAAACAAAAGGCAATGAATGAAGACCTAGAGTTCTTATATATAAGATGCTGCTTTACATAGCTGCAGTTAAATCCTATGCTCAGCAGATCTGCCTGTAGCCCTTACAGCAGCAGCCTCACTTCATAAACTTCTCTCCCTTCTGCTTTCCTTCCATTCCTCACCACAGCTCACTAAGATGTGCAGGTTTTGTTAAAAATACTTCAAATTAAAATGAGGTACAAAATAATTATGAGTATATTCTCAATACATTCTACATTTAATCCAATTGCTTATCCCAAGAAAACAATCAAACTATGTATATTTTTCAAGGAAAATGAAGTTTTTACTGAAAGTATATTTTAGGTCACCAAATAATTAAATAACTTGACAGAATTATTCTTTATTGTACAATTATGACCAATATGTCCAGTTTAGAACAGCACATGCTGATTTGGAAACTCTTACCAAGTAAATACACTTGAACAGTGCTTCCTTCTTACTGTTAGGAATATGCATTTCAGCCTTGATCACACGACACTTTTTTACTTCATGGAAAAAATGAGTGGTTAAGGAAGACTGTGAGCTTAGTGCCATAAGAATCCCACCAGAAGAATTTTAAAGACAGATGCAACGCATCACTGAATCTGTTTCATAATATTTCTGTACCACTTTCCTTCCTGCACTTGCAAACAATTTATCCTGGTGGAAAATCCTGTCTACATGCAGACTGCCTGTTTGTGCCCAACAGGTGATGGATCATTTGGTGTTTATTATTTTTTTCAGTCCAAAATGATAACAAATGACTTGTAGGTTAAACAAACAAACAAAGCAAATTTGCCATTAAGTCCTTCTTTCATATGTTTGCAACTGACTGCAAGGCAATTGAAACATTCCCATATGATTATCTTCAGCATCAGGAGGACATTGTACAGGTGGGCTCTACAGATAAACCAGCTGATCACTTCAACTCTTTCGCTCTTATTTCTCCTGTTGCTTGAGAAAGATAAATTGCTTCCAAACTGAATCCAATTAGCTTTCAATAATTTAAAAAGTCATTAGTTTCATAATTTCTAAGTGTAAAATATCCTCTCCCTCCAAAATACTAAATGGATGTATTTATGTAAATCATCTTTTCCTTCCTTACTCAGCTTCTCATTGTTCACGTAAATAAGAAACAAGAAAAGGGAATCCAGTCTCACATCCACCTTACAACATGTTTTATTATAATTATTGTTGTTAATTTTATGCAGAATACATTTCTTCTCCTCCTAGGCCTCCCAAACAACCCTGATTTTCCATAAGTCAAGATGAAATTCCTTTTCTGAGTTAAAAAAATTAGACATTAATTATCCATTTGGAACATTTGGAATTCTGTTGAAAGGCATAAAGGGTTAGCAGTCTATTTACCGACTTATGTTTTAAAATGCCAGTGCTGTAAAAAACATTAATATTTATATTTAAATAGAACAAACTAATTGATACATAGCAATATTTCCAGAACTATGGGGGAGTGTTAGTTTCTAGCATAAATTAAGCATTTTGAATATTTAATGTCTAGTTCAACACTCAAAACTGCTTTTATTGCTAACAGAGAATTAGACAACTCCATGATGAAATTCATGCCTGAATCTTCCATAGGCATTGACTTCAGAAAACTAAAGCTAGTGAGTTTAATTTTTCTGTAGGCATCTTGCTGCTGACTTCTAATAGTGTAAGTATCTAATTTAAGTGGATTGGTTCTTCTTTTGAGGACTTCAGAAGTGATAATCAATGAAGACTCTCTTTTTAGCTACTGACAGACACTCCAAAGCAGAATTCTCTGTGGCCATTGAGTCTCCACCTGTGAAGATATTCAGAAGCCACCTGGATATGATCATAGGCAACCAACTCTAGGTGACACTGCTTGAGCAGAGAGGTTGGACAAGGTGACTTCCAAAGGTCCCTTCCAGCCTCAAACGTTCTGGGATTCTTTGATTCTGTGAAGTCACCACCCTATGTTAAACAACCATTTTGTGACAGCATGAATCACCCTGTGAAAAGTCTTAGCTGTCCCTACTGATTAAACAGGGAGAATAGATGACCAGTTACCTGGTCTAATTTTGATAGATAGCCTATCTAGTATAGATAAAACTAGAAGTCTAGTTTTATCACGGCTAAAAGTCAGTAAAATAATTCACAGTCAGTATGTGGGGATGACTATAAATAGTACTGAAAAAGGCTACCATTATATACTGAATAATCTGTATATAATGAATGTAATGCAGTTAATACATAATTTTCTATTGAACTAAAAGTGCAGTATGAAACTGTAGACTTTGAGACTATCTTAGCAGTGACTGAAAAATTGCATGAAGTACACATTGCAGTCCTGGTTCTCCAACCCATATCTATTTGAGATAGTCACTTCTTCCTCTAAGAAAAAGTAAGGTTGTGTGAAAGCAGGAGACCCCCTAACGCACATCATCATGTATCCAGGAAGAGATGATCAAGCAGTTGGAAAACACTTAAGGCTTGAAAAGTTTATATGCAGCCAAAGTTGATCTGAGATCATCATAGACACCCTGTAACTTCTGTACTGGTTTTGGCTGAGTGAATTTTCTTCATAGAGGCTTGTATAGTGCTGTGTTTAGGATTTGTGACCAAAACAGTGTTGATAGCACACTGGTGTTTTAGCTATTGCTGAGCAGTGTTTACACAAAGTCAAGGTCTTTTCTGCTTCTCAGTCTACCCAACCATTGAGCAAGCTTGGGGTGCACAAAGAATAGACACATCCAGGATAGCTGACTGCAACAGACTAAAGGGATATCCAAACCTTATGACATCATGCTCAGCAGTAAAAGCTGGGGGAAAGAAAGAGGAAGGGGTTAACATAACATCTGCAGTTATGGCATTTGTCTTCCCAGGTAAGAGTTATACATGATGAAGACCACCTTTCCTGGAAATAGCTGAACACTTGCCTGCCAATGGGAAGTAATAAATTAATTCCTTATCTTGCTTTGTTTGCATGCACAGCTTTTGCTTTATTTATTAAACTGTCTTTATCTCAATCCATGAGTTTTCACACTTTAACCCTTCTGATTCTCTTCCCTATCCCACTGCGGGACAGTGAGCAAGGAGCTGTGTGGGGCTGAGCTGCCAACCAAGGTTAAATCACAACTTCCAGATGTGGATTGCCAATACCGAATACATACAAATACATACAGGGAACCTATGGCGGTTAAAAAATCGGTTCTGCTAACTGATAGCCCTTCCTTTTAGCCCTCAACTGATCAGGCTTTTTGTATCTTAGAACAAGAATGCGTTTGTTTATGTGTTTGTTTTTAAAAGGGAAATAAAACAGAAATAAGAAAGATAATTTTGAAATTCCCTGTTGCTCCTGCAAAACTGATCCCAAAATACCAGACCTGAGAACATTTACAGTGTGAGTTAATTGGGCTGTCCTAAGCCCAGAAACTTCAAAAAGCAAAGATAGCCTCAAAAGTGAATGGAAGCATCTTATTCTTGGTTCAAAAGCATATATGGCAGAAGTTCACAAGATATCTAGAACTGGTTTACAAGACTGCTGCCTTATTCTCCAAACACATTGAGACCTCTGACTTTTTCCCATGAATGACATTGTAAAATAACTACAATTTTTTGAAGATAACTTTTTGGTAAATCTAAAAGTTGGGTGTTCAGGTATTTTTTTTCAGTCTTTAGCATTATCTGACATCTTTGCTATTCCTACTTATACAAGACATTAAGGCTAATGTATAGAACACAAAAATAATAAAAGATAAAAATATCAGTCCAGTCATGCTGACATTACAAGGAAGAAGAAATCTCTGTTTCTCTGTTTTTGATGTTAATATTGCTGGCAGTTCATCTCTATTCCTCACAGTTATACTGAAAACCATATGTAAGAAACACAAGTCAACTAGTAAATCCTTTTCATTCCTGTACACTCACATATACATAAACATACACACAGAGATATGCTAACATATTGGAATACATATTAATATTTGTATTTATATTAATATTTATATTATAAATATACTGAAGTAAGAATAGGCACTTATACTTTGTTTTGAATACAAGGATTCCTCTTTATTAAATTAAAAGTTGCTTGGTGGCATTAATATGAACCCAAGAGAAATAACATGTTCCAATTAATTCTACTTAGGGCACCGTTATTTTTTCTCAGCCTTGTAAGTATTAACACTACTCAGGTTAAATAATAACTAATAACCATCTGATTCTTTCACTGTTTATTTAATATCTGGCATCTGCCTTAAGGTAGTAACTAACAAGATGGTAATTAAATGTCCAAATTCAATGAAAACATAAATTTCAAAATCTGAAAAGGCTTATATTTCAGAACTACACAGAGGCCCCAGTCTATGTTGTTACTTTTTTAATAAATGAAAAAAAAAGAGTCCATACAGTGTCAATTTGTTATTTTCTCAATAGGAATTGCTGAGCTCTGCAATTACTTTACACTCATTTGTCATCTTGTAACGGAAACTCAAGTAATACTGCAGGGGCATTATGATTTTGAGTCCCATAGGACAAGTCATTAATCAAACTATTTGTTTCTGACATCTAGGATTTTTCCATTGAAATGTTTCATATCATATAAAATTAAAAGTAGGTAATTTTTTCAAAACACAAAAGTGGCTTAATAGTTTACATATTATTAGAAGAAATTGGAGTCTTCAGTAAATTTTGGCTTCTTAGACACATATTTATTTAGATCATCTTTAGCCGTCACAAAGTTGTGAATCTAAAACAGGGTCTAACTCACCTGCAGCGAGTATTTTAGATTTGAAGTTATCCATTGAAAGTGTCTCTCTTCTTTCTGCCTCTTTCTGCTAAGGACAGATTCTGATCTATAAACTGCCTTCTGAGATCTCTACTTAGCAATCACCAGCAAATTTTGTCATCAGTGATAATCTATACTGCTGATAAAGAACAATGAAATACGCTGAACTTACTAGCTGTTTTTAATCAGAATTTAATGTTCCCGATTTAAAAAAAAAATCAAATCCTTTTAAACATCCACAAAGTCCTCTGAGAAGCATTAATTTTTATTTTTACCTCTAATTCTTAACTGATGAAAATAGGTGACCTCCCATTCTGCTTGTTGTTGTTATTTTTTCCTCTCAATTTCAGCTTCCTAGTTAATGGTTCTCTTTATCATTTAAGTATTAAAGTTCTATTTTCACTAGAAAACTCTCAGTTCCTGTAACAGAAAACTTAATATTCCATCATTATGTAAACAACATTATCCATGCCACCCATTTTCTGACATTCTGACATTACTGCAATTCCTTCCCCTCTATGTACTTCCTTTAGTCAAAGTGTACTTTTATATTTAAACATTGTTGTGGTTTAACCCCAGCTGGCAACCAAGCACCACGCAGTCACTCACTCACTCCCCTTCACCCAGAGGGATGGGGAGGAGGATCGAAAAGGAATGTAAAACTCAAAGGTTGAGATAAGAACAATTTAATAGGTAAAGCAAAAGCCACAACACAAGCAAAGCAAGGAATTCATTCACCACTTCCCATGGGCAGGCAGGTGTTCAGCCATCCCCAGCAAAGCAGGGCTCCAGCACATGTAATGGTTACTTGGGAAGAAAAACACCATAATGCCAGATTCTTCTCCCCCTAGTTTATATACTCAGCATGACATCCTATGGTATGGAATATCCCTTTGGCTAGTTTGGGTCAGCTGTCCTGGCTGTGTCCCTCCCCAATTCCCCGTGCCCCTCCAGCCCTCTCACTGGCAGGGCCCAAGGAACTGAAAAGTCCTTGACTGAGTATAAACATCACCCAGCAACAACCAAACCCATCAGTGTGCTATCAACACTGTTCTCACATCAGAGACAAAACTCATCAGTGTGCTAGCTACTAAGAAGAAAACTAACTGTATCCCAGCTGAAACAAAGAGAAACATTATTTACTTGTATTTCGTATGGAATCTGTTTTGCATCATCCTCCTTTTCATACTGCTGTATACACATCTTGTTCAGTTCTGTTATAGACTTTAAAATAGCATAAAAATACTTTATTTTCCTATTCTCATTACTCCCCTAATAATTCCTAACATCTGAATCCTTTAAGCACTGCTGCACTGATATTTTTGTATACACCCAACAATTATAACCTCAGGACCTCATTTAATATGGTAATCATCCACTTGGAACCAGTTACTGTGTGTAAAAAGATGGGATTTTCCACATCACTTTACACATATCTTCATTTAATTTCATCTGCCAATTTTAAATGCCTAGTTGGTATTCCAAAGTTTTTCTGCAGGTTCTTCATAGTTGGCTTAATCTCTGCTACTTTAATAACAGCAGATTTTGTCTCCAGTATTTACCATGTTTTGTAACTTTTGCATTTATGCTGAACAGCCAGACACAAGAAAAGAATCACAGAGTCATTGTATGGGTTGGAAGGGACCTTTGAATGTCATCTACTTCAAGTCCCTGGCTATAGGCAGGGACATCTTGCACTAGGTCAGGTTTCTCAAAGCCCTATTCCAACCTGACCTTGAACAATTCCAACGATGAGGCACCCACAACTTCTCTGGGCAACCTGTTCCACTGTCTAAGCACCCTCATTTTAAAAAATGTCTCCCTTATATCCAGTTCAAACCCAATCACTTTCAGTTTATAAACATTGTCCCTTGTTCTATCACTACAGGCCATGTCAAAAAATCTGTCTTCTTCCTAATAATCCTCCTTTAAGTATTGAAAGGCCACAGTCAGATGTTCCCTTCTCCAGACTGAGCAACCCCAGCTCTCTCAACCCTTCTTCACAGGCAAGCTTTTCCAGCATTCCAATCATCATTGTGACCCTCCTCTGGACCCACTCTAACAGGTCCATGTCTTTCTTGTACTGGGGGCCAAAGCTAAATGCCGTACTCCAGATAAGTTCTTACAAGGGTGGAGGCAGAGAATTACCTCTCTTGTTCTGCTGGTCACACTGCTTTTGATGCAGCCTAGAGAGGCTGTAAGCACACACAACCAGCTCAAAATCCAATTTTTCACCCACCAGTATCCCCAAGTGCTTCTCTGCAGGGCTGCTTACATTCCCTGCCTTCCCCAGTCAGGGGAATTTGGGCTCCCATCTGCCTTTGTTCCTGTGTACTTCTCTGGGCTTGTGGGGATTGGCCTTTGATAATGATATAGCTCCTGTGATTTCCTCAGCAGTAGCCAGAGCAGGGTATTATTTGGGCTCTTCCATTTGCCATTGTTTTCCTGTGCTTCTTTTATAGGTGTGCAGATGAACTTTTACAATATACCCTAATGTAAAATGCAACTAATTATTCAGGTATTTAATCCTTCACTTCCAATACAATTTGGAGTAAATATCATACAGTTATGGAAATTGCTTCTTTTAACCCTTCCCCCCCCCCCCCCCCCCGGTTGTTTATTGACCAGACAAATCTGTGGTGCAGCACCAATTCCCTGCCAAAAAAAAAATAATAAATAAATTGCTGAAGTGGTGAGATTTTCTGAGTATTGTTCATTGTGAGCAAAGATAGAAATCTTATATTTTTCTGCTCTGACATTATCTTCTCTGAACAGTCCTCTCAGGTTTTGATCATTTCCTGACCTTATGAAGTCCCCATCAAGCTTTGTTCACCTGATCTGCTTGAAGAATGACTGTTATTTTTTTATGGACTACTCTAGCATTTCCCCAATGCTTTTTTTTTTTTTTTTGTCCTGACTTACTGTGTTTTTTAAATGTAACCTATCAGAATTTAAGATCTTTTCTGACTTTTTTTAACTTAAATTTAATACCTTTCTTTCCCTGCTGTTTAGCCAGCACACTTTCCTTGACATATTTTTCAGACTTTACCCTGAAGTAATATAAATTACTTCTGAACCTCCAGCATAATATCTTCCCAAATCTCCTGACATTTGAAAATGTTTTACTTTTTCCCCACATTTGCTTTATTTCCTTCTTTATGAGCTTCCAATTCTCATGTAGTCTATAATTTTTCCCTTGAAATTAAACACAACAGACATAAGAGTTTCTGACTTTTGGCAATCCTGGAAAGGCACTGACTCTAAGTGCATTGTAGTTACGATTATATATCACATTTGGACAGCAATATTATAAATCTATGACATTGACCAGGACCAATACCAAATACATACACGTGTGCACACACACATTTGCATTTTCATATATCTATTTACTCCATTACTGGACTGTCTAAAAATTCTGCCTAATTGTCCTTTCTTAGTTTGTAATTAGCTGTGTTCACATGTAGGTCATCAATCTGTGACATTGTGTTTCCTTCTTCCATAGCATGGATGGTTTCATTCAGACTCAGTATGTCATATTTTCTATTACAATTCTCATTGACTGTCTCATAAAATGGTACTAGTATTTTGCTTTTTCCTAATTAGGGCAGGAATTTAAATGTTGGTGACATGGAATATCCTTGGGTTTATTTTTAGAAATTGAAATATTCTTTCACCAGCCAGAGGAAGGTCTTGCCAGCATATACTTTAAACCTAGCATCCTACAGTGTCCTATATATCATTCTTTAGCAAAGTTTCTTTTATGCTATGAAGTCATCTATAAGGAACTTAACCCTAAGCAACTGTTGTGGTTTGACCATGGCTGAACGCCAGGTGCCCACCAAAACTACTCTATCACTCCCCTCCTCAACCAGACACACGAGAAAAAAACATAACAAAAGGCTTGTGGGTCAAGATAAGGACAGGGAGATTACTCAGCAATTGCTGTCATGGGCAAAACAGACAATTCTTTTTGGTGTCCAGTGAGAGGATGTGAGGGAACGGCTTAAGGCTGCATCAGACATCACTACTGAGATGGTGGTCAAGCACTGGAACAAGGTTCCCAGGGAAGTGGTTGTGGTCCCAAGCCTGTTGGTGTTCAAGAATCATTTTGACAATGCTCTTAGATAATAGAATGATAGAATCACAGAATGGCTTGGGTTGGAAGGGTCCTTAAAGATCATCTAGTTCCAACCACCCTGACATAAGCAGGGAAACCTTCCACTAGAACAGGTTGCTCAAAGCCCCATCCAACCTGACCCTGAACACTTCCAGGGATGGGACACCTATAACTTCCCTGGGCAACCTGTTCCAGTGTTGCACCACCCTCAGAGTGAAAAATTTCTTCCTAATAGCCAATCTAAGTCTACCCTCTTTCAATTTAAAGCCATTTATCCTTGTTCTACTGCTACATGTCCTTGTAACAGGTCCCTCCAGCTTTCTTGTACGCACCCTTTAGGTACTGGAAGGCTGCTATAAGGTCTCCCTGGATCCTTCTTTTCTCCAGGCTTCATAGGAGACTTGCTCCAGCCCTCTCATCATTGTGGCCCTCCTCTGGATACATGGCTTAACTTCAGTTACACTGTGTTGAGTCAGGAGTTGGACTCAATGATCCCCATAGGTCCCTTCCAACTCAGGTATGATCCAATGATTCCAGTTAATACTTGAAGTGATTATTTCAAGTAGAATTCATACACTTAAACTAAGATACAGGTATAGCAGGCAAATAGATTAGTGGAATCACTATTTTTCTGCAATCCCAAACAAAACTATAAAGTCTTCTTGCAGAATGCTTGCCATTGTGAAGTTTAGCAAAACTATGACTCAAACAGTCAGGTATCTGCTTCCATCCACTGTTAAAAATACCATGCCATAAAATCTGTACAGTTTCACATATAAGCAGGAATGTCCTCACAAGGTATTTTCAGCTTCTCAAAGCTGAAATAGAAGTTAAACACATAAGAAGTAGCAGACATGTTAAACCTCACAAAACAAAATACTTCATAGTATTAATCTTCATATTCAATTCATCATCTCATGAATACTTCTGATAGTATAGCATATAGCAAAGACTTAAATGTCATGAAGGTAACAACTCAAACACTAAAAGAAATTTTATCTTGTATATTGCCCCAAAGATAATGAAAGTGAGATAGACACTGAATGATAAGAAAGAAAATTTCAAGGAAAAACAAAATCAACAAGAATAGTCAGCATGACTTCAGAAGGCAAAAAAAAGTCTTGACCAACTTGATACCAGGTTAGTCATTTCATCATAAGTTAAATGAAGGGAGGGCAGTTGATATCATCTATCTGGACTTCACTAAGGCCCTTAACACTGTTTCTCGTAAGATTCTCGGAGGCAAACTCTTGATGTATGGGCTGGATGAGCAGACAGGGAGGTCAGTTATAAAACGCCTAAAAGGCCTGGTCAGTAAGGTAGTGAGCAGCAGAAAAAAAAAATCTAGTTGAAGACCAGTCACTAGCATACCCTAGGGATGACAGCTGTTTCCAGTTCTGTTAAACAGCTTCATTGATAATCTAGATGATGGATCAGAGTATAACCTCAGCAAGTTTGCATATAATACATAGCTGATGGTGGGTAACCTGCTCTAGGCAAACATGCTTGAGCACCGAGTCAGACAAGATGACCTCCAGAGGTTTCTCCCAACCTCAATCACTTTATGATTCTGTGACTATTCTTATCTTTAAATGATTTCTTGCCAAATATGTGGTGCTATTCTCAGATATAAGAGGCAAAAAAAAAAATGTGTATGGTGTGAAGAACTATTCAGTTTTTAGCTGTGGGGTTTTCTCATTCTTATCAATTCATTCTAGAAGTATCGCTGCTTTTTCATTCATTTCCTTTCCTGTTCTTTTCTTATTTCACAGTCCTCTTGCTCCATATTCTATTGAACTTCCTTTTATTCTGCTCGTCAAGCTACTTTGTGATTCTTGTATTTCATTCTCTTTCACATCTACACTGCTGCCAAGTTTTGTCTAACAGTCCTCTCTTCTGGGCTTTCTTTTTTTTCTCTGGTCTAAGCTTTTTTATCTTGAATCTTCTATACCACCTGCAACTGCTCCTGGGTCTGTGCCACTTAAATACTATCCTATAGGTCATACAGGATATGTATATCTTATTTATAATATTATACCATAGCCTAATAAAAACAATTGGTTTTCTAATATTAACTAAAAAATTTAATACAAGGCACTTAAACAGATAATGGAGTAGGCACTTGAGGCCTTCAGTAAGATTAAGTAAAAACAGTAGGCCAGAGATGCAGGCTTCCTGAAGTCATGACTTCTACTTTCACACTGCATAGTGATTTGAATTCAACAGAACTACTGTATTAGAATACCTTTTAGCCCAGGAATTCATCCACTCTTTCAAGATGCGAGTCCAAACCATCACAGATTTACGGATATCTGCTATCCAAGTACTCTAACCACAGCTAATTATTTAGATATGGACCATCATGATAAGTTTTTTCTTAAACTGGATCAAGATAACCTAATCTTTGAGACTGTTTCTTGACTCTAAAATGCCTAAAACTAACTATTCAGTTAAGCAAGCAAAGATGCCTGCCTGGAAAATTCAATAGGCATTAGATCTCTGGCACCTTTCAAACTTCTCATCAGATCAGGTATATTTTCCTGTATCTCTCACCAGGTATTAAAACATCCTTCAAGCCTTTAAAGCTTGACTTATTGGCCTAAACACAAGTGTTTAGTACAATTTAAGATGCCCTAGGATATCCAAGACATTTTCACAGAACTGTTAAATACAACACAGGATTTATGTGACAAACTTTTCCTGAAATATCAGAGGAAAAGGGAGCTGAATATTTTAGGGGATTTTAATTTTCACTGTCTTTAGGCAGCTGAATTTAGCTTTTAAATTCTCAATGAGTATGTGTCTCTCACTAGCCTGTTTGACAATGGAGATAAGAGTACTTGATTCCTCATGGGACACTTAAGAATAAAAACATTAAAAATAATTAATTGTTCCTATACCATGTAAGTGAGGCACTAAACCACTACATTGTGTAGTTATTTGTTGCAATACTCAGTGCTTACTAGAAAGGCTGGCAGTAAAAATTAAGTGTTAATATAGTAGCAGAAGCTTATGATCAACAAAGTAAAATTTCAAAGCCCACAAGAATTGAATCTGTTAATGTTTTCAAGGACTAAATGTGTTCTAAATAAATAGATGGCCTAGCCTATTATAGTATTTTACACATATGGTTATAAAGGGTGAATTTCCCTAAGAAAAGGTATTAAGAACACATTAACCTTTAGTGGACTGTCACAGCACTATCAAAACTAGCCAGCTACAAGGCTTTACCATCCCATACCAGGTTAACTTCAATAATTAGTTCCCACACCTTGCCCCAGCACAGCTGCCAACCCACCACAACATTTCAAAAATTCATCTATTGTCCAAGCTGTTTCTTCATCCAGTCCACCCTGCTTCTTGCCTCTGCTGCATCCCCATTCTTCTCTCTCTCCTGGCTCCTCTTCCAGCCAGCTTCTCCTCATCCAGGCCCCTTCTTCTCACTGCTTCTCCCAGGGCCCCTCCTTGTCTCTCTTATATCCAGAGCACACTCTCTCTTCTCCCTCTGCTGCTCTCTTCATCTAGAGCTCTCTTCATCCAATTCTCCTCTTCCACACCCCTTAAAGATATTTAACTACTTAGCAGGAACCAGCCACAGCTGCACATTATCCACATCAGCAAGCTCACCACCCCTGAAGCCAGCCCAGAGCTGTATATTATCAACGTTGATTAACCTGCCTTCATTCCTCTGTAATTCCTGTACAATTCCTCTACAGTAGACCTGTAAAATTATAAAATGCAAAACAAAATATATGAGAAAAGGTGTGATATATCTTTCCACAAACTAAGCAAAATGAAGGGAAACTACTAAACAAAGGGAAAAAACTACTTCTATGGAAGAGTGCTCCAAGAAAGATTTTTTTAATGAGAAGACTACAGAATGGATAAGTATATTATTGGTAGTCTGTCATGGTTTAACCCTGGCCGGTAACCAAGTACCACGCAGCCGCTTGCTCACTTCCCCCCACCCAAAGGGATGGGAAGGAGGATCTGAAAGGAATGTAAAACTCAAGGGTTGAGATAAGAACAATTTAATAGGTAAAGCAAAAGCTGTGCATGCAAGCAAAGCAAAACAAAGAATTCAGCCATTCCCAGGAAAGCCAGGCTCCAGCACATGTAATGGTTACTTGGGAAGACAAACACCATAACACCAAATGTCCCCCCCTTCCTTCTTCTTCCCCCAGTTTATATACCAAGCATGACATCATATGGTATGGAATACCTCTTTGGCTAGTTTGGGTCACCTGTCCTGGCTGTTTCCCCTCCCAATTCCCCGTGCTCCTCCAGCCCTCTCACTGGCAGGGCCCCAGGAACTGGAAAGTCCTTGACTGAGTATAAACATCACCCAGCAACAACCAAACCCATCAGTGTGCTATCAACATTGTTCTCACATCAAAGCCAAACCACAGCACTGTACTAACTACTAAGAAAAAATTAACTCTATCGCAGCTGAAACCAGGACATAGTCAAAGAATAGAGAAAAGTATTTCAAACAACCACAGAACTTACTTTTCTGTATTTACTTGTTTGCTTGTTTATATCAAAAGGTTTCCAGTGAATCTTCATAGTCAATAAAAGACACTAGCCATTGTTAACATACATGCATAGTAACCATACAGTGAGAAAGGAAAAAATAGTAATCAAAAAGGCAAGATAGAGAATGAAGAAAAAACACGAAGCACAGCTAATTCAGTTAGTAGAACACCAGAAGTTATTGTGGTACAGATTCATCCTTCCCAGCATTAGTTATGTGTCAGGGCTCTTTCTGTAATCAGCAAAGAGAAGCATCTCCAGAAAGAAATTTGGATCTTAGATGGAGTGTCCCTCTAGAGATTTTTTATTTCTTTCTACTCACTGTAAAGTGAGTGTGGAGTACTATTGGTTTAACAGTGTAGTGGATTTGCAAGGCAAGGTTTTTGTAGCAGCTGGGCTACAGGGGTGGCTTCTGTGAGAAAATGCTTCTGTGAGAGGTGGCTTCCCCCACGTCCAACAAAGCCAGTGCCAGCCAGCTTTGAAGTCCACCACTGGCCAAAGCTGAGAAAATCAGCAATGGTGGTAGCACCTCTATGATAGCATCTTTAAGGGGTGGGGCGGGGGAGGGAAGATTGTGCAAAAAAACTGTAGCAGAAGAGAGGACCAAGAGTATGTGAAAGCAACAGCTCTGCATGTACCACAGTCAGTGAAGAAGGAGGGTGAGGAGGTGCTCCATGTGCCAGGGCAGAGATTCCCCTGCAGCCCGTGGTGAAGACCATGGTGAGGCAGACTGTGACTTGCAGCCCATGGAGTGAGGGCACCTGTCCCAGCCTTCCCATTGGGCACATCCCAGGTCACTGGCTGCCACAAAGCCTCTTGGCCATCCCCACCTCTCACACATGGCCAGGGGATGATGCAGCTTCCAGGGGTCCTTTCTGCTGTGGCGTTGCTCAGTGAGTGCAGCATGTTTCTTGCAGCTTCATTCCAAACAGTGGCCACTTTCCATCCCCTCTGGCAGCCAAGGTGGACTTGGCCACTTGGCTGGTGAATTTGGAGAAGATGGAAAGGACAGCCCTTCTCTCATCCTCACACAGGCATGCTGCACTGGGACTGCTGCTGCCCGTCCTGCAAGGCACATCAGTCTCCATTGCTCTGCAATAGGAGAGATCTGAACCCCCAGGGTTCCTCATTTACAAATGGCACCACTCTGGTGTGCTTGTCAGTTGGGGGACAGCACTGAGAGGGTCCAGAAGCACTCACCTGGCATTTCTCCTCCATGGCTTTTTGCTCTCTCTTCCTTGGCAGCAGGCTGGTCTCACAGTAGGAGCAGGTGTCAGCCCTGGCCCTTTGCACACCAAGGGACCTCAGTAGTTGCAAAGGCACCCAGGCCATTAGGCCCTGGTGGCAGGGGGGCTTTCTTTGGCCGGCACCTGGCAGCACTCTGCAGCCAGGGTAACACGCTGCCCCAGCCCATCCAGGCAAGCAAGCCTGGCCCACTTCCTGCTGGCTCCTGTGGAGAGGCAGTACCCCCAACAAAGGGACCCTGGGTGGGGGTCAAGGACAAAGTCAGGTCCTTTCCATCCCCTACCTGCAGCCACACCTCTGTCCCACCCTAGTGAGAGCCACAGATCTGTCCACACTGATTCCTGCCCCTAAGAAAGGTTCACCTGCCCCAGGGCCTGTCTCCAGTCAAGCAACTCTCCTCTACTCCTGTGGGACCTGCTGGCTCTCCTGCATGAGCCAGGACGCTCCACAGAGGCAACCTTCCAGCTCTCAGAAAGCATGACTTGGGAGCTTAGGGAAGCCCTTAACATCAGAGCGAAGGTCCACCTCAAAAGGCAGCCTGGGCACCAGCTGGCTGTCATCTTGAAGGTGAACCCTGCTGACCTGGATCCTGGCAGCTCCCGGCTGTGTTGGTGGTGATGAGCACCAGTGAGAGAAGAAGCTGAAACCCAGTCACCTTCTCATGAGCCAGAGTGCCAGGGATGCTGCCTGTGCTCCTGGTGGCAGTGGTCAAAGCCTCACCTGGAGCTCTTGCATTGCAGGCCTTCAAAACATCCCTTCCAATCTCCTCGAGGAAGACCTTTATGAGGAGCAGATGAGCACCCTGCGGAATACCAGCAGACAGAAGAAGTTGACAGGACAGAAACAGTACCGTGGCAAGCAGCCTGCCTGCTCCGTGGGGGCTGACAGAGGCTGGAACTTGCCTGCAAAGCGACAGCCTGCCTGAAAAAGCCATGTTTTCTGCCAGCCACATCTTGCTGTGGCAGGGTTGGTGTTTGGGGGAAAGCAGCACAGAAAGGCATTTCTTTCCTTGGAGCACTTCCCAAAGGCTTTGAGGGTTTCTCCACCAAGGCCCTCTTGCCAGAATAGCAGGGAGGAAGGTGGCCATATCTCAGAAAAGGCAGTCCCTCTGGTGTAGACCAAGCATGGTCAGCAAGTCTTTCCTCAGGTAGGCTTGGGTGAGATCAGCTTGGCTGACCTCTGTTGCCAACATCTACTCCAAAACGTTGTGTTCCTGTTCCCTTAGGGTGGCCAGCAAGTTGCCCAATGCCAGCCTCCTACCACTCAAGCACTTGCTGTCCCTGTTTCAAAACAGCAGCAGAAACACTGACGCCAGCAGATGACTACTGAGAACTGGGCTCCCTGCACCATCCTACAGCTTTGCTTTCTGTCAGGAATGGATGATAATTGCTCAGTCAAAAGTTATTGGAAAAGTGAGATTTATTCACTGTGAATCATATATGAGAAGTATAATACATACTTGTTGCAAAACGTTGGGGTAGTGTCAGATGATGATGTAATGGCTCATATAGTTTTCACTACTGAATCTGAAGTTTGTGCAGATAATGGAAATGGCAACATTCTATTTTAACAGCAGGACAGATGCAGCCCTTCTGTCAGCAGCTTAGCTCTGTAGAGCAGACACAGTCTAATGACACCCTCACCTGGAAGAGATGTGTGATATATATATATATATATATGCAGTTATATATATATATATATAGTACATATATATATATATATATATGTACAATAATGATATATTTGGTTTAGGTGGCAATTGCAGGTGTGGCTTCTGTGAGAAGATGCCAGAAGCCTCCCCCATGCCCAAGAGAGAGTTCCAGCCAGCTACAAGATGGACCTGCTGCTGACCAAAGCTGAGCCCATTCATGATGTTGGCAGCACCCCTATGATAGCATATTTAAGAAAAGGTAACAACCACTGCTCATTAGCAGTTAAAAATTAGGATGCCAGTACACTGCCCAGTCTTTTTGCTCTTCTCCCTACTATGCTTCTGACACGAGGGGAAGTTACAAGCATAGCACCGAACAAGCCATGGTCCCATAATGCAGAAATTCCCATAAAACTGATCATTTCCAAGAGACAGGAATTTCTCTCAAGCCAAGCAATATAGGCACAGCCTCAGAACTTCTATCCTTCTGTTAACAGCCACTGAATAAATTGCTAGGGGAAAACACAAAGCCAGACACACAACACAAACAGTATGACCATGTTAATTAATTTTCAATGAAAAGGAATAAAAACAATGTTCATGTGAGATATTAAAGAAAGAAAACTCCAATTCTATGCACAATTCCATTAGTTACATGAACTGGAGTAATTCCTTCTTGTTAAATACATTGTAATCTAGCAAATCATGGCTGTGATGTTAAACATTATAAGAATTTGTCCAATGGAATTCGGAAGATTATTTTTTTTTTAATAAAATCATTTATATGGGAAAAGACCTTTTATGATCATCAGATCCAACCATAAACCTAATGCTACCAAATCCACTACTAAATCATGTTTGTAAGTCCTGTATTTACAATCTTTTATATCATTTAAATATCTCCAGGGGTGGCAACTCAACCATTTCCCTGGGCAGCCTGTTCCAACACTTGTCAAAGCTTTCAGTGAAGAAATTTTTCTTAATATCTAATCTATAAGTCCCCTGGTGCAACTTAAGGCCATTTCCTCTTGTCCTGTCACTTGTTACCTGGGAAAAGAAACCAACACTCATCTCACTACAACCTCCTTCCAGGTGGTTGTAGAGAGTGACAAGGTCTTCCTGAGCCTCCTTTCTCCAGGCTAAACAACCCCAGTTCCTTCAGTCTCTCCTCATAAGACTTGTTCTGTCAATGTCTTGAGTGAAGACAAGACTGTACATTTGAACATAATTCAGTGTTTTGATTCTACAAGAAATTTTTGAGGAATTATTCACAATTCATGCATTTATTACATCACTGAATTTTTTTTCTGAATGAGGGTTAAAGTTATCAGTATTCAGACTTGTGAATTGTTCTGGAAAGTTTGTCATCTGCTGTTGAGGGTGATAAATTAGAGCATGTGCAGGCATTTCTTTTTCTGTTGTGCAGGTATTTGAAGACTGGGGCAAATGTATTTCAACAGAGGAACTTTAATGTCAATAGAAAACCACAAGGCAAATATAATAAAAACAATGTAAGGCATTTTATAACTTTATTTATACAACCTTAATGTTCCTGACTCTGTGTTAGCAGGTCTACGTTTACATGTTAATCACAGTTTTTAAAGTCTTTATTTGGTTTAAATATGGCACTAAAAATTATATAACTGTTAGACAGTTATTAGTAAGGGAATGCTTTATCCTTTCTTCTTTCTAATTTTTTTCCTGGTAGAGCGGCTGGGACCATAATGGGCTGTCATGCAATTATTTCTTACTAATGGCTACTTACCCACCTGGGAACTAGTAAATAGCCATTTTATAATGACAAATATGTTTTATGCCTTAAATGTGTACCTGCCAATGAGTGAGCCAATTTGCAGTGCATGGGTCACATTCATTCTTCGTGTTCATTATGAATTAAAAATAAAATCAGTGTGCATTTAAGCCTAGACAGCAGATGGCATTCAATGGTACAGGCATACTGCACCATATGTCTGCAAAATGCTTTCAAAAAGTACTTGGCAGTTCTCAACATTATAAAATAAAATTAGGTGGTAAAAATAATATATAATTTGGATTTCATGTAACTAAAAACATTTTAATTAATCCATTGAAATTTATTCCTACTCACATTTGCTATAATCAGAAATTATCAAAAAATGTTTAGAAAGATAGATCTCTTTTTATATTTAAAAAGTCATATTTTCATTTCCCTAATTTCCATTGAAAATCTAAACTTTTATGTTGAAAGCTCATGAAGAAAATTAACTTTTATTAATACTAGCAAACTTGTCACGATTTTGTTTAGCTGTCATATTTCTGTGCTAATTCTACTTACATTTAGTATTTTCTTGTCCATATCTTATGCACTTCACTACGGTATTTCAGACCATCATGGCAAGCATAAAGATTACAACCTTTTTTTAAGTGACAATTTAAATTTTTTAAAAAACAGATGGGGCTGGAACATTTTTATGGGCTTATGTTAAATCCTACCCATCAAAAAGTGTAAATCATCATCTTTTGCTGCAAAAGGAATGTGTAACAACCCTGTTAGCAAAAATGTACAAATCACATTAAAGAATGAAAGTCCATAGGTAAAGTTCAGAGTTAAGCTTCACAAAACCAGTGAGGAAGCGTGATGATCAGAGAATCAAATGGAACCAGCTAAACTCAAGCTGTAAAAGATGTATTTGGAAGACAGAAAGACTGAAATAAAAGGAAAGAATCTTTTAGTCTGGATTGTGTTTTATGACAGACATCCTTCAAAGACAACAAAATGTTGTTCTATTGTCATAGACCTTTTAAAACATCTATTATTTCTTTCAGTATTAATATGTAAATGGAATGGAATATTGTCACACTGACACTGGATGGCAAAAAAAAAAAAAAAAAAAAGAATTCAGGCTTAAAGTCTGGGACATTGTTATGGCCATTGTCAGTGGATTAACACCTCGTAAAATCAAAGACTATCTTATAAAGTTACACAACAAAATAATCTTACATCTTTAATGTGCATTTTGTCTTTTGCAATAACGTCTTTTGTGTTAGTGATACTAATATAAAACTGTAAGTACTCTATTAATTCAATGCTTTAAACTAGAAAAATCACTTAGAGATTATAGTTTGCTAAAAGACTATTCTCATATTAATGGGAGCACTTTGTGTTAGGTGCTTTGTACACAAAGGAAGGATCAAAAAGGTCTGGTCTATAAAAACATGAACATATGAGTAACTGTGGATAAATCAACTGATAAAGATATAGTTATCTCAGATAAAGATACAGATATCTTTTTATAACTTTTAATGACAATTTATTTATGAAAGTGTGGCTTGGAAAGGTCCTTGCAATCTAAAGCCAAATGTAAACCAATTAAGTCATCTTTGCATCACTGCTGAAGTAGAAATGAGCAAATCAGTGGGTGAGAAAATGAAAAAGGTAAATTCCCTGTAATTTTGACTTAGGAAAATGCAAATATGTAAGAAAGTCCTATGATTTAATTAGGTTTTGTCAACTAGTTCAGCAGTTTTAAAGGTCTCCTTTAAGGTGAACACAGATTTCTAGACATTGTGTATTCTATATTTTCTCATTGATACAGAGGAGCTCTTTAGTGTTAGTAATGTACATTTATGAATAGATTTATGTTGATTTTCAGGCAATTCAAGTATATAAAGGAATGCATTCCACCTGACACATTTTTTTGAGCTGCTGCAGAGAAAAACTGATTTGCATCTTCAGTTCTCACAAGATGTGACAGGTTGTGAATGCTTGAACTGACAGCAGCCTGTGAGTAATAGCTAACTTTCCCCTTACATTCCTATTGTCTGTCTAGGAAATCACAGACTGTCAAAGTCAAACAGTAAACAAAAGATGGCATTTCCACAAACTGTCCTATAAGGCACAAATCAAATTTTTCTTGTCAGAAATAATAAGCAAATGAGACAGACACAAATGGTCAACATGGCCCTCAATCTTGTCATTTCCACACCTCCACTGGAAAGGAAAAAAACTTTTCTAAGTTGCACAAAGTCTTTTCATAGAATCATAGAATTGTTTAGGTTGGAAAAGACCATTGAGATCATCATGTCCAACCATTAACCCAGGACTGCCAAGTCCATCACTAAACCGTGTCCCTAAGCACCACATCTAAACATTTTATAAACACCTCCAGGGATGGTGATTCCACCACATCCCTAGGCAGCTTGTTAGAATGCTTGACCACCCTTTCTGTGAAGAAATGTTTCTTAATAGCCAATCTAAACCTCTCCTGGCATAACTTGAGGCCATTTCCTCTTGTCCTGTCACTTGTTATCCAGGAGAAAAGACCTACCCCCACCTGCCTACAGCCTCCATACAGGTAGTTGTAGAGACCACAATAAGGCCCCCCCAAGCCTCCTCTGCCCCAGACTAAACAACCTCAGTTCCCTCAGCTGCTCCTCATAAGACTTGTGCTCTAAACCCCTCATGAGCTTTATTGCCCTTCTCTGGACACACTCTAGCACCTCAACATCTCTCTTGAGGTAAGGACCCCAAACTGAACACAATATTCAAGGTGCAGCCTCACTAGTGCCAAGTATAGGGGGACAGTCACTTCCCTTTTTCCCTGCCGGCCACACTGTTTCCCATATAGGCCAGGATGATGTTGGCCTTCTTGGCCACCTGGGCACACTGCTGGCTCATGTTCAGCTGGCTGTCAACCAGCACCACCCAGGTCCTCTTCTGCCAGGCAGCTTTCCAGCCACTCTTCCCCAAGCCTGTAGCACTGCATGGGGTTGTTGTGAACCAGGTGCCACCCTGTGTAAAAGGGAAACTGCCTTTTTCTGAAGTATTTCAGAAATTATACTTAGTGATTAGTTCATGTGGTATACACGGGTTGTTGATAGCATTCTTGCAAATGTCTCCCTCTATATTTTGCAGAATAAATACCCTCCTGTTGCTGAACTGTCATCTTTACTCTAGGCATATTCATAGTAAAAACAGGAGCTGTGATACACAAAGTAGTGAAAGTGGCAGCATCTTCCAAACAGATATCAATGAAAGTGAGTACCCACATACTCCTCTCCTTCTCTTAATAAGTTGTTAATCCAACAAGACATAGTGTTTTATTATTTGGGAACATGCAAATCTTGATCTCACTTCCAAGCTGACACTGTATTCCCTCTCAGGTCTTTGCTTTCAGTCATCCTCTAGCTCTTTTAACACCACTCCAAAAAGCTTTGAACTTTGAAACATACTATAGACCCCAAGGTCACAATCCAGGTATGTGTCCTATGACCTAATATGAGTGCTGGCATAATTTCATTATCTGATGAAATCTAATGAAACAATTTGTTCTTTAAGTCCAGAAACTGGGCTTGAATTAGAGCATAAGTCAAAATGTATCAAATCTCAAAGAAACTCATTTTCACAGTAGTCAATCAAGATCAATTATTGGCATAATATTCCAGTGTTTCTTGTTGTCACTCATCCCACAAAATGGGTAAAAACTTTAACTTTGTCTAATTTCATCTTCCAAGAAGGGAATTTATTATACCATTGCCTTCCAAAAAGCAGTCCTTCAGTTCTGTCTCCTTTATTCTCTAAAATACCTTGAGTTTTCATTTGTTTTAACCAATGAAGCCTTCTTTCTTGACTATACACATTTAAGTCTGGACATCATTGAATGGCAAATTCTTGGTTGTCTGAGACATCTACTTGGGACTGGTGCATACAACACAGAAATCCATAACATTCTGGATCAGCAGGCAGGAAAGTCTCCCTGTAGCAACTCAAATAGCACTAATTGTTCATTTTTAGATGACTGAATTATATTCTGTGAGGTCAGGAGATCTGTTCCAATCACTCTCAAATTGTATGAACCATATTCGTTCTGCTAAATAGCCCTCTAGGTTCTTCACTGACTGTGTTGACAATGTGTAGGATTCGGTTGCCTAAATATCTAATACCATTCTGGGCTCTGTGGTGTATTTGTTTTGCCTTCCATGTTGCTCCAGAAGGAGATGTATCTCTTGGACATACAATGTCATATATGCCAGCCCTGTACAGACACCTTGGTAAAATCCAAAGCATCTCAGGTAACATTGCATATCTATGTTTAGGCAACCAAATCTCCCTGATTTCCATTTCCTTATAGCTTAGATGCTGAGGTTAGCTGTGGACACCTATTTTATACATCAGTGTAAAAGTGTTTGAAAGTAAAGTCCAATCACACTCCAAATAATAAAGACTGTCCCTAATCAATGTTACTCTTTAAAACTACTTTCTACAGACAACTTGGCTTAGAGCTGTTTCAAATTTCATTAAATTGTTCAAGGAGTTTTGGGGCCTGCATCTATTTCTTTAATGTCAGAATTCCATTCAATTTATTAAAGACATTGTCACATAAGAAGTATAGTTACCTAGCTAAGAGTACCCATAGAAATATGAAAAAAGTGTCAGGCAGTATTTAAAAAAATGCTTAGTTTCATCTCTTAAAGGCAACAAAATGTTAGTGGAAGGATTATGTAGAAAACACAGATTTTTCTGTCTCAAATCTGAAATCTATAGTCAGCACAGAAATGTTTGAGAGAGCGATACTAGATTGTCTTAACTGACAACATCAAGATAATGTTCAATCTTCAATTATTTCCAAACTTCTGTTTTGTTATCCTACCTTCTGTCTGCTCTTCAACTAGGTCTGTGACACTTAAGCATTCAAGGCAAGATTTTATTTTTTGAATTTTTTATGCTCTAGAGCTGTCATTTTCAAAACCTTTCTACCATACCTGCCATAACCTTCCCTTCTTGACTTCTGCAAATCCTGTAAAATTGCAAATTTTAACAGTAATACATGTAAAGCTACCACTGTACTTCCTGATTCTTGGGTTTCTAAAAGCTGCCTTGGTTCATGACTTAAATTATCCATAGTTGTGCAGTTAAACAAGCTGGATTACAACAACATCTAGGAAGCATTATATTGGTTCATTAAAATAAAGTACCCTCCTAGTCAAGCACATCAGAGAAATGAAAGAAAAACATGATAATAAGCTTTATACCAGCTGTTGCTGGGCAAATCCTCAGCAATCTTTTTAGGGCAGTTACCACCTATGCATCACCATACCCCAAGAAAGTAGGAATAGACCCAGTATCTGGTTTGCAAAAGGATTATTAGTTTATGTCAGGAAATGTATCTTAAAATACATTTTGTGTATACATTCTAAGAATATATATCCATGACAACTCTCCTCTGCACAGTCATCTCCCACTGCATTTGCAGTAGTACAGGGAATCTTTGATCATCTTCTTTCAGCAACCCTATCTGTCTGATCTTCTCAGCTACTTTGTCTGCTTCAGTCCCCAAATTTATACAGAATTTTGTTGTCTGTTCTGGGCAACTGATTCTCTTTGAGTTGCTAAGATTATCGTTGCTTCAACATCCAGCTATTCTAATCACTTAGTCTCATTTCTAATAATATTTTCATTTTATGGGCTAGCATTTACATTGCTCTGGATCTTTTAACCCTGAATTTTGCTGTGTTAAGTTGTCTAGGTATTTTCTGAAACACTCCTGCCACGTATTAATTTCCCTTGAGTGTTTTGGGCCTGATATACAATTTCCTTCACTCTGCCACTGGTATTATGATTTAACACACCTGATCTGTTTAAGAAGAGAGGGTTGTGCAGGTAGCGTAAGTAAACAAGGATTCCTCTAGAAGATGATTAGACAATTTTTTTTTTTGGTCTTTTTTTCCCACCTAAGACCTTGAGAAGTAATGAGAAACATACATGTACTAGAAAGGTAGTTAAGAAGGACACATAATAAAAATTGTGGAATAGAGCTTGCTATAAAGAGTTTGTACAAATTAGTTTTAGGAAATAACTTATCTAGCACAATGTTAAACTCAGTTTTGCCCTTAGGTAGAATGAGGACAAAGCTATTAAGAAAATGCTGATCCATTTTTAAACATCACTGACCTTTCCAAGAATCATGTTTTGCACTGGTTTTATTTCTGTGTTTTCTTACACAGTGCTTTTCTATAATGCATGCAAGGATAGAAAAGATCAGATTAATGTAGGCATAACTTACTCATTATTCATCACCCAGACATTTTCTGTTCCTGGGTAATCTCCAATCTTTTTTCTTACTGAAAAATATCCTCAATTTAAATTCCTTAGTCTATCAGACTCTACAGAGACTTTACTCTGTGTGTGTGTGTGTTATATATATATACATATAAAAAATAGATGTGGATTAAATTGTTTTCCAAGCAGTAAAAGACCTAGCAGACATAACAATTTCACACAAACTATTGCAGGCTACACTGGTGGCAGTACAGTGTTAAAATAAGATATTTACAACTCTGCTTTACATTTCTGAATTAATAGCTTACAACACAGTACCATAAATACATCTGGTTTCAATTAGCCTAGGAGATGAAAGGTGATTGCAGGTTTTTAAAGTTCATTAAATAGGTGACTTCATTTTTTTAAATTAATTCAGTCATGACATACTGCAATCTATATTTGGTAATGTTATCCAATTGAGATTCAATATTAGTCTTTCCAGTACCTTAATATTTTTTGTAATTGTAAGCACTATTTAAATTTTTGTTTAAAGTCAAATTGAACTGAAAAAAAGTTATTTCCCCTCTCATTCCTAAATTTCTCCTTTGATTACAACTCACAAGACAAACTATATGGTGACTTCTGAAGTTTCCTAGATTTATTCCAGTATCTGAAGTGAGAAATTCTGTTCTGTGGTTGTTGAGAAAAATGGGTAGAAGGACAAAAATCACAATTTAGCTTCACGTGGTTGGTCTCAGATACCTAGTTGTCTCAAATGGCACTGACATCTATATTTGGGCAACTAAAATCTTCCCCAATGAAAATGGAAGCATAAGATTTCTCACATTTTCAGTGGAAGGGTAGCTACCAATTTAAAATCCAGTTTTAGGCTCAGAAAATAGGTACATCATAAAAACGCAATGCAAAGCCTTAGCCAATGGATAACGTTGTTGTTTATTGGTTTTTTGGTTTACTTTGTATCCCTAAAGCATTTAACCCTCTGTAGTGGTGAGTTGCCCTTGGCTGGCCACCAGTTGCCCAGCAGTCCACTCTGTCTCTCCTCCTTCTCGGTAGGACAGGGGAAAAAATATATGATGAAGAGCTCATGAGTTAATAACAGGAAGATCACTTACCAATTACTGTCACAGGCAAAAGTGACTCAATTTGGGGAAATTAATTTAATTTATTGCCAATTAATTGAAACAAAGTAGGATAGTGAGAAATAAAAGAAAGCTAAAAACACCTTCCCCCACCCTTCCATTCTTCCAGTGCTCAACTTCACACCTAAGTCTTCTATCTTCTTCCCCAAGCAGTGCAGGGGAATGAGGAATGGGTGTTATGGTCAGTCCAGAATATTTCGTTTCTGCTTCTCCTTCCTCCTCACATTCTTCCCCTGCTTCAGCATGGGGTCCCATGGGAGACAGTCCACAAACTTCTCTAACCTGGGTCCTTCTCATGGGCTGCAGTTCTTCAAGAACTTGTCCAGCATGGGTCCTTTCTACAGGGTGCAGACTGCTCCAGTGCAAGTCCCCACATGGGCTGCAGTTTCTGTCAGAAAAACTGCCCCTGAGTCGGGTCTCCATGGGCTGCAGCTTCCTTTAGGCACATACATCTGCTCGGGTGTGGGGTCCTCCACAGGCTGCAGTATAGATATCTGCTTCACCATAGTCCTCCATTGGCTATAGGGTGACAACCACCATCGGCATGTTCTGCTCCACAAACAGCAGGAGAATATTTGCTCTGGTGCCTGGAGCACCTCCTCCCCTCCTTCTTCATTAGTCTGCAGGGCTCTTTCTCTCACATTTTTGCAATAGTCCCTCCCACAGCTGCTGCACAGCATTTTTTACCCTTCCTTAAATATCTTGTTACAGAGGCACAATCAACATTGTTGGTTGGCTCAGTTTGGCCAGTGATGGATTTATCTTGGAGCTGTCTGGAACTGGATTGGAAGGGACCTTTAAAGATCATCTAGTCCAACCCCCCAGCTGTGGGTCTACCTTGCACTAGGTCACATTCCTCAAATCCCCATCCAAGCTGACCTTAAAGAGTTCCAGTGCCAGTGCATCCACAACTTCTCTAGGAAGCCTGTTCCTCTGTCTCACCACCTTCACCATACAAAATTTGTTTCTTATATCCTATCTAAACCTACCCTCTTTCAGTTTAACACTGTTGCTCCTTGTTCTCTTACTACAGGCCTTGGTAAAAAGTCTTTCTCCTTCTTTCTTATAAGCCCCTTTTAAGTATAGAATGGCCGCAATAAGGTGTTCCCAAAGCCTTCTCTTCTCCAAGCTGAATAACTCCAGCTCCTTCAGCCTGCCTTCATAGGAGAGGTGTTCCAGTCCTCCAAAATTTTTTATGGCCTTCCTCTGGACTTGCTTTAACAGGTTCATGTCTTTCTTGTACTGAGGACCCCAAAGCTGACTGATCCAGGTGAGATCTCACAAGAGTGGAGTAGAGGGGGAAAAATCACCTCCTTTAACCTGCTGGACACGTTGGTTTTTATGCAACACAGGGTATGATTGGCTTACTGGCTTGCAAGCACACATTGCCAGCTTATGTCCCGTTTTCTATCCACCACCATCCCATAGTTCTGTAGGGCTACTCTTGATCCATTCTTTCCCCAGTGTGTATTGTTACTCATGATTGCCCTGACACAGGTGCAGAACTTTGCACTTGTTGTTGAAACTCATGAGGTTTGCATGGGCCCACTCCTCAAGCCTCTCACGGTCCCTTGGGATGGCACCTTTTTCCTCTAGTGAATCAACTGCCATCACTTAGCTTGGTGTCATCTGTAATCTTGCTGATAGTGTACTCAATCCCACTCTCTATGTCATTGATGAAGTATTAAATAGTATTGATCCTGAGGGACACCACTCATTACTGATCTCACTTTGGACACTGAGCCATTGACCATAATGGCTCTTTGGATGCAGCCTTTCGGGCATTTCCTTATCCATCTAATGCTCAGTCCACAAAAACTGTATCTCTCCAATTCAGGGGTAAGAATCTTCATCAAGGGTAGTGAAAAAGGAGCATTCCTGTGTGGGGAGTGGTAGTGAGTGTCTGTGAATCCCAAGAAGGGACTTTGTAGCGGTGGACACCCTGCAAGTCTGTGGAAAGCAGCTGTTAGCTGAGGACTTATAGGTTTTAACCCCTCAGAGAAACTAAACAAAGTAAAAACTTTAAGGAGATGAAAAAGTTTAGTGAAAATTTTAAGGAGATGAGGGGGGATGAAAAATATAATAAAGGTAATATGATATTTTTGAAGCTGTGAAACTTGATAGTGTTGTGATACTTTTTTCAGTACTGGTGGTGTGAAATTAAAAAGTGGAATAATATGTCTCTTCAAAGCCCATAGAGAAGCCTTGGATGGGTATAGAGGGAAAATATCAAAATTCAGTGGAGAGCCTTTGCACAAATCTCTAGATATATTTATGCCTGAAGTCAACAAGAATCTTATTAGTACTGCATCTACTTCCCAGCAAGCAAACCGATGACCATGTGGCTTCTGAAACATCTGTGTGTAAACGTTATGATGAATGGTTGGAGGAGACTTAGCAAACTAATCAATTTTGCTATAGCAGGTCATTGTAAAATTGGAGTCACTGTGACCTTAGATCCCCTATCTTTTGGTTAACAGATTCAACAGAAACTTTAGCCATGTTTCACTGTTTATGAGAACAAACCAGTTGCTTCTTTAACTATGCCATTTGTTAAAACTGTAGTGAAAAAACCAAAATTTGCCACAACCATTTGACTAAGGCAACTGATTTATGTCACTACTCACTAGCTAAAACAATTTAGGAATGAAAAATTAAAACAAGAACAGCAAAAAACCCCAAAACATAGCTGCAGTGTTCTCAGTCTAAACACACTGTAATGGAACTAATCTGAGGTTAACTTCAGAAAGCTTTGACATTTTTTGGAAGTTAACATTATACGTTTGTTTCGTATTATGCAGTTTGGAGAGAAGCAACGAAGCACTTTGCTCTTGCTTTGAAGAAAACTCCGGGGGCACATAAAGCAACTGAAAGATACTTGCTTACCGCTTTGTTTGGTTAATTTTAATTGAACTACACTATCATAAGAAGTTAGAAAAAAACAGGACCACAAGATTGCTCAACTATTTTAAAGTCATAATCACATTTTCTTATTCTTAAGTTTAATTTCCAGAAAGTGGTAAAAATAATGTGTTAAGACAGCATTTTGCTAATAACTGAGAGTGTCACTTAGATGGCTTTATCCTCGATAAAAGTGTACATTTTCAAAATGGTGTGTGGGTGTCTGATAAAGACTAATGGTGAAGTAGCACCAAATATGTGTAAGAGTATAGTAATCTGGCCTTATAATGGAAAATAAGAGAAGAAAAAGTAGTGCTCCTACACATTATCCTCAAAAAATGATACATGGCTTTCATGCAGGTATTCATAAATATATTTGTGTATATATATGTGTACATGCATACAGATAAACATGTATCTGCATGTGTGTGTATATGTGTATATACAGTACAAAACAGGGATCACATAAAATGTCTGCATAATACAAACAATTATGGTAATGACACAAGAATCAGTAAAGTTGCCGTTTAAAAATACAGCATTTAATTGGTCAGTAGAACAAGTATAAATATCAGAACTACAACAGCTGCACTGTAGGTAACATTAATAATAAAAGTTAGAATAATACTGCTTATATAACACTTAATGTGCAAACCAGACTTCAAAGCAGTTTACAAAATGGCTACAACATCATCATCCCCATTATTCAGAAAATGAGGTAGAGAGATGTGAAGTGCTTTGGAAGAAAGAAACAGAACCAGGAACACCACATATGTCTCTTGATATCCAATTCAATGCACGTTTACTTTGTGTTTGATACCTATTCATTCAGTTTCTGCCATAATTTTTAAAATTATTCACAACTACTCATAAGAAAGAAACATGTAAATTTAATCTACTCTGACGGTTCTTGTACACTTTTAAAGAGTCAACTCAACTGAAAAAAATGCAGGATTGCAAAACGTTTTTTGGAATGGTCATAATTTTTCACAATCTGACAGATGGCTTATTTTCCCTTTCACCCTGCCACCAAGATAAGCTGATCATGTGATACAATAAGATTATGGAATTGAACATCTGACTTCAAACAGAAATTTTACAGAATATTTTACCCTGTATTAAGATTCAAGCATGATTTCTTTGCCATGGATCAGAGGTAACTGCAAAGCTCACTCTACACATCCCAGTACATACACTGTATCTGCTAAAATATATGAAACCATGGCTGAGTTTAATTGCTCTTTGTTTTTAGGAAAAATAGTATGCTAGACCTTCCATCCATAGAACTCTATGGTGGTTCAGGAAAAAAATGTACCCCCTTCTGATGAAATGATTATGTTCTAGGCATAGAAAACAGTACACCAATTTAGATGTAATGCTTTAACAGTATTTTATCCCCCAAAGCAAGTAATACCTTTTAGCTTCTTTGCTACAAGAATTTCTAGTGTCATTTCCTCTAATAGATACTTTTACTCAGATCAGAATATGCACTTTTTTTTCCTACTAGGTTTTAAATATTTGGTGACTTCTAGTAAGTGTGACAAACATGCTGCTTCTTGCAATGCTTACATGTTCCAAGGCAAAGTATGGTATTTTATCAGCTATGCCTACCTGAAATACATTTTAGTGGGCTTTACAGACTGAAGATGCTCAGGAATAAATTTTATCTCTATGGAGGTGTCATTAGGTAAAGTTATTCCTTCTTGAATGTCTATAAGGTTTCTAACCACCTTTAGTTTTTAACAGCCAGTGATGTTGGGCATAAATTCAGCTCTTCTTCTGTAGTATTTTTCTTGCTGGTTTCTACATGGCGTGCTCACTCCTTGGGGCTTTATCTCTTAAATAAGTCTGTCACACTTTCTTCATTCTGATTTCCTGATTTGCTAAACATATTCCAGTTTCTAAGAGAGGTTTATTTGGTTAAAAATTTCCAGGTAGGTCAAAAAATACTTATTGGTAAGAAATTCATGCTTTGTTTTCTCTTCCCAGAATATAATACTCAGCTTCTTAAGAATATGTATAGAAAAAGCCTGAGTCTGCCATTAGACAGCCAGCACACTTCTAACGCTTCGATGTGCAGTACTACATGCGCATAGCACTATACCTCTGTATGAAGTTTGTAAGTGCTTGAAAAAACTTCTTACGAGTTTCTGTAACTTCCAATCATATTGCTCTAATAGATTTGCTTGCTTTTATTTTGGGTTACAAGAAATAAACTTTGGGTGGTGTTCAGCCTAGGCTGATCAGAAAAACAGGTTTTCTGGCATGCAAAATATTTCAGAATTCAAAATATATTTTAATTTTTATTTTCCCTCACAGAAAATAAAGTTTGTTTTTTTTAAAAAAGATGCTGTCCATTGGCAAATAATTCTTACAGAAAATTTCTGATTACTTTACTTTGTCTTCAAGACTATTTTTCTTCTCAGTAAGTGATCTATGCTAAAACATACCTGAAATTTTGTTTCACTTGGTTGCAAATAATTTTTGTAAACTATGACCCAAAATATCCAGTTCACTGTTCCTTCATTTTATTAAAAGTGTTACAACTGGTGGAATTCAACTACTGAAAAGTAGTGTAGAAACTGCATGTTGCATGCCACATGTTATCTTTCTGAGGTTAGGACTCACTGGTCTACATATTTTGTTTTCAACAGATAACTACAGTCAGAGATAAAATAAAATACAATAAAGTAAAATAAAATAAAACAAAATAAAATAAAACAAAACAAAATGGTTTTCATTTTACCTTAAAAGGAAATTAAAAGCATATACAGTACAAACAGTACAAATATATCATATAACCTGTCGTAGTTTTGCATTCTAAATGTTCTGTTACTTGACATTTGCAGTCACTTATGACATGGCTTCATGTGCCTCAATTTATTTTTCTGCCTCACAGATCACTTGTGTTCAGAATGTTACAGAAGTGATTTGCCCCCAGACTCCAACAAAATGTGTCAATACACAAACTCACTACATTTTTGTTATTCCTTTCCTAATGGCTTCTTTTTTGAAGTCTAGACACAGTGCCTTGGAGGCACTGTCATTATTTTGTCTAACCTTCAAATATTTAGGGAATACAATCATATCATAAGAAAACAGCATGGTCTGCTATGGTGCATGCTTCTGTCAATATTATAAAAAGACCAGGTTACACAGAAACGTATCAACTTTCCACATTTTTAACCTTCACATTAAAAATATCTAGGTCATTCTGATCTGCCTCGAAACTTTTATTAACATTGGCTTTTTTCTAATTTTGCCTTTCCCTCATCTCTCACAACCAGACATCAGGAATGAATTCTAAAGGTACTAAATACCTGCACTTTCCACTGATATCAAAGTAGAGGTCACAGGGATTTATTTTTAATGTATCATTCCTTTAATTTGCAGTCTAATTTTTGCACATCTTATTTAACAGATTTAACTGCTAGACCAAAAGATAGTGTAAAAGGTGGTGAGCAGTATTTTATACTAAAAGAATGCAGGCGTTAAGATGTATATGAAAAACATTGCAAGTTGGAGTCATCAGGAATCTCAAAGGACTATATCTACGGTACAAAGGTATTTTCCATCATATTATCTCTGCTCCACATAGCAATAGTGAGGAATTTCAGCTTGTTACTTTTCTCAATTCATCTCCCCAGGAATTCATATAAAGTCAAAGTAATCAGGAGAACTCCTTCCTGGAGTCTGGTCTGATATAAATCAATTTATATTGATTTATTTTTTTTCCTGCTTTCCTTATCTTTCTCTACCTCAATATTTGCTCCCTACCAGCCCTCACAATTGCTTATGCTTGCAAGGTCCTGTACTTATGCCCTCTATAAATCTGCCTCCTGACTAACATTTTTAGACACATTCTTTCACCTTCATTGATACAAAGATTTTCCATTAAAAATTTTATGTCCAGACATCTCCACTATCTTCCTGTTTTTAAAAGAAGTCCAGAATTTACTATCACTTGGAAGCTGATGAGTTTTCTCAGCCAGTGGTAAGCAGCATGAAATACAAATATGCTGTCTTACATGACTATCAAATTCTTTTGGGTAAAGCTGTCAAGTTTTGGAAGTTAAAACTTGGGGATTATAATAATGTAGAAAGAAAATGAAACAAAAAAAAAAAAAGGAAAGGCTTTAATATGACTTATCATGTAGCTATACTACAAACTCAAGTATAGGTAAAACATTCTTGTGTGAACTTGTGTCATTTAAAAGCAGTGGAAAGAGGACCTTCAAAAGTTAGCCTTCAGCATTCACTGAATCATGTTGCTCTTCAGCTTTGGAAGGATTAGCATAGGTTATATGATATGAAAATTTGGCTGTTTTATATATATGGCAATATATATAAACAAGAGTTTGAAATGACAATAAGGGTTTGGAAAATAAAAGGGGGGGGGGGGGGATTAAAATGCATACTAAATTCTCCAAACAATACTATTCTGTAATTTGTTTTAGAAGGACATAATAGGATATTTCATACATTTCGGTAAGTTTTTTTCTCCAAAACAGTATCATAAACAACATAGAATAGCCCAGGCTGGAAGGGACCTTGAAAGATCATGCGGTCTAACATTTTGTGGGAAAGTGAACCTACATGAGATTACCTAGCACCCTGTCTAGTCACATCTTGAAAACCTCCAGTGATAGAGACTTCACCATGTCCCTGGGGAGGTTGTTCCAGTGACTGATTGTTTTCACTCTTTCCTCTTGCAACTTGCACCCATTGCCCCTTATCTTCATCATGTGGTTCCTTGGGAAGAAAGAACCTCTGTCCTCTCTGTAGCCACCCTTTTAAGTACTGGAAAACTGTGATGAGGTCCCCCGAGCCTTCTCTTTTACAGGGTCAGAAGACCTAACTCCTTTAGTGTTTCCTCATAAGGCAGGTTCTCCAGCACTTTGACCATCCATACTTTGGACCATCCTCAGTCTGTCCATGTCTTTTTTGAATTGTGAGCGCCAGAACTGGACATAGAAGTCCAGATGTGGCCTGACAAGCACTGAGTAGAGTGGGATGATCACATCCTTATCTCTGCTCTTAATGGATGCCTGTGGATGCAGCCCAGGATCTAATTTGCCTTTGTTGCTGCAGCAGTGTGCTGCTGAGTCATGTTCAGTTTGTTGTCCACCAGACCCCCTAGGTCCCTTTCAGCAATGCTGCTCCCCAGCCACACAGACTTTAGCCTGTACTGGGCTCTTTGGCTATGTTATCCAGGGTGTTGAATCTTGCACTTCTCTTTGTTAAACTTCACACTGTTCTTGCTTGCCCACTCTTCCGGCCTGACTCTCCCTTTGGACATCTCCACCATACCACCCAGTTCAGTTTCATCAGCAAACTTGGTGAAAGCACTTTCAATCCCATCACCCAGATTATCTATGACAATCATGTCATCAATGACATTTCCAATGTCTATATATTGATAATTAAATAAATTCTTCTCATCTTTCTGGTCCCTGTAAGCCTGATGAGTCTCACTCACCTTGGTTCTGTAATTTAGTTACTAAAAGTTTGGAAGTCTTCATTACAATTTTCTTATTCTAGACTGTAAGAACTGAAAACTATAGGCTGATTATGAGGAAACTACAGCCAAACTTTCTGAAGTGTTTCAAGGTATTATTTACCTTGATAACTGAAGAATACTAAATACATGAAAAATTTTTTCAGACTGCTGTAAAACTGGGAGATGTGCCCAGCAGCAAGCATCTGTATTGGCCAACTAATGTTTTCTGTTCCAGAACATCATAGTAAAATAGGACAATATCATGGAAAACCTGTTCTTGCTCTTGAACATGCGCTTTAATAGCAGTTGCACATTGTAATGACTGTATGACATCAGATGCCAAAAAGCTGCAGTTCTACCTACCATTATGTGCCATATGATCGATCTAAACTTGGGCAGTTGCTAAGCATAATGCTTTTGTGACAATTTTCACCTTGCCACTGATGTTACCGTTCCAGATTATGTGAGCCCTTTGAGTGATCCCTCCTTCACATTGATGTTATTGAAAGAGAAAGCTGTAGATTAGCTTTCAATCTGTTTTTCTTCAATGCTGTAATTTAAAAAATCCATAACTGTTATCAGCATCTGCCTCTTTTCTCAGGAAGATTGGTGAATTCCATTAACTTTACTGGATGTCATTGACATCAATGTATTTAGATTGAAGTATTGAACAAAAATGGTTAAAGGGTTATCACATCTTGATACTGCTTTGCACAGGTGCATATCCAGGACTCAGGATTTTCTGGATTATTCAACTCAGCTCTAGTGTCTTCTCAAGAAATAGGGTCATTATGGCAGAAAAACAAAAACAAAAACAAAAAAAACCCCACCCAAAACATTTAGAGGTTAGATTGGAATGAAGTGAATAGTTGTTTGGGATTTTTTATTAGCTTTTTTGTTCATCAAGGGTTTTTTTCCCCTACAATGACAAACTGACTTTCACTTTGCCAGGACTCTTTAAAAGTTCATAAATAGTGTAGACAAAGCTCACTGACTTACTGAATAAATAAATACATAGCTTTGTCCTGGATGTTTTGATGTTTTTGGTGTGAGTGGCTGTCTCAACTTTTTTTTTCCTAAATACTAAAGGACTGTGGATTACATTTCTTGCAGAATTTTCTACTTCAACAGCTTCTCAAGAGTTGAAAGGGTTTTTTTGTTATTCTGTCCCCCATACACATTGCTGTTTTCTGGAAAAATTAACCAAAAAAACCCTAAAAAATCCACAACAATCAAACAAATAAACACTACTCCCCCCCACACACACCCCATACACACACCTCTTACCTCAGTTTAATGAAACATAGTGTTTGGATCCTGCTCATAAAGAATGATCGCCAGAAGACTACCAGGAACAGAATGTGCAAAACAGGTGGCTGACATCACATTAAATATCATTGATCAGCTCCAAAATAATCCTGAAGTCAACTAATATTTACAGCAGCCTGTCACACCTGTGATTGATTATGGCTCAGTTATAGCCAAATACAAACATTTATGAAAAGAAACAAAATGAAGATATAGCTAAAATGGGACAAAATACACACACACCCCCCCAAGCCCAAAACAACCAGCCTAAGATACAGTACCTAAAATCAGGATGACTGCAGGCAGCAAATATTATTTTTGTTCAAATAGTAAAGAGCTGGCATCACTGTCAGTGCACAAAACTTGCTACATAATGCAAAGAATTAGGAATGTCTTTATCCCAGTTATACAAGCAAAAAAGTAGCCATTGCTATACATCCAATTCCCTTTCCCTCATTCTTCCACTAAGCACTGTTATACTTGATATTTTTTAACAACCTGATCTTCTTCAACCCTGGCTCCAAACCAGATTAGTCCAGATTAGTTGGTTTTTCATCCCTAACTACATGATAGATAGATTGATAGAAAAATGAACATCAGGTAATGAGTTGTGGAATCAGACAATTAAAAAATAAATAGCGCTATTTTAAATGTTTTCTTTCAGTGACATGAAATAATTTGTATTCTTTTCAGTGTCTCTCAGAAAATAGTAGCCATTTCTTGTTATAGTAAGCGGATATGGAAGTGATTCACAATCCTAGTTTGCCAAGATCATTTCATCTTTTAATGCAGTCTTCTGCCAACCTGTTAGCTTTATGTTAGTACCATTCCTCCCAGAGTTTTAAGGCTCCATTCTGAATTGGAACAAGCCATAACTTTTTTATCTCATAATGCTTTAATATTCATCCTACACTGAAAACATAATACATATATAGAAGAGGAGGAGGGGGGACCTTTCCACAAAATAATAATAACAATCATTATGATGATTATAATGATAATGATGATTAACATTATGATGATGATGATGATAATAATGATAATAATAGTAATAATAATAGCTGCATTTCAGATCAAAAAGATGAAAACATTTGGCAGTTAAGCAATGCCTGTGAGGCTGGTTTTATGAATCACCATATGTACGAAATATTTACCAGTAAAAGCATAACGGAGCTATGTTTCAGGAACCATCACACTGAGTAAGTGATGAAACATGTCTTGATTTCGTACATGACCAGAACTAATTCTCCCTCAAGTGAACAGAAAGTCTTTCTCTGATGTCCCATCTGTAAATTACCATTGTAATACCAAGAAGTAGTGTATAATTCTGAAAATTAACTTGAAATTGAGGAGAAACAAACTAGTTGGAATGAAAAAAATATGTAAAGTTCACTGATAAGACAGCTGCAAATTTGTTTTTGGTATTAAAAATTGTGTTGATAGATTGAATTTTGTTCACGTAAAGGTTTCTCTGCTATTTTAGCTTCCAAGCTAAATCCTAATAATTTTAGTCTGTTAGTTATCATATTGACTTAACTGACATAAATGCAACTCTGCTTCTAACTCCATGCTGAGTTCAATGTGGAATTTGTACACAGAGTTTATCAGTTCAGAGATGCTTGCCATGAATGAAAAATGGTGCTCTGGCTTCTTTTTGTTTTCTCTTCTACTACAGGCAGGTCAATTAACTAATGTTTTCAAGGTTTCCTGCAACTGATGTTGGGACCAGATTTCAGATGCTTATAATCTATTCAGACTTTAACCAAATCAATGAAATTACCTCAAGCTGAAATTTTTAATTGTTAAGAGGTATTTTTAACTTCTAGTAAAAAATACTTCAGCTACTGTATGAACCTAAGGAAAAAAAAACCACCTTTTTTTTTTTTTAATTATAATAGGAATTCTGGCAATCTGTTCTTTGGAATGCTGTTATAGCACCAAGTTGTAGAATAAGGACTTGAAATTTGGCAGAGAACTGACTTTTGCATAAAGGATTTCTTTTTTGCAATTCTTGTGAAAACTGTCCTCATTTGACCTAGTTATAAGCTTAAGAACCACTGTAGTTTGCATATTCATAGTAGACTTCCTAGAGGTTAAGTGTTAAAACTTCCATAAGTTTAAGTAAGTACTCTAAAGCCTCCAATGGCTTTTAGAAATGTCTAAGCTGCCACTTGACATCTGGCCAAGCATTACAGGTGCAAATCCATTACTTTTCCTCTAGTGGCTATTCTGAATGAATCTGGAACCAGGCAGCAGAAGAGAAATCAGAAGAGAAATCAGAGACTTATCTTTTGTGTGCTTTCAGTAATTCCCTGTCAGAGAAGGGCAATGCTAACTTAGGACATACAAATATCTAAATTAAAATATGCAATTCTACAAGTCTACCATCAGCTGCTACTTAGCTTTGAAGATTTTTAACCGAGGTTTAGTGTTTCTCTGATCTTTCAGGTTTACTCAGTTGCTTTAACTTTTATTTCCACTGCCATTTGAGACACCTTGTAGAATCTGAGACGTCTGCACAAAGCAGGTATGTTTGAAGACAAGCATGAGAACTCTGTTTTTCTGGCCTGGCAGCTGGAAAACAGGTGGATACCTTATGATTTTTAAAAGGCTAGATGTCTATATTTAGGGACCAAAATCAACATGTTACACTTGAGAACGTTCAAGGGACGCCCTAAGTGGATAGACCTAAGTTGTTCTTTGCTTATATCTTGCCATTCACAAAAAATATGGAACTCCTAAAATTTAATCTTTTAAGGTAATTGGGTGGGATTCAGCCCATATTCCACTTTCTTAGAATAACTGTAACCTCATGTTGTGATTTTTGTGTATGTTGGAGAAAGTGTACTGTTGATTTACCTACACAGAAACCATGCAGAAACTGTGATGCTGATATTTCCTGGTTAATGATTTTCTTTGGGAGAAAACACTGCTTTTCAGGTTATTTCTTTAACTCAATCAACTGTTGTTTAACAAAATAATATATCTTACAGAACCGGGGGTGGGGTGGGGTGGGGGGGCAGTGGGGGAAATGACAGTGCTAACAACCAATATCTGACATTGCACTATTTTAACAGGACAAACTGAAGGATTTAGCCCCTTCTAATCTGATTTATCTAACTGAAATCAACTGAGATGTAAGCTAGTACATTTTTAATCATTAGTAATGAGAATTATATTAATATATAAATATTTAATGATAATAGTAACAATAATTAAAAGAAACCAAATTAAGAAACAGCTGTTGCATTAAAATCCAAATAAGAATATTGAATATAAGCATGAGAAAATCCAAACAGTGGAACTCACCAGCTTATTTTCATGGGCTTAACAAAAATGCTGCACAGTAAGCAAAAATTCATAGTAGCCCAGACCTTTGCACTGTACCTATTACTCATCACCAATATTTCAAACAGGATTTAATACATTCTATCCAATATCTATTTACTAGGTCATGATGCAGTGAAACTCTTTGCATGCATAATAATTTCCTTTCAATATATTATAGCCATTGCCTTTATATTTTGCAATGATTTACAATGAGTTCAAAACACACACACACACACACAAAACCCCAAACCCATGAGTTTATATTTACATGTCTTCCAGGAGGATTCATTCCATGATCTCACTGGGCACAGGGGTGAGAATTACTGGTCACTAGTTCCCAGGGTCCTCCTTAGTACCCCTTTTGTGGTACTATGGGTACGATATTCCTTTTTCTCCAGTCATTGGGGACTTTGCCTGATTGCCATGACTTTTGCAATATGATGGAGAATTGTTTGGCAACTATATCAGCCAATTCCCTCAAGACCCTGGGATGCATCTTGTCAGGTCCCATGGACTTAAGCATGTTCACATTTCTCAGGTGGTCTCAAATCTAATCTACAACTGGAGGGATGCTCCTCCTCCAGTATTTGACTTGACATACAGGGTCTTGAGAGATATGAGAAAAGAAGCTACCACTGAAAACAGGGAAAAATACATTGTTGAGTACCTCAGCCTTCTCCATGTCAGGTGACATTAGTTCACCTGTTTTATTTATTAGAGGGATACATTTTCTTTAATACTCCTTTTCTGGCCAATGTACCTATAGCAGCCCTTCTTATTAACACACTGCTTGCCACATTCATCTCCATCTGTGCCTTACCTTTCCTGCTCCCATCCCTAAACGTTCAGGCATCCCATCCCTACACATTCTTCCCAGGATACACATCCGTGATTCCACTGACTCTGAATTTCCTTCTCACACTTTAGTCTAACCAGGATGTCCTTACTCAGCCATGCTTGTCTCCTACTTTCCTTGCCCAATTTCTTATATGTAGCAACTGAGAACTCTTGTGCCCAAAGAAAAATGTCCTTAAAGAGCTACCAGTTCTGTTCAGCTCCTTTGGCCTTGAGTGCAGTTTCCCAGGGCGTCCCATCCACTAATATCTACTCATTCCTTAAACAACTGAAAGTTTTCTTTCCTAAAAAACAGGGTGCTGACTTTAGTCTCCACATGGCCCATATCCCTCAAGACTGTGAGTTCCACCAGGTCCTGTTCACTGCAGCCCAGTCTGCCACCAGCCTTGACCTCTCTAACCAGTTCATCTGCGTTGGTGAGCAACAAGGCCAGCTCTCCTCTGGTCAGGCTGTTCTTCACCTGGATTAAGTAGTTATCCTTGAGTCACTCCAAGAGTCTCCTGGACTGCTTACAGCTTGCTGTGCTGCTTTTCCAGCAGATGTCAGGGTGGTTCAGGTCTCCCAGCAGGGTCAGGTCCTGTGAGCGTGATGCTTCCTGTAGTTGATGTAAGAACTCTTCACCTACAGACCACTCTTGGTTGGGTCATGTGTAGTAAACAGCAGCCATGAGGTTTCCTTTGTCGGCTTGGCCCCTAGTTTTTACCCATAAGCTTTCAACCTGTTCATCACTGTTTTTCAAAGACAGCACTGTGCAATCAATCTATTGCTTTACACAGAGGACCGCCTTCCCATGCTTCCTTCCTTGCCTGTCCCTTCCTCCAGCTGCAGTGAGTTTCAGCTCCTCCTGTTTGTTACCCATGTTGTGTGCAGTGATATTGACACTTCAGCTGGGCTAAGGACTGTGTTACTTTTTTAGAGGAATACTTTTAAGTCGTGTTCTACTTGAAATTCCAGTGCTTTGAATTGAAAAGATATACATTTGCAGTACATGCCCAAGTTTACTTTTGCTTTTGTCATCACACGAACTGTAAGAAACTTTGCATCTATGTGAATTATATTAAGAAATGGATCTTAAACAAATGTTGAAATTAGCATTATATTAGTCTGTTGAAAACCACGATCTGCATAAGACTGGATCTAACAGATCACTAAAAATCTTGTAACACCAATAATAAAATCAGTGCATCAATAATCAAATAAGTGCATTGCATATCATTCAAATCTTAGAATGAATATAATTTTCTTATATTTTATTATTCTCATGTTTAAAATCTTAGAACTTTAGGAAGTTAAAAACAAGTCAATCTTGTATAGAATTTACTGACAATGAGAAATATGACCAGTACAAACAAGATATAGGTTCACTTTATCAAAAATGTAAGTAGTATTGGAAATTTACTTTGCTAGTTTATGAAATCAATACATCATTAAAAGCTTCTGTCTACATTTAGCTGTCTGAAGACAAAATAACAGGTATTACATAAGAGCTGATCTGCAACTCAGAATCAACTTCCTGTGTCAAATTCTGAGATGTCAAAATTTGGTTCAGTGTTATAACCTGCCAAGGCATTAAATTTGAACATATAATGTTCACAGCTGATGCCACAGAGCTAGTGCTGATCATTATGGTCCTTGATGGTCTTATTCATTGACACTGTCAGACTGAAAAGCCCTTCAAGGACAGAAGCCAGTACAAAATTTTTGTCTTCTTTTTTTCCTCATGCCTTAAATTGGGATCTTGTCCTTTAATTAGACAGCTGATTTCCTAGGCAAATCCCAGCTTTTGGCACCATGCTTGGTGGGGTGAGATGGAGGTTGCTTTGCCAGTCCCAGAAGATGCCCTATTCTGTTCCTTCACATGGTTCTTTTTTCTTTCTTTTCCTTTTTCCTTTACTTACCTGCTGCTCCTTAATGCAAAGGTATCTTTTCCCATCTCTTTACGTTAAGCTCCTTCAGTGACCAGTCATTTGACTGTCACTGAGCTGTTCATGGTTCTGGAGCCTCCGCTTTTGACCTGTGTCATAATTTCAAAGTCTTTGCCATTATCTGACTACTAAATTGCACATTATAGCAAAAGACATGCGGTCCCAACCTCATACAGCCGGTTCCCATAATAAATTGGTAACAGCTGGCCAGGTCTGGGGCCTTGCACAATCAGCCTGAGGCACAGTCAGTAGAAGGCCTGTGCTCCTTCATTTACCAATGACAATCCTGTTTTCTATGGGGCCACTAGGTACAAAAGTGCTTCTTGAGTTATACCATATTGGGGGGCGTATTTTGAGGATCACAAGAAATGTCTTAGATTTTGCCTGGTATACTCCTAATTTAGAATTGCAGGAGGAGGCTTCTGTTTTCTGTACAAGCCATAGAATATTCTAATATTCTCTCAGTTATGAAAAGAACTAAGTTAAACATTAACATTATGCTTCAGGTCTGAAACTCTCTCTTGCACCTTGACATGAAAAGGAGTGGGGAAGAAGAAAATTCTGAATGTATGAGTTTGACGTGTTTGGGTTTTTTTGTTTGGTTTTTTTTTTCTGTTCCAGTGATATAACTAAAGGTAAGGACATAAGACATGGTGTCTTAATGAAATACAGCAAGCTTCCATATGTTTCCAAATCTGTATACAGTTCAGTTTTCTTCAACAAGAGATTTAAGCAAATTTTTATTTTGAGTGGCAAGGAACATCAATATTGAAATTAATAGTTGTGTCTCATAGGCTATATCTCATTAAGTCATTCTAACCATCTCATATTTAAATGTCTTTTTAAATTTTAAAGTCAAATTTCTATGAGCTATTAAATCCTTTCTTAGGACATGACCAGAAATGCTGTGTCTGTGTTATACACAGAGCAAGTACTCATTCACCTTTATCACTCACATTTGTTACCACTTGTTCAAAGGGATCATCACAGGATGGTAGATGCCAGATCGATCCACACCGACAGAATTTTATGCCAGATCAGGAATGGTGTTTCTATACAACACTGCCATTATTTTCTTTGCTTTCTTCAACAAAAATGTGATTCTATGCTGAAGTACAAATCATTTTAGTTTTATACTGATATGTGGTCTGATACCATACATATCCAACATACAATATCATGGAATTCCATCATGATTTATTTCTACTTTTATTTTTAAACATCATTGCTTTTCCCTAGCAACATGTTCATCTGTGCATCTTAAGGGCCTTCCTATAAAATGTGAATTAAAATCTTTTGTACACAGGTTTTATGTGATTTTTTTCTTTCAGTAGGTAAATAGGCATACTGTTTAGTTTGTACTTTTTCTATATGGCTTTAATGTAATATTCAACATAACATTTCAATGACTTGAAAGCATTAACTGAAAATGCTGAATGCTGTGCATTTTTTATAATCAGTGTTGAGTCTGCCTTGTTCTTATTATCTTGTGTTATTAAAAAATTACATGAAATAACAAGGAAAGGGCAAAACTAAGACATTATGTATCAATGATCCCCCAATTAAAATAAAAATTAAGATTTGCGTATGATAATTTAGAATTTTCCCCCACTTTTTGTTCTTTCAAATTTTATGACTAGGTAAAGAAACAACCTTTGTGTTGTCCATATTCTGGACTGAAAACACAGATGAATGATAAATTCACATTTCTTTTAGAAATAAAATTATTTTAAGTGTTTGTGGGTAATTACTGATTTTTTTACTTAAACCCAAAACATTAATCTAATTTAGATTAAATCAACAGTATACTACACCTATTCTATGTTTTTCACTTTTGGAATGAAGAAGACAATGATGTTCATTCGGGTTATGTTTAAATATTAATGATTAGGTCTTTTGAAAGAGTTAATTTGGTTACCTTGAACTTTTCTTGTTTAGAAAGGTCAACCATTCATAGAGACACTAAATCATGTTTCCTGGGGGAAAAAAATATTTTTTCTGTTATGTACTTTATTTACTGTAATTAGGATTAACATAATTGGAAAAGCTTGCAGTGCAAAATAATACAATAGCTTAATGATAGAAGTATTGGGAGCAAAAAAACCCAAATAAAATATGATCATCAAAATAAAGTCCTTCCCTCTTCTCATTGTTTGCAAGTCATGCCTTTAGAGTGATTTAAATAGCTGATAAATTTAAATAATTTTTGAAAGAAAAAGTATTATTTGTTTGCACAGCTGTACTTTGCCCTTCCTTCTCTTTGCATCACAGGAATCATTCTGATATTTCTGTCTTCAGCTTTTGAAAGGATCTGAAACAGGCTTTTTATTATTATTATTCATTTTTCAGAATCTGGTATCATATATTTGTCACTATAAAGAAAGGTGAAGGTAGAAAAAAGTGGTTGAGGTTATCTTTATAAGTATCCTAAAGGATACTGATATGCTATTTCTTTCCATTCTTTACTTTATGCTATCCCCAAATTACATTAGAAAAACAGCAGAATAAATAGAGTATGTTTGTCCAGCATAATAGAATCAATACAGTCATAGAATCATAGAATGGTTTGATTTGGAAGGGACCTTAAAGATCAACTAGTTCCAAACCCCCTGCCATGAGCAGGAAAACCTTCCACTGTAACAGGTTGCTCAAAGCCCCATCCAACCTGTCCTTGAACTTCCAGGCATCATCCACAACTTCTCTGAGCAACCTGTTCCAGTGTCTCACCGCTCTCACAGTAAAGAGTCTCTTCCTTATATCTAATCTAAATCTGTCCTCTTTAGTTTAAGGCCATTACCCCTTACCTATCACTACATGTCCTTGTAACAAGTCCCTCTCCAGCTTTCTTGTAGGCCCCCTTTAGGTGCTGGAAGGCTTCTGTAAGGTCTCCCTGGATCCTTATCTTCTCCAGGTGGAACAACCCCAACTCTCTCGGCCTGTCTATATAGGAAAGGTGCTCCAGCCCCTTGATCATCTTCACAGCCCCCGTCTGTACTCACTCCAACAGGTTCATGTGCTTCCTATGTTTGGGGCCTCAGAGCTGAACACAGGACTCCAGGTAGGGTCTCACAAGAGCAAAGTGGAGGGGGAGAATCGCTTCCCTTGACCTACTGGTCACACTTCTTTTGGTGCAGCCCAGGATACTGATTTCAGAGGAGGTTCTCAGGTTACAAAGGAAAAATTGATAGAATGCCACTGACATTGAAAATCTGGAACGGCTCCAAAATTTCTCCAGGAAGATGATGTCATCACTATTTTCACGGTGGCATTTCCTATTAAAGATTATATCATTTAAGAACTTTTAGGAATGTTGAAGATGTTTAAGAAGTTGAAATTGAACCAGAGCTTTTTATATGTCTGTTTCTCCTCATGTTTTGTATATTTGTAATTCTTTTCTACTTCAGAAATAAGCATTAGCTGCTGCTTATTTTCCCATACGCTTCATTACAGTTATAAATTTATGTTCTGAGTTTTGAGTTTCTGGCAAAGGTAGGACAAATATGAAATCAATATCCTTTATATTCATGTTCCAGTATCACTGTTATCACAGTAATATTTTAATAACTTGCAGTATTTAAGCCTCTCCTTCACTAGTCATCTTTTCCCTATCAAAATTGTAAATAAGAAGTAGCACTTGTAATTAACTGTAATACCACTCAGTTGTTGCTGTAGCAAAGGCATCTTTTCTGTTTAGAAATTATAAATGCATTCATTTTTTAAAAGTAAGCACTGATATGGATTTTTAAAATCTTTTTATCCTTAGAAATCACGAGTTATCTTACAGTGTATGATGTGACCTTCAAAGCATTACTCATATGAGAAATCCTTGCTATGCAAATAATTACATTCACTTGTAAAGTCATGGCAGCATGAGTCTATGTCTGTGATTGACTTTTCCTGTAATGCTATTGCCTATTTTACAAAATGAAGCAAGCCTGTAAGAGCTCAGGGCTGCATCATGTCAATCGGGATTTTTGCATTGATTTCAGTAGAAGCCAAGCAAAGTCTCTAAGACACCAAAAGAACATTAACCCTAATCTATATTACTGGCTCACAGAAAACTTTGACATACACACCCACCCTCTGTCTGAAAGCATATCAATTTGATTTTTATTGGATATGATGAACTTTGCTACCGCATCTCACCTGGAAGATATTTTACCGTTCAAAGACAGAACACAGCAGGTTAAGCACGAGCCTTATTTAAGTCTGTTGAGCAAGAATTTAATATTTATTGTCCCTTGTTAAATTTTACAATATGAATGAAGAGTACTCTCAGGTCTCTGACAAAAGGTACTTAGACATGCTCACATTCAGACTTCTTGTTCTTTCCAGCAGCTGTTGATCCTTTGTACATTTTTACACTTCAGTACATGTAGTTGGTGCAGTGTATTTTCATGGTATGTGTGATAAAGAAGAAAAAAATAATTCTGGTTTGATGCAGAAGTTTGAGGCATTACACTAGCATCTAACATCCTATAGTGTTTTAATTGCACCATTTTTAATAGATAATCTCAAAAAGGAACTTCCATTCAGTTTTAACCCTTTTAAACTGTAATGTTGAGAATATTGCTTAACCTTATAAATCTTGGAGTCCCATAATAATCATTATCAAAGCCTAATCCTTTCAAACTTCATTAAACTGTACGTTCCCTTTAAGATAACCTAGGCAAACTGAGTATTGTTTTCCTTATCAGTATTCTGTTTTCCTTCACAGCAAAGAATTCATGACTTGTAGTTTGTCAAGGACAGAATTCCTACTCTGCACAAAATACTCGATCTGAATTATGGAATTTAGCAGATCACCAAAAATGCTTTGCTTGATACCATCTGGAGAGCAGTCCATACATTATTTACTATACAAGAGGAAAAAAAAATATTTTTTCTTGTAAGATTTCTTTTTGATTAATGTTCCTAATATTACACTGATCAGATTATGCTGAAGATTGTAGAAGCTACACATCACTTTACTTGACTTATCTAAAAGAATCTTAACATTGCTGGAAATTCTAAATAAAGAACAAGTTACATTTTCTGCTTTATATATTATTTTGTGAAGAAGTAAAAAGTATTTGTGCTTGTACATTGTATAAACCCTATGTTTATGCAAAATCAAATATGTACAGCATGTATTCTTTTGATTTAAACAATGAAAATATCAGTAAAAAATAAAATAAAATAAATAAATAAATTCTGTTTTTCATGTTAGGTCTTCCCAGGGAAACATGAGACCCTATCCTAAAACACACTGAATAGAGATATTTGGGTTTTTGTTGTTTACTTTTTTTATTTGCTTTATTTGCCTAAACCAACAAAGCATTCTCAGCAACCTTTCTGGAAATATATGATTTAAAATGCATTTCAGCATTCTTCTGATGAAAGTTAAAATATAAAGGAATCTAACTATGCAGTAGAAAACAAAATTCAATGAATCTAAAATTCAGTCCTCCAGTCAAATTTCTGCATGATGTAACAGCTGTCTCATTTCCTCCTTACTCTTTGGATTTAAGATTATTTTTTCATTTTCCTCCTTTTTTGTCTCTGGATGTTAGTAGGGGAAGCAGGAAGAGCACTAAAAGAACCCTCAAACTCCCTGACTTAAATGGTCCAGTCAGAATGAATCATTTAAGGAAAATTTTCTTCACTGCTTGAATTACTGGGATAGCGAGCACTCAGTGACTCTCAGAGAAAGGTATATGCACAGGTCAATCAAAAAGTAGTAGGTGTCTGATGCAGTTGCCAATTTCCGAATTTAATTGTAGAATTCTAAAAAATGTCTGAATATATCTTTTTTTTTTCTAGTTCTTATACTTTGGTGGTATTAACTGAGCAATAAAAAGCATGTTAAAGATATCAGGGTGACCACCTTGGAAAATTAAAAAGGAAGTAATTCATGCCTCTGAAGACATCAGAAAGTGCTGAAGCTTCAAGAGATTTTTATTTTTTTTTAATTGTTGGGATTTTGTGTTGGCAACCTACTATTTCCCCTCCACCACCCCATTTTGAAAAAGTGTTTGAGAAGTTTAATTGAAACTTTCCCAACTATTTAAAAGAAGACAGCAGGCATGGACTATTTCATCCCAAATGTGTGAAACTTGACAAAATTCTAAGCAGTGGAAAACAGGGCCATAAAAATTGAGATTCCAGGAAAATTAAAAACAAAGATTCTTACATACCTCACCTATGATCAATAAGAACAATAATTAATTTGCCAGGAAATTGTAGGCTGGCAGGAGGATTTACTTTAGTCATCACTTGAAACTGTGCCAAAATAATCCTATAAAACTAACAGAGAAAAAAAGGTCCCTTGAAGCCCTCATATTTCTTTTCTATGTCCTTTAAAATATTCAGTCCTTCTGATTTTGTGAAGCACACATTTCACCCCTGATGTTTTTTGTCTAATTAGTCTTTATTAACATTTTATGCTCACAGTATTTTAAATAACAATACTCTCAATTATTTCTGAAGTTAATATAAGGCACTGATTAAAAAAAAAAGGTGATTAAGAAAATTCTCTAGTTAGTTGTATCATAAACCACACAGAACCCAGGAGACTGATCCTGCCATGTTCATATTCTTTTTGGTTGGTTGCTAAATTGCCTGCTGATGAGCAAGTGATCTACTGCAGTGGGGACACCTGCTTAGCTGGTGAGCAGGACCACAGTGCCCAGCAAGCAGGGTGGGCTAACAGGGACTTTGGCTGCTTGTGGGGCACTTTACTTGGCAGTGGGTGCAGAGGGGATCCAGAAACTCTGCTCCAGACAGGGTGGGACCACACAGCAGTGGTGGAGTGCTCACCAGGGTCAGTGCCCAGCCTTCGCTGGAGGAAGCACCCTGGCCATGGGTTAGAGTTTCAGAGGGAGGATGCTGCCTCCCAGGGCTCAAGTCTGTTGCTTTACTGGGAGCGGGGTGGAGGGAGGATGAGTAGGAAGTTTTTGTGATCTTCACTGAGACTGCAGAGGCAAGGGGCTGAGATACAGAATGGAAGAAGGAGGGACAAAGACTACACTTGAATTCATGGACACTTCCAAGATAGGGATGGATGGGAACTTGTGTTATCTGGCAGCAAAAGAAAGGCTCATCAGCCTTCAGATCTGAATTTACAGAATTGGTATATTGCACTAATAGCCAAGGAAAGGCAACAAGTCCACTGAAGTAGACTTCAGAGACACCTGGGACTGAACCAATTATCAGCACAAAGAGGAAGCAGCAAATGTGCTTTGAGACTGTTCTGCAGGAGATGAAAGCACCCACCTGCCAAACCGAACTGCTGCCATAGGAGGTTTGTTCTTTGCCAGGGCTTGGATCCAGAATGATGCATAGAAGATGTCAAGGCTTACGTGGCCTTCAGACTTTTTACTCATCCATGAATGCACAAGTAATACTGCTAAAGGAGACCTGGAGCATTAAAGAGTGAGTACAGAGTGTGAGGGCAAAGGTGGTTTACTCCTTGGTTGTATGAATGATAGGAAAGTCTCAGGTAGGAGTGGATTCATCCTGAAAGATAACAAGTAGATGTGTTGCTGTTGTCACAAGCAGTGCTTTGATTCAGAAATCCAGTGACAAGGCTTTCTGAAAAGTAAGGACTGCTAGAAAGACATGAATTCTATTTGTCAAAATGTGGTATAAGTATTCTTGCCAACAGGACTTGCCAGACTGGTCATGAAAGCTTTAAACTATTCATATCAGCAGACAGTGATAAGAGCTTGCAGTTACATGAGGGAAGGTAAGACAAGGGTACATGGGGCAGAGTGACGGGTGTAAATGAGGTCTTGTGAAGGATAAAGCATGTTAGAAGGCACCTCACCTGAAGTGCAGGTGCACACATGCGCACAGACTGGGCAATTAACAGGAGGAGCTGAAGTTCCATGTATGGATGAAGAACTGTGACAACGCTGGTCTTGGAGGTTTTCAAGACTCAGCTGGAGAAGGCCTTAAGCAATCTGGTCTGAATTCAGTGTTAATGGAAGTTGGATTGGAGACCTCCTGACATCCTTTCCAACCTGGATGATTCTGTAGTTATCTTCTTATGATAATCTACAGTAGTCTACTGAAATTGAAAGTCCTTAGTTCACTAAACAGAATACTCAATATGATACCTTCAGTTTCTTTATTTCAGTGCAGTAAGAAAACAGCATAATACGGTGAAAAGCATGCAAGCTATCTGTAGAAAGCCAGATAGTTTTGTCTGTGCATGCTTTGCTTCAGCTAACAAACTGATTCTGGTACATAGTTTCTTAGGTCTTAACTTATTTTTTTAGTCCAGGCAATAAAGATCTCAAATGAAATCAAGACTATAGCACAAATGGATGGAAACACTCCTGCATCAGAACTCCATATCAGACAAGACTATTTAGAACTGTGATATAGGCTTTACACTGGTAAATATTTTTCCTCAAACAAGACAACAGATTGTTTACAATTCTAGTAGAAGTTATTCTTGTATGAGCTTTGCAACAACAGCTTAAATGGCTGTCGTCCCCCCCAGCCATATTATTACTTGCAAATGCAATGTCAAATATTGCTTTACTATTCATCTTACTTCAGCATTCAACATCAGTCAAAACTCCAAGTTTCAAAATTATTTCTTTGTGAATCAGAATTTGTACCACATTAACCACCTCTCAGTTCAATTTAAAGTCTCACATCCAGGATGGCCATTCCTGTCTTTCTGCAGATAGATGTGAATTGCACTTGTAGACATCAGTGATTATCCTCCACTATTTTAAGCTATAAAAAGTCATGCCAACAACTTTTGGTGAGCTGAAATAAACTTGAGTTCTGTGAAAGCGGGAAAGTAACTGAGAAAACTTTGATCAGAATTAGAAGAGTTTACTATCATGAAAACTAAAACAGCTGTTCTAAACTAAGATGAAATTGACCTTTATAAAGTCAGTCTTTACTGTAATCAACTTGAATAGGTATAGTTTCTGGTAAGGTGGTATACTGTAAAAAGCCCAATACTATACATTTGAGTTGTCCTAGATGCTAAAGTAAGAATATTCACATCGTGACAGCAAAGCAGGTATTTAAGTGCTTTCAGAGTATGTCAGGAGGCTGGTATAAATGCTGTGTATCTGCTTCTGAAATAAAAGTTGTTAATTTCCTCAGACAAGTAACAGAAAAAAATAATATTTAGAGACCAGAGAAGTAGAACATTGTTAAATTGCTAAAAAAAAACCCAAAACCACCACCAAACCCAAAACTAAGCTTCCCTTCACCCCCAAATTGCTAGTTGTGTAACACTATCAGTTTGAAAACAGAAAACTGCGTTTATTTGAAGTACAGAAGTATACAAATTTGGCTGTACTTTTTACTTAACATTTTACAAAAATAATTTTATCACTAGAAAAAGTAATCAACTTGTAGGTTTTACTTTCTTATTGAGCTGAAAATAGGAATTTCAATTTCCTAAGCATAGAAGCCATACAATCTGAAATCATCCTAAACTATCCTGCCTCATTTATTTGAGCTAATATAGTCAGTGGACTATGGAGAACTATTCTTCTGGCCAGACATAGATGTCAAATGTAACCAAAGTTAATATCGTAGTTTAATGCAGTCAGTAACTAAGTACCACACAGCCATTCACTCACTCCCAGCCCCCAGTGGGCTGGGGAGGACAACTGGAAAAAAGGTAAAACCTATGGGTTAAGATAATTTAATAATTAACATAAAGTAAAATACAATACTAATAGTAATTTTATGATTACTAGTAACAACAATAATTGTAATGAAAAGGTAGATAACAAGAAGAGAAAGATAAATAAAACTCGAGAAAACAAAACTAAAAATCCCACCAAAAAACCCCACCAACAGCAAACAAGCAAAAAATCAAGTGATGTAAAACAGAGTTGTTCACCACCTGCTGACCAATACCCAGACAGACCCTAAACAGCAATCCCACCCCTTGCCAATGAACTGCCCCCAGTTTATATACTGAGCATAATGTCATATGGTATGAAATAACCTTTTGGCCAGCTTGGGGCAGTTGTCCCAGCTGTGTGCCCTCCCAACTTTTTGCACCCCTCCAGCCTTCTCACTGGCAGGGCCTGAGAAGCTGAAGAGTCCTTGACAGTATAAACACTGCTTAGAAACAACTAAAAACATCGGTGTGTTATCAACATTATTCTCTCCCAAATCCAAAACACAGCACTGTACCAGCTACTAGAAGAAAATTAGCCCTGTTCTGGTCAAAACCAGGACAGTATCAACCTTTATTTTATACCATTTATGTCATGCCCAGGTTGCACACTTTTCAATATGCCATCAACTTCCTGTCTTTTTATATCATGAGTATCATTCCCTTAGTCTGTGGGCCATCCCTATGAAACATCCAGAGTTCGTTTAGTGCATGACTTTAGGCTCCATCGGTCATAACAAACTTTCAGGGCAGGAAAAATGGTGTGTGCTGTTGGACTGTTGCATACTGCAGACAGTTCTGATTCTATCATCATTGTGCTTGCTTGGTTTCATTAAAGTTCATTCTTCATCAATGTGGTGATTGGAAGGCAGCTGGGTTTAGGTCCCCAAATCTGGAGTGGTGGAGATGGATGCCATGAGGTGCCCAGGGTGGTGACGAGCATATAGCTACCATAGAGTGATAATATACAGTGTTAAGTAACAATCAACATCACACAACTTGGTTCATTGGCTATTCTCACCCAAAATCAATCCCCTTGAGGCATGCATCAAACTTCCCCATCCTACTGCTTTATTCATGTCCTTGAGCAAAAGCAATCCCATGGATGGGTTTCCTTTACCTGGGGCAGGAACAACGGAGATTGTCTTCACCAGCAGATTTTTTTATGTGTATTACAGGAACTTTATCCCCTTCTACAGTATGTAAAAGTTTTGACGGGACAGGACCAGCCTGACTGGCAGATCCTCTAGTGTTGACTAACCAGATGGCTTTTTCTTAATGTGTATCCCAGTGTTTGAAGGTCCCATGACCCATTGTTCTCAATGTAGTCTTTAACAGTCTGTTACATCATTCAGTTTCCCCAGAGGTTGGTGCATGATAGGGGATAAGATATTCCCATTCAATGTCATGCTCTTTGTCCCAAGTGTCTATGAAGTTGTTTCAGAAATGAGTCCTGTTGTATGACTCAGTTATTTCTGAGATGCCGTGTCTCCATAAGACTTGCTTTTCAAGGCACAGGGTAGTTTTCCAGGCAGTGGCATGGGACACAGGGTACATCCTCAGCCATCCAGTGGTTTCTCCACCATTGTAAGCACATAGTGCTTGCGAAGGCAGGTTTGTGAGAGTGTGATATAACCAATCTTCCAGGTCTCCTCATATTTATATTCTAGCCATTGCCCATCATACCAAAGAGACTTTAACTGCTTGGCTTGCTTAATTGCTGCAGAACTGAAGTCCTTGAAATACTCTTCTGAGATAGTCTATGCCAAGGATGCATGGAGCCTCTGGGCCAGTCAAAATGGGGTGTTTTTGCCACTCATTCCCAGTCAGGCTTATTTTAGCCCCAAATACAGTTGGCTGTTGCAATCCCTCTGTCACTCCAGAAAAACAAATGTGTTCTGCTCCCTTATAGCTTGATGGCATTAGGATACACTCTTCATCAATGTCTACCAGTCTTATGCTTCTGTGGTTCTGATGTGGCAGGTCCTCAGACCCACACAGTCCAGTAAATCAGGTTGTCCCTCTACTCCACCTGGCTGGAGGCAGGGCACCTCTAGTCCTGGCCATAGGATTCTCCACTTAGTTCTTATAAAAATGTATTAGAATTCCCTTCCATAGGATCAGGACTAAGATCTGCCCTTCCACTTTGTCTGGGAAACTGCCCACTGGAGACTGGAGCAGCAACCTTCCTGGAAGAATGGCAGTTGTGATTGTTTTTCCTTGCAATTCACATACCCATGCCTCCAGTGTCCAGGTGGGTTTTCCATCCCACTTCCTCGTGTCCCACAGGTAAAATCACAGGGTACCTCATGGTGTGTACTTCCTATATTCTCCCTCTAGAGCAGAAGGGTGCTTCCTGTTAATAGCTGAGATGTGGGTCTGTACAGGTGGGGAGTAGGATCTATCCTCATTTGATTACTGGACCAGTTTCTTCACAGCTGAGGTGAGGGAGGAAGAGATTGTCTTCATATTCCCAGAGCCTGAGAGCCACTTCATCCACTGTTATTGCCACGTGGTCCCTCCAGCTCATTACTGCCAATGAGCTGGCATACAACAGTGGTGTACTCCATACAAATTTCCATCACATGGGTTGTGTGCATTGGACTTTGTCAGGATCTGTGGGTAACTGCATTGTTTGTTGCATAATAAATCATCTCTTTCATGGCTAATTCCCTCAGGTACTGGATACCTCTCCCTACTGCAGTCCACTTGCCTGGGCAATATGTAATATCCCCCTTGAAGGGATACTCTTCCTTCACGCTTGACAGGAGTTCTCTCCAGAGGCTGAGGACTTGCATCCCTCTTCCAACTGCCTTGTCAATACCCCTTCCCTAGAAAATGATCCCAGCTGCTTGGCTTCCTTACTCACTAATTCCAAACTATTAGCCCTGTTATCCCAGTACTGAAGCAGCCAAGTGATAATGTACTCACCTGGACAATAGCTAAAATCTTTCTGCATATCCCACAGCTCACGCAGGGATAGGAACTGGGTGGTTACCTCTTGTTCTGCCTTTTCCTTCTGTTTCAGTGACGGCCTTACTTCATCCTCCTTTACTAAACAAGCTGTCTTTTGTGTCCGTTTCTTTCTGTCTATAGAGGCGACTGATACCAGCATGGGTTGGTTCTCTGTTTCAGCCGCAGTGCCTGTCACAGGGGTTGGAGTAGCCACAGTGTCTGTTACTTTGCCATCAGACCCTGAAATAGAACAAGGTCTTAAAAAAAAAAAAAAATTAGTCAGGATGAGTTCGGTACAATGCTCTGGGTGATGCTCTGTTTCTGTTGAGAAAGGAATGTACTCTGAATAATTAGAAAAGATAAGGTGGGCACCTGAAGGAGATAAGGAGACCATCAAGTCAGGAAATTATTGAACAAAGAAAATTGAAAGGTCTATTCCACCTAGATCCCACCTATTATGAATGGAACAATTGGGTGTCAAAATCAAATGAACATGTATGTAAGGATGTAACCTCTCAGGAAAACTGTATAAAACACCTAACTTTTCACTCAAAACATGGGAGCTAGTTTGTCCGGTGTGAATTGGCTAGCTCCCTAATGTTGCACGAAATAAATACCTTTGCTGCTTAAAGACAAAATTCATCTCTGAGCAGTTATTCTGTGTCGTTTTGGCATCAGTCCAGAGACTTTCTATTCCCCTTCAGGGTACTGGATACTGTTAAACAGGCTAGGCCCCGGCACACTGCAGTAATTTCTGCCTCTCTGGAATTCTCAGGATGACAGCATACTTTTTCCACATATTTTACTAGTTTTTTCTGGATTCTGCACTTGTTCAATGGTGAAATTCCAAAACACTGGAGTTGCCTACTTCCCTAGGTACTTGCCTGTACTATCCCACACACCCTGCCACTCATAACAAATCACATGTCAGCTTCCATTGTTGTCAAAAGAGTTGTTCCAACCCCTATTGTGTGGCTAATGTATCACTGAGGTTTTTTGCAAAGTTACAAGGATCATAGTGACAGTTATATACACATTCAGACTGCTACACTGGTACTTTAATTCAAGCTAAAATTCTGTCCTTTTTCATATCACGTTTATCCTGTAGTTAAAAGCATAAGTTAGTTACTGATTTATTTTACTATAAAAATAAATCTTGCACGTGTCTCCTGTCTTATGGGAGTTTTACTGAACTTTAGGATGAGATCATGCCATCTTTATTGATCTTGCAATATTCAGTCGAACTATTCAGACAGCAATATAATGATGGTGAATGGCAGTGGAGAGAATAGACTTTTTTATATTTTACTTCATAATACGGTAATAATATTTTTCCTTATCAAAGGGTTGTCTTTCACAACTTGTGAATTAAATTGTGTTTATGCAGGGGGCATTTCAGAAAGGTTTTAACTCCATTTTATTTGCTTATGCTGAAGTTGACCTTGGGGGATACTTAGACTCAGTTACACTGACTATAACATGCTACCGCTATAGCTTTTTCATATTTTTCTCCAAAGGTTAAAAATACCTTGAGGATAAATATTTAATTGTCTTGGAGATTTTCAGATTATCTTACTTTCCAAAAGACTTTAAGTCACTGCAATTATCCTGACCGGAAAGCTGCTCTAAATTGAGGAATTAGTCATCCACAATGCAGTTAATGTGAGTAGCTGCAAGCCTCTGCTGTGCTGCGCTGCATGTCTAGCAATAGCAATGCAGACAGTGTTGGGCTGCACAGGTCTCTTGGCTACAGAATAAACTTAAGACAAGGAGCCTCCAGGCAGCTCCCACTGGGTACTGTCTATTACACCACCTGTATGACTTCACCTTTATCTAAAAGTGCAGCAAGTTCTCATGCAACATCCTTTATGCACAGAGTTGGTTTCTGGTACAAAAATTACATAATAGCTGAAATGACCAAAAAGGAGGAACTTCTCTCTGTTCAGGTATTTGTGGATCTGCACGGCATGAAGTGGAAAAAATCCATCCAGTGTCCATGTGATGCTGCACAAATGCTGCACAAATGGACTCTTGGCATGTGAAGATGTGTGTAGGATTTACATGTAATCTATACTCCTCTTCTTAATCTGATTTATTAGATTAACTTTTTTATCTTCCCCTTTGTTGCTGGGCCTTTCTTATTAAAAGCCAGGAAAAAACCTGCAATCTCTCTGCCCCTCTTTCTCTCAGCCCCTGACCCCTTTCCCTAGTGCAGAACAGTCACTAAACATTTCTTATATAAATTCTTTCTATTTTCAAGAAAATTGCATTTTAAGCCTGTGCGATTTCTACGGACAAGAATGAAAAGGCTTAAACTGATGTAAAAAGCAGGTGCAGCAGTTTCTGTGAGGCCGCGCCGCACGCTGCCCGCCCCAGCGCTCGCTCCCCCGCCCCGGCGGTGCGGCCGCCCCCGGCAGCGGTGCCCAGCCCCGGGGCAAACAGCCACCCGCCACCGGGCACCGCGCGGGGGGTGGGCCCGGGCACCCACGGCCGCCTCGGCCCGCTGAGTCACGCGTGGGCTGAGACGAAGGGCCACGCGGCCACCAAGACACTTTCCTGCCCGATGGCGTTTGGTCTGGTGTGCAGCTGCACCACACTGCGGGTGTCGCATCGGATCGTCCTAGCCGTGGCTGTCCCCAGCTGGAACACAGTGACGTACATACTCCAAGCATGTCAGAAATACACTGCAGATTGTTCTTGCATAATAGAGTGTCTTTGGTTTTGTGTTGCTGGTTGGTTTTGTGGTTGGTTTGGTTTGGTTTGGTTTTGTGGTTTGGTTTTACATTTTGATAAAATAGCAGCAATGACAACAAAATAAATGCTGTAGAGTTTTCAATTACATGTGCAAGGAAGTCTTTTTAAGTTGGTGTGTTACATAGAATTAGCACTATTTTTTGTGGTGAGGCCATTATCAAAGACCCTTAAGTGGTTTTCCATAGTTAAGGGTTCATTTTCCTTGCCTAGAAAGGTGTCCATTGCCATTTTGAGATATTTTAAGATACCTGAAATGTCCACACAGTGTGGCAGGATCACACAGGAACCTTTGCCTTTTGGAGGAGCACCTAGAGGCTCAGCAGTTTAACCACAAACATCTTCATGCTGTAAACAGGTCTGGGCCAAGCCCCAGCTAAAACTAGCAGGAAACAACATGGACTGTAGTGTACACTAAGGGAACTTAAGGAGAAAGAAACCTAAATGGAAAATTTGTGTGAAGGAGGATGTAAACTATTTGCTGCGTTCTTACTGACTGCTTTAGTCACAATAGTTTGAATTAAATTTGTCAATTAATAACACACCTACATTTCCCTGCATAGATATGTACGTAAGCTACTTGCATTTGATAAAATCATACAATCACAGAATATCCTAGGTCAGAAGGGACCCCTAAAGATCACTGCATTCAGTGCTACCTTGGCCATAGATAGAAAACCAATACATTTTGAAACGTCCTTAGGTCTGATGGTCTTATATGACAGATGTGGATTCTCTGCAGGTTTTATCTGCCAGCCCCAAACATTTGTCTCAGATTCTCTGTGTCTCAGATGTACAAGAATGCCTATATGTGTGCCTCTAAATCAAGACCTTAGGCAGTATGATAATGTTACCTTGAAAGCTGCTCAAGTCACCCTGAATTATGTACCTTCATTTGGTCAGCTGAATAGCTCTTATTATATTACCTATACTGATTAGGGGCTTTATTAACTTGTGCACACATACATGTTTAGTGACATCTGAGATCTGCACAAGTCTGGCAGATATGGCACAAGACTGCAGGAGACCTGCTCTCTCTAGAAAGGCAGATGGAATATATGTGGGACAGTCTCTGTAAAGAAGATGACACTGGTCACGTATGTTTAGGCAACTGATCTGAATGCATATGTACAGATTTCTATTACACTTAAATGTCCTACTCTTGAGTCCTAACTAACATATGCTTCCAAGTTATTCACAGACTTATAAACAAATCATTCACCAACATATGCTTGTATCATTCTCTTCCTCAGAAAGCAAGTCACTAAGAACTTCACTTAAAATTAAAGGTAGGAATATTTCTATTCTTATCTTCACTAGAGAATATGATTTACACAGGTCACTTTTCTCACAATTTATTTTTCATGGTTCAACCCCAGCCAGTAATCAAGTGCCACGCAGCCACTCACTCCCTCCTCACCCAGAGGGATGGGGAAGAGAATTGGAAAGGAATGTAAAACTCAAGAGTTGAGATAAGAACAATTTAGTAATTAAAATAAAATAAAAATTAAACAGCAATATGAACAATTATAATGAAAAGGAGTGAGAAGGGAAGAGGAATGAAATCCAAAGGGAAGGGAGAAAAGAAAACAAGTGGTGCACAACTGCTCACCACCCACTGACTGATGTCCAGCCAGTTCCTGGGCCAACCCCCCAGTTTGTATATCGAGCATGACATCCCATGGTATGGAATACCTTTTTGGCTGGTTCAGGTCAGCTGTACTAGCTGTGTCCCCTCCCAATTTCTTGTGCCCCTTCAGCCCTCTGGCTGGTAAGGCCTGAGAAACTGAAAAGTCCTTAACTTAGTATAAACATTACTTAGCAACAAGTAAAACCATCAGTGTGTTATCAACATTTTTCTCACACCAAATGCAAAACACAGCACTGCATTAGATACTAAGAAGAAAATTAACTCTTTCTCAGCCAAAACCAGGACAATTTCCTCCTTTGATTGTTTTAATTTCCTGCCTTTAAAACTGTGGATATTTTCAGCCCCTTTTCAATTAACTTCATAAAGAAAGTTAAAAAGATTTACTTTTTAATCTCTTCTGTCTGCATATGATTGTATTACTGGGCACAGAGATGCTTATGGGTTCTTGGTACCAAATGCGTCTCTCATCATGTTCCCAAAGCACATCACTTTTCCTACCCTGTAGTTAGGTTTCTACATAAAGCAAATGCATCAAAGCAAGCTGAGTAAGAGGTATGACATGTACACATAGATTCCTGACCTTGATGAATAGGGACTGCCCGGAGATTTTACCACAGCACTTGTCAGCATGTGAGATTATTTTCAGTCTCATTTTATAATAAGTGGATTGAGATCTGCTCATGGCAACCATATCTGATCCCAGTATTGATACACTACAAATACTCTGAATTTCTGTAGCATCATTTTTGTGAAATGCATAGAACTGCTCCAGTCATACTTCAAAAAAAAAAAAAAAAAAAGTATACTTTTCTGAGTATGCAAAACTGAAACTGTGTGCAGAAATAAAAAGTAGTAGTAGTACACTAATACTAACCAGTAAAGAAGTCTACCATCAGGGAAAAGATCAAGCAAGATCTACTTTCAGATGTGAAGATGAAGATTTACCCCTAGGTAAATAATATGGAATTTTACCTCAAGAGTTCAAGAAAATGTTGAGGTTTTGTTTGTTTTCAGAGAAACACACAAAAGCTGAAGAAAATAATTTTTCACTTTTTCAGCAAAATCTGATTGCTTCGATTGGTAGGGAGGGAGAAACAGATTTTTTTTTAAAAATAGTATATTTCAGCCTGAGATATGAAGAGACAAAGCAAACTGATATTCAGAGAGAATTCCTAACCTTAACCTCAAGCTAAAGCCACCAGGACTTGCTCAATAATGGTGACAGCACATGATTCATTTCACTTATTTCATCTTGCCAAGGACAATTGTACAAAGACAGGGCGACGGGGGCGGGGGGGGGGCGGGGGGAGGGGGAGCAGCCTGTGCCTTTTCTTGTCTATTAAATTTCATAAATGGCTTCAAAGTTACATCTTTTTTTGCCAAATTCTACAGCTGAAAAATCTCAGGAAACAAAACCTTTTTTTTTTTTTTTTTAGTATTTTTTACTATAGAAATAGTAAGAATTGGAAAAGTGTGAGAAATCTCATTAAAAGCTTTTGGTTTTATTTAATAGCATTAGTCACAGAGTACAGTAATTCAAGTGGATGTTAAATGGTTGCATGTTATTTTATAGTCTTTTTAATCATAACAAAAATAAGTAGAATCTGAATAAGGGTGGTTTTTTCAAGCATCATTATACAGACATCTTGTGATACTTAGTACATAACTTGGAATGCTTTAGCTTAACTCTAGTAAAATTATTCATGGCTTGGACTCATCTGTGCCAGTGCTATATTCTTCTCATTACTGAACCATGAAAATAACTTTCCTTTCTTATGTATTTGTTCTCATAATGCTGCTGTCCTGAAAAAAAGTAAAATATTATTGCAAGTTTACAACTAGGAAATTGCATTAGAGAAATATCAAAGCCTCAAGCATACAATGACTTAAACATCGTAGAACAGAATATTCAAAAGTCTTTTAATGCCTAAGAGCCTTCTTGGCCCAAGATTAAGTTTTTCTTAATGTGGTACTTACAGAGAATGACTGAAATTGGATTACTCACCTTTTGGAAAAGTAGAACCTTTGAATATTCCTTTTTTCATTTGAAAGAGAGAGCGAAGAAAAAGAAAAGGGGCGGGGGAATGGGGACAGGATGGGAGGGACACAACACACACCAAAAACCAACCACAAAAACCAAACCAAGCTTTTCTTAATGCTATTTTGCAACTGTGTTAACTTCCAAAAATCTTTCAGGGGTTCAGTGAAATTCAACTCATCTTTGATTTTAACAAAAACAAGTTCATCATTAGCAGGCATTCTTCAAACCAACAATCTACATTGCTACCATAGAATGTGAGACAAGGGATATAAGTAATAGTACTCTTTCAAGTTTCTGAGATACCTACAGCTACTGATCCTATCTTCAGCTTAATCCTCTTGGGTGTTTGCAGAATCCACACGGACAGATAAAAAGCAATACATTGTACTAGAAAAATAAACATAGACACTGTTAAAACAGCTTTGTTTGCCTGATGCACACCTGTGCTTTCTGAAATAGTTCTTCCAACAAACTTGACGTTGGAGCACATAATGGCACAGTATGACCTTGTATCAAAACATTGTTTGCCCTCAAACATTTAGATGATTTCTCTAATGTTTTTTTTCTTCTAAACTTATGGTTCATTACTCGTCTGTGGTAGCTATTTAAGAAGTCAATCATTGGTGTGTAAGCAGTGTTGTAAGCAAGTCAGGAGTTTAACAGTCCCCTGATGTGCATTCCAAATGGATACGGAATTACAGAGGTTCAAGAGCAGCCCTTTTTTGCATATATTTTCAAATGTTCCTTGAAAATAGATCATTTCAGAGCAAGCACAACTAGGTGAAGATAAAACCCAAGCTTTCCCACATTATGTAAATTCCCACCCAAGTCAGAGAATGTCACTTCACTTCTGGAGCTGAGAGGGTTTGCACATTTGAACTTCACAGAGTTCGGGTCAGCTCTTTGTTTCTTTCCTCCTCAGTAGTTATTCTTAATTATAGCATTTTAACTCTAAGATACACCTGAGCAAGTGCATACAAAATCAGTCTCCACCTGTGCTTTTGTTGGATATTTTTTTTCTTTTCTATTCCTCCCACTAATGAGTAGGTTATGACATTTAAATGTGCTTACGTGTGGGGTTCAGCTCAGTCATTTTTACAGGTTAAGGGTTCATTTAAAATACAGGCTGTGGCAAATGAGTCCTATGACTGAGACAAGCTCTTCTAAGTACAGTTTCCATTCAGTGTGATTCCAATTCTGGAAAAAAGATACACAAGTATCTGTAAAGTAAGAAAACTTCCTTTTTACTGACAGGAGGAGCAGTATTTACAATGCCTCATACATAGGCATTGTATAAACATAAAATGGCAGTTTTATTTCAAATATTTTAAAATCCAAAGAAATAAATGAAAGGATAGCTAAAGTCTAATTTTGATAACAAATTGCAAATAAATTTCAGCAAGACATCATGGTCCATAAAACATATGTGGAAAAGCCTGATAGGGATAGAACAGCTTGCCTTCACCCACCCTAGTGGAAAAAAAAATAAAATTAGATTGTAATCTAATCTGAAGATCTGCAGTGAAAAAAGGTATTTTTTGTTCTTTGTCTGGGCAGCTTTGTTTTCTTTAGTGTCATGGTTTAACCTCGGCTGGCAACCAAGCACCACGCAGCCACTTGCTCACTCCCCCTCACCCAGAGGGATGGGGAGGACAATCAGAAAGGAATGTAAAATTCGAGGGTTGAGATAAGAACAATTTAATAGGTAAAGCAAAAGCCATGCATGCAAGCAAAACAAAACAAGGAACTCATTCTCCACTTCCCATGGGCAGGCAGGTGTTCAGCCATCCCCAGGAAAGCAGGGCTCCAGCATGCATAACGGTTACTTGGGAAGACAAACGCCATAATGCCAAATGTTCCCCCTTCCTTTTTCTTCCCCCAGATTATATACTCAGCATGATGTCATATGGTATGGAATATCCCTTTGGCTAGTTTGGGTCAGCTGTCCTGGCTGTGTCCCCTCCCAACTTCTTGTGCGTCTCCAGCCTTCTTGCTGGCAGGGCCTAAAAAACTGAAAAGTCCTTGACTAAGTATAAATACTATTTAGCAACAACTAAAACATTGATGTGTTATCAACATTATTCTCATACCAAATCCACAACACAGTACTGAACCAGCTCCTAGGAAGAAAATTAACTCTATCTCAGCTGAAATTAGGACAGAAGAATATCTTTTTCATACCCAAATTAGACCAAACAAATTCTGTCTTCCTTCTTCCCTCCCTTCATTATTTCAGCACTACGTATTAATAATTTAAGAAATAGGCTGTCTCAATCAAATTCCATTATGTGAAGCCTCATTCATGCTGTGCACTACACAAGCCAGAAGGACAAATTTGACCAGCACAAAATAATTTAGCAATAGAATTTATTGTTGAAACAGTACAAGCAAGAGAATTTAGACTGAATAGAGTGTTATGCAATTGTGGTTAAGTCCTCATTCAGAGAATTATCTCATATATTTTTTGTAAATCACTGATTATAACAAGTAGCTATGCCTTAAAAATATTTAAGCTCAGATTTAAGATTTTAAAAGTTCCAATTGCCATTACAATTTGAAAACAATTAAAAGGATCATATAATGAAAAAATAAACAGAAAACCTATACAACAGGCTTTTGTGATAGCAGCGGTCTTAATCAAGAAATGCCAATCTTTAAAAAACCCAAAACTTCCCTTTGGTTTTCATCACTTACTCCTGTCCTCCTCAAAGTATTCAAACAATACCCGGAAATGTGTTTTTTCTTTCAACCTTCCTAAAAAATATTTTAACTTACTTATTTCTGTCTTTGACATGGTGATTTCATAAAACCAGAAGACTGGAGTGAAAAAAACATTCTTACTTAAATGCCATCATTACTGAAAGTGTGGACTATGGAAACAAAAGAAGAGAGCGCCCCTGTAGAAATTCACAAAAATCAATACAGTAAGGCACAAGGCTGGTTAAGATTCTTGACTGATTAAAGCAAAAAGAAGCTGGACTGAAAAATTTTAAGACACTGACATTTATGCATCACTCAGAAATGCCTCTCTTACACACAAGGTCTTCAGAATGTCTTTAAATATCAGAGGACCGTTTTGATTTCTGTTGTTCCTGTTTCCTACACATTGTTTAAAAAGAACAGTCATTAAATGAGTTTGGGATTTTCTTTTTGAAAGCCTCAGCATTTTCCACTGTCTATAAGAAGACAGAAAAGGGGAGAAAACCAATTTTTAAAGAGAAAATAATTAGTGTCTGTAGTTGTTCTCCTGTGAATTCTGCAAGAGTATGTGATCTTAAGCATTATCTAGTACAATTATACAATGGTTGTGAAGCAGAAAGTAGAAAATTCTTTACCTGTAAAAATCCTGAAAATAAAAAGGCAAATGATAAATGGTCTGAAAATTAGGGAGCAGTTCAGCCACCTTTTCCACGAGGAGCATGAGCTCATTTCATTTGTCCAGATGATTTAATTGCAGATTATTTGCTGAGGTGTGAAACTCTGCTGGACCAGAAATTTGCTGTTTATTTTTCAAGCAGAAACATGGGAAGAAAATAAGGTACAAAAAATGAACACATTTCCTAGAAATTTTTAATAAACCATGTATCAGTATGAAAGGAAATGGAAAAATATATTAGAATACAGAATTTAAAGTCATACACACATGCCTATAAAATGGAAGTGGAGTCTGATCATGTAAGAGTGGAGATACTAAGGCAAGCTTTTTCTAGCACTAGCCCCCATGTTATTCTATGAAAGAAAATCAACACCAAGAGAAGTGTTAATCTACTGGTGTTGACATCTGCCCCATCTATGGCAATTTTCACATCCCGGTGATTGATTCCATGATGTTATGAATTAATCTGCAGTGTCAGTTGTCTATTCCTATTTTTCTCTGTTATGATGACATTCCTCTTACCACAGCATCCACTTATTTCCCGATGAATTTCTGCTCAGGCGTTCAGCATTTTGCAATGTGTACTAGTGCTAAGAAAAATTTTTTAGCTCGGGACTAAAGCTCAAAAAAAGATAAATGTGTCACTGCCACAAATATAGAATTTAGAAATCCACATAAAAATTTACTCAGATATCTTGGCTTTCTAGCAAAAAGAAAAAAAATTGGAAAGAATTAAAAGATGGTTTGTTAGAGAACTACCTAGCATATATTACACAAGTTAATAACAGTGTAGAGGTTATAGATATGTGACAGGGTCCTGAGGCCTGGCTGTCACTATCCAGCCCTTTCAGGGTTTCCCCCATCCTACTGACAGCCCAGAACCCCATGTCAGCCCCCTTGGGCTGTCAGTCCCTGTCCCAGTGATGCCACAGCAGGGCCAGGCTCCAGCTCTCCACTGCCCTGCCCTGCCCGGCCACAGGCCCCATCAAACCGGGCTCACCTGCAGGCCAATGTCCCAGTGCAACCTCATCCTGACCCTGTCTTCAGGGCTGCCTGAGGCTGCCCCAGTGCCCCCGGCTCCCTGCTGCTGGCTGGGTCGGTGGGATAGGCCCTGGCTGCCAGGCCCTGCTCTGCCTTTTCCTCTGGAACCACTGCTGCTCCTCACCCCCTGGCCCCAGGGCACTTCCAGACCACAATGAGCCCTGACAGTCAGCTCCTGCCGCATCCAGCCCTGAGCATGAAGCACCACAGAGCCCGACCAACAGCTCTTTAAAGCCTTGCCTCTCTAACACCTCCCAAGTAACTAGCTAGGTGCTGACCTCTGAGTGCTCCCCCTTCCCAGTTCTGACTCTTTGACCAATTCCAGTGAGCCCACCTGGCCTCTGGAACTCATCATGGGCACTGATACCACCACCTCCAACTCCAGAACCAAGTGTGCCCTGCTGTGTCACTTTCCCAGTTCATTCTCCCTGCCCTGGCATCATGCCCCCTGAGAGAGCCCTGTGACAGCCCACAGCAATTAAATCTCCCTTCTGAACCAAATGGGTGTGCCCTGACACGTGCTCAGACCCTTGCATGTCTCACCTTTCAAACAGTGTAGGACGGAAATCATCAGAACTCTCTAGTACTCCTCGCATATATGTAACCTAATAAAGTTAGCAATGGTGATGAACGGCCTCATCCTTATTATTACATGCCTTAGACTCCAGGTCTAATTAGGTGGTCTAATGCACATGCCATGTTGTTGGTGGTATGTGACTCACATTAACTCCCAAACTGTGTCAGGGGCCACTGAGGTTGGGAAGGGCAGAGCACCAGAAGCCAGGTCTGAGGGAGACTGGCAGAGCAAGTCAGTCACGCAGGGCCACAGTCCCCATGGTACCAAACCAGGAGAGCAGGTCCAGGACAGGAAGAGTGACAGATGCCAGCCAGGAGCCTAGCAATGGCTGGGTAAGTCCACAGTGACCAGGAGGCCCCAGTTCAAGCTGGGAATTAAGGCTGGCATCAACAAGGTGAATGACCTTGCACAGCATGCTGATGTGCACCTCAGGCAGAGACTAGGTAGCAGTGTTTGAGTTCCCAAGCAGAGAGGAAAGACCCTTCTGACCCTGCTCTTTCTTAGTAGCCTGATCCCAGATGACCCATATGCACCACATCAGCTCTGGGCTGATGTACCCAGCAAACATCTGGAGTGGGGAGGTAGTGTGCTCAGGGCCATGACACACTGCCTGGAAATTGCATTATAATAACTGAACAGTGGAGAGTGCCATGCTTCAAAGTCAGGGCCATCCCATGGCATCATTCAGTGTGTTAGTACAGAGAGGCAGCTTAATTCTATGGATCATGTCATCTCATGCTGTGACAAAGGAGAAAAATATTTAATGCTCCTACCCTAGTGAAGGCAAATAAAATTATCATCTTTTCTTCCTATTTGCAGTAAAATCTGTGTAGTCACAGTAGGTCTCCTACAATGTGCATATAGAGGAATCTCCCTGGAAGTAACATTGATACCACTTGCTCAGCCAATAAAGACATGTAATCAGATTCATCCTTCTTTGTATTTGTAGCTCTGATTGTAGCTGTTCTTACCATTGTAGCATTATATTATTATTAGTTGGTTACATTATAATTCTATTCTTGCTCCACAGGCAGGTTCCTGCTTTTATGTGAAACTGTAATTATAAAATAGGACCATAACTGAGCTGGGTGATCCTATCCATGGGTGAGTATCTCATTTAATGGAAGTCAGGTAAGATACCAGCTCAGACGTAAATTGTTAATTTGTTTTGCCAGGTTTTCCACATAAGGAATAGTTTTCTCTTCCATGTCCTCAATGTTCTTGCCCATACAAGTGTTCCTCACTCTCATCTGTGATGCTCTGAAAAAGAAAGAACTCTAAGATTTTTATTGGGGAGATTATCTTTCAATATAGTCCATAACACTCATTGTTCAGGAATCTTGGCTTTAAATCCAGTTTTGTAATTACTTTCTTCAGGTCTAAAAGAAAAAGTGTTGTGATGACTGATCTGTCTTAGTTGGGATTCACAAACAACAAATGTTCACTATTGTTTTAATACTGAAACCAAGATACACTTTTGATTCATTCAAGGCAGGAAAATGAATGAAGAGGTGAAGAGGCAGAATTTTCAGTTGCACATACATGGAGAAGTTGAATAGTTGATTTGTGTTAGTATTGAACTCTCCTTAGATTTGATTAATACTTAGCTCCAGGAACAAGTAATTTTTCTGCCTATGGTAAAGTCAGCTTTATGGAAAAAAGGTACTTATAGTACTATTTTGTATATTCTCGTATAACTGAGCAAAATGGGTCAGACTCTATATCACGTAACAATTTGACTTAATAAACATGAAAAGATCAGTATTATGGAATAAGTTTTGCTAGGCAGCGTTTCTACAGCAAAGAGAAAATTAGCCTTGCCCTTTTTATGCAATGAGCGTGAAGGCAAGATGTGCCAATAGGTCAGCATTCAGTGAGACACGGGGACTGTTCTCCCTGAAAGAGCTTTCACTATAGCTAAATACTATGGAGTTCAGTGTGACACTGAGGTCCATGCTTTATTATACTTGTTTGTATTTGAAAGAAAAAAAAAAAAAATTAAAACATGTGGTTTTCTAGAAAAAAAGAAAACTGAGGCATACACAAGGCAAAAAAAGAGAAAAAAGATTACCACAAAGGGGTAAGTTTTCCCCTTCACTCAGAACAGAAAAATAAGTAACTGAACTGAAGCACAGAACTGTTACTGTAGATAGCAGTTGGGGGAAAAAAAAACCCAGACTTTTTATGAGACACATGATGAAATCACTAAACAAAATTTTATAATAGTTTTGGATGTTATGAAGGTAGTAATAGAAATGAGTTAAGAAATTGATAAAAAAAATACCTGAAAGAAAACATTTGCTTGCTTAAACCTACTTGTTTCTGCCTTCAGCAAGAGATGGAGTACCCGATATCTTAAGGTTCCTTCCAATTATATTTAACAATTCTGTCACAAAATGGGAGGGATGTTTTTTGTTTGTTTGTTTGTTTAAGACCATGTTCAAGAAATACATTTGGGTTTCTTTTTGGTTTAGTGGGATTTTTTTGTCTGTTTTGAGGTTTTGGGGTTTTTTGTTTGTTTGTTTATTTTAAGCTGTCTTTACTCCTTGTTCTAGTTTATTAAAGGTATTTTCTCTCCATCTCAATATTAGAACTTTGATGCAGTTGATCTAAGCATAATCTCTTCCTACTACCACAGAATTTCTTGAATAGCATTTTGAGTCATAAAATCTTTGATGGGCCTCTGCATTTGGTTTCTTGGAGGATATGTGTGTGGGACCAGCATATGCATGATCTTAAGTCAGTGCTCATAGTTTTTATTGCATAGAATGGTTTTATCTCTACAAAGTGCCTCTAAGCTAACATTTGCATCAATCTCCTGTCGTAGTTCTTGCATGTTTAAGTAGAAAAATAAATGGGAAAATAAATTCTACTTTGTATGACTTAATAAAGGACTCAACTAAAGACAAAATGATTCTCAGTCCTTTAGTCAGTGAGTGGGAAGGAAGACAGAGTCTCTACTCCTTATATTGTTTATGGATTTTTGCATTTGGCAATACCTGGGAAAAAAACCAAAACTAATTCTGTAGCTGGGCATAGAAACATTGTACTTTTTGCCTATGTAAATAAAACAACTTTTCTCTCCAAAACTAATTTGTTTCATTCCAAGGAGAGATTGCTCACAGGGTTGCTGTTCAGTACTATCAAGTAACACCACATTCATGAAAAGCAGTAATTTGCTGTATGCTTGGAGTTCATTCCTGACAGAGGGTGAAACAGATATTACCATTCCCCTGGTCAATGCTCAAAGGCAGTATTCTATGTATCATCATTAATTTTTGTCCACTAAGAAAGTTCTGTAGTTATATTAACTTGAGTGTAAATTTCCATCCAAAGTTTTAACCTCAAAAAAACTAATGTCAGAAATACACATTTCTCTATGTCTTCTTTACTACAGACATTTTCATTTTCCTTAACAGATAGAGCATAGGCCACCACCACAGGCATTGTATGAGCTAAGAGTAGCTATAGCTCTATTCCAGCATGACAACTCTTCTATTGCTGTGTCATCTGTGTAAAAAATTATAACCTCAACTGAAAATAAAAATCCCTGTTCCATGCAGAGGGCACCATATAAAATTAAATTAGTAGGAAAAGACAGTGCTAAAGGTAGAATGTTAGTTATTCCTTGCTTTTTGATGCCAAAAGTGATATATCTGAATGTGACAGTATGATTTTTCTGAAGAAATAGATGATAGAGAGTCCTAATTTAAGTACCTGTAAAAGTGCCACCAGTACAATCACAGAAAATAGAACCATGGCATTGGCAAAAGCTTATAATTTACTTTAAAAAGCATAAAATTTAGCAGTTATTGCATTAAGTTTATCCTCAAATCTCTCTGTTTACTGGTTAAAAATCCTAAAGGAAAGCACATGGTCTGCAGAACTAAAAAAGGTGTATTGTAATTGGAATCTGCACTTAAAAGTAAGTTTTAGGGGGAGGGTTGGTAACACAGTCAGAGCTGTTCCACTTCATTGAAATAATTCAATATGCACAAACAATAGAAATAGTATTTCCTAATACAAATAACCTGCACAATGCAAAGCTATATAATCTCATAAAATATTAAATTTTATCCTTCAAAGCTGTGCAAGTTAAGTGATGTTGTTCAAATTCAAGTCTTGTTCTGCGCCATATTTCTTTATTAAAGTAAATTTGTCTAACTTTCTGAATCTGAAAGAGCTTTGTTGGATGATGCACTTGTGTTTTTTTCTGGAGGCAGTCCATTTCATAACTTGCCTATATCTATCTCCCCAAAAATCCAATGGTAACTGTACCAAAATAAAGCATGGTACCAAACGTCTGTGTTTTTTCCCTTTTATGCTACTGTTATTGGTGTATGTGGAACTGGCTGAGAGGGTAGCAATATTAGCAGTCGCTTATAAAAACAGTCTCTAGTATGGTGTGGTAAGGAGTATGTATATGATCTGACAGAAATGTTGCAGTCTGTTAAAAGTTTTGAAAGAAATCACCAGAGAGCACTTAGCAGGAGCTACAAACATCCTTAGTATTGAACAGATAAGGCTATCCAAACCCTCTAATGCCACCTCTGGAGACAAGCTTGAGAAAGCTTGATTGAGTTCAGAATGTTTTAGCTTTTATGTCAACAAACTGATGCTACCAGAACTGTAAAAATGAAGCTTAACTGACAAAGTTGGCAACAACAGCATTTTTCACAGCAAAGGAAACATTACCTGCTTGCTATAACTAAAAGAATAAAGGACAAATGGGAAATAAAGTAAATCTTAAGCTGCCAAAAGTTTAAAAGAACATTTAAATCACACAGTCCATTCATTCTCACTTGTTTTCAGCAACTGACTTTCTGAGTTTTTTGTTTTGCTTGCATTAACCTCAAATGGAGATATTACGATACTAATACTGGAACAGAAAACAACATGTGGAAATTGCCTTAAGACTCTCAAATGTTATTTTTATTTAATATTACCATAAGCTCTGCTAGGATGTCTAAGACTGTTTTTCATTTTTCTTCTGCCTGAGTCATTAATTAACCATTCTCCCAAAGAGCACCCACCAGTGGCATAAACACAAAACATTATTTTTGTTGTACTATACAGCTCTCTCCCCTCCATAGCTGACATTTCAGTGTCTAAATCATTGCATCAGTGAGCTGAAGGGAATTTTTTGTAACACACAAACTCACTCTAAGTCAGATATGTGATACATTTTATCAAATATATATATTCTTTCTTGGGTAGAAAAACAATTTAGTTTTTTCCAGTAGTCCCCTGCATTATGACAGGAAAATTTGATAACTGTTTTACAAAACTGGAGAAAATATGCCTTTCATCATTTTTTCTACCAGTACATTTCTATACATGTGTGCACAATATGCCTCAGGAATTGATTCTATGACTAGGCCATGAAGACATTTGGGAATCCAGTAAACATATGAAAGAACATCTGCCTTCATATCTGCCTTTTTACCTTAAGGTAAAAATTTTAAAAAATATCCATTTGTGATGAATTTCAAGAACAATTATAATGAAGTGACAGAGAATTTCTAGTTTCTTCCCAAGAGAGAAAAATTACAAATAGCACCTTGTAGCTGTGTAGCTATTTATAGAAATCATATGTCAAGTACCATTATTTTAAATGCATCTCTGCCATCTGCTCCAGTCCCAGAATTCAAAATGGAAAGTTTCTGCAGTTATGATACACGAGTCTAAGATGAAATGTGTCAATAATCAAAACATTCTAGTCTAGCCTAGTCTAAAAAAATTATGTTCTTATTAGTCATATGTCTTACATTTGCATCACAGATGGGAAGATTGTTGTACCTTTCAAATGTCAATAGTAGCTTTATTTAAATGAAAATTTAGTGCACACCTCTTTTAGAGAGTGGGAAAATAACTTTTATGCAAGGTTACTGCAAGGTTTCTAGTAAGAATGAATCTCCAGTGTTACGGAATCTGGAAAATAGATAGGCAGATTATTTCCTGCAAGAGGTTATATTCTAATTTGAGAAAGCCATCATTTATTGCTGCTCATATTAAAAAAAAATAATAAAAAACCAGTTCATGCAAGAAATTAATTAACTTGAACTTGGTATTTTATCTTGGAACTAGTCACCTCATACAGCTAATTACATGTGTGTGTGCTGAGCTAGAGATACGATGTCCATTCATACCATAGCATCATGAGCCAAAGAAATTTGTTGCTTTCCTTGAAGCCTCTATTCTTACACCCACACTGAATACATAAGACCCATTTTTTATTGCAAGGGAAACATATTTATTTTTCTCTCACTTGCAAAGAAAAGCTTCAGAAAGTTACTTGTCTAGATCTGTAAGCTCCCTCCCACAAGAGGAAAAGCATATGAAAAGCACTGAAAATTTGTACACGTGCCTTAATTTTGAACTGTGAATAGGTTCATGTTTATGACAGAAATACTAGCATAACACATTAAATAAGATACAGTCAAAACAAGATAACTGCTAAAAACAAACCAGAAAAACAGAACTTTTTTCTCCGGGATCTGAGAAAAATAGGGTAGATTGATTCTTTTGATAAAATATTTCGTTTATTTAGTGAAGCTACATAATTTGACATTTACAGCGTGTATGTAAGAAGAAAAATACTGGAAGAAAGGTAGATATGAATTGTGATATATCATTTACATATAGATAGTTTTAACTTGTTTTAACTTATGGTATTAGGCTACAAATTCATTTCCTAAAATTTAGGATTATTTATTTGTATGAGACTAATAATTTCTACGGATGCTATAATTTCCATAGTTTGTATTGGTTTGTTTTGGTTTGTTGTTGGTTGTTGGTTGTTGGTTTTGTGGGTTTTTTTTAATTATTCCCATACTGCTTTACACATCCACAGACCTGAAAAGAAAGACGAGTATGAAATAGTTCCCACAGAAAAATATAACTGTATGGGTATATGTGTATATGGTTAAAAGAAAAACTTCACTGTAATTCCCTAGGAAAAAAGTTGTGATTCTGAATACTTTTGCTTATAAATAATTTACTCTGCTAACTCTTAAATTCCATTCCACTTTCTACATACACATATATTACAGACAAGCACCACCAAACCTTACAATTGCATCGCCTTTTTTACCCAAAATTTATTTATTCTTAGTTTTGAAAAGCAACTCAGCATCTGATTCATATATCTGTCTGTTTATAACATCTGAAAGATGAAAATCTTAAAGAGTATGGCTCACAGTACAGTGGCATGATGGGCCCTCTTGGCAGTGGGCTTATTCCCTTCATACAGTAATAGCCTATGAACAATGGCTTATTTCTCTGTGTAAAAATGAAGAAGGGCTTATGCAAGACTGGTATTTGTTATTATACATACTATACCTACTGTGTTCCCTTCCTCCTTCTTTATCTCTTGTTGGGATCTCTTATGTGAGATCTCAAACCTCTATTTCAATGCTCCTCTCAGTGTGAAGAACTCACTTCTGTTACCCCCATGAAAGAGCTCCAGCTGTGTTTTCAAAGAAAATAGCTGCAACTGCATTTCACTGGAGAGTTGTTCTGTGTTTTAAATATTTCAGCTGCGAGAACACCTACAGATCTTCTAGTTATATTGTCAGAAAAACACCAGTCACTGATCACCTAAGAAGGTAATCCCTAGAACAGTCAGATTTGGGCAGTTTGCAACATACAAGTGCTCAGAAACTGAAGCTGAACATGAAGGCACCTGTCAAGTTACTGATAGGTACAGCAGGTTTCCCACTTCCTTGTGATTTTTGATCTGCACTCTAAATTAACTAGGTTAATCTTAAATTCTTAAATCCCTTGGTGGATCTAGTACATAAAAACTACAGAACAGAGGAAACCTAATTTTGCAGCAGCACCTTTACTGTTGTTATGACTGTGATCCTTCACTTGACTAGCATATTCAGTTAGGAAAGACTCCAGTGTTTTCCATTGTACGTTCTCTTCCTATGTAAGGATTCTGTAGCAAATAATAAATAATCATCATCATCATCATCTCTTTTGTTCATCAACTGGATTATTTTAGAGAGCTTTTCAGGGGCATGTAGTAAACTGCATTTGAACATGGCTCCCTCTAGGGAGCCTTTAGAGACTCCAAGAGCTTATTTTTCCCAGGTTTATTGGGAAAGAGTAGGTGTATGTCATGCCTCTGAGTTTCATTGCATTTGTATACGGGAGAACTTTTTATTTCAAGCAATGAGTATAAAATGAACAGAGCAAGTATACTTTCTGAAGTTTCTCCTATTCTGCAAAACAAGTATTTTCTTTCCAAATTGTTCTACTTGGTTGTTTTGGGTTTTTTCGGGGTTTTTTTTTCTTTTTTTTTTCTTCTTAATATTACATGCTGCTTGGTCCAACCCTTTATTTCTCTAAGCCCAAAATTTCAATCTGCTGTTGGGGCACTCCTGCCAGTTCATAACAAGCTTTAAAGAACCTGTTTGTAGAAAAGGTATCTAACAAACTCATTGGCAGGAGACTTACATTTGCTACACAGTGTCTACAGTCCCACTTATTTAAAAATGCAGAAATACAAAAAACGTCAGAGGTCAAAAACTAACAAAAAGATGGCTGAGGAAAGTCAGTAACTTATAGAGTTCTCCTGGAATAGGTCATTAGTTAGTACAAGCTCGCACACACACACAAAAAAATCCCAAACTTTCAACAAGTTAGAGTATCAACTTTCATGCTTACAACATCATATGCAGTTAGTAACAGTCACCTGAAAGGATGTTTATCTCATTCATAGGTATCTTTACTGTAGCCACACACATTTGAGTGGTAGCCTAGATTTCCCTTATAGTCATTCCAGGGAGACAGTCGGCATAGAAAGAACAGGCCTTATATTTTAGATGTCTTCTTTACAATAGAAGGAATCACCCAAGATTTACTACAGATTTTCACTGACCAGGTTAACTATCTCACATGTAAACATTTCTATTGTAGAAATCTAAAATTAGATGTGATTAAGTTCACCCTACATCTGTGGTTTAAAAAAAAGTAATTCTGCACCCGAACAGTTGAATATGTCCTGTGGTTATAATTACATTATTATCTGATACAAAGTAGAAAGTATCTAGGCAGCTTGCATTAGAAAACCCCAAAGTCTTTTCATCTGAGCCATTTGTCAATGCCGTATCAGAAGATGTGATGCAGTGCAGTTTTTCATGTAGATAATGTATCGCCTATACACTACTTTGCAAATAGAATACTGTCTGCTTAGCTAAGTATTGTTTTGGTTTTAAATTAGGATAGAAGCGGAAGAATGCTGAAAACTATTTTCAGAAGGATGTATTTTCCAGAAAGCAATGAAAAACTATATGAATTTTTAGTTTGTGGTAGAAGAGAAGGCCTCTTTGGTCATTAACTCCATTTGATTTAAACTTGTTTATAAAGATACAAGTTCTCTTTCTAAAATATCAAGAGATTAATTGTTCTCATGGCTTCTAGTAGAAGATTGTTTCAAAACCTCAGTCATCTGAGGAGCAGAAAATTTCAGAAATTAGAAATAATTTAAGTTTTATCTTAGTTATTGATTATTCTCATAAAACTAAAATATAAAATTTTCACCCCATTCTTTCCAAATTCCCATTACCTTTCCTTTTTCTGTTTTTATTGTAGATCTGGGAAACTGTTGGGGGGGGGGGGAGAGGGAGAGAGAGAGAGAGAGAGGTGTGTATGTGTGTATATGAGAATGAAATTTTATATAACAGATGTAGTAATTAAAAAATTAGAATCCCTTCACAGTGCAAACTACTCATAATTAAACCCATGAATATACATACAAATATGATTCTTTTGGCTTAACTTTGTTGGGCTATTAAAGAGAAGAGAGACAGAAGAAGAGGGAAAGAAATATGAAAAAGAAATAAAAGTGTTTCTATTTTTTATCTTTTGATATTACATTAATAAAATTATTATAGTTGCATTATAGGTTTCATCAACTTCACAACAGTTTGACAGTTCCATTCTGTTTCTTGGCATTACACTAAGATGAAAGTCTGTGTTTTCCTTTGTATCCCTTGTTTCAGAAAGATCTTGATAAATACTATGGATGTTTCTTATTATCACTCTTGTTTAAAATGCTACTATGCATAATCTCTTTTTAAAATTCATAGACTGGCTTATGTGACTCATAAAATGATAAAATAACTCTATAAGCCCAGAACATCACAGATACTTCCCAATCTTTGTATTCAGTTATATAAGCCCAAAACTATATCAATTTTTTCATCTTTGAGTTTTGGGGTTTTTTTCATTATCAATTAAATCATCCATGAACTTGTATAAAATGTGACTATACTTTTGTAAGCATTTTATCTTCTTTTCCAAGTGCATTTCAGGTAGCTGTTATGCAATGTAAAACTACAGTAACATGTCTTAGTTTTCTAATCAAGATTATTCCTTAATTTTTGAATTTTCCAAATTGTTCCAAATCTTTCCAAATTCTTTGGTGTAGAGGTAGGAATCCAGCAACTGCAAACCTTATGATGCTACCTGATGAAGCTACATGCTCTTTTCAGGCAGAATAGAGAATTTGATGTGGCCATTGCATACAATAGTATTCTTCACATACTACTTTTTTTTTTTTTTAATTGTATTTTGCTCTTGTATTCTTCAATGACTCTAAATCTATTGCTATTATACTGTTTTTAGGGTGTCTGTTACCATAGTGATATGCAACGTGTGCCTAGATGTCGCTTTTCCTATCAGCTAGTACTCGTTTAGTAATATAGATACAGGAAGAATCTCTGCTTAAAGTGCTTCCAGATTTTCTCTGCATTACATAAAAGCCTTGATTCAGGTGATAGCTTAATATTGCTGATCTTTGGCTTCTCCATTCCTTAGGTAATTTGTCTGAATTTTCTCTAGGCAATTGGGTTACTTGGAGCGCCAGTCTCTATACAGAAGATGATGTCAAGTCCTTGCAGTGCTGTCAGTTCCAGATGTTCTTTGTACCTGCAGCTCTTTGTGCAGAAGGGAGATCTTAATACCCATCAGATTCTGTTGTCCATGACAGGTGCGGAAAACACAGAGAAACTCTACTGTTACAATGTTAATGCATAGCACTATTCAATGGGCTAAATTCAGCTCTTCCCCAAGTAACACAAACTCTGTCCAAGACTGTAGTTTTTAGAAAGGCTACCTTTTTTATAGTTATAGCTAGATTAATCCTTACATGAAGATGCAATTACCTTTCCAAAAGAATGAGATTTTCTGTACATTTGAGTAAGGAAGAAAGTAGTACATCTTAGACTGATAGAGAACACTGCTGAAAAGTAAAAGTAACGTGTATTAAGATAAGAAATATCTGGGAGGGAAAACTCTTAATATATGGGAATTTTTCATATAAAAATTTGTAAAATAATAAAAAATGAAAGTGTCATTCACCTGCTGTGTATACTAGTATTGCCATAGAACCTGACTTCCTTAAGTATTGTATTTTTTTTTTTGTGGCATGCAGGTGTTTTAAAGGTTCAGAAATTATTAATCACTATTAGCAGACTAATTCAGAATTAGTAACTTGGAAAATAGGATGGAAACTACAAAATCATGCTTATCTGAAGCTCATAACTAAACCCAAGAAAAAAAGAATGCAATATTGACTCACTCAACAACTGATACAAGGTAATCACATTTTCTTTGTAGAAATGTAGCTCTCAACAAACTAAAATATTCTTGCAAATTGTGAAAGTTTGAGTCTGAAAAAAGTGTTAGTGTTTGAAATGATATGGCATATGCAGAGGACGAATAGCACTTCATTTGGCAAGCTGGATCTAGATTTTTAGCACATGTTAGTAAATTATTTTCTACTTTTAATCTTAGAGAAAAGATGGGAAAGTTAAATTTGTCTTACAACTGAAATTGTAACTATACGTGCAGGCTTACTCAAAATAGAAAAAATGTAGATGCCTTGATTAGAAACAACAGTGAAAATACAGGAACATATTCAATAGGGAGAAGACTGGGAGAATAAGCTGAGAAAATGTAATTATAAAAACAACATCAAAAATATCTAAATAAACTTCTCAGTCTGAGGAATTATAATTGAATTAAGATTGCTTGCTTCTTGCTTCTTGCCAAGTGGCGAAGAACATACATACATAAGACCAATTCTGCTTAAGAACAGGATAGTGTATAAGCACAGTTCTAAAATACCAAATCATGTTTCAAAAGTGATCATTTTTACAGTGCTAAGTTAGGTAACTGCATAACTGAAAACAAAAATAAAGTCATTCAGCTAATATGTTATAAAAGAGTAATGGTAGAGAAAAAATTTTCATGGGGGATCTTCAAATGGATGGAAGAGTCAGGATGCAGAAATAAAACAACATTCACTTAAAAATGACATATAAACTGGTCATCAAACCTATTTATTTTGCACAGATTCACAGGGTAGATCTGAACTTAAGCATCTGAACTGGAATTAAAAGTGGGCAGTGCTAAAATCTGAAAGTATATTTCAAATTGTTCATTTTACCCTGTAGCCACATAAACTCATAGTCTATTGACTTAAATTTTTTAAGCTATTATACAAGGTAAGGTTTTTGATGTCTGGCATAACATTCTCATAGAGAAACTGGTGAAGTTCAGACTAAATAACTGGACAGTGAGGTGGACTGAAAACTGACTGATATCAGTCACCAACTGCGTGTGTCGGTGGTTGGTACTAGGGACAATACTGTTAAACATCTTCATTAATGACCTGGATGCCTGCAGAAGATACAGATCCTCAGAGAGTTTGCAGATTGTATAAAACTGGGAGGAGTGGCTAATAAGCCATATGGATGTGGGGACATGTATAAGCTGGAGAACTGGTTCAACAGGTATCTTGTGAAGGAGTAACTCCATTTAGCAGTACACATTGTGGGACAACTGGCTGGAAAGCAGCTTGGCAGAAAAAGACCTACTGGTCCTGGTGGACACCAAGTTGACCATGAGTCATCAATGTACACTTACAGCAAAGAAAGCCAAAATCTGCCTCAGCTATATTAGGAACAATATAGCTAGCCAGTCAAGGGATGTAATCCTTCCTCTCTACTCAGTTCTGGTGAGGCCACTTTTGCGGTGTTGTGTCCAGGTCTGGGCTCCCAGTACAAGAGAGATATGGAAATACTGGAGTGAGTCCAGTGAAGGGCCATATGAAGGGCTGTGAAGACGGTTAAGGAGTTGGAGCATCTGTCATATAGGAAAGGCTGAGAGAGATAGGACTGTTCAGCCTAGAAAAAAGAAGGCTCAGGGGAACCTATCAATGTGTATAAATACCTGATGGGAGGGAGTAAAGAAGACAGAGTTAGACTCTTCTCCATGGCATCCAGTGACAGGATGAGAGTCAATGAGTACAAATTAAAATACAGAAAACTCTATTAAAAAAACCCAAACAAATAAACAAAACCAAAACACCCAACATTTTGCTATGAGTGTGGTCAAGTGTTTGGCCAGGCTGATCAAAGAGGTTTTGCGGTCTCCATCCCTAGAGAAATTAAAAACTTGACTGGATACTGCCCTGAGCAACCTGTGCTAGTTGACCTACTGACTGGGGGGCTGGACTAGATGGTCTCCAGAGGTCAATTCTTACATCAACAAATCTGCTATTCTGTGACATGTATTCAAAGAATCAGATAATTGTTTAGATTTGAAGGGGTGTCTTAAGAGAAAGAGTTGACCTGCCTGGCCACCCCATCCAAATACTTTAATATATCCACAGTAAAAAGTTTTTTCTTTTGTTCAGATATAATTTCATGGTCTGTCAGTATGCACTTCTTATTGCTTCATGAGTGCACACAAAAGACTGGTTGTAGTCTGCTTTGTTATGTACTGTTTTCAAGATGGATGATATGTTTTTTAAGCCATATTGAAGCTGAGTGTGTCACATCCTGACCAAGTGTTTTAATTGCTAGGCTTATAGTTGCACACACATGGAAGTAATAGTTGCTTTGCATTGTGTTTTAAAAGAAAGGGATGATATGGTGCATTTTCCAAATGGGACTGACTATAGAGGTTTGCTCTTGTCTCTGAATTGTGATTGTGTATGGGTAGCTCTCTGGGGCTGAGACAGAATTCCTCCATTCCAGAAAAACTTATTAGACCCACATTCATAAGGGAATTTTTCTGAAGTAAAACCTAGAAAAAATGTTAATGTGTTATTCTAATGGAGCTATTCACATAGCATTGGGCTACGTGAATCTATCTAAAAGCAACTCAAACTCAGTTATTTTTACTTCAATAGGTTGCTTTGTGTTCAGGGAGTTGGTTGTTTTGAACCAGGTCTGATATCTTTTACCACACCTTGTAGGTGATGGGTAAAGATGTAGATTCTGCTCTGGGGACCAGAAATGAGATTAAATAAGTCTAACTTTCTATAATTATAGCATTAAACATCTATACCTGGGACATTCCTTTTAGATTTCTTTTGTTGTAATTGAAAAACAATCATTTCTTCAGAAATCACACATCGTTGGTGCCTATTTTGATCCATGGATAAGGGAAGACTTGGATGACTATCTCAGATAACTGCATTGTAGATAACTAGAAAAACCTGAGAACAATGTTTAAAAATTAATGGTTGATGTTTAAAATGACAAAATGTGTATATATGCTCTTTGTGCTCTTTGCTTTTGTGTACATATGCTCTTTGCTTTTGTTCCATTTAAGGGAAAATTGTTAATGTTTCTAATATCAAAATTTGTAGATGAAGGTTGGGTATAGAGATAAACACAGTTGACAGAAACGCACATTACTATTTACAGTGGTCATTTTTCATGTCAGGTGTACTACTAAATACACAAGTACTAAATACTCGTGTATTTACAAAAGTAGAAAACCAAAATTAATTTCTCAGCATTCCAGAAGTTACCGTTACATCCCAGTTTGCATTCAACATTTACAACCAACAACAAAGATAGGATATTTGTCTTGTCTAACTTGTCACTAAGTCAGAATAACAATTTGTCAGACTCGTATCCTGTTCTCTTTTAAATATCCCTTCATTGTCCTACAAAACTTATTAAAAAAAAGAAGGAAAAAAAAAGTCACCTTGTTCATGAAGTGTCATCTCTGATGCTATCAGTCACTGTATTGTGTTAAGCAAGTTGATTTTATGAGCTGGAGAAAACCCATGGCTCATAAACTCAGCAGAGGTGAGTGAGTTATGACAGTCTTTCAAATACATTAATGAAATTCCTAAAACATCAGTATGGTACATTAGTCTTCCTAACATTTAGCTTTATTAAGCACACAGATCGATAAGAAACTGTCTTGTATGCCAATTGTTTAGCTTCTTTAAAATGGCATAAATTTTTAAACTGCTTTTACCCCTGTAGCTGAGAAGAAACTTTAATGGTCAAATTTCAAATTTTGGATTAATCTGATAATTTTGTAGGTATACATTGGAGCTAAAACCAATCTGTCAATTTCAAAAAGTTGTGAATGTGAAAACATGTTCACTAATGCTAGTCCTAATATTATCTCAACATATTGTTTTTCTACAGGTCTTAACTTCCATTAAATTTGGAAGCACTTATGTGTTCTATAATCAGTTCTGGAACTGTCTACACATACTTTTCATTTCTACCCTTGTGAAAGTAGAATGTGATGTCATGATACATATTGCCAAGGTACTGAACTTCTGTGATCAAAAAGTAACAAAAAGTTTTCAGACACAGAAGAATGATGATTTTTTGAGTGAGATTTGGAGTGAATCTGCAGTAAAACACTCAAGAAATTCACCACATTGTAAATAAAATAAACTGCATTCCGTTCTGAAAGTATCGAATGACAAATTGAAATACAAATTACCTTTGCAATGGAAATATATTTATATGATTAGGAAACAGTATAATGCTTTAGTTTGGGATTTGGGCAAAACAGTTTTAAAAAAAAAAAGTCATTTTGCTCATCAGGTAGCAAATCAGTTACTCAGTAATGAAGAAAGTGCTTTATCTTTATACTGGTTCTAAACAATAGACCACACTGTTCTGCACTTTGCATCACAAAAAATACTTCTCAGTTTGATTTCTATGTGCCTTTCTTCTCTTCCTTGCTTTGTTCTTTTTGGTTATGTATTCTGAGTGGAATAAAAACAAGAACTCATAGAAGAAAGAGAGAAAACTGCTGTTTCCTGTGGGTATAAATGAAAAGCATGTAAAAATTCTCCACTTCAGATGCCTACATCCTCTGATTTAAATTTGTGTCAGTTGTTTTTAAATGATGAATATTAAATACTTCAGTAAAATCATGCAATACAAGATCACTGTATTTAAAAAAAACACCAAGTGTCAAGTCTGGAACAGTATCCTGTGGTGGGAAATCATTGTTTGATGATGTTTTTTCTAAATAAATTGTGAAACAACCAGTACGAGACATTTCATAGTAATTAATAGTCAATCAATTCTAACAGTGGATAAAAAAAAGACTGATGAATCATAAATAGCGTTAATAACAGTAATAATAGTAGTAATAAATAACAAACAGTTGAGTCAGAAAAAATAGTATGGATCACTTGGTAATTTCAAAGTAAGGGATCACATTCAAATAAATTGTTTGAACTCAAAGAATTATATTCAGTAGGAATAAATAGACAAATTTGGAAAGCAATGCATTTGAAAAAGATTTAAAGATTACTGCAATTTGCCATAAGTACCTACTGCAACACTGGCAGAAAATAGTGAAAGGCATAAAGAAGACAGTAGTAAGAGAAAAAGTGGTGGTATTAACTCTACTCTGCACAGTGAGACCAAAATACAATGTTAACATCCATATTTTTAAAAGACAAAGAATTGTAGAAGGTACAGAAAAGAGATATCCAAGAGCTGAACAAAATGGCTCATGGAGGAAGATTCAGAGCACAGTCTGTTTGGTTGATCAAAAAAAAAAAAATTATTTTATTGCAGTCATAAGTACTCGTACAGGGGCAAAATGCCCATTACTAAAGGGCTTCAATCTGGCAGAAAAAAAACTATCAAGGACCTACAACTGGAAGCTGAAGCCAGATAAATTCCAATTAGAATTTAGGCACAACTTTTTAACAGCAGGGGAAATTAATCACTGAAACAAGTTACCAAGGGACGAAGTAGATTTCTCTGTCTGCAGAAAGCCAAACACAAGTTATTGTCTACTCAAATAAAAGCTATTGAGCTCAGAAGAAGTATAACTGGGAAAATTTTAGAGTTTTGTAATTGAAAAAGGGCCAGGATTGATGATTTAATGGTGCTGTTTGACCTTAATCTGGAAGATTCTGTGGTGGATATCCTTAGCCATTTCTGTGCCCCTTAGAACTTGTTTACACATAAAAATATCAGACCAGAAAACTCAACCTAGTACCTGAAATATTGTTATTTACTTTTCTTTTGCATTTTCAGAATAGGTACCATTTGCAGCTACGCATGTTGTTTTTTTCAGTGGAGGCATGAAGAGGCAACAAACTTAGTGTTTTGCAGTTGTTTTCATATATATATATATTTCAAATATATAAATAACCTAAATCTGTATTAATTTTAGTAGATCCAAATGTGGTTCAAGTAATAAAAAAATAAAAGAATGTAGAGTTTAAGGCGTCGTGGTTGACTTTACCAAAAGTAGATAGCCTCACTTTGAAGTCAACCAATGAAGTCAATAGAACTAATCACATTTAACTATATGTATAAATCAAAGTTTTGGTTTTATCACTGTAATGATTCAACATGACTTTGAATACAATGGGGAAATGGACATACAGAATAAAACAATGTAATACTTAAATTACTGCTAATAAATGTGAGATATTTTGAAAGAAGTGGAGGTTAGGTGGTATATAATTCCAGGCATCAGGCATCTCCCTGGGGACAGGGGTGGCTGAGGCCAGGCTGGGGTGTGGGGGGCAGGCAGGGCAGGGTTGTGGGGAAGCTGGGGACTGGTTCTGCCACAGTGTTGATGGAGCAGGGACTGATGGCCCTAAGGGGGCTGAAATAGGTTCCTGGGCCATGGGCAGGGTAAGAGGATACTCGGGAGTGCTGGGCAGGGACAGTCAGGGCTGGTGGTGCCTGTAGGGTCCTAACATTCATCGCTTTCATACAATTCTCTGACCACAGGGACCCCACTAAAACCAGGAAAAAAAAAATCTCTAAGTACGCGATCCTTCACATCCTTTGTTACTGGGTCCCCTACCCCAGTGAGAAGCAAGTTCAGGTTTTTCTTAACCTTTTTTAATGGGCAATGTACTTAGAGAAACCCTAGCTGTTGCCACTTGCATTCCTCCATAAATTCTGCTTTATCTGAGTTTTGGCTTTCCTAACTTCATTCCACAATCAGGCAGGGCCTCTTTTTTTCCTACCATCCTTGCTTCCACCTCCTGTGTGTTTCTTTTTTGTATTTGAGCTCAGTTAGGAAATTGCTGTCCAGATCTTGCTGGCCTTCTGCCATACTTGCCTGACCTTCTGCAAGGAACGGGTTGCATTGGTGTATTGAGGATGTTGTTCCTCAAGATCAACCAGGTCTCCTGGGCCCTTTGCCCTTCAAGGCAGTTTCCCATGGAATCATGTCAAACATATCCCTTAACAAGGCCAAATCTGCAATCCTGAAGCATGTTGTTTTAATTCCATTGTTATATATGAAATCCTGAAATCTAATTCATGTTGACAAAAATGTTCAATTAAATGTTTGGTAAACACTAGCTTTTTAAAAAAGCAATATATCAGACCAGATAGTAAAAGCTGCTGAAAATTGTTAACCTAGGAGATGATATATGCACTGGAGAACTGGATTTCAAAAATTTGTTACAGTCTAATTGACAATTATTATTTATCTAAATGAATCTGAGGTTTTGTTCTAAATGCAAATGACAATACACATCCTTGAAAACAGCCAATTAAAAAATGCTCTTTAAGAAACACACAAATTAGGAAGATAATACCAAGAGGAAAATAATTAGGAGCTGTGTGGAGACTTGTCATAACATGAAAATGTATTTGACATGCCTGCTTTGAGCTATATATTTTTTAAGAAAACTAAGCAAACAGAAAGGTCCTTTACACACACCATCCAATAATAATAATAATAATAATAAAATCCTTGAAACAATTTTACTTATTTCTATGTTGTGAAAATTATGACATTGATTTTTAATCCTATTGGGAATGTTGCACAGTGATGATGTTACAACTCTTATCTTATTTATGTTAATATCTTCTGGACTTACTTTGTGACATTTATGCATTTTAATGGTTTACTAAGGTAATATTTATAGCAATATGAGAGCTACATTTTAAAAAGAAACTGGGATTTAGAAGTCTTTCACATATAAATACCAATCTAGCACTAAAAATTACAAAATCCATGGAGATTTCACTTGTGACCCACATGGCAGGGATTATCTATCCAGCACTATAGAAAGGTACAAGGGAAAGCAGAGGTAATATAACAGACAAATTTACCCTTGAAAGGAGAGGAAAGAATAGAGGTACCTTCATGGTAGTCTCTGGACTGGTTTAAAGATAGAGAGCTTATGCAGTATCCTTCAATGTAATTTGGAAGATATTACTAAAGTGGATTAAGAAATAAAATATTTCATCATTACAGTGGCAAAGAAATGCATCAAACTTCTTTCATAGTCAAATCGTTATAAGGCATTTCTAAAAACAGAGGTACGACACAAAGTGTGTTAACTGCATTCTGAGGTCATTCCTATTAATTAAATATATTTTTAAATACTGAAAAATGCATACTGAATTCTTTGGGGATTTTTCAACCAGTTCATCCAGTTTCTAATTTAAAGACATGAACACAGTACAAATCAATAATCCTTAAGTAAAATTGTAGCATAAATGCTGAACATGATGACAATTCTTTCCATTGGAAAAAGTATTCCAAATAGCTAATCTGCTTAAATAGATGCTTTGTAGAAAGGTCTTTGCAAAACTGATAAGACTGTTTTGAATAATGCATTCCACCTCTAGCTCTAAAAGGAGTATGGCACCAGAATGCACACATATTGTCAGTCTTCACGTCTGGTTTCAAACCATCTCTCTATTAATTTTGCAGAAAAGTAGTCTATGTATTAGAAGATGACATATGTATGTGCATGTGCATACACAGAGACAGTTATTTTGTCAGCTGGAATGAAGTCAGCTTTGTAAATATTTTTTTTGCATAGGTTACAAAACACAATGCATAGCTTTATTTCCAGAAGAATTCTGCATGTATCTTTTAAAATTAAGATTAATTCAATTTTTTTGTTCAATATTCTATTGGTTTGCATAGAAAATGATGACAGTTATGTTGATGCTGACAATTGCTTACACAACTATTAATAAATTCAGTTGAATATTGGAGTTATTAGAGGTGAAATGGTCAAACAGAGAAATAACTGAACTTAAAAACTGTGGACACTGGATGAAAGGGTAACTGATATTATATGTACAACAAGATTGCTACAGTTTTAATATCACTTCATCACTACAGTAGTTTAAGTGTAGTACATAATTATTTCTATATCAAATATTTTGAAGTGTATGAGAGAAGACTTACTCCAGCTGTCAGAAGAAGGCACAGAAAGAATCAAAGACTTAAATGAAATATATTCACGTGGTATTTGGAAAAGATATATTTTATGTGCCTGCTTCACCTATGACTAGTTTTGCTCATATTGATTAATCTATGAATGATGAATAGACTGATTATTACACTTTCTTTGTTAACTCAGAAGAAAAGTGTGTGATGACACTATTCAAAACAATGAAAATTCAAGATATTTTACAAAGATTAAAAAAAGAATGAGGGTTTTTGAAATACAGAACAAACAAAAATATTTTAGATAGAAGTATCTTAGTGAAACAATGAAATTTCTGAAGCAATATTTCAAAACCTTTTGTTTCAGTCTTTCCTTCCCGCCCTCCCCCCCCCCCCTTCCCCCCCCCCCCCCCTTCCCCCCGGGTCTTGAAAGCCTAGCTATTCTAATCCTTAACAGAGCTATTTCTGAGTGAGTATTTTTTCTTGAATAATTTACTTTAGGACAATATAGATTCTTGCCAATGAAATCACTTTGCAAATGTTAATAGTTAAATCCTTGGAGACATCTATGTAAAACAGTAGGTCAGAACCCAGCTGATTAATTGTGAACTCTTAAGGAAAGCAATCTCAAATATGGTTGTAATAGATTATATGTTTATCCAGACTCTCTGAACATTAGTCATTATTTCTTAATTAAAACTTTTGGTTTTACAGTGATACTATTCAGGGAAAACTGAGAACAAATTTATTGTATTTGTGAAGCAATAAAGCTCTTAGCCAATATATCCCATGACTGATATAAAGTACAAGTACCTGATAATTGCTGACTCTTGGCAGTTGCTCTCAGAAACAATAGCTCTAAATGACTGCAAAACATTGGAGAAATACTCATATGTGTATTGTGTCAGGAGCTGTCTGGGATACCTGGTAATAGAAAGTTCAGTTCTTCTGAAAATGACTGCAAAAGAATTAAGCTTTTCATACAGGAAGTCAGTTTAAAACGAAAATAATAAAGTGAACACTCATGGTCAGTTAAATGTTTGGTGTTTTCCATGTGTGAAAGGCTGGTTTATAGGGCTGTGGCCAGAGGTATAGAAAGTTTTTATTTCTCATCCCAGCCAGAAAATTATATAACCTGTACATAGGTATTTGTGGATTTTAGTTTCAGAAAACTGGGAATTAGAGTAAGAACATAAATCATTCAATGATAAACAAATTTTGCTAAAGAAAATATTTTATATTGTATCAAAATGAAAGGTTTTAGATACCAAAATTATTCAAAACCAAAATGAATCTATTTCCAGTGGAATTCCATTAAATCTGCATGCATCTTCAAAACAATAACCCCCCTTTTTCAGTAGCTTCTTTTGACAGCAGAAAAGCAGAGTCCAAAATAGTTTTAAATCCATTCTGTTTCTCCATTGAATCATGTATTACTTCAGACAGTCTGAAATGTCTTCTTTTGCAGTTGATAAACAACCACTGACAATATTTTTTCACGTTTTGTCTGACTGATAATTAACTGAGAAGAAATTATTCATTTTGACATGCTTTGGGTTCATAGTTCTAAAGATTTTAAGTGACAAATGTCACCATTACTTGAGCATGTCTGCACATCTAGTATTTAAATAACTATTATTTTTATGTAATATATCCTACTTATTTTAAAATACTACAAAGGCTTTTGCAGTTGCTTATACATTTCTGTGAAGGATTAGGTCATGTAATTGGGTTATGCTACCCCAAAGGCTGGTAACTCTTTTAGCTGTAGAAGGAGGTAAGGGCAACAAAGGTCAGTGAGGCCAAATTTTCTGGTTGCTCTGGAATCCAATTTCACGCACAGATCAGTACACAGCACAGCAGGATTGCCAAAGGGTAGTCTTTCTATAGCCCTGGAAATATGATGTTTTGTCATTACTTGCAAAAAGCCTCAGGCTTCAAATTGACCTGATAGTGCTGTCTTTCAGGACTCACTTGTATTTGCCTTGTCCTGAGCTGATGTTAGCTTGCTTCCCCTGTGATAGCAATTGTCTAACAATCAGGTAGCTATCCCCTAAATTTTCTTCAAATTATATAGCAGTAATAGATAGCCGTTCTGCATGAGGGGAACACCGGATTTAAATGTGGTGCGGAAACATGTGGATAGCGGATGACAGGTTCCAGTTTGTGAAAACAAATCACAGTGGCCAAAAGCAGATCAACGCAGGAGTGCACCTGTGTGAACCAAGTAAAACTAACCAGAGAAAATGTAGAGAACAGAAAAATTGAAGACCAAGGCAAAAGAACCCACCACCATTAACAACGTTCTTCTTGCAAAAACCTCAGGACACTGATGAGTTGTTGTCGCCCTCCACTTCTTGCTAAAAATGACTGATGCTTTTGACCTTAGTACCCACTGGGATAGTGGAAAAGTAATCATAACATCAGAAGAAAGGGATACATAATAGGAAGTTAGTATATGTTAACCGTTTTTATTGAGTCAATGTTCCCTCAATTTTGACTTTTACTGAGGGAGTTTTGGAATTGTAATTGTTTGTAAATATTTCTCTTTTTTATTAGATTGCTGTATTTTTATTAGATTGCTGAAACATTACTTGGACATAAATTCTTAAGCCTATATATAACATGCATAACTTCTTGCCCTGAATAAGATTTTCATGTGTGTTTCTCATCTCTGTCCTGTGAATGTCTTCTTCCTAGGACTGTGCCATGGTTCTTACAGCTCTCAGACACCGATTTTGTATACTGCTGAAGTATGGCCATCTTAATCTTGTTGACTTAAATTGTTATGTAACAGATGCTATTAAAAAAAACACAACTGTATTGAGTCGGGCAATAGCTAAACAAGCATAAGGAGGTTATTACTACTTTGCAAATGAAGCCAGCTTAAATTTTGTAATAAAGACAGTCCATTTGGAAAGGAAGTGGAACCCAAATTAAAAGTTAATTAAAGACTTTTAGTTGCATGATTAAATAAAAGAGCAATGCAGGGCTTTTTTTCTTCAGGAAGTGCACTCTAGTGATAAGATACACTTTGCTATAAAATTGGTTTAGTAAAGTACATCTTGTTTTTTATCTGGTATGATTACAGTCCAGTAGTGACTGTTTCTGTATGGAAGAGAAGAGATTAACGTGTCCTTTTTTACTGACTCAAAAAAAAAAAAAAATAATAAACAAATCTTAATGTTACTGAATGAGAAGGTTTCTACTTGGTCATATTCTTAGCTGCTGTAAATCAAGTTTGTTACAGAATCCATGAACTATATCACCAGTCTGTAATCTCTCTCTCAAACAGTTTTGTAAAGCTAAAAATCTGTAAAATAATAGAAACTTGTTCAAACCATGTCTGAGGAATTTTGAAATCTAATAAACAATTACAGAATTATGTAATTTAAGCATAACTTAGACAGTCCAAGTTCATCAAAAAGCTGTTAGTCACTTTTTTCTATAATTATGTGAAGCAAAACAAATATTTAGATCAAGGTTTTATTTATTTGGTGTTTTCCAAGTAGAGGCTTTAAAGGTGTTTATTTTAGTTACACTGTCATAATGTTTAAATAAGAACAAATTTATTTCCATAGTCTCAGTTATTTCAATTCTGTGATTTTAAGAGCAATATTAGCTTGTTGTGCTGTTAAGTAATGTGCCAGTTTCTGTGCCCTAAAAGCACATATCCTTATTGGGTACACATAGTGATGCAGTTTTTCTGCTCCCGGTTCCCTGCACACTGTGCTGTAGATTCAACTTTGCTCCAGTCTCCTTCTGGAAAAAAGTAGAATTTTTCATTCAAAGGACAATAAAAACTCAAGTTAAACAACTCTTTGTCCTAGTTAATTTCAACATTCAGAATTATACAAAGGTCATGGAGTACAAAAACTACTCACCAGCCACATTACATTCTTCATTTCAACTATTAAAATCCAAAGATCTTTCAATTTTTTAAGGCTCTATTTACTTGCTTTTTAATTTTACAGTCTCAACTTGATTTATGAGAAGTCTTCAGACAGTCAGGATAGAAAAAAGCTTCTTACATTTTTAAAGAAATTAAATGCAGAAATCTGTGTGTAATCATTAGCATTCATCTCACCTAACTGGAACTAACTGAAAGTTCAGTGCATAATCTAAATTATTTTGATGTCCCCTATAAATCAGTGAGAATAAAGAATATTCCAAAAGTTACTTACCATGCGTGAGCTGTCTGAGGATAGCCTATGAAGGGGTGCCTATCCCTTCGTATTGTCGATAAGGGGAAGGAAAGGACATAGATTTTAGCTTTTTGATTAGTAGAGCTAGATGAAATAAATCCTGTGCCTTTTCTTTTAACACGCACTGTTAAGTCATGAGATTTGGAGACATCATAGGCTGAGTAGAAAACAATCTTCTCAAAAATGTCATGTTCTCCAAGACAAAGTAAAGCAAAAACCACGCAGAATTTCTTTCATTATATAGAGATAAACCTTTAGTACAAGGGAGATGTTGCAGTGATCCTCACTGGAAGACCGTTGTACATCAAAAAGCTAGTAATCCACAAAACAGCTAGTTGGTCCAGGCCTGTGCCATCCGCTTCTGTGTTGTGCTGGATGTACAGATTGGCTTTCAGGACTTTGCTGTGCTGAGCATATCGTTTGCAGAATAAAATTAACTAGCTTATTGTAACAGAGGAGCTGCAGGCAGGTCCCACTTGGTATTCGCAATTGTGCTACCTGTGTGGCCTTGCCATTACCTAAAAGTGCAGCAAGAAGTTCTTATGAGAACAACCCTTCTCTATGGTAGCAGAAATGATGAATAGGGTTGTTTTCTTGAAAGAAAATCTTGTAATAGCTCATATAATCAAAATAGGGTGACCCTTTCTGCAGATGGGGTTTTCATGCATTGGATTGGAGACCTGTTCAATGGTACATATTTCAGGGTTCCCACCATCTAAAGAGAGGAAAGAATGTTTATATTACTTTTTATCTTTATAGCGTTAGCTATAATAAGTAGTATTTTAAATGATACTTTACAAAATCTGTTTGCCTTTCTTCCTGGTATTAAAAAGCCCCACTACCTCTTGGTGCAAAATAGATGGTCAAAAGTTTATTTTATATTGTCTAATAATTTAGATTGTTCAAGGAAATAGTTGCGATACTTTCTTTTCCTACAAACAGAAAATTCTTATAATCTGTCTCGTTATTGTGTTGTCTGAACACTTTCCAAGTTTTGCATTAAGTAGCATATACATAAAAACTATGACATGTAATTCTTTCTTGTGTGAAAGAAATTGTGCAGGTCTGCAATTTAACTTTTTCAATATATACAATTTTCAACCTGTGTAAAAGTGATCTTTATGAAAGGATGCCAAATGTGTGTTCTTCATATTTGCTAGGGTTTCTGGCAAGCTTTTTCACTTGCTACAGGGGCTCTTACTGTTGTCATCTACACAGGGAAGGATTACCGTTATGGATAAAAGTTCTGTTGACTTCAGGAGCAATGCTGACTGCTCTGATTGTCTCTTGAGAGACTTAGCTTGCTATTTTAGGTAGTGTTTGATCTGTTAATTGAAAGTAGAGTATTATTTCTGATAAATTTGCAGGACCCTCCACTGCTGAGAAGTGCATTGCAAGGGTTTTCAAAGATCTGATGACTTCATTCTCAAATGCAGTTAATGAGTTTTATTCATACTGCAGGATACAAATACACATGTAAACAAACAAATACCCCAAAACAAGGACATTGGCCTCTCAAATATTCTCAGTGAACTGGTGACAGCAGAGAATATATGTGGGCATACTCTGCGAGAAAAAGAAAGTGATATTTTCTGATATACATACCTAATCTTTTTTGTGCCTCAACTATGGAACTTTTTAGAGCAAATGAGTAAAGAAAATAGTAGGAGGTATAGTAATAAGTAAAATGAAGTAAAAAATTGCTCAGTATCTTAGCTATAAAGGCTTTAATGCTAATCCTATTATTTCTCTGCTCCAGTTGTTAAAAATTTGAGATTTATTTAGCTCGTTATCCGAGTTTAGAGTTGCTTTTGCTAAAATTGAAGATGTTAGAGTTTTACTATCACAAATACTCAGTTTTCTCAGGATTTCTGTCTATTGAGTGGGCAGACGATTTCAGTTGATAATTAGGTAACCTCTGTTGAATTTTCAGTCCTAATTGCTGAACTAGTCTTGTTTTAGCCTGCTTTATATTTAGGCACTAATTGTCCCTCAGTCTAAAAGCACAATTTTCTGTCCACTTGTATCTTTATTTTCAGGAGGTGCTGTGGCTGTTGCTGAGGAGAAGCAAAACATAAAGGAATTTATCTCATCTCTTCTTAAACTGCATAATATTCTCAATCTTCTGTAAAAGTCAACCAACTTTTTCACCTCAGATTTAGAATGAAACAGCAGGTGATATAAGACTGTGTACAGTCACCATCTCTAAAGATTTTGCCCCAGGGCAAATGGATTTGCATAGCTCTAAATTGTTCTGGGTTAATTGTATAGAAGGAACTCAAAAAGGTGAGACCATATGGCAGAGACCTCCGATAAGAATAGTAGCAAGCTAAAGAGTAGCACAGAGAACCTGGCTTCACTAAAATAGTGGTAATTAAAAAAAAAAGAAAATTATTGGAACCAAACCAGAGTGCTCATCTTCAATACATATCAGCCCATTCCATCTGAAAACAAGACACACTTGAGACTTTACAGTTACAGCATGTTTGAACATATTCCTACAGTAAACACTTCACTCTAGCTTAATTATAAATCACCCACACCTTCCCTCCTACAGTTGTAATGATAGTTAAATATATGACCTATTAAAAACTAAGATTAAACCAAACTGAATTTATTTTAATATTTAAATGTATTTTAAAATAAATTTTAATGTTGAATCTTTCAATTGTAATTATAGTATTAAATTCACAATTATAATTATGAATTACAATTTTAAGCTAATTTCCATGTTATTATTATTGTTGTTGTTGTTGTTGTTATTTATATTTTATGTTTTCTGGTCCCATTCAGTTTTCTCTTCCTAAAGAGGAAAAGGTTTCATAATTTTTATTCACCCCTCTCCATAACATTCTGAGTTTAAAGCCTTTCAGAATCGAAACGGGGTTGTTCATAAAAGGACAAAATCTAGGCAGATTTGCCTCAAACCTGGGACAGACTTAGGGTCCTGTCACAAGTGTACACAGATTATCACATGATTCAGCTATACTTTTATACAAATGCACATAGAACAAAAAAATGCACAGCAGAGGTAAATTTTATTAATTGGATTTACAGTCAATGGCCTATGCTAATTTCTAATAATATTACTGAGCATGTTATCACATTTTAGTCAAAAATTATGTAGGACAGCTTCTTGTAATGTATATTTAACATAATTATTAAAAGAAGCTACTGCCTTAAAACAGCGAAGTAATGAGATTCACATTGAGGAGCTAGTTAGACTTTTTTATATATATAGAATATAACTTTTGAGGACTTTATAGCAACTAGTAAAAAGGCAAAATATTATTTTCTTTTTGCTATTATCTCTAAATTGGTTAAATTGCTGCTGAATAGAGTGAAAGATAGAAGCTCTGAAGCTGAATATTTTGAAGGAGACTTATGCAATGCTGAAACTAGGACACTAAAATTAACAAGGCAACTGTTCCTATCCATAAACTTTATGTGAAGGTTTGGTACTTTGTTTATTTGCAGTTGATAAAAGTTGATAAACTTTTGAATAGCTTTCTTCAGGACAATTATTAACAGTGGAAAATGTGTGGAGAGAGATGCAATTTTCTTTCAGTCAGTATTTAAGCTTCCTGACATTTTGTTTTGAATATCTAAAAATTCTGTGGTGGGTTGACCCTAGCAAGCAATAAAGCACCCACGAGCTGCTCACTCAGTCACTCCACCATGCCCATACACACCCCTGCCCCCCGGGGGATGTTGAAGAGAACTGGAAGAACAAAAGTGAGAAAAATCTTATAGGTTAAGATTAATTCATTTTAATAAGTGAAGGGGGGTGGAGTAACAAAAAAACCAAGTAATACAAAAACAGTCACTCAACACCTCCCATGAGCAGACCAACGCCTGGCCAGTCTCTGAGCAACGTCTAACTTGGAAGGTGTCCTGCCCACTGTCCACAAGACTTTTTTGCTGAACATTTTGCTATATAGTATGGAATATCCCTTTGGTCAGTTGGGGTCAGCTGTCCCAGCTGTTTCCCCTCCCAGCAACTTGGCCAACCTCAGCCTACTTGCTGCAGGGTAGAGTGAGAAACAGAGAAGTCCTTGATGATGTTCAGTGTTCAGCAATAACTAAAACACCTGTCTGTTATCAACACTGGTTTATTCACAGATCCAAAACACAGACCCATATGGGCTGCTTATGAAGAAAATTGACTGTCTTTCAGCTAGACTCAGTGTAATTGCAATGCAATAGCTTAGTGAGAGCAGCTTCACATCATATAAGTAGTGTGAAATAAATGAAGAATACTGACGAAATTGGTTAATAAAAGATAATAATAAATAAAAGGTGTGTTACATAATTTTCAAAAAAGTGAGGTAAAAAATTTATTCAGAGTATGGGAAATATAGTAAAGCCTGTTAGTCTCAGCAGGCAAAGTGAAGAAAGAAAAAAAGAAAAAAAAATAAAGCCACAATGCTTAGCTTGTATGTACCAAGAAGCAAATGCTGTAGCTGACTTCCTGCACAGTTTAGTTTAAATGGGATATGAGGGCTTTCTACTTAATTACATTTTTGAAGCCATCTGTTTGCTTTCCTAAATAAATATGTATCTGGGTATCACGTGGATTGTAGACAAAGCTACATTTAGAAGGAACTATAAGATGTTACTGTCCTTGCACCACTGTTTTCTCATACAAGTAACTATAGAATCAGTAAGTGATAATGATTCAACATGGGTTTGAAGTTAGATATCAAAATCCAACCTAATTATCTTACTATCCTTTTACAGAAAGAAATGCCCACTTCCTGAAGACAACTCATGTCACCTTAGTTGCATGCTTCAGGACACATCAAACGAACCTCTCCCTGGAGGTGCAGATATGAATTGTTCTTCACCCTTTTCTAGGTAAAGTGACTTAGACTAAGACTCCAAAATGTTATGTATTTGGTGTTTATGCAAGTTACAGCCCATCCTTACTTCATATACAAATTAATGTCAATCCTATAGTTACCTTGAATATCAAAATTTATCAAGGGTAATAAGATCATGTACTTGCTGTTTGCAAATCAGCATAGCTCTGTTGCCTCAAAAGGGAGTTAGGTTAACTGAATTAAATGTAGGCATTAAATCTCAGGGATACAAAGTTATGTGAAATTATTTCCATCCCATGCTTTTAAAATCAGAAGGATTAATGTGGTGTTTGCCATTTCGGGGACTTCACTGAACAGCTATTACAGCTACTACAGAACTCATTTTCTGGAAAGTGTGACTCACGTAAAACCATAATTGCAAAAAATCAAATTCAAGTGTATTCTCACTTGTTGCATATTCCATGTATTTTTAGCTTTTTCAGATAGAAGTTAATTTGCCATTGAAGACTGACATTCATACCAAGCTGAGCAAAATTATCATTTATCTTGCCACTATGAAGTTCCCTGCAATGCCAAACAAGTGTCTTTTTTAAGGTTTCTGTGGGGGATAACATTAATAATTAGGATTTGCCTATTTCCTCAAGAATATTTACAGGCAACAATTTTCCACGGTCTGGTCAGCAGTTTTTAATAACTACATTAATCTTTTTTTGTTTCTTTACTTTTGAAGTTTCAGCTTAAGCAGAAAAAGCAATGAATCCAAAACAAAAAAAATGTTGACCCTAAAAAATGTGCAATATTGCTGTAAAAAAGAGCAGTTTTTCCTTCAGCTTAATAGCCTGGCACTATGTGCACTATTTGTATCAATACATTCACAAGTATTTAGGGCCTATTCATATACTTTTTAAAGTTCTCAAGCAGTTCAATGTTCTTTAATTCAATGAAATGTCACAGAAAAAACACAATGATTCTGAAAGTCAAGATCATGCTGTGTTTGACTATTCTTACTCCACAAGAGACATGTGAACTTACAAAGGGTTGCTGGTTTTATGAGTTCTTACCTGACTTACCAATTAAGTTTGAAATTGAGTTATGTAAACATAAATTAAAACAGTGTGCAATTTCTTTTTTGTGTCTTTTGCAGACTTAAAAATTAAAGCTGTATAAGGAAGGGCTTCATTAAAATGATAAAAAGACCCTATAAGCTAGAAAGTAATTTCAGTATGCAGTATCTTTGTTTTGTGTATTATATTTCATTGTAGTATAATATTATTATGTTATATTCATATACAGAATCTTTCTTTTATTATGCAGTGAAATTAATGTGTAAATATAGACACTTTCTGGGAGTGATACAAAAATTTGTAAATATCTGTTAGTTTTAAAAAAATTTAATGGTTTTAATGTGAAAAAAAAAATTTCAGAAATACTAGCTTTATATGTCAGTTTTTCCAATAATGTTCATTAAGCATTGAATTTTACCCAAAATATCTGTCTATAAATGAAAATAACTTTTAAGATTTGATCACAGATACTAAAATGCAAACAAGAAAGTTTTAAAGTTGCTTTTGAAGGTGAAAGTTTGATTTGTCGTCTTTCTTTCTCCTCGCTCCCCTTTTGTGTCTCACTCCCAGGAGAACTGAGGAGAGAAATAATGAATTATTTTTTCATGATTACTTCCTTGGAAAGCATTATTACTCACTGGGTACACCTACAGTACATGACTGTCTAAGTGAAGGCATTTCCATCACAGTGTTCTTTCTTTGAACAGTGACTACCATGAAGTATTATTGATTTGCCTGGTGTATGATGATTCAGAGGTTAGACAGCTCGGTGTACAGCTGTTTTAGAACGCTTATGTCAAATAAACTCAAACATGATTCTGTAGATGACAAACCTCAGGTATTTTCTGCCCTCTAGTGAAATTATAACTTTTAGGTTTTGTATTTTGTTTCTACACAAAATATTTCTTTTTGACCCTAAACCAAAGAAATACAAATCAAGAAAAAGTAGCAAGTTTACAATTGTTACATGTGATGTAAAAGCCTCTTTCCAAAAGATATTTGTCAAAAATAATGTGAGTACAGATATAGTCTTCTTGTTTTCCAGGCTTTAAGCAAATTTAAAAATATACCATCAAAAAAATACAGCCTCAAGACTTATTTTTTTCATATAGCTCAGTGTTCAGTAACAGAAGCTAAATGTTTACAGGATTTCAGCATGAACTGTCATTTCCCTTTTGCATTTTTGTAGAATTGTCCCAGGCAGAACTACTGCTTGAAACTAGTATATGCTTACCTAGGATAGAAGGGAACCCAAAAGTCAATGTAAATCTTTCTGATTCAGGGACAAGGCTTGTTTCACAGCAGTTGGGTAAATTTTATGTAGGCTGTCACCCAAACTTTGCAGGAGTCATGCTGAATCAGGCACAGCTGCCAACTGTATGGTTATACTCCCCTGCTTTGAGTTACATCACACAACAAGAACAAGGCCAACACAGGAGTTTGCACCTGCAGCTAGGTACAGGAACTGTAGTTGCTGTGTGCTGTCAGTGTTTCTTGCTTTAAGAGGCCATGTACCACATCTGCTTTCTTGGCAGGCTGGCCAGAACTGTCTGGAATAGAAGTACCTAGAGAAAGTAGAGAAATCTGCAAAACTGGGATTAAATGAGCTGCATACGTTCAGTCGATAAATGTTGGGTTTAAGGTTAAAAAAGTCAAAAGGCTTTTTAAACTCCTGCTAAGCCCTCAGCTGGTCTTAAACACCTCTACCAAATCATGCAAAAGAGAGACATAGGTCAGTTTATTCTGTATGCCAGCTGAGTGCTCTAACCCTCATGCTATTAATAACCCTTGTGCTATAGTGGACCTGCTGTTTACGAACAGGGAAGGACTGACGCATGATGTGGTGGTCAGAGGATGTCTTGGGTATAGCAGTCACAAGACAGTAAGAGTTTTCTATTCTCAGAGAAGTAAGGAGGAGTGTCAGAAGAATCACTGCCTTAGACTTCCAGAGGACCAGCTTTGTCCTATTTAAGAGCCTGGTCAACAGAGTCTCTTGGGAGACAGACCTGAAGGTCCAAGGGTCCAGGAAGGCTGGACATTCTTCAATAAGGAAATCTTAAAAGCACAAGAGCGGGCTGTCCCTGTGTACCAAAAGATGAGCTGCTGGGAAAGAAGACAAGCCTGACTGAACAGAGAGCTTTGGCTGGAACTCACAGAAAAGAGTTTAACACATTTGGAAGAAGGGGCAGGCAACTCAGGAGCACTATAAAGACATTGTGAGGTTATGCAGTGAGATTAGAAAGACAAAAGCCCAGCTAGAACTCAGGCTGGCCACTTGTAAAAGATAACAAAAAAATGTTTTTACAAATACATTAGAAACAAAAGGAGGGTCAAGAATTATCTGCATCCTTTATTGGATGTTGGGGGGTGGGGAACATAGGATGAGGAATAAACTGAGGTACTTAATGCCTTCTTTGCCTCAGTCTTTAATAGTAAGACCAGTTACCCTCAGAGTACTCAGCCCCCTGAGCTGGAAGGCATGGATGGAGAGCAGAATTAAGTCCCCACAGGAAAGTCCAGGAGGAAACAGTTAGTGACCTGCTGCTCCACTTACACACAAGTCTACAGGGTTGGATGGAATCCACCCAAGGCCACTAAGGGAGACAGCAGAAGAGCTAGCCAAGCCTCCCTCCATCATTTATCAACAGTCGTGGCTAACTGGGGCGTTCCCAGAAGACTGGGGGTTAGCCATTGTGACACCCATCTACAAGAAGGGCAGGAAGGAGGATCTAGGAAACTACAGGCCTGTCAGCCTGATCTTGGTGCAGGGGAATGATATGGAGCAAATCATCCTGAGCATCATCATGCAGCACTTGCAGGACATCTGGGGGATCAGTCAGGCCCAGCCAGCATGTGTTTATGAAAGGCAGGTCCTGCTTGATGAACCTGATCTCCTGCTGCAAGATGACCCACCTAGTGGATGAGGGAAAGGCTGTGGATGTTAACTACCTAGACCTTAGTAAAGCCTTTGACAGCATCACCCACAGCATTCTCCTGGAGAAACTGGCTACTCATGGCTTGGATGCTTGTACCTTACAGTGGGTAAAAAGCTAACTAGACAGTTGAGCCCAAAGGGTGGTAGTGAATGGAGTTACATCCAACTGCCAGATGGTCACAAGTAGTGTTCCCCAGGGCTCAGTATTAGGGCTAGTTCTGTTTAATATCAACAATTTGGATGAGGGGATCATGTGTACCCGCAGTAAGTCTGCACATGACACCAAACTGGGGGGGAGTGTTGATCTGCTTCAGGATAGGAAGGCTCTGCAGAGGGATCTGGACAGGCTGGAGCCATGGGCCAAGGCCAATTGTATGACATTCAACAAGAAGAATTGCTGAGTCCTGCCCTTGGGTCACAACGACCCCACACAACACTACAGGCTTGGGGACAAGTGGCTGGAGAGCTGGCTGGTGGGAAAGGACCTGGGGATGCTGGTTGACAGCCAGCTGAACATGAGCCAGCAGTGTGCCCAGGTGGCCAAAAAAGACAGCAGTATCCTGGCTTGTATCAGAAACAGTGTGGCCAGCAGGACTAGGGAAGTGATCATCCCCCTGTACTCAGCACTGGTGAGGCCAATGTATCAACATTGAATACTGTGTTTGTTTTGGGCCCCTCACTTCAAGAGGGACTGTGTCCAGAGAACAGCAATGAAGCTGGTGAAGGGTCTAGAACCCAAGTCTTATAAGGAGCGGCTGAGGGTACTGGGATTGTTTAGTCTGGGGAGGAGGAGGCTCAGGGAGGACCTTAACTGGTCTCTACAACTACCTGAAAGGAGGTTGTAGGCAGGTGGGTTTAGGTCTCTTCTCCCAGATAAGTAGTGACAGGACAAGAGGATATGGCCTCAAGTTACACCAGGAGAGGTTTAGATTGGATATTAGGAAACATTTCTTCACAGAAAGGGTGGTCAAGCATTGAAACAGGATGGCCAGGGAGTTGGTGGAATCACCATCCCTGAGGTGTTTGAAAAATATGTAGATGTGGCGCTCAGGGACATGGTTTAGTGATGGACTTGGCACTCCTGGGTTAATGGTTGGACATGATGATCTCAAAGGTCTTTTCCAACCTAAATGTTTCTATGATTCTATTAACTGTTCACAATACTGTTTCTCAAAGTGCCTTTTTGATGTATTGCAAACCCAAAAAATTTAATATAATAATTTCCTTTTTGAAAATAGAATTCTTGTTTTCAAGCAATCCATACTGAAATGGCAATGTAGACATTAAAATGAAGTGGAAGCAATTTGGACCTTAGTTTTGGAATGCTTGTTCCTGTCTTTCAAAATATGCGTAACACCAAGGTTATTAAAGTCTTTGTTTTTGTAACAGCATTTGCTGTGACTGGGTCACACAATTATAATTATCCTGAAAGAAAGAGTAAAATACATAAGCTGTTAAATCTCTATAAGGCTTATAGAGCAAACTGCTGAGGTCCATAAAATTTCAATTCAAAAAGGTCAGAGAGACAGACAGAACAATTCAGAGCCGCACAAATCACCAGTTCTTCCCATCATGCTCCATGTCCTAGGAGCAAGTGATTAATATAAATCTGAGCCTTTCTCTTTACAGTGATAAACAATAATAAACTATTCAACTCCTTTCATTAATATTGTAGCAGTGCCAATTTTGATCCCAGGGGAAGCTATGAAAGTGTAGTGAGGACAGATGAGAGCACCCTCCTCATGCCATTGCAGGAGCACTCATAACAGATGGACAGATGTCTGATAACGGCAAAAGGGAGCAGGAGGGAGAGGAGCTGTAACAAAAGATCACAGGCAGGATATCCAGGCTTGATAAGAGAAAGGCAAACTCTAGCTGACTGCAGAGGGGAAGTCTATTGCCCAATTCAGAAAATTCAAGGGTGGCATATTTTCTCTACCTTGTCAATAATCCTGAGATGAGTTTTCTCTTCCTTGCCATATACTACAGAACCTGTATCACAATATTTCTGAAGTTGTCAGATATCAAAGACAAATAAAAGCAAACAAAAAGATTAGTACCACATAAAAATCAATAGACCTGCCCAAATTAATAAATTATCTCTCAGAAATGTAATTATCATTGCCACTCATTATGGTGTCGGTAAAGAGCCACTGGATCACACAAGTCCCTTATGTGGGGAATCACATTGTATAATAGGTATGCAGTAAGTAAAATAATTTTTCTTTAAGTATTTTTACATCACTTTTGCAGTATTAAACTGTTAACAGCATTTAGTAAAGTACCCATGAGCATACATCTCAGTGAAAACACTAAAGACCTCAGAATCGTAGTGTGATGTGTTTATGGATTTTGGAGCTCACTTTAGGTAATTAGAAAACAGCAACAGCTAATGTGGTTTTTACCAGCTATGTTCTTAAAGTTCTTTGCAAAATGTACTAAGGCTTTTTTTTTTTTTTTTTTTTTTTTTTTTTTTAGTCTGCTTCTTGAAGAATGATTTGGTTTTTTAAGAGAAAAGCAAAAGAAAGCCAGCTGTAAATCAACAGGCAATTCTTGTCAATTCTGTTAAGATTGTATCAACATCTTTGGTTTCCAGTACCTAGTTTTCTTTGGCAGTTGCATTTTCCCCTAGTGTATGTTTTCTCAGAAGACCAGACTCTTACGACACTGGAAGAAAAAAGAGAACACAACGTGGACGTAAGATGCAAGACCCGTTGATTGTTCAAAGAGCGTATCACTCCTGATATTACTGCTGGTTTCAAATGTACTATTTTACTTCACAGTTCCTGCTCTATTTCTGTAGCATATGCATCAGCCTTCAGCCCTTTAATAGAATATTTTCATATCTTTCTTGGCAAGACTAAATTCCTTTCATGTGCAACATCTTAAACACAGAATGAATACTGCTAACCAGTAAGAATGTATCAAATTTGTATTTATTCGGTAACTGAAGATTGATGAAACAGTGTCCAGTAATTTCAAATAATAAATTAAAAATACTACATTCCGTAAAGAATCAATGCAGATGGGAACATCTCTCAATCCACTGTGGAACTGACTTCACTTTACTGCATAGCTAAGTGTATACATTTGAGATGGGAACAGAAGGGAGTGCAACTGAGCTGTAGCATCTCCCCTCCAGAGACTCTCCTTCATCTACTTCCCAGTCCTTTGCTTCCTAACCTAAAGACTTAATCTTTACCTCTCCAGCTCAGTCTTTCCCCTCATAGTCCATAATAGAATGTTTCCTGATACCTGATCACTGCAGAAATACTTCAAAGAAATGAAAATCCCCATTGTCGCTTTGAGTACAGTCTACCGGCCTGACTGAAACCTTCAGTCCAAGGCGAACTGAGATTGGATTAACCCTTACTGACTCTCTCAGCAAGACAGTAATAATAAAACCACAAGAAAGATATATTTTTTCAAGGGAATTAAGATCCTTATTTCTGAAAATTACATTGATAAGCTTTTATTTTATGTTGAGGGGCATTTACATGTTTAATATGTAGCCATTAACTATCTGCTATTTATAAGTTTGCAAAATACAAGATACCAAAATTTAGAGCTATTAAAAAGTTTGTATGTACAGATTTGTAGTATTGACATATTTTCTTGAGATGACTGCTTGTAAATTGCCCTAGATTATACTATTGCATCATCAAGCCCTGCCAGCCTACAACTACAGTATGTTTCACTTTTTATTTAATACAGGATATATAGAAATAAGTAAAGTCAGGACATCATCATGTATACAAATAAGGATATTTGTTTTCAGGTTACCTTTTCCTTCAGTACCTGTTAAAGTTTTGTAAGTTATAATTACAGATTCATTTCCAAAATTAAAATTCACTTCTTCTATCTAGTTGCAATGTCTATGTGACACTCCTTGAAGGATATTTTCTGATGAGGTAGATTTCTACTAATGAAAAATGTAAAAATGTCCATACAGAGCAAGATGGCTATGGCTATTCCATCTCTGCTTGAACAAAACAGAGATACAGTAGTAATGACAGCTCCCTGTGGCACTGGAGTCTCTTCCAAAAGATGAGAAACTGATTTAGCAGGGCAGGGTACTGGGATGTGCAGCTTGCATACAGGGCAGTGGCCAAGGTGAGAAGCAAAGGTCACAAAATGTGCTTTCAGCCCCTGCAGCAGTTCCAGCTGAATTGCCAACTTAGATGATAAATTCAAAATGGCAGACTTCATATAGCAAAGTTTTATGTCACTTATGATACAGATTACTCAGATTTAAAGTGACAATACAAGATTCAGGAGGTAATAAAACTGACAAAATGCATTACTGAAAGACACTGAAAGCACCTACTTTAGTGACTTATTCCTCTCTTATAAAATCAATGAGCAAACTCCCACTGAATTGAAGAGCAAAAAGAGTCCTTAATGCTTTAAGTTAAATGTTGCTTAGAATAGGAAAATAGAGTGACAAAGTACTTTTCACACTTCTTCCCCCACAACCAAATACTGTATCACTCCATTCATCATGCCAGAAAAACAGCTTAGAAAAGTGACTATATTGTTCAAAGCTGAAAAAAAGCACAGTGTTTTAAGAAGCTTACTAAATCTCTACTTTTTTGTCAGTAAAAGAAAAAAAGAAGAAAATATTTCATTCTCATGCATAACTCAAATGATTCTCAAAATTGGACAACTGATTCAAAATATTTCTGGACCATTACAGTTAAAAGACAACCTGGCTTTGTTAAATGAACTTTTGCTCTTATTTTTATTCTTAACTACATTCATATTTCCTTCAAAGAATAGCCATTCTTAGCACTGATATTTCCTCTGGTTGTTTCAGAGACAATAAAAAAAAATCCCTCCCCCATTCTACTCTATATTTAACCTTCCCATTTCAAAACTGAGGTATTACACTGAGATACTATGGGGAAAATAATTCAGTGTAAGTGGTTGCAAGATTATATGATATTTTTCCCAACTCTGATCATATAGAAACTTCAGCAATTTATCATCAATTTCTACTTAAATTTAAAAAAAAAAAAAACAAAAACCAAAAAAATCACAACCAAAAAACACAAATCAACAATTAATTTCAATTCTACTTGCCTTTTGGTTTTTTCTGAAGGAAGATTTAAAGAAGGGAAAATTAATGAATGCAATAATTCAAATTTCAAAGATTAGCTTAAGTATATTTGATGTCCAAGTCCAGAAACTAGCAGTTGTTAGGAAGTTCAGAGAAAGGACATGAACCACCAGAGACTTAAACTAAATCTTTACACATCACTGACATTTGCACTTTTCCTTAAACTTCAGTGACACTTTTGTCACATTATCACATACCAAACTCCTCATGGATCATCATTCTACAGAAATTTATTTATTTTGCAGTTGAATAGTAAAAGAGATAAATACAGCTGCAAAAATGAAAATAGGAAATGTTGTTACATAAGGGACCAAGTAAATACGTAGTTATTTGCCTGGATGTGTTCGTCAGCTTTGAACTAACAAAATATTTGGGAACAGTAACTCACTTGGCCTTGCTGTGCCTTTAAACAAAGAAAACGAGCAATTAGAACGGTAGGAAAAAGAGAAGATTGCTGGTTGTTTTTTCTGAAGAAGTCTTGGGTACTAAATGTTTTGTCGCTGCAGCCTTGAGAAAGCAGGAATGGTAAGCATTTCAATGAGCTACAAGAAGCTGGGCTTAAATGACTATCAGGAAAATAATTTCTAAGGGTGGGATAGCATGTTAAGTAAGACACAGATTAACTAGATGAATTAGCAGCAAGTAAGTGCACCAGAATGCTTCTAGTTTTTAATTGGAACAGGTAAAACCACCTTTATCTGATTGTCTAGATATTTTTAATAAAGTAAAAAAAAGTTGTGGTTCATTATAGTATTTTTCCCTTGTTTCTACATTCATCACTGTGACATTTATCAGAAATAGGCTCATGAATTAGCCAGAGCTTTAATCCCCATTTGTAGATTTATTAATTTATGATACTATACCATATTAACTCTTAAAAACCAGAACCTCAAACCTGCAGGATGACACAGGCTTAATATTAAAAGGTGTCTGATTGCTGCATCCTTGTCCCTGCTCATCTTTTCTGTTCAGCAATTTTAATAGCTTCTTGTATTGTAATAAATTCCAGATGGGGTCCTTTTTCTCCCTGGGAAAGTCTCCTCTTCATTACTTCTGAAGGTGACTCAGGTTCCTTTCCCTAGTACAAATATATTCTTTTTTCCTCCCGGAAGCCTGCAAGTCTCTTAACAAATTCCTTGTTCTACCATTTAATACAAAACTTACCCCACTTGAGCATGTTATTTTAATCTTAGGAAAGTGTAATTTCTCCCAACCCTGACTCAGTAAAGGACACTGAAGGCAAGGCAACCAGCCAGGTTTCTTCCCTAACCATCTTCTTCCTTCTAACAAAGAAAGCAATGGACAATATGTACATACAAGAATGTATACACATAACAGTACATATGTACTGTACAATTGATAGTTAATCAGTTTTACCACCTAACCTTACAAACAATACCACCAAGGGGAAAGAAACAGAAAAGAAAAAAAAAAAAAGACACACCTTACAAATATTATGACCTAAGAAATAGTAAACACGTTGGCTGGGTTCTTAAGGATGAATTTTCAAAATAGAAAAATTTGAAATTTTGAAAGTTAGAAATTAAATCACTTCAACTTCTCTCTAATGCTAAAGGGGTAGCAATATACTGTTATTTCAGATGAAATTTATGTTTCTCACATTGGACTCAAAAATCTGGCATTCCTACAGAAAAAAACATCAAATTTAGTAAGCCCTCTGGGAAAAAAAATATCTTTATTGTTGGCAAAACATATGTTAGTACTGCAAAGTGCTGTGGAGACACCTGAGCTACCCATACATTTCTGCAGAACAATTAAGTTTACTTACCCAGAGATTCTTTCTGTCATATCTGGCAACACTGGTTTTGGTGGAAAATCGAACAGGTTAGCAGAGTAGATTAGATAACAATGTATTTAATTAATGTGACTGCATTGGACACCCTAATTTTCCATTGTACCACAAGTTAGATTCTTGAGGCAAAGCTGCTGATTATGCAATCTTCATAGTCCAAATAAAGACCAGTCTTAACATGCTCCGGAGACTTGAGTTTTAAAAAAACTTTTTCTGAGGCTTCGGTTTTATAAGGAGGACAGAGGGGGTGAATGCAGTGCTGTTATTCAGAATAATTTTCCTTTAAAAAGTGACTTCTTGCTGTGTGTTGTTCAGTTCAGGCCAGCTGCCTGAGCACAGAGGCCAGCAGACCTTCACCTTCACTTGCAAGTACATGCCTGTGTTTTTTCAGTCCAACAGTATTGCTTAAGGCCAGTTGCTGTTGGTCCGGGCAACAGTTAATCTCAAGAATCTTTCTGGAAAGCCAGAAAAAGTGGAAAGAGTTCTTCTTGCATTCACTTGCTATCAAATTCTTCCACTTGTAGCCCATGCAAGAAAATCCCAGACCCCTGGCAAGTGTGTTGAAAGCTACGCCAAGTGGCATGGTCTCTGCAGTGTCTTGAGCAGCATCCAAAGGACCACAAAGGAGATAATCTGTTTTTCTTTTCCTCATCCTTGGAAGATCACTGTTAGCTTTTTCTTTCCTGAAAAATATTTTTAAACTGTGTAATGAAGATGTGGAGTTCAAAACAAGAGTAAAATACGTAACATTTGACAATGTGTGTTGTTTCCTGAAAAAAAGGGAAACTACCATTTCCTTTCACCATAATCACTTTGGTCATTATGGGCCTGGCAAAAGAAAAGGGCATTTAGCACCTGGGCCAAATAGGAGGTAAATGGGGGAAGATGGCTGTAGGACATACCACCACGTGGCCCTTCTGGAGTCTGAGAAGGACAGTGCATGGTCCTGCTCTGCACAGGAACACTTCGGTTCACAACAGTTGATCTCACAGGAAAAAAAGAACCCAACAAAAAACAATGTGCAACTCTGCTTCCACGTGCTTTACAGGCACAACTAAACCTTAGAGAAAGAGCAGGAAAAGACTGGCATGTGTAAGGTCTGAAACTGAGCCCAGACTGTGGACCACACATTTATCAACTTTCCCTCTGCTGTCAATGTAGCTAGGGCATGCCAGTGAGAAATTACATGTTTCAAGGTGAGCTCCAAATCTTATAAAATGATGGTGCAGGATTGCAAAATGCCTTTAGTAAGTGCTAAGTGAGCATGAGGTACAAAACCAGGAATCTGCTGCCAATGCTTCTGTCCAGGTATGTGGAGGGAGAGGTGGAAAACCTGAGGCATCCTCCTGCAGCAGCTCAGACAAAACAGCCTATGGGACTATTCATGTAAGTAAATGTTCCATAAATGTGGACAGTAGGTCTAAAATGTGCTAAATTCAAGTAATCACATCAGAAGGAATTATCCCTGCGATAATTTTATCTGTTGTATCTGAATTTGATTTCCTGTGAACAGTAACACAACTTCAAAAATAAAATTTTAAGGCATTTTTCCTCCCACGGCCAGCAAGCCTTTTACAAATGAAGCTAGAAATCACTAATTACTGCAACACAGAAGCATCTAAATTCAGGTTCCTCAAAGGTGAACTCTGTCTCCCCAAAATGTGACAAGTGCAATGGAAACAATAGAAGTAATTACAATAGTTTGATCATTGCTGTTTAATGAACTTGAGTTCTGTTTTCCTTTAGATACAGAGCTTTTATACCATACTATTTCCTTCATCTTATCCTTAGCTTTCCCTCCATCTCTAAATCTGTCACTGCTCTATTTTGTTTCCTCTCCAGGGGACATTTACTCTCATCAGAGCATCATTAATTAGAGTGAGTTTGTGGCATCAGCTGTCACTCATTATGAAATTCTAAGCTCCTGATAAAAGCATTTTTCCTTACTCCCTTCACAACCTTTCTTTTAAATTCTTAATGTACCATCTACCCCTTCTTCCTAAGGAAATTGGGTAGCTGTAAAAATAAGGCTTCCCGCCCCCCCGCCCCCCCCCCCATTATTGTTAGTCCCCAGTTATATAACAAAGCCTATTGTTGCCAAGGTACTGTTCCTTACAGAAGCAGATGCAGATAGCTCTGCTAAAGAAGAATGTTATTTTATAGTTGTGAAGCCTGAGAGAGTATCAAGAGCACTCATGACACAAGAGTCAATGTAAATCAACAGTAAAAACAGCAGCATGATTTTTTCCCTCCGGTAATACATGGTGAGTCAGATCATGGCTAAGCTGAAAGTCCTCTTCTTACAAATGAAATATAGACATTCTTTTATATTTAGATTTTTTTTTTTAATTAGTGCTTTTTCTGTGTGCTTAAAAGAAATTAAAATACCCTTAGGAATAAAATATAAATAAATCGGAACGGTCCTATTTTAGATCACAACTTGTTTAAAAACTTCAAGAGAAATCATTGCAAACGAGGCAAAACTTGTCGGATGTGGTAAGATTATATATTTTATGGTCTGAATTACTATTATCGTACTCTGAGTACTCCTCAACCTCTAACAAATTTTCAGTCGGCTGGGTGTCACATAGGAAATAACTGGTGGGAGCATAAGTTTCAGTACCAAGAATTAATACTTCTTTTTGGTTTTGTTTTTGGGGGTTTTTTTGGTTGGTTGGTTGGGGTTTTTTAATCCAGAATTCTTGTGTCAATTGTTAGCTATAATGAACTCAATATAATGAACTCAAGCTCTGAGCTTTGGCATTAATGGTGAGCCTAAACTGAAGATATAATTTGAAAAACAGCTTTTGTAAAACATCTAATGGGTATGCAACACGTTGCCAGAGGACATGGGAGTTTGAAACAGAAGGGCAGGGTACAGCTGTCAGCTTGGAGTATTTCCTAATGAGCTGATACTGGCATATATCTTAGCACCTGATCTTTTGGCCACAATGGCATGCTTTTTTTTTTTTTTTTTTTTTTTTAAAAAAAGTGTGTTTTAGATCATAGATCACTCCTTTGTCACAGTTTTGCTATACTGTGGAATTGTATTTCAAGAGAATAATATACCAAAGAAGATCAGCTGTTGCACAAAATATTATGATTACTTTGGAGGAAAATGCATTTAGTGTTGACACCTGTTCTCATATCACATCTGAAATGCTGTATTGATTATTCCTAACCAAAGCAAATCAATTATTCATGATCATCCCAATCATACCATACAGTGTAGGGTTTGGTGGTGGTGGTGGTTGTGTGTGTGTATCTTTTTTAAGCTGAATTACCTGTTAAATTACTACATATCTTGACCCTTTGGGGTCAACAGCATATTAAAATGTTTCATTGAATTTATGAGGAAAATTTTAGTTAAAGTTTGAAAGTTTTTAGACTTTTCAAATATCCAGTTTCAGGGTTTCATAATTACTGAAAAAGAAGGCCAGAAGCATTTTTGTAAAGTTATTATAAGACAACAAAATCCATTTATTACAAATTATATTTTATAGACAAGAGAAAAGAAAACTGTATTTTTAACTTGTAGAATGATCTGGATCTTGTTTCTTTTTTGATGTATTCTTTGGATTGTTAATTCAGGAAATACAGTGGATTTGATTTTTGTTTTGATTACAAGAATAGGTTTCAGAAGCTGAAAATTAATATGATTACATAAAGTAAAATGCAGAAGTTCCCAGACTCAAAGAGGCATGATATAAGATAGCACAAAAAAGTAATTTCTCATAAGGTGTTTTGTTTGTTTGTGAATACTTTTCATTCTCATTTATCTCATTATAATATTCTACTTTGGATTATGTCTCATCAGAAACTAAAAGTTAAAACTTCCCAGCAGAAGAGTGTAAGAGAAGCAAGCCTAGGCAATGGCTTTACACCTCAGCTCTGTTCTGCCTTATAGTTGACATCTGATGTATTTCCTCTTCTTTATTAATAGCATTTGTTGAGTAATGCAAATACTTTCCTCACAAAAATATTTGTGTAAACAAGTAGATAAACAATTATAAAACTCTATGTTAGATGTTTCACAACAATCAGTTTACGTTGAGGCTAAGAAGCTGAATATGATGGAAGAGTGAACTTCTGTAGACTTCATTTTTGGAATGAGCTTTAAGGCCTATCATTTGACTTCTTTTTTGTCAGGAAGTCTTAGTATATATTTCTTCCTTGTAAGTGTACAATTTACTCCCCCTCTGCCCCCCCCCCCCCCTTTTTAATTCCCAGCTGTTCACTAGAAATTGCTACTTTTCTAGATACAGTCTGATAATAGTCATCAAAGCAGTATGACAAATAGTGACTTAACCCTTTCCTCTCTTTCTCTCAGACACACACACATGGACACATACTTCCTGATACATCTGGGCTTCAGTCAATGATTCAGACTACAGAAACCGCATGTTTCATTAAAGTCACTAGAAGCAGACAACGCTCAGCATTTTTGAAAGTCAACACTGAAAGCCTTCTACACTCTGAATGCTGGCCTCAGAACTGCTTCTTCCTCTGACAAGGGAAAATCCACAGCTCTGAAAGAGTGCCAGTTACACTGTGAAATTTTCCATTGTCTATATGGTGTGGCATCTTTGAATGTGCTAGATTTTCTGAATGTCATTCATATGTGCTCTTCCTCCACAAAATATTATCATCTCCGACATTAGAAACTCTCCATTATGAATACTACTATTGAAGCTCAGTCCCTAACTTTAAATACTGCAGCTCTGTGTGTCACAATACCTAAATCCTTTTTTTGAAGTCTGGCCACACAAGATTAATTTTATGGGCAAGATCATAAAGTGAATCATGAAAACAGTCTTAATTTCACTCTCAGCAGCAGGAAAGATACTGAGTACATGCATACTGACAAATAAAAAGGCAAATCTGAGCAATTGGATCCCTGATCCTTAACACTAGCTTGGCCCCTGGACTTATTTGGAACTACTTCAGTTAGCTTTCTGCAAGACCAATCTGTCTGTGAGATATTAATCAGATGATGCCTTTTCGCCTCGTTGCCAGAATTCATTTCCATAATCCTTTGTTATTAAGCAGAACAGAGGGATGGGATGGCGTGGGGTGGGATGGGATCTCTACTCTTGAATGACCAGTGTAAAACCAGCCTCAGTGGCTACTCATGAGAGTTCTGGGCAGAGATTCCTGCTGTCTCCGGTAGCCCATGGAAAAGAGAGAGTGAAGTATGCAGTCCCATCCTCTTAGCCAAACAGATTGAGAAGTCACCTTCAACAAAGAAGACAAGGTCTCACTTCATATTTCATGCATTAGTATAGCTCCTTGATACCTGCTATGTAAAAGTAAAAAAAAGCAAATCTAGCTGCCAATGCTGTCTTTTAGATAGACAAGGGTAGTCTTAGATAATTCAGTCCATTGCTTTTGACATCAAGAGTAATAATGACTGCTATTTGCAATATTTTTAAAGATTTCAAAGGGATTAAAAAAGGAAAAATGTAGACCATATGAAAAATGGATGAGATTATGATAGTGATGCAGGTGTTTGTCGATATATAAGAGAAATCTTATCTAATAAAATAAATGTAATTATTGTACACAAGTTGATTTTGTTAACAATCTTTACAGTAGGGCCATACATCACTGACTATATATTAACATTGTAATAAATAAAATACAGCATAATTGTAGACTGAATGATTGTTTAAATTTCACAACACAGCTTTTACTCTTCACACTGATATGTGCGCCAGCACCTCAACGCCATCTTCATCCAGCCAGATTTCTCATTAGGCAAATTCCTCAAAAGAAACAGGTCACTTGAAGCATTTCTTTGTGGTTTAACCCTGCTAGGCAGCTAAACACCACAGAGCTGATCTCCCACCCCCCCACAGTGGGATGGGGTAGAGTTCAGAGGGTAAAAGTGAGAAGATTCATGGGCTGAAATACAGTTTAATGGGTAAAGCAAAGGCTGCATGTGCAAGCAAAGCAAAACGTGGAGCTTATTCACCACTTCCCATCAGCAGGCAGCTGTTCAGCCGTCTCCAGGAAAGCAGGGCTCCATCATGCATAATGGTTACTTGTGAAGACAAATGCCATCACTCAAAATGCTCCCTCTTGCTCCTTCTTCCCTTGGCCTTTATTGCTGAGCATGGCATCGTATGGTATGGAATATCACTTTGGTCAGTTGCGGTCAGCTGTCCCAGCTGTGTCCCCTTCCAATTTCTTGTGCACCCATAGCCTAATCACTGGTGGAGTGGCGTGAAGATCAGAAAAGGTCTTCACGCTGTTTAAGCATGCCCAGCAATAGTTAAAATATGGGGGGGTGTTCCACACTGTTTTCATCATAAATCCAAAACATAGCACCATATAACTTACTATGAAGAAAATTAACTGTATCCTAGCCAAAACCAATGCGGCACTTAAAGAAGTTGTGTTTGTATCATCACTGTTGCAGCTAAACTGCGATCCTACACTCTTTGAAGGATATTTAAGCCACGTTCCTACCAATTTATTCCTACTGGTCCTACATGATGACTTCTCTAGGCATCCAGAGCTATTTCCCATCCTCAGTCTGACAGGATACTTTTCTTTATACATACAGTTACTGATGTCCTTCTCTCTACCCAGCGTAGCAATGTCACCCTGCACTGCTCTGTTCTGTGTCTGTAGGGAAAGTGTTATATAGCACTGCCACCCAGGGGAAAGGAGGCGGCCAGCACCGGCCTTTGCGTGCCTGTGTTCAACCGCAGGCAAAGCCTGGCAGCGGAGGGCACGGTCCTCTCACCAGAGGTGGCAGGGGAATGAATGAGTGACAGCCCTTTTGAAGGATTCAGGAGCTGCCTAAAAATACAACTGTATCTGTTGAGAAAGACAGATGTAATAAACTTCAGATATAAAGTATTACTTGGGTAAATGGTGTTGAAATTATGTTTCCCTGTCACAATATTTTCTAAACTGTAGCAGGATTACTTTGTTGGGGTTTTTTTTTGGTTGGTTGTTTTTCGGGTTTTGGTGGTTGGTTGTTTTTTTTTTTTTTTGAGAATGTTTATGTTTCATGGGTTTTTTTTGTGGTTTTGGTTTGATTTTTTTTTTTTTTTTTTTTAGAATGAAAATTCATACTTAGAATCCTATCCTTAATTGTTTCTCAGAAACATTGCAAAACCTTAAGGTGCATTTACCTTACTATCTCATTTAATTTAAAAGTCTCTAACATAACTGCCTGTCTTTTCAGCCCTCAAAGCCTCTGCTTAAAATAGCCAAAATAAAATTATGTGTACATATAAAAACCTTTATTAAGAATAGCTGGAGACAAAACAAAAAACAAATAAAAACAAAAAAATATTTTCAAGCATATAAGCCTTCTTCAGCACTTTTTCTTTCCCTCAGAATTAATCAGCCAAACTTCTAAGTACCGTGGGTTCATGGTCAGGCTTGGTACACTTCCACAAGTCTTTCTCCAGTATGATGGCAGCCTGATTCTTGCTTATAGACTTGGTGTCTGTTCATGCTACCAAGGACCTGACGTTGCACAGGTAGTCAAGAGTTCTATGGGGAAGCTTAAGATGTGCCATCAAAGGCATTACCTCCTTGTAACCATTAAAAGGTTGTTCATAATCTTTCATGGGGCAGCTGAGATAATATATGTGTCCATATGGGGTTTTTTTGCCTCTGGAAAATGAGATGTTGTCTTGGGTTGGTCCAGAAATAAAACTCGTAAGCCAAGTTGCATTATCATGAGTTATAAACAGAAAAACAGTAAATAAACATCTATGAAATATCAGGTATTCCATATTAACCTTTATAATTAATAATTTCCATTTCTGATTTCCATGTTCCAGTGCCTGTGTGTGTGTGAGTAATACTCCTTTCACCAGTACTGAATTAATTTCCTTTGTAATTTCAGTAAGTTTTGCTTTATATTTTTTGAATGCTATGAAATAAAACAGGTATCTATTTTCTGTATATAATTTGTAAATTTTCACATATCTTTCCTCTCATTTATTTTCACATAAAGTAAAATACAATATCATTTCAGTCTCTGGTGAAATTAGTTTACATTTCACTTAGCATTCTCTTTGAACTCCCTATAGATCTGTTTATTTTGGATATTCTGACATAGAACAGCTGGTATTAACCAGAAACTAAGAGATGATGGTGGACAACATATACGAAAATGCTAATGGAAAAGTATAATGGCTATTCTTTAAACATCCATAGGCTTGATTTCTTATTTAAACCACAGTTTGCAGAATTACATATGAAAAAGGCTATGGAGATAACAACTTCCTTTTTAAAAAAAATGCTAATAAAGGTAAAAATAATCACAATATTCTTCAGTAAAAACAGTAACATTGTGGATTAGCATTTTGCTCTGCAGAAAATTAATCAATTTTCCTCTTTCCCATATTTCAGCTTGATTCTAATCTCTATTATTTGTCTTTCACTCTATGTTTTAGCTTTAAGGGATCTTCTTCCTGAGTTACTCTATCAATAGTCTTTTGAAAGTCTTATACCATTCATTTATCTTTTATCTACTGCTTTATTGTGAACTGAATATAAAAGACACATTCAAAAAATTCTAAAATATTAGCAAACCATGATCTCCTTTTGAAATACTGTTAATGCATATGTGAAGATAATCCTGCTGTTTTACTAGTTTGTAATTCCAACCATTTTCCTAATTCACACATAAACCCTGGTGATCTCTTATTTCTCAGCTGATCTCTAAGACATAATCTTTTATTGTTTTACCTTTTAATTCTTGAGTGTAATAACTGTGTTCAAAGAGGGCAAATCTTTGCTAACATCTCACTTCAAAGGTTTTCAGAATTACATGATGCTCAGACAAGAATTATGAATATGGGTTTTTAGATGGAGGCTACTTTGAGACATTTAAGCTCCATTGTAATTCTAGGCCACAAAGTTCCATAAAAAATCTCAAGTAAAACCCAGTCTCTTCAGATTGTATTGAGCTTTTATATTTATCATACAAGTTGAGTTCATCAGGCTGGTTTATAAATGACTAAGTCTCATTTATGGAAGGAAATTTGGCACTCAGTAATGCTGTGTTATGGTATCAGAAGTAGCACTTTTGGACATAAGTTGGTGGAACTGCATGAAAGGTATCTGAGATGAAAGTAGGTGCTAATAACTACACCTATTTCAGTAAATCAAATAGTGCCTCAACACTTTCTTGGGCATGAACATTTAATCACCTCTACTGTTAAATTATTTCACAGTTCCTGACATGGTTTCATTCTAAGGCAACTCAACCTTTTCCAAAGACTACCTGAACACAAATCAAGAATGAGAATGAGCAAAACACAGTTCCCTAAAGTCTTTTTGGAGGTGGCTATTCTCCTATTATTCAACCTCAGGGCCAGAGAACAGTCACAGGCACAGTGAATTCAGTACTCTCAATAGAGAAGCAGACTGTCATTCAGACATAAATAGATGCCTCCCCAAGATAATTCACTTTTTGCTTAGGTAGACGTGCAGGACTGCTTTGTCCAACCTATTCAAAAGTAGTCTATTTTTACCCATCGATGATAAGGGAATCATAGGAAGACTAGGTCAGATGTTTCTAACTTTTGGGTGACTAAAGCTAGGTGTAAGGAATCTTACCTGATATCTGATTCTTTGGATTTGTGTATAACATGCACTTTCAAAAATCTGATTTGTAACAACATCTGCAACTGGTTCAGACTCTCTGTTTCCCTTTTTGAACTGTGAGGGTAAAAATGAAATTTGAGGTTAAGCATAATGAACTCCCTATTTTTGTAATTTATCTTCATATTTAATGCAATACATTGTAACTTTGTAGACCACTGCAAAAGGAGTTTATTGTTCAGAATTTTGGGGCTAGCTTTTCAGGTTTTTAATCATCATACTAAAGTGTTGTGAAGATTAATAAAATAATACAGAATTTATAATGTGTTAAGTAAATGTTAAAGATGTATAGGTTGTTGGATTTTTTTCAGAACCAAGTTAAACACCTAAATTATGAATGTTTCCCTGCCACCTTCGTACAGGCAGACCTTGTGGGTGTTTTTACTTGTGTGGATGCATTTCTTCTTCAAAGATTAGGTTTAAGAGAAATTCATATATAAATTCATATGATTTACTATGTGAAAGCAATGTTTAAACAAAAAAACCAGCCTTAGTAACATAAAGTTCTTTATGCATGCATTGAATAACTCAGATGTGTTTTCTTCTAAGTAGCAGTGCATCTTATCACAAATCTTATGAGGGCTGAAGAAATAGTATATAGAGAGTCTAGAGGTTTTTCAGTAAATTATTACAAAATGTCATAATTATCCTACAGAATGGCAATTTAAAAGTGGTTTGGGTTTTTTTTCTGTTTTCCATTTGTTTTTCTCCCGAGTTGTCTATTTTGAAATTGTCTATAAACTCATATAAAAACTCTTTACACCCTTGGGTCAGGATTATTTTTTTAATCTTATCTAGAATAAGAATGCTTGAGAGAATTTATAGAAAAATATTTTCATCTGACTTTTCCAAAACTGTAGTTTTCTAAGAGCTACATTGGACAGCTAATAGAATAAACAATAAGTTTCCAAAAGAATGAAGTTTTTGATCAGTTATGGTAGCAGTCAAATTTTGCCTGACAATGAGAAATATTACAAAGATAAAGTAAAACCATCAGTAGAAGTAACGAGAACTCGTAGGGATTTTTATTATCTGCGATATCTTTTATCCTCAGAAATGCAAGTTTTCAGAGCGTCTCCTTTAAGCAAAATCACAGAATCACAGAATGGTTGAAGTTGGGAGGAACCTCTGGAGATCATCTTGTCCAAAGACCCTGCACAAGCAAGACTACTTAAAGTTGAGTTGCCCAGGACTGTGTCCAGATGGCTTTTAAAGATCTCCAAAGGTGGGAGATTCCACAACTGCTCTGGGCAACCTGTGCCAGTGCTTGGTCACCCTCACAGTGAAAAAGTGTTTCCTCCTGTGTTTCAGTTTATACACATTGCCTATTTATGAATGGTGAATAAAGCGCTATGGACATGATTTTTCTGTGTGCCCTCTTTGTTTAGAAGGTATTCCGACATGGAGGTCACTGGAGAGTGACAGGAGGCATGCCATTAAGGGTGTGATTATACTGTCTTTCCCAGAAACACTGAAATTAAGCTAGCATATATAATTTGAGCCTTCTGTTGAGATTTTGTAACAGAGTCACTGAATCAGGGCAGGATTTCTGTAAACTGGAAGTTGGACAAGGAGCTGACAGCAAGTAGTAGCTGGACCACTACTTATTAATTATTAATTCTATACTTCTTCCAATAGCTTAAGAATGAGTGTGGCAGAGAAACTGGGAAACTGATGTTTCTTGCCCAGTGTCTGTCAGGTGGTAGATCGCTCATGTGTCTTTTGTCAATTCCAAATTGCTGTCATGAAAGTTTATGATGAAGTGAAATGAGTTAATTGATACCAAAACCAGTAAGTTAAAAGAAAAAGGAAATTTTCCCAGTAATGATTTTCCAGTGAGCACCATTTTATTTGTAACATGGATAAGCAGACATTACCTTATCATTTTAGGAATAGTCTAGATTTCAATAGATGAGAAATCTTGATATACTGTTTAGCTATCTGACACAATGCAGAGAGTTTAACAAATTCACTATGCATGTAATTTTAAATCCAAGTATTTATCTATCTTTTTTCCCTCACTCCCATACCCCACCCTGAATCCCAATACAAAGTCAGAATCATTTATTTTTATTATCTTGGGAAAAATTTGGTCATTCTTGTGCCATCTGATCTAATCTGCCAATCAAAAGTAACAATATTTTGTTATATAATCTGAGAAATTAGAGAGAATTAATTAAAGTTCTATCAGCATCTGCTTTAAGAAACTATTCCTATGCTTAAAAATTCTCTTAGTTTATAGAACAGGTAAAGAACACATTTTCCTAGTTGGTGTTATTTTTTTTATTATTTCTTGATTTATAAAAATGACATGACTATATTTGTAATTCTTTTTCATAGTGAAAAGTTAATGACAGTGTTACATGTTGTCTGATTAACCGCCAAGTGGAGCTCTAACCTAGGAAAAGAACTGATCATTTTCTAACCAGTGCAGATGCTAAAAGCAGTTTTTCAGAAAGCAAGCTAAAGTAAAAAAAAAAAAAGCACCAGCTGCACCCTGTGCACCCTGTGCCAATTACACCTGCTTTACGTATTCAGAATCTGTTTTGTCTGTAACTCACAGTTACAGTCAAGTGCTGTAAAAATGAAGCTCATTGCAGGCAAAGCAGAGCAGTGATTTAAATTAACATGCTTCAATAGACAGAAGACTGTACTTCAAAGCAATTATAGTTAATGAAAATGATGCTCAATCCCTCAAGTGCTCTGTGTTCATGGATTCAAGTTACAGATAAAAGAAACTGACTTATAAATTGTACAGTGATTAAAAGAACTGAGTAAATCCTTAATAATACACATTTAATCTCTCTGATGAGATTGAGAATTCTATTACATTTGCAAGTTGAATGACCTATTTTAAAGGAGTCTAATGTTTAAATAAACTGGGCCAAATTCTAATGATTGACATTCATTAAAAAATCGTTATGTGTTGATTAGCTGTCTGATTGACTTTATAATATATACTTGTGATTATTTAAAATCATATTTGGAACTGAATTACTGATTAAATGTATGTAATACAGTGCATTGCATCTGAATTGCTGTTGGTTTTTTGGTTTCATTTGTTTGTTCATTTTGGTTTTCCAGAAAGGTTCTGCTTACTTATATGATTACTTTTAGCTTCTTCCATAGGCAGGCTATATTCTGTTGCACTTATTCTATACACATGAGGATAAGACTTGGGAGAGCTTCCAACTTCCCAGGTCAATTTGTGCATCTCAGTCAACTTCTGACACCATGTGCATACATTCACGGCCATCTCTTCCTCTTCCCGTCTGCTGACATACTCACTTCCTCTGAAGGCAATCCTGACTGAGGTCACGCCTCACAGAAAGCCATGGTGCTATAGGTGTCCCAGCGTGGGCAGGTGAGAGATACAACTAAGACACTGAACAGAACAAACCTACTCTGCAGGCTGTATGCCTATCACACAGATACATTCAGACATACGTGCGTGATTCCTAGTGATTATCAACTTGGACCAATCTGCAAACAGGGTATAAGTGTGGGAGGCAGGCATTAAAGAGGCTGTAAGTCTGCCAGATACTGGAGAGGCCAAAGGGTCTGCAAACTGGCTACTGAAGTGACCAGAAAGTCCAAGTCAAGTATGGGGGTCTCAGAGGTCGACTGAGACTTATCTGCATGTGCTGTCTCTGTGTGAGGCAGCTGGAGCTGAGAGGATCCAAGGACCAGCTGCTGGATAGATTGAGTGTCTAAGGCCAGTTGTTGGAGGAATCCAGAGTCTCTCTGTGTGTGTGTGTGTGTGTTTGTGTGCATGTTCATGTGTGCAAGGAGGCCTGAACACTTGTAGTAGGAATGGAGCTGTGAACTTCAAATGCTCATGTCCCAGATGCTTAGCAACAAGGAAACCAAGGAACCAGGGCTGGTTCGTGGATACAAACAAGCATACTTTCAATATTTAGTGCAATTATTTTTATATTCTGAACCAAATATATTTTCAATAAATAGGAACAAAGCTGTTCCTAGTTTAACTTTGTTGATTTCAGTGTCTTCATACTTTTAATCCATTACTCATAGCTTATATACATATTGCAACATATTCCTCCCAAGTAAATGCAGGCAATTAATATTCACCATGACAAATTTATTAAACAAATTCAACAACAGCAAACTGTTGCATTAGGAATCATATGGGAAGAAACATAATTAAGATGAAACATATCTAAGTTGCCTTCCTTTCTGTAGTCTGAATATCAGCCTGAGAAAAGTCTGCATATTTTAAAAACAGAGAAATTACATTTCAGCATTAATTTTAAAAGTAATGCTTAGATGTGATTTTCTTTAAAACTTCTATCAAAATTGAACTTACAGAACTGACAACAGAATAGCTAAACATCCACTTCCATTCTCTCTGAGGTAGAGAAAACCCCTGAACACCCAAATATGACTGCATGCATTAGTTAACTGCTGTGAAAACTGACAGTAGAGTTAGTGTGAGATACAGAGACAAAACGGATGGAAGCAGTTTTAATAACGCAAGTTCTACCTCAGACCACACCTTATTCTTGAAGATAATATCTTCTAAAACACTTTAATGGTTGTTAATAATCTTTACGTAATTTTTTATTCTTTTGGACTAGTACTTCATAACAACCTTCCTTTCCAGACCGACAGTCATGACTCCATAGCAGAAATTTCATAGTAAGAACCTGGTTCCTGGGGCCTTACTATGAAAAAATCCCAAGACCAGCTGTGGAGTTCGTAGCTTTCTGTGGTAGGCAGCCTAGGACCTCTGGCATTGTTTGCTGCCTTGAATCTGTGTACTGCAGAAGCATCAGGATGCATAGCAGCATGCTGCATCCAGTCAGAGATTTTCTGAATGCTGTTTTCAATTTCCTAATGATTTCTGGGAAAATACTTCAAGCAAAATACTGTAGTCTAAGTGAAGCAATGGTTTTTATTAAAATTCTCTTTCATCACATTTCCCTAAATATCTGTAGTTGGCAGATCTCCACTTTCTCTCTGTGTTCCATCAGAGTATTATTTCCATCTAAGAGATAATGGTGAACAACTGATACACATTTCCAATCACTTTTTGGTGTAGGTTGCTCTTACTGATTACATGGCAGCTGTTTCTCCTTCTGCAGAATATTGTTCCCATGACCACCCAAATATATTCCAATAGAATTTGTTTGTTGCTGACTTAGAATGGAAGAGCACACATTGCAAATTAACCCAGGGTAAAAAAAAGACTAATTAGAAAGTAAGCTATTTTTTCATATTAAACATTGTCTTATTAAAAAAAAAAAAAAAAAAAAGAACAACAACAAAAAACCAAAAAAAAAAGACAGTTACTTTTAAGCAAAGATAGTGTTTAAATAATCAATGATATTGGAACACAGAAGAAATAAACTTGAAGCTAACTCTGTTTCTTTGTGGTCTGTGTCTCATTATGGATCTTTTTCATTACCCAAACTTAAAATCAGTGTTGGTTTTTTACACCTTTTTTCCTTGCAAGTTTTTACCTTGGTGTCTTTTATCTTATTACTGCCAATTTGTGTTCCAGCACCAGTGATTCCCCTACTCCTAATGTTTCCGCTTGAAATGACAAGATTTGCTCAAGCCTTTCCATAATGTGTTAAGGGCTGCAACAGAGAATGGGAAGTGGAAAATCTTTTAAGGTTTCACTACCAGTGAAAGTGGTATGTTATTCAGACATCAGAAGTCTTGCAATATTCACATCTGGCCTTAATGTCTCTGTTCTCAATCAAATCTTCAAATCTTTATTTTTTTGGAAAAGTTTTAACCAGAATTTCAATTTATTTTAATATGTTCAAGATGTAATAGGAAGTTATGATAAAATACTCTAATATCAAGTACTCCAAAATGTGTCATGTTAATCTTTTCAGTAAAGACCAGTCTGCCTAATCGATTAAACTATACTCTTAGATACTGTAAATTATTCCTAACTATTGTAGTGAATATGGCCCTGAGCAAGGACATGCTTTATAAACTCACTCAGCTGTAGAAATACTATGAGAGACATTTTATCTGACTATACTGGCTTTGACTGCCCTTGAGAGTAGATTCACTGTTTGTCCAGTCAGCAAGCCTGCAGGTACAGATCAAGGTCGTTCCTAAAATATGTGGGATTCTGTATGGCTTGGAGTTTTTACCACATTCACAAACCATGCCCACCTTAATATGCTTGCAGGCATGTCCTGGGAGGCTGTCCACAGGCTGCTCACAAGGCCATGGGTCATTACAAAACATAGTATTGACATAATAATTTTGTCTTGATCCTCATTGTGCTCTGCAAGGTTATGTGCTAGCGCCAATGCTTTTCTCTGCTGCCTCTACTCTGTCCTCATTATCCTCTGTTACTTTACTTTCTCTGTCAAGTACAGAAGTTTGTGCAGAAGGCAGATTAATGGGGTTTCTCTATTTCTTGAGACAGAATTATTCAAGAGAATAAAGTAACTCTGTTTATTACATACCCTATATTTATACCTGAACTTGAGTTAACTTCATATTGGTACTTACTGCTTGCCCAGGCTTTCTCAGTGGTGATGGATGCAGCCTTTAACACTGGAAAAGAACCTGCATTCTTACACAGGCTTTGTGTTATACTGTGGAAGATATGACCAATGATGCAAGGAATGACTAATCTCTGTAGCTTTGTAAGCTGTGTACTACTATGCTGTACCATGATTTTCGGACTCTGAGCTACTACACTGTTTCCTTAAAAAAAAAACAACAAAGGCAGGGGCCTGGGGGGGGTGGTGGGTGGGGTGGGGGGTTGGGGGGTGGGGAAGAGATGTGAGGAAGCAGAGTTTTAACACTACCCCTCCCCCTGTGATTGGCAAATCACATAACAGACTAAACATCTCAAGAAAAATTATTTCAGTCTTAGAGAAAAGAGATTCTGAAGGAAAAAGTGATAGATCATGCTTCAGTTTTCCTCTTTGGCACATCCAATAAATGTTGGATTTAACCAATTTGTTTTAATTTTATGTCACAAACTAGTCCTAAGCATTTAGAGATTTATTGGATTAGTCTTCCTATATATTTCATGCACACATTTATAGCTATTTCACTGTTTTTCCATATGCATGAAGTTCCTGAAACCAGATCTCTGTGTTTATAAACAGTATTGGGGCACAAACCCAGTTTATCTTGTTCTTGCTTTTGCAATATGTTCATTTTTTAACACTGAGATGCAATGAAAAAATAAGAATTTGGCTTACCTATTGCAAATATAAAGGTAACACAAAACAAAATGCATTATCAAAATGTACTTCAGAATGTAAACACACTGGTTTAAAGTCAGTACTTAATAGAAATCTAATCAATATCTTGGTTAGTATAAATTCTTTAGGTTCTGAATGATGGCTTATCACATATCACAACTATCTCTCCAAATAAGGAGTGGCTAGGAAGTGCTTATTTGCTCACTTAATTATGCATTTAGGTATTTACTAGCTGCAGTTCACCCAGAAAATTGAAAGGAGCTTTCCCATTTACTTCAGAAAGCTTTGAAGCAGTGCTTTGAGTCTTTAATTTCTATGGATAATAGATAATTTAGGCTACTAGATATTATGGCTACCAGATCATTTTGTATTCATGAAACAATGATGTGACTCATATTTTCCAGGTTACTTTAAAAAAAATACATATAGGTTTATAGATTGAAACTACCTTTCATAGTACTAGAAAAGCAGCTGTGAAACTGCCTTGAGAAAACCCTTGGGTAGCAGAATTTTTCAAAATCATGTGTGCTAGGAAAAAGGAAAGGAAATCTAGCCAGATGTTCACAGAACATTAATCTGTCTTGAGTAAGTTAAACAAATTTTCCTTTCCTTTTCTGAAAAAAAAAATTGCTTCAATAGTAGATCAATTTCATCACTATTTATTTTCAAAATTTTCTACTCATTATGGAGTTTGATGGTTCTAATAATAATACACTGCTAAGTTCTCATTTAATGGGAATTCAGCAAACTGAATACAGTGTAAAACTTTGAGCAAATGAAAGATTGAGCTGATCCAATGACATATCTCCTAGTTCACATGTTAAAAGCTTGAGTTTAACAGCTATTTATTTCCTAAAAAAAAAAAAAAAGAAAAAAGAAAGAAAATTAAAAAAATAAAAGAAAAAAATCAAGAAAATATCCAACACTCAATTGTTTTGCTGGTTTTTTTCTCATTTACCTTTTCCAGCTTTCACACAGCCTCTTTAGATGGCTCATATTTCCATTTTAGTTATTTAAACCAGTTTAATTATTTGAATAATCTCTTTGTACAGAGACCATTTTGTTTGAGGTCACAAAGGCGCAGTGATTTCTGCTAACATGTGTTGGTTGATGTGCCTCTTGGTCCTTTGTAGTGTTTCTTTATTTGATAGCTCTGATCAGCATTGTCTTTGGCTAGCTGAGGCACATATCTGAAGTGCAATGAACACCGTCAAGCTGTTTATACACTAGTGAACGGCAGGAATATCTCAGAAGAAAACTTACAGTTATTCTTTTTTCTTCCATAGGCATTCTATTTTTGAACTGCTATTACTTACAGTCCAGAGATGAATTTTGCTTCTTTGAATCCCTGAAATCTGGCAGACTGACTGCTGCTAGTCAAATCTGAAAACCTGTTTTTCCTTCAGTATACCATAAAACAGAATTGTGTTTTAATTAATCAGACTTTTACGATGTTAGAGGAAAATAACACTAATTGTGTATATTTAATTATTTTATTTGATTATTGATGGAATTATCCTTTGCACAATAAGAAAAGTTAGTTTAAATTCAAGCTATATTTCTGAAGAAACCATCTTACTTTAGAGGCTACAGTCACTTGGACAAAATTTTTTAGAGGACAAAGAAGTGATATGATTGGCCATTTTTGTTTGTGCTATCACAACCAGCAAGGAAACTAAACATAAAGGTTCAGTTAAAAGTAAGCTTTTGCTTCATTGATTGTTTATGAGATTTGAATAATTGAATGAGATTAGAATGGGGAGGTCTGTGTCTAACTCGTTCTGATATGGTGTCCTGAAGCAGAAGCATGGAGATAAATGACTAAATTTATAAGTGATTTGCAGTTCCTAGAACTCGATTTATAGAAAGTTCTCAAGTTTGTAACCATGAAGTGGTTTGCACATACTGAAATATTTTTCAGGCAGACTCCAATTCCTTTGACTATTTGTAGCCTTCTACAGCCTTCTAGTTGCAAATTTACTACTTTGCAGCCTGCTAGTGTCATTACTACTAGTAGGTACTAATACCATAAGAAGATTACAAGCACATCAAAGACAAATCTTTGAGATTTGAGTGCACTATCTCTCAGAGCAACAGCAGTAATACTCTTACTGTTTAAAGTCAGGTCTCCCCTTCAGTATTCTCTGAGCGCAGATGAAAAGAAGGTGTAGCAGAATGACTTAACGTGCAGAGGAGTTTTTGAAAACTCCTAATTAAGGATCTGTAGTCAAGGGTTAGTGAGTAGAATAAAGCTGTGAGCAAAAGACAAATTTCACCATTCATAATAAATACTGAATACATTATACAATAGAGTAACACCAATATATCCCCTCTTAGTGCTGGCAGTTGTTAAAAAAATATTTTGATGGAGTTTGGATATGTTATCTAATCTTTCTGTGAAAGACAAAGGGATATAGACATGCAAGAGTGACAGACGCTTTGATGGCAGGAAGCCCAGTCTTCTCCTGTCAACAAGAACATAGGATAACCTGTTCACCAACTTCATTACGTAAACTTCATGCTCCTGATCCTCCTACTAAATGTTTTTTAAGAACATCACTCCTCTTTTGATTGGAAAATATAATCATATTTTCAGGCAACATTTTTCAGAGGATTACTGTCCCATCTCTCCACTGCTGCTATGCCAATAAGAAAAAGCAGAAATAATACCCCCTGACAATTCCATTTCAGAACCTTCTCTATTCCCTATAAGGGACATGAATCCTGCAACAACCTGTCAATTACCAGTTGCTTTTTATAGTCTGTATCTACACTGATAAAATCATCTCACCAGAATGGCAGAATAATTAGTTCCCACACTGGGCAGGGTAGCTGTTTCTAGAGCAAACTATCCAGACTACGCATCATTTGGTTCTGGATTCTATGTTATATCTCCATAGACCTAAGAGTTTGCATTGTATTTTGGGATGTTTTAAATCTAAAGTATATGAAGTAAAATTAAGACTGTTGAAGCACAAAATTGAAGGAATGTGATAGATATTTACGGCTGTGGCCTGTGAGTGTATTCAAGTACAAGGATGACTGAATTAATATTGAACTGTGTAAGGCAGTATGATCCCAGATGGTGCCATTCTCTTGTATTGTCTTTTGGGAGTTGTCCCTGGAATGGACTGTCCCAAAATATTCTCCCATATTTTGTCTCAGAGGTAACATGATGCCTGACTCCAAAATACAACTTTGTACTGAGCTAGCTTTCATGTAATTCATGTATTGTAATGTTCAGGGGTACAGAATCCAGGGCTGAATCAGGGAACTGAGCTATTACCAACAAATCATATTAGCTTTGAAGATTTTATAAACTCTGCAAATTACAGGAAATGTGGCTTATTTACAATTATGTGTTCTAGCCACTGCATTCATATTGCTTTGTTTTGAAGTGTAGTGTCAGACCCATTATATAAACAATAATCTATTCCAAAGCACTCAAAAGTGCCAGAAAGGAACTTGAAATATACAACAGCTTTTAAGGGACATAGCAATGAGTTATACAGAAAGAAGGTATATTTCTTTGAAATAGACATTGTGCACACCTGCATACACAGAGATTTTGAAACTAGTTATTATATTGAAGAAAAGAGAAACCTAATAATGAAAGGCATATAATGAACTGCTATTGTTGTTCTGCCAGCTTTCTCTTAAATAATGAAACAATCATTATAAAATCTGTCCCTCTTTTGTCCTGTGTAACTGGTGACTATTGCTTTCATGTTTACATTTAAACTTAAAAGAAATAAAAAAAAATATCTTAGCAACTGAAAGCCCTGTTTTCATTTTCATACTTTAAAACAGTAAGGCCAACTTCCAAGTCCTGCTTTAAAATATTAAAAAGTCTAAGTTGTATGGAGTGAACTCATGCTTTAATTCAGGCCAAAAAAAAGGGATGTTATGACATTCTGCAGTGTTCTTCAGGGCTTTTTACTCCTGGTCACCTTTTTTTACATGATTCAAATTATCTCCAAATGAGATGCATAATCTTCACGAAAGATGCCAAAATAACGGCAATAAGATAGACAATGATCAGGTCACCCTTGAATCATACCTTCCTTTCCTTTTTTTGGTTTGCTTGCAAAGTATTTTTGTGAGAACAGTTTCTGATATAATATACAATTTACAGCAAAGAAAACATGGTTCTGTTTTGTTTTCTAGAAAAATGTTTGAACTACCTTTTTTTCACACAACTAGTTCCCTTCAGGAGTACAGATAAACATTCTCTTTGTGTGCACAACTACAAGAACTGAGGTATGGTGTTTATTTAGTAGTGAGGTTATCTTAGATGCAAAACAGGAAAGTCAAACTTCTAAAGTTATCCAGAGACATGTGGAACTGCTTTTTCATGAAGGCATAACATTGCTTTGCCACAAAATATGATGTTTGACTAGGTAGGTTCATAAACACAGCCTTTTAGAGCACACTGTTCTTAAAATCACCAACTTTTCAAAGAAGACAAAGCAATAAGTCCCAAATATCTGTCTTCACTTAATGAAGTTACAGTGCTATAAAAAATACAGATGATAAGTTTAAAAGCTACAGCTTCAATACCCACTACTTGTTCTTGATGATTAGCACTACAGTGAGAGTAGAAGTTTGTAAATATATTAGCAGACAGGAAGGAAGCATATGCTGTGGTTGATCTTCTTCCTTTTTCCAGTATTCCTTTCATCTCAGTGAAAAGGGTAGGGAGAGAAATCAAGAGACTGTTTTCTCTCTGTGGGGTCTAGGAAATACCACTGGTTTCAGCCCTTCACGCTTTACTTTTTATTAGCACAGAGTAGTGAAAGTCTGTTTCAGGACGCTCTCCCCTTGTGCTGTGCTGAGGGAAAGGAGCTGTTTGGGTGGGAAGCAGCTGCACAGGCTTCACCACCCCTGTAAAATTTTCAAAAGTACTGCAAGTTCACTGTCCACTGTCAAACAGGATTGAGCAGTCAGTTCCTTCTGAGGGACAGAAATTGGCCATAACATCTGCACAAATGCATGCAATGTCCCACCTAACCATTTCAGTTGTATTTGACCTTACCTGAAAACTATCTCACTAGTAAACTATGTATCTGAATGCATTTTTATTTTTTTATAGTTTATTTAGCCACTTTCTTAAGCTAGAAAGGTCAAAGATAGAAAATCAAATAGGAGAAATAAATTGGTTTATCCCCTTTCCAAAAAAGAAGAAAAAGAAGATGGAATATTTTTTTTTATTTATATAACTGTAAGTGACAAGTCATGATGGTAACAGATTCTTTTCAGTGCATCATGTGGGTGAATAATGTTCAGAACAATTAATTCCTTCTTCTTTCTACCATTTCATAGATCAGAAAAATAATTAATATTTAATTATTTTTTACTCTGTAGTATGAAAAGGATGTTTCTTTAGTATCATACAGAAAATTAATGGCATGCTTGTTTCGTATCCTATTTTGCCAAGAAGTTTTTTCTGAAAGTGATAATATTTTGCTGTTTGCAGTATCCCTCCTAAATATTCAATCAAATCATTAGACAAATATCTTACTATAAGAAAGAGTTACCTCTTGCTTATACTAAAAGTCTTTCTAAGAAATGTCTAGAAAGAATTTATGAATAGCGGATTTCAGATTTTCTACTGAGGGAAGGGGTTAAAGAAATGTTAGCAGATCTAATTGCTTAAGGATTACCTGGATGGTCGTTGATAAATAATGCTTTGTTTTACTAACCATTGTGTAAATTAACTGAAGCAAGGAGTCTGCAGTTCCTCCTGAAGGACAGTTGGCAATGAGAACTAGCTAAAACCAACTCTATAGTCTGGACAAAGACCAAGGAACAACTAAGTCTGCAGGAAGAGAAAAGGTAAAAAATTCAGAGCGAGGGAGTCTACCAAGCCTTCATCCTCATGACCACCTCGACCACCACCAAGAGGCACCACACAAGTGCAGTTGGGAGGGACTTATGGAAATGACTTCTTGGAACTAATTTTAATACGAAGCAGGGCTAGGTTATGAATATGTATAGGCATATTTGGAAACCTTATGTATATGCAAAATTTGGTTGTATAAATTAAGGCAAGTTGTTGCCCCAGGAGCGTGCAGCTTTGGCGGGACTACCCCCGTGTTGCCCAGCACTGAATAAACATACCGACTTTACAATCTGATAGATTGTGGACTCTGATTCCCCATGTCACTACCATGCTGAGGATAGAGATATGGCAGAACAAGCTTAGCAAATATCTAAGTAATTGTCCTGGTAGAATACTATAGAACATAAAGATCTTTTCTTTTTGTTCTGTTGCTCTTTTTTCTTTCTTTTAACACAAAACAACCTGAAATCAGATTGTTGCCTCACCAAAATCAATAATTTTCTTCAGAACCAGACAGAGTTGGTACATACGCTGCAGGTATTCCATACTGATTACTGATTTAGTAGATTAGCTATGGGGAGACAAAGAAGGTAAAAGTCAAAAAAAACCCAAACCCAAACCAAAACCCACAATACTTTTCTTGCTTGATGAAAAAAATAATTGATAAAATAATGCAACAATTATCTGTTCTTTTGTCAACAGTGGAAAAGACGAACAAAAGAATCCCATTTTCCCCATGCAATGATCTTATGAAATGTTTCAGGAATAAGTTTCTTCTCTGATCCTTCTAAATCATTGATAGTCTATATTATTTTCTTAGGCTTTTTCAGAGGTAACTAGTAAATGTGGCTACTCAAAAGTTTTCAAAAGTTATGTAATTTTCCCCTGGAAACATTTTTTTACTTTCAGTTTATCTCTTAGTAAAGAGCCTCCTTGGTCTTGATGGAACCATCTCAGAAACAATCCATGCTTCAGTATTCTACTTTAATCAATGCAGGTTAATTAGAAGAAAATTAAGAATTAAGTTTATCACAATTAGCAACTAAAACAAAACAAAAAAGTCAACCTAATAGATACACAGGAGAGTGCTTTCAACATTTCCAGGAATGCTCTCTCACAACTTCTTTTATCAGCTCTTTTTCACTTTGCAAAAATAATTATCCTTAATTCAGATGGCTATTGAATCTTACAGCACAATGGAGATGAAATTTACTCACTAAGATATATCCTTCAAGTATCACTGAAAATGTGTGTCTGATATAGCTCACTGTTAATCCCCAAGGCAAAATGAAGACTTAGAGCTGTGTGTTCCACATTTCAGGTGAGCTCATCAACTGGAATGCTTCACTGTGAAAGAAACCCTAATATCCTGCTAATGGTATTTGAGTTTGTATAAACCAAGTATTTGCTAGACCAAAAAGAAACTGTCAGCCAGAGATTAGTATACCCACCAGGAAACTAGAAGATCGCAGACTGACTGATATCCTTACCTTGGACACAGACCAGAAGAGCCCTGGGACAAAAGGACTGAACAAATCTCTTCTCAAAGTGTGTCTTAGGACAGAAAAAGAAAAAGAACTATCACTGTAAAAAAAGAACATTTGAGACAAGATTTTGTAGACTAAAAAACCACAGTTGAGTGGTGGTAAAGGTCGATGTGTGGCATGAAACAACAAACTGACAGAATGAGTTAAAAGGAAAATCTGATAGAAAAGGAAAAGCAATAAAATTAATCTCTATTTCAAAATACAACATTGTCTTTGAGTGATTTTCTAGCCCTTTGCACCTGAGGTTGAGAACAATGATATTGGAGTAAGTTTTATCCCATGGAGGGTAAGATCTAGAATTTTTTCCTATATTATTTTCTTCTTTTACAGTTTAGTGAACGAACAGGCCACTGCCTCCTAAACAGGGATACTCTTTCTCTTCTTTCTGCTCATATTTCTGATCACTGCTTCTCTTGTACTTGGTATAGCTTTTATGGGACTTTATGATCTAATGGAATTTACCAATTCATCAGAAAATTAATTACTTTTTAAAATAAGTTTTATACACAACCATATATTTGCAGTTTGATTAATTGAATCATATCTATGAAGAGTCCAGTGAGTACCAAGTGAGGGCATGGTAGAAGCAAGAAAGAAGGACAGTGTGATATCACCCTTTCAGCAGTAAACCACTAGATCATATCAAGCTGTAGTAAATAATTTCATCTTCACTTAAATTAATTAGTCTTGCATATGATACAAGAGTGTCTTACAGAAGACAATGCTCCCCCCAGAATAAAATACTATTGTGGTTCTTTATTAAATCAAGTTTAATATAGTTCCATAGCAAGTGTGAAATCTCATGCTGCTGATATGATACAAAATATTGAGTAGCATATTAACAACAAAAAAAAATCTGTGTTCTATCATTAGAAGGCTAGAACTCCATATCACTCAATGTTAGTAAATAACTAAAACAAATTACATACTGACCTGCAGTATCAAGACAGAAGCAAATCATGAGCTAACATATCTGATGCCATTTAGCATTGAGAGCTGTTTAGCAGTGTGAAAATTAAGCTTTAACCTTTTCTTATAACTAACCAGACATTGTCTTTTGCAGCATCAAAATCTATCAAATTAAAATAAATACCTTTTTTTTCTTACTGTAACATTAATCATATTCTTATTACTGCTTCAAATCTGGATCTTCTTGTCAAACTCCAATTTCTTGTCCTGTCCATCTGCTACAGGGAGAAACTTTTACTGGCAAAATAATGGGAATAAAAAGCAGCATTCTTTATAACAAACACTGAAAGCAAACTTTCTTGGGGAGCACATTTAAACACCAATGTAAAAACTACATTATACTTGTTTGGATGAAAACGCTCGTTCTAGAGGATGAAGAAAAAAATAATTAAACATAAAAGTGTTGGTACTGGGATTAAAAAAAATCCATCTATCTTATCTTTCATCTTGTCTTCATCAGGAACCAAAGGCAAATGCCTAAGAAAAAGTCAATTATGAAATCATGCTCCTCCTGAATACTATCACAGCATCCAAAACAATCATGCCTGGAAAATACCTAAAGTCATCACATTTCTGTATTTCTTTGCCCTCTATGGATTTTTCTCATTTGTTTTTCCCCAAGACTTCAATTTTCTTAAACTTAGTATCCACAACATTCCAAAGAAAAAAGAACTATTGCTTAATGTTTGTAGTGCCACCTGTTTCAAACTGTCAGTCGCTACTTTCTTTTGAACTCTGTCTTCTATTTGAAAAGAAAGTGAATACTCTTCACTCTTCATAATCTTTATGCCTTTCATGATTTGATATAATTCTATCATGTATCTCCTCAGTAACCCATTCTAGTCTGAAGAGTTTCGTCATTCTGTATACAGAGGCTTTTCTAAACCCTTGTTCATCTTTCTCCACCTCTCTGAACTTTCCCTTCTGGGGTTAATTTTCTTCATAACAGCCTGTATGGTGTTATGTTTTGGATTTGTGAGTAAAACATTGTTGATAACACACTGATGCCTTGAACTTGCTGAACAGTGTTTATACAGCATCAAGGCCTTTTCTGTTTCTCAGTCTGCTCTCATGCTCTCCCCTTCAACCCAAGGACAATAGGCTGGGAGTGCGTGGGAGGCTGGGAGATGACACAGCCGACACAGGTGACCCCAGCTGAAGAAAGGCGTATTCCGTACCATATGATGTCATGCTCAGCAATAAAAGCTGATGAAGAGTTTACCAAAGATTACCATTACTCAGGGTCTGAGTGGGTATCAGTTGGCTGGTGAGCTATTGCTTTTGCATTACTTTGCCTTTATTTTTTTTCTTTTTTCTCTTTTACTTATTAAATTGTCTTTATCAACCCACAAGTTTTATCACTTTTACCCTTCCAGTTCTCTCCCCCATCCTACTGTGGGTGAGCTAGTGAGTGGCTGTGTGGGGCTTAGCTCATACCTCAATCCAATGCAGTGTATCACTTCATATTTATTTCCATTTACTTTAATCTGTTATTTTATGGACCTTTGTCATCACCCAGACTAAACATAACCTGTTTAGGCTTAATGCAAGAATGCCAGACTATGTATCGAGAGTTTAACTATTAATTATCATTTATCATTTATGCTTCTTTGCAAACAATCAGTTTCTTAGAGGCTTTCTAACTATTCTCAAAGCTCTGACTTTCATCTGAACTCTTCTTTCTGCGAAGAGAAAAAAAAAAAAAGTGTGTGTGTATATATATATATATATCTATATCTGTGTGTAAAGATAGCCTTCCTGAGGAGAAACCTACTTTCATATCATTACCGATAAATGAGGACCCACTATACAGACAAAAATACTCAGTGTGCACAAATGAATGTGCACATTGTTCTCTGGCAACAAAGACGCACCATTGTTAAAAGTTGTTAAAAGAAATTTTGCTTATTCTGCTTTTCTTTTAGTATTACAACAACTCTGACTCCAGAGTTTTGCTTAAAGCATATAGTCTCTTCAATCCTATTCTCAAGTCCAATTAAAGAAATACAAATGTCTCTAATTTTTTTTCCCTTGGGGAAAGAAACCAAAAAACCAACAACATAGAGGTGATTTTGAAAACTCTCACAACAGGTGGGTTTTGGCTGTAAGTTCATCTGGAAACAACAGAAACTTAAAAAAAAAATAATCAGTGACTGTGGGAAGAAATGTAAGTAATTAGGCAGGAAATGTTTGCTTTGATCTCTTTATTTAAACCAGAAGTGGACTTTCACAGAATGATGCCAAGCTAACTGATACAGACCAAGAAGTTGGGCCTGTTAGTGTTTAAAATTTTAGTATTTAACAAATTGATTTAAACCATTTGGGATTGTTTTGAAATAAAATATGGCTGTGACTTCACAATTTAATTAAATATTTGATAACCCTCCCACTGTAACTGCCAGATAGCTGTAAATCTGGGCAATTAGAAAAATCATTTGGGAAACTAGATTAAATATTAAGGGACAGATCCTCAGACTATGTAAATTTGCCTACTTCCACTAGTTTTAATGAATCTGTGTTGCATTACACCTGCTGAGCATTCAGCCTTTAAGAATTTATAAGCTCATGAATTCAGATTAAGACCTTGCCTCCCACAGGTAATCAAGTATTATAATTCCAGAACTTTAGCACAATTGGAACATTTCCTGAAATCACATTATATTTGTATTATATCCACACAGAGAAGAAACTCAAACAAGTGACAACTGGATTCATTAAAGAAATACATGCATGGCACTCTGAAGTTTATATTATACCATGGGACATAAGGAATCTCTGCATACAGTTAAAAGGTTGTCAGGGACTTTAATTGATATGGAAAAAGTAAAGATGAACATGTTTATTCTGACTGGTTAAACAGAGTAAACTAGGACTCCATGTAGCTTATATATATCCAGAATGCAAATAAATTCACTGACTTCTAAATTACAATTTGTACATTTATTTATACGTTTATACATTCCTTGCTGAATCAAGTCTTTCATTAGGTTTTGATTAGAAATTAACACAATTTTCAGTGCAGTTTGTTATTGAGTGTTTTGATGAGAAAGCAATGTGGTATCATTGTAACATCAGAAAAAAAAATGGGAGAATGATCACAGAAGTATCCTCGAGGTATAAGAATATGAAAAAAAGTCATATTCTAATTCTCAAATATTGCCTTGAAGAGAATAACAGCATAAGTTGAAACTGGAATGTAGTTCCTTTTAGTCTCTATTTAGGATTACTACAAAACTATCCTGTTCTCCAACAAAGTTCAGAGCCAATGTAATTTTTTTTCTGTAACCTTTGACATATAATTTGAGAAACATAAATTTGTCCTTCAGCAATTTCATCCTCCAGTTAATACACATGAAACATTAAAGGTCATTAGAAGAGGTAATGGGGAGTTTGATTTCACAACAGTCATTTGAAAAAGTATTAAATTTAATCAATCTTCCATTTATGAAGCGGTCCTTGACATTAACTTTCAAAATTGTCCCTGGGATGTATGGGATGCTAGTTAAGCAATTCTGAAATATCTCTAAGGCAAAGGAGACAAGGTTAAGCCAGTGGCCCAGAAGTCAAGACACTCAAATCCACTTTTAAACTGTTAACTGACTGTCTGCAGATCACTTGGGTTCTGTAGTCCTTCTCATTATCTGTATAATTCCTTTGGATTATTAAACTTTCTTGGACAGGAGCTGTCCTTTTACTATGTGTGATTTTATTATTTATACATTGTCTAGAAACTTCTCACAATCCTTTAAAATGTGTTCCCTACACATACATTTAATTGTGAAATCATTGAATAACACTAATCAAACAGAGATTTTTAAAATGAGATTTCTGATAGTTCTGTCAAATTATTTTCTACCAGTAAATGTCGAAGTCAGATTTAAGCGGTCACAGTTTTCCTGGATTTCACATCATGATTATGAAACTCTGGAGGTTTAGAAGTATAATTCTGCTTTTAGTTGCTATGGAATACAGTCTGTCTACTTAAGTAAAATTAGTAATCATGGTCTTTAATCACACTTTAATTAGAGTTACATCATTGCAGCTAGGTCAATAAGTTACATTGATCAATTGGGACATTAAACCACAACTGTACTGAACACACACATATGGAATTGAGACAAAACACTCATTTAGATGCCTGTGTTCAGCTCCTGAAGAAATGGGAAAAGGGAAATGAAAATGAAGAAAAGGGAAAGCCTATGGGCAGAAAATTTGTGTGGATTTGGTATTTTGTGTTTATTAAATAAACAGGGCATAAAGAGAAGGGGAAAAAAAACCCACAAAAAACCAAACAAACCAAAAACCACAAACCACAAACAAAAACAACCCCCGAAATCCTTAAATAGTATATAGAGTCTGTGTGATGTGAGTGTGTGTGTGAGAGAGCACAAAAACTCTAATGTGCATGATATTATTACCTTACTTAGGACACAAAATGATTGAGTGATGCATTACCTACCCATCCTCCTAAGTGCTCACTGAGATGACCTAGCTTTTATCATTTGTCTTTTATATCTTGCTTAACTTGCACTAATTGGCTTTCCTGTTTGAGACTGTATATTAATCTGTCAGTTTTTCAAAAGCTATTTTATTCTGTTCCAGTTAAAGAGGAAGAAGAAATTGCAAGCAATTTGCTATTTTTTCATTTGAGTGGAAGACTTGCCTAAAGTGGGAAAAAAATGACTAAAACTTGAAAATGTGATGAAGGTGAAATTTCTCATTTTACACTGAAAATTTTCTTAAAAGAAAAAGTTTGTACTTTCAAGCTATAAAAACATTAATGAACAGCCTACACCTCTGTGCCACCTGAAATAAAGATGTCTCATAATATAATGAGTACAATACTTAGATATATATACTATGTATTACATCAATTCTATTTTCATGTCTTGTCTTTTTAAAGTTGGTTCTCAATTTTCTCTTTCACTCCAAATGTGGAAAATGACGTAGTAATGCGTTCTGTGAGTTTATCTTTGAACTTTAATTTTCAGGGGGGTTGTGGTTTGGTTGGTTGGGGTTTTTTAATTTAAAATAAAATATCTTGAGATTGGCTCTACTTCTGTGTAGAACTCCTCTCTAAATGCATTCCATACTGTAGAATCATAGAATCATAGAATAGTTAGGGTGGGATGGAAGGGACCTTTAAAGATCATCTAGTCCAACTTCCCTGCCATAGGCAAGGACATCTTCCAGTAAGTTGGGTTGCTTGAAGTCCCATCCAACCTGACTTTGAACACCTTCAGGGATGGGGCATTCACAGCTTCTTTGGGCAACCTGATCCTGTTTCTCACCACCCCGATCATAACAAATTTCTTCCATATGTCTAACGTGAACCTACCCTCGTTCAGTTTAAAACTGCTGTGTTTTGTCCTGTCACTACAGGCTTTGGTAAAAATGCCTCTCCATCTTGCTTATAAGCCTACCTTATATATTGAAAGTCTGCAATAAGGTCTCCTCAGAGCCTTCTTTTCTCCATGCTTAACAAAAGCTCTTTCAGGCTTTATTCATAGAAGTGTCCCAGCCGTCTGATCATTTCTGTAGCCTTCATTTGGCCCCACACAAGCAGGCCTATGTCTTGTGTTGAGATCCCCAGAGCTGGGTGCAGAACTCCTCATGGCTTTCATGAAAGCAGAGTATAGAGGCAGAATCACTTCCCTCAACCTGCTGGCAATGCTTCTTTCTATGCAGTCTAGGCCAGGATATGTTGGTTTTCTGCACTCCAAGCACACATTGCTGGTTCATGTCTAATTTTTCATCCACCAGTACCCCCAAGTCCTTCTCTGCAGGGCTACTCTCAATCCATTCATCCCCTAGTCTGTATTGATATTGGGGATTGTCTTGATCCAAGTGCAGGACCTTGCACTTGTCCTTGTTGAACTTCGTGAGTTTTGCATCAGCCCACTCCTCAAGCCTGTCAAGGTTCCTCAGAATGGCATCCCATCCCTCAGGTGTGTCAACTGCACCACTCAGCTTGGTGTCATCTGCAAACTTGCTGAGGGTGCACTCAATCCTACTGTCTATGTCATTAATAAAGACTGAACAGTACTGGTCCCAATACAGACCCTTGAGAGACACCACCCCTTTGTGGTTTCTGTTTGGACATTGAACCATTGTAACTCTTTGGATGTGGCCATCCAGGCAATTCCTTATCCATCTAATAGTCCATCCATTGAACCCATATTTCTCCAATTCAGGGGCAAAAGTTTGACCATCTGAAAGAGTATAAGAATATCATGAGTAATGGAAGAAGTTTGTGTTGAGAATTTTTTCTTAGAAATATAGCCACACAATTAAGACAGTTTTATACTTTGACATAAATTTTAATGGCTGTGTCTTTTTCTTTCCAGGGTGCTGTTACCCCAGACCTCCAAATTACATTAATTCAGTTTCTGCTTTTCCCCCCTACCCTGCAGATGGAACAACTGTAGTGCCCTCTAGACAAAAGTAGGTAATGTTTCCATTCATGAATCACTGTCTGTATAAGTCACTGCTAAATTCACTGACTAGAACAGCCAGCCCTCTGCAGCAATCACTCTGTAAGATCCAGCCTCAGCCAGTGTTAACCCTTATGACATAACCTACTGCAAGAAACATAAATATTTATATCATGTTATAAAAGACGAATGTGGCAAACAATGCCTAAAAACTATATCAAAAACTTGTTAAAATATCTCAGACCCAAATGGGTGTTTTATAGGCCGAGAAGAAATCTTTTTTTTTTTTTTTTTTTTTTGAGAAAGTGCATCTCGACTTATATCAGATCGGGGAAGGGTGTGGGAATAAGGAGCAGGAATTCAGAGTGGCAAAAGTCTTGTTGGTTCCTTAGCTGTGAGGCAGGGAAACCTCGTGCTGAGAGATCTTAGTACAGATAAAGCAGTTTTATTCAAAATCTAAAAAGGTTAACACTGATGTCCATGCCATCTCTTGCTGTTTTCGTATTCCCTTGAAGAGATGGTGGTGGATGAGCAGACTCCTGTGGCAGGTGCAGGGAGTCTTTCCAGTTCCCTGCAGAATGGGTGCAGTTACTCTGCTCTGAACCAAGTGTGCCCCGAGCAGGGTGGGCACAAGCTGCTTTGAACTATCTGGTTTGTGAAGCAAGGATCACTCCTAGAGTATATACCGATAACAGCACAAGCACAGTACTTAGACCTCCCCTTCTCAATTCTTTATCTACATTTTAATTATTTAGCATAATAGGAAAATATGCTTCCAGATGTATGCAGTGCTCATATTTTAAAACATAGCAACACTGTAGGCTATAGACAAAATAGAATTTGGCAACCAAGCTATTAACTCTGTATCATAGACTGTTTCCTCTGACTAAACCATAAACTGAGAAAACACATTAACAGAAATAAGCACAATTGGATTTATTCCACTTTATACATTTCTACCTTTATGACCCAATAATGTTGTGATCAAGGACAGACAATTGTTGAGTGATGAGAAACATCTTACAGAGTTCATACGAAGCACAACTTGTTTCTGGAAATTACAGAAATTTTTAAAGCACATTTAGTCCGTTTCTTGGATACAGAGTACATCCATCATACATACAATTGCAAAGCTTGCCCAGTGAGGTTGAGTTTGGAATCTTCATAGTCCCCATAAACCACAGGATGAGTGAATGCAGGAACACAGACCAATGAAAGAATCAAAGTAATTCTCCTGCAATTGTTGGCAAATTAAATATTAAGCATATAGCCCAGGACTGAAATCCCTGTTGATGTATCTTAGAAGACCATGAATCTTTACAGTTGGGTTTTAGCCTTTGGCACAATGAGTCTCAAGAAATAAAACAGCCCAGACTTTGCCAATCTCATCTTTCAGTGTTAGAAAGAATGTTAGAAGTTAATCTTCCTAAATGTTCCTCTGAAGTCTACCATATTCTAGAGTAAATAGTGGCTGTGCTTTTGGGTTGGACAAATATATTGTTGCCTACCCATTTTACTGGACTACCATATGTCTTACTGACTGATACAATACTGATGAGTAAATTACTGTAAGATACTTCAATTTTGTACAGAAAAAAACCCAAAAATATTTGTTCAGATTTTCTTACCTATACAAGATGTATTTTTTTAATATCTAGAACCATTGAAGGATTTTAAGCATACATTTTGTTTTACAGACCCCACTAAAGCCATACCACTACAGTTAGTAGGATATTTTAAAGTGAAAACAGGATTAAAAGTCACAGGATGCTGACTTGGAAGTTGCAAGAGACCATAATGATCATATATATAAAGAAAGTCAGTACAAAGGTGAACTTCACTCAGTCATTAATTCCTTGAGTCAACTTATGAGCATATGAATACCCGCCAGGGTAGCAACTCTATTTACATGAAGGTAAACAGGTATTTTATACTATCTTTGGCAATGCTTCTGAAGCATAAAATGAAAATGTGGGATGAACTTCATAAAGTTGGTATCCAACGTTGATGGATATGGCAAAACACCTCTTTTGCAGTTTAGTGAATAGATAATCCACTTTTTTTTTGTCTTTTTTTTTTTTTTTTTTTTTTTTTTTTTTTTTTTACCATGGCAGCATATGCAGCATCACAAAATATCCTGGGAAGACGAACTTTCAATATCTCCTAACCTTTCTGTTGCTCTTTACTTAGCAGTATGACATCTGAGTCCTAAATTTGCCCTTTTCAAGCAGAAATGCCTTCTCCACTCCAATATTCCTCCTCTTTTCCTTCCCTCTGGGTAAAGCTTAACAGGACATTACTTAAATGAGCAAGTTGGTAATTAACTAAATAAATTAAAAGCATAACCCCTAAGGTTTGACCTGAGAGCGGAAATTGCTCTGACTGCTCCGTGATAGAGAATGTGATTACTGAAAGATTAACAATGGGAAAGACAGCTGAGGAAACCACCTGAATAGATAGTCACAAGATGCATTTCCACTCTATTAGACAAAAAGCCATCCAGCTGGATCTTAACAGATGGTCTCAGTCTCTTGTAAAATATTAAAGTACTCCTTAATTCTGTCATAGGATTTCTACTGAAGAAAGAGTCTCAATTTATTGTATTTTTACTGCTGACAGCAATAGTCCATTGAGGTGGCAGTGAAAGGGCAGGGAGACACTGGGGTTAGTTTGTCTTTCTGGCTAGGTGCCCACAGAGGCAAGGAAGTCACTGCTATTGTAATGCGGAGGGCAGAAAGCAAGGCACACATTGCAGCTGAATTAATTGAAAGAAATGAACTGCACATCCAAACAGAATTTCAGATTTAAAAATAAATTTTGGCATAGTAATTAACACCTCATGCTTCTAAAAGACAGCACTCAAGAGAATAATTAAGCTGTGCTGCACAAAACTGCAGCATTTTAAAACAATCAGAAAGATTTTTATGCAGTAGCCAGAGTTTGGAAGACCCTTTTTACCACATTTATTTTTTTTTTTTTTTTTTTTTTGCAAAGGGGAAAGAAGGGTGATGGTAGAAGGATTAAATACAGAAGTGTTAGCCTCCTTTGTATTTTCTGAACTCTGGTTCCAAACAGCACTCTGTGACCAGAGGATTTTTCAAAGTAAATGGACTGTAATGATTTAGATACCAAATCCACTTAAAGACATGACCTAAGATTCTTAACTGCATGCCAGCTTTCTGAATAATAAGTTTACTGATTTCAGATGAATTACTATTTAATTGTCAGCTTAACAGAAAACAGAATTGCCCCAAAATTATCCTAAAATAAGATGACTGAGTTTTGAAAAATTACCTCTTTTCAGCCTTATGTTCTTACTACTATACAACAGTTAAAAATACCCACAATATGTATCCTTCTGATTCCTGAGATTTTGATATTGATTTAAAAAAAAAAAAAAAAAAAAAAAAGACTACACTATTTTCTTAGGATACTCTAACATTTCATTGTAAAAAAGTTTATTTAAAAAAGGAAAAGTAAAATTCTTATTTAAAAATCATAGAGGATCTATCTGTTCATCTCTCATACAGCTAGCTTTGTCATCTTTGAAACACCAAAGACCCTTAATCTTGGACATATGACTAATAGACACAGTCAGTTCAATCTTTTTGTGTATTTTGGGAACAAATACGATGAAATTGCATTTATCTTTTTCTGTAAGGCAAGTAATGCTGTATAGTGGCTTTGTGTCACCCTCACTTCCTTATTAGTAAAATCCTGAATGACCACAGAGACACCAGAAGTTCACATAGGTATATTGGTTGCAAAGATTCATTTTAACATACATGCTGATACAAAAGTGAATATAGTACAGAGATCTATAGTTCATAAATATGTATATATTAAGACAACTGTTACAGTTAATATAATGACCCCCTGCATTTTAAACAGACTTTTGGGAGTCCAAATTTTCTGATATAAATTATAAAAACATGGTTCATATTTTTCCATCAAATGACATGTCAGGATATTACAACGTTTTAAGGCATTAATTACAATAAAGAAATCTATGCAATGATATGTATTTTATTGAGAAGGATTAACCAAAAAATAAAATACTTTAGCCTTCCGCATTAACTGAAAGAAATAAATCTGGCATGCTGCATTTGAAATTTGCAGGTTTGAAATTTGAATTTCGGTTCACCCACAGCTGGTTGGAACCAAGGCATTACAAGGTACTGCTGTTATAGTTGGACGTCACCTCCTGAGGGCAGAAATGTTAGTGTACAAACACAGAACAATATTTTCTGTTGATTACTTAAGAGGCAGAACTTTGCCACAAATATTTTCAGTAATCACAGGATAGGTTGGAAAGGACCTCTGGAGATGATCTGGAACTGCCTTCTGTTCAAAGCAGGGCCAAACAGAAGAGGGTGCTCTAGGTCCGGTCAAGCTGAGCCCTGATGACACCCAGAGGTGGGAGATGCCTTTCTGGGCAACCTCTTCCTGTATTTGGCCTCTGTCCTGGTTTCAGCTGGGATAGAGTTAATTTTCCTCTTAGTAGCTGGTGCAGTGCTGTGTTTTGGATTTGGTGTGAGAGCAATGTTGATAGCACACTGATGGGTTTGGCTGTTGCTGGATGATGTTTATATTAAGCCAAGGATTTTTCAGTTTCTTGGGCCCTGCCAGCAAGAGGGCCTCACTGCTGGGCACCAAAAAGGGCTGTTGTGGTTTAACCCCAGCCAGCAACCAAGCACCACGCAGCCACTCGCTCACTCCCCCTTCACGCAGAGGGGTGGGGGGCAGAATCAGAAAGGAATGTAAAACTCAAGGGTTGAGGTAAGAACAATTTAATAGGTAAAGCAAAAACCGCACACACAAGCAAAGCAAAACAAGGAATTCATTCACCACTTCCCATGGGCAGGCAGGTGTTCAGCCATCCCCAGGGAAGCAGGGCTCCAGCACACATAATGGTTACTTGGGAAGACAAACGTCATAATGCCAAATGTCCTCCCCTTCCTTCTTCTTCCCCCAGCTTATACACTCAGCATGACGCCCCATGGTATGGGACATCCCTTTGGCTAGTTTGGGTCAGCTGCCCTGGCTGTGTCCCCTCCCAATTCCCCGTGCCCCTCCAGCCTTTCACTAGCAGGGTCCGAGAAACTGAAAAGTCCTTGACTGAGTATAAACATCACCCAGCAACAACCAAACCCATCAGTGTGCTATCAACATTGTTCTCACACCAAATCCAAAACACAGCACTGCACCAGCTACTAAGAAGAAAGTTAACTATCCCAGCTGAAACCAGGACAACCACCCTCACAGGGAAGTAGTTATTTCAATACCTAGTTCAAATTTCCTGCTTTTCTAACTTGTCTTTGCTACTTGTTATGCTTCCTATGCCAGTGTAAGGGAACAGTGACATCGAGAAGCTGTCAAGGGCAAGGAGACAGGTGCTGAGGGTGAGGGCAGGGCAGCAACTCACAAACAGGTGCAGTCTCATGGTACCGGTCCAGGAGAGCAGGGCTTGGATGGGGGATGATGAATGGGGTCAGCTGAGAGCCTACTGATGTCCAGGCAAGTCCACAGGGACCAGGCAGGCCTGAGGCCAACCTGGGAACTCAAGGCTGGCATCAAGAAAGCAGATGACCAGGCCTAACATGCTTGGTGTGCAGCTCAGCCCTAACACGCTTGGTATGTAGCTCAGGCAGAGACCAGGTAGGAGTGCTTCAGCGCAAATACAGCTTCCAAGGAGGGTAAGGAGGCCCTGGTGAACCTTCTTCCAGCTCTCCCTCATGCTGCTTGTCCCCAGTTCACCCATTTTTGATGTACCAGTGCCACCTGGGGGCACCACAGCTGAACCCTGGGGTTGGAGGTATGCAGAGCCCATCAGCACTCACAGCCCTCTCAGACACCTTCTGTGGTAACCATGAGCTCTTCATGGGTACCAAAGTAGGTTTTATGGGAAGGAACCATAGTAACCACGAGTTGCTAATAGGCAACAAATAGCTTTTATTGGGAAAAAAGTGCTTAGCCAGTGCAGATCCTTTCATTCTGATTAATAAGAAAGGCCTTTTTTTTTCCTTTCTTTTAAGGCATTTGAAGACTACAGAGGCAAACATAGTGCCAAATTATATATCTTATTAATTAAGCTCTGCATAGGAGGTCTATCAAATATATCCAATGTTTCCTAATCACAACTCAATACAAAACAATGAATCACATTTTAAATACAGGTGGTTTTTTTCTTGACATTTTTTTGTGCTTAATATATCTGGGGTTCTTTTTTTCCTAATTCTTCAGTCATGTATACGATAATACTGCAAATAAAAAATGAAGAGCAAATTTTTCACTGTACAAGTGTCCCTGACACTAGAAATGTTCTACATACTATCTGAGACTTAAAAACCCTCTCATTATAGTTACTATTTTTATATACAGGGAAAACCTACCTCTAAATGTAATTCAATCTTAGGATTTCTTCAGTCTCTGAATACCAAGAAACAAATCCTTTTCCAATGAATGACTAGTCAGTGGCATCATAAAACAACTTTTCAGATGAAGGTCTAACACCAAGGAAAAAAAAAAGGGGGTGGGGGTGGGCGGGTGGAATATATATGTTTGGTTTTTTTCTAAACACTCTTCTTTATGGAATAACTTTTCTATATGAGTTTTTTCACTAGTTACTGCTACAAGTCCTTCCCTGACATCCCCATGTTCTTGGTACCACTGTGGGTAAACAGTGATTCAGCAGCAGTCAGTATAAAGTATTTTATTTTATAATTATTTTAAGAAAAAATTTAACATATTTTATAGAAATTATTGGAAGCCTCAGCTGTGTAATAGCTGACATTATCTAATAAAATTATTTCCATTGCTGTTATTTGCCATTTTTACTTACCTTTATTCAAATGTAACTGTAACTTCTTCAGGGCAAGACAAAATTCCTGTTCCATTGTTAAGCTGATAATATACAGATATTATCATAATTCAGATTTTCATTGACTGAACTTTATTTATAGTTCTTCTGAAGGCTTGTAACAATAAGTACACAATATCACAAAATGTTAGGCCAAACCAAAAATTTTCAGATATATATTGTTATGTATTACAAATAAACCTAGAAAAAAAGGTTTGATGCAATCATTAAAATCTCATCAGGTTTTAGAAAAAGAACAGGAAAGACTGAAAACAATACAAACACAAGATATCTAATAGCCCAATTATAACAGATCAAATATCTGAGCCAAAACCCTAGATTTAAATGGCCAGTAAAATAAACCATCAGAAATTCCCATAAGATAAATTATGTTCGGTTCTGCTTTGAATCCAAGTCTCATTTTAATGATGAATACTGCAATCGCTACTGCATAAGCTTTGTAATTTTGCAAGCCTGTTAACAAATAGTTGATTATATTAAGACTCCCCAAATAATATATATGGACTTAATTAGTTTCACTCACCTGTCCAGGAGAAAAACCTATTCATCACTGTGAGAATGATAAACATATTGCCATCCTATCAAACCTCATTATTCCCTCAAAATTCTGATTCTGTTCTTCAACATAAATTCATAAAACCCTGTGCACTGAAATAAAAAAAACCACACCCTTGTATCTGTCTCCACCCTTGCTTTGGAGACCTTGCTACAACCTTTCAATACTTAAAAGGGGACTATAAGGCAAACATAAAGAAGATTGTTTTACAGTGAGGATGGTGAGACTCAAACAGCTTGCTCAGAGTTGTGAATGCCACACCATTGGAAGTGTTCAAGGTAGGGCTAGATGGAGCTTTGAGCAACCTGATCTAGTGGGAGATGTCCCTGTCCATGGCAAGGGTGTTGGAAGTAGATGATCTTTAAAGTTCCCTTCCAAACCAAACTACTCGAGGATTCTATGATTCTATGATATAAATGAAACACTAGATCTCATTCCCTCATTAGAAAATAGAAGAAAATAAAAAACATGTATGATAAATATGACCTACATGATTTATTATATTGCTAGAAAACATTTATTTAATTATTATGAAAGCTGCAGAGTAGAATCTATATAAAATGGAGCATTTCAATCACTATGACCTAATAATTTGTCTTCACAAATAATGGTTATTACTGAAAATAAAGTAGACTGCATATTATGTGAAAATTATGTTGAAGAAAATATGAATTAGTCTATGAAATTCTTAAACAATGACACTGAATAAGTAGCAATTTGTTTTGATGTATGTTTTCATTAAATATTTTCCTCATTTGCTTTTTGGCTTTTGTTGACACAATTTAGTGTCTCACTAGTCATTGCAAGCAAAATGTGACCTAAACTACTAAGAAGTTGTCTTCTTTAATGCTGTCCATGCTGGGATGACCTACAGTGACATACTTCTGCAAAGTTCTGAGCTTTTCAGAAAAGCCCAGAAAAAAAGAAAATTGCTTTGTTTGATTATGTAAACATGTTTTAATGGAACCACATTGATGCTACAGTCAAACATTTACCTACATTTATGTCCCTCCATGTTTGTCTATAGATCCTGTGCTCAGTGTTGTTCCAAATCACCCCTCTTATAATACTACCTAATTTTATAAACTTGTTTTTAGTTGAAGAAATATGAATAAAAATTCTATAAAATTCCATCTAAATTTCTACAGGGAAAAATTCTGTAGGTACCATATAAATAATAATCTATTGTTAAGAGGAGTTTGGGATAAAGGGCACAACAGCTAATCACTTCTTGATTAATTAGAAATAGGATATGAACAGAGTAGCTGAGATCAGCTGTTTGAAGCTGAGATCTGTAGAACAGGAAAAAAAAATCAATAGTCCTTGTCCATGAAAGACTATACAAAGATAGCAAGACTGGTCTTTTGCAGTGGGAAACTGAGAAAGCTCTATTACTAAAATTTGCTAGCTGGAGTGTAAAAATTTTGGTCCAGTCAAATTCAAAGTTCACACTTCAGAGGGCACTACTTTCTGCTACAGAAACCTTTAAAAATAATATTTTATGTTTAAAAACATTATTAAAAACTATTATTAAACCCAATTAAATTAAGAGCTATAAGTATCTATGCAATATTTTAAAAAAATATATAAAATTCCAACAGAAAAACAAAATGTGTATTAAATGCTTATTTCCCGGGAGCTTATTCTAGCCAATAGTTGTAGTCACTTGAATTCTTTAGTTAAAAATTATTTAATCATAACAAGCAAATTTTCTTGAGGGGAGGAGGGGTGAATATTAAATGTTTGACAATTTCTAGAAAAGCATTTCTTGCATTTTGGCTGCAGGTGGCAGCAAATATTCACTGAACAGCAGAGTTTTTTCCAATAAGATTCATTAAACTACATCCACTGCATCATACTTTTGGGAAGATTAAGTTAATTGTCATATTTTATTAAGCAAATTATAATAACATTTAGGCAATGTTTCAAATACACACCCAAAAGGATTAATTTAATTAATGTGTTTTCCTCTAATGATTAAAACAGAGCAAAATAAGTAGATATCATATGTAGGAATGAATGTATGTAGCTATGTACCTTTGTAGGAGTAAAATAGGTAGGGCTTTATTTAAGGAATTTGAAAACACAATATTGAAGTTATTAATCAGTTGATTAAATTTCTTGTGTCACAGGTGCCAGTATGTTTTATCTCTGCCATCTATGTTATTCCCATATTTAGACATCCTGCTTGGTCATAATCCCATTCTAACAGATGCCATGCAAAAATAACAAAAAAGATCCTATTGTTCAGGCTAATTCGAGGAAGAAATATACTTGTGAATCAGTTAAGACACTTCTTTTAACAAAGATTTTTTTCTTGAATTGAGATTGGATTTTAGCACATCTGCCAAAAAGTAGGTATAATTTTTCAGGCAGATTTTGAAGAGTCTAAGAATACACAGAGATAAAATTAGAGTTATAATTTCTCTATCATATAATTAATAGAGTTAATTCCTATGGGTTGGGGTTTTTTCCTACTATTAGTAGGAAACAATTAGTCAATGGAACAACGTCTCCAGGAATATGGTAGACTATGGTAGACTCCAGAGGTTTTCAAGACACAACTGGACAGGGAGCTAGATAATCCTGTCTGGGCTTCCTTTTCCATGAAATGTTGGACCAGTTGACCTTTTGATGTCCCTTCCAACCTGAGTTATTCTATGTTGCTGTGAACATCAATATGTGGAAGTAGAAACTTTTTGTTTATTTGTTTGTTTTTGTGGGCCACCTAGGTACTTTAAGTTCTTTCTTGTGTTTGCACAAATCTGTCATAACTTTGATCCCATTCTGAGATAAAAATGTCAAACGATTTTACATTACAACTGAAGTGGGCAACACCTTCCCTACTACAGAAATTCTTGATATTTTATACTTGCAGAGCTTCCCATCAATCAGTTGAGTTATATTAAGAAATATTATTTGAAAATCTTCTTTGTGGGTGAAAAACACCTAAAACAATTAGTTCTGTTATTCTGAAATTCAAGATAATTAAATTGTTATATTGTGGCCTAAAATTCACTAAAATGTGCTTCAACTTAGGGTTTCTATAGCTTTCTCTGATGCTATTTTTAACTCACTCATTCCAGAATTTTTTATTTCCTACTAAAAATTAAAAAATATCTACCCCAAAACACACACACACACAAAAAGGAATGCAGATCATATTAAATTAATCTACATAATTATTTCTGCTTGCTCAGTCCTTTGAATATTGTGTATGCTGAGCCTTAGTTGATACTGCTAGTTCCATTGCAGTAGCAAGCAATCAAAAGTTCATCCGGTTCCCGTGTGGCACTGATTCTGATTTCAGTTTTAATTTTCTTTTAAAAACTCTTTATTTCTGGTGTGTTACTTTACATCTAATTGATAAATAGTGTTGTTTCCCAATAGGGTTTTTTGGAACATCTATTTATAATAAATTCGAAGGGGAAAAAATGGCTGGCAAATATTACACTCTTATAACGAGCAGAGTGAAACTGAGTACAGACAATTAGAACATCATTGCCTGAACATCTGTGCATATAATACTGCAATTCTAAGCAAACAAAAAAATTCCCTTGGGTAGCTGCCAGCTAATCCTGGAAATACTTAGATTTCCAACATCTTTCTCTGTTGAATTAGAAGTTCCCTAGTTTTTGAGACAATTCCACCTCTGACCATACCTGGGTTAGCCCAAGCTTCAGCATTTTGACACCGGTCATCTAGCTCCAATTTGAATCCAGCAGTGAGTATTCCTCTGCTTAGATGCCCTAACCTGACTTAAGTCATAGAGAGGGAGGCTGTCTTCAAGGAATTCCTATCTGGAATAGTTATACTTCTCAATAAAACTTCCTTGTGTAGCAACTTCTTTTAGATCATTATGGTGCTCTTCAAGAGAAGTATGTGCATGTGAGAGGGGAAAACAGGCATATTAAGAAGACTTCATAAGGGGTTCTTTAGAAAATAGCCTCTGACTAACCAACCATACTGTTATGTATAAGGAGACGCTTCTTTAGAAGTCAGTTGGTCAGGATGACAAATTACCTGATGTGAATAATACAAGGAGGGAGCGTTCGACACTTATAGAAGATAGCTTGCTCAGGCTGAAGCTAGTTTTTTCCATATTTTTCCATAAAAAAAGATTTGAAGTTACACAGCCTAAACTGAAAGATCCTACACCTTTTATTAATTTGGCTCTTGGGTAATATGGACTCTTTGAAAAGCAATATAATTAAGCATTCCAGCTGTCAAAAACAATTTAGCTACTTAAACAATACTTAAACAATAAATAAATACATAAAGAAATACAGTAAAAAATTCCCACATGCAATTTTCAAGTTTTTGCCATCTGCACATGTATGAGACTTCAAACTGTTAAAAATTGGCTCTTGTACACATTAAATCAGTGATTTAATATATCTCAAACAGCAAGAACACTTTAAAGAAAATATTACACTTCTTACTAGCAGCCCTTAAAATTCAGCTCTTTAATTCTAACAGGAATCTATTAAATAAGTGAACTTTTACTTAGGGTTATTTTTTGTTGGGTTTTTTTCTCATTAAAATAACAGTAATCATTAAAGGAAATGCATTTATTCACTTGCCTAGAAGGATCTGTGAGTTTGGGGGTTTTTACCCACTTAGAGACTTTTCAGTTTGATTAGATTTCCAGCTGTGCTGCTTTGTAATTACTGCACATACATCCAACAACTCAGTACAGCTATTAGAAAATGAAACAAAATTAATCTATCATAGGAGCTTCCTGTTATCCTACAATGATCTGTGGAGCCTATATGTCATGCAGGTTTTTGTGAATGATGGATTCAAACATAATATTCTGAAATACAGGGAACAAAACTGTTGACATTCAGTCTTCCGTATGAATACAAAAGCTTTTTGTCATGTTTGTGTACTTAAACTCTCTCAATGCTGACCAATCTTTACTTGTACAAAAGATTTACTTGTACCATAGAAGTGTTTGTTTCATATTGACTTTTCCTATGGATTTTATTATATAGCATTGTATGTTACAGGAGGGGTTTAGCATTAAAAAAATACAATATCAGTATCCTGAACTTCATAAAATATAATGATGGATAATAATTATTAAAACTTACAATGATACAAAGAATATGCATAAGATATGATGAAAATTATCTAGCTCACTTAAAAGTTTGTGTTACAGCAAAATAAGAGAATAGCATGTTGGCTGGCAAAAGTAGCAATACAATAAGGGCCAAATAAATTAATAAAAATATTTCAAATATTTTTTCATTACTTAATCCCTATTACAGAAGAGTATAATCCACTACCTGCCAAAAACCTAAAGAAGGCAAGTATTGATGGTTCACTTTGTTCATGGTAAAATATAATCACAGAGCTTTTTTGCAAGAAAACCCCACAAAACCAACAATCCTACCATGGTCCCCTGAGTAAAGAGTTTTATTTGTTTGTTTTCCAAAAGAAAGGTGGTTGCTTATGTTATCTTACTGTAAAAACCTAAGATCACTGTCCTGGTTTCAGCTGGGATAGAGTTAATTTTCTTTTAAAAATTGTATCAAAGCTGATAGAATGCTGTGCTTTGGATTTTGTATGAGAACAGGGTGGATAGCACACTGATGGTTTTAGTTGTTGCTGGGTGATGTTTATACTGAGCCAAGGACTTTTGAGTTTCTTAGGCCCTGCCAGCGAGAGGGCTGGAGAAACACATAAGATTAGGAGGGGACACAGCCAGGACAGGTGACCTGAACTAGCCAAAGGGATATTCCATGCTATAGAATGTCATGCTGAGTTCATTAACTGCGGGAGGCTTGCAAGGTTGGGCTGATGACTGCTGGGGGACTGCCTGGGCATTGGTCAGCAGATGGTGAGCAGTTCTATTGTACATCACTTGCTGGGGATTTTTTCTCCCTTCTCTTTGGATTTTATTCCTCTCCCCTTTCTCCATCCTTCTCATTGCAATTGTTGTTGTTGTTATTGTTATTATAATTGTTGTTATTATTATATTTTCTTTGATTATTAAATTGTTCTTCTCTCAACCCATGAATTTTACCTTTTTGCTGATTCTCTCCCCATCCCACCAGGGACAGAGGAGAGAGACAGAGCAGCTGCGTGGTACTTAGTTGCCAACTGGGGTTAAACCACAACAGTTATTTTAGTAACTCATAGCATAAAAGGAAGAAACAGAAGCAAATATTGCGGGATTTTTGGTTGGTCGGGTTTTTTATTTTTCTTTTGTGCTGGTTTTGGCTGGAGTAGAGTTAATTTTCTTCATACTAGCTAGTATGGGGCTATGGTTTGGATTCATGCTGGGAACAATGTTGATAATTCGGGGATGTTTTTTATTGCTGAGCAGTGCTCACACAGAGCCAAGGCCTTTTCTACTCCTCACTCTGCCACACCAGCAAGCAGGCCGGGGGTGCACTAGAAGCTGGGAGAGGACACAGCTGGGACAGCTGACCCCAACCAACCAAAGGGATATTTCTAATCATGTGATGTCATGCTCAGCATATAAAGCTCAAGGAAGAAGAAGGAAGGAGGGGGTCATTTAGAGGGATGGCATTTGTCTTCCCAAGTAATTGTTAGTATTATGGAGCCCTGCTTTCCTGGTCATAGCTGAACACGTGCCTGCTGACAGGAAGTAGTGAATTAATTCCTTGTTTTGCTTTGCTGGTGTGCATGGCTTTTGCTGTACCTATTAAACTGTCTTCATCTCAACCCACGAGTTTTGTCACTTTACCCTTCTGATTCTTTCCCCAGTCCTGCTGTAGGAGTGAGCGAGTGGCTGCGTGGTTTGATAAAGACCTCAAGCTTTCTTATATTCTGTTCAAACATGTCCATCATCTTTTGTATATGTGTGTGTATGTGTTGTGGTTTTTTCTTTATTCAGTTTCACATCTGCTAGCAATGCTCCGATAGCTACACGTAACCATTTTTATTTTGACGTTTATTGACCTGGGGATTTCATAAACTGCTTCAGTTTAGTATAATATATGGTTAGTAAGGCACATGGTATGTTGTAGTAGATATTAAGGAAGATTTTTAGCTTTTCTAAACTCCTTTTCTATTTTTTTTAGTTTGCTGAAATCCTCATTTTAACATTTTATCCAGAAAAATACAGGCTACCCCAAATAAGCTCACCATGTTTGTCTGCCCTGGCACAGAAAGTCTGTAGGCATAGCACTATGTGTTCAGCTTTTTTAAGTTTTCCTGTCATGTCTCTTTACAAATTCCTCAACTATGTGAACCTGCAGTGTAAGAATGTACATCCATTTTAAAGGTATAACTTTGCCCTGTGACCAGGCCCAAGCAGATATGAGATTTTGATTCCTATCAATTTGTCCTTGATTCTCCCTTTATTTCAGGAATGAAAGCATGGAATGGTGATGGGAGATACTAGTTCTTGCCCTGGATCCACAGGATGCTTTGTGCTTTCCTGCAGTGCTGTCTGATAGGTGATATTTGCATAGCCATGTGCTTTCCCTGCACATCAGCCCATTAAACCTACTTTCCCTCTACCAGGGGCTAGGAAAGCTATCTCATTAAAAGGATTCCTCTACAGTGTCCAAAGTGGGAGTATATGTCTGGCATAGACCTTCCGTTTACTGTCTGCTTATTTCCTTCTTCCCTGATGAACCATGCTCTCGCAGTATGTAATAAGTGTAGATAAAAGCTTGGGTAAATGGAAACATATTCATTAGAAATATAACACCTAACAGTAAGAGGAAAAGCAGATATTTCTACATTATTTTGTATAATCAGATTACTGTTTTCATTCCTCATTCTCTAAGAGATCAAAACTTTAAAGTTTGAGGTCTTTTTGTATTTTATGTTTAATGATTCTGTTTTCACTGTAAATACATTTTTAATTATCATGGCAAATCATCTGACATTATGAAGTCAAAACTTCACTGACATTATGCATGTCATGCATGACATGACTGCAAACAATTATGTTAGATGCCTAACTCATATATAGAAACCATTAAAAGGTCTAACTGCTATTTTAATATTTTTGATCACAAAATTCTGGACTCTGATAAGAAAACCTCTAAGTTCCATTGAGACAAATACTTCATATTCTGGATCATTCTGTGCTCATGAAGTAGGCCTGTTTGGGTCATAATGCTTAACCCTATTACAAGTGCAATTCTGATTTTGGGTTTCTATGTTTTTATATGCCATCTGAGGCTAAAATTCTTACATAATGTTGGTGCAGAACCGACAGTTCAGGGTCTTAAATAACATAATAGCTCATCACAGATGAGACAGTGTGTCTCAGGGTACAAAGCTGGGCTGCTGTGCAAGTGACAGTCACCAGCTATGTGCAGCTAAATGGAAATTATAGATAGGGATAATACTCCACTGTTAAATAAAATAGGATCAGAGATTGATCCATGAACTTGAAGAGGTTTTATGGGTCAGTTAATATACTAATTAGGGATAATATTCCCTACAGCAGGTCAGTCTAGTCAATACTACCTGGTATTTGCCCTTTCTTTTCTTCTGAAGTACACAAAATGCCCTTCTGGCACTAGGGTGCAGTTTGTTAGTGTAGTGCTATGGGTACAAGTCTGGTGTGTGGCCAGGGGGAAAAATACCCTGCCACTGAATCACAAGGTTCAGAAAGGATCCTCTTGCTTTCTAAACTCCTTCTCAGAGAGGAGTCTAGGTATGGCTAGATCCAATGCTAGTCTCAGACTGGGTCAATGGTTTAGGTATAAAGGATTATACATACAGCCACTCATCAAAGTCAATGTTTGCCTGTCAGAGCCTTCTCAAGGACCCTCACTGGAACAGTTTCGAAAAGGTGAAAAAAAATATTTATTAAGGCAACAGATATAACAAATTTGGAATTGCCATTGATAAATTATTACAAAAATTGAGCTGTGTTAAACACTTTTTTTTTTTTTTTTAATGATACTGTCTTGGGTAACATCTGATGTAGTTGGAGGTGCAAGTATCACCAAAGAGGCATCCTTGCCTCGGGGGAGAGAGATCCAGGCCTGTTGAACCATCCAGTAGTTGGAATTCACATCCTCAAAACAGAGAATTCTAAATGTCAGGTTTATACTCATGGCGAGGTGGGACTAAGTCAATTGTGTTTGATTGGCCCTTTACAAAGAATGTCAATTCTGGAAGGCCAGTGGGGTCTGGTGGTTCAGTACAGGGCAGGGGATTTGGTACAAATGTCTAAGAGTCTTTCTGGCTTTTACTGAACCAACACCAAGCTGTGAGGCCCCCACTTCATCCCAGTTATCACTCAGTCAATCCAAATGTTCTCTTTCTGCAAGTCTCCCTCTTCATCCTTTCCCTTTCCCTCTCTGAGAGGCTAAATATGGCAGACCTACAGCAAATCTCTGTAATTTCCATTTGAGATGATTTCTGCAGAGATGATTTCTTGATACTTGAGACCTTTCTGGAAAATAGCAAGACTTGAAAGCCACTGTGTCTTTTCAGTGGACTAAATATAAAGGACAGAGATCATAAAAGTTGGTCTAACACTCAGACCCTTTTTCTTTACTGTTGTTATTACTATTGGTCCTGTTATTATCATTATCATTGCCATTATTATTTGTGCATTTTTACTATGAGGTCTTGACAGTGTTGCAAACTTTGAAATGCAGACTCAGCAAAATTTAAACATTGTAACTATTTTTGACAGATCAGAGTTGGGTTTATGTTGCTTTTTCTTCTTTTTTTGTGTTTTTTTTTTTTGTTTGGTTGTTTGGTTGGTTGTTGTTTTTTTTTAACTCTGTGGGGAAATATTCAATTTTCCACTGAAAAGTTAAAGAAAGAATTTATAAAATAATAGTTAAAAAAGGAAATAAAGACAAACATTTTATTTTTTTGCAAATAAAGCCATCTTGAGATTCCTTTTCTGCCCAATGTTTGCTAAAGCAGAAAAGTTTAATTCCATCATTAATACTTACATGTATGAAACACACTTTTACATGAGGATGGAGTGGGAGTGCATCCACTCTCACCATATTCTCTATGGCAATATATACAAGATTTTTGCTGAGAAGGAAACCCAATATTTTAGGTAACTCCCAATCTAATATTAAGATGATCATGACAGATAATCTGTTGCAACATGCTCAAATTTGCTTTAACTCCTATGCAGCTACTGTGAAGCAACTTCAGTGCTATAATGTTTTCTTCAGTGGACTGATTCAATACTAACATTAGTGGAAAAGTTATTAAAAATCTCAAAATATGGCAGTTCTTTAATTCACAACTGCAAAAGAATACATTTCTGGAATTAACTACAATTTGTTCCATCTTTCCTATCATCCTATTTCCTTATTTCCCAAATTTGTTCCATCTTTCCTATCATCCTATTTCCTTATTTCCCAAATGTGCATATTGAACATTTTCTCATAATTGCATGAATTAGCTTCTTTTAAAAAATGTGTAGAATTATTGATCTTTATCCTTTTACATATCTCAGTATGGAAAGTACTAGCCTTTTGACTCTCTTGAGCCTCTTTTTTTTTTGCAATCATTTGGCATTAAAACAATTTAAGGATTTTATGTTAGCAAAAGGCTTAGATCACTTTTAGTTAAAATATTGTTTTACATTTACATTTCAACACCCTATACATTCATGTTTAAGTGTCAGGAATAGTACATAAAAACTTCAAAAGCCATATTACACCATGTCAGATTATAAACAATTATTTAATTCTATTATAGACCTTGTTTACAAACAAAGCAAAAAATAACTTCAGCTTTTTCCCTTCCAATGCAAAATATATTCCAAGTTAAGTTTTACTCCTCATGAGTAATTAAGGAAATATACATTTAACTATGTCTTATGGTAATACCCTGAATGACACACAGAGGTCTCTTGCAACCTTAACTATTCTTATAAAAATTTAGTAGTTTATTACTGAGAAAAGAAAAAAATTACAGTCTGGAAAACTACAATAGGAGTGCATAACTTAGAGTTATATTGACTTTTCAAGGCAAGGACAAGAATTTAAAAAATAATGCCTTCTGGAATGCTTCCTAAGATACATGATATTTCCCATTAAAATAACCCACAGACCTATATATGTGTACATTTATCCAAGTTAGTATTGAAGAAGACTTAGATACTAATAGTAGTATAGCTGAACGTCTTTACTGCCTTTCTTGTCCAACACTGTCTCAAAAATCTCCTGTGTTTTATTACATTTAAGGTCATTATCGACACTCCAACAAAAATTTTCCTTAGTAGGAATTAATACATTACTTCTTGTTAGTCATTGGGGACAGGGAATAGTATCTTATTTGTTCATTTTTGTCTTTACAATGGTCTTTTAAAAACCTAAGCATTTATCAGACCTCCTTTTCAGTTGTCTTTTCTACAAACACCTTTACTATCAGATGAATCATTATTAGAGACTATTACTTAATAACTTAATTGTCAAACCTTATTATATGGCTCATATATTTAAAACTATGAACACTTGAGATTTTGAAGAAAGGAGTCTTATTTTCTCTGGAAAAAATACATTATATGTAATAATCTACAGGAATGAAGAAGCTTTCTTGGACTAGACGACCTTTTTGAGCGAAGGTGACTTTTTCAGCTGCATGTGCTCTAGTCTCTAGAAAAAAATTAAAGTCTTTATAATCTCCCTGTGGGGTTTTCAGGACTCTATCACAAAACCTTTTGTGATCCTTTATTTCAAATGTTTAATTATTCACAGAAGGTCATCCACTTCCTAAACCCCCAAAACTTCATATTTGTTGCCTTGCCACAGTTCACAAAAAAACCCAAAGAATGTAGCTTATCTCAGGCACTAGAGGGGTTTAATACTAATATTTAAACAAAACTCATTACTTCAGTCATGAAGCTGGAGCAGCATATTTTAACAAGTCATTTTGTTATGGAATTTTCATAGCTAGTAGTTGTCTCAGGTAGTCTTTGCAATCTACACAGAAAAAAGCCTGCTTTGAGAAACAGCAATGGTTGTGGTGGTAGAAGGATGGTTTTTTTATTTCTAGTCTTTAAACAGCTTAGGGTTGCTTGGCTGTTTGTGTTACGGGAAACTATTATAATATGAATAAAGAAATAACGTAAGGGAGAACTTAACCCTGTTGAACAGGACACAGTAAGAATGTATTCTGTCCACCAGTATTATTGCTCTGACATTAAATAGCATATTCTAAGGTAACTTGCAAAGTTCACTGTAACCCATCAGATAACACAAGCTCTGTATTTTCAATGCAGATTCTGTCATGATGGCATGATTCAGTCATGATGGTGTGATGCAGCTGTTTGTGTGGCAGCTCACCAGGAGGGTGTGGAGGCAGGGTGCCACTTTAGAGGAAGGGCATTCCATTGGCCAAGTGGAGACGCTTGAAGTCCACATAACCTAGCAACCAGGCACCTCTCCGTGACCATCTACACAGGTCAATGGCACTCAACCTACCCGACCCTCAAGGCAGAAGGCGGGCACTCGTTTGAGAGCAAAGGCTGCATCTCCGGCTGCGGGGTCTGCATCATCTACCCTGGTGGTGGCCAATGTCTCCACCCAGATGGAACTGCCAGAGAGGGAGGCTGCAGTGCAAACCTCAGACTGCAGAAAATGCCTAGACCTCTCTCCTGGGGCAGGGAGAGGCAGCAGACCTGCCTGCAGAAGGTGTGTCCATAACTAGTTACTTAAGGGAAATTGCATGCATCTCCTTGCATTTTGTTCCATGTCTAACCTCAGGATAGACAAATTTTTTCTTTCCAGGAAAGACAATGGTTCTTTCTGTGGGTTTTTCGAATCAGAAATATTATTCTGGTTATTCTTTAAGGATAATTTTATTCTGTATGAATGTTTTTCACTTGCTGCATTCATAAGAGTTACTAGCATATGCAGCTTTAAAAAATAAATGATAAATAAAGAATATTAAATGACAGCTAATATAATAGGGTATCTGGATTATTTTTACAAATAATCTGTCTGTCTTATGAGTTACAAATTGTCTGTCTTATGAGTGTATGTAAGTTTTTTCAGGCTAGCTATTGGACCTACTTTGAAACTTTCTGATCAGGCAGACCTGTTGCAGATTATCTTAAGATTTTACTGAATCTTTCTATATTTTGTGTTCATGTAACAGTTAGTTAAAAGAGCGTTTTGATTTTAAGGAGTTAACCTCCATGTTAGAATTATGTTAACAGTTATTAACCAATGACGTATGAATTGCTGTGCTGCTTGTTATCCAAGACTGTTACTTGAAGTCCCTATGCTATAGACCATAATACCCTTAGTCCTTACTCTCCAGACGATAACCAGAGCACCTGGGTTCTATTGTGTATAGGATGAGTTATTGGACAGCTTGGCAAGGCCGATATCCAGCCATTCAACTTGGCAACAAAACTTACTTTTAAGGTGTCCTGAACATTATAATACTAAAAATCATGCCCACAGGTCAAGAAGATCCTTGCCCAGGTGAAGACCCTTCCCCTGCACATGCGTAGTAACAGAAAAGGATGACACGGCAAATATTACAATTAAATGCAAATTACTAACCAATAATTGTAACTGGGAGTGTACAACCTTGTAATTTTGTGTATAAATGTAACGGTAAAATCTACACAGGTGTGCTTGATTTGTGGAGATGCCACTGAGCACCCAGCGCTGCAGTAAAGGAGTGCCTGCTTCTTAATACTACATTGGTGTTAAGAGGTTTGATTCCCAATTTCGGTGACAGACCCATGTACAAATATTTGTATTTATTCACGATACTTCTAGAAAGGTCAAACTTGTGAGATGTTTTCTGAATCCAAATGACAGGTATGATGTAACTTTTCCTGTACCCCTATGGAGTAATCCAAGTGCTGTTGATTTCAGGATCCAGACAACTTGGAGTGTAGCCAATGTATGACCAGGTAGGTGGTAGAGAATCTGGGGATGTCACGTGCATGATAACACCATTTAGGACAGGTCTGACAAAAGCTTTATTTCTGTGATCATAGTAAGAGAACTTTTGGGCGGCATTTTCCCCTTTCCTCCCCTGTTGTCTCCCAAGTGATTGCAGAGACCCAATCTAAATACTGTTTCAGAAAAAGGAAAGAGATAAGGAAAAGCAATCATTTCAATGTTAACAAAGAGAGGTCCTTACAAAATGCTCCTTCATTCAAAAAGCACTAAGGTATAGGGACCACCAGTAATATCTGGAAATTGACTTCTCACCTCTTTCTCACACTCTTTTTCAGTTATATTCAGAACATTTAGTGGCAGCACCAAGTACATATCCCACTTTCAGAAGGAAAAGCTAACATGTCTGAATTCACCATGGTCTTATAGAACTGTATATAGACAGAAGCATATCCAGGAAGGAGAGAGAAAAAACATTACTAGAACTCCTTGTGATTTCAGCTGAAAAGCCAGCTACACCCCTCCTTCAGTGTGGTATTTTTCATTGCTATTGATCAGCCTAGCCCATTTTACATAAACTTTACATCTCTGTTGCCTTCCCCTCTAACCCCCTCCCCAGTACCTGTGGACAGTAGGCTCAACACTGTCTTTGCAGAAACAGTAACTCCAGAAACTTCAGCATAATGCCAATGTGTTGCTATACTACAGACAGCTACCTGTGCCTTAATGGTGAAATTCCATTTGTTTTTCAGAGAATGATTTAGGGACAGCATGCAAGATTATATTTCTTCTGCACGGGTAATACCAAAATATTCTCAAATGAGAACTATGAACAATAAACTTATACATTTTACTGTGAGGAAGGTGATTAATTAGATGACCTCTAAGTCATTTCCAGATCTATTTTCTGTTATTTATTGGGTTTCCTCACCTCACTCCCCCCAGGAAACAGCTTGCCTTTCTGCAGGACACATTAATTAAATGCATCACTTCCACAGCTCAAGCAGGTCAACTGCAACACATGCAACATAATCACATTCACCAAGCCAACGCTTCAAGGAAACCTTCTGAATTGCAAACAGTGCTCAAAAGCATAAAAACCTGGCTGCAAGTGGCAGGGCATGTCAAGCATCCAAGGCTATAGCCTGAAGAAAGCTATTTTTTGGCTAGAGTTGGTGAATGTGCTATTTTACTGAATGTACTCCTTCCCTAAAACTGCAGGTTATTTTCTGCTGGAAATTATAGTGACCATTTGGTGTTAAGTGTGAATGACAGCTTTAGCAAGGCACAAGGAATAAAATGTGTAAATATGAATAACAATTCCCTCCATACACTGTGGTTAACAATGTTCCATGCATTAGCAGGCTTTAACTATGGGTGATATACTCTATGTTGTTTAGGTCTTTTTCCAATTCTTAACTTCTCCCTCCAGTCAAATGTATTCTTGGTAGATACAGAACCTGGAAAACAAAGTCTATGCCTCACAGTATGGGATGAAAATTATGTAGGTGATTTACTGAGATGCTTGTCCCTTCAGTCTTCCCAATTTCAGAAAGCCCTTTAGCTGTAGATAGTAGATAAATCTTTTACTCAATGAGAAAGATATAGAGAAACAAAACAGAGCATTAACATGCCCACTATCATCTTCCCTCCAGCACTTGGGAATCCTCAGTAAGAGAAACTCCCAGTCTCACATTCCTTTTCAGCAGTCAGTGTCCTGAGTCCTCAAACTATGGCATAAGAGAAAGTTTCTTCAGCTACTAGCTCTCTCAAGCTATACCAATCTCTTTTACAGCTATAATGACTCAGAAAATCGGACTACTGAAAGGTACATACTGCTGGATCTTTTATTTTAAATAAGATAAGGCAAAGAAACAAAATTACAGGAAAATATTCACAAAATAAAAACTGTTGCATACTCTTAAAGTTGCAAAGTCCTAGAAAGGTAGAAAACTAAATTTATGTTCATTTGAGAAATTTTAGCACTTTTCTCATGTGTATAGATAAAATGCTAAAGCTTTTAATTGTATATTCACAAATTATTCTCACCAACCTACCCTCTCGCATGGACATTCTGTCATCCAGTGCTCAAACAACCAGAAGTCTGCCATTTCCCCACATTCTAGAAACTTTTAGAGTTTGAATATTATGTCTATGTGTATCTGACCTCTGGATCTAGAAGGGAAGAGCTAATTATGAGCTTTATTAAATTATAACTTGTTTCTTTAACATGTGGTCTGCTGCCCTTTAAAAAAAAAATCTATAGGTGGTGAAATTCTATTAAAATTCTAATATGAGTATCTTGAAGATGGTATTCTCCCAGTATTTGTGTTAATTGCCCAGTATACTTGTCTCACTAATTTTTTTTACTTGCAAATTAACATAAAGTACTTTCTTCCACTGCTACAGCTTATATTGCCTTCCACGGGATGGTAAGCATAATGCAGCTGTGCAGTATTTGCCCTCCCTTTCCCATAGAGCACCAATACAGGTAGAGGCACAAAATACAGAACGTTCCTCTTTCTTTCACTCATCTTAGTCTCTTCTTTGTCACTTGCTTTCCCAACTTATTTGTGCTGTTGCTGAAATTCACTACAGCTTCTGACATGTTCACCATCACAATATCACTATTTAAATATGGGCTCAGCTCTAAATTAATGTCTTAATAATCCTCAGAACCCAGCAAAGATGACATTATGATTCAGGTTGGTATCTGATAGTGATTGGAGAAGAGCCTCTTATATGGGTCAAGTGAAATCTATCTCAACGATCACTGAATAGTGTTAAAGAGGAAGATACGATAAAGAAGGAAATATTCTTTTTTTGGATACTCAGGAATTCGGGGGGTGAGGGAAGAGTTATCATATTCTTTAGCAATAACAAAATTATAACATTCTAAACATGGTTATTCACCTTCCTAAATCATCGCAGGAAAGAAGTGAAGGAATTTTCTGTATTAATTAAAATAACATTTTTTTCTGAAATGCAAATAACCTGTAACTTTATAGCATCACCTTGAGCTCCTAAATGCTGTTACCTGAGGCTGACAGCAACCCCATAGAGCGTAAGTAAAGACTGCAATTTACGCAAGTGAACACATGCGTTCCTTTTATTTCTTCATGAAAGTTTCACTAGGTGGCGCTCTAGGCCAAACATCCGTGCCGGTACCTTTACTTCGTAGTGCTAATTTTGGAGATTTAATATCCATAGTTCACCACATCTGTTGCTATAAAATGAGGTGTAGAAACTGCATTGGCTTTATTTTTTTGTCACTTTATAGTCACTTTTTATGTAAAAGCATAATTGTTGTGAATGATGAGAGGATTAAACAGAAAATCACAGAAGCTGTCAACCTAAAAGGACTGCTGCTGCAATTTAATGGCATATGCAGACATATCAAATTTGACATTTTTCGCATTTTTCTTAACTGTGCTATAATGCTTCTGCACTGATGGCTTATTAAACAATAATTTTAAAAGTTCATAAAAATTAAGTTCTTCAAGATATATTCAAATTATTGATATGCCATTATTGTGCATAACAGATGACCTGATAGACTATAAAAAGAATACAGATGCCAATTGTCAAATGAAATTTTTTAGTTGGCATATGCATACAAAAACATGGCATACAATGCTTTTTCAGGAAAGATCAAGACCATCAACATCTTTTTAAATGTAAAAGTCCCCAAAATAAGTTATAAATCAAGAAATATAAGCAAAAGATACATATTCACGATGTTTGTTGGTTTATTTGTTCACCCCACCCCCTGAAGAAGTGCCTGGTTTAATAGCTACTTTCCATTAAAGATTAGAAAGCTCCCTGTTTTCGGAATGCTACTGATTTTAAGGGTGTTAGTTTTACTTTGTTTTCTTTCATGAAAAGCCTCTAAAGCCTAAAAATGAAAAATAAAAAAAAAATGTTATTATTCTGTATCTTTTTTATAGTGGTCAACAACTATGGACTTGCTCTTCATTCTGAATTCCATTAAATATTACATTATTGGAAAGTTTCTGTGGCAACAGTGCAAGAGAAAATAATATTATCAGGGATATCCAGCTACCATTGAAACAAAAACCTTCCAAACAACTGCTCCACTCCACAGGACAGAACTGGGGGAGTGGGGAGGGGGGCAGCGGGGGCAGAGAAGAGGAGGACAGTATTGTACTACCCATAGTGCATTAATATCAGCAAACGCCCCCAACTATTAACTCATATTTTCACCCATAAATGTTGCCCTTTCAGTAGTTGGGTTTCAAAATTTGGCTTCTTAAAACAATATCCTTCCCTAACCTTTTGGGTCTGGCTATTAGGTAAATGCACTTGCTGGATCTTTTGTCTTTGATTCTTTTGGAGTCTCTGAAAGATGAGGGAAATCAAGAGAATTAAAGTCACTCTGCTTTATAAAATAGTTTAACTACTATGTAAAACTAAGTCCTTGCTGAGCCCTTAGCCAACAGTTACATAGTATACTCCTACCACACAAAGCCTTAGGGGAAAAAAAAAAAGTACCCTATTACTGTATTCCTGGAACATGACCTCTTTTAAAAGTAATAAGAATCACTCTATCATAAGAAGTTAGTTCTCTCTAATATCTGCTCCCAACTTTGCTCTCCTGTGCAAGAACGCATTGTACATATGTGGGTGGACATAAGAAGAAAAGGGTGAAAAAATCAAGTCTCCATGGTTTCTATTATCTGCCTGTTCAGTCAGGTGACATTTTTGGTGCACAATTGTAATAGCTGGGAGAAAAGGAAAACTAATAATAAAAGCGATCAGTTATACCTACAGATATTTTGAAGACAGGTGTGAGTTTGCTTTGCTTACTCTAAGCTAGATGGAAATAAAACATACAACCTGTTATCACAAACACAGCATTAGACTTTTATGCTTTTATGAGAGGTTGGATATATTAGATCAAGCTTAAACATATATTAATGTAGTTATTTGGCTTCTAGTCATCTCGCAAAAAGGTAGAATATGTCTGTATTTTTCTGCAAATAGCCTAATCCTTCATCCATCATTGTTCTCTTGTGGAGCCTTGTTTATGGAAAAAAACAAACAACCATAAAAAAATATTTTGGGCACAGTGATGATGCCTCTTGGCTTTTACCATATAATCTTGGGCGAAAAAATAATTAAAAAAAAAACAACCCAAAACTCGAACAGTTGACCTTTATTCTTTGTTCGTGCAGGTGTTCAAATCTATACTAATGTTTAATGTATGAAGATACTTTTAAGGAAGTAAAACTTTGCTAGTCCTGGCAGAGTAACTGAAAAATCTAATAAAATAATTTACCAGTGACAAAGGTGGTTAGCACTTCACTGGACCAAGTGAAACAATAAAGAACAAGTAAATTTCATTTGCTAGCTAGACATGGCAGCATGCACACTCAGAGATGAAAACTACATAAACAAGACATCACTAAACGTTATTTGAGAAAACAGGATTGTCAGCACCATATTTCTGTAGTGCTATGTGGCATTGAGAGACAAATGCCAGGAACAAGATGATGAGAAATGTGATCAAGGTCTGAATAAATCACAAGTGCTGAAGTTTGTAAGTACTTCATACTTTTATACTTTATTAAAAAAAAATCAAAAAAATCAGATAGGAAATAAAAAACCAGCAATAGTAAAAACAATCCAACAAAAATCAGGGGAGGTGCCATGGTTTAACCCCAGCCAGCAACCATGCACCAGGCAGCTGCTCACTCACTCCCCCTCACCCAGAGGGGTGGGGGGGAGGATCAGAAGGGAATGTAACACTCAAGGGCTGAGATAAGAACAATTTAATAGGTAAAGCAAAAACCGTGCACACAAGCAAAGCAAAACAAGGAATTCATTCACCACTTCCCATGGGCAGGCAGGTGTTCAGCCATCCCCAGCAAAGCAGGGCTCCATCACACGTAAAAGTTACTTGGGAAGACAAACGTCATAATGCCAAATGTCCCCCCCTTCCTTCTTCTTCCCCCAGTTTATACACTCAGCATGACACCCCATGGTATGGAACATCCCTTTCGCTAGTTTGGGCCAGCTGTCCTGGCTGTGTCCCCTCCCAATGTCCCATGCCCCTCCAGCCTTTCACTAGCAGGGCCCAAGAAACTGAAAAGTCCTTGACTTAATATAAACATCACCCAGCAACAACCAAACCCATCAGTGTGCTATCAACATTGTTCTCACACCAAATCCAAAACACAGCACTGCACCAGCTACTAAGAAGGAAATTAGCTCTACCCCAGCTGAAACCAGGACAGGAGGCAAAGTTCATTAGTTTGTTCAGTTTTGGTTTCAGTGGGTCAAGAGTAGTGGAGTGCAGCACTTTAACCCTCAGAGCTGAGCACTCCATAGCTCAGAATGGATCCTCAGATCCTCACAGTGCCTGAACAAATTGGCACAATGAAGAGTTATGCAGAAACTCCCAGTCCATCATGGACAACAGTAACACAATGACTCAAGTCCCAGAAGAATTACACAGGATGGCAAAATGCTGAAAAATAGTAAACCTTGCTAAAAGGCTTAATATTTGCCTGTCATGTGTTGTGTTCCAGATGGCAAACTCCTCCTCCATATCTCCTACTGACTATTTCCCAAGACTAAAAGTATAAGAGCAAATATAAACCAATAAAAAATAAAACCTATGCACAATAAATGCAGAAAGCATAGTGGGGGCAGACTTATGAACACAGGAGTCCTTATTCTCAGGTGAATGTCTTAGTCACTGTGATAGGAAGGCATGCTTGTTCTCTCCATTTATGAATCTCGACTTCCTACAGACAGTATGACAACTTCACCAGGACCAGTGGAACACAGCCATCTCAAGCATGAGTGCTACGATCTGGCGGTTCAACACTAAGTTCAAAGTTGAGGGTTTGAAAGCTCACAGGCACCAAAAAACATTGATCTTTCTTTCACTACTTTTTGTTTGAGACTTAGATTGGAAAGAATATACAAAGAGTATAGGTTTTAAAATGTATTGAAATTTTTGGTTTAAGCTTCATTTCTTGTTTGTACACTACATGTGAGCAGAGAATTGAGAACACACAAACTTTTTGATTTGTATTAATCAGAGCAAGAAAAAGCCCATTTTCTAAAATAAATTATATTGTTTTGGAAGTGAAATCAAGTCCTGCTTGGCATTGTAAACCAAACAAGGCCCTGAGTAATTAAGTCACCAGAGAAAGTGAGAATAGGTGAAAAAAATGAAAGCATAGCTTGAAAATTACATCCATGATAGTTAAGAACATCTAAAACAAAAACAGCTGAGATTTTTATGCTTCGTCTCCTGAAAATTAATGAGTAGTCAACACACAACTCTTTCTCCTTTAAAAGCACCTCTGTAATAAAAATCACAAAGCTTTAGCTGGGATTCAACTTGTCTTCTTCGATACAAAACCACATGAATTAAGTACATAGTAGAACCTCAGCCAGTCTCAGTCCAAGACAAAATTCACTAAGTTGCTGCCATGTAAAGATAGAGACACTTCAGAAGAACAACTACAACAACAAACATGCATATGCTCTAAATCATGACCAAGCAGTAGACTTATATTTGCCCTATTCACATACGAGGTTTCATTCTGCTGACTTCAGTGGGTTGACAATTAAATGTGTGTGTTTGAAATGTAGCTTTGCAGTGAATTTAGAACTCTTTTCTGTGTTTGACTTTTTACCACTGTTACAGAACTTTGCATGGACAGTGATTTGCAGGTAGGTGTCCAATAGCACTCTACTTCTCAAGCAAAATAAAACACAGATGAAACACCACATGTGTGTTTTAAGGTGAAATTCTCCCTAATGGGCTCCTTCTAACCACTGGCCAGACATGTAGACTGAATGGTATCAGAATTAATGAACATTGGTATGCTATACAGAAAGACAGACAATTTTCTGTCATATTCTGAAGATTCAAACTTTCATATAATGACTAATAGCAAATATGTATATTTGTTATGGAAGAACAAAACTATGATCAGAACTTTTAAAATGGACCATTGGTAAGTTGGCTGAGTATAACATTACAAGTTTAGGTTGAGATACCTCCACAAGGCTTGTGCTACTAAACATAGATTAGCATTCTGCTAGCATTTGTCTGACCCAAAGAACAATGACAGCAATTGATTGGATAAGGAAGGGAATTGCTATTTGCCTCTGACTGAAATACTGATTTTTGGATGGACTATGAAATGGACAACTTCAAAATGAATAAGACTGAAAGAAAAATCAGTTTCAAAAGTAAGGATATAAGTTATCCATTCAGTTTTTAAACTGAATGTAAACGTAGTAAGAGGGTATGAGGGCATCTATTTTAAGCCACCAATTCTGTCATTCTTTCTACTATATATGAAAGGTCAGAACTAGGTACACCATAAGACAATAGAGTTATTCACATTTTCTTATATACAGTGTTATCTTCAACTATTCTGTTTATTCAGATACCCTTTCAAATCTGTATGTTAGGTTTCCAAAATAGAAACTACCATGAAGAAATAACAGTCTAAGGATTGTCTATAATTTCTCAGTCTTCAAATTTAGTAATTGAATGCATAAGTTAATATTTATTCATAGTAAGACAAGACAGGTTTTGTAATACTGCTTATATAGTGGATTTTTTTTTCTTGCTCCACCCTACTACTTAAGTAGCTATACTTAAACAAAATAGCATTTCTTTGGATTGTCTGACATTGTATACTTGAACCAAACAAAATCAAACAACCAAAAAAAAGAGGCCACAAAACGTCAAAACAAAACACAAAACAACTATAAATGGTAATTTAGTTAACATTCTGTGATTCATAGCAGTTAGGTATTCATCCTTCCTAAAGGACAGTTCAAAATCAACATGAGGTTTAGCAAACTATGTATTTCATTTCTGCTCAAATAGTGTACTATTTTCAATCACAGAACATTGAGTTCCAAAGGGACTTCTGGGGGCCATTCAGTGAAATCCCCGGGCTCAAAGCAAGGTCACTTAAAGCATGTTTCTTCGGGCCATGTCCAGTTGGATTTTGAATATTTCTAAGAATTGAAGCTCCATGACCTCTCTGTGCAACCTGTTCCAGTTTTCAATCACTCATAGTAAAGATGTGTTTTATTATGTTAATGTGGAATCGCCTTTCTTTGTGTTTGTGCCCATTGTTTCTCATTCTGTCACTGGATACTACTGAGAAAAGTCTGGCTTAATCTTCTTTATTCTACCCATCAGATATTTATACATATTGATAAATCTCCCCTGAGACTTTTCTTCTCCAGCCTTAACAGTCCCAGATCTCTTTGCCTCTCCTTGTATGACAGATATGTCACTGTCTTTTTCTGGACTTGCTCCAGTATCTCCATGTCTGCCTTGCACCAGGGAGCCCAGAACTGGATGTTTCTCACCAGTGCTGAGTAAAGAAGGCTTACCTCCCTTGACTGGCTGGCAATGTTCTTCCTAATGCAGACCAGGAGGCAGTTTGCCTTCTTTGCTGCAAGGTAGTGTTGCAAGTGATGCGTTGCTTGGGGCAGGGAAAGCCCTCCTGTTGAGAAACGTGGTTCAGAAATGATCCCCTTTCTCAGACAGAGGTCTAGGTGCAGCTAGACACTGTCCTAGTCTCAGGCTTGGTCAATGGTTTAGGTATAAAGGATATACAGCCACTCATCAGTCAATGTTTGTCTGTCAGAGTTCTCTCAAGTAACCTCACTGGAACAGTTTTGAAAGCTGAAAAAAAACAGATGACTTATTAAGGCAATGGCTATAACAAATTTGTAATCATTGCCTGTTAATCCTGACCCATAAAGTCACAGCTGGCTCATCACCTGTCCACAGGCAGAGCTCCATGCATATCCAGTGCTGTCCCAGGAAAAGTGCAATCACTATCCTTGTCTTTCCAGCCCATTTCTGTCCATCGTAGCACTGCAGTTGCATGAGCTATCTCACCACTTCTCTGTGATCCCAATAAGATTATATGCCTGCAACTTCACACAGGAAACTTTGATTATTTTTTTTTTTTATTTCCCATGATGTGTGCATTAGTATATGGTCATTACACAGAGACAGCTAGCCATGCTGATTTCCCAGGAAAGGTGTTAGAACTTTCTCCAAAATATTGTCCTGTAGGCACTTCCTTATTTGTGTACATTAAGGTGCGCCCCTTTCAGCTTTGTTTTATTGTTTTCAGGGGCTCTCTTATCCTTGCACCTTGCACCCTCCACTTTCCAAGATGCCTCAACTGATCAACTGCCTCAGCTGATTATGGGTCACCATCTCTGTCTCCTAGCTTAAAGTTCTCCTCACCACGTCAGTGCTTTTGCCCCACTTGGTGAGATGGATGCCCTCTCTTCCTAGCAGTCCTCAGCTCTTAAAGAGTGTCCCTTGGGCCTAAAAGCCAAATCCCTGTTTTTGACACCATCTGCATAACCAGTTGTTGATCCTCAGGATCCCTTCACTCCCCCACAAGCCCTTCCCCCCCACTGGCAAGGAGCCCATGTCTTCACCTGCAAAGCAATATAGTCTCTCAATATGCTCCAGGTCTCCCCTTGCTGTACCTTTGGTGCCCATGTGGGAGACTTGAAGGAATAGTCCAAGGTCCAGACAACTCTCTACAGCCTCTCCACAATGTTCTGGATTCAAAACCTCTCAACCAGCAGTCTCCTGAGTTGACAGGTTGGGGTGGCAAATGGGGGCCTCTGTCTCTGGTTGCAGGGAGTCACCCAGCTACTAACATTATCCTCTTCCTCCTGACGCTGCAAGGATTAGATCCAGTGAGCTGAGATGCTTTTCTAGACACAGCTCCCAGCCCCCAGCCTGCACCGGGATGCCGAACCTTCAGTGGACCAAGACAGTAGAAAAAACAGAGGAGAAAAAGAAAAAAAGAAAAAAAAAAAAAATCATTCCAGATGTAGACTAGGACAGTTTAAGACAACTAAATATAGATGTCTTCCTTAGATATCTGTATGTTAAAACTTCCATCATCATTGGTGGAAATCTAGGGTTTGATCCACTCTCTAAATATTAGCTCCTGTCAATTTTCTGTCATACCTAAGCCTACCTGTATGTCTCAAATACCTGAACGTAGGATGCACTGTCAAGGATACAGTAGGATAAACACAGGCACTGAATGGCCTGAAGATTTATTACAGTATAGGACAGCAAGGAGAACTATTCAGTCCATGCTAAGGCAAGTATCAGGAAGTTGATTCTGTTACCTAGACTGTGTCACATTCTGAAAACTGGTTTCTTAGTGACTAGCAAGTTTATTGTTTTAGGTTATCTCAATTTGAATGAAAAGCAATCTAACATTTGGGGTTTTTTCTTGCCTGAATCTTTGCACATGTTCTAGAATCCCAGTCCAATAGAGTTAAAAGACATTGGTTGACTAAACTGCAGTGGCTAAAATGTTATTTCAAATTGAACACAAGGCTTGTGTATTTTGGTTTTTTGTTTTTTGGGGTTTTTGCCCCAGATGCAGTGCATGGCATAAATTTGTTTTCCACCTATCAAACAAAGTAAAAGTTTGTCATTGATAAGTTTCTTCTAGAGTATAGACATACAACATATAATGACATTACAAATGAGACACAGGTGATCAGTCTTCTTGGAAATATACAAAATTTTATTAAAGTTTATGTTTGCAGGGGTTCAGCAGCTGTAACTTGTTCACCACAAAACTTGTTCTTGCATGATGGTAAGTTCAGAGTTAATTTTGGTCATTGTAACTATCATAGTCATAAAGAACTCAAAACATTTTTCTATGCTATATTCTAATATATTACATAAAATAATTAAATGTAGCAAATTCTTAAGAGGTGTTTGCTCTTCTTTCTATTGCTAAATTCACTTGAGAAGTCTTCCAGTTAGTAGGTTTTCATAACTTTATTCTTCATGTTGGCTTAGGATGTCATTACATAGAATTTTCATTGGTCTAAGAAATCGGGAATGCTCATAATCTTACCTGTTCACATTGCTGAAAAATACAATGTAGTAAAATTTACAGGCTTATAAACACTACTTTATATCTGTCTCCTTCTGAGTAGACTTTATTTACACTTTTTTAGCACTTTCTGCTGCTTCAGCTGCTTTTTTAATCTCAGAATGGCAACGTCTATTTTTTCTTAGGTTTTTTGTTTGTTTCAACACTGAAATTACACATTATATTTTTTTTTCCATATTGAGCAGATGATCTGTGAGGTAAAGCATTCTTGACAAATTAATGCAGTGTTTTATATGGTTGGCTCTGTGCATTTTATGTGTTTAGACTCTTAACTCAAGACTTTCACCTAATATAGGCTTGGATTTACAAGTCAAGGTAGGTTAAAGAAAGACAAAAGAGGTTAGCTAATGGACAGTAATGCCAGGCTATACAAAAGGTAACAAATATTTCAGAAATAAGCTTGCCACACTTCACAGATATTTTATCTTCAAGTACTTATTATGCAGATGACTGAAATTTCAGAGGAATCTATTTAAAAAAAATCAAACAAACAAACCAAAAAACTGAAAGCAACATCCTGTTTACAAAATTTCTAAGCTTTTTAAAGTTTGTAGGACTCTGAAAATTCCTTTCTTGCATTCTACTGAGACTTTCCTCTTTGAACAAAATTTCCCATTGAACAAATAAAAACAGATCAGTCTATGAGTCACTATTCATCTAACCAGTTACTGATTATGGAAGTTAGTTTCACTTCCTACGTTTATTTCTAATGAGTTATCATAAATTTAATTAATTTTCATTCTAATATATAAATTCAAAAAAATGCATAATGTTATTTTAATAATAATTTGTAAATCCCTTTCACGTACACCTGCTAGTGCAGTGTCATCTGTGTACCTCATTCCTGTTAGACATATACAAAGAAGCATATCAGTATTTAACTAGATATAGACAGTGCCATAGTAATTGAGCAGTTTTCAGGTATTTACATACATTCATTTTTATCCCTAGCAAGTGCTGAACTGAGGTTCAATGAAAGATTCAATGATTTCCTTGTTTTTGATGGAGCATATGACATATACAGAAAAGGACTATGTTTTTCTTATTTCTAGTTCAGTCTTTTGGCCATGAGCACACATAACCATGTGGTCTAACTATGCCTGGAGTTCAGACTGCAGCGTATTTTAGCTATAACTGAGTTAGTTTTGCATGAACTTAGGAAAGAAGCAGACTAGTTTGGGCAGTTTCTCAGGTTATCACAGCCTGACCTACTAGTAACTAGACAGTAGTCACTGTCTTACCTTATTTACCAAAAAACTTAGGTAACTTTATTCTTTTACTGTACTATACAGTGTAGACATCCCTGAAGGAATTGGCTGAAAAAGTGAGGAGAACATAGACAGAAATACAGTCTGTGAACTAAACCCTAACTTTATGGACACTTGTCTGTTTCTTTTCCTTCCAAGTTAAGGCAGCAAAAGAAAGCGTAACATGTTTTTCTCAAGTCTTCCCCATGCCATGCCTTCTTCATACTGTTCTCTTGCCCACGGCAGCCTAAACTAACTGTATCTCTTCTGGACATTTTTTCCACAGAGGTTTGCTACAGCCAAGCAAACAGATTTATGGACTAATCACTGAAGTTTTATATGCTAAGCATTTTTGGACACAAACTACTTATTCTTAGCAACGTGCAACACAATGGATGATAACTACAAACATATAAATTATTATAATAATAAACATTGGGAGTGACTATGATAAAGGATGTATAAATTTCTGTCAACAAGGAATTGAATTCTCTGCCTTCAATAGTAAATTTCATAACTTCTCCAGTTCTGTGTTTTCAAACTGTGAGTGACAATACCCAAGAGGGTCACAGGAGGATGCAAAGAAGATTATGAAGTGTTTATACTGTCTGGGTATCATTAATTACCCAGGTGTTTCCAGCAGTTAAAGGCAGTTAGCTGTTCCCAGGCTAATGGTACACTTGCAGACAATAATTAGAGCAGTTTCTTGGAGCACTTAAGGAGCAGCCCTATGTTTTTAGAGGGAAAGGAGGAAGAGGTTTCATTTGAAGAATTTGTCCTCAAAAATAGAAGAACCTTTAAGGGACTTGTGTTAGCAAAATGATTTAGAAAATGTTGATCTGCTGCTGTGAAAAGTAATAATAGTGAAGTTACCTTGTTAAAAAAATATGTATTTAAATGTGAAATTCTGAACTAGCTTAGGTCATGCAACTAATTTAAAGCAGTTTGTAATAGCAATTTTCTTTGTGCAAGCACATTCATGATCAGGTCACAAAAGTCTTCCCTTTTTTTTCTCTTTTTAGAAAATGCTTTATTAAAGTTTATCATAAAATGTATTACAAATTCTGTAACACAGAATCCAAACAGCAAGTCTTACCACAAAACCAAGTCTGCTGCAGCTGTTTATAAGGTATCATTACATGAGAGAAACATTCAGATACCACTTAATTGACTATTTCATTTTGATAATGCAATCTTAAATAATGCCACTTAAACAGTATTTACTATTTACAGGACTTTTGATTATGTAAAAATCTGATATCTGATCTCTTATGTTATGTTGGATTGCAAAAGGATATTAAGTTTCAGTAACTAGTAATTTTCCTTCCAGTGCCAGTTACTGCAACAGTAATAAATACCCAGTACAGTGCCTTATGCTGAGATGTAGCAAAGGGGTTTAATGGCATTTGTATTATTGTGCTTCCCTGAAAGGTCATATTCTCAAAACCTGTTAGGTATTTAGGCATCTGAAAACTGAAGAGGACTCTGTAGGGTTCCAGTTCTTAGCATGCACAAAATCACAATATTGAATTCAACAGATCACACATCTAAATAGATGCTCTTTCATTCTGATTGTTTGGTAAACTCCATATAGATTCGAAAAGACTCTGTTCCCTTAAGTTAAAGAGTTTCCACTGAAGTCACTAGATTCCTCACCTGTGTCCATTCTGGAGGCCATCTGCAAGCACTATGAATATTACAGTTGTATCTCCTTGGACAGCTGTAGGTGGAATCCTAGGAAAACCTTGCACGTTTACAAGGTTCCTTTTAGCGCTCTCTCCTATACCACATGCAGCTGCTGCATCCTTTCATGACCCTGACCAGCTGTGCTGGGAACTGTGTTAGAACAAGGACAGACTAGATCAAACCTCCCATGTCTATGTCCTGTGCCTATACCAAGGTTCTGCATGATAGGTACTAAGGGGAGTATCAAATCTGGGCGCACACCACAAGGTAGTCAAGCTAAAAGCGACATGACAAATGGTTTGAATTGGAGCCTTCCAGCCTACAGAGGAGGTCTTCACCAAAGCCTTCAGTTCTCTGCTTTCCAAATAAGGGACCCTGCTGTCCCATTCCTCCCTCCAAACTAAACTTCATACTCATTTCCTTCACACCTCTGAGGTTAGCAGAGGATCCTCTGAGTAACCCCACAGTGCCACACTGAGTGCATTATCTAAGAAGGTGTTATCGTTACCTTCATTTGGTACACAATAAAGTGGGTGACCATTACAATAGATCTGCATTCTTTTTGCACGAGAAGGGTTTTGTTGGTGGTGGGTTTGGTTTTTTTGCATGAGGAGAAAACATTTTTTTGCAGCAAAAGAAGACATAAAGAAGGTCCAGATGTCAAATACACTAGTCTGAAAGGATTGAATGAGGTTTGACAGGCTGGTGCTGAGTGTAGAAGAACACCTGGCTTCTCTGTTGTCAGCACGCCATTGGCAGGGATGGGTACATCACTGTCTGAACGAGAAGGAAGCTTTTATTTCAAATAGCTTACCTTGGACTGACATATGAACACACCTTCTGGATGGTTATAACTCTGTGCAGTGTGGTGACCTCCACAATACTAGGCTGATGTTTGATTTCTCTATGAAGTATTTGTTGCTGGCATTGACTGCCAGTGGTCTGACTAATATGGCTTGGGATCATTACACAGATCCTACAAACTTTTATAAAATAAATGTGAATTAGATGAAACTGAAGGCAAATAATGAGCAAAATAAGAACTCTAGTGCCATGAAAATATTTTTCTTTCTCCCAATGAAGGTTAAAGAACAAGTTTTACATGGCTCTGTTTTAACAAAGTGAGAATAGGTCTGAAGGCATACACATATATGGAGCTGAAAATGATGGCAGTTTTATTAAAACAGCAAAAGATTGACATAGTACACTGAAATACCAAAGCCTCCAGTTTCTGAGCCTTGGAATTCAATTTTCCTTGAAAATATAAAGAGCAATTAAATGGCAGTTACTTAAAAACAAAGCCTAGGTGGAATACTGATTCCAAAGGGATGGAAAAATATATAGGGTCAAGTTTTACTTTTACAAGACTAGGAGGTGGGTTTTCTCTCAAGACAGGTGGAGTCACAAGGTGATTTTACTCAAGATTAGTGGAGATTTGAACAACACAGAGAACAAATTCAGTACTAATTACAGCCAAAGCAAGACAATCTTCCAGAAGAGTTTTGTGGGTATTAAATCAAGAGAATGAATAGCAGGTAGTAGACAAATTCTGAAAGAAAATACTTTTTTGAGGAAGCTGCTTGTTTATTCATTTATTTTTACTGCAGTACTCAGATCTACTCAGTCAAAGGCTGTTCCAGTGTTTCATCATTCCTAATGCCAACAAGCCCAATATTGCTTCTATCCATTCCCAATTACTTGTAATGCTCAAACCATATCTGTCAATTTTATTCAAGAAAAGGGATTTCAGCAACACGATACTTAGACCACACCTATACCTCAGGGAGCAAGTCTCTATGGATTTCATAGCATGTTATCATTAGTCTGTTGGACAGGTTCTCTTTCTCTCTTTTTAAGCAGCAGTAAGATTTTTGTGTGTCCTTGGGCTGCTAAATGAAATGAAAATAAACTTTCATCAGATGTTTAAAAACAGGAGGTAGAAGTAGTGTTAAGTCAGAAAATATTAATGCCAATTTGCTATGTGAGGCATCATTCAGGAGAGGGAAAAAAAAAAAAAAAAAGACTCTAGATCCAGATTTTCTACTATATTCCAAACACAATTCCATTGTGGCTGGCTTTATGCCCTCTAGAATACCTTGTCCTTGGGGAAAAAAGCCAAACCAAACCAAACCAAATCAAACCAAACCAAACCAACAAACTGAACAAAAAAACCCAAACAAAACCCCAAACCTAAAATAAAACAAAAAAACCCTCACACACTGTTTGCTAATACACAAACAAACTGAACAAACTGAAAAAAAAAACAAAACCAAAAAACAAACAAACCCAAAATGAAACAAAAAGACCCTCACACACTGTTTGCTAATACACAAAGCTAGTCTCAAATACAGTTTTCCAACTTTTGTAGTACTTTAGCTTAAATAAATGGACTATCATGCCATGTTTTGAAGTAAAATTTATTATAATCAGATGCATACTTTATATCAAGGATACTTCATTATTGACAAGATTAAAAACATATCTTGAGGAATGTAAAAATCTGTGTTTGGAGTTTCTAAATATATACAGTCAATAAACCTCTAAATATAAGAGTACAGGGAGTGGTTTTAAGCCACCTGCTCACCATTTCTGAGACCAACCATCAGCAGAGACACTCTTCAAGTAACATTTTTGAGATTTTATTTTTTAAAAAAGCAGTTATTTTTTTTATGGCTTTGATGAGCTATATTTATCCAGTTCTGCCATGATAATCATAGATGAATGAATTTTGTGGCAATGTTATTTTTTCACTGGGGCATACCTTCTGTTCAGAGTACAGGAAAGAAGAGATGAAGCATAACATCCATGCTAGAACTATGATCTTTGAGGTTTTACAGTCAATGGGAGCATCTTACAGACTTAACTACAGTCAGGGTCATTAGATCAAAATTACATATTTTATCGTGTTATTCATAATTGTGTTACACATTTAACTATCTTTATTAGGTCACAAAAGAAAATTTAAAAGTAGGCTCTTCAGTGAAAGAATACTCTAAGACTGAAATTTTCAAAATAACTAATGCAGGAACACCATTTCTGTTGAAAAATAATAGGAAAAATGCATAGAAAGATCCAGAATGATTAAGTTACAAGCAGTTCTGTTCGTTCTGGATTATTCTGTCCTACCACAGTGGGATATTTTGTCATTATTTTGAAAACTGCAACAGTTTATATCCTTTGTACATTTGTATTTCACTTTTGTACAGCACATTTAGCAGTGCAAATTCACATATAAACTGTATACTGTGTTCCAAATTAGTCTGAATTAGTGTTACATTATGAAGTCATACATGCATGCTAGATAAGGAAATAATGGTTTACCTATAATAATTTCAAAATTCAAAACAATTGCTTTTTAGCCAGTCACTGACAAAGTCTAAGAAACATTTTGGAGAACATAGATCTTTATAGAATTTAAATGTGATGAAGATAGCTGTCATATCCCAAATAGCTAATTGATATCTGTATCAAATAAAATTGTGGAATAAGCCTAATTAAACAGGTTTTGAAAAAGGTATTTTCCCCCCTTGTCTGGAACAACAAATTATTCTAACATAAATATGGGCATCAGGATCTCTTTGTACTTTCTACTAATCAGGAACAGAGTCAAATTATTAATCTGAGTCGATCAATGACCTAAATTACCTAAAAAAGCCATTTCCTGTCATGGAAAACAAAATAGGCACAATCGGGTGTGGGGGTGGGGTTATACTTTCCCTAAACTTTGTCAACTCTGAATATTTCAGTGTGTCATGCTGTGTAGATAGATAGGTAATGGTGTTTAAAAGTGCTAGAAGGCTCTGCTATTGCAGTTATACCTAAAATAGAGAAAATTAAATACTATGCTTCATCTGAAAAAGGAATATTCACTGTGTAAAAATAACTGCTGAAAATAAAAGCTTAAACATTTATTCTGTTATGGGAAAAGAGAATTAAAAAGTTCAGAAAGACAAAGCACAGTTCTCATTTGTGGTAACATTTTGATTTTGTTTTCTTCTGCTTCTATTTCCAGGATAGATTATAATTCCTTATAGTTGCAAGACTACAGAGACTTTATTATTATATAATTTGTAACTCTTTATTTCAACTGGGATATGAAACCACTTCAAAGAAAAAAAAAAGAAAAAAAAAAACAACAAAAACCCCCAAACCTTACTTCGGAATGTTCCGTGCTGCCAGGAGTCTGTTGTAGTGTAATGCAAAAAATATTATGTAAGTTCTAAGGGTGATAGTTTAGACCAATTTTTACAATATTTACCATTTACAAACCTACTATCTTTTTTTTCTTGCATCAAATTCTCTTTCATTCACATAGTAATTCATTTAACTTCCTCAGCAGTGTCGTAAGGTTGCAAAGAAGACAGTTTTGTTGAACAGGCTTATATAAAGAGGGTAAGGTGATTTTGGACTGTGCTACGCTAAGTTTCTATGTAGATAATGCCAACTAAGTGTGAGCCAAAGACCACATATAAATCCAGGCTTATCTACTACTTATGTACTTTAAATTTAAATTGGAATTGCTCCAGAATACTATCACAGTGGGAAAACTCAGTCACAGTTTGTGGTGGGTTGACCTTGCTTGGCTGCCCAACAAGCCACTCTGTCACTCTCCCTCCTCTGCAGGACAGGTGGAGAGAACATACGATGAAAAGCTCATGGGTTGTGATAAGGACAAGGAGATCACTTGCCAATTACCATCACAGGCAAAACAGACTCCGTTTGGAGAAATTAATTTATTGCCAAGCAAATCAGATTAGGATAATGAGAAATAAAACCAAATCCTACAAACACCTTCCCCCCACCCCTCTCTTCTTCCTGGGCTTAATTTTACTGCATTTTTTTTTACTCCCTGCCTCGCAGAAGCACAGGAGGATGGGGAATGGGGACTGTGGTCAGTTCATCACATGTTGTTTCTGCCACTCCTTCTGCCTCCTTAGGGGGAGGACTCCTCACATTCTTCCCCTGCTCCAGTGTGGGGTCCCTCTCACAGGAGACAGTCCTTCAGGCTTCTCCAGTGTGAGGCTACTTCACTATGGACTTCACCATGGACTGCAGGGAAATCTCTACTCCAGCACCTGGAGCACCTTCTCTGCTCCTTCTTCACTGACCTTGGTGCCTGCACGGCTGCTCCTCTCACATATTGTCACTTCTCTGTCCTAACTGCTGTTGTGCAGCATTTCTAACCCTTTCTTAAATATGAGCTAATGGGCTTAGCTTTGGCCAGCACCAGGTCCATCTTGGAGCCATCCGGAACTGATTCTACTGGACATGGGGGCAGCTTCTGGTTTCTTGTCACAGAAGCCACCCTTGTAGCCCCTCTGCTACCAAAATCTTGCCATGTAAAGCCAATACATTGTTACTTATTGAGTGTGCAGCCTAACTGTGATTTTTTTTTTTTTTAATAATCAGTACAAAAATACCCAGTGCACCACTTCCATATATGAGCTGAAGTCACAAACCCAGCACAATGTAGCTGTCTTGAACCAGAGCTACTGAAGTACAAACAGCCTGAAACACAATATAGAAGGTATGAGCCGTAAGTCTAATCATGTCTAAGGCCATTTTTAACTTCACTGTGTGAATAAAGCTGAGGTGGTCACTAAGGACCTTTCATGATCCTGTTAATACAGTAGCAGCCCTATGCCTGAGCTCTGCTTTCCCTGTAAGTCCCGTTAGTCACTGTACAACACCCCACAGTTTAGTGCAGAATGCATACACAACAGCCCAAGAGGAAGAATACTAGAAACATGATGAAAAATTATTTCATAAGCTACTCTCCATGGAAAATTAGGTCCATTATCCAGTCTTTACTGCTTGGTTTCTAGGCAGTAGCTGTAACTTTGAAGTTTAGCATATGTAACATCATTTTTTTCAATGTTTTGTCAGCTTGAATTACCTTTGGACAGTTCTGGTTTTTTCTTCATGCTGTTACAAGCATTCATTGTGTCAAACTATCTTGAAATACTATCATGTTAGTACTTTCCAAGATGATGATATTTATAATTTGACAAAAGAACCTAAAGATTATATAAAAAAGCCGCCAAAACCAAAATGAAATGCACTGTTTTTCCTTAAATCTGGTAATATTTTTTTGTGTGCACTCCTTTATACTGTAGGATATAGAACAGTTGTACTTCCTTTGACAGCCACATGATTTTTGATCCAGATTCTGTCACAATTATGAGAAGAACCTGTCTCACAGGTGATTTTAGTTTTAACAAAAACTGAGTAGAAACAAGGTTTGGGTCAACCACTGCACAGACTGTCAGAAGAATCTATAAAAACCTGATACAGACAGCTCTATACGTGATGGTCTGCAAGGAAGTTATAAACTTCATTTGAAGAACTGACAAGATCAGAAAGTTTTTCTTTTTTTTTTCCCCTTTTCCATAACTCAGTTTTCTTTTCATGCCATATACAGCTACAGTTACCTGTCTAAAAAGATATAGAAAAATGTCCTTGAAAATGCCAACCCAGAAATCTGAAATATACTTGATAGCAATACTAAAATATTGTATCAATCTTCAAAGTATTAAAGTATGAAATATGACGGCAAACCAATTCAAAATACTTGTGAAATTTATATGTAAAACGAAAATGGAAAGTTTGTTTTATCACAAGAAGAAAATCCATAAATCTATCAATATGAGGAAAGCATTTCTACTGCTACTGTATTCAGTAGTGGTAGTGACACTCAAAGATTTTTAAAGGAGAAGGCGGGGGGGCGACATTCTTTTTTTTTTTTTTTTTTTTTTTTTTTTTGTCAAAGTATTCCATGGAAGGAAGGAAGCAGGGGAGGAAGGTCAGTAATATTAAATGTTAAATCATACTAAACATGGAGAAAGAAGGAAATCTTACTGAAAGCTGTGAGCATGTAAAAATGCTGCATCTTAAAGAAAGACATTTAAAAATTATTGTCCGTATACATCTGACTCCTGAAAGGATTATATTTCCTAGTTTTCAGCAGCATGTTGAGGTCTTTCCTTGGCTTACTTCACAGTAGTAGTTGAGCATTAGGACTTTGTTCAGTTTTCACCCCACACTCATAAAACCAGGACATTCTTTGGAGAACTAGTACACCAGAAATCTGAAAATGCCCTCTCAACTCTGCTCAGAAAATGTGGAGCCCATTTATTTGCAAATATTTGTAAAGCATTTTGGGGTAACTCCACAGCCCCCTCTGAATTTGCAGTTATTTCAGTTATCCATTAAAAAGATATTTTGGAAGTGTTGTTCTGGATATATTTAATTCCTGTGATTTTTAAAAAAATCATCTACAATAGCCACCAGAAAGCTTTTATCTTTCTTTAAGAAAAATGCCATGATACAACACATGAAAAAATAATATAAAATGGTGGAGAAATTAAATCTTGCTTGTTCAAAAGTAATGACATGCTAGAGTCTGCCATTATAAAAGCTTGAATGATGTGACAGCAGTAGCTTTCTTAATGGGAGAATAGCATTTCCCATGTCTGTGGAGTTCCTTAGTGTCAGTCATCTATGAAATAAGGATGCCAACTGTTCCATGATATTTTGATACAACTTAGCTGAGATCTCACTTGAAACACCTTCGAAAGATGAAAGCCTAAAAAAGCTGTCATAAGAGCAAATAAAAAAATGTCAAAATTACTATGGATCTTTAGATTCTATACCTTACAGAAATTCAACTGAGTGTGCTTAATCCAAAGAATAATTCATAATTAGAAAGCACTGAAAAAAACCCCCACCAAATTGTTAAATAGGTATTCTGCAAAGAAAGAAAGATGTATCCTTGTTATCTAGTTCAGCTCAGCAACTTTCTTCTAACACAAGTAATTGTGGTACAAACATAAGTTTTCTTAGTAGACCCAACTGTTATATGCTGTTATAATCAAGTATAACTTCTCCAGATAAAGTAAGCTGCATTTACCAGTTTCTTAGGGAGCTCAGACACACTGCACCCACCTGTGGGAATGATCCTTGGATGAAACCTTAGTTCACTTAAAGGGGTTATGAAATTCTGTTTGACTCCAGTGGGACAAGGATTTGCACATCCCTGGGACTCCCCTTCATTTTTTGCAGCCTGCCTTCTGAGTATACTGTCCTGAATTCTGGGTTGGGATTTTTTGGCAGGGGAGTATAAGGCAATTATTGCTGCTTAAAACAAATTTTTTACACTTCCAGATCTTTGCAAGGAGATGAGTAGAGCTCAGATGCAAATGCATAAGGAAGAAGAGGTTGAATATAAATTTGCACCTAAACTGGCTCTCTTGTTCCAGCCTGAAGTCTCCCAGTACATGCACAGGTCATTTGGCTGTGTTAAACTATGATCCATTGTTTCTATTTCCAAAGTTGGCTTTCCTGGAGCCACTTTGAGCTCCTTTATTTGCACAGTATAAATAAAGTATGTGACATTCTTCTTTTACTATTGTCCTGGTTTCAGCTGGGATAATGTTAATTTTCTTCCCAGTAGCTGTTACAGTGCCCTGTTTTGGATTTAGGATGACAATAATGTTGATAACACACTGATGTTTCAGTTGTTGCTAAGCAGTGACCAAGGACTCCAGCTTCTCATACTTGCCCTGCCAGTGAGCAGGCTGCAGGGCACAAGGAGCTGGGAGGGCACACAGCTGGGACAGCTGACCCAAACTGGCCAAAGTGACATATGATGTCATGCTCAGTATATAAAGCTTGGGGGGGGGGGGGGGGGGGGGGGGGGGGGGGGAAGCTGGCTGAAGGCCACTGCTTGGGAACTGACTGGGCATTTTTTCTAGTTTTCTTTACTTCTTGAGTTAATGTCATGAGTCTTATGCTAAAATCAGAACATCTTTTTAAGTTTCTGACAGTAAAACAGATGGAACTATTTTGACCCATCTGCTTCTTCAGAGTATCTACCTACAGCAGCCAAGGAAGAGGAGACAGTAGCTTTGCCTTCAGGAGAATCAGCAGCCTGTGTATCTAAAATTGTGACAGCAGTCAGCTAGACTGTAGCTGCTTCTGTAGCTGCTTTTTATACAACTCTTTTGTTCTCTTCTTGCCTCACAGTCTCATAAAGTGAAGATTTGTTCAGAATCAGGGTGATCCTCTGCAACAATCTTACCCAATGATAAAGAGTTCAGTGTCCTCAAAACGCATCAGATGGAGCCAGACATGCAGAAGAAAACAGAGTATCTCATTCTTCCTCAGCTCCCTGCGTGATAGGAGGTGGCAGACAACACAGCAAAGCTGTGTCAGCCCATAGATTCTGTGGAGAGATACCACTACATAATCTGAGCTGGCTGGAACTCCACTTCATGCTTTACCAGTTTACATTCAAATGTCAGAACAGAGACAACCATACAATGTGTTTCACCATATGGCAGCAAATCTCCCAGTATACTTCTAAATTATTATAGAAAGACTTCACCTGCTTCCTTTGAACTTTATTGTTGATTTGGCTTCCCATTTTACTGCTTCCATTTTCTTTGTCATTTGTTTTCTTCTGTAGCATGTTTTATTTTCCTTGCACATCTTTAGGGGAAGTCTGCCTTGTTAAATAATAGAGTGACACTGAACACTGCAGACTTAATTGCCCTTGTTGCTTAAGCGGCTCCATTTTGAGCCTGTCAAAAAATGTCTCCGAGAGAAATCTGATACAAAGTGGACGAGCCCAAAACAGGGTGCACACGAGCCAGCTGGTGGCGCTTGATCTCACACAAGGAATCAGTGCTCGGTCATCTTACTTAGGATTAAAAGTATAATCTTTCAGACCCCAGTTATTGAGTTTAATTATTTGGTTTCAGGAAATTTTCATTTAAATTCCTTTCCAATATATTTATTTCTCCCTGTTAAACCTTCTGTCTCCTGCCTATTTTGCATCACTACCATCAGAGTTCTGTCTTTTTCATTATTTACATCAAGTCTATCAGCCTTTCTTTCATCTTCTGTTTCTAACTTCTCTAGCTTTCTGTCTGGTCTCCAATCTCTCCTACATTATGATGAATTCTTTCCTCACAAACTATTCCCCCTTATTTTTAGGCTTGATCCTGCATATTGACAATAAGGGAAAAAAAAAATATCTGTCACTTCACTGATGAAGTACAAAATAATGATCTGTCCTTGCACCACAGTTCCACTGGTACATTAAAAGATGGTGATGAATAATATCTTAGCTGGCCTGTCTCCAACTCAGCAAAATTACTGGGTAAGGACTGGAATGGCTGAGTAGAAAGATGGCAAAGACAGGTCTAAATGAAATGTTTAACAAACTGACTCTAATATTCTTCCTGACAGTCCCAGATGAGGAAATGAAGCTTTGAATTTGAATGCCTACAAGGGTTAATCTAATTAATGCTCTAGTATGCTTCTAAAGAGTTCATTATGTGGCAACAGGAGAATTTATTTATTTATAAGAGAGACATGAGAAAATGTCCTTCCTGAGTTCTTTGGAATTTAACCCTGATTATCTTAGTATTGTTTAAAGGCCTTACAAGTATTTGACCTTACTTAGAAACACTACTGCTCTAATTTCCTGATTCAAGTTCACTATGAAAAATAAGCATTTAACAAAGAGATTTTTTACTGATTTTGGTGCAGTTTAATGTTGACACCAATTAAATTAATTATTGAGGAATTTGAGATGAATGGAGGGTACACAGAATTTTTTTATTTTTTAAAAAATAAACAAAAAACATCACTAGCAAAGCGATATATGAAATATATGTATAAATGTGGTTTTGTGTTTGTATAAATGTACACATATACCCACATACATATAATAGACAGTATAAGTAACTCCATAATATAAGATGGTTAGCACAATTCTTATCTTAGATGGAAGACAGGCATTCAAAATTTTATTGCCTTTATTTGTCATGGATTTAATGCCAATGGCCATGCCTTGTAGAATTTAATTATTTACATTTAAATAGATTTCTTGTGTCACTGAAGCATGAACAAACATTTAAATAGCTTTGAAAAGATGGGGTTTCCCCATGGCATTATTTTGCTGATATGTTAAACAACATAATAGCTGAAGGGCAAGTTCAAATTTCTCTGAATAGTTATATGCTGACCTCTAAGTTGATAGTATATTCATTCCATTCCTTACCTTTTTAGGCTAGCACACCAAACAAAACACTAAGATTTTTAAAACATGTAACATACAAGAAATGTGAACTATATTTTTATGCAGTATTTAGGGCTTTTTAGTGTCCATAGACAATGCAGAGCAAAATGAATTTTCTTTTTTATGCCTTCAGTTAGAGAAACAGTATAGATTTTTTCATGATTACTAAACACAAAGGACAGAAATTGCAATATGCTTTACTGGACCATGCAAGAACTTTTTTACCAGTTGCATAAGCGAATTGATTACTCTTGGGCTGTTCCTGAGAGTTCAGGGACTCTTGAATACTGGGATATTCTCTGGGGGAAGAAGATTCCTAAAAACATTAAAGCAAAGGAACAAATATTGGACATGGCGTACTTCCTTATTTTCCTTTTCTCCTCCAGCAGCACAGATGTTCTTCCTCGGTGAAGAAATCTGTATCAATAAAATGCACTGCAGAAGACCTGGCCATGCACACATGTACATTAAACTTGATATGTGTGCATGGATGAGTGTTTGAGTAGACCCACAAGCTCTAAATCAATCCCATCAAATACTATGTGTGTGGTGCACTCCTCTAATTATTTCTTTTGTGATTATGCAGCTGTTCAATATCTCATCTAAGGGACATTGACATTGATGTCATAGTCTATGCTGTCAGTTTCATTCCCAAAACAACTTGTTACATTATTTTGCCACTAAATTAAATTCTACAGTTTGCCACAAGCAAAGGACAACAAAATAGTATTGAAATATATAGTATAGCTCTGTTCAAAATCTATATTCACAAACACTTGAAATTTTCAGAAATGTGTATCGTAACTTTAAGAACAGGGATCAATTCAGAAGCTGTATAAGAATGAGACAAAGGATTTCACTTCTAAATTTAGGAGGTGGGATCCACTCCAGGTAATTTAAACATTGAATTTCTGCCTGCATACTTAATTGCATGGAGAAAAAATTGTAGCAAGAAAATGCATACTGTACATCTCTGTACACAGAGAATAAAGTATTACTGCAGGCATCTAATCTTTCAGACAGAAGGATGTCTGAAGTTAGGGACACTGGCTCACAGACATGTTTTTTTGGTTTAATTTACTTTTCAAATTATTATGAAAAATCAACCAAAATTATGAAAATTAATTCATCTTGTAGCTCTTATGATTGATGCCAAGTGAAGTTTCTTCAAGTTTCTTCATTTTCCTTATGTTTTGTAGTTTTCTGTCAATAAAATTAAACGATAAAATTATGATATTCCCAGTAGAACTAATGAAATTGCTCTCAGAATCTCTTCCACATCAGTCATTTAAGTCTGTTAGTGAATAACATGTCTTCTGGAAGTGGAGTGCTCTAAAAACATGCAATGTTCTTAAACAGGTTAGCATTTGAATAGATTATCACTGAACCACCAATTTCTAAAATCCTTTTGCTTCCTGATAAAAAGTAGTAAAATGGGCAGGTATTCTAAAAATGGAATTACAGCCCTTTTTCAGTATGCTATCCTTTTCCTTTTGAGAACATTTCATAAAACTTCCCATATTAGTCCCTAAGCCCACTACCTCTCAATTATTTTTTTTCCTATTATGACATACTTTTTCTGATATGTAACTGCATGTTGCAGATTTTTCCAGCATAGTCACAAGCAAGAAGACTAGTCAGCAGTACCTCCATCAGCCACTGGGACTATAATTAATGCATCACTCCCCTCAGCTCAGGGCCACTTATGCCCACCAAGCTCTTTGGACTGCTGGATAAACCAAGCCAAGCCCACTGTCGGCAGTCACTACAGCACACTGGTGTGGCATGCCCTTTAGAGTCCAAGTTCTTTTCTGAGTCCAGCTATTTCTACTGTCATCAGCAAATATGTGTTATGTGTTAACTAGAAAAATAAAGATATTTGGGCATCATCTATAAATAACAATTAAAAATATGTAACAGTATAGTGTAACCACTAAACAGCTTAGATTTCAGGCTGTATCACTTATTTGCCTTTTTATGATTTCTGTTAAGACTTTAGATCTCTCTTTATTTGTTTGGAAACACACACCACATCTAATTTCAGACTATTTTATTTTTCTAGCCTTACGTAAATGTCATGTGTATTCAGAGTTTTCATTTCAAGGATAAGTGAAACTGTGTGAGACCTCAAATTTGAGTTTCTGGCCACATTTCTGTTTTATGGAAACTGATTAGCATGCTAAAGAAGGAAGAAGGGAGAAAGTATACTTAGTGCTTCTTGAATACAGATTATGAGCTTGCATTGTCATTGAAAGATAAATGTGGTAAGCATGAAATACCGTATTTTCTGATCTTGTAACCATCAACCAATTTTAAGTGCAATTTTTTCCCAATTTTTTTTTTTTATAAAAATCAGTCAAAGTGTCTGAAAGTATTTCCAATATCTTATTTGGTCCTTCTACTTAGTTATCTAAGCATTTTACAGAGTTACTTAGTATTCACATGAGAGTTTTATCTTAAGCATTTCCTGTAAACTTATGAAGGGAACTGTTACCAAAAATCATAACCAGGAAAACCAGGAAAAAAAGGATACATTAGAAAGCTGACATCGGTTTATTGCAGCGCTGGGTGCATGCAGGACCTTTCCTTCTAACGTGCACACCAAGTTAATCGGGGGTGGGTACACATTATATACAGTAGAGTACTTGCACATTCATAGGACATTGCATGTTCATTTTCATTCACGCACAGGTTTAGCTGCAAGTTTCTTCTAGTGCAAATCTGCGATTGCAACACCTTACTGGCTTGTCCCTTTGTGGCCAGAACTTTTTCACTTGAAGACTTCTTTCTGCATAATTTAGATAACGATGTTCTTATCATTATCTGTTCTTTGTTTCCCAAGGCTGACCCCCTTGATTAGTTTTGACAACTTGAGATGGGGTACTTGAGAGAGAGAATTATTTAACGACCTGAGAGGGTGAGTCAGCTTCACCTAAACTTTGTACACGTTCCTGTTTAACTAGATCAGAATTCTGTAATTCAGAAGTTTAAGCAACAGAATCACATGCAAATGTTGAACTGTCAGTTCATAAACATTTGTCAGTGCTCCTATTTTTTTTCAGTACGAATACATCGAAAGATTAATTTATATTTAGCAAAATAATTAACTTTCAAAGAGATAATTCAACATTCATAAGCTGTTCCTGCACCTGAATGACAGAAAAGACATATACGTGTACAGACATACATATACATTCATACAAATACTTATTCACAATGTTTGTGTGTAAAAACAGATACGCACATCTATATGTTTATGCTGTATAGATACAAGTATGCACACCTACACACATATACCCACTCATACACCAGAATAATGCAGAAAAGTGTATTACATTTATATTTCAATGGTAATCTTCATTATCACTAAGATAAATAATTTCTCTTTTCATTTGTTGATTAGCGGTTTTGCTCATTCTTTTCTTAAACATTTTGAAACACAAATCTAAACAATGCTCTGAATTCAACATTAGGCTTGAAAGAAGTATATTAAGTGAGGCAAAGTAACAATTTCTTACATTCCAGGAGCATCAGCTTCTGTTACAATGAATTGGACGTTCCCAACTTTCATTAATTTTTTTCTTGCAGACAGAGCTTTACACATTTGCAGAGGTGATATGGAGAAATAGTGTGAAATGGGGACAATGGACACCGACTGTGATTGTATATGTCTGCTCCAGGAATGTGGGTATGGTGACTAGTCATGGGTGCGGTGTCTGGTCACATAGGCATAGGCACACAGCTTTGAGGAGACGCCTACATTTTTGAGGAGACGCCTGCCCTTCTTCCTCTAACAAAGGGGCTATTTAAAAAAGAATGAGAAAAGGATGAGAGACATTCCAAGGCTATCTAGAGGGAGGGAGCGCTAAGTCTCCTTGCTGGAGAAGATCCGGATGGTCACAAGGACGTGAATCACCTACAAATCTGCAAGACCACCACATTCCAGGCAAAGGACTGATAAGCTGATTAACATACGAAGCGGGGTTTAGGTAACGAATATGTATAGGCGTTAATTGAATATTCATTTGTTTTATTGTATAAATCTGAGATGGTTCGTCACTTCGGGCATGCACGCTTGTGGAGGAGCGATCCCCCGTGCATCTGCGCGCAATAAACATACCTACTTTATAACTTTCGAGTTATAGTCTAATTCCGTACATCAGAGGTATGCTCTTCTAAAATGACAGGACCGTAATCGTTGCTGAGTACATGATTACACAATTATTAGATTCATGACTACACAAATTTTTATCACTTCAGAATTCGTCTCTAAACAATTTTGCTGTCGGTGGCAAAACTCTCTGGAATTTACTCAGGAACAATATTCAAGTTTTGTTTTGTGGGGGTTTTGTTGTGGGGTTTTGCTGTTTTTTGGGTTTTTTTGGTTTGTTTGTTTGGTTGGTTTTTTTGTCATACCATAAATATTTTTTAGAACTTTAATACAACCCCCACATTTTAGATTTGACTGGCCTTGAACTTTAGATAAATTTGACGTGGGGATCGAACTCTGCAACTCGAGGAGAGTTCTAAAGCAGGTATGTTTATTGCGGCGCCGGGTGCAGCGGGGGATCGCTCCTCCTAACTTGCACACCATTTCAACAAGCAGTCCGGTATTTATCATACAAAGTCATGCATATACATAAGGTTTCTGAACACTCAGAATCTCCTCCCTCTGGCGCTTCTTCAAGATGTACTTTTCATAATCTTGGGCAGTTAGCAGAAGTTCTTGTTTATCTTTGCGTACATTAGCAGTCTTTGTTATTTAGTTTCTGTTACCTTAAAACATCTGCTAGCTAACGGTTAGTCCTTCCCTGTCGTCCACTCTAAACATGCCAAGCTAACAGATGCCCACTGGGCTGGTTTTAATCTATATCAGCATGATCCTCGGGTGGGGGAATCCACCTTCTTTGGGGTGGGGGCCATTTGAGTAGGAGGTCGCTGATCTACTACTACCACAATTATTTTACCTTGGTTTATTTTCTTTTAGCAGTTAGCACGTACTCGTCAGAAGGCTGCTTATTTACATTCTTGTTAAGCTCATCTACATCGGTACTAATTGTTCCCTTCTTGAAGTGCTAAGTGCTAAGCTCCCACCCTTCGCTCTTTCTCTGGTGTTGTTTCTATGTAGTTTCTGTCTGCAGCAGAGTTCCAGGTTTTTCACTATATCAAATTCAGATTTTATTGTGAAGTTTACAGTTTGCTGTTGACATAAATCATGAATAAGGAAGACTGTTAAAAAGGAAGAGGACACTTTTTTTCAATGGAAATGTTAGCAAATGGGTATTGCACGTAAGACTGAAAGATTGTTGCAATAAGGGGGTGATGATTATACAGAAGACAAAACAAAAACAAACAAACAAACAAACAAACAAAAAAACAAAAAAAAAAAAAAAAAAAAAAGAGCAAGCTTTGAGGTCCTAAATCCCCTTTTGAAGCTGCTAAAAGGCAGCTGCTGGTCTGAATTGAAGCCAGGTGCCAACCTAGCCTGCAGTCCAGGACATTAATGTTTTACACGGAGCTGTAAGAAAGCACTTGAAAAGAAACAAGGTGATTACGGAAGACATAGAAGCACAATGGCAGGTAAACTCGGACAATGCACAACAGTTCTCTAAATACAAAGGCAACATTAAGTACATCTTAAAAGTGGTAGCCATATTATCCAAGCAGTCCTGGGCCGCTGGACTAAAAGGTAAAACAGGTTATGAAACAGTTTATGCTTTTAAATCAACTTCTAGCAGGGTCTACAAGTGTCAGATATTACAGACTGACAGTACTTTGCAACTTTCAACATTCTTTTGCTAATAATGAAGTTAAAATTTCTGTCACAGATCATTTAAACAGGACACTTAGAACCAAGATGTGGAGATTTACAGCTGTTGTGGGGCAGCTCAGCCCACACAGCCACTTGCTCACTCCCCCACAGCTGGATGGGGGTGAGAATTGGAAGGGTAAAAGTGAGAAAACTTGCAGGTTGAGATAAGGACAATTTAACAGGTAAAGCAAAAGCTGTGTGTGTAAGCACAGCAAAATAAGAAATTCATTCACCACTTCCCATGGGCAGGCAGGTGTTCAGCCATCTCCAGGAAAGCAGGGCTCCAGCATGTATAACAGTTACTTGGAAAGACAAAAAGCCATAACTCTGAACATTCCCCCTTACTCCTTCTTCCCTCCCAGTTTCTATCGTTGGCCATATTATATGGTATGGGATACCCCTTTGGTCAGCTGGAGTCAGCTGTCCCAGCTGTGTCGCCTCCCAACCTCTTGTGCACCCCCGGCCTGCTTGCTGATGTGGTGGGGTGAGGAGCAGCAAAGGCCTTGGCAATGTGTAAGTGTGAGTCAGCAACAGCTAAAACAGCCCTGAATTATCAACGCTGTTGTGGTCAGAAATCTAAAACACACCACCATGCAAGCTATTATGAAGCATAACCCTACTGTTATAAATGATAACAATTAAAACAATTTTATTTTGGGTTCAATCAATTTAGGTTGAGAAACAATAAGCAAAAACAGCACTGGGTGCACGGAGAACTCAATTAGTTCCACCACTTGCACACCTGAGTCCTAAAAGCAGCGTTTTTTATCCCCGGATCTTGACCAATCTCTTCTCGCTGGATGTTCGTCCTGCTCTTTCTCCATTGGGTCCTTAGCGTACACATTCTCCTCCTATTGGCTCTCCTTTGGAGCGCTTTTTCTAATCTCAAGGTCTTTGTCTCCTTTGGCAGGCCTTCCCTGGCATGGTTTCTCTTTCCTTATCTGCTTTGGCAGGCTTTTCCAAGCAGCGATTGCCTCAGGGGAAGGGGAAGCCATCCCATTGTCTCAAAGGAGAACCACACATGCCCACTCACCACAACTGCGATACAGGTCCCAGATTTACACAGGGTACAACAGTTACACTTACCACAGTACATTCTATTTTTGACATGAATCATGACTGCGTTTATCACACCTACCTCAGTCAAAACCAGCACAACAGCACAGAACTTCGTTGTGTTCTTTGAGTTTATAAAGAGCTTCCACAGCTTCCACAAAACTACCAGAGCCAAGCCCGCAGACATAAACCTTTTAAACTCTGTAAGCTTTTGAAAAATTCTATGTAGAGATGTGTTTAAAATTAAAGGATCTGTACTTCTGCTCAAAAAAAGGAGACCATGTATAGCTCTTTAGAGCAACTGAGGGATTTGAGAATGGTTATGAGCAAATGTCCACAGAAGAAATTTTCATAGCAGCTGAAGCTGTGAAAATGGGATGTGTAACCGTGTACCACTATAGACTATGGTCTACTATGAAGCAGTCAAAGGAACATTTTACCCTGAAGACCTTCAAAAACTCAGTCCTGATAAGGACTGAATCTACAAAACTGAGATCATCATTGCTGCAAAATGGAAAAGAACAAAGAATCAGCTGCTGCTGAAATGATGTGGCTGGCCCCAGAAGTTCAACAGCTGGAGAGAAGCCTCCCACACTCAGGGTATCTAATGCCTGCCAGTAAAGCAGGGGAAAAAGAACCATGGTGGACAGGGATTTCTACATCATGCTACTCAGCAATGCCAGTGCCAGATTCTGCCCACAAAACACTCTCAAACTTTACTGCACAGCTGGTGAGGCCACTGGAGGTCTCCAATTAGTGGCAGGTGGGGCTGATGGAAATATGGTACCCACACAGCTGGAATAGCATCAGCAAAGATACTGTCTCTGAAATAGCACTGCAGGGAAAGACAGGGCAGTACACTTTGTGCAAAGGTTATTACACAACTCTTCCCATGTTGATGGAATGTATGAACCATCTTCTTAACCCTCACAACAAAGCTTCATCTATTGACTCTGCAGGAGTGGGTCTGGTCCATGACCCAATCATAAGGAAAATAAAGTTCAAAATGGATGTAAAACCTCACACTTTATCTACCACTTGGGATCTGGGATGTAATTTGGGAGCTTCTATGAGTGCTGCTTCTAAGAAATTTCTCTTTGTGGCAGACATCACCAGAGGTTTTAACTCAAGCCTGCCTTTACATGGATCTTGTAAGCACCAGCTTGTTGGGGACCTTGTGGTTCCTTTATCGTGCTGTGTTCCAGCCAGTGGAAATAACAATGAAATCATAACAGTGATGTATGGTAAGCCACATGATGTACCGGTAAACTGCCAATGCACTGACAAAATCAGCATTGAAATAAAGACAGACAAGAACAATCATGTCTTTGCTTTGGGAAGGTGATTATAAAGCTACATCTTTGGCCCTGGGAGCCTGTGATATTTTTAAAAAACATGCCAAAACGGTAGTGCTAAAAAATTATGGGTACCTGTACTTTTACGTAAATTATTACAGAGCCTAGGCTGGCAATGGTCTCCCTGGATATCAAGACATTCCTGTGATGTATGGCACAGATGTTGGAAGTATATTCTGTAGCCTGTATATATAGAAAGGCTGTCTCACTTTTGAATAGTGGTTTGGAAATTGTTTAGCCACACATTAAAGTGTGTTCAGCATACCAGCTGGCAGTAACATCAGCAACCAGGAAAATTTGTTTCTACAAGAGTTGCCCAAACTTCTTACTTGGTTTGTAGGTAACAACACTTTTGGTGGAAATTACGCTAAGAATCCATTCTGCTTTAAATATTATGACAGAAATCTTGTGGCCCTATAAGTAGATGGTGAACCTCATAGATTTCATCAGCCTTGTAACCCTTCCCCAGAGCCTTGTTTTGTTCCCAAGGACACCAGGTACTCATGAAGGCTCTTCCTTCATCATTGTGGATGCAGAGTGCCTAGCAGATTTCAGCACAAGAGTGGCACATGGGAAACAGTAGCTTGCCATTTACTATCACAGGAAGTACAGCGGGAAAAAGGACCACGGGGCAGGTATACTTTTGCTTTGACTATCCCAGAGTAGGATGTCAGGGTATCAAAATTCTCAAAAATAACACTGGGGTGTCCAAGAGGTTATTGTTTTGTTGATGAAGCTATGACCATGGTTATACAGTATATAACAAAGCTCACAAAATTTTCCTACCTTAATAACATTGCTGACATCATTAACATCATAATAATGCTTGTCATGTAAAAGAAAGGAAAGGGTCTTAGGACATATAAAACTGTAGTTTGGCTTAAAAATCCCCCAAACCCTTTTACCTTCAGATAGGAGGATCATGCATACATTAACATGTAGAAGATTGTCAGACAAGGGAATGCCACTCAGTGTGACCTTCCCATACACAGACCATCCCAGTCTGTCACGTAGCAATTTTGCTCTGCTTAACAATTCTGCATTTGTCAGATCCCTCTCTGCTGTAAGCGCTGTGACTGCCAGCAAAACAGAGGTTGTTGCTGTTATTTAGATCAATTCAATAACGTCACTTTTTGTCTTTGATTTTGGAATGGGGCATAGGCTGCGGGGTTTGTGTACCCCTCCCCCAATGGCCTTTACAATATTGTTAGTAAGTCAGAAAGTCTGAATAAACCCCAGCTTGCTCTTATTTTGTAGGACAGTACTGACCCACTCTAAAAATGTTGCAGTGTTCATATTGTTTGAATTAATAGTGAAGGAATAAAAAGTTATGCATGCTGACAGCTTTAAGATGGAGCTAAGTATAATCATGAAGTTCAAACAGCTGGCATAAATAATTAAAAATTTGTTCTATACCCTGACAAAATGTTTCATAAGCATCTTACAGTGCTACCTGATCTCAATTAAGAGATTTGTACTCTTCTACATATGACCTAGACTCAAACCTTTGGACCGGCCATTGCCATTGCTGAATATGCTCCATGGAAGCCATGGGCATTCTCCTTCACCATCTCTGCTACAACTGAGGGTGGGAGGTTGCTGTGCTTTAACCCCAGCTGGCAAATAAGCACCACAAAAGCGCTTGCTCACTCTCCTACAGCGGGATGGGGGAGAGAATCGGAAGAGCAAAAGTGAGAAACCTTGTGGGTTGAGATGAAGACAGTTTAATAAGTAAAGCAAAAGCTGTGCATGCAAGCAAAGCAAAACAAGGAATTAATTCACCACTTCCCATGGGCAGGCAGGTGTTCAGCCATCCCCAGGAAAGCAGGGCTCCATCACGTGTAACTGTTACTTGGGAAGACAAACACCATCACTCTGAACGTCCTCCTTCTTCCCCGAGCTTTACATGCGGAGCATGACATCATACGGTACGGAATATCCCTTTGGTCAGTGGGGGTCAGCTGTCCCAGCTGTGTCCCCTCCCAACTCCTTGTGCCCCCCCCCCACCTGTTCTCTGGCGGGGTGAGGAGCAGCAAAGGCCTTGGCTCAGTGTAAACACTGCTGAGCAGCAGTAACAAAAACATCCCTGTATTATCAACATTGTTTCCAGCACAAAACCAAAACATAACCCCATAATAGCTACTATGAAGAAAACTAACTACCCCAGCCAAAACCTGCACGGAGATAAATCTGGGCTTCTGAATTAGTCATCAGGACCTGGAACTGTAGCAAGTGGACACCCCCTGCGAAACATCATCATTGTGTGGAACAGCTTCCTGCTCTGCAGAGGGCTGCATTAACAGGGATGTTTCTTCCAAGGTGTCATCTTCTACCGTAACTGGAGACACATTCACTGTTTCACCAAATTCAGAAAAGCAGTTTGTATTTAAAGGTCCTTGTGTTCCCCATAACCCTTTGCCAACAAGATGCTTGCAGCAAAGTAAAATTAGTCTAGCTTTCCTAATTAACAGTCTTTGTTGTAACACATTTTTTCTGCTTTGCCAGCCTGTAAGCTAAGGCCCCAGACCTAACAGCTCCACCATCCTTTTTACCATCATCATGCTGCTGCTGCTTCTTTGTGCCTGAAAATAATCATGGTCTTTTAGCTTTGAAACACTCCCACTGCTCTTACTGATCCACTTGCTCTTTCTGCAGAAGCTGTTACCTCTAAGAGCATGGGATGGCAATATGTCCCAAAGCTGGGGTTTGCAGTAACTTGTCTAACATAAGAGGTTTTATTGCATACTCAGTCTTCTGCCTCTTCTTTGCAGCATTGTCCTAAGGGTAGGGAAACCACCTTTATGTGTAGCCACCTTTATAAGACCATTACATGCAGCACCAGCTTGGACCCCTCAGTAGTCTTCCAGATCCTGAAAGATGCCCCAAAACTGTGGACAAAGCAAGCTCTCTCCATATCACCTGCCTTCTCTGTATGATACTTACCTCAAATCCAGTTTGCAATTGATGGGGCCATTCTTCCATTTTCATGTCATATTTCTGGGGAACATATTAGGGTCTTTTACCTACTGTGTCCATGCATATGTTTGTCTGAAGTTGGCATTTTGTTCTGGTTTCTCATTTTCACAAACAGTGTTGCCTGTGTCTTGTACCACTGTGCAAAGCCCAAAGTCTCACCCAGTAATACTGCACAGTTATGTTGGGCCGGGCCTAGACGCCAGGGTCTCTCAGACCAGCTTAGAGGTCTGGGATCTTCTTTGCATCTGACAGGATTTGCACCAGGGGTCCCTTGACAGGACTTTCAGGAGGGGTCCATAGCCCTTGGACATGTTCCAACTTGTTCATGCTGCCCTTTGCCCTTTGGTGCCCCTGTGCCCTCCTAAAGTAATCCACCAATGTGTTGGTACATGTTCTACAGCCTTCAGACTTTAACGGCTGTTTAATTATCTTCTATTAACATTTAAAATTGAATTATTAATTTCATTAGCTCTTATAAAAAATATTTTATTCATTCTTTACCTATGCAGTTATGTATGTATATATATATATATAGGTATATGGGTGCATCTGAAGGAAGTTGGAGGTGGGATAGTGGTCACTTGTCTGGGTAGAAGGTGTCCCAGTACTACTGAAGTGGGGCAGCTGGAGAACTGAATCAAAAGCACGACTATGCTGACTATGCTTTTATCCAGGAACAGATTTAGAACAATTCATTTGAGACTGAGACTGCTGAAAGCTGAGAGCAAGTCCAAGCACTTGTCTTGTCCAGTTAAATAAAGAGATAAAATGAAAATTTTTAGAAAATTCTAAGTATGTATCTGATGGAGGGTGGTAGGTTCTGGAGAACTTCTTATTCTATTTTCAATCAAATGACCATTACAAGACTTTAGACAGTATGTCTTGTATGTGTATATCAGGGGGAAAAAAAAGAAAGGAAAAAAGAAGAACTAGCTGTTCCCAGAAGAGCAATTTCAGTTGAACCTTTTCTAGAGCTGTAACTATAGATTAAATTACTAGGTTTACCTGACTGTCCATGCCCTCTGAGTTTAGTACTGCTTGTATCATTCTGTGTTTAGAATGATATGTACAGTCATGGTCCAAACTATTCAATCCTCTAATTAAGGACTTTACCAATACTAAAGGTTTGTCTGTCTAAATGGACTGAGACAGTTATACAGAGATGTTTAATGCTGGCTATAACACTCAAGATGGGAATACACTTGCACAGGGAAAGACTTCTCATGTCCATCCAACCAGAAGTTTAAAAAGCACAAGCATGCACATGTCTGTTTCTGTCCATGTAGATTATTTAAAGTACAGGTTAACAGTCTTCTTTCCTGACTTCTGTCAAGAAATTAACATTATCTTGACATTCTGACATAATTACTTCTTAGAAACCGGCTATTTCCCTTGCATTTTTTTATAACAGCACTTCTCATCAGTGCATCTGCTTGCTTTTGACATCATGACCAGTTTGCTCTGAAAGAAAAATGCATAATTTAGTGACATATGGTTGATAACTGCACAAACAACACAGCAGGAGAGCCCCAGGCTAAGCTTGTGTACAATGTGAAAAATTATTTTCCAAAAGCTATACCCCATCAAGACAACTAGTAGAGAAGAGATACATCAGAAATTATACCTAAATAGGATCTACACTAACTACGAAGTGGTGAGGTATCCCTCACCCTGAATAGTCACTACAATTGATCTGTAATGAACAGTCTCTTAAAATAGCTAGTAAAGTTCACTTCACAGTGCAATTCATCACTTCCTAAAGCAGATGACCAGATTTGCTCAGACTCAGTGACTTCATAGCTAGACCTACCTTATCTATTATGGCTGGTTTGGGCAAACAGTTTAAGTTTAGATAGGTAAAAAGCAGTGAAATTGATCCCACCCTCACTGAAGGGTTTTATGACTATATGGCATCACAGACACAATCTTTTCAATTTAACAAACCTAACATCACCTCTGAATGACAATATGTTCTTTGATATCTGAAGGTGAATTCTTTCAGTAGGAAAGTGAAAAAGATGGAGGCTGTATATTATGAAAAGAAGCTGTACTATGGATGCAGCTGGCCTGTTAACAATATTACACATATTAGCTCTGTTGTAACAGGCTGGAATCAGCCTTACAAATATGCTTTGGACAGTTCTCTGACCACCTCTTAAAAGAGTTGCCAATTTTATATGGTTGTTTATGCTCTATTTCTTTAAACGGATATGTGTGCTATCAGAAAAGATTGCTTTACTTCATAATACCAGCTACAGCTCCTGAAGTCACAAACATGATTTCATTTTATTTATTGTACTATTTGTCTTTGTGTTCCTATTTGTTTGCAGAAGGCCTAAAGTCCTGCAGCAGGCAGACTGATTTCATCAGACACAGTGCATGCTGATGGATATGCAAAGCTGACACTCTTTTGGGTTTTAACCACATTATTGAGCCTTCCTAACATCATTCACAGAGTCAGGGAAATCAAGATGATAATAGCTGATATGAAGTTAACATAATTTGTAAGCATGCCATTGTAGGATTGAACTCTATACACTTTCAAGGGAAATCTTAATATTTTTTTTCCCCTCCAACACTTGTGGTAAGGTATTTTTCTTGAGATACCCATTCTGTGCCAAAGTCCCTAATACAGTGATTTAAGAACCTCTAAACCCAGCACAGACAAGGATTAACCTGATGAGAAAAAATGCATTTTGAGCTATGTTTTCTTTGACTCTTGACCATGCCTGAGAAGATGTAAACTAAAATTATCACCAAGTGTAAATAAGTATCACTCTTAATCTACTTCACTAATAGCTGTCAAGAGACTCCAAGCAGTAGAAACACATGGAAATTAACAGAAATTGTGTTTTGAGTGTTCATAAGATCTTCAGTTTCAGACTACTTTGAACATTTTAATTATAAGCCAGCAATAATACCTGCCAGTTTTATCACAAATACATTAAAAGAAAAAAACCCACCCATAAAAACAACCCACAACACAAATAAAACCAGATAATACAAATAAACCTAAATAAAAATGACAAAAAAACCCTACCTATTGTACTCACAAAAACTAGTTGATTCTGCTAGAATCATGCTATCTGTCTATGTAATTTATCATTCTTACATGAAATTCACCTGTCACCACCTGCTGGGTCTCCAGTAAGTCTGTACATAAAAGGTAGTAAACGATTTAGCATGTTTTAGTTTGTTTACAGCCAAAGTAATCAGTCAGAAAGATATAAACTGCATTTTAAACAAAAGAGTATTCATTTTAATCCATTATTTGCAGTGCTATTATAATGCAATAAAAGTTTATTTTAAAAATTTGTTTTACTGCCTGTGTGAAAGGTGTAAATGTTTTATTTAGTTGCTTATAATTTAATGTATGTTAATATAAGCCATTAAATATGAAAAGTGAATGGCTGGAAAGCAGGGAGGATGGATGCCTACAAGCTTATAGGCCTTGCCTAAAAGGATAAAATTACTGAAGAGGTAGGGATATTGATGTTTCAATAAGTGCATGTATGCTTAATTTCCAGAAAAAAAAAGTAATTTCCAGATGAAACAGGCAAGGAGAATGAGTGATAAAGCTAGACAAGGGTCAGCAGTTTGTTCAATACATCCACTCAAACAAAGCCAGGTTCAAAGGACACGGCCTTCAAGAACATCAGAAGGATGTTTTTCAGCCTTTTTATTTAATCCATCTCAAGAACAGATTTAGTATATCATTATTACTATTACTATTATTATTATTATTAAAGTTATCTTGCTTTAATTTGTAATATAAGTTTTAATGGCATTTTGAAGCCTTTATTATCATTAGTTTGATCTTCTGATGTCATATTTGTAAAAGCCTTAGCTATTAAATGTGAAATAAATTTAGAATGTAGGCTGCATATACATTGTGAAAATGCTTGAGAAGATGAAAGTAATAAAAAGGGCACGTGAAGGATAAAAGCTGTTTCATCAGAGTCATGTTAATGCCAGTTGTCAACAGCTGATACCAAGAACAAAATGAAACTATGTGGAGTCTTCAAAGCATGTATGTATTTTGGGCTTTGCTAACTGAGGAGTTGTGTATTGTTGAAATCCACCAGCCAACACCTTCTTTGATAATAATTACTTGTATATGTACAGATACCAACATAATAGTTAAAATTTAGCATGCTATTCACCTTATGTGACTATATTATACAGGGCTTCAAAATGCTTCATCACATTCTTGTAGTGCTATAGACATAAATGAGTTAAATTCATAAAGCATAAAGCAGTGAATTACAACTATCTTGGGGTAACAGTCTGCCCCCACAGAATTCTATACCTGCCAGTATAGTCAGCTGTAGGCAGAATGCAATTGTGTAAATGTAAGCATTTAGTGTTGGAATTTAGACGGGAAGCCTTCAAGTCCAGCTCCAGAAGTATGATAGCCTCCTATAAGACCTGTGTTACATCTGTCAGACCTACAGAAATATCCAGAATAACACTTAAACAGCTCTAGGTGCAGATGTTTAGGGAACTGAATAATGTTCTAGGTGTGTACTTCAAAGTGAACTAAATAATTCATTTGACTGTCTGTTCATCAACTACATAGGGAGCCTAGATACCTTAGAAACCTACATACACCTAAATAATAATTCTTTCACTTTCAGACTTATTCCACCCTCAGATTTGTATGTTTCCTTCTCTGAGTTACTTCCTCATTTTATGCAATTATTTCATAATAAACACTATCTTCTCCCCTCAGAGTAAACCAGGATGTAATTACCAATCAGATGTAGACACCTACATGCCAGATATCTTTACCTGAGCTAATCACTACAGACTCCCTTTACAGTCCCTAAGAAGAAATACTATTGCAAGATTTAGTTAATCTCATCCTTATAGAGACACCTCAGGATAATTCAGTTACTTCTGTATAGGTGTCTAATGACATTAAATGCACTCTGTGATATCCCACCTGAGTTTTATCTCCCTGTTTAGAAAGTAATTTCTAAAGTCCTGGTTTTTTTTGCCTGCAAACTCTGTGTGGATGTCAGGGAATCTCAAATGGTACCTGACATCAAAGCTGAAACAACAGAACTGAACTGCTAACAGAAGTAATTTTTGTCATAAAAATGTCTGCTGCTTCCCATTGACTGTGATGGGCTCATAAGATAATTTTCCACTCTTGTCAGTGTCTACATCTTAGGTATCTGAATTTGACATTTAAATGTTAAGTTCATAATCTTTTTCAAGTTCTGGTGATCTCTATAGCCAAAAAGATTTCTTAGTTTCAGGCAATGGACTGTCCAATCTTAAAGAGAGACTGACTTAGGACTTTATACCAAGCTCTCTAACTTACTGAGCAAGTTATGCTTGCTCTTTCTTTAGTACTATCTATAGGAATTTTGCCTGTTTTGGTTGCTATCACAATGGATGTGGCTGTATCAGAAGCAGATGTGACGTTTGATGAGAATAGGTCACTCCTAAGACAGAAAAGTTCCTCTCACACTCAGTTTGGATTCTTAGCATTTATTGTTCATATTAACCTTATGCCCTGAGGTTTAGAGGTAACTCTACATTCTCATATGTCGATGCAGGTTTGGAGGAAGAATAAAAATATAATTTCTTAAATGCAGATCTTATTTATCAAGGATCCAGAAGGGCAGAGTTCCCAGAAAAGGAAGGATCTTTCTATTTTCTTCTGTTGAAGTACTATGGGGATATAATTTCACAGAGATCTTCTGCTTAAATTTTCAGCCCACAATTTATTTGCTGATTTTATGATGCCAACGCAGACATTAAGCAATACACATCTTGTTAAAAATAGCTGAACTTATCTGAGAAATTGGGAGAAAGAGACTGTAAGTGGATGACAGGGGATAATGCTTTCTCTCATGATTATTTCTGAGCCTGAAAGTTCTTTTACTATGAAAAGACTCTCTGGTAAGAAACAGCTAGTTCAAACAGAAACATGCGTGATAAAGTCATGTTAAACTGAAAAGACTGGAAATGAAATAAATAAGTTTGCTGTCCATCTGCCCTACTAAAATGAAATGAAACTGAAATCACTAGAACTTCCTCAGATGGTGAAGATTTACCACTCAGTTGATTCTGTGTAGTGATTTAGAGGAAGACTTACCAGAGAAAACTAAGACTATGCTAACCATTAGCACCAGATTCTGATGAGTTTTAACAGATAGGGATAATAACGATATAATAAAGATGTCTGCTGGAGATTTACATCAGCATATAGACAGTTAAATTCAGAAACTATTGTCAAAGCGTGAAAGTAGGAATTTTATCATTATTTAGGTATATATGCAAGAAGAGATACATATGCATATATGTACATATATATAATACATTATTCAAAATATGTACATAACAGATACTTTTTCTGCCTGTGAATTCACATTGCAAATCACTTTTCTAGTACATTATTTCCTGTTCTGTACACTGATTCTCTTTCAAAAAAATGTGAAATTATTACTATAAAAGTAGTTAGTGAAGCTGAAAATCCTAGCTTAAGCTTCCAGCTAACAGGCTTCAGTAGATGTGCTGAGACCCAAAAATGGCCCTTGTTGCCCAGTGCTTCCTCATAATGGGTTAGATTTGCAGGATTAATACCATTAAGACAGCAACTTAATTCTTTCAGTTGAATCTAACGGAATGAGAAAATAAATATAAAACATTTCATTTTTAAAAACAACAACAAAAATCCCAAAACCAGACACAAGATTCTCTTCATCTGCTCTACTTCCATTCAGAACTGTTTGTGCCCTTTTCAGTTCTTCTTAAGGCTGATGCTACGCTAACAGAAACACAATAGCCAGTTGTTGAATTTTCCTTGCTTTTTTGCTGTGATTTTCTTAAAGAGACTCAGAGTAAGATGCAAGCATTTCAAAGGAGCTGAAAACAACATGCCTCACAATGCCTTCCTTTGTACTGCTGAAATTGGTCTTTCTGGTAAGAAAGGCAAGAAGTAGCTTTAGTATTTCTCATTGGTAGCATTCATGAAGAATCTCATCTGACTGTGCCATGGATGTTTTTGTAGAATCTTCAACCAAAACCGCCACGATTAAACAAGTAAGCAAAATGTAAGGATGAAATCAAAACAGTCATAAGGGATTTTGACTGCAGAGGACTTGATTTTTCCATTCTCATTCAAGGTGAATACAACGTTACTTACGAGCAACTTCACTGATTTACTGGGGCTTCTCTCAGGCTTCAGCTTTGCAAGAAGAAAAGTCGTGGAACCAGGCCCAGAATGAACTATGATATCATTGCCATTTCCAGAAATAATTAACCTTCAGAGAACATTGATACAAATAATATTGCTGCCCAAAATATATCCTCTAATCCTTGGAGAACCAGGGATACAAATAAGCCTGTAGTGACCCTTTAAACACCAGTGCATGATAGGTGAAGTCTGCATTAAACATGAGAATAAGACACATCTTACTAGCTCATTTTAGCAGTTCAAGTGTAACAAAGCTTGTCAGACAATTTGGGAATTTGTCAAATATATTCATCTCCTGTTCCACCCACTAGAATCTTAGAGTCATAGAATCATTTCGGTTGGAAAAGACCCTAGGATCATTGAGTCCAACCGTTAACGTAACTTGGCCAAGTCCACCATGTCCTGAGGCTCCACAACTACAGGTCTTTTAAATACCTCCAGGGATGGTGACTCAACCCCTTCCCTGGGCAGCCTGTTCCAGTGTTTGACCACCCTTTCAGTGAAGAAACGTTTCTTAATATCCAGCCTAAATTTCTCCTGACATAACTTAAGGCCATTTCCTCTTGTCCTATCACTTGATATCTGGGAGAAGAGACCTATCCTTACCTGTCTACAACCACCATACAGGTAGTTGTAGAGAGCAATAAAGTCCCCCTTGAGCCTTCTCCTTCCCAGACTAAACAACCCCAGTTCCTTCAGCTGCTCCTCATAAGACTTGTGCTCCAGACCCTTCATCAGCTTCATTGCCCTTCTCTGGACACGCTCCAGAACCTCAAAGTCCCTCTTGAAGTGAATGGCCCAAAAATTGTAATACAGTATTCGAGATGCAGCCTCACCAATGCCAAGTACACGGGACAATCACTTCCCTAATCCTGCTGGCCATGCTGTTTCTGATACAAGCCAGGATGCTATCGCCCTTTTTGGCCCACGTGGGCACACGGCTGGCTCATGTTCAGCTGGCTGTCAACCAGCACCCCCACGTCCTTTTCCACCAGGCAGCTTTCCAGACACTCTTCCCCAGTCCTGCAGCATTGTGTGGGGTTATTGTGACCCACGTGCAGGACCTAGCATTTAGCCTTGTTGAACCTCTTACAATTGGCCTCAGCCCATTGATCCAGCCTGTCCAGACCCCTCTGTAGAGCCTTCCTATCCTCAAGCACATTAACACTCCAGATCAACTTGGTGTCATCTGCAAATCAGCTAACTAGCATGCAGTTAGGAACAATTCTTCACATGCAATATTGACTGAAAAAACCCAACCCTAATAACAGTAATTTCACTGCAACACTACCTTACTGGCTAGACATCATTACTTCTTTTTGAGCAGATACCATCAGTGGTACCATCTATCATCCTCCAGAAAGCAAAAGGCCTAACTCCTTCTACACACCAGTGATGACTGAATTTCTTGTCATTATACTTTTGTCTATAAAGAAATACCACTAGACCTACCAGTCATAGAACTTGTTGATGACATAAGTGTCAAAAGAAAAAAAAAACCCACAGGAAAATATTTTTTCTCTTAGAGATCACACCTACACTGTTAATTATTATTCCCTTTTGTAGTCTTCCCTTTTCTGAAGACAAACAGTGGACATGCAGAGTTCTTTTACTTTCATAATTTAACAATCTGGAATTTCCATTTGAGGAAAAGATGTTGCAGATTTCAGACATAGACACATTCTTAAACAGAAGTGTTCTGAAAAGCCCTTTGATTCAGTTTACAGAAAATGGAATTTGACATATATTTAGCATAAATACATCACTGAGAATCTAAATGCCATTGTTAGCATAGTACTGGTGTGCTTAACTGTGCTGTATTCCTCACATTTGGTGGGAAGTTACTGGCATCTATACAAAATCACTTTCAGTAATGCAAAACTTTGGGTGCTGCTGCACTTTTTTTCCCCATTCACAGTTTTTTAATCTATAGTTATATGCACAAGGCTTTGTATTATGGCATGCACAACCAAACTCTCCTCTTCTGTTATTGCTATTTTTCTTGGCATAGGAGCAAGCCTGAGATAACGAAAAAACCCCAACAAAATAAAGGATTTTTTTTTTTCCCTCACTCCAGTACAATTTTAATATGATTAACTACTGAATAATGAATTACAGTTAGGCTGAAGTTTTAAGCCTTTCTGTACCTGTAAGGTCATTTGAACACAGTGAAACAATAATGCATAAAGTCCAGGTTCATCCTTGTTTATTTTGTCAAGTATTTTTTCTGCATTCTTCCCAGTGTCAGGAATGCTGTCTGGATTGAGACATTTACAGAAAGGGGTAGGAAAGTTCTATAACACAAATAACGTGGATCTTGAAATTACACCTCCTTTCTCTCTCTACCTCTGAGGTGAGCAGCCAAATAGGAGACCTTGTCAGAAGGGGAAATTTACTGAACAGAAGAAACTGCCTGCTGAAACACTTACAGAGAAACTGCCTGCCAGCCTGGGAGCTGTGAGCCTGGGAACTAGGCCTGGGAACCAGAACCATCCCTGAAAAGTGCAGCTGGCATCTTTGAAGTACACCTCGGTACCTAGAAACTGGACATACTGGAACTGCGAAATTAAGGAACTATAATAACTTATCTTTTGAAAAGGTGAAAAATTACTATGTAATAGAGGGTAAAACATCCTGACAAAATAAGAATCTGTACCTGCCATTGGCTGTTCTAACTGCAAGAACAGGAAAGCAGTCTAGAAAAAACAAAAAGCAACAACAAAAAAAAATGGTCTGAAAGAAAGTAAACTTTTGGCTGCCCCAGGTGAAATAGAAATGAACAGCATCTATTGGCTGCTTGAAGTGGTGATGTTCTATGCCCTATTATTTCTCTATGAAATAAAAAGCTCTTAATTTTTATCCAAAATGTAGCCTCTCTCTCTGAGAACTTCCCATGTGGCATGTACTTTTCCTTTCCTAAACAGGCTGAATTCTCAACATGAACTTCTTATGAGATACTGGACCCTTTCAGGGCACACCTGGCTGAATCCGAACTCCCTGACATGGATCATCTTTGAAATGAAACTGTCTGTTATTTTACTTTTACCCCTCTGGGCCCACTTCTGGGATAAGTTAAGTTTGTCTACCTCCTGATAGAGATCCAGCCATGGTTGCGATCTCTACATACATGCAGGCTGGTTAACCCCTCATGTTGTAACATCTTTTAACACAATACTGCTTCTAGTGAAGTAGATTTACATATTGGCTTGTGAACACCCTGCTCATGATGACTGAAGTGGTATGATGATGGAAAACTCATAATGCTGGAAAACCCACCAGACTTTTCACTCTTCCTTTCATTTCCTTCTGTGCTGGGTCAGAACACTATCTGCCCTTTATTCAGCCACCAGAAGCCAAAACTAAAGAATGGCAGAAACGTTTTTGCTACTGCATTCTTTGACACAGGCTTTTAATGGTATTCTGTGCTTAATATTCACTGCATGTGCTTTATATCTTATTTAGTAGAGCTAAACATTTTGAATTCACAAATAGTACCCTCTACTAGAACAGGAGGCTGTATTTAAACATTGTTTATATTTATTTACATGTTTGCATTAGTGCTCCCAAGATAAAAATAAGTACGTAAGACTAATGAGAAAAATTGCAAAGTCAAGTATACAAATGCCATCTTGATTGAGGTTGCAAACTGCTATCACTACACATATTAGAGTTCATCATCAGTCTTAAAAAGATGGTGTGCTACTGTTTTCTTAGAAAAACACGACTTATTACACATCTCTGTGTCTACATGTATCTGTATGTTCAGAAATAAATATAATGTTTACAAATCTTACCACTGTGAAAAGAGATGTTGATCAGATAGCAGCATACCTGCAAACTGTATGAACTTCATGCATCAATGATTACTCTTTGCATGCTTCTTCATCTCTCTTGTGAAGACATCTGAGAAATGTGCATACAATCTACATAACAGCCTTCCAATTTATTTTGTCTAAGTGAAGTGAAGTGAAGCCTTCAGCATAACTAATTCTTTTTGTGTGGCATTCTCAGAGATTTCACTTTGTAATCTCCAGTTTAACATGTCTGTCAAAATGTTACATGGCAGAACTGTTCAAGTGTCAGAGAAAACATTAATACCAAGACACACACAAAAAAACCCAACAAAAGAACAAAATAACCCTTACATTTGAAAAACTACATTGGCACCTTGCATGTGGAAAAAAAAAAGTTTCTCTACAGTATTATTGATGACTGCTGGATTTTAGAAAAAGAATCTTGAAAACTTGATTTTTTTCTGACTGAAATAAAGAATGACAGCCCTTAAAAATAATAATACAGGTACTTTTCTTAGCAAAGTATCAGTTCAGTGACACATGCATCACTACCAGAATCAAGACTGTAGCATGGGCTTCTAGATGAACAAAAAGCAGAATAAATTTATACTTGAGAGTGCCATTGTCTTTATTTTGCTTTTTTATAAAAGAATGTAACTCCACAGACTGCTTCTCTAAAACCAAGAGATTGCTGTTGTTGAAATTTGTTTTCATTTGTCTTTTTTTGTGGTTAAGATGACCCTTTGTTAATCATAAACTTCTTGATTTCCTGTCACACTGTCCCTGATGTTCTTAAATAGAAACAAAAAACTCTATTTGCTGTGTAGCTGCTGAGAAAATAATGTCAAAGCAACTGTGGGCTTGGGAAGATTTCTGAAGTGTTTCTGAAGCCTAAAACTAACGAGACTGTGGAATGCTACTGCCCTAGAAGGTGTTAGACATAAGTCCTGAACTAAATCTGACTCAATAATAGGGTTTGAATTTCATGGGAAGCTTTCTAAAATTTGGGTTTATTCCAAAAAAAGGCTGAAGTTAAATAGGAAGCAAACAAAGAAACACAGCATTTCTCATGGACTGATCTGCAGCTGTCCCATGAAACTGGCATTCCCAGACCAGCATAGAGTAGATCAAAGGTAAATGACACAGCATTATACAGTCCAGCTGGAAAAGAACTGTAGAGTGTCTGATTTTGCTTCGTAGCATGATCAGACTTAGCTATTTCATGCCTGTCAAATATATTTTTAGGCTGCCTTCAAAGTCCTTCAGTTTTGGAGACTCATAATATCCTTTGGGCAATCTCTTCCAGTTTTCCTAATGTCCAGTCAAAATTTCTGTTGCTTCACTTAAGCCCATTATTTCTTCTCCTATTCACTGTGGACACGGAGAGGAAGGTATCTGTGAGAGAACAAGAAAATCAGATAAAGTACTATTTCGACTAAGTATATTTATTGTTTTTACATTTCTACGACAGTCCTCATTAATCCCCATTAATCTAGATGTTGGTATCCCCTATTTATACAGTGTTGTGATCCCACACACCCCACACACCCCCACAGACTTATTCAGTGAAAAGTAAAAGACATGCTAACTAAAACAAATATTGTATGGGTTTTGGAAAGAGGTTGATAAATCTGAATAGCTGTTAGATAGCATAGTGAAACAATTAGGAGCTGTAAAAATCTGAAAATATTTTATGTAGCCATGTTTACATAAAAAAAAACCCCAAGAGCTATGTTTTAAAGCTCTTCTTTCTGTTTTTTTCAGAAGTAACTTTAGGGGAATTGGTGTTTACAACTTAGTGAAGACTAAAAAGAACTGAGAAATATTTTCTCTTTTTTTTTTAAATGTGTCTTTATAAATCATGTATTGTAAATAATTGCATACCTAGAATGCAACCATTACTTCTAGCGAAGGTGAATGTATTATCTTTATAGCTTGTGCTGCACATTCTTATAAAATGGAACTCAATTTTACCTTGTGGAGTATTCATAGCGACTCTTGATGCTTTGCGTGAAACAGAGGACATAATTTGGTTCAGAATATCCAAATTTTTCTGCAACACCAAAAAAAAAGAAAAGGAAAACTCTGAACTATTTGTCTAATATTCATAGATTTTTATAAAAGCAATACCTCTGTTTATAAAGTATTTTAATGCAATGAAAATAATAAAATACTGTTTTACTATCATTTAGTAAATGACACATTGACGTACCCAAAATCATCTGATAAGATAGTCATAGAATCATGGAACAGTTTGGGTTGGAAGGGACCTTAAAGATCATATAGTCCAACCCCCCCTGCAATGAGCAGGGACACCTTCAACTAGATCCATCTGCTCAGAGCCCCATCCAACCTCACCTGGAATGTTTCCAGGGATGAGGCATATACTACCTCTCTGGGAAACCTGTTACAGTGTTTCACCACCTCATCCTAAAGAATTTCTTCTTTATATCTAATATAAATCTACTCTTCTTTAGTTTAAAAGCTCTAGCCATTGTCCTATCACAACAGACCCTGCTAAAAGTTTTGTCCCCATCTTTCTTATAAACCCCCTGTAAATACTGAAAGGCCACAATAAGGTCTCCCTGGAGCCTTCTCTTCTCCAGGCTGAACAACCCAACTCTCTGTTTTTCCTTATAGGAGAGGTGTTCCAGCCCTCTGATCATTTTTGTGGGCCTCCTTTGGACCTGCTCCAGCAGGTCCATGTCTTCTCTGTCCTGAAGACCCCAGAGCTGGATGCAGTACTCCAGGTGGGGTCTCACCAGAGCATAGTAGAGGGGCAGAATCACCTCCCTTGACCTGCTGGCCATGTTTCTTTTGATGCATCCCAGGATATGGCTGGCTTTCTGGGCTGCAACTGCACATATGCCAGCTTTCACCCACCAGTACACCCAAGTCCTTCTTGGCAGGGCTGCTCTCCATCACTTCAGCCCCTGCCTGTATTGATATGGGGTGATGCTTTGTCCCAGGTGCAGGACCTTGCACTAGGCCTTGCTGAACCTTGTAAGGTTCACATGGGCCCACTTTTTGAGCTTTCCTGGTCCCTCTGTATGGCATCCTGTCCCTCAGGCATGTCAACCTCAACATTCAGATTGGTCGTTTGCTGAGGGTGCACCCGATCCCACTGACTATGTCTATTGATTAAGATATTAAACAGTACTGGTCCCAAGACAGACCCCTGAGGGACACCACTCATCACTTATCTCCATCTGCACATTGAGCTGTAGACCACTACCCACTGGGTGTGACCATTCAATCAATTCCTCATCCATCAAACAGTCCCCTCATCTAATCCATATCTTGGCAATTTAGAGAGAAGGATGTTGTGGGAGACCATGTTAAAGGCCTTACCGAAGTCCAGATAGATGCCATCCATAGCTCTTCCCTTTGCCACTGATGTAGTGACTCCATCACAGAAGGTCACTAGGTTGGGCAGGCAAGATTTAGCCTTTGTGAAGCTGTGCTGGCTGTCTCAAATCACCTCTGTGACCTTCGTGTGCCTTAGCATAGCTTCTAGGAGAATCTGTTCCATGATCTTCCCATGTGCAGAGCTGAAGCTGACAGGTCAGTAGTTCCCAGGGTCCTTCTTTCTACCCTTTTTAAAAATGGGTGCAATGTTTCCTTTTTTCCAGGTACCAGGGTCTTCACCTGACTGCCCCGACTTTTCAAGTATCATGGAGAGTGGCTTGGTAGCTACATCAGCCAATTCCCTCAGGACCTGGGACACATCCCATCAGGTCCCATAGACTTATGTATTTTCTAGTTCCTCAGGTGGTCGTGAACCTGATCTTTTCTTACAGTGGGAGGGGCTTGAATCTTCCAGTCCCTGTCTTGTGGTCCATCCACTTGAGAAGTGTGGGAAGAGAGGTTTCCAGCGAAGACTGAGGCAACAAATCTGCTGAGTACCTCAACCTTCTTATCATCCATTGTCAGCAGTTTGCTAGTTGTGTTAATTGCAGGGGGTACACTTTCTCTGACCTTCCTTTTCTGGCTGAAACTGAGTAGTGTCCTTATACTCTTCCCAGGATACCTGTCCCTGCTTCCATTGCCTGTGTGTTTCCTTCTTGCCCTTCAGTTTGACCAACAGGTCTCGACTCATCCATGCTGATCTCTTGCCTTCCTTTCCTGATTCCTTACACCAGGGGATCAAGAGCTCTTGAGCTCTATGAAAAACATCCTTCAAAATCTGCCGTCTCTGTTCTGCTCCCTTGTCCTGGAGGACAGTTTCCCAGGGGGTCCTACTGACTAGCTCCTTGAACATACTTAATTAATCCAAATATTTTCCCTGCAAAATATATTTTACTCAAAATGTATCTTTAAAGTATATTAGTGGCTTCTTTGTCTTTTGTGACATCTAATATCATATTCATATCTACACTGATTTTAATTGCACTGAATACGGAATAGTTTTTAAAAACCCAGGCTCTACATATTTCAGTATCAATACCAACCTTGCTCTTTATAAATTTAATGTACCAACTAATTCCATTAACTTTGGTTTGTTTTACTGGTTCTACTGAACAACCTGTTTTTGTGGGGGTTTGTTTATTTGTTTGTTTGTCTGGGTTTTTTTCTTTTTTCTTTTTTTAAATTTGATTTCAAGTAGTGTCTCTGTAGATCTTGGAAGAAAACTTCTTGATGAACATTTCTTTAAGATGGTTATTGATTAAACTATTTTTAGTCTTATGTTAATTTTTTTTTCCCAAACCACATAAAATAACTCAACCCAAATTCTTTAAAATTGGTGACAGTAAGATACACGCTTTACTGCTAAAATGACTTGATAGTGCAATGGTTATCAAGTAATATGAAATAATTACAGGATACTTAAACATGCTGCACTCAAAATCCTGCTGAAGGCCAGAACAGTAAGAGCACCTTAAATATAATTAAAGCCAAGAATTCATTGTTAGTATACATGAAATATTAAGAGTCTAATCATTATTAGTCTAGATCTAATTGTTAAATTAAAATGAAAAGAAAGAATGCAGATAAAATCATTGTGCACATGCTTCTTAGATGCAGCTCCTATGCCCAGTGCTGTGCTCATGCTCTTGATGGTCCTCTGGGCTCTAAGGTTGGTGGGTTTTATTCGTGTGTGTGTGTGTTGGAGGTGAGGGGTTTGACACTGAGTTGTGAGCCTCTAGAGTCCTTTACAGGGAGGACTGTGATGTTCACGTTGATGGGTCTCCCTTCCTCTAAGGGTCCAGTTGGAGCCATTTTGACATGTTTATGCTTCTACAGCCTTGCTCTTTCTTCTTTGGTTTGTAGCTCGATGTTATGTCCAAATTAACTACATATGGCTCCCTTTACATATGTCAGATATTTTTTTTTCCTGTTACCCCTAAAACCAATGTTGCCCAGGTCCAGGTCTTTAACCCACCATGGGAGAATTTCTCACAGCTGTGGTACCTCCAGTGCCAAGAGCCCATCTCTTATCACTCCTGTGCCTGAGCTCCTCTACACCACATCCTGTGTCCCCTGTGTCCCCACTTCTTCAGGTCTCTCCTGTCCTACCATACCTGTGTTTCTCTACACAATGCCACTGTATTAGGGCTGTATATATCTCATTCTATACAGAGTAACTACTTATTACAACCATGGCTGTACTGTTTTAAAAATAAAGTAAATCAGCTGTAGGCACCTGATCAATTAAGAAAATTCCTGTCACAGCTAAACCAAGCAAACCAAACCTGCAGGCAGGTCAACAGAAGTTCAGACAGAGCAGGTCTGTCAAGCGTCAGCCCTGAGGCCTTGCAGACTCAGTACAAAGCTCGGCCTGTTACCAGCAATGGCAATGCTCTATTACAGTGTTACATCACTGCAAACTGTCCTAATCAAATACTCTTTTTTTTTTTTAATAGGAAGTCATGAAGCAGATGTGCCATGGAGGAATTTAGGGTTGAGGTGGCCACAAGGACAGAACCACAACACTCAATTGCATAAGGTCTTAGACTGGCTATTAGGAAAAATTTCTTCACTAAGAAGGTTGTCACGCGTTGGAACAAGCTGTCCAGAGAAGTGATTGAGTCACCACCCCTGGAGGTATTTAAAAGATGTATAGATGTGGCACTTAGGGACATGGTTTAATGGTGGACACAGTAGTGTTACGTTAACTGTTCAACTCGATGATCTTAAAGGTTCTTTCCAACCTAATTGATTCTATGATTTAAAATTTGTTTATGAATGAACATAGGTATAGCGGGTTGATTATGATTTCTATTCCAAGGTCTCTGTCCTACAAAACATACACTTTCTGCACAGAATACAAACTCTCATACAACACTGTATTTACTACTACCTTTTGGTCTCCCACTTCAAACATGTTATAAGAATGTAGATATCTTGAGAATTAATTTGTACTTCTTTTTGTTATTTCCTGTACATAGCTGCATACTACCAAGGGTTTTGGTAAGCCTCTCCAAAATGATTTTTTGTGCCTCGTTTGTTTTCCCAGTGGAGAGTTCTGAGCTGGGCAGTGGTTCTCAATGTCTTATTTACCTGAGCAGTGTTTTTGGGTGCCTCTCACCCCATAACAATATTTTTATAAAAAAGGCAGACAGCATTGAAATTTTTTTAATAATTTCAGTCCAGGTCCATATATGTGCATATACATGCATGTTTTTCCTATAGTTCTTTCACAAATTACTTAAGGAAGCTTAGTAGATTCAGGGTAACCATCACTCATTCACTTTACATCTGAAAAATCAATCGCTCCCTCAGAAAGTGATGGTTTATCCTTGCTGCTCAGTGAAAGCATTTTTTCTCATTCAAGGATATCAAAACAAGTAGGTTTTACCTGCAGAAGTCCTGCTGTGAAGCCTAATATCTCTACAGCAAATGAAAACTCATAATCATCCTTTTCTGAATATTAGCATTGCAGGCTAGAATTTACAACCTATATCCATTCAAATAACTTAGCAACTGTGCCACATAGATAAGAGAAATGCATTTACCAAATGGTCTCAAAAAAAGCCAAGATCTAGTATCAAGGCAAAAAAGTACATTTAAAGATTCACTGATAAGATCAAATCAGCCATAAGGGACAGAATTTGACTGAAAAGAAGGTGTTTCATCAGTCCATCAAAATGTAAGAACTATTGTCAAAAGCGTCTGGATACTAAAAGTTCTGAAGAAATAAATGTAAAAATCCTTTTTCTTAAATATCTGTTCTTCAGACTAGAAGAATGATTTGGAATGTATCATCAGCCTTTAAAGACTAAATTTTACTGATGATCAATTTTTTCTTCTCTGTTGCAAATACTTTTGTTGTAAATTGACCCTCTTCAAGTTTTGAAAATGTTGACTGTTTACTTAATTACTCAAAGAGGTTTAAAGATTAATTATATCCCTGTTTCTCTTTACTTACATATATTCCAAAACAGAAGGCAGAACATAACTTTGTCCATCTTTATAGATGGATATAATATAGATATTTACTTTTTAAAAGGGAGACTTTTTTTCAGCTGAACAGTTGTTATGGAATCACAGCTGCTGTGAATGAAGAAAATAACTTGTTTCCTAAGTCTTGCAACAATGAAAAAAGGGCAAAACTTAAAATTCTAAATAAAATACATCAAGTATAATTGCAATGGTAAAAGATCAAGGTTGTGAGATGCCTGAAGCTGGAATATTCTACAAAACAGAAAAGTACTGTAATAAAAAAAAAGAAAAGCCAGCCCGGCTGGATAACATTGAAAATTTCCACAGAAGGGAGATATGAATTAAATAATAGAGAGAGAATTCAGAAAAGGTAATCTCAGTGGATTTATTCAGAAAGTGTTTGGAGACTTGCTTCATCAACAAAAGGCAGAGGAAATCATAATTGACAGGCATTGTACCTTCCCTCCAGTTCTGACAGCAGGCCAATGTACGTTACATTGAGGTGCTGTTATGATGCCAAATGCAGGTCATTTTGAAAAAGAGGGGAACTGAGTATAAGACATTTTCAAGGTCATATAATATAATACATAAAGAAATCTCTACCCTGATCTTCAAAATGGGCAAGGTACCAAATGTAATAAAAGCAGGGTTCGAAGAAGCAGGCTGACAAACACCATGAATTTTACTTGGAGATACTGATTTTTAAAAATAAAAGCATAGCAAGAAGAGCGGAGAAAATCATCCAGAAGTGATGATTTTTAAAAATAAAAGCATAGCAAGAAGAGCAGAGAAAATCATCCAGAAGTGGGGCAGGCATGGGGTGAGAGTGAGAGGCTGGTAGGGGTGGAAGCAGCTAAAAGAACCACTTGTGACTGCTGTGCATCTGGAAGACTGAATGTTTGTAATAAAAAGACTCTCTGCCATTTCCCCCAGTTCTCTTCACGCACTGAGTTAGCAGTGTTTCTTTGTAACAGAGGTTTGTGTTTCTCTTTATGTTCAGAAACATGAACATATTATAATTTTTAAAATATGCATGTTTTATCATCCACATAAGATGTCCAGTGGATCTGATATTTCTAAATTTTTAATGTCAGATATTTCTATCTTTCAGGTAAATATACTTGTTATTAGTGTTCTTTATCATTCAAGGCTTTCAAGGAGACATAAAGACAAACAATAGGGAAAGTGTAACTCCTCTGTTTAGAAAACAGTTTTGTCACTTCCTTTTTAAGAAAAAAAAAAAAAAAAAAGCAGCTAGTAAACAAGGCATTTTATCAGCCATCAGCATTATTTTCCCCAGAATAAACATATGCAAATGCTACTTGAAAACATTGCAGAAAAAGCCATGGAGTACTGTAATACAATAATAAATCCCACAGATCAAGAATAGTATATTCTTATTTATAATTTCTGTAGAGTTCTTTGACTCTGGACAAAACCCTCCCAAAGGAAGAAACCATTCTTCTCTTTGATAGCCTAATCAAAAGAATGGTTTGCTGAGGAATAAAGATGAGGATAGCTGAGGGTTATTCACAAAAATATAACCAAAGTAAATAAATCCAGAACCTTGTCAGCAGTGTCAAAAAGGAGGGAAACATGCAGGAATATCCTTGGAGTAGATCCAGTTACGCAGTGAGAGCCTTGAATTATGTCATCTATATCTCAAGCAAATATTTTACTTCTAGATAAAGGGAGTAATAATAAAAGAGAGGACAAAAGAATATTTCATAAATAAAATTTCTCTGGTGAATGGAGGTGTTCTTCAAGTTTTCTCCTAGGTTAGATCTTGCAGATGAGTTTGGCAGTGAAATGCCACGGACTAGTACATGATCCAGTCACAGTTATGTTGTTATTCTAATGAGCAACAAATAGGTCTACAATGGGCTTTACTGTAAAAATGTAAATAGCTGGAAAAATTATGCATTATCATTACAAGTATCATAATTTTACATAATCATGCTCAGCTTTACAAATACGTAAAGCTTACACTGTACTCTCTCAGCTCACAAATCAAGTTCCATATTACAGCTTCTATAAATCTGGTCTGTTAGGGGCATGATGATGAAACTTGGCATGTAGTAATAGATGCCTCAGAATGTCTGTGACTAGGGTAAAGCCACCACAGGTCTTTCTGGAATTCCTGACTCAACATATATAGACTTTTTTAGCATATATGAAGATATGATATATTATGAGAAGACTGATTCAATATCCCTAGTTTTGCCACACTGGTATTCATATTGAAACCTCTTAGTTTATTGGTTTGCTTGCCTTTCTGGAAGTATGAAAATGGACAAGTGCTTATGTGATCACTTTAGAAACTTCTTCTGGACCCCTGTCAGAGGTTTAATGAAGAAGCACTGGAGCTTCTTAAAAGACAGCACGAGAGGAAATAAACAGAACATAAAAAAAATAAAATTCAATGCAGTACATATATTTTTAAATAAATGGTTGATTTATTTCTGAATAGCTGAAAATCATTAAAAATACTTTTAAAAAATTGAAACATTTAAAATTAAATTTTCATAATGAAGTGATGTTTTCTTCCCCTTGAAATTGTCCTAATAATACTAATTACTTATGTACTGGGACAAATGATGAATTCTCTGGTAAAAAACCCCAAACAATAAAATAAGTCAAAGGTAAATGTAAAGATGAGAATAAGAAATTCTGATAATAAGAAATCTTTAAGAGATGAGAAGAATGAAGTCTGAAAATCCTGCTATGCTTATTTACATTCTAGCTTACTTCTGAGTAGCCAAACAGCATAGTGCAAATTTTATAAAACAATCTAAATTCATCTAGCATTTTCAAGATACCATATAGTTTGTTGCCATAAATATTTGTGAGTACTTAGTCTTAGGATATGTGAAAATTTTCTGCCAATGACATATGAGTAGGAATTGCAAAGAGAAAACAATAGTCATACAGTTCATCTTCTTCTCTACCACTGCACTTTTTTTGTTTGAATACATACTTGTGATATAAATCTACCACTTAAAAGCATTCTATCAAAACCAATCTTTGTAGTCTTGATACTATTTAAGATTTTCAAAGTGTTTTTTTCTCTTGACCAAAACACTAGCTATACCATTCCAGTGACACTTGGCTGTACCATTTCAGTGAGTGAGTTAGCTAGAACTGCATGATGAACCCAACAATGTGGGGTATCTCTGGAAATACAGAATGCTGTGTGTTAGTCACAGAACATTGTCAGTCGGGAAGGACCTTTGGAGGTCTCTAGTCCAAACCTGCTAAAAGCAGGTCTAATCAGGTCAGACTGTTCAAGGCTGTGGCCAGTACAGTCTTGAACACCTCCAAGGACAAATATCCCAGAAACTCTCTGAGCAACATGTTGCAGTGTTCAATTACCCTTATAATAATATATGCTTCATCATATTTAATTGCAATTTCCCATGTTCCAACCTGTGTCCATTGCTTCTCATTTAACCTCTTTAAAGAGTTGGACTCTGTCTTCTCTGTATCTTCTGATTGGGTACTGGTAGACAGCAATATCATCTTCCTGTAGTCTTTTCTTCTCCAGGCTGAACAATCCCCGGTCTCACAGCTTCCCCTCATAGACAGATGCTCTGATAACTTAATTATCTTCATGTCCTTTTGCTGGACCTCCTTTTTTATATCCATGTCTCTTTTATACTGGGGAACTCAGACCAGGACACTCCAGACACCACACTCCAGATGTGGCCTCACAAGGACTGAGGAGAGGGAAAGGACAACCTCCCTCAATCTGCTGGTAATGCTCTTCAAAATGGAGCTGGGATGCTGTTGTCCATCTTTGACACAAAGGCACATCTTTGATTTTTTTTGGGGGGGGAGGAAACTTTCTAGACCAGTCTTTACAATAAAGTAAAAGACACACACAAGTTATTAATCCTGTTTATGAGACTTCTGTAAAAAGAAGGAAATAAAAAAGAACTGGATTTTAATCTTCTTGTATTTTGAATAACTGTATGTATACTTGTAATAAACAGGGGGAAAGGTGGTGCATGTATGCAAAACTTGGCCATCAGAATAGCATTTTCCATTGACGTTGCAAAAGAGAAAATTACTGTTTAAATAGCAAAGTGAGAAATCTCAGACTCCTTATGGTAAAATACAGCTATCGGATGCATGCATGCTCATCAGTTGGTGAACATGTAATTGATGTTGATTTTATCTGGTGTAATAGACTAGGAGTAAGAAAGAAAACCTTCTGAGCTAATAAAAGACAGGAACTGAGGAAGTTTAATTGGAAGAAAGGACAAATGTAAGGCTACAGAAGCACAGGTATAGAATAAGCAATTATTTTTAAAAAAGAAGGAAAAGCATCTGAAAGAAAAACCAAAGAAACAAACCAACTATGATTTGGTCTACCTAGCTTGCATGGAACTTTGCATCATTTCCTTAACAATACATTTTTGTTCTGTAGTTCATGCTTCATTTCCTGTGACGTTTCCAATTACAGTAGTGAACATGTATAAAGTAGAGTCTTAGCAACTTACTTATTACAGAAAAAGGACTCTGATTCCACATCATATGCAAGAAATAAAAATACAAATGTATCAACGAAAAACAGTTTATATGAATGTAGGATAAATTTCTACAAAAAAAAAGGATCTCTGTTCTGCACTGGAAAGGGTACAGATTTATTTCCAGGTCTCAATAAAAAAGGCACAACAGCATAGTAAAATTTGTTAATAGTAAGAAATAGAAAGTGAAATATAGATTGTGAGTGAATATTATATCCCTTCAGATGTTGGGAACTTCAGCTTTGGACAAATGCCCAGTGGACAGACAAAGCACACTATGCAGAATTCCCAGCCATGGAGAGGTTCAGTCTTCCTCTATTACCATGGTATCCGCTATTTAGTGTAATAAACAAAACTATATTTCTTGTCTTGACACATAGGAATGTTGTCTCTTTTTGTTCACCAGAGTATATCCAGCTGCATGTATCTGGGAGCTACATCCAGGAGCAGCATGTTCTGGGCATCCCAGCATGTTCTCTGGCATTGTTACATTGGTAAGGTTATACAGTGGTCACTCATGCTGGCATAGGGGTTATTAGGCCTGACATGGCTTGCCTGAGATCACAAATTCCTCAAATACAGTATCTTTCATAACAGTCCAAATACAATATCATCAGTGGAATCAATCAATATACTGCAGAAAGATGCAACAACATTAAATATAAATATATTTTTTAACAAGTATTTAGCAGCAGTAATAACGTGTAACCATTGTGGATACCCTCGTAAAAGAGAAGCAACAAAATATTCATTGAAATAAAACAGTGAATTAACAAAGTTCAATGGCAAAGTACACTTGATTACTACCGCACAGAGGACAGGTTCAAACAAAACTGTCAGGGAGATCCTCTCCTTGAGCCATGAGGCTCAGAAAGGACTGCCTTGCTTTCTACATTCCTACTCAGAGAGGAGCCTAGGTGCGGCTGGATCCAATCCTATTCCCAGACTTAGTCAATGGTTTATGTCTAAAGGGTTATATGTGCAAAATCAATCCTTTTTATTGCTTAGCTAATATTTCAAAGTTTAGCATGCTATTAATCACTTACCAAGAATCTGTTGCAGGAAGAAAACTCTCAGCTTTGAGGAGTAACCTGGAGAGGCATCCCTGCTCAAGGAGAGGTCCTGGCATGCAACCTGATGCCATGCAGAACTCAACAGGCTCTGGGCTGTCCACTATTTATAAATGGCCAGTGGGGAGCACACTGCCAGAAACACCTATGGAAAGGAATATTTGTATAGCTAGCCTCTATTTTTTTCTGAAGTATGGAATTTTACTCTACAAAGATGCAAACTGATGGTATATGTATATATGCACACATGTACTTCCATTTCTATCCATATTGAACTGCTTCCTTCAAAAGCCCTTTCTTAAGTTTGGACTCCATGAAGGGTATCATTATTATATCAATTATTTACACAATAGCTTTGTTTAAGAAAATTAATTTCTCACTGCATCAACCTATTTGAGTATTAATATAAAACAAAGGTCAGCATACTACAGCTAATCAAAATTTCAACAGTTTATCATGGATAACTACTTCTCTGATGAAGATATATAAAGCATATTGTATTGCTTGCAATTGTATACATATGCATATACATATATATATACATACATGCATATATACAAATACAAATGCAAATACATATGGAAATACAAACACAGCTTCCAGTCCATCTAGCTGGACAATTTTTTTAGTTTACATATGTTCCTGGTACACTGAAGATTGTCAGAGTTCCATTTTCAGTCAGGTGCTTGAGAGAGGCTATTTTTAGAAATACTTTGGCCATGTGTTTTTATAGACACTCACTTTTGCTCTCAATAGAACTGATCATTCTCCTTTTTCTCCTGTTTTTGCAGTCTTCATGAAAATGCTTCTTCTGTGCTTCAGGAACCTCAGGTAAACTTTAAAACTGGAATATAGAAATAGCATATTAATAACCCTTCTGGATCACTGAGTCAGTTCCATGTTCTTGAATACAATCACAGTATGTAATTTTTGTCATGATATATCAAATGTTTACTTGACTGTAGCTACACTTTTTTTTGCTCATACTTCACTGAGGGTAAAGCTGCTACAGAATATCACTATATGATGGATAGGAAGTGTCCTTTCCAGTCTCAATGTATTCATGGGCAGTTTATATCAATTTTTGCTTGTGTCAAGATTGTTCTCCGTTTGGATAGCTCTCCTCCATCATTTGTAGTATAGATTGCAGTTATGTCTCATAAGCAGTCAAAGATCTATCAGCCTTTCATTATTCTAGTAACCCTTGCATGCATTTATTCTAGCACAAATTAATTTTTCTTGGGAGTGAACTACCAGAAATATCTGCTGTATTTTAGACAATGTCATGAGTGACTTGTACAATGTCATTCTCACTACGCCTTTTTCTGTATTACCTATAATTATTCATTTTCTTAATACGTAACTTCAGTTCTGCTCTCAGGATAATAATTCTAATTCTTATTTTACTATAACACAAGTGTTAATTTTAGGTGTCTTTGTTCCTGTGAATGGAACAGTGTTGGTATGCAAGAAGCCTTGGCATTGATGACTTTGGTAGACTCCTGTCTGCTCTAGGCTAGGATGATTACTGCAAAGTCTGTCTACTGTGACTTGGTATTCTGCTAGCATAAATCAAAATCTCATGTGTTAATTAGCAATATTTAACTTGCAGGTAGAGAAAGACTAGAAAGATCAGGGGAGGCTAGCAACCCAAATGAATAAATGCCTTATAGAAGAATGAAGCACTGGTGAAGAATTTCCAAAATTGCTCATCTTGTGAGAATTGAGCCATTTTGACCTGTACTTAGAATGATGAAGACATCAAATAGACAAATTAAGATACTTTCTTCTAAGGTCATAGGCTCCCTTGCAACTCCTGTAATCTCTCATAAAATACATGTGAGGGGACTTCCTAGAGAAATTCTTCTGTCACTTTTAAAGGGAAGATGGACAGAGAATACTTCCTAGTCACCACTCTTGCAACTTTATGTCCAAAAGGGAACAGAAGCAATGACAGAGGATTATGCTCTGCCTACTCCATGAATAAACTCCAGAAAGCAACTCAGACCATCATCCCACGATATTTATGCCATATATGTCCATGACAGGATTAACCAACTGGATAAATTTAGTTGTAATTCATTATGTACAGAAATATGCTACTGGCAAAATTGCCAGGGCAAACAATATAAGCCTATTCCTGCTGACTATGGTTTATGAGATTTATCCTGTCTAGAGGACAGATGATGCACCCCTTTTTATAAAGCCAGCTAGCAGTAAGTACAGCTGCTAAAAGTAATAAACCCATTTTGAACAGTCAAGGTGTTTTTTTATATGACCATTATTTTCTCATCTGGCTGTGGGGGTTTTCATGTGGAAGCAGGATTCCTAAAGCTGGAGCTGCTCTTTTACTAGAACAGCCTCAAAAGTCTGTTGTAATTGATGGTTCTGGAGTGCTTTGATGCACTCTATGCATATTACCGCCAAGAAAGCAAAGGTGTACTTTCTAACTTTCTCAAAACCTAGCAACAAACCATACCATAGTGTAAGACGACCGTTATCCTAAAGCTGGTATGTTGGTGGGAGGCTGGTAAAGCTAGTGGCTTTTGCCCACACCTGCCCATTTGCCAGTTTTCTGTTCTTTTCATAATTTTTCCCCCTTAAAGAATGACTTTTTTTTGTCAGTCTTGAATAAACAAAGTAAACCATCCCTGAGGGAAAGATGTCCACTTAACCCAGGTGCCTTAAAGTTGCAATATCATGGGGTGACATAGACTGTTCATAATTGTAATCAATTTTGGATTAGTTTGCCTCTCTCCTCACGTTTTGCTTGTTTATTTATGTACTTTTAATTATTTATGTAGCATGATTTAAGCCATTCTGCAAGTGTAAAAACCCAGATTTGTACAGAAAGGCTCCACAGACTATTTTTGAACCATTTGTCGTTCTTCCATTTCTTGGTAACATTGCTGATCTAAGGCTGCAAAGCTCAGCAAATCTGTCCATTTGCTTGCCTGTCTGTGAGATTTATATGGTTCTGGGAGTTGTCTTGTCCCTTTATCTGAGGGATGGCACAGGCAGCTACCTGTGTCCCTCTATGACTCCAGTTATATAGAATTTTACACGTCTAAAGACACTGGTTGTAGCAGCCATGTCTTAAAAATCCATAATATTCTTTGCTAATGCCCTAAGTTTCCATGTTCTCTGGGGACTGCGGGGCAATTCACTGCTATTTTATGGAAGTCACTGAAATGTTAACATGAATGAGAAAATATGAAACAAGCATAGTTTAAAGGCAATGGAAGATTAATAACAAGAGTTCCAGGCTTATAAATGACAAAGGCTTGTACCAGAGATTAAAATGACAATAATAAAAAATGCAGTCTTTATGCATGTAGTATAACTAAAACCTTTTACAGCAGTGTATGGATTAGCCTCAGTTGCTTTTAAGCATATGTAGATGGAATAGGAAGCATCCTTGATTGTCTGTCAAGAATTAACAAATCAGATTTTACTATTACATTATTATATTGCATAGATTAATATTTTAATTACATTGCAATATATTATATAATTGTGTAAGTATTATAATGCATTAGTGCTATAATTATAATGGATAGCATATAATAAATATATGCTATACTAATCATAACAAATAAAATATAATCAGCATGTTAAGATGGTATTTTAAACATTTATTTATATATTTTAAATTTCTAATATTATTAAACTGCAATAATATATAATATATGTTTGCAATATACAACATAATTTCTTATTAAAAGTGTATAAGTATACTGTCTTATATTAACATATTATTTTTTATTTAAAATTTAAAATTTAATATTTTGGTCTTGAAAAGAATGTATATTAATATCCTATTTATAGTGTTACTATTTGTATTTATAGCTGTCAGACTCATAGTATCAGATGTGAACAGATAGCAATCTGAAATAAGTCCATGCTTTAAATTTCTCTTTTGATACGAACTTCCAGAAATATAATGGTCTTCTGCAGATATTGCAGCATATAAGAAAAATTCCACAACACTTAAAGCCTAACAGGTAAATAACAGTAAATATTTCTGCGCAATATTTGCCACACTGCTTTTTAAGCATCAAAACAACTTAAAAACCTTACGTGACAGGATGTCATTTAAACTGAAAACAGCACAGCGTAGATGTGTTTATTTTGAAGTTGTTTCTTGTGAATAAACTTCAAGGTATAAAAAGAATTATCAATGCAACTCTTAAAGAACTAAGAAAAATATTTTATTTATTTACAGATATTATATAAATTAAAAGATAATCAGAATTTATTTGAGTGGAAGCATTTAAAGATATGCTAAGAAAATGTTTCATGCATGTAGACCTGTGTGCCAAGAGTGTCTTAATGATAGCAGGAAACATAAACAACTTCATGGATCAATACATCCTCAGCCTACACGGGAGAGGAAGAAGGATGCATAGCTGTGACCACATTTCATGTTCCAGATCTCACACCTTACTGATGCATTCCCAGTAGCGATGCACTACAGTCCCAACTGTTAAACCCACAGCTAACTAATCTCCTCGTGTTCATGAGAATAAAACAGGAATTTCAGATGTTATATCCTAACAGTCACACTTGATGGATAACACATGTAAAGTCATTCTCCTAGAAGGACTTCATTGACATTCTTCCTTTAACTATATGTGACAAGTTTCTCTGCCACTTCAGTGCATCTTACGCCTGTGACAAATGGTCAAAAAGACTGCTAAAGTTAACTTTATTCTTTTAAACTTTTGTCCTTTGTGGCAAGGAGATGGCAGAAAACAAAATCTGCAGTCCTTTGCATGTATTCTTCATATACATTATGTAAGTGTCACATTAAGAGTGACAAATGGCTGGGGGCTAGGGGGAGACTGCCCTCCCATTGAGTTAAGAGGTTCAGAAAGGATCTCCTTCCTTTCTGAACTCCTTCTCAGAGCGGAGTCTAGGTGTGGCTAGATTCAGTGCTAGTCTTAGATTTGGTCAAAAATTTCAGGTGTAAAGGATTATATGTACAGCCACTCACCAGCTTGCTTGTCAGAGCCCCACTTAAGGACTTTCACTGAAAGAGTTTTGCAAAGCTGAAAAAATACGTGACTTATTAAGGCAACAGATGTAACAAATCCAGAATTGCCATTGATAAATACACTCACTGCAAACATCAAGCCTAAGTAAAGAATACAGCACTTCTGTTAGTAGAATTGTCCCAGGTAACATCCAACATAGTCAGAGCTGCAAGTCACACCAAAGAGGCATCCCTGCTTTGGGAGGAGAGAGGTCCAGGCTCATTGACCCGTCCTAGTTAGAATTCTCTCCTCAAAGAAAGAATAAAAGGATTCTAAAATGACAGATTTTATGTTCATGGCAAGGTGGGACTAAGTCTATTATTGTGTGCTGACTGGCCCTGAACAAGGTATCAGTTCTGGAAGGTCAGTTGGGCTCAATGAGTTAGCATGGCGCAGGGAGGATTCAGTGCAGACAGATTTATGGTACACGTTTACAGCGACAGCCGTGCAGGGGTCCTCCTGGCCTTCACGTAAGCAACACCAGCCTGTGAGGCCCGTGCCTCAGCCCAAGTTCACTCAGCTTGTTTAGACCACATCTGTTACATGCTTTGTGCGATAGGCGAGCTGCTCAGGTCAAACTCCTAAATCCACTTTGAGCTGAACAGAATTGTTCATTTTTAGGAGAGGATGGCAGAGCACACCACCACAGTGTTGCAAAATTGTTTAGGATAAATTTGAAAGGCACTGCAAAAAAGGCAGATGTGTCACCATTTTAACTCTGTACTGATTTCTTTGATAACTCTATACAATGAAATAATAGCAGCAAAGAGTGCCTTAACATCTTCTAGGCTCATATTGTAATTGTTATAACTGATATGCTGCTGCACCTCACATTAATTTGATTAGACATAATGAGACCTTTTCACTAAGAAGTTTTACCCATTAAACTTGTAAGTATTTGTTCAGCTGTTATCTTTCCGATGCCTGCCAAAAAGCATGGACTAAAATGGGAGTAAGTAATGCCCTAGATAAACTCTTTCATTTTAATGGCTCTCATTCAGAGAAAAAAAAATCCAAACATTTAAAACTTCAGTGAATAGCATATTTTCCAGTTGGCTTCTCAACAATTTTCTTTATAGGCTCTGGTTGAATGGTGTTTAAGTGAACAGTACATTTTTACGAATCCAAATTGAAAGCAGTAACTGCATGAAATAAAACTGGACTACATGGTGCAGTATTAACATAGTTCACTAGGTAAAGCATGAACACAGAGTGAAAAGCTATGTGTGATGCTGACAGTGAATATAAATAATGAAAAAAACTTAGGAGCCTGGCCCCATCCTTTTGACACTCACCCTTAACATATTTGTAGACACTGATAAAATCCCCTCTGTCTTCCCTTCTCCAGGCTAAACTTGCACAGCTCTCTCAGCCTTTCCTCATAAGGGAGATGCTCCAGTGCCCTAGTCACCTTTGTAGCCCTCTGCTGGACCTTCTCCAGCAGTTCCCTGACTCTCTTGAACTGGGGAGCCCAGAACTGGACACAGCACTCCAGATGCGGCCTCACCAGGGCAAAGAAGAGGGAAAGAATCACCTCCCTCGACCTGCTGGCCACACTCCTCCTGCTGCACCCCGGGATCCCACCGGCCTCCTGGGCCACCAGGTCACACTGCTGGCTCATGGGCAACTTGCTGTTCACCAGAACTTCCAGGTCCTTGTCTGCAGAGCTGCATTCCAGCAGGTCAACCCCAGCCTGTCCTGGTGCACGAGGTTATTCCTCCCTGGGTGCAGGGCCTTCACCGAACTTCATTACATTAGTCTCTGCCCAACTCTCCAGCCTGTCCACGTCTCACTGAACAGCAGCGCAGCCTGGAAGAGGGTCCAGATAGACCTTATTGTGGCCTTTCAGTACTTAAAGGGGGCTTACAAGAAAGGTGGGGACAACCTTCTAGCAGGGCCTGTTGCGATAAGGCAAGGGGTAATGATTTTAAACTAAAAGAGAGTGGATTTAAACAGATATAAGGAAGAAATTTTCTAGGATGAGGGTGGTGATACACTGGAACAGGTTTCCCAGAGCAGCAGTAGATGCCCCATCCCTGAACACATTCCAGATGATGTTGGATGGGGAACTGAGCAGTCTAATCTAGCTGAAGATATCGTTAGTCTTCACAGGAGTGGTTGAACTAGGTGAACTTTCTATTAGGTCCCTTTCAACCCAAAGCATTCTAGAATTCTATGATTCTTATTAAGAGTGTCTCAGGACAGAGTAATTTGGCAACATTTCTGTGGCATAAGTACCTGTAAGATATAGTACATAACAATCATATACCTTGACTCATCCATGTGTTTTAGCCTGTTTTGTTCTATTAACTAAGCTTTTTTATCAATCAGCTAAATCTTGTTAAAAAATATCTCAACGTAGTGTGACACAGGATGATTTGACATTGAGACCGAATAAGTGTCATTCTGTTTTCCACTGTATATGCTATAGCTTTTATCATCTGATCTGTTTGTTGGGTGGTCTTGGTGAATATCCAGTTGGTCACAATGCAATGAAGGCAAGAACAGATATGTGAAAATGCTGAATGTTACTTGCTTCGTCATGTCAGATTTCTCTGACTTGCCCATTTCTGAAATAATCAATAGAGAGCATCATACTGTAAAATAAACAGGCAAATAAAACCCCTGTGAATTCAATTTTTCCCCCAAATGGACCTCTTAGTTGTTATGCTTTTTAATTCTTTAATAGCTTTGTGATTTAATTTGGCATATTGCCATAATAATGCATATAGTATCTCTAAGCTTGGTGTATTTTTCTTAAGAAAGCAAGACGACTTATGTGACTAAGTGTATCTAAATAAATCTTAATGTTTTCAGTTTTTTTTTTTTTGCTTTAGAAGTATAGAGACAAAACTGAGCAACAAAACAAAAATAATATCCATAATTATGGTAATACATTTTATAACACTGGACTGAAATTTCTGTGGTTAAAATAGGGAAAAATTATGGAATGAATAATTGGTTTAACTTTTTTTAACATGAACCTCATTTTTTTAAATAGCTTGTACAGACTTTTATGCCTGTTATACTGTGACAATGGTTTTAATGGTATATGTGCATTAGAGAAATTTGCACAATGATAATTGTATGGTTCTGTAATTTTGATGTAATGAATTTATGAAAATTCAAGTTCGTATTGCTATTACATAATCTGATTAATTACCTGTAAATTACATCAGTAATCTTATATATTCCTACTTGCAATAATGTAACCTGTAACAGTAAGTACTGACAATATTTTGTATGCCTCAGTAATCCGGTTCAGATAAACTACATTGCTAACCGAGAACTTCAGAGACTTTGACTTTGCTGGGATTCTTTGCAGTCTTCCTATGAGATTATGAGCTCAAGACGCTCAGTGTCAGGGACATATATCAAGCCAGGTCTAACATTCCAGAATATTCTTGAGACTACTGATCATTCATTAAGAAAAAGTAGTGCAAGCTACATCATTTCTCTCAAAATCACTGGAGGTTTAGTATTTTCTGATAAATACTAATCAACTATTCAGTTACAAGTGTACTTCTCAGATAAAAAAACCCTTTCATTTACATCTTATTCTTCAAAAAGGGACTTTAAATTGTAATTACAGGCTGCCTTCAAATAGGGTAGTCTTGAAAATAAAACAAGTACGGACAGAAAGAGAAAAAGAGAGAAAATAAACAGATCTTTAGCACTGTCCTGCCATTATTCATACCACTTATTTGTATGATGATTTCAACCACAGGTTTTGGCCTGTATCACGTACTCTCCCAGCAGAAGACCAGGCAAGCTAAGAGATTTGCATGTGTCCAGAGGCTTTCACCAATGGCTTGTATAGACAGGACCATTCTGCCCTTGACGGAGCGAAGAGTTTCACATTACAGCTACCACCAGCGTTGAGTGAGTTCTTTGCTTTCCAGCCCAGAGAATGGACACTATTGTAATTACCAACCAGCTTCATTTTGCAGTTTGATGACGGGCTACTGATCTAAAGGAAAAATGCCTACTTTCTGTGTTCTTAAGATTGTTTATCACTTTTACATTAAGCTGTCACTCAATTTAATGTATAGACTGTCCTAGGAATGTAGTCCAGAAGTTAAGTCTTTTCCTTTATTAAGGGAAAGATCTTTCTTGCTCAGTGGCAAGGTCTCACTTCAGAAGAGCCTTTCCAGTAGTCAAGGCATTCACTTTGGGTTTTGAAAGGTGGGTGTGAATTTGCCTTTTCACTTATATGCTTCCTCTTCGCTATTTCACATAACTTTCTATGCTAGCCCTGCTGCCTCAAAGTAATCTGACTTTTATTTTGAGTATTTCTTACACTGATACCAACACAGTCGCCCTCAGATTTCTAAAAGCCTCTTTTTACAAATGTGAGAAATACCTGATTATCATAAACAACTGAAACTCGCTTGAGGTAATTTGATTAAGCAGTAATGAAGCTGTTATTCTAAACACATAATACAAAGTTTTATTCAGGGGACTATTGTGTATACCAGAATAAATTTTCCTTCTATTGCTACTTACAAAAAGAATTAATGTTATTAACTTAATTAAATGTTGTATGAATTGGTAACTAAATATTGCTTTGTAGTAAGTAAATATTTAACAGCTATTATGTTTCTTTTACTGTTCTTCAAGTTCCACCAACAATTTCCTTCCAAATAAGATTACAGAGGACAATGAAAGGTATTTTTTAAATTGACACTGTAATTTTAAACCTACAGTAGCCAAGGTTCTGATAAAGGTTATATCAAAAACCTATTTTTAATTACTTTTACATAAGATATAAGAAACCAGTCCAGATTTACAATTTTTATATAACTTGCTGAGGGATGCTAAGTTTTCTTTTTTTAAAAAAAAAGATTTATCTTAGGCTTATACTGTTAGTTACATATATAAAGGAAAATGGGTTACCTTTTAAATTTGCAGCTTTCTCCAATACTGTAAACCATACCCATCTCCAATAGAAAAACAAAAAAACAAACCAATCAAAAACCAACCAAAACCCCACAAAACATAAACATAATTTTAAGTCTACCTCTACACAATTAAGAATTTGTGTTCATAATTATTATATATGCATATCTTAAGGTAACAATGCAATATGCATTTGGGACTAGAGAGGAAGCATGGGAGCATAACTAAGGAAATATTTTACATAGTAGAAGAGACTGAATGAATATACACACTGTGTTTCCTTATCTGTTAGAAGACTGAAGTTGCTATTGAAATTTCAATCTGACAGGGAAAATGTCACATGTAGGTATAAAATGACTGTAAAAATGATCTTTAATTTGTCAGTTCCCTGGACTTAAATTATAGCAAAATGAATGTTACTTTTAGAAACTGCAATCCACTTCAGATAAGGATTTTGTTTGCTTATTTTCTGGAGTAGCTCAATTTAATCCACACACAAGTTGGGGGATAACTACTTCTCTAAGGAATACATGTCATTTCAATACATTTTCCTTTTAAACTTGATTAAATAAGAAGCAAACAGTTTCTCACTGGTCACTTTGATTATTAGTGTTATGTTCCTCTGTAGCAGAACACAACAGGTGCTGCTTCACGGAGTTAGAGGTAAGCTGGAGTAGGAGACAGTTCCATGATATTTCAGCAGTGGACTGAAACAGAATATCACTCATTTAGGCTTAGTGGTTTCTCTGTATCCCCATGACCAAAAAAGTAAAGTATTTTTTGCCTAATTTCAGTGTGTGCTGCTAACCTGACATACACTATTTTTTCCAGCAACCCTACTGCACTCATACCACAATAGGTAGCAATGTACTGACAATGCAATGCTTCCATTACTGAAGCTCTTTAGCAAATTTCTTCTTGTGCCAGTAATAACTTACAAGGCTGTAAAATTAAAACTACAGAATTACTCACAAATAGGATGTGTAATTGGTCTTATTTTGTGCAAGGATAGTCTGAATATTTTGTGCCACTATCAATGTTGAAAACCAAGCCTGAAATCGAGCATGTGATCTTCAGTATATAAAGAAAGTTTTTCCCCTTGAAAAATGAAGAAGTTTCTTAAAGAATAAGGACAGAAGAATTGTTGTGAAAGGTGTAATGCCCCGTGGTGGGTTTGACCTTGGCTGGCTGCTAAACCCCCTGTCTTGCCACTCTGTCACAGCCTGTCCTCAACAGGACAGGAGGAGAAAATAAAGACAGAAAAGTTTGCGAGTCAAGATAAAGACAGGGAGATCACTCACCAACTACCATCACAGGAAAAGACAGACACCACTTGGGGAAAATTCATTGAATTTTCTGCCCACTAAAAATAGACTAGGGAGGTAAGAAACAGCAACAAAAATTAAAATAAACAACTTCCCTCCACCTATTCCTTCTTTCCTTTCTCTACCTCCTCTCCCTAAGCAGTGTAGGAGGATGGGGAATGGGGATTTTGGTCTGTTTATAACAATCTCTGTCACTCCCTCCTCCTCACGCTCCTTCCCTGCTCCAGCATGAGGTTGCTTCCGCAGAAGATAATTCTTCATGAACATCTCCAGTGTGGGTCCTTCCCACGGGCTGCAGTTCAAGAACTGCTCTAGCATAGGTCCTTTCCACAGGGCATAATCCTTCAGGTATGGACTGTTCCAGTGTGGATCCCCCATAGGTTCACATGTCCTGTCAGAAAACCTGCTTCTGTGTGGGCTCCTCTCCATGGGCCACAGTTCCTGCCTGCTCCACCATGGGCTTTCCATGGGCTACAGCTCCCTTCAGGGCGTATCCAGCTACTACAGCATGGATTACTCCACAGGCTGCAGTATGGATTTCACCTATTAATTATGATCAAAATTTCCCATATAAATATATAAAAAAATAATTGTCCAAATTCCCATGACAATTGAATATGTTAGTGTTCTGTAGTTACATTACCATGTGAAACTGAGCAATATCAATAGGCATCTTTTATTATAACTTGTAGCTCAAGGTGAGGCACACAGTGTACAAACTATATTGAATGAGCATGAGGAAAATAATTTCTTGTGAAGTTTCAATAAATGGTGTAACTTACCGATGGGAAATTCTAAGTGCACTTATTGCTTCCATCTCTTAATTAGTACATCAAATACCCAAACGTTCTTCTGAATCTGTGAGTAAGAAGATATGTTTAATGACTCTTGCATATAATATACACTCCCAGACATCAGATGTCTGTTGAAATGAATGCACAGAATACATCAATAGAGACAATGGAAAGGTGCCCTAGAACATCTGGCACATAGATGCATGCACGAGAAAGCCTAAGACATGTGATATACCATATGAGAAGCAAAGATCCAAAGAGATAAGAATAGCTTGGAATAAACATGGTTTTAAAAGTAAAAAGCAAACGAGCAGAAGAAAGACATGAAGGAAATCAGTGAAGGGTAACAATTATAATATTCAAAGCTTTGTATGGCACACCTTTTGCAGAATCACGTGAAAACTCCCCAAAGTAGCAGTTCATATATTTGTATTGTCATATATTTATTATACATATCCAAGTTATTTATTAGTGAAAATGTTTTTGTTTTTTTTTTTCTTTTTTCCCATGGAAGGAAAGGTTTATCCACAATCTACTTCACAATGAAATACAGTAAAATTCTTCCCCAGGGTTTTCAGACCTGTCAGCTTTTAAACATAGTTTATTTTTTCCAATGTTCTTTTTGTCCTTTGTTTTCCAAAATGTTCCTTTTCTTGCTGTTTTGGGTTCTTTCCCACCCCCCTTAATTTGATATTTTGTTTATTTGTTTGTTTGTTTTCTTTTAGCTCATTGGAGTTTAAGATGAGGTGATACACAAAGAAATATGAGGCAAAGTGTAAAGGAACATCACCTTTCAAGTTTATTCTTCTTTGCTCTGTGTATTCCTATTCTTTTTAACTCCCCAACATTGTCTATTAGAAGGAAATTACAGGAAGCCCTATGCAAAGCTTCATTTTACTTGAAATGCCTTCATCAGTCTAGCACTGCTGTATCTCAAAACTTTTGACATTTTTTCTGTTGATGAGATGCTGGTGTGGAATACAATAACATGATGAGCATTTCGATTTCTAGCTCATCTTCAGCGGAGAACTTGCCCAAAGTATGCAAAATGCAAATTGATGTCAACACCTCTAAGTCTTGCCCATTTAAACTGACATTGACAAAACTGTAAAAGTGGAAACTGTATTTTTTCCAGAGTTTATTTCTTAGATATCCCTGTGACTTACAAATTACCCTGAATCAAAAACAGGTTGTCTTGGCTGTCAAACAAAGTGAGGTAGAATTAACATGTAACGGAGAAGGAACCAGAGGTCTCATGGATAAAATATATGAAACTTACATATAAATGATGATACCAAAGTGTACATACAGATATTTAATATTGTTTTGGATTGCCCTACTTTTTCTATAAAATACTTTTCCTCCAGAAATGAACCCCTAAAAATACATTTTCAAAGAAGCCTCAAAGTTGCTTAATTAGTTTGAACAAAGTAAGTCACTGAAAGCAGAAAACAAGGGGCTGAGTATCTATTCCAGAGGGGAGTTTAGTAATAAAGTTTTAATCTCAATAGTAGTAATTTTAGTCATATATAGCAAAGTGTAGCTGACAGGAAATGTCAGATTCATTAAAGGAAAGAAAAAATAAAAATCCCATAACTATTCATATTTGTATTAAGTTCTTATTATATATAATCAAAATAAAATATAATACATAGCTTTAATTAGTCGATACTTGCTCTTATATTGTTAATTATTGTATGCATGTGAATAAGTGAAACAAAGAACTGTTTTTCAAGGTATTAGGAATAACAGCTATTGACTTTTCTCCCTTTCTTTGAAATACTGAAAAATTATCTTTCTGGAACTTTGATACTGTATCATTAGCTTTTAATTCTAAGAAAGTGAAGAGAAGAAAATAAAAAAAGAACTTTACTTGTAAAGTTACTAAAATTGCTTGTCAGATGAAGTAGTATTACTATATTATCTTGTTCTTCCTGAGAAATGCGAAACATGTCCCAGAGCAGCAACGTTCCTTCTTGGATATCTGCCAATATGAGGAAACCAGACTTGGTGAAAGAGTCATTGGCTGGATGATTACACTGAACTGTATAGTACCTGTTCCCTGAAAATACTATATCTCAGATCAACTTCATATCATCCTATGTGAGAATATGATTTTGCTGACTCAAATAGCTCATGAAATTTTCTAGATATCTGCCTTTGCTAGTGAATGGTGATACCTCCCATCCTTAAATCACAGTTTTCTATGGTGATGGTTTTTTATAGACTGAATGGGTATTTCAAGAACTAGTGCCTAATCCAAGAAGGATCCTTTATTTTTGTACAGGATATCAAAACCTAGTAAGCTACTCTACATTTTTATTTTGTACAGTTGTTATGTCAAGACTGAAAGTTAAGAAGGAAAAAATTACTACTTGTTTTTAACTTGACATTTAATTAACAACTTTTTAAAAGAAAAAAGAAATAAAAATGAAAGATCACACCGTTATGTAATACTAATCTTTAAACAAGGTTTCAGGAGACTGCAGCTCCTTGCAAAGCTGAAATAATATCTTATTTAAGCTATTTCCCCAGCAATACTTAGTGGTTTTCTTCTCTCTTTCTGAGGCGAACCCGAGGTCTGCCGATTTGTAGACAGCTCTCCAGCGCAGCACTAAGATGTCATAAAAAGATAAAGTGGAATCTTAATATTTATAATCCTACATTTCAGTTCTCATTATTATTGCCACTGACCTTTCCTTTTTGATTTTTTTGCTAAAAGGATCAGAAAAAAAGTACAGAGATTTTGTAGGAAAAAAAAGGACTTATCTAGTACATAATTTTTTTGGTACAAAATTTTTTTAGTACATCTGACTATTATATCTCTATCACTGATTTATGTAAAGTTTTTAATTACTAAAAAACCTACGAAGAAGGGAGAGGTAAGATAAAAAGTTTTTTCTTGACATTTTTACAATCTCTTGATCTTCTTTGCAATTATTGAGGAAAAGGAAGGACTTCTAGCTCCAGATAAACACCTAAATGACATTAATTTTATTGGACGATAAAGTAGTTTGAAGATAATAATTTATTAGATTACTTAACTATACTAGTAAAAATATTTGTGACATAATCAATAGCAATATTGCTACAGTGCTCAAAGTGTTGTAAATGATAAAACAAAACATGGTTGACTGCTCTGGAATACTGGAATATTTTCCTCATTTGCTTTCCTTTATCAATATTTCTTTTCACTGCGCAAATTGCACTATACTGTTACTCAGCTAAACTGTATTAATTTGTTCTACTGGTTCACTGCTTCTAAATCAGCACTTGTGTTTTGTTATCTGGGTTCTTAGCTCACTGTGGAAAAGCAGTTCATAAACAGTCTGTTACAGCTGCTGTGGTGGTCTTAAATAGTAACTGGGAAACCATTTTGAAGAGATAACTGAAATGACATATTGCTCAATTCATGCCAACATTGTAAACGTCTAATAGCATATCAGCCCTGTTACTAAGTTTCTAAAGAATTGTCTCTGCTTTCAAGGAGACCTCACTGACTTCTTCATAAATGAAAAGAAACAAACAAACAAACCATAACTAATATTCATAAAAAGTAAAATTTTTCACAAATCCTCTGCAGCTAGAGACAGCACTAACAACATGAAAATGAGATTCTTCAAGCATAATTTCCACTTACACTTAATATAGGTGTGACTGTTACTTGGCAAAAAGTGTTGGTCTTTCAGACCTTTCAGTCTTTTCATGTAAGACTGGAATGATGTTGAAAGAAGTGTGAGTCATGGTGCAGTGCTACTTCAACCCCAGGAGGAAACAGAGGTCAATTTCCTGCTTGCTTGGCTGTACAGGTTAACATTTTTAAACAGTATTTCAAAGAACCCTTCAAAGTGCTACCAACTCTGACAGGTAAGATGACTCAGCAGACACACCAGGTAGCTTAACTTTTTGTAACTTGAGGTACTTTTTGTTTACCCCAGTTTAAAATAAAATATGCTGCATATTCTTTGATTACAGCTACTGTTTTCAGTTCGTTTACAGGTTATTTGCAAATTTAATTCCACATTATTTAATTTAGTTACAAAGTATTTCTTGAAATATCCTTTTTAAGTAGAAGTTAGTTCTTTTAACTTAATGCCTGTAGCTCCTTTTAAGGACCAGAAATTTGCTGATACCCAAAGTGCATGATAGATATTACATAGTATGCACAGATCTTTCAAAGTCATAATAATAATAATAAAAAAAAAAACAAACCTCAAACTTTTTCTCAAACATCTTGCTAAATTACAAGTCAGGCTGTTCATTCCATTCCACACTGAAAAAAGGGTACAGCAACATGTTTAAATGAGAACTCTTTAGGTTTGCTTCTTAAACCACATGCACTGCCAAATAGCAGCTCTAATTCTTTACAGTTTCTTTTCCCATATTTTTAAATTAAATTATCGAGGACTAATGGGTATTTCCTCTCTTTTGAGCCTCACAAGTTAGTAAGCTTGATAGCACTCCACTCAACACTCCCCACGTGTATGCAGTATCACTTGATTTACTACCACGCCTGTTGCCAGAATAAAGATAACTTTCCTTTACAGTCCTTGCTCTGAGCAGAATGTTACGACTGTTGCAAAAAAGATGAGCTGGGATGCAGCTTAGGGAATGTCTTCCTGCAGAAGAACTAGAAGAGCCAAATGCCAGCCTTTACTTTAAACTTTGAGGGAATCAATAAACAGGAGTAGAGTCCATGTTGCAAAACGAGGGCCAGGTACCAGCTGGGTAGGTTTTTTCAGAATACAACAGAACCTGAAAGAGGAAGGAAATGTAACTTCCACCACACTGAGAAAGAGACTCTACAGGACAGAAACCACAAGAAAGACTGGTGATCTAGGAAATCCTATTTGAAATAACCATGTAGGTTTATACCAGAAAAGTCAAAAGAGCAAGGCGAAAACTCAGCTAAGTTACAAGCACAGGTGCTGTCCTGTCATTATTCAGCCAGGCTTAATTTTCAGGAGATTCCCAGGCATGGTTTTGGCATATGCCATCTGCTTTTCCACTATTAGAGGACAGCATCAACCAATGACTTCCAGTTCTGCAATCTAGTTATTTTTTACAGTTATAGGGTGAGGGCACTAACTGTTGTGTGCCATTTGCCTCAGAATCAGTAAGTGGTCCCTGGATCATTTTAATTACCAATATAGATAAAGTTTAAGGAATTGAAATGGAAGGAAAGCTGTGGGAAAAAAAAGAGTTGTTAGAGAATTCATAAGCTTCTGTGAGATTGGAAAAAATTTCCAACATCAGGGAGGAGCTGGAGAAGCTGTAAGCTGATATCTTGGAACAAAAGTGATATGAAAACCCCAGGAGATAAAGATCTGGAGCTGAGAAAGGAAGGAAGATTTATTTATAAATATAGGATTAATTAGATTCCCAAGAATAAAACGTTACTTTTACTCTTCGGTACTGTGAACATGCAAGAAAACATTGAAAGTCATAAAGGACAGCCAGAATATTTTGTGTGGCAGAGGATTTTGGCAAAAATGGTATTATTTTGACAAGTCAGGGTCTGTTCCAAAGTTGGATAAAATAAAACTTCTCATATACTCCACAAGTTTTTAACTTACCCCTTAAACAAACAAGGCTTTACACAAGGTTTCATACTGACTAACAATCTCAGTTTGGTAAATGTAAGATTATCTTTATTATCCATGGTACAATATTTATTGTATTTCTGACTTTGAGGTGACTTGTTATAGAAGGGGTCATTTTTTGAGAAATGATTTGATTTGGTGAAAAAAATACTGCATTTAATTTGGAGACATTTTGTGGAAAGGACGATTAACTGTTCTGGGAAAAGGAACTGTCACATTCATAAATTTACATATGTGAAAGATCTGGAATAACAAATGTTATATATATTTACAAAATTGTACTTGCCTAGCGGCTGCAGTGGCATCACTTTTAAGTTACACTTAATTTGTGACATATTTTATTTGGTTCATTCTCTAAGCTTCTAGAGTCAGGCCATTTAAGGGTCTCCCCCTTCTCACAACTTTAGAATTCATTGCAGGCACATGCTCAGAGAAGTTTAATGTTATGACACACATAGCTGTTATCTTATGCTACATTCATATGACACTTCAGTATTACACTTGGGCACTTACTGGTATTCAGCTAAGAGTCCCCTCAGGAGCTAGATCATGTTTCTACATTATTCAGAAGCTTGTAATTCAGAGTTTTATAAATTTTATATGCATTAATAATGAGACTTGGTGGTCTGTAAAGATCAAAAATTGATACTTCCTACTTTAAATAAATGCATCTCAGAGAAAATATCAAATTTCTTATTATTTTTTATTTGCAGTATTGGCTTAACTTCATCAGAACAAGATTGAACAATCCTAATGCCAAAGAGCAAGCTACTTAGTAGAGAGTTTTTTCCTGTTACAGGGCATAAACATTTTGATTTGATTAAATGTTATTACTCTGTTTTCAAAAGAAGTTCCTTCCCGGCATGGGAATTTAAAAGTATTGTACTAGGAGATTTTAAATAACAATGTTTGTGTCCTGAAGAGGACAATACTATACTGTTGTTAAACTGATAAGAAATTAACAAGGCTGGCAAAGGTAAGTAATAGTTTTCTGCAGCAGAGCAATTCATTAGTCTCCCTGCCATACTCTTTTAAGAATTCACAGATGATACCCTTCTTTCTACACATTCCTTCAAACAAATCAGCACTGTCTAATATTATTCTGAACTGTTCAAAATCTGTTTTATCTGAGGAAAGTAGATGCTCATCTAAAGAGTTCAGCTTGCAACAAGAAGTTCAAGATGGCATATGCTTGATCTGTCTTAGTAACTCTTCTTGTCTTTGTATGCAAGAACCCACTGAATCATTTTGCAGCTTCCCTTTCGGAAGACTACTCTCATCATTTCAATTTCTTATAAAGCATAGGCTGTGTGTTTTGTAGCCTGCTGCAAGGTAATCCTTCTCTATCTATAGTTAACTGAAACCTGTTTTCACTGATTACTTACTCAGTGCAATACATGGTAGAACTTTCATTTGTTTTGGCACTGTTTACTATATATGTGATTAATATTAGTTCGTTGTTTTGTTTTGGTTTGTTTTGATTGAGTTTAGAAAGCAGAAAGGAAAATCACCTGCTTGTCTTGCTTTACAATTGAGTGGTGAACCAAGTAAGGCTGAGTAAAAGGTTATTTCTTTTTTTGAGGTAACTAAGGGTAACTCTGTTGGTAGCAAATCCTGGAGCACAAAATGGGGCAGGTACACAATGAGGCATAAAAAGTAGGGAGCCTGCAATATAGGTAAAGACAGGAAGACTCCTCGTAATGACAAATACAGGAAAAACCTTGGAGATGGAAAGAAGCAGGTTTCAAAAGGAGGCCATGTTGTGTTACAACCAAGAAACCCATTGATAAAATTGTTGAACCCCCACTTGTGTGGTAAAAGATTTGCTTTCAAATCTTTCTGCCTCAGCTGATTTCACTGTTTTAATTTAAAAAAAAACAATAATCTTATTTCACTTTGTATTCTGAAAGAAAATAGTAATGGAGGTGGAAAGCCACTGCAGTTTTATACAGTGTTGTTTGAATCAATTCCTCACCGACCTTATTCTAGTCCTAGATAACTACCATGTTGCATTAGGATGCAAAGGTTAAAGAAAGGGATCCTGCCAACTGTGAGATTTACTTTTTTATTGTCTCATCTCTAGGTAGAACACCATTAGGCCCATAAAGTGCTAATATAGCACCATAAAGATAATAATGCACCATAAAGAACAGGTGCTCTGTTCACTGTTTACCTGTTGTTTCTCATTTTTTGTAAAAATGACTTGTTAACACTGTCCCCTGCCTCCACCACTTCCTTCCATCTATTGTCTCCCATACTAATTTGGTTTTTCTTCAGATTCCTGTAAAGATGGTCACTCATTTCTAAGGGATAAACCAACAGGAATTATGACCAGAGGAAAAAACGTCAACCTACCCATTTCCTACAGGGCAGAACTGATGGCCTCAACAGTAGCAAATGCAGCTATTCATTCTCTTAAAGCCATTCCTGAGCCCTCTCCCATCAAAGCAGAAGGCAGAGACCACTATGGCAGGGACTGACACCTCTGTAATCCACAACCACTGTTGCTATGCCTACCACCACCATACCGTTCTCACTACTATTTCTGAAGACTACGCAGAACAGGTAATGGAATGGGCAGCACTTTTTATATCCATTACAATAATCATTTCCAGCTGTGGCCTACAAAGACATTTAGGGAAAAAAAAATACTATTTTCTAATTATATTCCTGTCTTCCAGTGTTTTCCACTGTGAGAATCAAGAAGACTGAAAAATGAATGAATTGGGATTCAGTCTAACAGTTACTAGTACAGGATGCATTGCTATTTCTGGAAATATTACATACAGGGTTTGTTTAGAAAATAAGTTTTTCTTAAAACAGCTGGGAGTTGATTCTCCATTTTGCTCTGTTCCTATGAGGCAGCATGGTTTAACCATAAAGCATTGACATGGGACTTAGATATCTTGGTTCTCACCTTTGCTAATAAGTATCTTGTGATCTTAAGCATTCCACTTCCTCTTTGTTACTTTTATGTATTAAATAAGATGACGATTCATTACTTTTCTCACAAAAAATGGTAAACTATTAAATAGAAGCCTAACTTCAAGATGCAATTTATATTTTTAAACCCCCTTTGTTTAAGTTTAAAGCACTGAAACAATTCCATTAGTCTTGTGCCATTGTACTTTGACTTATAAAAAACTAAAACACTGACATGATTATGCAGTAATTCAAGTATGTCTAGTGGAAGGATAAACAATTTAGATTTAGCTAACCTAAAGAAGTTCTCACTGTTAATATGACTTACTATCCCACCATTATAAACCCAAACCAGATGATTCTTATCTCTGCTACCACAAACATTTTTTTTTCTATAAGAATACATAGCATAAAATTGTCTGGGAATTTTCTAATTATCATAAATATGAAGCTATTTTTATAAAACAAATACTTTAATCTGAATGTATATTTGGATAGAAGACAAGAATCTTCAAATGAACTGAGTTTTATTAGAGATAATGCTAACGCTTTCCTCTGCTGCTCCCAGTGACTAACTTTAGCCAAGAGAAGTTTACAAAATGTGCAAACAAGATGGAATGAAACCCACAGAATGTCTTCTAACATGATCTGTAAACACAAGCTCAAGCTTCCAGTCTATTTAAAAGTATTTGTGATAACTTCTTTGAAACTTACTTCAAATTAACATTGCAAAAATTGCTCAAGGTTTATCAAAGTATAGCGTATGACAATCACATAAAATAGAAGGCTTGTGGACCTAAAAATAATATTTTCATAGGAAATATAATTTATAGGTTGAATTAGGATTAATACAAATCTCATACTTTCACACTATGGACTGTAGATTAACTGTTACAAAACTTTGGACTTCAGTCTGCAAACATTTAAGCAATGTATAATCTCATATATTTGGACAGAAATACAACAAAGTGAGAACCCTACTCTGACGTTCACTGAAGACAATTCTAAATTTCAGTTGGCTTTGGATCAGGCCATACATGAAAATATGAATTAAATTAATCTGTAGGTTTGTATATACATTTCAGTTTGGGCCTTTTCTCTAGGCATTCTACACATAGTACATGGTTGTTTTGCCTTCAGTCTTACAAAGATTTTACAAAATCTCATGAAAACTTTTCATATGTCATCTAAACAAATATACATGTTTAACAGATAATACTAAAAGGACTCAAATCAGAAACATATTTTATGATTGATAAGTATTTTTGTCCATGTTTTAATTATATATAATATGTTATTTCCTAATATAACTTTTTTGTTTCTGTCAAATTACAGCAGGGATGACCAGTGGCATTATTTTGCTAACATCTGAAATGAGAATCTGAATTTAAATTTGTCATTCTTTCATGGATTCTTAGTGATGCCACCCACTACACACCTAGTTAGACTGTCCTGCTTAATGGATAAGCACAATTATAATTTTATTCCCTGTAGTAAACATGCTGATAAAAACCATAAATTAAATAAAAGGAAAGATAGTCCTATGGCAGCATGCAGGTCTTGCAGACTGAAACATTAAGGCCAGGTCAGTGGTGATAAGACTGAGCTAAAGATCTCATCTTTCTCTCTACATTATTGAGTGAAAGTATTAAGAAAATCTTTCACCTGCCTTCATTTCCATGAACTGCAAGGAATTTGGGAAAAGAGCCAAAGAGAATGTAGGTGACATAATGCTAAGCACTGCAGTGACTAACATTTAGGAACCTGATTTCCAGATCCCTGGGCCATGCACCTGCTCTTCCTGCACACGTAGAACCCAAACAACTCGTATGCACAGTGTGAGAAGTTACTTGGTGTTAACTACACAGGAGAGCAATGGAATAACAGTGTAATCTGCTCCTTCAGCAGGTACTTAGAAACACCACTGTGCATTTCAGACTTGTCCTGAAGACATCCTCTGATGTCCTTTTCTTCACAAACAAACAAAAAAAATATAACTCCACCTGTGCGATGCTGCTTCCTTATTAAACAGTAATTAGGAGATAAAGCACTTTACTAACTTCATTTTCCTCTCAGCGGCAAGATACACCTGCCCAGAATAAAATAAAAATCAGTTACAGGCAGTCATAGCAGTTTCTATTCTTATTTTGCAGTTGTCTATTTCTCCTCTTTTTGTGTGCAGAAAATCTGAGGCTTGACTAGATCAACAACTGGTAGCATGATTCTACAGGCAAAAAATTTTTGCACCTGCTTGGAGCTGTAGCTTGCATTCATTGAGGAATATTTCTGTACATCTATATTAAATACATATTTGCTAAAACATACAAATAATTATTAGAATGACGAAGATTCTACCTTATTGTTAGTGCCCAAGTATGAAATACAAATTTTAGACATTAACAGCCTTAATCCCTCTCTCTGTGTAGCCCTGTAGCTGAGCAAATCATAGAAATATAGAATGGTTTGGGTTGGAAACCTTAAAAGATCATCTAGGTCCAATGCCCCTGCCACGGGCAGGGACACCTTCCACTAGACCAGGTTGCTCAAAGCCCCATTCAACCTGGCCTTGAACACTTCCAGGGATGGGGCATCCACAGCTTCTCTGGGCAACCTGTTCCAGGGTCTTGCCACGCTCACAGTAAATAATTTCTTCCATATATCCAATCTAAATCTACCCTCTTTCAGTTTAAAACCATTCCCCCTTGTCCTATCACTACAGGCCCTTGTAAAAAGTCCCTCTCCAGATTTCTTGTATGTATGTATTTAATATTTGTATTTAAGTATGGAAGGCTGCTACAAGGTCTCCCTGGAGCCTTCCCTTTTCCAGGCTGAACAACCACAACTCTCTCAGCTTGTTGCCATAAGGTATTGTCATTGTTATTGAAAAGCCACAGGTTTAGCCCAAAATCTCCAGTGCCTCAGGACAGTGAGTTTGCAGGACCTGCAGCAACACTTGTCTTGACCTGTCTGGAGCTTTATATATATATAACTTAGCTGTAATAGCAGCTGTCAAATTTCCAGACGATTATTAGTTAATTTGTTTTAGATTTAGCTTACTTTTGTACAACAGTTTGACATAACACCTATTCTTACAATAATTTTGATATACATCTGTAACTAGAAAATGCTGAAACTAAATGTGTCCATGTAGAATAAACTGTGACCATAGAACAAAACCCGACATAGAGAAGCTAAGGCATGATAACAGAGCCTTGAAAGTGTGTATATGGCATGATGACAGAGGCTGCGAACAACACACCCATAATCAAACATTAGCTATTAAAGGGTTGCAACACTGGGAGCAGGACAAAACTTATTTGAGGGGTTATAAATGTGGATGTTATTTGGAAACGAAGACCAGTGAAGAAAGAACAAAGTTTGGAAAATACATAAAATTAGACCCTAGGAGGTCTAATGAGGAGGAATGATCACTCCTGTCAAAATCGTACTTTCCCCTGTGGAGGAGTTGGGGTGCCAATGACCCTCTGAAACCCGTACTCTCGACCTCCTTCTTAGTGAAGATTGATGGCTTTGACCCTGAGACCCAGGTGGGCACAGAAGGGTGAGCCTAACATTGGCTAAAAGGTAAGGATGTTGAGAGAGTATGTGTGTATGGGTGTGTATGTGTATGTGCCTCTAACAATTTTAAACCTCATTATACGTGAATGATTTTTTTCTAGGTAATTTATACTCTAAGGGTTAATGCCGTTATGACTGGACTAATACCAGTCCAGCTAGACTATTAAGATATGAACTGAACCCAAAGTAAATTTTTGGCTTTGCACAAAATGCATGTTCTTTCAAGACCAGTTAACTTGCATCGGGGTTAATGCAACACCTCTGTCTTCCTGCCCCTCCTCATCTAACTCGACTCTGATATATATATATATAAGTGTATACATATATATAAAATAAAGACCCTTTTTTGTGTCTCTAGTGTGCCTGTGTCTTCTGTTCAGAATGATTAAAATGCTTTAAAACTTAAATAACTTCAGCTCATTTGACTGCAAGTTAGAAACTTAACTGTAAAATAACAAAAAATCAAAGCCTGTGCTTGTTCCAAGTTGTGTATTGCTTACACTCCTGCATTAAGAAAAGGGTCATATGGCTCTGTGCTCAGCATGCTGGAAGGAGTACCTCTAAAAAGCTGATTGAGGGTGGGCATCGGAAGTTTCATTACCTTGTATAGTAGGATTGTGTTACCCAGAACACAGCTGAGTTCTTAAATTAAAAACGCAAAACAAAACATATTTCTTAATTTCTCTCAAAAGAAACTAACAAAGTAATTTACCTTTAATGAGCATCCTCATCGTTCAAATCAATTAGCCACTCGTTAATTGAGATGTTACATCATCTGAACCTACTGACCTATTTCTTGATTCTTGCATTTCAAGTAACTGGTTGTTAGCGAATTTTCTCTGAATTATACCTGCTTGGAATACAGGAAGCTGAGAAAAGCCACTTCCCAAACAAACTCAACAGTCAGGAAACCGTGAAGCAGGTTTTTGTTTATTCAGCGCTGGATGCGAGGGGGATAGTTCCTCCTGGCTCACACGTTCTGGCTCTCAAGTTACTTTTTTATATACATACAGTTGCATTAATATTCAATAAATCTCCTAGAACAGGCAGCGCTTATGCAGATTATTTACATCTCGCACAACTGTCTCTATTGCTCATGCACAATCTCTTTTGGGTGGTCGTCCTCAGCCTCCTGGTGGTCGATAGTGATGAAGGCCATATGTCTTCCTCACCTTGGACTTTTCACCTCTACTTCCTTGCGCATGCTCTCTATTAATTTACACTATCACTAAACCACAAAACTGGTTAAGGCCAGTGCACATCCCCACAGCTGCTTTTCTTAAGCTCTCTGACTGGCTGTTCAGCTGTTTGCTTACAGTTACAAAACTTAAAACGCTTTTAGTGCAAAAAGCTTCTACTTGATATCAACACTTGCACGGACTTTACTTTTTTAGTAAAATCTATAAAATGCTTGAAATGTATAGAGTTAGTTTGTTCCATAAAACCTCAGAGGAAGACTAAGTGCAGATGAATACTGAGAAATACGTCAGTGCTCAAGATCCCCAAAAGGATTTGCATGTTTAAATTTCGTTACAAAACAATAACCACACTGCACTTCCACTGGCATTTGGTAACACTTCAGTCTTGTGTATCAATAAGGGCACTCTGAGAGAATAAATGGTGAAAGTGTATTTTGCATTAGGGTGAATTTTCCTAATTCAGGATTGTGCTGATTTTGGAGAACTCTACAATAGAAGTAAATTTTTGAGTAGGTTGATGTTTCCAGGGAGACGCAGTTTAAGATGTGTCAGACCCACGGGTATCTCTCACGATCAAAAAACCAGCAAGCTCCCAATGTCGCACAGCTCCAGGGTCAGCCCACAAAACTTTCCCAATTCAACCATGGTCGCTAGACAGACATCTAACATGTAGCTCACTTAAAGATCAATTTGACAAATCAAGTTTCCAAAGCAAAAGAAGCACAAATCAGAGGCAACCTCATCCCTAGTGGAACTAATTGAAGTAATTACAGCGTTTCTAATGACTGGCTTGGAACTTCAGGGTTTTCCCACTTTATCCAAAACATTTTATCAAATCAAACTGAAAAGTAACAAAAAACTCCGAATCCATCAGCCTAGACAAGCTGCTCTCCTTAGCCGTGTATTGGAGCAAAAACAGCATCAAACTGACACAGCATGAGGAGGTCTGAACTGGCCAAGTGCGATGTTACACTTACCTGCTGTCCCGGCCGGGGACCGCCCGGCCCGGGGCGACCCGACGCGACCCCCGCGGCGCGGTGCAGCCGCTCGCGCCGCCAAACGCCGCCCGGCGGGAAAGTGCCTCGGGGCGGCGCGTCCGTACGGACACAGCGGCGGGAGCGGGCGGGAAGGGCAGCGCGGGAGGCGCCCGGGGGACGGCGCCGCGAGGGACAGTCACCGCCGCGGGCCCAGCGGCGTCAGCGGCCCCGCGGGTCCCCCGCCCGTCGTGGCCCTTTGTAGCGGCCCGCGCGTGCCCGAGGCGGCCGTGGGTGCCCGGGCCCACCCCCCGCGCGGGCGGGGCCGCTGCTGGGCCCCGGGCGGTGCCCGGTGGCGGGTGGCTGTTTGCCCCGGGGCTGGGCACCGCTGCCGGGGGCGGCCGCACCGCCGGGGCGGGGGGAGCGAGCGCTGGGGCGGGCAGCGTGCGGCGCGCCGGCCGTGCACCCCTCTGCCATTTTTGCAGTCATTCTAAGTGTATCCAATTAGTAAATACTGAATCAATCACCTATATGGAACCCACGTATTATGCTTAAAATTCTTCCATGGATCTGACCTAGTTATATCTGCCTAATGTAAAAGCGTATTTCCATTTGTCAAAAATAGATGTGAAAGTAAATATGGAGTGACAGCAAAACAAAATGAATTAATGAGCATAACATTGTAGAGAAAATATGTGAAACAGTCATGAAGGCACCTGACATTCATACTTTTGTGACTTGTCCTAGACTGTTTTCAAGAAGTTGCTGTAATTTATTTTTTTTTGTAAAAGCTTTCCTTTTTTTCTTAATTTTTTTTTTCCTACAGCAGAGATGCTAGAATGAGAACGTGAATTTTAAGATAATATTACCACTTTCCATTTTCTCAGTGGAAGAGCTACAGTCAGAAAAAAAGGCCAATATTTAATTATGATAACTCAAGGGGCATTTGACAGAGTTAATAATGAAATAGTTCTGTTACACCCAGAATATTTCTTTGGGGATTATTGGTGAAGCGTGGAAGTCACCCTGTGCTTTCTTACCAAATATATGTCTGTTTTGATAGCTTCTATTCTTTCTTTAGAAGGCAGAACTCATTACAATAATGTGACAAAACACTCAAATAAATCCATATAATATCAGCCTTTCTCCTAGACTGAAGTTCAGTTTTTCACAGTTAAGCGATGGTTTAATTTGCTTCATCCTTTACTGACCTTTGGGTTTTGTACTAATTTTTTTTCCTGTTCTCTAAATATTTAACCTAGGAAGAAAGTGAAATAAAAATGTCAGAAAGAAGCATGAATATATTTTTCCAGCTGCTAGAATAGTATTTTTTGCTTGTGTGCAAATTAGTACACGGGATGAATACTCCCCTACAAATACGTTGATCCATTTCATACAAAAGGTGTTGAAATGGGCTCAAAATGAGGCTGGGACTAGGAGAGCATATATGATGGACGGATACATGACAGGAGCAGAAGTTCTCTGATAATTCTTAATCTATCTAACTCATGAAGCTTTCTCAGCCTGCTTCTGTCAGTAAATCATCCCATTTCAATTTATGAAACCACTCCTTTTTTTTTTTTTCTTCTCCCCATTTAATCAGAATGTTTGAGTATAAAATGACCTTATTCATGACCCTGAGATCCATGAATTAAAGGGACTGTAAATGCAAGTCTTCAGGAAGACCAGAAATTATTTATGATGTCAAATAGATTTAAACAACTTCATGTAAGAGGCAATTTTCAACTTAAGCTGAGCTTTGACTTTCCTAAATCCTTCCCTGCATGCCCAGGCAATAGTGTAACATTCTTTGAAGGAAGCTACTAGCCACACACTTCTTTTCTGTATTTGAGCTCAGTCAAGAGTTTCCTGCTCTGATCGGGCAAGCTGGCCTCCAGCTATGCCAGTCTGTTTTGTTCTGCAAATAGATGGACAGCTCTGTTGCTTGGAGAGGCGGTCCCTGACAAAAGACCAGTTTCCCAAAGTTTTTCTGTCCTTCAGGGCAGCCTCACACTGCCTACCCACATACCCTGAACAAGCCAAAGTCTGCTGTTGTGAAATCCAGGGTCTGCTACTTGCTTTTCACGTACCCCCCAGGAGGCATTAAGTATATTGAAAACCATCATGGAAATTTTTTTGTCTGATTTTGCTTCTCAGACTCAATTGTTCCAACTAATTCCTGTTTTCAGTTCTCCAAAACAAAGGAGAAAAAGCCTTGTAATTACACCAGTAAATTTATATAGTCTATATTGTACTTACTGTCCTTCATTTTGGTGTTAAAGAATAGCAATTTATCTTAAAAAGAATGTCAGGAGAAGCATTTAGAAGAACAGATAAAAAGTGACTTGTGAACAGAACTTGGAAAAAGAACCAGAAGATGGATAATCTATTTATAGTTACAGCAGTAAAAGTTTATGGGTTATGTGTAATGAAATAAGTCATCAAAATAAATAAGGTGATTACAAATAGTGGTAAGATAGCACAAAAACTATGCGTGCACATTGTATTCAGAAAATCAAATCTGATGTTGTTCTATATCTAATTTTACCAGTATCAAATTTTACTACACATTACAAGTTCATCTCTTTCTCATCAATTATTTTCTTTCCTCTGGTAGGATTTTTCAAGTAGAAAAGTAATTTAATGCATTTCAACCATAGTTTTATAACTTGCCAGAAGTCTATTAAGTTCCTAAATGTATGCAAGTCCAGTGTTAAACTGTTGTAAGCTAACAGTACTACACTGTCGTATTCTGTAGTCCTCTGAATGAATGGCTAGTAACCTGAGTGTACTGACATAGACTGAGTATGCATTTGGGCTTCTGCATGAAAAAGCACTGAAATTATATTAGAGGGAAGATTAGTCCCCTCATTAAAGAACCCAACATGAAAGAATAGGAGATGATAATGATGATGATATACATACATGGGTATAAAATTTAAATTGTAATAGAAATACCAAGCTAAAGTTGGTCAAGGTGGATTTTGCTTCCAAGTAATGGAGGAAAGAAAGTCTGCAGGGTCAGCAAACTGCATGCTTTGTAAATATAGGCAGAAACCCCCTCACTTTTCCCATATTTTGCTTTGTATATTTAGCTGAACATATTTACTTACAAAATACTTGTACATGTTATTAGATGAAAATGACCTGATATAATTTTTTACAGATTTCCCCCCCCATTGAATGGTAGCATTTCCTTGTCTGTGTTTAAACCTTTCTCAAAAATTAGCACAACAGAATAAAAGAAACACACTTTACACCTAAGCCTTGTATCTGCCACAGAGGATCATGTTTTCTTTCATGGACTACATGAAAAAGAAAAGGGGATTATATATGAATAACACTAATTTCCCTTTGCATTCTCATTGCTCTTCTTTTTTCATATATGCTTGTGTTGTCTGCCTAAATGGTAGGATCCTCAGGACAATTTTAATATTGTCTCTGTACAGTACTCTAAGACTGGAACTGAAATTTCTGTATAATGACAAGGGTGTTGTGACATGATTAATAAAATGTCTTTGGGTTCTAAATCTCTTTTTTCTGAAAATAGGCTTATTTATTAAAGTAAATATGTTGGGTTTTTTTAATGTTGCATTTCATCTGTGCTTTAATTAGCAATAGCTTTCCAACAGACTCTTTTGACAAAATGCAGTTTTGTCACTGAGATTTTGGAACAGTCAGGTAACAGTACCTGTCCCAAATTTGTTAGTTAGCCTAGAGCAACTGAGCAACAGGTGACATTCATAGCCGTACCTTACAGCTGCTCCTGTCTCTTTTGTGCTCACACACCAACAGAAATGGTTCAGCTAGAATAATCCTAGTTCTGATTGATTTAATGCTTACGCAGGAAAGGCTGCTTGCAAAGTCATCACAACCACTCCTCCTTTGCAAGGATTTTGCACCTTATAGGGAGAGCTCAGAGACTACTTCCCACCCTGCCTCTAACATTGCCTAAAGCTAATTTGCCATGACAGGTGATTCTAATGGCGAGAAAACAAAGTATTGATGACACCGTGGATCATTGTAACATTCAGAAGAGAAAGAATACAAAATTGTTGTCAGTTTGCTCTTTCAGGAGAAAAGATAAGGTAGGAATATAAGCTTACAATATTGGTAAATCCAGACACTTTGCATCTTTATCTATAGACAAACAAATCATGTCACTCATTGTGGAGATGCATCTACTTCTTGGTGCAACTCCTGAATAAGCTGGGGTATGTTCAGATGATATTCAAAGTTCTTTAGAAGAGTGTTATCTATCAATTAGATAATTTTGCCAGTTTGTCTTCCCTGGTTATATTTCAAATATAATGTATATAATGCTAATGTTATACTTTATTCTAAATAAACCTAGCTTTTAGTGAACGAAGCGTAGGGCTGTGTTTGCCTAATTTTTTTGAGAAGTGAAATACAGGAAGAAAGGGGAAGGGAATATAGGAAATTCTGAGCTGGTTTGGTTTCTGCCTTTTTCTAAATGTCTCCTTAAAATTATTTTGCCATAATATCAGTAAAAATGTGGACTGATGGTAGAGATAAAAATTTGGTGTTGTATTTTTTCCCCCTTCATAATTGTCAAATATTAATATCAAATCTTTTCATTACCCGTTGGAAAAGATTCTTCTAGTTCTTTATGGATGCATCTGAACTGCAGGGTAGAAACATAGCAATACTGACTGCTAATATAATTTGCCCATATGCCTGGATTTCATGTGGAAATGGAAAGGAAGATTCACTATAGTCTTTTGAGAAATATTTTCACAGAACCAGAGTGGTCCAGATCAGATGTCTTCAAAACTGCATGAGAGAGCAGACACAGTACCCTGGATATTTTATTTCCATGATGTGTCAGCAGAGTCCTCACAAGGTTCATCTATACTACTGTCTCAGTCTGGACCAGGAGTGAGCTTCTGGAATGAATTTCCCGGTTATCTCTGCTACTATAATTTATGCATCATGGAGTGGTACCCAAGTGCTTGAACTGAATTCCCGTCAGGTGAAGCTGAAAAATGTGATTCAGGGCTATACCAAAATGCCATACATGCATGCAGTTCATGACACTGGAGTGAAACTAGTTTGAAGAAAAAAACAACAAAACCAAAACCAGTGAAATATGTTTACTATGGACATCTGAGCCTCAGCACTGACTGTTCTGCTCTAGAGATTTACTCCTATTAGTCCTCATTATATGCTAGTGTAGACATCATAAACATCACTTTAAAGTCACAAAAGAAATCAGGGAATTCCATCTTGAAATGAAATCCCAGAGTATTTCAATAGGCCTGGTAAGTAGATGCACCGTTCCTACTATTAACTGCTAGGAAATGTCCTTTTTCTTCAATTTTATACCTAAATATCTCATTCATTCTTTTTTTTCCCCTCCACCCTCTTTTTCTTTCCTACCACTTCATTTCCCATATGTTTGTAATAGCAAGACTTTTTTTTTTTTTCTTGTTTGCTTTTCTAATGCAGGTCTTTACCATATCATAAGAAAATACAAGTCAGTATTTCAGACCAAAACGTGCTTTAACAACCTGAAATGACAAAGCAAGCTCCTGAAAGCTAATATAATTTGGAACTATCTTCCATAATTTAGGTTTCTGACAAGTTTCCACAAGTAGCTAACTTGGTTTAAGTTCCCTTTACAGTCTCTAGAGACTGATCTTAATTTCAAAAGCAATGTATAGCTACCCCAGTGTCAATTAACTACATTGTGACTATTTTTGGTATTGAAGCAACAAATTTATCCAAAGCAAACCAGATGGTTTGGGGTTTTTTTCTCAGCTTTTTAGAGGGAGAGCTACAGTGTGAACCAGAACACATTAAAATATGTATATTTTAAACATACTGACATTCCACGTAATTCCTGTGTCTTTATTTCTCACTATGATGTGTCCCATTTGCCTTACATCTTTTTTATTTATCTAATTTTAATACCAGCTTCAGTATTTAGGTAGGACAAAAGCACATTCATAAAACAATTTTTCCCCGACTATGTTAATTCCAAACAGCTGTGTTTTAATATTGGTTGGTTTTCATCAAGACAGACCCTTAAAGCTCATTCTTTGCTCTGAATAAAACTGACCATGAGGAAAAAAGGAGCATAATTAATGAAGAGCATTTAGTTTGCAAAATTTAGAAAGTTCTATTTCCCAAAAGTTCATGTGAGGTGTAAATGCGTGATTCACTGAAGATTAAAGACAGCAGTCATGTACAATTCTGGATATTCATAGGAAAGATATTTGTACCGAACTAATAAACTATGGCTTAAAGCACCAAAAACAAGGGAGTGTCTAATTTTCTTATAGAGCAAGTGTTTCTTCAGAAAATTAATTTAATACAGTTCTTATGTATTTTTACAAACTTTGTTACAGGGATAGGGTTCATAATTGTTATTGCTGTGAAACTGTTAGTGGCAGACACGCACTCCTATCTATGGAATATTGGTTGAACCATAGATGTGGACTGTCACTATCAATTAATAGGATAGAAATGAAGTAAACAGAAAAGATGAAGAATGAAAAAGACAAGTGGAATTAAGGACTGTCAAAGTTTACCTTTTTTGCTTTCCTTCCTACATTATTGATAACTATTTTATAAATTTACAGCTTTTTTTTTTTTTTTTTTTCACTTCTATTTGCATCATTTTACATCATAGTTCCTTACTGAAGGCTGCTAATGTATATCCTCTTCAAATAACTTTATCAGTCTGGAAAATTGAAGGCTGCTAATGTATATCCTCTTCAAATAACTTCATCAGTCTGGAAAATTGAGAATAGCAGGTGGTGTATAGTATATACAGGATGAGTTCTAAATGCATCAGTATATATCTGATAGAATTTATTGGCATTTTGGACTAGTTTTCAGCAAATTGCTCAGTATGCGGAGAAGAAAGCTATGCTCCAAGTATATTTCTTTTTCTTATCTGACAGCTGAACCCAATGAAAGATGTTCTCTGGTCTGAAAGGGCTTTGGTCAATCTTTCATTGGCAGTGACTGATTGACATGCTTGATTTTTCCTGGTGCAACACTGATACAGAGAAATGCAGCAAGGGAAAACCCCCAATGTTCTTTCAGTGAAGAAAACGAGCTGGAAAGAAGTTTTATTTATGCATGTGCATATGATAGTTGATTTCATTTTTTATCTGCCAGTTATGAAATAATTTTCATCTCATGTATCATATTTTTCATTATCTACTAACGTTACTACTATGTTAATGCTCTTGGGGAAAAAAAAAAAAAACAAACAAAAAACCAAACAAAACAACCAAACCTGACAAAAGTCCAAAATCTTGCTAGGGAGAAAGGTTTTCCTTTCCAAATCATAAATATACTTTTAAAGAGGTAACTTAATTCATGTTGATCCTGCTGGACCTGTGCTGCCAAAACAGCGTAAGGGATACTGTACTGAAAAAATATCTACCTCCACAATAAAGTGGAATTACCAAGATAAGAATATATTTGAAAAAAAGAGTACGTGTACAATCCTTTCAAAAGAGCTCCCCCACTACAAAATTTCTGTTGAAACCATGCTTTCCTTTTTTCATATTCTTCCTGGCATGTGTTAAGTCACTTACTGTGTGGTTGTTTTGGACAAAATGTTTTTGTTGCCAGGACTGGCTTGAAAGCAGTGGTTTTCTCCCACATATTAGGGGAAATAAGGATAAGAAGCTTCAGTTTTGCCAAACAGGGACTTCAAAGCTTAGCCTACAGATGGTTATGCATGTGTGCAGTACTTGCGCTTCATATACTGTTACTTCATTTCACTCCCTCCTCCATCATTTCAAGTGGGTTTTTTTTAACGGTCTGCAACAAACGAAGTGTCGTGTATGGGGGGGAGACATTTGAAACAGAGTCCTTTTAAATAAGCTGTGGATGTCAAAGATGTGCTTATGGTGTGACAGACGACAGTGCTTGTTCGTGGAAGATTTCATTTTAAACAATAGAGCTGGCCTGAAAACTCGAAAGAGGAAATTTTTGGCTGCATTTTTCTTCTAGCACTAGCATTAGCTGATTTAAGAGTTCTGTGGTAATAATAATTTGGTTTTTCAAAGAAACTCACAAATGTTAGAATAAGAATGAAATTAAATTAATTTCCATTTGGAAACATACAAAACACTTTAAGAGAATTTAAGAGTTCTTATGGCCATAGTTTTTGTAAGTAAATTAAGAGTTTCATTTAGAAAAAAAATCACATATAAGACCTTCCCATATTTTATAATATACATGATACATATATTATTGTATAATATCTATGATGTAGATAAAATACATAATAAAGTCATATAAACATGTATATATTTGCATACATAGATGCTGAAATAGCTCTGAAAGTCTTCTGAAAGACTTCAGTAAGGTGTAAAATTTTAGCAGTGTTAGATAAAGTGATGGAACATCGTCAGTCAAGCCTTTATGATAGGTGTGCCTAGATGTTTAAAAGAGGTATTGTGTGTCCTATTATTTAAATTACTAGTACTTCTACAGAAAGTTATCCATCAGAAAATCTATGCCAAAGTTTTCCTATTATTTAAATTACAAGTACATCTACAGAAAGTTATCCATCAGAAAATCTAAGCCAAAGTTTTGTTTTATTTTATTTGACTTGATTTTGAAGATGAGATAATAAAGTATAAGTGACATGCTGTTTCTGAAGCTATTTGTCCATTGAATATTAAAATAATTGGGTTTGATTTGATTTTTTTTTTCCCCTTGTGGCATTCTGAATGTGATACTGAGCTATATGTTCACATGGATCATAACAAACTGCCATTTCTCTTAAGTCTGAGTATAAATTCTTGCTTATTGTACACATGGGAATATACAAACAACTGTAAAAGAGAAAAAAAATGGAATCTACTTATACTGAGAAACACTGCTTTTTTAAGGGATAAAAAAACATGTGCCTGAAGTCCTGCCAGTATTATTTTGAAGGATGGAATTAAACATGTATGTTCTATTTCAAAGGACACTGAACAAATTTAAGAAAACATTACTTTTGGAGAATAGAAAGGAACAGGAAATATAAATAATATTTATTCCATAGAGCTGTCAGAATTGGATTATTGAAAACCAGATTCTGAGTGTTCGTTTTATTCTGGAACTTCTGGCCTTTGGCTTTATGGGACAATCTTGAGAGTCCAATTATTTCCAGGCTGTTTCTTCAGTTTCCCACCCTTCTTTATTTCAGAATTCTTAATCAAATGCTTTGCTTTAAACTCTACACTCCAATCTTAATTTCTATAAATTTTCATACCGTGACCTCTGCTGTTATTTGACTTTATAAGATTGACCTTTTTTGTATTTGACTTCCCTTCATTATGCATAATCATGTTTAATGAGCTTGAAACAATTAAAATACAATTCTAATTTTGCATATTCTAGGTTTGAAAACTTTTATTCTATTCTGTAATTCTTTTACACTGTTAAGTTATTCTTACTGGTACTTTATGTATTTTTTTGCATGGCAATTGTCAGAATTTACAAATCTTTCATTAAGTCAGAGAAGACACACTGTATTTAATTTTTGCATGATTATTTCCTAGATAGATAAATTTTATGAAATTATTATTAATACCATCAATAGATATATCAGTAAAAATAGACACAAATTCTTTTTATTTCAGAAGGAATTTATACCTTTTTTCTCTTCACTTAGCAGCCACGACCGTGGAAAAACTGTTGGCAAAATTTGTAGCTCCTGTGTGCTCATGAGCACAGTTAATCAGCTTGCCATCTTGGTTTCTAATATCCTCTAATTCACAAGAATTCCCACACGTTTCAGGGGAAAAAAAAAAAAAAAAAAAAAAAAAGATGGCACAATTTATAACTCACTGAAGAAGACCATGTTTCAGATAATAGTGAAGAAGAAACATACAGTTTTAATGAAGAACAGAATTAACTTACTAGTAAGCCATAGATATTAAAACATGGTTTATTCCATGATTTCAATGAACCAGTAGTCTGATGAATTTCAAATTGAATTATTCAGATTACGTTGGATATTAACTACTGATATTTTCTGGGAAAGGGGTGTCTGACCATCTTTTGTTTTCTCCTTTAAGATAATATGAATCCTGGCCTAGAAATGTCTCTTCTGCTCTTTGACTATAAAGGGACCCTTAGATGAAGCTAGCTTAAACTTAGGGTTTAGATTTCTTTTTTTGTTTATTTTAAATTCAACCTTATGAAAAGTTTGAATCAGCCATTTTTCTGTCAGGTAGTTCTGCCTCCTTAACACATACAGAAATACAGCTGATGTAGTCACAAAACAAAAAAATAGTGAGGGTGGTCAATCACTTGAGGTACCGCTGAACGACAGACATAAAAATCTGAAATGACTCCTAGAAGAAAAAGTCATCTGCACAGTTTGGGAATGGACTTATTTCCCAGGTGCCATACTGTAAGCTTACACTAGAATATTTTTTTTATTTTTTATTCTTACTTCAAGTAAAAGGACTGAAATATCTCTGATATCTGTAAGACATGACTGAAGATAGCACCAGTTTTCCACAGCTGTGCAATAATTCAGTCCTAATAGATGTAAGATGGTATCAAAATTTTGTAATTTAGAGGTCATCTATGACCTTGAATTTACTGAAAAGTTAAGCTAACACGGAGTGGCTTCCTATGGAGTTTGACAGCTTAAAATTGTCAGAAAATGCAATACGATTATTGATCCTTAGCTGAAATAAATCAGTGCAACTGATTATTTTCAGTTTATTCCAGAACATAAAGGTATCACTGCTTCTGGTCAGCTTGATGATGGTAACTACTTTAGAGGAAAACCAACATTTTTTCAGTATCTTAACCATTACTGGTACTACAGACACAACACTTACAGAAGACTGAGTCTAGCTTTTTCTTTTATTGATTGTTTTTTTCAATAGACTTTCTAACAAAATGCAACTTGTGAGATTATCATTCCTCTGATGGAATCTGGCCTGTATGTGTTCCACTTGAGTGTAGGCTGCATCTGGATGAGAACAAGAGGAAACTTTGGCTGCCAAAACATAGGTCATATTATTAAGATAATATTATTTACAAATGTTAATTATGGAATCCACAAAAATCTTGTAGAGAAAGAAATAAGACAGTATTCTGCTATGCTAGAATGGTATTTCATTGGACGCATCAGTATGGGTGTTGCGTGGTGTTTTTGTTTGCGTGTGCCCATCCTTCTTTTGGATAGAACATCTGTTCCTTGGTTTCCATTAAATTTTCTCAAATTCAGTGGCTTCATGCAAATACCTGGGCTTTCTCTGACGTTGCCTGGTTGTGTGGGAGTATTGCTTATGCTGCACCTTGTGTGATCTTCCTGTCTCATACAGGGAACAGATAAGAGAGGGGGTTTCAGTAGTGAATGAACAATATGTGTATGAAGTATTGCCAGATCACAAGCAGATTTTGGAGGAGATTCAGGTGTCTGGCAAGTAATATGAGAGAGGACTAAGACTTACTGGACAGAATTGGGCATGTAATAGGCTTTTGTAATTAAAAGGATATGGTAAAGGTATGAATCTCTGTCCAAACAGAACAGATAATGAGCACTGCTTATGTACCAGTGTCAGCATGGGTGCTCCCATTTTGCTAAAGTAAAATTTCTGATTAAAACCTAAGGTAGATGAGGTTGTTCGTTTCCCTGTACTCATTAAATTATAAAATGGGGGAAAAGGTGGCAGAGGTGGACAGTAAAGGTATAAAATTAAAAGGTGGAAAGCAACAGAAAGTAATAGATATGGAAATAAGAGGTGTTGAGAGAAGGGGACTTAAGCAGAAAAAAGAGAAATAAGGAAATTGTTAGGCTATCTGTTTAAAGTCTAATACCATGAAGACAGGGATTCTCACAAAGATGAGAAGAATAATGACTAGTGGAGGATGCTAGTAAGCTATTCAGTGAACAGGGAAAACAGAATTGTCTGCTCCTTAGGTCCACCTAGAAAGAGTGATTAGTACTTTGGTAATTTGCAGTAAGAAACGAGGCAAGTTACACCAGGAATCCTTGCAAAGAATAGCCTGTGGTCTTTTTTACAGGATGAAGTGGAGAGGATTTGGGAATGGAACAGAATTTATCATGGGGTGAGCTAAGTGGATTGTGGGAATGTACAAGACTCATTATAGGATACCACAAAAGACATTTGGGGATTGTGCAAGATGTATAATTGAATGATTAGTGGAGAGGCCAAAGACAAGGAAACATGCAAGTCAGGTTGGGGGAAGAACAGGTATAGGCACATAGAGGGAGAAAGGCATATAAAGGGGTGGTCATGCAGAAACAGGTTGCTAGTCCCTGTACACTTGACTTGCCATTCCCTGCACCTGATCAGCACAGTCTCACTTATCTTCTTACTAAACTCCCTGTCTAACCCTTTTCATGGGTAAGGGACTCTCTATTTCACATGCATGGGTATGTATGCGCATTTGACTGCCAGCCTCTGGACCAGGGGTCAGAGGGCCCATATGTCAATGATGCTAGCTGGACCCAACTAGAGATGCCGTAGTGCACACACATTGTGTGGGTACATGTGCTGATGTGTGATCACTAAGGAGTACCGAGCCAGAATAGCTGGTCAGCAGGATAAGCAGCTTCAGAGCAAAATATCGAAGTGGCTGTAAGTCTGGGGAAGGTGAGTTGGCTGCTGGAGAGACCAGGATTTCTGAGCCAACTGCCATGGGGCCTAGGGATTAGCTACTGGTCAGATCATAAGTCTGGATCAGCCGTCACAGATGCTCATTTGCTTTTGTGTGTGTCTGTGCTTGAGGCAATGGAGACAGGAGGGGATCCAGGTGCTGGGTTAGCAGTGTCTGAGAGCAGTTACTAGAGAGACCTGTAGAGCGTGTGTGTGTGTATTGGTATGTGAATAACAGTGGCCTGAAAGGGGCTGGGAGGCTGGAGCCTTGGGGGCTTGTATGCCCAGGTGCCTGCAACTGGGCAGACTGGAATCAAGGGGCAACTACTGGGCAGGCCAAGTGTCTGAGCCCAGGTGCTGGAGGGATCTGTGTTGTATGCATTGTATATATGTACATATACTTTCCACTAACAAACTTTCATCCTGATCAGAGAGAGGAACAGGACAAGGTTGTTGGTGCTATCTATGTCCATGTGAGTGCTGTGAGTACTTTTTGCTTGTGTTGAGCCATATGGCTGTCTGCGCATATATGTATACATGTGGTATGTACATGGATTTGCCTGCCTGCTGGCAACATATGCTCAGACTCTCTGCTGGTTGATCCAAGAGACAGGGAACTGTGGCTGCCTCGCCTCTAACTGATGACTGAATTTGGTAACTGCTGACAGGAATGAGGTTAAATGGTTAAAAATCAAGAATTATAGGGAGGGCAGAGAATTCAAAATAGAAAATTGGGAAGAAAAAGACGACAGAGGACAGTCCGTAAGTGACAGGAGGGAGAGAGGGGGGAAGAGAGAAACAGCAGGAAAACCCAGTAGTTTGAGACACAATAGCACTGTAGCTGAACAGGGATAGAGAAGGAAAGATATGTAAACCTGTAAATCCTTTAGCTCCAAGAGAACAAGATACAGGAGCTTCCATAATGTATCATGAGTAAGTAATGAGAATTTACTTTAATTTAAAGGAAGTCTTGCCACTGTTCAGCTGCCTTAAAGATCTACTAATATCCAAAACTGCTGTGATATATATACTAGCTGAAAGTTTGGTGAATAACTTGGTAGGGAAAGTCTGCCCATAATTTAACGCTTAAGAACTGTCTTTGTAGTGGGATGGCTAGTTTTAAAATTTTCTTTTTATATTTAACTCAGAATACCAAATTCAGAGAAGACTTCTGCAGGGACAGTTGTTTTAAATGGAAACATGGGATTCGGAAGTCCTTCCACATTAAAGTTACTATTCTACTATCACTGAGAAAGTCTGCTATTCATAGACCGTTACAGGAAACATGTTTTTATATAAGTCTATTTAAAATATATCCACCCAAAAGATATTTACAAATAAACAAATAATACACCAAACATGTTATAAAATCAAAATTAATTACAAGGTAGCATGAGATTTTTTTTCACTTTGTAGAACCAATATTATTCATCTACCTTTTTTTCTGCTTAAATTTTTCTGTTTCAGCACCAAAACATAACATGATATTGTATGTAAAGTTCAATGTTTTTCATAACACATTTCTCCTAGAAATACAACCATTTCACCTGTTTCCTTGGGAAAAAAAAAAAGGCTCAACATTTTATACCTACCTAACTGCCCAGCATAGCTATCAGTAAAGTGCGGAATTAATGGGCTGCTTGTTTAAAGGGTATTAGGTATGTTTAGATTAGTCTGTAGAGAGATAAGATTATAGAAATGGTCATTATTATAAAGTGATCTAAGTACCAATGCAGTGACAAACGCCAATATCAGCAGTGGGAAGAAACTATAAGTTGCCAACTGTGGAGAAACAAGTTAATATACACATTATAAACAATAATCTGGGTATTATACAATGTGTCTAACTACAAAGTGCTTGTGAAGTTAGCTTGAACCCTAGTCTTTCTGAGAAAAATGTATTTAAATAGAAAACCAAGACTGGAGAGAACATAAATATTCATATTTTGTGTTGTATACTTAATGTAGTCTCCCAACTCTATTTTCTCTTGTGAATAAATTCAAAGTTAAAAACAAAACAAAACCAAATAAACAAAGCACACTGTCTCCATCTGAGTGTATATATATATATATAAACTCTCACTAAAAATTATTTAAGTCTTATGGTGCAGTTTTGGTTTCACACAGGGAATCAGAACATCTTTACATATACTTTGCTATGAAACCCTGTGGCTTTTGAGCACAGATCTCTCACTCCTGATTATGGACAACAAATGTTTTACTAAGGTAGGTCTCACATCATCTTACTCTGCATCCTCATAAGGAGTGCTTCCCTAATGAAGTTAAGAAGGCCCTTCTAAAACTCTGGAGGCCTGCTGTTAACTTACATTTTCATTTTGCTTCCTTTACTGAGTTCAGATCATCATGTGGGTGCTGACATGCATTATCCATCTCTCTCACACAATTTCCCTTCTTGACTATCATGCTACACAGTAAATGGGTGCTGTATTTGGATTAGATGAAATGAAGTGTGATAAAAAAGTATCGTATTGCATTATTTTATGCTCTTTTTCCCTGTGTTCATAGTAATGAAGCATGTTCATGCTGTCTCTGAGAGCCAAGGTCTGGGAACAGCATTTTACTCTAGGAATAGCTTCCTATTCTTAGATACTAGAGTAATTTAGGGCAGAATTTGGAGAGACTGTATCTAGGCCTCTAGCACTTGTTTTTTTCTATATCTCACATCTCAGTTAGCTCTGAGCAAGGTCTTTGAGAAGATAAATCCTTCCGTCATAGCAGTTCATAGTGGACAATGAGTTATTCAACTGAACAAAATTTACACCCAGAAATAGTTACCTTCACTAAATATATTATGCTTTTTTTTATGCCTTATAGTGGAATTTAGAATCAGGTCTCTTTACATAATCATAAATACAATATTTTCATAATTCCACAAGTATCTGAGAAAGAAAAATAGACAAAAATAAAAAAATCATAAGACTGGATTATCAAATCCTGCTTACTCCAATAATGTATGTTGAACTGTACCACCTAAAAATTTCACCCAAAGAACAGGTTATTGACCTTGCATCATCTTTCTGGACCAGTAAATAAAGAAGTTTTTCACTGTTTCAGTTGTTACTGTAGGAGCTTTTCAGGTCTTTTGAGTTCTAACAAAGAAAAAAAAAATAAAAAAAAAAAAGACTAATTCATAGTTAAAAATGACACTGAGGCTGAGAGACAAGGGTCTTTGTTGGTTGAATATTTCAGGTGGCATAATGTCACTATACATTAGTTTCATGATGATGTGACCTACACGATCTGAACCATGCTATAGCCTTATTTTATTTATTTATTTCTGAACAAAAGGAGATTAAACTCAAAATGTATGCTGTAAAAAAAGATTGGAAGCATGAGTATTAGAATTTTTTTATAAGCCACTTCAGGTTTTTTCCTTAAAACTTCATGTGTGTTAGTGGGAAAGTCATATAATTGGGTTTTTCCACAGTACAACTAGTTACGTTTGAACTTTAGAGTTTTTTGGTAATCAGCTAAATAAGGCAGGCAGAAGGGAAAAACTTCAACTTTTTAAGATTGATATAATTACCTAGCTTAACATAGCAATAAAACCCATATGCTATACTTACATATACGCGCATGCATATCCTGTTTCTCTGCTTCTCTGTGTGTATATATATGTATAATTTCAGTATTAAAGTTTTCAGATTCTGTTTCACCCAAGTAATACATTATGTTGGAAACTAATGGTTATGCAGAATTCATTACAAGTCTGAATATTATACATGTGCATGCACTGATTGTGTTTGAATCTTGGTTTTGGTTGTAACAATATCCTGCAATGTTAATTCAAAGATGGTTTAATTCTTAGCTATTTACTTACTGTATTTTTCCTTCTTTTAAAATTTAATTTCCTTCTGTTCTCAGAAGTAACATGAGACTAGGAAGCTTCTTATTATCAACTCTTATTTTATTCATTTAGAAATGATATCTGGATATTAATGTTCTTATTTTTTTTACTATTAAGTATGGATAATCCTGAAAATATGATTCATTCAGCATTGACTTTTGGCCTGACCAAAAGCTATGTTGAGTAAAACAGACTAAGTTGTATTGACTTCAGTTGTCTTTGAACAGTTTTGAGATTTAAAATCTTTAAAATACACGTTATTTCTTATGATATTTCTTCATCAGTAAGTTTCATTTACAGATCCCAGAAATAATTAGATTGCTACCTGTGGGATTATTTTTTCCAAAGCTTAATTATTTAAATTGAGTAATAAAAGCATGCACTTTTTTTTAAAAAAAAAACTGTCCACAACTTGCTGTGACAATGTTTCTGGACTAGAGCCCATAAAAAACCCGTGAAGCATATAATAGATCTTTTCAGGGTGATATTCATATCAATCTTATAGATGATATGAACAGTATCATATTCATAAATTATACTATCATAACACTATGAAAAAAATAGTATTTTGCTTGTTCAAAAGACAGACGACCACTATATACAGGACATTAGTCCTATCCAAAGATAGGACAGCCTGAAACATATTTCAACACTCACATTATCTGCTAAAAGATCCTCCTATTTGCAAATAATGCCAGCCTGAAGCCACATGCTTCATTAGATGGGCAGGTATCTGTAGACATTTTTCAGTCTACATTTTCAGCCTATTTTTCTATACCATGTCACTATTTCTTCTAAAAAGGAAAAAAGAGGGAGAGAAATCTTATTTAGTTTTTTGGCTTTTTGTTGAAGTAAAGGGCTTATGGCTTCCTAACTGATACAAATATAATATACTGAGGAGTTCCCTAATGCTTTTATTCTGTTAATAAAAAAAAAAATATTTAGGAATAGAAAGAAACCTCTCTCAAAATCAGTTATTTTAGTGTTCTTTTAAATCCATTTTTTTCCATTTTTCTGCTACACTCTCTCAATTTCCCACACATCATTAATTCTAGTTTTTCTTTGCAAAAATAAAGTATACTAAAAGTTTCTAAAATTTAATCTCTGTTAAATTATTTATCTTTGAATATTTTAGCAAGTATCTTTATTACACTGCCAATATTTTAAACCCTCTATTAATGCAAACTATGTATGTCTATGAAAACAACAGCAAAAATAGCTTAAAGGAACAGAAACAAAAAGATGCTGTTTAATGATATGGTGTCTCTTTATAATCACAAAACAAATTACTACAGGATTACTTATGCAAAAGTCTGCCAATACCAGGTCAGCAGCAAAGTCAGCATTACTTGGCAGCTGGACATCCCATCAGGCCATTACGCAAATTTCAAATTAAAAATATCAAAGCCTAGATTTATGAGTGTCATTCTAGTTCTCTGAGCCAAACGGCATCAAGTGAGCTATCAGTTAGTCACTGTGATATAAGTATTGTGTCAAACAGAGGAGTAAATAGAGCCATTAACTGATTTGTTGGTGGCATTAGAACCAATGGAGTATAGGATGGGACTACTATTTTATGGAAAATAAATTTGTTATACAACAAATTACAACAGCCTATATGCATAGTTGTCTCTGAGATATTACAGAATTGACAATAAAAAACTTTCAGTCTTAAGAATGTCATGCTTTTCACAGATCCCAAAATCTCTTAAGTTCTGTGCATGTCAACAACATAAATTTAAAGACCATGTCAGAGACTCTGGCTGGGGTTTTAGACCTGAAGTACAAAAAAGCAACTTTATAAAATATAGTCACCCACTTGCCAGAACTCCCCAAAAAAGTGTGAAGGCTTGTACAACTTGGCATACATTGCATACCTAACTGGCTGGCCCCATCTTGTTTTTAGTAAACTTCTGTATTCAGTACTGAGTGTCAGACCTATGTAGAAAATTAAAATATATTTTAAAATGCAAGAGATTTTGGTTGGTGTTTGTTTTAATCAGTGCAAAATATCTATTCGGACATCAAAGTAAAACAATGATTTGATGAGAAAATAATAAAGATTGCAGGTTTGGGACCTGCTATATTTTAGGTCTACTTATTACAATGTCTTCTATAAATATATGTCTTGAACTAATTCTGTCAGAAGTCCAAAAGTCACTCAGCTTTCAAGTGAAAGAACAGAACATTCATTTGCACTGGATTTCAGCAGGAATTCATTTTAATACATGTGCATGGAGTAAACAGGTTTTTTTACTAGCCAAAAAAAAAATATGAAAAAAATCCACAGCCATCAGGAAATTTGGTTTATAATAAAAAGCAAGACCTATTTAAAGTTAATACATAATTAATGCCAACAATTTGTAACTCACTTAGAAGCCATAATATGACCTAAATTATAAGCACAGTTGAATTGTCTTTAAATTCCATGTCTCTGAAGACTGTACAAATTAGGGGTATATGCTTTTCAGATCTATCTATTAGGTGATGGGTTTATAAGTAGAAAATAAACATGCCTTAGAAAAATTTCTGTTGCCAGGAGCAACATGTGTTTGTACTAACACTTTTCAATAAGGTTAACAGTAAGATGAACAAAGAGAAAACAATTTCTGTATATGTGTTGTCATATTTTTTGTACATTGTCTGAAAAAAGTCTTATGTAATTCTCATTGTTGCTTGAATTACAACAGCATCATCAGTGTTTAGATTGTTTTCCATGTTTTGATTCTTGTATTTCTTCTTTTTGATTTGAAACAGATCTGTATTTGTTGCATCACTCTGGTGTACGCATCTTTTAATTGTTACAGATATTTTTCCTACTCATCCTGGCTGTTAAAGTTGATTTTTTTTTTTTAATTATTCTTACTGACTGGTTTTGGTTGTTTTAGGTTGGGTTTTGTTGTTGTTGTTGTTTTGGGTGTGTGTGTGTGTTTAGTTTTGAGTTGTGTTTTTTTAAATATGTATTTCCAGCTAAAAAGTACAAGTAATTTTTTTCTTCAAAAATATACATTGATTTGTGGCAGATTCTTCTGTAGTTGTTTAGAAATCATTTTTGCTGTGGCAGTTCATGAACAAGCAGATGTTTTAGAAGTTTCTGGCATTGTTAAATAAACAAAACCCAAAACATTAATAACATTTATAATTAAAAGTAAATTAGGGGAAAAAAAACAAGTGACATAAAATAAGCCCCATAGTGTTCCTGTGATTTTCTTATGATAGGTAATTAAAACAATGGTGCAACATAATCTGTACTAAAAACATATCAGACCTGCCAATTTCTTTGTCCTAGAAGGAAAGATGCCTTCTAGGCAGTCATTTAAGAGTCAAATGGGCTAGTGTTTCGCCAAGACCAGGGATTGTCTGGGTATGTGCTGTGGTCTCTAGTCACAGATGGTCTGCAGATTTCTGTCTGAATGCAACCACCAGCAAACATTTAATTCTATTTAAGTAAAAATAATTTTGAATGAGAAATTAAAAGAAAACCTTTATGAACAGACATTTTAGTGGAATGAATGGATGGATGTTTACTAAAACTATGTGTATGCAGGGAGGTATGTATGCACATGTATCAAAGCTTGAATTGCAACTCTGGTACTAATCAACAAAGAAGAAAAATATTTTTTCCTTATTTGTTGCTGGATTAGTTTTCTCATTAATACTTAGTACTCAGGTAATTTCAGTGTTGGGTCTTGAGTAGTTGAACAGATACGTGGCCAATAACACTACGTGAGAAAACTGTTTCAGTTAGAAAATGGAAAGCTCTGGAGAGAATAATGTTGATTTTACTTACCTCTTAACTAAAATGAAAGTCCAGTTCAAATGTTATCTTTATATTGCTATATCATCAATTAAAAAACCTGTAACCAAAGGAGGCAATGTTATCCAAGTTAGCATATCAGCATCTGACTTTCAATCTACTCCTTGCCTGAGGAGTCAGCAATTTGGAAAGGACTCTTATTTATCATACAACGGTTACAATTTCCTTGGGTAAAATGTAGTTCCAGATGGTCACTTTCTAAACTTACATATGCAAATATAGCTGCCTAAATGTTGCAGCACAGTCAAAACTAACCAGCGGCAGCAAGGCTTTTACCACCCCGTACCAGGTTAACTTCAATAAGTAGCTCCCATGCCTTGCCCCAGCACAGCCACCAATCCCCCACAAGGTTTCAAAGGTTCATCTACTACTCATGCTGTTTCTTCATCCTCTCCAGGCCAGCCCATCCTGCTTCTTGCCTCTCCTAACTGCAGGACACATGCTCTCCTCCCTCTGCTTCTTCTAGGTCTCTCTTCATCCAGTGCTCCTCTTCCATACCCCTTAGAGCTATTTAACTACTTAGCAGGAACCAGCCACAGCTGCACCTTAACCACGTCAGCCAACCCACTGCCCCTGAAGCCAGCCCACAGCTGTATATTATCAGTGTTAATTAACCCAGCTTCATTCCTCTACATCTAAATATGGGGAGGGTGGAGGTGGTGTATAAATATATATAAAACCTTCTTATAGATATTTGAAGCTTCCATTGTCATTTGCAAAGATGTCTAGTAACATTTAGGATACATTGGTGAATTTGAAACATAAGTATGGTGCTAGAAGATAATCATGGCAGCTGAGGGTGTTTGAAATGACATTAGAAATCTATATATATGGCAGCTGAATTGACAGCCTGCCTGGTATATTGGCAGGCTACAAAGAACTTGCTCAGATTAATCAGTTGGCTACATATAGATTGCTGTTACCATTCTAGATGCCCTAGGGTACTTGTCCTGGTGTCTAGCTGCCATTCTAAAAAGCCCATAGCTCTTCCATAAATCCTGTTATATCTGTAAGGCCATGGTGTTATAGATAAACTGAGCCTTTGATTTTTACATCTGATGACATCTTTGCACAATTGGAGCAAACCGTATGGATCTACTTTGAAGTAAGGTAAACCACACAGTCCAATGGTTTCATGATTAAGGTTAAAAGTTGGTTCAGGGAGATATCACACTGGGCCATCAATCATTCCTTTGAGGCTCTGGTTCTCCCATATATCCCCTGTTATAACTGAAAGTAAGTTCTACATGTTTTGGATAACCTGCTTTTATCCAACTGTCCTCATTTCAGCTGGGATAGAGTTAATTTTCTTCTTAGCTGGCACAGTGCTGTGTTTTGGCTCTGATGTGAGAACAGTGTTAATAGTGCACTGATGGTTTTTCAGTTGTTGCTGGGTAATGTTTATACTAAATCAGTGACTTTTCAGTTTCTCAGACCCTGCCAACCAAAGGGCTGGAGGGGCACTGGAAACTGGGAGGGGACACAGCCAGGACAGCTGACCCAAACTAGCCAAAGAGGTATTCTATACCATATGATGTCATGCTGAGTATAAAAACTGGGGGAAGAAGAAGGAAGGGGGGGACATCTGGTATTATGGTGTTTGTCTGCCTGAGTAACCATTACATGTGCTGGAGCCCTGCTTCCCTGGGGATGGCTGAACACCTGCCTGCCCATGGGAAGTGGTGAATGAATTCCTTGTTTTGCTTTGCTTGTGTGTGCAGCTTTTGCTTTACCTTTTACATTGTTCTTATCTCAACCCTTGAGTATTACATTCCTTTCTGATTCTTCTCCCCATCCCTCTGGGTGAGGGGGAGTTAGCAAGCAGCTGCATGGTGCTTGGTTGCCGGCTGGGGTTAAACCACAACACCAACTTAACAAATTTCTCTGAGCAGCTAATTTTGGGTAGTTGAACCCCACATTAGGTATGAATTGATTGGTATGGGAGCTTAGATATCTATTTCAAATAGTGCAGCCTTAGTATTGCTTCAGTTACTTACACATAGTGATTTAATGCCATCTGAAGTGCCCTACCATTCTCAAGACATCAAGAGTTGGTAGATAATGCACAGGATCTAAGGAGATTCATGGTCTTTGGAAGACATGCATGGAGGCCGGGTAGGATAGGACCATAGGATAATTCAGGCTGCATGGGATATGAGACTTAGCTCAGTCTCCTGTTCAAAGCAGAGCCAACTCTGGTGTCAGGCAAGGTTGTTCTGAGCTTTGTCCAGTAAGGTCTTGAAAACCTCTGAGGATGGAGCTTGCACAATTTCTTTGGGCAACCTCATCTACTGCATGGCTGACTTCATGGTGTAAAATGTTTCTCCTGATACCCAGTTTGGACCTCCCTTGTTTCTATTTACACTCATGTCTCTTTTGTCTTCCTATCACACACCTTTGTGTAGAGCTTGGCACCATCTTCTCAAAAGACATCCTGTAAGTATTGGGGGGCTGCTATTGGATCCCTTGCAGCCTTCTTTTCTCCAGGCTAAACAAAATCTACTCTCTCAGCCTATCTTCATATGAAACATGATCCTGTTCCTTAATTTGTAACCCTTTTCTGGACTCGCTCCAGTATGTCCACCTCTCTCTTCTCCTGGGGAGCCCAAACCTGGAAACAGCACTCCAGATGTAGCCTCACCAAGGATGAGGACAGGGAAAGGATCAGCTCCCTCAGCCTGCTGGCAGCAGTCTTCATAATGCAGCTGGGATGCTGTTGAGCTTTTCTAAAAAGACACATTGCTGATTTGTGTTCATCTTGTTGCCCCCTGGCATGCCCAAGTACTTATCTGTGAAGCTGCTTTCGATTCAATTGGTTCCCGGTGTGGGGATCAGGTACAACATCACATGAAAAACTTCTAAAGAATCTTTTGCATGATGTCCTGCTGAATCATCACATATTTTCCTAACACAGTGTTTCTTACTGAAGACTTTATAGGATTGAATAAAAATTAATATTAAACTTGTGATAAATAAATATACAGTGAAGGAGGAGTTTAAAATGTCCATGGGATAGCTGGATTGTTTAGTGGGTCATTATAGGAGGAAACACAGTCTTTTCCACCTATCTCAGGAAAACTGTGGAAATTTACTGGTGCCATAAAATGCCTGCTGTCATCCTTATGCAGGAAACAAACAAAAAATCCACTGTAATGATCATAGTGACATTATACAGATGGACCGGCTACTCTAATGAAAAGTATCTGCTTTTTTTGTAATTCAGTGTTCCTTGAATATTGTTTTCTGTCAAGTAATGAAATCTAGATTTCAAGATTCAAAGCAATGTTGTTGAACTTGGTATTTTGCTTCACGGAAAAATTGCAAATAAATTTGCCTCAAAGCTCTGAATAAGTTGAGGTACTGTCACATTCACTTTTACAAGTTGCCTGATGTTTAGCTGCACAAGTAGAAAAAAGAAAGCCTAAAATAAATTTAGAAAAGAACAACTGTTAAATAAATTTAAGACTTGTTACTAATATAGAAAAAAGTGTGTTCACAAAATTGAGACTGCATAGCCATATGAAAATTTGTATACAAAATCAATATGGGGAAAAATTGTTTGGTCATCATTTCTAACAGTGAAAGTTTTGTGGGTTGGGGTTTTTTTGAGAAATGCCATGTTATAGAAACCATGTTATAGGAGTTGCATTTTTAATGAGAATTTCACCTAGTTAACTTACCACTCAGGATTATGGAAACAAATAATTAAAAATCTAAATAGAAAATGAAATAAACAAACACAACCCCCACCCCCATAAATCAGATATGGAATGGGTATGGTATTTTCTTATGTGGACCCTTATTCCTCTTTAGTGTAGGAGTGGAATAATCTATTGCTTTGTTTAAAATTATTGAATTCATGGTCATAATGTGAAGTAAAGCAAAATACTGAAATTATTAGTAATATGTATTTTATTATTAAAAAAAGAATCAGCACCCAAAGGAGTTACTGTATTGTGGGGTTTGGGGTTTTCTAATAGTTACCACTATAAATGTCTTTTAATTAAAGAACAGGTAAAAATGTATATTTGCAGCTGATTGTAGCTCTTTGGTGATTAAGCAGAAGATCAGACCAGAGCCCATGCTCTGTTGCTGAGATGGGCTGTGGTTGTAGCAAGAACAGCAAAATAATTAAAAGAGAAAATGTATGTACAGATATTATCTAGAGAGAAATACTGGACTTGCAGTTCTCATGACTGTCTTTGAATGTCTCTAGTTTCAAATAATAGGAAAGGACTAAACAGTTCTAAGGTTCGGATTTTATGTTCATTCGAGTTTGAAGTAGACTTATATGGGGTTGTCTTCTCCAAACACCAGTTGAGGAAGTATATACAACAAAGAAGGGTGATGAAAGTCCACAAATATTACTACTTTAGCATAGAAAAAAAAATATGGCAGAGTGGCTTAGGCTCTATTAACTGAGTTCATGTATCATGACTATGAATACATTTTTTTTCCATGTTTACATAGCTTCCAGTCATTATGTATAGTTTGCTATTAAAATAAGTTGGTTCTACTAACTTTAAAACATGATACATGAACATAACTCTTTATCCTGTAAAGGTCCTGTCTTTCTAACTTTAGTCCACATTCATCTCTCTCTGGAAGTATTCCAACACATTAATCTTTGCTTACTATATAGAACACCTACTTTAACAGAAATTACTTTAATAGGCTGTTTTTTCAGGGGACTGATTCACCCAACACCCAGAATAATTGAGACCTAATTTAATTTTCATGCCTTCACAAACATGCAAACATTAACTGCATTATCAAAACCATATGATAGAAACAGCGTGGATGAACATAGCTAATAATCTCTTATAGCAATGGAAAAGTTTTTAGTTTTACTTCTAATACCTAATACTCTTAGCCTTGGAGGGGGGAAGTGGGGGGGGGGGGGGAGTGCAAACCTTGTTCTTATCATAACAATTAAGATTTGTAACAATGCTAATTGATGTTCTAGGTAGAAATTCCAAATTTCAGAGTGTTGAGATGTTGTTTGTTCAGTGTGCCAAGATTCAAGGACATAAACAGCAATATTTTAAAAAACATGAACTTTTAAAAAAGGTAAATAGAAGAAAACATACCGAACAGCACAAATGAGACTTGTTAAGATGCCACTATAACTGCTCTTCCACTGTTTTATTGTGTGTGCAGTTTCAAGAATGCCGTGGGTTAAAGAATCCAACAGTTTATCCTCTACGACATTCTTTGCACCGTTTGATGTTTAAATTGTACTTTTGAAAAAACAGAAGACTCTTCTAAAAACACATGCACATAGGAATATTTAATGCCATTTTTATTAGTCATCTTTTGAAAGGAAGCAGCAATTTAACAATGAGCAGACTTATTCCCTTGATGCCTTTTTTTCACCATTCTTTTAGGTTCATACTGTAGACTGCTCTTTATGTTTGAAAGAAAATTAAAAGGAAAAGTGTCACAAAAGGAAAAAGTAAAAAGTGAATGTCAAAAGAAATCATACAGTCACATAGTTCTGATAGGAAAATTGCTTCAATGTGACAATATTATTACCTGGCTTAGAATGCTTCAAGTGGAATGAATACTGGCACTTGGATCCCATTGCTACAGATAATGCAGTTTTCTAGATTGATGGTGATTTTGTTCAGGCTTTTGACCAGTTCAGAAAATTTAATATGTATAGTTTTGCACCTAAAAGTGAAGACTACCTCAGTTTTATCTCCATGTTAATACCAAGTTGACGGTTCATGATTGCCAAAGGTTGGTGCTGTTTTGTATATTACAAATAACTACTTTATATTTGTACGTGTTTGTAGAAGAACAAAAATGTGATGGGTAATTTTTTCTTCTGTCTTTCCTTTTAATCTCTGTGCTACCTGCAGGCACAACTACTGTGGAATTGTAGATCTTGAAATCGAGGTTCTACAAAATCTTGCTCTAAAATAATTACAGAAAAATTTTGGAAATAATAGATTACGTGTGTACTGAGTCTATGATTCAGCCTTTTTGTTCTCTGATGCTCTACAAATGGTGGAGTTTTACAGACTGAAGAAAGAGAATACCAAAGATCTTTTCAATCTATCAAAAAAGGCACAAAACCAACAGTGGTCAGTATTCAAGCCATATAAATTAATTGTAAAATAGGAAACACATCTAATATTGTGGCAATTCATCATCAGTAAAAAAAAAAAAAAAATAACTAAGCAAAACTGTCGAGTGTCTGTGACACCAGTAATATTTATGTAACTATCAAGGAGATACAGGCTTAGAGCAAGGTGACCTAGAAATGCTGGAATGCTTTTCTGAACAGTAGTTCTGCTAAAGGATCTTCTCTGTTGTTGGGCTGTGTGCCTTTTCAGAAAGGCTGAAACACTACGCTTTAATGTGGAATTGCTGGGAAAACTCCTATAAAACTAAGCTGCAAAAGGTTTCAGTGTTACCACATACTATAAAATGTCTTTAAGTTGCAGGAAGAAATGTAGAGCAACCTTTTTCAGAATAACCACAAGTAAATTGATCCTGACAGTGATTAAAATTTTCTTCAGGTTATTTTTTTTATACATATATAACTGACTATGCATTACAACAGCTTCTTATATATGTCCATTCCCACCATAGGAGTCATGTTGACTCACATCTTTTCTATGTTGCAGAGATCAAATAGTGAAATTTGCCATTGTTTGTTTTTTTCTAAAAAAAAAAAATCCCACAGATTGAGCTAGAAGATTAGTTTTAGACTTTTCTGTTTTCAAGTATTTCAGTTCTTCAAATACTAGTTTGTTTTAATTTGGGTTTACTGTTATCTGTGGAAATTTAATTTGTCATTAACTAATGTGCAGTTTCAGTTGGATGTTTTGTTTGGATTGTTTTGTTTTTTAAATGAACTATTTCTCTTTCTTTCAGTTTGGATGACTCAGAGAAATTGAAAGAGAAGTTGAGGAATTTCTCTCTATGATTCATCTATGTGATAAAAAATATTTGAGAATTAATTGTTTATTGCTATATTGTTATAAATTATGTTGATCAGTGTTACAAAACATATTATACACATGGTTTCATTTTTAATGTGATTAATTATTAGAAAGAAATATGTGTTTAAATATAAATACTGGGTGCCTGATTTATGAATTTTGTAAGTTAAATATGAATGTATAACACATCAATAGGATTTCCAAACCAGCACAATCCCTCCAAGCAGAATTTTAAACATCTATCATTTAAATGTATTAAATCATGTGCTGTGGTGAACTAAACAACTACATACTTGTCAACATTATTTATAAAGTACAGGAGAAAAATTACAAGCCTCCTATTAGAAGAACTTCTATTTACTTGTCCGGTTTTTCTAACTAGTTTGAATGCTGAGTTACAGGAAACATGACAGGATAGAACAAGAGTCTTTGAAAAATACTTAATTTAGAAATAAAAAATAAAATAAATCTTCTGTTTCAAATATGGTTATTGCATCCATGCATATCTGTCCCAGCTTGAATTCCCCTACAATCAATAATATGTATTTTCAAAACAAATAATGATTCTCCTACAAAAAAGAAAGGCCTTATTTTTTTCCAGAATTGGACTTATGGTAAATAAGTATATGTTAGTTTAAGCCATTCTTATTGTGTACAGCTATGCTTCATTAAAGAATTTGAACCACTATTGAATTATCTGATTGAATTGCACTACTCAAGGCTTTAAACAGTAATCGTTTGTAATTAATGTATAAAAAATGCAGAGAGATGTTTAAATTTAAAGAACCCTGTCTTTATGTTAAATATGAACCAACAGATTTATTCTACTTACTTCTTAGGATTAACTATTTAGAATACTCCATTTGTGCATAATTTTTTATTTTCAACCTATCTAAATGAAAACATGAAATTCTTTGAAAACTTGATAAAGGATGCTTTTTCATAAATAATTTTCTTTACTATTGTTTGGAGACAAAGGCCATAAGTGTCTTTCAGACTGGCATTCATTAACATATGTGTTTCTGAAAGCTAAGAATGCAAAATATAGAGTATTACTCTCTATATACTGTAGCTCAAATTTTTTTATAACAATTGAGCTTTCTTACCATGAAAAATCATAACATTCCATCTGACGGTGATATGTTCAATTACAGAAATCAACAGAAAAGGTAAGAGGGATTACATGCTCTCCCTAGCTCTTCAGCTTGCAGACTGAAAGAAACAGCTTGCAATAAATACGGCCTCTGTGGAAGGTCTGGGTGAGGCTGAACAAAATGTGTAATGTTGACACTCAAGTATTTTAGGTTCCTGATGGACTGTGCTCTGTAACTTAAAATTTGGGACCTTTGGATACTGACTAGCTTCTGAATTATCTGTTATTTGCAAGTCCCAGGCCAGTTCATGATAAACTGCAGACATCTAAAAGTTTATCTTGGTTAGATAGAGAAGTAGAAAAAAATTGTCAAATTAACAAAATGCAGAAGCAAGTACTCCTCAATAGTGATTGTTATTTCTTTTCAGAAACTATTTTTGCCCCCATATAATTCTCGCATGTCCTTTCTTTTTTCTTCCACTCTAGTATCTACATCGCTTGTCTCCTGCTAAACAGAATAATGGTAATTCAACATATCCTGCTGCCATAGAACTCCAGTTTCACCTCATAAATTTACACTACCTCAGATCATTGGGCAATTGATTTTTTTGCTTATAGTGAAATTAATTTCTGATATAAATCTCCATTAATTTCTTCTGCACATGTTCTACACTTAAAACACAGTGGAAGAGTTTTTTGGATGCTGTCTGTTATTCCATTCATTTTTCTGCCTCCCCCTTGTAGTAAGAAGTTTTTCCTATGCATGCATACTGCATGTGTGTTGTGCCATTGGCCAAGGAATTTATTGACTGATAATGGGAAAGGGTTTTAAATAGCAGCAGACCTTATGTTCATCCTTAAACAAAGTTCAAGATCAGATTCACTCTGCCTTACTTGGCACTTCTTTGAGGTCCTTAACTAAGAAATCAGCCTGTTCCTTCTCTCTGATTTTCATAAAGTGAACAATGCTTGTGCAGTGTCACTAAGAGCAGATTTGCACTCTGGGCATGCCAGTGTCTCTCCACTGACTGTAACAGGCATTTCATAGAGTATGTCCTTCTTCAGATGTATTAACCAAATAATTGAAGTTCAGTGGAATGAGTCTGGGCATAAATAAGTAACTTGAAACCAGTCTTCCCCTGTGAGATCGAACTCTTTATGGTAAAGAATAATTAAAAACAAGTTAGCATTCTGCTCAAAATGTTGTTTACTGACAAATAGGACCCAAACCACATATAACTGTAAAAAGAATGCCAAGATGTTATTGTTACTGTAATAGAAATCTTAACAGTCTAGTTCAAGAATCACTATTATTTTAGATGTAATTATTACAGAAAAAAAAAGTTTACATTTTATTTACAAGTGGAAAATGTCACAACAATACTAATAAGACAAGTAAAAATGCAACAGTCAGGTTTGTGTACCTGTATGCCCCTGTTTATGACTTTCTCCCTTTCTTAACATCCCTTGTTACATTGAAAAAGTCCTTGGCAAGATACCCTTAAAAGAAGCACTCTGCTTCCACATACAGTTACAGGTAAAACTCTTAAGTTGTCAGCCTCTAGAATCCTTTGCTGGGAGGAATATACTGTTTATAGCTTTTTCTTTCCCCTCCAGTAACCACTTGGAGTCATTTTAACATTTTTATTAATGTGCTTCTACACCTTTTTCTTTCCTTTTGGTCTGCAGTGTCACGTTACATCTAGGTTTACTATATATGGTGCTCTTTTTATATGTTAGGTATAATTTTTTATTCTGTTCGTTATCCTGAAAACCAGTATTGTCCATCTCCAGGCTTGCATTTCTTTACTGACCATGGATGAGTTGTTTATGGCTGTGGCATTGTCCTGGTTTCAGCTGGGACAGAGTTAATTTTCTTCTTAGCAGCTGGTGCAGTGCTGTGTTTTGGATTTGGTGTGAGAACAATGTTGATAGCACACTGATGAGTTTGGTTGTTGCTGGGTGATGTTTATATTCAGTCAAGGACTGTTTGGTTTCTCAGGCCCTGCCAGCAAGAGGGCTGGAGGGGCACGGGACATTGGGAGGGGACACAGCCAGGACAGGGGACCCAAACTAGCGAAAGGGATATTCCATACTATATGTTGTCATGCTGAGTATATAACCCGGGGGAAGAAGGAAGGGGGGACATTTGGCATTATGGCGTTTGTCTTCCCAAGTAACCATTACATGTGCTGGAGCCCTGCTTTCCTGGGGATGGCTGAACACCTGCCTGCCCATGGGAAGTGGTGAATGAATTCCTTGTTTTGCTTTGCTTGCTTGCTTGCATGGCATTTGCTTTACGTATTAAAGTTTTACATTCCTTTCTGATTGTCCTCCCCAACCCTCTGGGTGAGGGGAGTGAGCAAGCAGCTGTGTGGTTCTTGGTTGCTGGCTGGGGTTAAACCATGACAGGCGTCTGCAATGCCAAGCCGGTGCCCCATCTCTGAAACACAAGTTCCATTTCAATTTGAGGAAGAACTTCTTTACCTTGAGGGTGACAGAGCACCGGAACAGGCTGTCCAGAGAGGTTGTGGAGTCTCCTCTGGAGACATTTAAAACCCATCTGGATGCGGCACTGTGCAAGCTGATCCCAGCAAACCTGCTTTAGCAGGAGGTTGGACTAGATGATCTCCAGACCATTCTGTGATTCTGTAATGTCTTATCACTACCCCATGCTTGAGGTTCTCTGCACCACATCCTGTGTCTCCTCTTCTCAGAGTCTTTGCTACTGTACCAGACCTGTATTTTTCTACGGTACATCACTGTGTTACAGCTGTAAATACCTCCGTTTATGTTGGATCTTTTTTTAAATTATTATTATTACCACTATCTATATAGAACTATGGTTATACTGTGCAAGGATAAAATTAGCCATTGCTGCCTGGTCAATTCAGCAAACAGTTGTCACAGCTAAACCAGGTAAAACAAAGCTGCAGGCAGGTAGAGAAAAATTCAGAAAGAGTAGGCCTGTTAAACCTGGGCCCTGAAGCCTTGCTAGCACAGAGCTTGTGGGCTGTTACTAGCAATGACAATATTGTATGACTGGGCTATGCAACTATGTCACGACTAAATATGCAAAAGCAATTAGGCCCATATTGAGAAGGGAGGTAGGAGCTGCAGATTTTTTGCTGTAAAAGAACAAGCTGCTGGTGCCTTTTTTCTCTCCAGCAGAGCAAGCCACAAATGGGCACATAGAATTTCATCACACTGCCTGAGAAGAGTTACATTCCATACATTTGCGTGGAAAGCAATCAGTAAGTTGAGCAGAGAGCTGCCCATATCTGCAGGAGAAACTGAGGGTGGTCCTCATGCGGACTTGTGTAACTCTTTCAATGCCAGTAGGAGGTATCTTCATACAAACTCATCCCAACCCAGTAGTTATGTTCACCCTGTGATGATGAAATTCACTCTGAACTCTTCAAGCCTAAGACAGACCTAAAACCATGTATCCTATTTCCACTGAGTTACTGGGTAAAGGTTATCAACAATAATAGCTTTTCAAAGACTGATTAATTAAGAATATGATGCTGCTGCTTAGATTTGATGTAATATAGCAAAAGTATTTGTGAATTAAGCCCTCAGAATGAATCTAGTAACACTTTCACTATAGATAAATGAATTAATGGATAAAGACCTTTGCAAAATCTAGTTGGATGATTCAGGGGGAAAGTTTATTTCATCTTCTGAAATACTGCACTTGTTTTGGCATCCATTTTGCAGTCTCTTTTCTGCCCCTGGTGCCTTTTTTTTCTACTGCATCTGGCAACATTATACAATACTCCTGATTTTATTCTTCATTCTTACAAGGAAAGAAAATCCTTCTGAGATTTATACTGTTTCTTTTTTTCAAAATATTTTCCCCATTTATTTGATTTCTTTATCTGATATAAATACTAAATTTTAGAGAACAGAAATAGGTTATCTCTTAAAAAGATAATTCATGAAAAAGAGTAAAAGCTAGATTATGATCTCAAAATGATAATTTAAAATTTCAAATTGAATGTAAAATAACTGTTTTTAGACACAATAAATAATATTATATACAATATATTAAATATAATAATACAAACAAAGAATCTGATTGACTTGAGTAAATATATTAAACAAGCTTTTACTGATATAAAATATATATCAGTAAAAGCTTAATTTTCATACGTTTATTCATATCAGTTGCACTGTTAGGTTTGGATTATTATTTCAAGAGGACTATACACTGTGTGAGAGATTTGTATTTTTTTTAACTTTCAAAAAAGTGGAATTGGAGACATGATTTCCATTTATGTGTTACAAAATGATAAAAAAAAATTGTATATTGTGTAATTCTTACTCTGTGTGAGAAACACACAGACATCTTTATGCTGTACTTCAAAGTCTGTTTGATTTACAGCCCATGCAAGTAGCAAAATTTCAAGCAATTCTTAAGCATAATCCCCGGAGTGCTAAGGGCCTTGCCTGCTCCACATGTTTGGTGGAAGGCTATGTCACTGTATTTTAAAGCTCCCACCAAATGGCATTAATTTATCTTTGGGGGAGGTATAGGGAACATCATGTTCCTGGTTGGATTAACGCCTGAAAATTGCAACAGACCAGGATGTCCCATGAAAATTAATTAAACTCTTAGTACTATGCAGTGCAGAATCTATGTTCTCAGTTCCATGACGTAAGTGGCCATGGAAGGTGTAACCCTCTCTGTTTCACACCATTTTCATTTATGTGGACACAGGTTCTTTGATATCACTTCTAAATTAAATGGGGTTAAGATCCTGTCCTGAAATGCATTCAGCAGAAATACTGTACTACTTACTACTAGGTGTAATATTTCTCCTGGCAAAACGTTGGTCCAACTTTTTTTCTTTGTGACGGGTATTTATTATAATTTTAAACACAGTGAAGAAGTCATTTGACTCCGGTCAGTAGATATCAATGAGATGTTTAAAATAAATCTCAGTGAATCTCACTCTTAAAGGTATTTCTGATTTAAAAATACACTTTATAAGAAAAGATGTTTCTTTGGCATGTTTCCAGGTGTGTGGCTTGCATATAACATAAGAAATATTTAAGTGTGCAAGGGGGAGTTAATTGCTGTTGGGAATGGTTTTGAACATTGTTCTGAATTGTTTAATATTTGTTTAAGGGCTGGCTGATGTTTAAAACAGGTGATTATGTTCTTTGCATTTCAATTAAAAACATATGTTCCTACTTTATTATAAAACTTCAAATATCCAGAGCCTGTTGCATGTAAATGTAGGTGTGCCCCACCATCTGTAAATTAGATTTGCCGATTCTGAATCACTTTTATTACTTGGCACAAATTTTAAGCAGGTGTATTTCATTTATAATTGGCTGAAATTATAGCCCCAGTCAAATATAGTATACTTTGTTTTCAGCAGAATTAACAGTTCTGTGAAATACAGGGTATACCATGAGGCTGTACATGGAACATACTTTATAGATAAGTAGGCAATATTTACTTTGCAGTGCAGTGTTCTATTTCTGAGAAATTAAAATTGTGGGCACAAACTCTTCTGAGGTGGAATTATAGAAGCAGAAGTGAATTCTTAGCCTACTGCTAAAATATTTAACATTGATATTATTGCTATAATTGTTCTGAAAATGTCTACTAAGAGGTTTCTGAGGTGTAGTATACAGAGCATATGAGGGCTGTTCATAGAGAACTGTTTAAGTCTGTCACATTACCTTTTCTCCTTATTCACACCTCTAAATCCCACTGGGTATAATAAAATAATTCCTTAGTAATATTACAAGAAAATAAATTATTTCATGGCTCCAAGGTGTTGTTTATCACTCATAGGAGGAAGTCTACTGGTTAAGATACAGAAAATGTAAAGTACCACATTTTAGGAGAAATCAAAAGATTCATCTTAATATGGACATTCTTGGATGAAGTGAAGACTGTCTCATCTGTGTTAATATTCTACCTACTGAAAGAAAAAAAAACATGTGTTATATAAACACCAAAACGGAAAGGCATTTCTGTTACATTAATTTTCATACACACCATAACATTCTGTTATTTCCTAGATATACTGTAAGATGAAAGTGTGCTAAACACAAATAAAAATGAAGGAGGAATAGAAAAATAGCTGAACAAACATGAAACGATCATCAAGGGCATAAACACAAAATTATAATCTCCAGTTACGGTACTTGAAAGAATGTAGACCAAAGGCAAGTATTGCTCTGTTTATTCACAACACTAAATCTCTCTAGCTGAAGAGGTATTTGAATCATATACTACGCTGAGATTTGAGTTCCTCTTAGCTGCAGAAAGAATTACAAACAAAGGAGACAGAACTGTTCTGGGTGTCTTAGACAAATGATTTTGCTGCCTTCCTTTCATTCATGCCTGAATGGGATACATAACAAACAAAAGGAATTAAAAGAGTGCAAGAGTAGGTGTATCGAGTATGTGAACATTTATCTTTTGGTATTTTTTTTAAAAATGGTACATATGCAAATGGTTTAATTAAAAAAATTATAAAACAGCAACCAAAGAAATAAAAACTTCTTGTTTTTTTTCCCTTATTAAATGAATGCCAATTTTTATTTTCTTTTACTTATAATGCACTTTCTTCCCAACAAGAAAACAAATCCTTTTAAGAAAAAAATAAATCCAATGATGCTACAGGGAGGTTTCATATTCATGGTCAGAGCATTTTTCTTTCATGCAGATATGTGATACACCACTGAGATAGCACTGTTAGGGCCAGAAGCACTATTATATCAGCATCTTAGGAAAAGTAGAAGCAGTATTTCTTTGACATGTTTACCTTTTAGGAATATATTCTGCATGCCGTACATTGTAAATATCCAGATTCACTTCGCAGTTAATAACTGTGCTGCAGCTTCCTTGTTTTCAAAATTATTCTGAGCAGGTACTGAAAGAGGGAAAGGAGAGATGTATTGCAGCACTATTAGGTGAAAAAAAGTCATAGCTATTTATTTGTACATGACTCTGGTACTATTAGTCACTTACTGTCATCTAGCTATCTGCTTCTTCAGGAAAACTGCATGTGGGATGTAGACTTCAAAATCCATGTTAAATTAGAATCCTAAAATCTGGGTGTACAGACAGAACAGCTCATGTTACCAACCCAAACTCAATAAAATTGCCTTCCCCTGACTATTTGAGGCTGCTGAATTCCAACATCTGCAAGCCAGACAGGGATAACCATATGAAATAGTGTTTTACTACAGAAAAGAATATTACTCGTTTTCCCTTTATTTTTAATAAAAATGATTGAGATAACATATATTAGAATTTATGAAGAAAAAATTCTTGTGGCTCATGTAATTTAAATATCTAATTTGAGCCCAGAGCTAAGTTTTTTGCATAAATGTTTTTTTCTTTTCCTTTATTACAACAAAGTTTTTGAGTATTTTTTATTGGAAAAGTTTTCAGGTCCTTAAATTCAGCATAATAGTAGGAGGGAGTACAATTGAAATTGAAAGGATAATTTCTTCAAATAGCAGTTTTTAAAAATACTTTGATAATACAATATTATTATTCAGTGTTTTGTATCAGTCAAAAAAAAAATGCTTTAGAATAAACTGTCAGCATTATTACTTCTTTCCAGGGATTTGCACATCAATTATTTTGCTTTAGATTAAAAAAAATTCACTGTTAGTAAAGACAATAAATTTTTCTGCTCTTTAAAGTCTTTCTTGTCATGAAATCTTATGTATAGAAAAGATTATAAAAGTACATATATAGTCCTCAGATTAATTGGAATTCTGGGCATTTATTTTTACAACTAAAATAAGTGGCATCCTAGTGGTTAATACCCTGATTCACTTACCAACAGAATATGCATTACTGGTAATGATCTATATAGTACCCTTGAACACAATCTTGCAAATCTGCAAAGAGAATCAGTTATATGAAAATAAAGTGTTTCACCTCAATACATGCTGATCAGATGCTCACTTCTTTAAAGTAACTTTTGAGAAATTAGTCCTATTATCAAAGCCTGGCTCTATTATAGTCACTAGGCTCATGCTGCATGCAGGGACTTGAAGTTTTTGCTAAAAAGCCCTAAATAACTTATTTCAAAGTAGATCAGGTGCTATCACTGTCAACACACAATAAATATCAACAGGCTGTAGGCCCAGTGGGTTGCTCTTGCAGCTGCAAAATATGCTGATTTTTGCTCCTCAGCATGGAACTCTACTTAAAGTAATTAAACTTGAGATTAATGCATAGGAGAATAAGAAGTCATAGTGAGAGGTTGATTGGAAGAGTAATTGTGGTTGAATTATTTCTGTAAGTATAAAAATAGCACAGAGTCTAGTTTACAGTGATATGTGTATGTATAAAAATCTAATGAGAAACAATAATTGAAATAAATTTAAACATTAGCTTATATAGGTGTATGCATAATTTCTAAGTATCTGCCTAAGTATCGAAAGCTTTAATTGAAGAAAATTACTTTAAAAATTATGCTGGTAGCCATTTCAAAACGTAGCACAAAGGTATTTAGTGTTTTAAATGTAATAGTGAATAACTAATTATGGAGATGTGGTGGAAAATATGTTTCATTTCTCGTGCCCCCTTGCTTTTCTTAGAGAAACATACATTTGAATTAGAAATCTAGAAAAAAAACCAAACCAAAACCAAGCAAGAACTGAGGGCATTACAGTGAAGAGAAAAAATGAATGAATTTAAAAGAAAAAAATACTTTTCTAAAGTAAATCTAAAATTTCTAAAGGAATAATAAACATGCAAAGGGCACAATAGTGATCTTTTGGCCATAACGGATCACTAATACAGGATAAACAATTCCTGATAAGCAGAGTTTCTTTGGTCTTTATCTTTGAGATTTTTACCTTTTTTGCCTTATGTTTACATCTATATCCTTTTATTTGTTTATGTATATAAATACATATTATACACCTGTATATGCATAATTTAAATATATATCTATATATAAGATTTATAGCTGGAAGGAAGTTTTTCAATTAGATTTCGCATTACCACTGTGTTTTGTTTGTTTGTTTTAATTTAGGTGCTATTTTCACTGGGGTATTGCACTTTTGTTTGTTTGTTTGTCTGTTTATTTTGTTTTTAATTTATTTTTATTTGTTGTTTGATTCTCAGGATGTCTATTTACAATTTCAAAAATGAAGGCGAAACCTGGTCAAGCTCTGTGTGATAACCAATACAGACATAATTTGTGACAAAGCAGGTGATACATATTCATTAAACACTTTGTCTGCACTATTGTTATTACATTGACAACAGCCTCAAGTTAGGACTACATAGCAAAAATGACTGTGGGAATTAATTGCCTAAACATAGTCATCTGGTTCTATTTGATCACACCACATGCCCTAAAGGATTCAAGATGTGCACATGTGGTTGACAGGCATGAGATAGGGCCTACAGGACACTCTTGTCATTATGGAGCATCAACCCATGTCATATGGATTCCTTGGAAGGAAATCATAAAGAGTGCTTCAAATGACCCTGGATATATATTTGACCAAGTGAATCACTGCCTGGCTGTGGATCACCAGTAAACTGGGCTGCATAGTACAGATATGCAGTATACATTGCTGTGAGTTAGCTCGTATTTTTTATCTGAAGTAACAACCACATTTTTGACTATAATTCACCTGTAGAAATCTTTACGAAGCATAGTGCTGACTGGATAGTTATTCATACATATAAATAAAAATAGGCATGCATTTCTAAAGTTGGTGTCTACGACCTTGCACTTTTTTTTTATTCACCACACCTTCCACCTCTGAGCGCAGTTTGACATTAAAATGGGTGTCATGCCATAGTATGACACACACACACAGACAGTGTGCCATATGGTGCATAGTGCCCTGAGCCACTTAAATCATACTGTCTACTAAGCTTTTCTATTAAAAAAAACCAACCAACAACAGAACAACAAAAAAACACCCAGTCAAATCCAGCCAAACAAACCACAAAAAACAGAACTAAAAAGTGCATAATACACTGCAGGGTAAGCATTCATCAGGTCATAGTTGCATGTTATGAGCATATTCCAACATAAAGACATATTACTGGTGGATTCGTATTCTCTAAACAGTGTAATTCTATTGCTAAACTATTGCATGCTCGAGAAGAGAAATATAGAATAGTCTAATGTAAAATACACACAAAAATGCATTTAATGACAGGGTTAATTTACAAGATTTTTTTTCTTATATCTACTAAAAGCATTGATGAAACTGCCTGTTTCATCTTCCTCTTAGATCACTCAGATCATCCCCTTAGGCCTCTTGAATAAATATTTAGCATAGAAGACTGAAATAGTAATATAGATATATGCATAAGTAAACTCCTTGTCCTTTGGATCTAAATGTAGTAAAATTCTTTGTTCAGGGGTAGAATACTTAATATCTGACAAAAGAATCTTGACATTTTTCTGGATCTTATTTAGACTGATGTCCTGAAAAAAAACACGCTCATAAAAGACATTCCTGCTGCCCCTGAGGGCCATGGGGTATTTTTTTCTTTTTGTTCTCTAAAAATCTATCTAAAAATATCAAACAATTGTTCTTTAGTCAAACAGTGTTATTAATATGCATGGGATCTTCAGGCATTTGCATTTTCATCCATAGAGACTCTACTTTACCTTCAAAGCATGTAAATCTTTCTTTTCAGGAAAGAATAGAGAAAAAAAAGGTATGACTTGTTGAAAACCTGAGAAAGCTTTGTAATAAACCTCAGAGATGGAAAAGTCCAATTTCCTTTAAAAAAAAGTAAAATAAAATCCTCTTCAAGCAGAAATTGACCTCATGACCTACCTTTCTTCTGCTAAAGCCAGTGCTTATGAGCCATTGCAAGATTTCCAGCTACTAATGAGTAAAATGATTCCTTTGCATTATGTGCACTTCATATCCTAATTTCATGATTAAAAGGGTTATTATTATTGAGGTTCTCAGCTAGAGATAACAGAGTATATAGAGGAAATTACAAGGGAAGAAGGGCAGGGAACATTTTCTTCATGCTCAGGCATAAATGAATACTGCCAGAAATACCTTAAAGAAAGTAATATTTTTTTCCATTTTCAGCTAAATATCCATCAATATTTACAATTGTGGAAATATACAACTATTTAGATGAATCATGCAATATCTTTATTGCTATGTTATTTGCAAAGGTTTTCTAAAGGCTGAGTGATCTCGCTACCGTTTTCAGAATGGTTTTATTTTCTTGGTTGTAGGTCACTCACTGGGCTTTTCTTCCTTGTGACATTCTGAAAAGTATGTTGTCTCTAAATAATATCGCAGCCAAAATGATTAATTCTGCTCAGAATAAGGAAATCTGGATTTTAAGAACATAAATGGAATTGAGAAGAAAAAAAACCTTCTCACTAATTTACAGTTAAACTGAAATTATTTATGCAAACAAACTGTGCAGGATTCATTTTACCTAACTTATATGTTTCTGAGTTTAATATCTAACTGGGAGCTAGCCAATCTAGCCTATGTTCTATTCAGTTGAAAAAGGCAAGTACCTCAAAAAAATATTCAGTTAGTTGCCTAACAGAAATCAGTTTAATCACTTTTTAAATGTTATTCATTATATATTTATTTAGAGGTTATTCTGTGAATATATATTTTAAAGATTCTTTCTACTAGTGTTGTAAAAATACGTTATAAGTTTTCCCATGCAGAGAGAAGACCTCAGAGTTGTATGGCATTTCTTGTTCCTAGACAACATTGTTTTGTAACATCCATTTTGCTGTAAGTTGGCCATGCTGCGAAGGTCTTTAAATAGCTCTAACAATTGTGTTTGTAAAGCCATTAGAGATGCAAGGATGTAATTTAGGCCTTGATTTGTTCTGGTGATAGAAAGTAGTTCATAGAGATGATTGAACTGTAGGGTCCTGATTTTTGGACCCAGTAAGTGAGCTATAACAGAATCTCTAGAATTTTAAAATTAAATTCAGTTTTCTGTGAATTTTTGCTTGAGCCATCTGTCCTCACCAACAGCTGTGATATGAGCACTCAAATTTCAGCAATGGTTGTTCTAAAAGATACATATATCTCAATATTACCAAAGAGTTGCTTACTTGAGAGATGTTTTCCTTCTTGAAAATACAGTTGTCATGAATAAAGTGATACACTTCACTCATAAGAGAGAGGCAGCAATATATTTATTGGTATAAAACAGAGATTTAACAAAGTTTGATAGTAAATGCAACAGAGGTTTAGCAAGATTTGATGGCAAGGTACACTCAATTGTTTACTGCCCAGAGGACAGTGTTAGATAAAACTGTCAGGGAGACCCTCCCATTGAGTCCTGAGGCTCAGGAAGGAGCCCCTTGTCTTCTAAACTTCTCAGAGGGGAGCTTAGCTGTGGTTAGATCCAAACAGTCTCAGACCTGGTCAACGGTTTATATCTAAAGGATTATATGTGCACAAGCAATCCTTTATACCACTTAACTAAGATTTCAAAGTTTAACACACTATTAATCACTTACCAAGAATCTGTTGCCGAAAGGTATCTCTCAGCCTTGAGGAGTAACCTTAAGCGGCATCCCTACTCAAGGGAAGGCCCTGTCGTGCAGCCCACTGCTGTGCAGGAGATCTCAGTGGGTTCTGGGCTCTCCACTATTTATGGAGCAAGTAATTGACTCATAGGCATATCTGCATACTGACTACAGAAGTTAGTTTCTTTCATACTGAACTTGAGTCACATCTTGACCAGCACTGTTCAGTGGGCACATTGTTCACAATAGGCTATTGTGTTGTTATCTGTCTCCTATGAATTCACTTTAGGATACAGCCATCACCACCCAGATACACCCTTCATGACCACCACAGACGGCTATCACTTGATCATTGTTACAGGAAACAGAGGTCAGGACTGGTTGGGGGGCACAGGGTCACAACTGTCAGCAACTGCAAGGAAGACATGCCTGCATGATACAGCATATTATCATGTAATTACAAAGGAGTATGCTGTAATTAGGTTAGGTCAGTGTCCTGGTTTCGGCTGGGACAGAGGTTTTTTTCTACTTAGTAGCTGGTGCAGTGCTGTGTTTTGCATTTGGTGTGAGAATAATATTGATAGCATACCGATGGTTTTTTAGTTGTTGCTGGGTGATGTTCATACTCAGTCAAGGACTTTTCAGTTTCTTGGGCCCTGCCAGCGAGAGGGCTGGAGGGGCACTGGAAACTGGGAGGGGACACAGACAGGACAGCTGGCCCGAACTAGCCAAAGAGGTATTCCATACCTTATGACATCATGCTGAGTTTTGAAACTGGGGGAAGAAGAAGGAAGGTGGAGGGGACATTTGGCATTATGGTGTTTGTCTTCCTGAGTACCTATTACACGTGCTGGAGCCCTGCTTTGCTGGGGATGGCTGAACACCTGCCTGCCCATGGGAAGTGGTGAATGAATTCCTTGTATTGCTTTGCTTGTGTGCGCAGCTTTTGCTTTACCTATTAAATTGTTCTTATCCCAACCCTCGAATTTTACATTCCTTTCTGATTGTCCTCCCCACCCCTCTGGGTGAGGGGGAGTGAGCGAGCAGCTGTGTGGTGCTTCATTGCTGGCCAGGGTTAAACCACAACAGTCAGCTAGAACCTGTTATAAATGCCAAACTACCAAGTGCCACTGTAATTGTAACAGAACTTAAGTATTACCACCAAGCAGTATTACCAATGCTTATGAATTCTTTCCTTTATCAAATATGAACTTTGATTACTTGCCATACAATCAATAAAATTAGCCCTTTTTGAACTAGCGCTACTATATATGTGTGTAGATGTAAAAGATATAAATTATTTCAATGGTACAGATTTCACAAAGCTCCATGATGATGTAGGATCGCTAAAGTCTTTGAAAGTTTCTAGGAAACGACTCTTTAACTTGTTTAAGAGATATTAAAATCCCTACCTGATTTTTTCTACTCAATTTTAAATTATTTTCAAGTTTTGCTCTTTTTTTGCTATAAAAGATAAAATGTTAAACCCTTTTATTATCATTAATGTATCTTCATGCATTGAAGATCTTGATCCACTAAGAATAATAATCTTAAGTGTCAGCTCAAAATCAAATATTGATAATTTCAGTCAGCATGGTGTGCCTCTGATAACAGTAAATGAGTGCTGCTTATATGCTTATACAATAGTAAAATAGCTCACTAAATCACCGCAAAGTGCATTGCATTGAGTTTGTATTATAGATAAAAAAGCAAGAACTTTCTTGTGAACATTGTAATAGGACTTTTCCATGAGTCTACCTTTTCCCTACTGCAGTGTAAATTCTACTGCATAATGCATACACATATAAAAATAAAGAAAATTATTTCAAAGAAAATAGCTTTTAATTTCTGTAGTAAATACTCGGATATATTTAACCCGAAGTTATCTTAGTGCATTAATTCAAACTTAGCATCAAATAGCAGTTAGGGTATTCCTCGAAACACAGTCTAATACTTCTCTTAGTTATCTCTTACCCTTAGGAGCCAGTAGTAGTTAGCTAACAGCATTTCATTTCTTCCAGAAGAGAACGGAGCTGCTCTTTCTTGGAGTGAATGAGGACCTCTCTAAAGGAGCACTTCTTTCCCTTGACATTGTCTTGGAAGCAGGAACAGGGTGACTTCTGGTTTACTTTGTTGTGGGCAGTGGAAATCATAGAAGTGGGGACAAGCCTGAGATACTGACTGCACTTGGTTTGTCTTTGTTTCTCACTAGCCAAATAAATTTTAATTGTCAATAAATTAAATTAATTTTCTCCAAGTCGGGTCAGTTTTGCCTGTAATGGTAACTGGTAAGTGATTTTCCTGTCTTCATCTCTACTCAAGAGCTTCTTCATCCTGTTTTCTCCCCCATCCTTCGGAGGTGGGGGAGCATCTGGCTGTATGCCAAGGCTAACCCACCACAAGGTGGGGCACTGGCCGTGGAAAGCCGCAAGACCATTTCTTTCAGTGTGGTGCAAAGCATTTGATACTATCCTGCATGATATCCTTATCTCAAAACCGGAAAAAGAAGGATTTGATGGATAGACCACTATCACTCTACTCTGCTCTCATGAGACCTCACCTGGAGTACTGCGTTCAGCTCTGGCACACCCAGCATAAGAAGCACATGGAGCTGTCGGAGCAAGTCCAGTGGAGGCCACAAAGATGACCAGAGGGCTGGAAAACCTCTCCTATGAAGACAGGCTGAGGGAGTTGGGGTTGTTCAGCCTGGAGAAGAGAAGGATCCAAGGAGACCTTATTGCAGCCTTCCACTATCTAAAGGGGGCCTACAAGAAAGCTGGAGAGGGACTTTTTACAAGGATGTGTAGTGATAGGACCAGGAATAATTTCTCTAAACCAAAAGAGGGCAGATTGAGATTAGATATTAGGAATAAACTATTTACTGTGATTGTGTCAAGACCCTGGAGCAGGTTGCCCAGAGTACCTGTGGATTCCCCATCCCTGGAAGTGTTCAAGACCAGTTATTTTCCATTTTTTTTCCTTCCTCAGAGATTTCAGCTTTTCATGAATGACTCCTTCAGTAGCATAGGTATGAATACTGAAGGGCAGCTGCTACCTGGGCCTCTGGTGAGGGCTCTATAGCTGGGTTGCATGACATAAAGTCACATTTGGCACTGGAGAGCTATGAGAAGGGATTTTACATGGTGCTATGTGATCTCTGAGATAACGCTTGACCCTCTAGGTATCCCATCTGATCTGCAATTCATGATCCACAGTGTGCAGTCAGGTAAGATATAAATGATCTTGAGGAGTTACCTGACAGTGACAGAGTGGCCACTGAGGACAAAGAAGTTATACTCAAACTAAGGCAAAAAAAGGTTAATCAAAATTTCAGAGTTAAAAGTACATAGCTAACTGGCAAATCTGTTGCAAATAGGCAATGATTAAAGTGACAACTTTCAATAACTTACTTCAGTGTTCTATAAGTTGAGAATAAGATATTCAAGTCTAAAAGATATCCTAAAGAGACCCAGTGACACATGTATAATGCTTAATTAGCAGACTTGATAGAATCATAGAATCACAGAGTTGTCTAGGTTGGAAAAGGCCTTTAAGATCATCAAGTGCAACATCAAGTGGACTGTGAAGTCCACTACTAAACCATGTCCCTAAGTGCCACATCTATACATCTTTTAAATACCCATAGGGATGGTGACTCAACCACTTGTTATGGTGTATCCAATATCCCTGATGTTGGGAAAATTGTCTTAGTCAACATTGCAACCACTGCAAAACATGTTTGCAGGAGAGTTATTTATTGAGTCATTTGTTCAAGTCTACTTAAATGTGAAGATCTGACCAAACCAAATGTACCTGTGTACGAAGTCAAAACCAGCTTTCATGTCGACTTGGATATATTTTTGCAATTCAGAAGGTACTTGAGATCTGGGAGTGACATGCTGCTATGCTGTGAAAGCCAGGTTTCCTAAAGAACAGTACAATGTGTGCTTTGCTCACCAGCACCATACTTGGATTTCAGAGAGACTTATAAAGCTTATAAAAGTTTGGCATTTGTCTTGTGATTACAGGGAAATGTTCATGCACAAAACTGAAACTGTATTGGTTGTTTTTATACTCCCCACCCCCCCACCCCCCCACCCTCAGTCTACCTTGTGCACTACTGAGTTCTCCAGATTAAATGACATTTGCAAGGCTGAGATCAATAATTTCTATTTGAAAAATAATTGCTATTTGTAGGAAATACTGATTTAGGTTTCTGAGAGAAAATGACAAATAACAGAGAACACAGGAAACCATAAACCACTGAAAATGACATTTATAAATAAAGCATGGTTGAAATAAAAGTTTCTGTAATTTAAAAACCATTAACACCTCACAGATGTGCAAGCAAGGTAAAATGTGTTATGAGGTAATAATTTGAGGTGATTGCATATGAGGACAATGCAATGAGTGAAGAAACAATTTTGCTTCTTGTGCTGTCCTGACATTTTGCCAGGCTAGGTTTATGAACTCCATGGGAGGAACCTCACTACTCTATTTGTTCAGTTTACATTACACAACAAAATGCAACTCAGTTTAGATTGTGTTGACACGTCTTCTTGGGCAGCAAGGCCTGGGCCAGGATTTGTCAGTATGCAACTTCATTATAATTACCCATTTAATAGTGAGGATACTGCAAATGACTTATTTGGGCGTAAGAAGATCCATCACAAAAGATCTGAGATAATTTTCCATAGCTCATTATAGGGTAAGTGATGGTTTGGACTAGATTCAACATCTTTGAGGAACACTGTGCTTTGGCTGCTATGAACACAATAACCTTTCTGTGGAAGCTTGATGGACCCACAACAGTGCTTTTTGTTTAACACTCCTGTGCTCAGTTGTGTATTCCCACAAAGATCCTGAGTAGATGAGTGGGGTTTGTGTCCAGGTCACACGTTTTTGAATCTTACGATAAAAATTACTAGTAACTTCGTGGAATTCAAAGAGTTCTGTGTTCAGTCTTATTGAATTTTTATCACAGCACTGGTTTTTGCATGGAATTAACTTAGAAAATATTTCTTGATTCCTCTTATTCTCACTGTGGGAACAGAGATTATATCTGACCCGAAATAAAAGAAACCATTTGTTTGCAGTTACTGTCAAAAAGTTATCGCTAAGATTTGCACTGCTAGCATGCTCATTTGGGTCCTATTGTATACAAGGGAACAACAATTTTCTTCCTCTGTGAAGCTAGAGTTTTCAGGGCATGCATTAAATTACACACTGAAACAAGCACAAACATTTGACCAAAACCTGTATAGACTGCTAAGTATGATGCATAAGTAATATTCTTTTTTTTTTTTTTTTTTTTTGTTAATTTCATATGAAAGCTGTTACAAAAATACTGAAAAATCACAGTCAGAAAACAGTTATTAAAACCAGGATGATACTGATGGCTTTCCTTATAACTCGTAGATCACAAAATTTCATAAGTTAAAATTAAAACCCAAACAAACTAAAAATTAGTGGCAGAGCTGAACTATTGCTATCCCTCCACAAGAAAATTCAGTGACGAGTTGCCAGGCACAGCAGAGGCTGGTGCCTTCCATAGGCCAGGCAGCAGCAGGGGCTCCCCGGGAGGGGTGGGCAGGGCAGGGCAGCCAGGGCCTGCCCCATGGCTTAGCAGGTGGGAGCCACAGGGCACAGGGCCAGCCTCATCTCTGGGTACTGGGCACCTCCCTGGGGATGGCGATGGCACACAGCCGGGCTGGGATGTGCACTCACAGGCTGGCTCTGCTCAGTGGGCCCATGGCTGGTCAGGGCTGTGGGAAGCTGGAGACCGTGGCGTATGCTCGAGCAGGGGATGATGAACCTGGGGGGACTGAAACGGGGTCCTGCATCATGGGCAGGGTGAAGAGAGTCCTGGGGGAGTCTGGACAAGGACAGCAATCATAGAGTCACAGACTGATTGAGGCTTAACTTTAGAGGTCACCTTGTTCAACCTCCTGCTACAGTAGCTTCATCTATAGTAGGTTGCCCTGCCCCATGTTCAGACAGCTTTTGAAGACCTCCAGGATCTCCAACCTGTCCTAGTGCTCTGTCACTCTGACAGCAAAAAAAGGTGTTTCCTGATATTCAGAGAGAACCTACTGTGTTTCAGTTTGTCCCTATTACCTCTGGTCCTTTCACTGAGCACCTCTGAAAAGAGCCTGGCTCCATCTTCTTTGCACTTGTTTTTTCTTCTATTCTGAATTCAGAAATGAAAGTTGCTTTTTAACATTACTGAATCCAAAGTGATGTAATCAGTTGATGTGTTGCAATGAACAGGGCATCAAGCATAGGCTTTATTATCTTACATCCTAGCGTGTAAGACATGGACCTAGATTATTTTCTGTCTTGTCTTTCAGCTTTGGAAGTGAATGAAAATATGTAATTATTCGAACAGTATTACTCTTAGAGTCTCCAACACTATTTCCACCTTTGCTTTTCTTTTCCTTTCATATCTCAGATACTGCCAAAACATGTTACCTCTGCCTGTTGGATATAACTTTTGCTTTTATTCATGATTTTCATACATAGAAATCTTGATGAGCCTAGTAATTTCTGTATCATCTTCTCATCTGAACATCCTACTATTTTCACCCCACTGATGTCAGTCTTATGAAAAAGATACTGTCACATTCGAAGCTGCCATAATTAGAATGTTCAAATCAGCAAAGGAGATTAAAAACACTTTTCAGAGTAACATGGAGGAGTTCATGTCTCACCAAGGGAAATGGTGATTTTTTCTCATTTTATTTGTAGCAAGAAAACATCCATTACCAAAAAAAAGTTTAAAAAAGTAGAGAAATACAAATATTTAATAGCAATAAGTATTAAACAGAAACTATAAAGTTATTTTTATGTTGCCAGGAAACTTCACTAAGTTTTTGATCTCAGCAGGTAGTCTATTTACTAGATTTACTTCAGAAGGTTTTTTTGGTGGGGGTGCTACAGGGGTAGCCTCTGTGAGAAGAGGCCAAGAGCTGTGCCATTCTAGAAAAAGAAGTTGGTTCTGGACGGCTTCAGCAGACCCACCATGGGACGCAGCTGACTCCCTCAGCCAAAATGATGGCACCTTCTGGCAAACATATTTAAGAAAGGGCAAAAAATCATACACTACAACTGTGAAAGAGAGGAATGATAAATATATTTGAAACAATCTTGCACAATCAGAGAAGAAGCATGGGCAGGAGGTGCTTCAGGCACTGGAGCACAGTCTCCATTGAAGCCCATACAGAAGACTGGTGAAGCAGGTTATCCCTATGCAGCCCATGGAGAAGACCATGTTGGAACAGATATCCACACTGCATCCTGTGGAGGACCCCATAATGGAGCAGAAGGAAATGCCCTGAAGGAATATGCAACCCATGAGGACCCCATGCCAGTAGGTTCCTGGCCACCACCACATCCATGGAGAAGAGCCTATGCAGGAGCAGATTTTCTGGAAGGACCTGTGACCCTGTGGAGGATCCACACTGGAACAGTCCATTCCTGAAGGACTGTACCTCCTGGCAAGGACCCATGTTGTAGCGGTTCTTGAAGAACTGTATCTGGTGGGAAGGATGCCTACTGGAGAACTTTGTGAAGGACTGTTTCCCAGGGGTGGAATCCCATGCTGGAGCTGGAGAAGAGCATGAAGAGGAAGGAACAGCAACAAACTGTTTTGACTGCAGCCCCCATTCCCCATCCCTTCGGCACCATTTGCGGGATGGGGTGGGAGGAGGAAGAGGAGTTGGGAATGAGGGAGTGAAACTGAGCCTGTGAGAAAGCACATGGGGACAGGGGAAGGTGGTTTTGTTTTTGTCTGTGTTTCTCACCATCCTATTGTATTTTTAATTAACAATAAACAATATTGCCCTTTCCCAAGCTGAGTCTGTTTTGCCTGTGATGGTAATTAGTAAATGATCTCCCTGTCCTTATCTCGACCCACAGGCTTTTCCATCTTATTTTTCTCTCCCTGTCCTGTTGAGAAGGGTGACTGAGAGAGCAACTGGGTGGAGGTCGGGCAGCCAACCAAGGTCAAACCCACCATAGCTACCAACCTACTTATCTGATAATTTAGTTCTTTCCCTAGAATACGCTGCTGCTACAGTTGAGGCAAGTAATAAGACATCAAGTTTTGTGAAAAGAAGGAATTGTTGACTTGGAAATTTGTGTGTCTGCCTTACGTTATTTGAATTTATTTTTTTTCCAAAGTAACTCAGAGACAATGTAAGTCTTGTATTAAAAATGATGCATATTTTATCATTGTATTAACAGTGGGGGAGGGGCTGTGTAGGTACTACACTACTGAGCCAGTGAAATTTCTTCTGGGTTTCTTCTGTTTTGTTTTTTTTTTATTTTTGCTTGGGTTCAGTTTCCTCCCTCTCCCCATGAACTGTTTTTTCATACAATCTTCTCACAAACTGATTTGCTAGATATTTATTATATTATATCACATTATATTATAATATAACATTATATTATATTAGATTAGATTAGATTATACCATATTGTAATCATTCATAGTTATATAATTGGTAAGTATTTTAAGCTGAATTAAGGTTGAATATTTTAATGTGTTTTGATCCAAATGTGAAATGTGAATCCAATGCAGATACCAATAAAAAGAGAAATTACATTTTTGTGTTTCCATGTTATGACTTCAGCTGCCCTCCAGTTAGGTGTTCAATCACATCTATAGCCTTAGGCATTGCACAACACAGTAACTGGAAGAATGAATCATGAGATAACAGAGCATGGCTATGGTATTACTTCCTAATTAACACAGCTGTCATAAGAGTCAGTAGGAATATCTGAAGGAGCCTTTAAAAAAATTGTCTGTAACAGGTTAAGTGTTACAAGGAAAGCTTATAGAAATCAGCACATTTGGGAAACATCTTGAATATTAAAATGTTTAAAGGAAAGAAGTCAACCTAAATATGTCACGTATCTTGCTTTTTTCTTTTCTTGTCTCTTATTCATAAATGCATTTTTATGAAAGCAGAGATTTATTTTTGATGAATAAAAATTCATCTGCTGCTTCTGTTTGTTCCTCCAGCTGAAGTCATAGTCCTCTGACATCATGATCACTGTTAGGACACCTCACCTTGATGTCACAGAAGTGAATCCAAGTAGATACAAAGAAAAGAACCTGTTCTTTGTAATTAAAGCTTGACTTCTCCCCATATTAAAAAGAAGAAAAAAAGAGAGTGAGAGAGAGAGAGAAGAAATCCACAGAATGTAAATTATGTAGTAGTGGGAATAGTCCTTTATTAGAAAAAATACCCAGTATCTTCTAAGTGTATTTAACCTATTTTCTGCCTTCTTACACTGTGGATTCTGACTACAGAGACTTAGTATATTTAATGTTAAAAGTTTCTGCACAGTTACTTAAATCAGATCTTGTTCCAAATATATGTTGTTACAAACACTGATGTTGTATCTATTCTTTAACTAAAAAAAAAATTAAAGTAACCTGATAGCTATTAGAAACAAGCAGAGTTCCATTTCCTATTGAGCATTTTAAAACAGTGTTTTACAGGAATGGATACATCCCCACCCCCACGCCCCCCACCCCCCACATGATACGTAAACTATATTTCAAAATATAATTCAACAAAAACAGACATGGAGAAAGAAAGAAAAGAAAGAAAAGAAAGAAAGAAAGAGAGACAGAAAGAGAGAAAGAGAGAGAGAGAGACAGAAAGAAAGAGAGAAAGAAAGAAAGAAAGAGAGAAAGAGAGAAAGAGAGAGAGAGAGACAGAAAGAGAGAAAGAGAGAGAGAAAGAAAGAAAGAAAGAGAGAAAGAGAGAAAGAAAGAGAGAAAGAAAGAAAGAAAGAAGAAAGAAAGAAAGAAAGAAAGAAAGAAGAAAGAAAGAAAGAAAGAGAGAAAGAAAAAGAAAAAAGAGGAAGGAAGGAAGGAAGGAAGGAAGAAAGGAAGGAAGGAAGATGACTGAGTGTGAAATGAATGATCCTGAAAAACAATAATAGGAATTAGTACACAATCTGATTTTTTTAAAAGAATTGATTTCACATGGACAGTTTAGGCAGATTCTAACAAGTATATTATTATGCTTTAATGCAGTTAACATCCTCTGCCATTTTTTTCAGCTACTGAAGGTGTGATTAGTAATTCTATTTTTTTTCTTTCCATGAAAATATTTTTTTTAATCAGGAAATGTACTTTTGTTGAAACTTACTTCTTTAAAGAGGTTTAGACAACTCCTAAACTTAATTTGGAAACTTTCCCAGGTTCAGAATGGAATTTCAAAATGCAGAACAAATCCTACTTCACTACTGTAAAAGGACTGAGGGACATACACTGGGAGTATGTCAGAAATCAAATTGAATTCCCACAAAAGAGAAGAGTGATATAAACTTCATCTCTTCTATGTAAATGTCCACATCATCTGTTTGGATGAGTTATGTCGTTTTCAAAATTAAAACCAAAATGAAAACAGATCTGTAATCCCCAATTATTTTTGCCCAGGAAGAGGTTTCCCAGCTGATCTTATGCCTTTACCTGTCAGGTATCTAAAGTAACTGATAATTCTTATGTATCATTTAGTATAGCACAGAGCTCTAAGAGCACGGTTTGATAATCAGATACTCTAGGTAAAAATGTTATTTCATGTTTACATTTATGTCATATATTTATCTCTTTTTTTCCATCTTTGTTTAAAATTATGACATTATTTTAAAACAACAACAACAAAATAGAAATCTTGGCCATAAACTCTATGGTATTAAGAAAAAGAAATCATTACAATTTCCAGAATATATTGCATATACAGTAAGAAAGAGAAATTTTTCTAAATGTTGTCAACTGTCTGGCACTGATGGCAGGATTTTATCTTATGCTGTGGTGTCCAGATCAAACAGAAAGACCTTAAATGTGAGTAAACAATGAATACAATTAGCAAGATATTAGATCAAGTACTAAAATACAGTTCTCTTTAATGGAAATAATGTAATATTTGCATACGCAGCAGTACAGTACAAGGTATCAGAGTGATCAGTTCTGTATGGAGGATTCTGAAGCAGTGTAACTAGTTATTTCTGTTGTAGCCTTACATAACCTTTTGAAAGGCTCCGCCCATGCTATCAGTTGTGGGAAGATTCATGTTAATTGTTATCAAACAATTCTTTTATCACCAATTAATCATTAATGTGTGCAGCCCTGGGTCCTCTAGTATCATCTTGTTACTGTCTTTTTCAAGGCATCTGCTTCTTACAGTGCAATCAGCGGCTGCCAGTAAGAAAGATGCCCATAGCCAAATGAAAGTTATTAACAAATTCTACATATATAAGGGGCCTCTCATCGGTTTGATACTGATATAACTCTCAGCTTCCACTATTTAACAAGTCTTTAGTAACATCAGTGTTGTGGGTTAAGCCAGAGAGGCAGCTAAGGACCACACCACTGCTTGCTCACCCCCCTTGAAGTGGGATGGGAAAGAGAATCATAAGGATGAAAGCGAGAAAATCGTGGATTGAGATAAAGACATTTAACAGGTAAAGTAAAAGCTGTGCATACAAACATAGCAAAATAAGGAATTCATTCACTGCTTTCCATTACCAGGAAAGCAGGGCTCCATCACGCATAACAGACAGGCAAGACAAACACTGTAACTCATAATATCCCCCCTACCTTCTTCCCCCAGCTTTTATTGTTGAGCACACTGCCATGTGGTATGGTCAACTGGAATATTGAGTCCTGACTCTGTACCCTCCCAACTACTTGTACACCCCCAGCCTCCTCACTGGCAGGGCAGCATGGGAAGCAGAAAAGTCCTTGGTGCTGTGTAAGTGCTGCTCAGCAGCAACTGCAACATGGGTGTGTTATCAGCACTGTTTTCATCACAAATCTAAAACATAACACCACACCAATTACTCTGAAGAAATTTAACCTTATCCCAGCCAAAACCAGTGCAATCTGGTATAATTTCAGTTTTCAAATTCTCAGCTACCGTGTCATTGAACTTCTAACACTAGGAAAGAAATTAAGAAATACTTTTTCTAAAAGGTACATTTCTCAGTCTTCACTAAAATGTGACATTAAACTAATGTTTTCACATTGTAAGGAAATGAGGTGCAAGCTCTAGGATAAAAAAATAATTAGAAGAATTTCTCAAAAATACTAATTTGAAAATAATTGTCATGTTTCTTGTGTGATTTTTTTTTTTTACATTTTCTTCCTTGAATATTGATATATTATGATTTTCCTTCATTTTCTCTATTTCTGCCATTCAACTTAGCAGTGGGAAAGAAAATGGAGTTGCAAAAGGGACAAAGTAGATGAGAAACATTTCTACTCATTTCCATTCAGATTTTTAATAGAATTGTATACAACATTTCTATCATCTTTATCTTTTATTTTTATGAGAGCTCAAGGTGATCTTTCTAGTAAAAATGCATTTGTCTCAATCTTGTTTCTATTTACATGTGAATACCATCTACAAAACATTACTAGATTAGAATCCTTCATTCACTCACAGCAATACCAGTAGTTTCCATTGAGTTGCTCACTGACTGAATTAACTACATGTAGTTTAAATACTTAAGAAAAGCAGGACACAGCTAGGACCTTTGAATAACAGGTTGCAATTTAATAGAGTATTTCCACTCCCTTGGTGGTGGTGGGGAATAAAATCTGAAGTGATTTCTGATGTATTGTGCTTTAAGGAAGAATAATTTTCCGTGGCACATCAAAATGTTGTTGAAAATTATATGAGAAAATTCATTAAAATTATGCTTAAGGACTGGAAGCAATATATGTACTGTAGTATGTTGCATATCCTCCACTATTTTTCGTACAACTTTGGCTAATCCTGAGCTTGATACCTATCCTACATAACACTCACTCATCAAAAACCTTTTATCTTGCCAATAGGTACTGAACAGGATGCTGTTCTCTTCATCATGACGCGTGACCATGCTGGTTTCCATGACAAAGGTTCTCTATAATGTAGCCTAATGTTTACCTATTTATTTTGTGATTTTGCAATTTTGAACAAATCTTATCAAAGCTGCAGTCAGAACAAAAATAACCTTATTTATCCTTGAAGTGACCTTCCCTGGAATGGGGGCAACCTGGGGCATATGGTGACAACAGCTTGGGCCTCCTCTGTAACATAATGAACAATTCTTTGGGTCTTGGAAATTTTAGAAATATTTTTTAAGGTTGTTCAAGGTTTAATGTGTACGCAGGATATGACATGCATTACTGCCTATCATACTTGAGCTGCCATACCTGACATTGCAGGTGCACGTGTATGAGACCTCCTGTGCTAATATCGGAAAAATGGAATGTGACAAGATAAAGGCAATTGACATGAGTCCATTGAATGTCCTGGAGTGACTTAACTACTAAGACTTTACCAGGTTCATATAGTTTTTCTGCTTCAGAAAAGATCCTGGAATTAATCTAACATACATACACTACAGATGACTGGTACAAGCAGGATTAACAGAGAAACAAATGACAGCAAACACCACAGATGCCTTTCCTGCCATTTTTGCCTGTGCCTTAACCAGCCAGGCTGCTGCGGCTACCAACAGAGAGTGTCAGGTGTGCTAATGGGTGACGATACACTAGAAAAAACAGTTTCTTTCTTCACTTACAGCTACTGTAGGAGAAATGAATCAACATTTTAGATGTTGCACCATATTTTGCTAGTCAAGCTTTTCCCTGGTCTCTTTTAATGAAGGAGTGACTCTAGTCCATTTTTCTTCAAGAATAATACTAATTTTTAGAAAAAAAATGATCTGACAACCAAAAACCCAGAAAGCTGCTACACTAGCTGGAAAATAGGCAAAATGATTTTATATTTGGGAAAAAAAATTTGCCATTTTTTCTGCATTTTTAAAAAAGTCTGATAAAGTACTTTGGGGAATTTTTTTGTTTCGTAGAATTCATTTTTTTTTCCCTAATTATTATTTCCTGTTTTATCTAATACCCATAACACTTTTCTGGTTTGGGGGGAAAAAATGGATTTTTATAGATCTCATACTAAATACGTCTGAAAGCCAGACCTAAAAGTTCTCACTGTCATTGCCATTTACTTCAGAGTATTTTTTTTCTTTTTTAGTCAGTAATTACATCCTCAGCACAAACTAGTTGACAGACCAGACAGCTACTCTAGTACGAGGTATCACTTCGTTTAGTCATTATGATCTGACAGTCAGTAAAGAGAGGCAAGAACGATTTAGAAATAGACCGTTCTGCTCCGTAGGAATGGCACATCTTCATTCATATTAAAATAGTTATATGGTATTTTGCAAAAGATATAAGGATGCAGGAGTACTTTATTTGACGGTCTTACTAACAAAATGGGAAAATAAAAGAGAAGAAGCTGGTAAAGATGCTCCCCAGTAGTAGTTATAGGTAGAAAATGGTAAATGTGAACTACTTCACATTTGCTTTCAGCTTTCAATTGCTTATAAAACTTGCTGGTCACGTATAAACTATTTAAACCAAAATGAATGTAAGAACCTGGGCTTTACTTTTCATGTTGTTCAGATTTTTTCTCAATCCCACATAAATGTTCTTCAGGTACAGGAAAAGATCTTAACAGTCACATTCTTCCATCAAGGATTTAATATCTTGCATTTTCAGAAGTCCAGAAGACTGGAGAATTCTCAGAGGCTCAATTCCTATCATGTCATAAATAATACAGAGTCTTTTATACCATTTGTAAGCATAAACCCCCATAAAGTTTCAAACCAGTTTCAATTTAGTCTGAAAGTGAATTTCCCACAGAGACTCTGAAGTTTGTCTAAGAAGCTAACATGCTCCAATATTTTTTAACAATTTTATACAATGTAGAAATCCAAAACTGACTTTAAAAATAAAGTTTTTTGTCCCTCTATGATTTTCAAAGAATGATAAATATGAAGGCAGGAAAGAAATTTCAGCAGTTTGAGACAGGTTGTAATCTCTATGCTTATTTAAAAGTTAATACAAAATCACTCAGAGCTGAACCTCAATGCCATGTCTAGATCTTTTCAAGTCTCAGGCTAAGGAACTTTGAACTTAAAAAAAAAACCCAAAAAGTTCAAGTTGTTGCTGAATTGTATTCAAGGTAAGGTAGGTAAATCTATTGCTGCTTTTTATGCACCCATGTAAATTCTGTCCAAGGAGGGCTGAGCTTCAAAGTTATTAGAAATGCATAACTACACAGATGTTTCTTGTGGATTCACCAGGTTGCATATATAAGGAAGTATTCTGCCTTAAGGCCAGATCTATTTAATCTTGCTCCTTTCTGTCAGTGGAAGAATTTGTGAAATTAGGGATCTAAAAGTCTGTAAGAAGCACAGGATCTGTCTAAATTAGGTTTCCAATTTTCACTTAAACTTTTTGTACCAAATGAGCCAGAATTCTTTTTTTTTTTTTTAATATAGGAAATTAAGTTGCTTTTATAGACAATATGTTGAATATCTCATTTTTGAGCTGAAGAACCTAACTCAAGGCAATTGAAATCCCAGAATGTACTGGTCTCATCAAAGTACCAGAAAATTGTCTTCTTCTTGATACTGATATTAGAATGTATTTAGACATTTAAGAAGAAATAGTTTACCAGTTGATCAAAATAAAAGGGAAATTTAGGTGAAGATATCAAAAGACAAAATCCAAAGCAGATGAAGATTCAATAGGGAAGTTTCATTCTCAGCCACCATCAGATGCTATTTATTACAATTTAAGGAAATTCTTTATACAGTAGAGTGCCAAACAGAAAAAGTGCAAATAAAATACATTGTAAGAATATAATTCAGTATTTTTAAAGCTGATTTTGCAAATATACTTACAACATTCTCTAGGTGTCATGTGTCCACTGCTAGAAGCATTTTAACCAAACTTACTTTACATGAGTAAAAAGAACTCATGAAGTATAACAGTGAACATATGTTTAGTGTGTCAAGACAAGCAGCAAATAATATATCACTGTTGACTTTGAATAAGCAAAATGAGGTATTCCTGAAGGTTAATGAAAGAAGTAAGCAAATTGGACCTAATCATAATGAAAAATAGGGAAACACCAATCTACGTCTGAAGACCAAGGAAAGGAGACTTTTAAAATTTTTTTCTTTCCAAATTTAATATAAGGTTAAGCATTGTTTAGAAGTATGGCTGACTTGGGAACAGAGTTTCATTAGAATATATGTATCCCTCAACACTCAAATATTTTTCAGAAACATTTTGTGTCTGTAGAGTTTGATTTAAATGACCACTTTGAAAACCAAGTTTTCAGTTTAGATCATATACCTCAACTTGGTTTCCAGACGTGTATTCACAATAATTCCTAATTTCCTGAGAATTTTTAAAACTCTTAAGAGCTTTAAAAACCAAAACAAAACAGAAAAGAACCCTAAAGTACTGTGTTTTCATTCCTTCACCCTAAATATCCACCTTTGTTGTAGAAAATACACCTGAACTCCAAGGATCATGTTACACTGTTGTATTATTGCATTGTAAATGGAGTAATATTTTGTGTGAATTATTTTAATCTTTTCTTTTGCTAGAATTATTTTTTTTGAGTGAAAGAGGGTAGACAAATTCGTAACTTATAATAAGCATATATCTAAGGATTCTTCCTACATACTTTGGGTTTAAATGTCAAAGATACAGAGGTCTCATGTGTCAGAGTCCAACAGTTTCTGACTAGGTTCTTTAGAGATCCCCTAAGAGGAGAGTTTAATGTTTAATTCCAAATTTACTCTTGAAAATTTTTCATGTTACACAAGATTTTGATGTAACAGAATGATGCAGCAATTGTAGTGCAATCACAATACAAACACAATATCGCATTCAGCTGGATCCAACATACAGCTGTATCACAATATAAACATGATTCCCATTGCCAGTTTCTACGTGTTCACCATCAAAATAGTGGTGTCCTCTGTTGCCAAAAAGTAATGCATGGGTTGAAGGCAGCTCAAGCCCATTTCTCTCTTCAAAGATCATTTTGTTGCTTTTTCATTTTTTCTATTTTCTTTTAGGCTGATCCACATGTATAGTTGACCCATGCTGGTGTGGTAGCTTAGGAAGACATTTGATTTGTTCAGGGAAAATCATTACACAACTGTTTGTTGTTCACTCAACTAATACACCAAGGCGGTCTGCTCAACCCATACAGCTGTTCATCTAAAACAAAGGCCACCTTCTAGTCCCCTTTTTGTTTAAATAAGTTCAGCTTTCTTTGCAACAGTCACTCCCTGTGACCTTCCCTGAGCTCCATCAGTACAATGTTCTTGCCTATCTTCTCTGAGCCTTCTTCTGTTATAGGAGTTTGTTGATTCATCACACCATGTCAATAAAAGATTGCAATGTTGTGAACTAAATTCATCTACATATCACCATATTAGATCCTTCACCAAATATGATGTGCATTCAGAATTCATAAAAAGTTCTAGACTGAGAAAACTGCATTTTGTTGAATACTTAAACATTTGTCCAAGGTCTGAACATGGCCATCCTTATCCAGGTGGAGAAAATTATATATTTTTCAGTCAGACCAAGAAATCTGAGGAAAATATTGTCTGACTCTATGCAACACAGCTATGTCATTCAGTTATATGAATAAAGGGTGATCCCTAACTGACATAGATATCAAACACCCATATTAAAGGCACTTTTAAGCTTCTGCATCACTGTTTTATTGATGTTTCTTAGTTAAGAATAACAATAAATGCTATTCTATACTCTTTATTTTGTTAGCAGTGATTTCCTACTTTTCATTGCATAAAAAGTAATTTGCTAATGTTTTTTTTAATTCTCTTGATATTGAAGTAATTTCATAGATGAAGTGTTTCATGAACTACAGGAGGAAAGAACTACATTTTCTTCCTGGTTAAAGATCCTTTAGCTTTACATTCAAACAGTTGGGAGTTTCTGTGGTAGCAATTCACATTAAGTGCTTTCTGCAAAACGAAAATGTTTATCTCCCTCTCTACACTTCAGCACCATGGTTTTCTATAAGATAAATTGAAAAAAAGAAATGGCTTTTTTATTATGTGATGTTTTAAAAAAACAGCTCTTTAATCGACTATTTAATTAATGCTCTTTATGACTCAGTCATATATTAAAGAATGAAAATCTTTGAAGTTAATCACTTAGTCTGTTGCTAAGGGTAAGAAAAAAAACCCCAAACCCTGAAGAATAATTCTATGAGCAGTCAAAGATTCATAAAGAGAATTGCACAGAAATGGTTTACAGCATGTTTTGCATTACTTAAAAAAAACCACATAATTTCTAGGAATTTCTATGGTTTTGAAATTTAGCTGAAGTCTGACTGTTCAGTTGACTATCTGATGTTTGAAAGAGTCAATCTTATTAATGATGAAAGAAAAAAGTGAATGATAATAGTGAGTGACAAACTTTCCAAAGAGAAGGGTTCATTGGTATACCAAAATAGCTAATATAAATAAGTAATCAAAGATCATGGTAATTTTAAAATAAATAAATAACTACATAACATTATGGCACTAACACTGTCATAAATAATTTCATTAATAAATAATATAATTTCTGAAACAGTAAGAGAGATTAGTGATTTACTTGGGGGGTGTGTCTGTTTTAGGAACTCACTGCAAGCTTGATGGGGGTACCGATTGTGGTACATCGTTATAGCTATAAGCAAATTCTGGCTTCAAATGTATTTATCTCAAAATGGAATTTATCAGAAATTGTTGTTAAAATAAACAATTTCCAAATGGTAGCTGAAATTAGTTATTACTCTGGTGTTTTGTACTTGTCCTTGATGAACAAAGGATGGATTTTACTTTTTGCGTGTTTGTGTCTCACTCTCCATTTGTGGACTGCCATGGATCTAAGTCCTGAGGCCTTTTAAATTAACAGCAAAAAAATGTATGCTTCACCTAAGTGCATTTTCATAGAAACAGCACTTCTTCATTAGCCTCAATCTTAGGTGAGGCTTAATAAGAAAACTCTAAAGGCTGTATGCCTTCCTTTATATAGTCATAGTTTTTGTTTATGAATGTTAATCTGAATCATATAGCATTTAAATAAAGGAGTAGGCATAAGAATGAGATTTTCAATTTCACTATTGGATTCCTGTTCTGGTAATTAAACTCGCTTTACAGTCCTTCAGGTTAATTATAAGATTCATATCTTACATACTTATAAAATAAACAGCTGAAGGATTTTTTTTCCTCCCTATATATAAAAACTCCTCCCTGTATATAAAAAAACCCCTGCAAATAAGGAAAATCACATCCGTAAAGGAAAAGTAAATGCAAGGTAACACATGAGGGTTAATAGTCCAACTCCACATATAATTTTAACTGCAATAACTTCAGCTGCAAATATTATAGCATTTGAAATTAAAATGCAGCAGAAACTCATCCAGCTGCATTCTATGTACCTGTTTGCTAGAGGCTAGTATGTTCTCAGCAGTTACTCATGCAGGTTTACTCTGAATAAGGTGATCGACATATGTGGGTCTCACAGCAACAGTTTTTGTGCTGCTGATCCAAATGTGGAAGATTTACCTTCCTAAAGCAGAATAGCAAAAAATGGGTCTTCACAAACAAGACAGGAGAGATTAACAGGATATTTAAAATAATTTTTCTGCAGAAACTAAGGGTTATTATTTGTCATTTGAACTTTGACTTTGAAGGGTTCAAATTACTGGATAATATCCTCACTTCCTAATCCCTGGGAAACATCAGTGACATTCAAGCAGCAAAGGTTTTTTTAGTGTACGTATGTATGAAAATATACACATACAGAGTGACAGTCAATATGCATAAAAGTGATATTGCTTGGAATTTTACTGGACTTTGTACTTTGATCCTTTTTAACTGAAGGTTTTTGCTTGAGTTGTATATGAGATACATAAATTATTCTTATAGAACTCTGAATATCTTAATCTGGATTTCAAACAAAATCTTCCAAACCGAACATATATGCACATGGAAAGCAAATACTGATCTATATGTAAAATTATTTAGCTCAAAGTTTACCTAATCATACATAGGAAATACTAATTTCCCCAGCTGAGGTACTTTGGATAAAGTGTACTTGAATTCACATGAAATTTGAGATCTCTCTCCTTAGACATATACAGAAACATCTAGACATGGTGTAGCTAGAAAGATGTTTTGAAACAATAAACACAACATACTCTGACATTTCAGTGACATGATAAGTGGTCCTGTAAATGTAATAAGTCCCTAATTATTTTATTTTACTTACATATTATCTTTTTGACTTAACCAATTAGAAATTCTGCTTTACATAATACTATATAAATACATGCTAGAGCTATTGATACAGTAAGGTTTATTTATTTATATATCTATTATGCTAAGCACTTCCCAAAATCACAGCTGAAAAAAGATCCAATACACAGATTGGAACAATTTAGTAAAAGAGGTTTGTTACTCTGCATTGTGCAATGACAGAGAAAATGGAAGGACATAATTAGTTAATGACTGTGACTCATAAGCAGTACTGATTTCTGGCAAGGTGATCTCTCATTCACAAATAGCTTTTAATTTTGTATTTTTCTTTCTAAGCTGGTGATTGATTTCGCCAGATTTTCAAAGATATTTGTAGGGTGCCATCATAGTTCACAGTTATCTCTGATGAGTATTTAAATGATGCTAGAGAGAATTATTAGTGCTGTCTATGAAGATTCCTGATGATTCTTATTTTAGGATTTAATTTTCAGCCGCTTATGACTTTTAACTCATTTTCTTTCTCCCTTACTGTCAAGTGTTCTGGAATTTTTTTAGCCAGAACGGTACAGAGACATTATTTTTCTGATACATATGTATAAATTTAATTGTAGAAAACAGATGCATATTATTTAGAAGATTTCATTTTACAAAGCTTGCAACCATGACTTGAAATTTTTCAAGATACTTGTTAGTAAGGAGTTGTCATTTACAGTTCCCGTGAAAGGTATCCTGAGTAGGCTGACATATTTTTGGCTATTAATCAGGCAGCTCTGTCTAACCTCTCAGATCTTCTATGGACAAGGTGGCCTGTGAATGCATCACCCTGCTGAGTAACCAGGTAGATTCTCTTCTACAGTTGTAATGGCCCAGAAAGGATTTTCATTGAAGGTGCTCTTTCTGTCTGTTGAAAGCTGCTGCATCATGAGCCACAGAAATTGATGAAAAGGCTTTCTGATGAGATAAAAGGCTCTTCTGTCTGTAGCAGTACTCATAGGCTATGAGTGTTGGAAGCAATCATTTAGAAGTTTGGAATAGCAAGACAAAGAGAGGCATAAGGATTCCAGGAGACAAAAGATCTGGAGAAAGAAAGGAAAACCAAAACCAACCAAAGAAAAACCACTGTTGGTGAGGGTAGGATATAAATTGTATGTGTGTGTGCACGTGCATGCATGTAGGTAAAAAGAAGCTAGAGTTCAGACAGTGAAAGTGATGATCTTGGGTCCCAGTGAAAGAAAAACTTGTTGAAGTCACAACACGTACTAGTCTGAGGACTAGGAAAAACATACCCTGAGTTATGATAGAACTGTACTGGAATCAGTATTTTCTGGTTTCTCAGATCTGTGAAACGTCACCAAGTTGAGGAGGACCAAGGAGGATTATTAATGAAAAGATTAAGCCATCTACAGGGGTATCTTTGGCTGCATGCTGCTAATGCTATCAGAGTCACCATTAAAGCAGCAGCACCTAAAATTGTCAGGAAGTGCTCGCAGCATTTTCAAAGTTTGTTAATAACAGTCAACTGATACTTCCTAAAGCTATGATTGTGAAATCAAAGTCTTTCCCTAGTTGCTTATATATGTTATAAAACATGCTAATACAGGAACTTCAAGGAACATATGTGAAGTCATGTTATTGGCTTTTGCACTGGAAAAGAAAAAAGGAGGAAAGCATAAAATAATGAACTGTAAATGAAATGTATTACATTTCAAGGTTAGCAGAAGTGCCATTATTTTCCTGATACATTTGTATATATATAATTTCAGCTGATGCAGAAATTTCTATTCATGACTAAATGCTATCTATGAAACAGCCAGTAAAATATTTGCATTTTATTTGTGTATTGCTCTGGAATTCTATGAGATAATGTAGAACTTTGGTTCCATCACTTACGTTTCTCAGTGTACTTCAAATTCAAACTTGAGGCAAGTTCTTTGATCTTGCCTTAACCAATGTTAAGAAACAGAATCAATACAAGGGCTTGATCCCATGTCCTTTTCTTAGTGGCTGTGAAACTGAATGAAAGAGAACTGACTGCTCAGTGAAACCAATAACTGCACTGAGGTAAAGGAGAATCAGGGCTGACTCATTCTAGTGAAGAAGAGAGGAAACTTACACTGTGAATTAAACGTTTCCACTGTTAGAGACTTCCAGGGATGATTGGCTTAATTTAACTTGTTACCTGAGTAGTGAAACGCTGTTTGAAATTAGTGAAACAGGTAAGAAAGATGTAAGAAATCATCAGATGTGTATACACACACACGTACGTATATATATAAACGTAAAGAGACAGCCCATGCCTCTCAGAGAGCCATGTTAGCTGATGTTATTAAGAGCAATGTTTTCTCACCACACTTTCACAAATTCCTAGTCAATCACAGGAAGTCTAAAAGATGCTAGTTCTAATAGAAGCTGAATTTTAATAACTGTATTGATATTCCTCTAATGAAAGCAATGTATTTATATTTGTGAAATTGTAGTAGAAACTAAATAAGGAAAGTTTATAGAGCACTCCAAGAGCATCAATATTTTAGTCACGTCTGTAAGGATAGGGAACTCTTATAATTACTATGCTGGTCATGCTATTTTAATCATTAAGTATATTGTTGAAATTTTATTCACCAATTTGAACAACTAAAGTATGTGGAAAGAATATAAACCAAAAAATCTCGCCAGACAATTGTTATCACGTTTTATTTGATCTAAAATATTTACAGCACTTAACATTTATATGATCCTGTCATCATTTACTACTACTTGCCTCATTATACTATAAAATTACATGGAGTTTAGAATTAAAAAATAACTGAATGTGTCCTCCCACAGATACTGAGGATTTCTGAATTTTGCCTAAGGCATCAGATTTTTTTAAAGATGATTTTCATAAGTGATTAAAAGATAGGTAGTAAATGGGATGAAGGATGAATTATTAATTTTTATGTCTATTACTTGCAAAGTTAACTATTCACAAACAGTATGTGGGTATTTAAAAGGTATGCTTTGTAAGCTAAGATACAGAAAAATCAATTGCATATATTCATACATAATTTTGCCTGTAATGTTTTTGCTTTATATGCCTGATAAAAATATAGTACTGATGTAGTGCTACCCTTTGGGAATGGTCAAGCACTTTGTCTCAGATGATTTATCGAGTTTCATAAAATGAAAATGGGTGACATTGAGAAGTGCCTGCAATTTCTTTGACCTTGGGCTGATGTTTTCGTCACATTCTTAGCTAACAGCATTTTCACATCTGTCGTAAGAAAAGGCAAATGGATTCTGAAATTAGGTATTATGCCCTCATTGTACATCCCAGGGCCTATATAACATGCCAGCAGTTTTCTATCAAAATACTTTTTCTTTACTGCAGCATTTTACACAGAACTAGTTCTGAGAACAGATACATGCTAATAAGGACTAAGGTACTTAACGCCTTTGACAATGCATGAAAACTTGCCTAAAAAGTTGTAGCTAAAACCTCCTAGTGAACAGAATACTATAACCAATCTTTCCTATAATGAATGGAAAACCACCACAAACTTTGCCATATGATACTGTAATAAAGGAACAGTAGAATATTGATTAGTTAGGAATATAAAAAAAAAACTTCAACATAAATTAATTGTTTTTAAACAGTACTATAATAAAAATTTGGAGGATAAATGACTGGATTCTTTCTTTTTTACTTAACAGAACTAAACTTTATATTAGTAAGTCTAGCCTTAAAACAAAAAGCAACAGAAGGGACATAAGAATAATTTATTTGAAGATGTATAAAATTGAATGATTTTCCCAAAACAGCAAATGAAATACCTGTTATGTAACCTCTGCAGCCCAATTATTCAGCACAACATGGTTCAAAAGCCTAAGAATGTTTTTTGACAACCTTCATACTCTTTCTGTACACAAGTGTGATGAGAAAAAAGACCAATAAAAAAAAAAAAAAAAGATTAATGTCTTCTCTTTTGGTATTGTAACATTGTTAGTGTTTTTATTTCTTGTCTCACTACCCATAATGCTCCACCTTTGAACAGTAATTTCCAACAGATAGATATTTGTTGTCCAAACTCTAAGTTCAGGTTTTCTTATTCTATGCCAAACTGATGAAACCAAATTTTGAAACTGCTTCGGAAAATGTCATCAACAAGCAACATAACAGAAATTTAAACAGAATTTGTAACAAGGCAAGAAATAATTCAAAACTATTTCAAATAGCTTAAAATTTACCAGTTTTCTGTTTGTTTGTAATATCAGACATTTGTTTGCATATATGGAATTTGTTACAACTCTTCAGTAAGAAGAAAATCAGAGTTTATTTTTCTTGATTAAAACTTACGTATAGAGTGATAGATGTGTAATGATAGGTTTTTGATATATCTGAAATAAAATAATTTCCTGTGTTTCTGAAGACTGATTGCCGTATGAGGCATTAACAGCCTGTTTGGGCAGTGTATTCACTAATTAACTCTCACATAGCTAGACAGATTTTGCCATGTTTAGAGTTAAACTGGGTATTTTTTGACAAAGTTTTTTTCATCAAAAAGAGTATATCTGTCAACCTCTTTCCTAGTTGTAGTTCTCTCTCTCTCCCCCTGCCCCGGCCCTGCCCTGCCCCCCACCCCCCCCCACCCCCACCCCCCACCACCTGCACTGAGTTTACTGAACTTTTCTCAAATGGAAGCCAAACTTGCAAAGAAGTCTTCCATGTTTATTGGCATGTAGAAATAGGAGTGAAGAGAGTAGAATGCTGAACTGGAATGCTACTTACTTATATGTCATGCTGCAATGTGATTTCTATGCTCATTGCTATGTAGCCTGGAGCTTAAAAATTCCAGTTGTTCATCTGATTGTCATCTAGCTTTCTTAAATCATGTCAGGGACCCTGGATTCTATGTATTTCCAAAGTTGAGGACAAGGATGCTTACTAGACCACAATTAGAAGTCTAGGAATTTACAGAATAAATATATATTGAAAAATAACTGTTTCCTAGTTCACTTCTGGTTCCTGGTTCCTTGCCTATGTACACTGGATAAATATTGGCTCATTATTGGGTGTCTGTGCTTCATCAAAACCAAAACTTTAACAGAGTACAGTAAAGGTGCTAGGGTTGATATTGTGATACTACACAGTTTTCACTGCTTCTACTATGCAAAGGCTTTTAAATTATCTCACAGTTTTCAGCCACAGCAACTCTCACTGCATGTAGAATATCAGCAATTTCAGGCTCATAAATCATTAGCCCAGTGGCTACAAAACTGCATTTACATTATTTCAGAGACTTTAAACAGGAAAGAGTAGGAAACAGTAATTGCAGATTAGGGACATGAGAGCATCTAGTGCGGTTCAGAGGTGTTCCATGGACAAATACAATGTAATGTGGATAAAATAAGTTTGTTCTGATTTTGAACAGATTCAGGACTCTTCTGAGTCAGGAAGAAGGCAACCCTAGAGTCCCTATCAGCAATCTGCTTTCTCTGAGCCAACCTTCACCACCATGTTGACCAAGGTTTTCAGAATCATTGCTAGAGTACTTCAGGTTACAAATTTGAACCAGTTCTCTCCTTCTGATGCCTAACACTGCAAATGCTGTGAGCACTGAAATAGAAAAAAACTTTATGTAGCCATTCTAATGAGAATATTTCATTTTGGATGCATGTGTCAAAAAGCAAATTTATCCAACAGTCTAGTTTTAGCAGCTTGTCAGAAAACATCTAAATCACAAACTGGCCAGAAATCCTGTATTCACCCATTCTTCATTCTGTCTGTTCTCCAAACTGACATTACTTGAATTCCATTTAAATGTGCATATCTAAACACCATTCTCTTAATATAAGCTCTTAATTAATTTCCTTACCTAATTTTCAAATTTTCAATTTGAAAAATAAAAATGCTTAGAAATATTTAAAACCACTTAAAGAAGTACAGAAAATCATCTTTAAATCAATAGCTAAGGAACATACAAAGATTTGTGGTTCAAGCATTTGTCCATTTGACTAGACATTTGATTCATTTTGTTGTGCATTGTAAGTATAGATTTCTCATAGACTGAGACTCAGGTTTACTCAAGGTATCCAACTTCTTGGTAGAAGAATGTGTATTTTTCTTCCTCCAGTCATGGTTCAGATCACTCCAGCATCTCAAATTATATCTGAGACTTTGTGTATTTCCAGTCAAACTTAAAGACATTAAGGATTAGGTCTATTTTTAATTACATGAAACAATCAAAGAAAGGATACCTTGGGATAAGCCAATTTGAATCCTGATCAGAGTTATTAGTGCTTAAAAGCTTATTTGGAAAAGGACTACTAGTCAGAGGACCGGGAAATAAATGTTCATAGAATTTGACTGACACCAAAACAACATATACTGGGCATGCAGTACAGGATAAATCACCAATTACAGGAAAGAAGCAGGGAAAAAGTAGAATAATTCTGAAATGGCTGGACTAAAAGATAGAAAAGTTGCATTTTAAAAGAAAATCAGTGATTAGAATATGGAAGAACAGATGGTAAATATTGTAATTTTCTCTTTTTGTATTTTGTTTTCTCTTCGGTGCAAGTGTACACAAAAGTGAAATAAAAGAGCTGGAAAAGCTAAACCTCAAGCCTTAATTCATCTAAATAATATGAATCCACTTCATAACATGTTTATTATTCCATTCACTTATATGCAGTGCACTGTCTCAAGACTAGGCTTTAACTTTGTGTATCTTTTTAAAAAATGTGTTGCATTTACTTCTTTTTTAAACAACTGTACGTCCACTGTATATGTGTATAAACTTCACATTCAAAGTAGTTTTCATATACTTTCAGGAGAAAGGAAGACAATATATCAATGAAAGACAACAATAGTATAGGTAGAGACAACTGCAGGAAACTCTGATTCGTTTTAACCTTCCTCTTTTTAACTTTCTCTATATTACTACTATTGGGTTTTATCATTTTGTTACAAGCAAAGGGTCAACTAGAGGTTTCCCAGGACTGTGTTCAGTCAGGCTTTGAATATCTTCAGTATTTGCGCAAGTGTAATTCTGTCTGCCACAACTCAGAATGCACCCATCTATCAAATGTGGAACAACCCATATTTGCACAGAAAAAAATGACTATACAATATAGTAGTAGAAATTCAAAGTGCTTGAGTTTTTATGGTAGTCCAGCAAAAAGAAACATTCCAGCATGCAGGAATGAAGCCTGTAATTTTGTTGTAAATTTTGTTGCACATTATTATTTATTGATGAAAACTATATGACATCAATCATTTTAAAATGCTTCAGAAGGATTATAGGCCTTTTACTATCCCTGAAACAGCAAAACCACAAAACACCACAAAACCCTTAAGTATATTGGCCATACTGGTTTTTTTTTTCTCATCCAAAAAGAAATGTTGTCCTTAGGAAATATTCAGTGAGAACTTCTTGTATTCATAAACTGGCTGATATTCCTTGTTCAAGCAGGGGAATAAATCTTACATTTAAACAGTAAGGCAAAATTTGGAAGACAATCAGGGAAGTGTGAACCAGGAAAGGTCTATATTCTATGTAAATCCGTAAAAACCCATAGAGGTGACACCTCAGATGCATGCCTCTAATTGCCAAGCAAAATTTTTCCGGTATCTTCTAGAATAGAACTTACATAATTTAAAACTGGGACTGAAAAGGAATGAAAGTATAGAGTTTTTTAGAAAATATATTTATTTTTAACTGTAATAATATGAATAAAATATTTGCATATCTCAGTGATTTTGATTACTTAATGAACTGAAAAATAGAAACTAGTCATAATATCTGTTCATTCTGAATGCATAAATAAATTTTAATAGTGGTTACAAAAAGATAAATCTTCCCAGAAATATGGCTAAATAATATGAAAGCCAGCTCAAAAAGTAAGATCTTTTTCTGGTTGTATATATATAAATTATTAACACATGCTTTTATGGGACACTTTCTTTTATGAAGGAGTTATTTGTTATTCAATAAATAATCATAACTAGTTTCTACACAATCAGGAAATACTTTGTTAGCCATTCTTAACATAGGGTCTGTAAGATAACTCAATTTAAAAGTTCTCCCTCTATACATTCTTATGATTTTTTTCTGAAATCTTTGCTCCCTGCTTACGATCTATTTTAGGATATAATAATAAGATAAAAAATGTTCTGTAATTCACATTTGAGGCCATTATTTTTCCCATCATCACATATTTCTGCATATTTTCCAACATTAGATTTCGTTTGATATGTCTCAGCCCAATCAGATAAATGAAAGTATTTTTGGGTTTTCCATGCTACTTATTCTGAGTATTTCTTAACATCCAAACTTGACCACTCCTTTAAAATACTTCCTGTCAATCAGTGATTTATTAGTCCCAGACTAGAATACTTACAGATGATGACTTCCAGTAGAACTGTACCCAAAATATTTTAGCAGTTAAATATATTTCATGCATCTTGCTTTACAGTTTCTGTTCAGAGTGGACATTTTTTCATATCATTCCACAGTCTGTGAAAACATTCTTTTTCTCCTGACCCATAAAATATATGGTTAAAATCTTAGATAGTTATCACATCTGAGAATACTTGTTATATATAAGGCAGAAAGAGATGTACTGAATAAAAGCATTTCTGGTCACAAAGAAGATAAATTATGAAGAGAAGATCTGTTAATTTGTAAACAGCTGATACAGCTCAAAGATGTGAATGCTCTGCAATTGAAACACTAGCCTTGAGTGAACTCACATATTTTTTTCTGATTATGAAAGCACTAGAGTAAATTCTGAAGGCAACTGGGTTAACATGATTACATGACATACTATATAATCAGAAATCCTTCTGTGTCTATTGCTGCTTTAGTGATAATGATTTGAGATGCCACTGACCTGACCAAGCACAGCCTACATAAAATACTTCAATTTCAGTATGTTGTTGTACATATGAATGTCTGCAAGATTTTCAAAAATGCTTCATATGAAAAATTAACATTTGATACTCTAATTCAAGTATACTCAGGCAAACTGCACTTTTTTAGTTATAAAACTGATGGGAATTCATAATAAAAGATAGGTCGCAGCTATAGCTTTTATAAAGCTTTTATTGATCTCACCAAATATCTGTTTGCTTGGGGTTTTTATTACTAATCTTTTTAAACATTCTTACTCTTTTTACCGATAACCTCAGAGACTCCTCAAGACCTGTAAAGGATAGCAAGTTTGGATTCTAAGGCTGTGCTGAAAATGGTTCATACTAGTTTGGTTCACCAATATTAAACTTCTATGCTGATTCAGAACCCTCTAAAGCAGCTGCTGAGGGCAAAATCCTGTTACTCATCTAGTGTAATCTTGAGCTGCCATTATTTTCTGAGTATTTTCTGCAAATACTAATTTGTATCCATTAAACCATAGATACCCTAGATTATCCTAAATAACACAAAACAACTATGTAATAAGCTTCTTTTAACATCTTCTCAGCTACGTTTCCCTCTGGCTTCTGTTGGCTGCATAGATTAGATTTCCATTGGGTAAAATGGGAACTGGGAAATCTAGCCGATATATGAAGATACTTTTCTGTAGATGCCTCCATTTAGATGTCTTAATCTTGAACTAGATCTTACTATATATGTTTCTCCAATAAGAGGCATTATTTTATCCATTTACACAAAACAAGGCACAAATAGCAGAAATAAATGTAATTAATTAGGCTGAAACCAAATTAATTTAACTCTAAGAGGAATGAAATTTTTTCCTCTTTAGGTACAATACAGCCAGCCCTTAATCAAAAGTAACTAAAGGAAAGAGATGATATGGAACCCTAACTATGATAGTCCTGAAATGGAAATTCAGGACATGCCGATAATAGTGGAAATCTTTATGCATTCTGTGTATCTAGAAGGAATGACTCATAGTAATAATCTCCTCTTCAAGCTGATGGGAGGCAAAAAGTGCGTATGCTTCCTTATGCCAGGTAGCAGCATCAAGTAGATGATAAATCATTTTGTAAATCCAGTTAAAATAACTCCCTTCTGACTTACAGAAAGCATTCCAAGGCATCATTTTCTTTGAATAGCTAATATTGACTCTGCTACTAATTGAATTAGAAACTATAGTTAACCTTGTTGTAAACTCATACACTTTCCAACTGAATAAAAGCCTTCTTAGTACATGACCTGTAAGTTACATGTACTTTAGATTCTACAAAAGATATGAGAAATATTCCTCATTGGAAGTTATTTTTATTTCTTTTGGTTTATGACACATCTGTCTACTTCCTGACATGCTTATAACAGCCTAAATGCCTATACGTAATAGGCCTAAATAGAATTAAAAGAGAATTCCTGTGACATCTTCATTATATCTGTTTTGTCTTGTTAATTTACTGATGTCTGAACTTCTGTTCCAAGGTTTGCCTCAAGCTCTCTATGCAGCTGAGGTTACAGGTATTTATCTGGAATGGCTATTACAATAATTTCCTGTGTTAGAACATCCCCTGCTCTTTTGACATTAGCATGACTTATGTGGTTTTAATATTTTTTGACATCTTATATATTAAAGGAACTGTGACTCTGTGCAGCCTGCTCTAGGTGAACCTGCTTTAGCAGTGGGGTTAGACTAGGTGATCTCCAGAGGTCCCTTCCAACTGTTCTGTGTTTCTGTGATTCCGTAATTCAGCCCAGTTTCTACTGAACATTGCAATACCACCTGAAGTCACTGGAAATATCAGTCATAGAATGACATGTTACATTCTCCCTATCAGATCTGTTCTGGACTCCTGCGTGCCTCTGTAAATAATATACAATGCATCATTATTTTAACTAGCAAAATTATGACAAAAAAAAGAAAAAAATCTTTAAACAGAAACAATCATAAGAAGATGAATCACTAATTCATTACAGTGCACAGCAAGTAAAGCCTAAGAGTTCATTAGATAGGCGAGCAGTAATTACTTCAGTAGCTTCTTCACAAGTGATAGTTGTTGATTACCTATTTGCTTTAGTTACAAGACCACTGTCTCCTGTTTTGGAAATAAATGTGCCTTTTCTGCTTCAGCATTTGTGCAGCAGAAAGGTAGTGTTGTCCTAACACAAGAACCTGTCATAACACATTTTCTCATGTTTGACATAAAATGGAAAAAATACTATTTATTGCAAATAACTCTAAATATTATATCCAGTTTTGAATTGCAAATTAGTAGTGGCTTTCAAAGATCACTTATAACATTTTTCATATTATCTCAGTTTAGCACTGCTTTCCTGGGAACTAAATGATAATGTCATGTACCTGGGGGGTCGTTGGGTGGGGGGGTGGGGAATTTAAAATTAACCCTTGTAAGCTTATCACTGCCACTGCATGATCTCAATGTATAGTGTTCAGGTTTTACTAAAACTAAATAAAAATGTTACGTATGCACTTGCTCTGAATAAAACCAGGAATTACCATCAGAATATCTTTAAAGATGTGTGAATTAATTTGGCTTGAAAACTTGTTAAATTTCAATTTCTTGAGAAATTTTGCTGCTTCAGGACTCTGGGAATGAATTACTCTGAGAGCCAATTTACTTGTTTTCAGCAGTTTGAGAATTATTAGATGTAGTTAATTAAACATAATGGGAGGAAAGCGGTGAAGCGCAAGGCTAAGTGTTACCTCTCCATAACAGCTGTCATCCACTGGAAGAATGGAGCTGTTAATCTCAAGAATGCAGCTTGCATAGGTGGTTTCCTCAAAAAACAAAGCCTAAAAATCTGGAAGGGATCAAGATGTGATGAAATTCTTTCCTGTCAGATCAAAATGAGTTATATACCAACTTCAGTAACTGCAGGACATAGTAATAGTGTGATGAAAATGGCATGAAAATCCAGGAGACCCTTACAAAAGTCCCTTATTAAGAAATAATAATATGAAATGAAATGAAAGTACTCCACCAGTTTCCCTTAGCATTGGGCCATTATATTGAAAAAAAAATATCGGCCTGAGCTGGTTTACTAGTTGACATAGTACTCAATGACGTTGTTGCATCTAATGCTTAGAACCTATTTGAACTTCTGATAAAAAAAAAGGTTATTTCTTATTTCATAACAAATGTATGAATACAAACCAGTCTCTTACAGCCTATTATGACAAAGCTTACATTTCTTTCAGCAGAATAATTTGCCTCAAAACTCTCATAAATAGTTAAATGTTTATCTATGTAAGAATGGAATTATCTCACCAATTGCACTAGACATAAATCTATTCTAAATAAAGGACAATTCTGTAGGGGACATAAACTGCTAAAGAGGTGTTAGCTAATGTAACTAGTTAACTTCCAGCTAATCATCAAAAAGTTAAAATAGAACAATCTGATGTAAATTTATTTCTATGCATAAAACTTAGGTTAAACATATTTTTAAAAATACAGTCTTTTTGTATTTGTGCCTTGTATGTGAAAACAGATTTCTAAGACCTTTTATTAATATTATTTGATTAAATATATGAATTAAAGTCGATCCTCATCACTTATTCTATATCAGGCTATACAGCAGTATAATCTATTAAAAAGCAAAACATAGATGACACCTGAATATAATGCATATCATACCTTGTGATTATACATATATATAACACACTTTATTGCTATGTAACTATCTACAAGTATCTGGGCCAAAATTCTAATAGTTTAATACTTACTTGCATGTAGCATTTATGCTCTGAATTATGGGATATCTTTCTTCAATAGGGAACTACTTCTGATTAGAGTAGGAAATTAATGTTGAAACTGAATTTTCACAAGTGGTTCTAAGGACATGATATATTTATTAGTGCAGCAGTAAGGGATAGTAGCTGAGTCACATGAAAGGTGAAACTGTTCCTGAGGACATGGAATGCTTCTCACAGACTGAGAGTAACAAATAAAGAGAAAAAAACCAGTTTGGGTGGTTGTTCAACTGATCTTGATGATACAGATGTATCTATGAAGTGAACAACAGTAATCTGCTTTCAGTGGCATTACATAGGTAAAATTTGTGTTAGACACTAACTCAGAGTTATAAAATTTTAACCAGAAACTAGCTCATTTGGATAAAAAGTAAACAATATATATAAAAATAATATTAATAATGCAGAAGGAAATAGTTATCAAAAAAGTTGACACATAGTGAAATAATGTATTCTACTTTTACATAAACAGTTACTAACCTAGCTAGTAAGGTTATTTTTGATGTTAAATTCTTTACATTGCAAAAAATAAGTATGTTTGAACTTTATCCAGAATCTAAGTAATGACAATAGAGTTCAGTTTTCAGGGGGTTTTTTCCCCCTTTTCCTCACAGTTACATAACGTTACCATCCTTCCAGGTAAGTCTTAGTCCATCCACTGAAGAAAAACTGTATTAACCTTATTTATACAAGTATTTCCTCTTATTTGTTTGGAGATTCTCACAAAATGAGAAAGATATAGTCTGAAATACTGCCTAATAAACTAGTTTTGCACCTGGAAATCTGTGGATATAATTGGAAATATGAGATTATTTTATTATATGAGTGGATGTCTGAAAACACAGTTGGTTGGCAATCTCACCACTCACCAGGATCAGTAAACCTTTGAGAAAATTTAACATGTTCTTTTAATATGCTAAGTAAACCAACAATAAATTTAACTCTTTTGTGAAAATCATTGGAGAAAAAAGATAGCTATAGTTTAGAAAAAACATTAAATTATGGCTATAAATTGTTTTTCAATGTAGGAGAAAATAATACCTTTTTCCAGTAAAACCTTGCATTATACCTTCTTTCTTGTTACATATATTTTTGACAAGAAGATGTAAATTTTTAACTTTTTAAAAGCTTTTGGTATATATTAAATAATATTCAGCCTGTATAAAATTCAAGGGAAAAAAAGAAAAAAAAACACCAAAAAGCCCAGAAAACTTTCACCTTGCTTTCACAGATTTAAGTGATTACAAGAAATCACCAATGGTGTTGTAGAAATGCTGTATAAATTCCATGCTGCTTCATTGTGTCTACACTACAACTCTAGATTTCAAAAGATGAAATCAAAATAATTCAAGTTGAAAGAAGCATCTGGACTCATCTAATCAACTGCCTGCTCAAACTAGGGATAACAACGTGCCATGGATCATACTTTTAACTATTTGTGTGTGAATCGTGAAAGTCTGAGCTTCACTTTTGTCTCTAAAGTACCTGTTACTCCAGTTAAATGCATGATGTTAGGTCTTACAAATATTTCAATAGGCTATTTGAAGAAATTGTTAATTCATTTGGGAAAGATTATTTGCAAAGAAACCTTTCTTTCATTGTGCTGGTATAAAAATTATCACAATTTTTTACTGTCCTAATCCTTTTACTTCTTTGCTCTGTAAGGAAAGAGGTGGTAATCCTTATACTATGAAATAGCAAAATGAGATGTCCAGATGTTGCTCAGGCTAAACTTTGAAGGTATTAAAACTCTTCCTGAACTTGCCTATCTCATTTATCAAATATTTTTTCTTTATCTGTCATCATCTTCCTGGTCATCTGTGACTTACAGAGTATTTTTGGTATGTTTTTGCAATATGAAACTTTAATTATTACACTATATTGTGTAATTCAGTGCTTTGAAAGGCAGATATCTGTCCATTTGCTAATACTGGGAAGAATATTTTACAAATAAGTGGTTGATTAATACAGAAATTAAGTTGGAATTATGCTTCCAGCTGCAGAGGTGAACTACTGGGCTATGTATTCTAACTTTGGAGGATAAAGAATGCAAAACTTGTTATCAGCACTTTCTTCATTCAATGGAAAGGCAACTAATCCTGAGTCCTATAATTTGCTTTACAATGCTTTTCAGAACAGTGATTAGTAGTAACTGGTATTGATATGTAGTCAGCAGTTACTTTTTTTTGTCACCAGCTGTGTTAGATCATCATCAGAGTGTCTACTGTGAGCTATGTAGCAAAGAAGAGTAAAGGAGTGGATCAGTTATTATAGTTAATCTGATTCAAGATCACTGGGAGGAGGAACAATATGGAATACTTTAGAAAACAGATGAATATTGTAGTAGTTTTTATGGTTTTATTACATTTTATATTGGACAGAGTCCTTTAAAAATAAGGATAGGTAGTTTATATTGCCTTGGAACAAGAGTTTGAACTAGACACCAGTCAGGAACAATTCTAAACCATATTTTCTATCATTGCAATTATTCTGTGTACAAACCAAGAAAGTTCTAAATGCTTTAAAGTCTTTTCTAAACTAAAGAAACTGCTGGATCTTAGTCAACCAGAGATGATAAAGTTTTATCTGCTGCAAGTTTCAACTGTTTCTGGAGAAAAAAAACTGTAAAAGTAGTCAAGGCAGACACTGAAAAACAGCTGACAGATTTGACATGAATTTAAGGCACTGCATGTAACATAATGTTGCTGCACATGGATTTAACTCTCTAGTGTTTCCTTCTTTATTTTAAAATAAACTCCAGGGCTGTATATTTGTATAATCTGGGCAACATGACTGAGCTACTGATTGATCTGGTTTACTTTCTGTGTCCTGTTTCATCCCATCTCCCATCATATATTAGTTCACCTTTTTTACACATATTCAAAAATTGTACCTTATGCATTTAATTTGTCACTGAAATAAGCAGCACTCAGCAACTGGTCATCTAAATAACTACCAGACATCCAAATTCTACTACAGCTTCTTTGCAGAGACAGCATCTGAATGATTATTTTCTTTTATTAGCTTTGCCATCATACCAGAATTATTTTATTACTCTCAAGACTGATCTTCAACCAGCTGGATTTTATCTATACCCAGTTTTCTTCAGAAAATATAAATTAATTGTTTAGTCCTCAGCACCAAACAAAAAGCAGTATCTCCTGTAGTCTTCATTATAGACTGCCTCCATTTTCAATGGAATGTACTATCCTTCTGGTTTTAAAAGAAAAATCAGAATAGTGTGATAAAGTTCATGGGGTTTCTTGAAGTAGCAACTGCAGCACGACATTTAAAAATCAAATGCACTTGCATAACTAACAATTGCTTTCAGTAGTTTAGGGCAGGAATTGCAGAGGTCATAATGATTTTCATCAAATCTCTTGTATGCAGTAACAATGTGTATCCTGTACAAAAACTTTAACTCATATTGTAGGAGCTTATTTAGATGGTAGGTAGGTACCCCTAAATACAGCCAAAGAACTTCAAATTCAGCTCAGAAGAAATCTTCCTTTTATTTTTTTTTTTAGATTATCCTTATAAAGAATATGATCATTACCTTCAGTAAGTGATGCTGTGCTTTAGAAATAATCTTTCCATTGACTGCAGAGATTAAGCCGCAGTCAGACTGAAAACTGAACAAAAAGGTTGCAATATAGATAACATCTTTCATTTCCTATAGCCCCATTGGCATTTGAGTCTGTGGGATGAACTGATTGAAGTCAGTGGTGTTTCACCTGCTTTCAGGATGTCTGAATAACCAATTATATTTCTTATGATAAAGAATGAGAATGGCATAAAAGTTCATCTGTGTAGGATGAACATGAACATTGTGCAACAAAGAACCGGAAAAGTCTTGTATGTTTTCATAATGCGGTTATAGTAAATGTTTCTATCATATGCCTTCAAGTTCTAAACCGCCTACATATGGACATATCCATAAACAAGTAAATCATGTTAAGTAATGAAAGAATATGTACTGTCATGCATATCAAGTAAGACAACATAATATGGGAGCTTTTATTTTTTTAACTTATGCTTTTAGACTTTTCATTGTTACATTTAAAAAAGCACATACACAAAATGTAAAAGGTCTAAATTAATATTACTTGTAGAAACTAATATTTCTATACTACATATACCCTTAATTTCAACTTGATTTTGCTAAATTCTCCCAATAACAAGGAACACATGGATTCCATGATGCATTACACAGTTCTGGTAAAAATGCTTCAGAAATATCCTGACTTTGTATTTGGATAATCTGTGAGTGACATCTTCCCTCAATGTACTTTATTTCCTTTGGGAGGAGATGATGTTGAATAGGGAGCGTGGGTCTCACTACCTTTGAGGATTGTCATGATGTTTGTGGGTTTTCTAAATATAAGTTGATAGAAAGTACTTCAAAAAGACTATTAGAAGAAATTACCAGTGTACAGCAAGGGAAAAAATGGTTGTATCAACATTTTATGACCAATTTTGCAAGGAATGTCAGATTTTGGGGAGTGTGTGTGTGTTTTGGTGTTGTTTTTTTTTTAAATAAGACAATTTTTTATCTTCAGTGTCTTCTACTTACATTAGCTGGTGGAAGCAGGTTAGAGTTTTCAACTCAGATATCATGAATACCTGCATACCAAACAATTTCCTATGTAGTCTTCATTAGCCTCAGTCTTGTTTGTTGACATAAAGGAACTTGTTTTAATTCAAAAGCTAAACAATCCCAGACACAGTGTGCCAATGGTGGATCAGGTCCAGGTCTATATGGAGCGTCCAGCCAAGAGCAGCAGGACATGGCACCAGAGAAAGGTCTGGAGACAAGATATTACATAGATCCAGAGTCTATTCAGGAGACATGGCTAGAGATAAGCTACAACCTATGTCCAAGCAATTCATGTAAGAAATTAGCTGTCTACAGCTTAGGGCTGTAGATCTTTAGGTTTAGCATCTGGGATACTAGGTCCAAATGGTCCATCTTGATGACAGGGCTAGAGAAAGGCACAGCTACAACATTGCTCAGGTCAGGACCTGATTAACCATACCTGAGCTGAGACAGGATCCTGGGCCATGGGCAGGGGTGGGAGAAGTCCCCAGTGGAGGGGCAGTGACTGCTTTAGTGCCCTCAGGGCCCTGAGAAAAGTCCCCCTTCTCCCTAACTTGAGCAAGTGTTGTCTTCCCATGTCACAGAGGTCTGGGCTCAGAAGGATGAGCTGTGCAGTGATCTGATTGCTACGGAGCATCAGTGTTCTATCTTAGGGGATACAGAGGAGGGGCAGGGAACTGGGAAAGGGATGTGGCTCAGACTGCAGCTCAGAGCCAGGTCAGGATCACAGCAGGGCCACAGCAAAGGGCATTTGGGGGTGGGATGGGGAATCTGGAGTTGATACAGAGGCAGGGCAGTCTTAAAGCTGGGACAGGGACATGACACTGAGGACTTGAAGCTGTGTCAGGGCCATGGCAGGGACAATATATAGCATTTGGAGCTGGCCAGGGCATCCTGATGTGTGCTGAGGGGAGAGGGGGTGGTGCTCAAGCTGCCCCTAAGGAGCGCTGAACCCAGGGAGGACTGGGGAGAAAGGACTCACTCAGGTACTTGGGCCTTGTCAGTGGTTTGACTCTATGGGGAGATCAGAACTCAGGGCCAGTCTGTTCACTGAGGGAAAGCCACAGCAATACGGCCCTGCACTGCTCTAGGCTAGTCACCATGGTGTTTGGCTCAGACATCTGAACTGACAGCCAGGGTTGCCAGGCCCCCTCAGGGCTCAGCCAGGCACAGTGGAGACTGCAGGGGTGGCTTTAACCCCTGATGGGCCCTGTCTTGCAGGGCCTGAGTGCGACAGGCAGTACCAAAGCCAGTAATGAGGTCTACCAACAGCCCCTGGCACTTTTGCTGAGCACAGAGCCAAAGCTGAGATGGTTCTCACCAGCAGCATGGGTCTATCAAATGGTGGTCTGAGAAGTACATCCAAGGGGTCCATCCAGGCACTGGTGATTGAAGACAAGCTAACTGCAGTGTAGATCTGAAGAGTCTGTAGGAGACACAGGTGGACAAAAGCACACCTACAACAGATGTCACCAAGCCTGGGTTGAAATGAATATCCTGGGCCTATGGGTAGACAGAGTATGTGGGAACTCAGTTGAAGCTGGCCAGGGATATTAAGATCTATTTGGTGCACTTCAGACACAGACATGGATGATAACTTCTCTTTTGAGCTCATTTTCAATTGCTGGCATGTCTGCAGTGAAAAGATTTTCCTAAAGGCAAGTGGATTTTCCCATGGACAAGCCTAAGTTTGCTTTCTGCCTTCAAAACTGAAATCTCAGGTATGCTAGTAAGAACCATTGGCTCTGCAGCACATATATTACAGTTACCTTAATACCTATGAACATCTCTGATGCTCTGAAACACTTTTAAAATGAGTTGTAAAAAGCAGAACAGAATGTGAGCACTATTCCAACAAAGAGTCTTGGAACTGACTCAGAATTTGTAGCTGGGTGACTGCCAGATAAGAGCATTGAGAATATAGACCCTGTCCTCAAAAATGAGATCTCTGGACAACCTGGCAGAAACTTGACAAGTACATTTTTGCTATTAAAGTACAATTTCCTGTTACAACTTCTGAATTAGTAAAGTGAAGTTTAACAAAGTAGAAAGAAATGTGATCCTTCCAGAAAGGTCAAAGGAAAATTACATGAAAGCTGGAGGAATTTCAGAGGTTCAAAGATGCAGTACTGAAGCTAGCATGAATATATTCAAAGTCCAACAAGTACTTTTATTTTCTCTTTTAGCTACAACACACAATGTTGAAACTAGCTGGAATCCTGCCTGCTACCATATAATGAAGGCTTCCTGTAAAGCTTAGGCACAGAAGGGCCATCAGAAATATGAAATTTGGATATGGATTTAGCTAAACTGGGACAAACTGAAAAAAGGTAACTAGGGTTGGGTTTCTTGAGAGGAGACAAGGCTGGAGAAAGGGAGGGATCAAAGTGGGTCACAAAAGTATAAGCATGGAAAATGGAGAGAAGGGGGAAATAGAAGGGACTAGTTATATGTAAACAAGCTGCTGAGCAGTACACTTGTCTGACTGAGCCCTGCATCTGATCACTACAGTCTGTCCTATCTCCTTACTACATCATGTTCTTCACTATTTTCTGTGAAATTTCACTGTTTGTGTGTATGTACCTAGATGCTAACAGCTGGAAAAGGAGATACAGATCATAGGGAGTCTGTAGGTCAGGGATGCTGTGGAGGCTGGAGTGTATTTTCCACTCGGGAGTTTCAGTCCTCTGTGTATATGTTTTCACCAGTGTACTCCAAACTTAATTAGCAGGGAAAACAACAGCTCTGCCTGTGTTCACGTATTTGAGAGCTGTGGGTGTTTATGTGGCTGCCACGACAACACTGCTTTCTTTCTGTGTTCATTTTTGTGGCCAGACGCACTGGTGGGGAGCATGAGTGTATGCATGCATGCACCTCTTCAGCTGCATCTCTGGAATACATGTTCAGTCTTGCTGTCCAGACCTGCCAACAGGAACAGCAGTAGCCACATCCATCACACTGAGTTGGCAGAAACCTCCCAGGTCTGACAGTGCACAAGTTTCAACTCAAGGGGCATGAGAAGGCAGAATACCCACAGCCCAAAGTACAATGTATATTGCAACTCCCTTGACAGGGTCTGCTTCTGACAGTCTGCTCTAAAGCTGAAGGAGCTGCATATTCAGACAGCAAGATAAAGTCTGAGGTTGTCAGAGAAAGTTTGAAAACTGGTAAAACAAGGAAGATATGAGCATTTGTTTAAATGGCATAAGTAAGTAATCCAAGTGCCAAAGGAGGTTTCTCATGCTTTCACTCAGCACAGCTATTTGCATACAGAAGTGAGCACACCAAGAGAAGCTGCAGTGCTTGGCCAGTCACTTGTCAGTGTTACCAGAGTCTGATTAGTTAGTTGAATGTGACAATTTTAAACTAACCCATGTATAGACTGTGTAGCTTTGGCCACTAAAGTTCATTTTACTATATCCCAAGTTACTTAACAATATCATAAATATTTCCTTCTGTCTCCTTGACTACGATATTTTCCTGCATATCATAGTCAAGATCCCCATGGCTAATGAAAATTACAAATGAAGGACTTCAGTATGGACTAAATGTAGCAAGTCCAGAGTTAGTGTCTGGGTTCAGCATGGCTGACGGCTTGCTGTGGATTTGTCTGGGGGACTCCAGGGTTTCTGTCAGGGCAGGACCTGGCAGCCTGGACCTGTCCCACCACCTCAGAGGAGCAGTGCAGCTTGGAGGGCACCAGGGCAACCCCCAGTCCTACAAATCAGGCACCTCCCTGGGGATGGACCTGGGCTGTGACATTAGCCAGCAGGTGGGCCTGGCTCGACAGAGCAGGGCTGGGCTGTGGGAGCTGGAGACCAGCCCTGCTACGGCATGGCTGGGGCAGGGGCTGACCACCCTGGTGGGCTGAAATGGGGTCCTATGCCATGGGCAGTGTGGAGGGAGTCCTGGATGGCTGGGCAGGGACAGCCAGGCCTTGTGGTGCCTGCAGGGCCCGGACAGCTAAAAGCTGAACATAAAATATCAAGTTTAAAATCTTTATTTTGAGCTTCTATGCTTCATCTGAGTACTGTGTTTCACTTCTATGCTTTTTGGAGATTGAGTTTGAACAACTGTGTTCTGACTAAGCAGAGAAGAAATGTATGAGATTATTCCTTTCCTTAATGTATTTTCTGAATAAAGCAGAAGAACAGTGTCTTATACATTGTTACAGACACCAAGGGAGTCTACATCATCTCACCAATCTCATGTTTTGATAATGTTTCTTTATTCTTGATCTTTACTACTACTTTAATTCCAATTTGAAATAACATGCAATCCATTATGTGAGACCACTCACTATAGAATAGACATATTTTTTTTTCTTGGAAATATTATCAAATATTCTGTATCACTCACCAGAGCTGGAGTTCAGGTTCTGTCTTATGTGGTCTGTAAGACAGAAATAGGGCATGTTGTGGGAGATGGATGAGCATGAAAGCTGTTACAGATTTTGCAGTAATGATTGTCCTTACTTGCAGGGCACTCAGAATTGATGGGCAGCAGTAACAAATTCCAAAGGTCAGTAAGAGAAGAACAGCACATGGAATGGATGGGCAATTTTCTACATTTCTAATGACTGTTCCCATGAGGCTTTTATAAAGGCATTCTAAAAATAAACTCTAATTTTTGTTTGCTTTATTTTTTCATTGGTTTTGATCTGAAAATATCTTAGTTAGTAGCTTGTACCATATTCAAAAGTAAAAGGTTTACAGTTGTTGATGAAATGTTTTGCCTGTTACAGATCTTACAGTATTTGTTTAACATTGTAAAAACCTTTTTGCTTCCAATGTCATACAACTGTAATGTTACAGAGTGTAGATTATAAGGTAGACCAGAAACCAAAGCCTAAATACTTGACTACAATAAATATTAATTGAATTTATCTTAGAAAATACACATTTCATTAAGAAGTCTTGAATAGTTAAAAATTAATTCTATTTCTCCTGTTTTTTGTTCTTCCATAAACTGATACTATTTCCAGAGTTTGAGGCTTTGTTGTAATCTCTTTTGACATACATATTTCAAATTTGAGTTGAAACACATTATAAAAGATATTGCCAATGCCGCTCTATCTTGTTCTCATTATGGTTCTTCTCATTATAGAAAAGGTGTACTCACACTGGAAAGCTACCAGTTTATGGTAAACAGTTTCAACATTTACACTGTCTGATGAGTGGTGTGCTGTAAATTATGTACCCATTATCCTCAATTTTCTTAGAATCTGTTTCCTTAAATCAGTCATCTTTTTGTATTAGAGGCAAAGCTGTATGAAGTAAAATACTGGTGCTTGTTTCTCCACATTCTTGCACTTTGGATAGTCATTTATACCCAGGCAAGCATAAAGCAAAACAAACCTATTTATGTCCTGAAGGGTTTCTATTCGCATTTTGCATTTAAGGTAACATTCCACAATGCCTAATAGTTATAGTGAAGTTTCAACCTCCTGCAGTCTAAGCACTAACTGACTGTGACAGAAAATTTTTGTCTGCCATTTATCACCAAAGGAGATGTTGTGCTTCATCTTCAAATCATATAACTGACAATAAGTGGTAAAGAACAAAAGAGAAACAATCACCATGCTTTGCAACTGTGCTGATATTGCATAGAAAGATGAGAGAATGTTATAAAATTGAATATTATTTAACATTGGATATTGCAGCAAGACAAGCATGATCGCTTAGTAAACACATAAACAAAAAGGATATTTAAAGTGTCTTTCTGCAAAGCAAAGAGGCTGTGTTGCCTCTAGATTTAGTAAACTGTAACTATCTCTAGCTCTAGTGAAGAAAAAAAGCTGTTCTCCATGGTTGCTGCAGTGAGTGTAGATCACTACCCTGAGAGGTCATACTGCTTCTTCACCGCTCCATGAATTTTAGCTGCATCATCATCAGAGATCTTTGTCTCAGTGGGTAACAACAGATCATTCTTAAAACCTTTAACAGAAGGAGTATTAGACATTCAGTTATTGTGAAAACAAATGCTATAGTAAACATTTTCAAAAGTAGGTGATTTAGCTCATTATCAAATATGAAATAACTTTTAATGCCTAAATATGAAACTGAATATCAAACAATAAACATCCAAATTTGAAGATTTTAGTCACTATCGGTGGTACTTCTGTGGTTAATCTTTGACAATCTAAGCTAAAATATCCTTTGACACCGATTTACTTTTTTGTTACTCTTGAAAAGCTGTTGTTGCAACTTTTGTTAAAAAAAAAAATCAAAATTACAAACCTGAAAGTATCTCCTACCTTCTAAGAAAAAGGGTTCCTAAAATTACCTTTGGCTGTTGCATGCAAGTAAATTTCCACTATGTATATATCCACTTTAAGGCTTACTTTGTAGTAATGCCTCTAAAAAGAAGAGTGGCTAATGCCCGAATAGGATGCATCTTGGGACATGGCAGTGAGCAGCTCAGCTTAGCTTAGTATTGACTCTTGGCTGTTCTAAGAGAACCATGTTGTTGGTTCTCTTTTGGGTTTATTGTAGAGGAAACCAGGCTGTGAAAGGATGAGGGAACTGTCATCAGTTAGAATTATTTTTTTTTTTTCCTTTTCTCTACCATGCTACAAATTTCTTAAATCTCCAAACTAAAACAGAAAAGTGCTTCCTGTAATCTTGTGCTTTTCTTAGAAAGAATGTGATATAATCTATTTATGCATGTGGAAAAAAGCATTAATCACCCCATGAATGGTAATTATTATGCAACAGTCCTAAAACAAATTTACAGATGTGCTTAATTTCAGCTCCCTATAAAATCATTTTGATGTCATTGACATAAGTCAAGGGCTTAAAGCTATATTAAGCACTGTACAAATAACTTCTTCTAGGAGAAGAGCTTTATTGCCCAACATCTAAAAGGCAGGATACTGTAGTCTTTACTTGTCCTGCAATAAGAGTATGAGATATGATTAAAATAGGGCAGACATGATAAATGCTTTGTAGTAAATTTCAAAGAACACTGCACGTAGAGATGTGGTTGCAGATGTTGCAAAAGTGATAGAACTTAAGTTATTAGTGAGTTATAAATCTGAAAATCAAGTTTGTTCTTCAGATATAGTTGTATAATTGGGTACCAGAACTATGCTTGTAAGCAGGCTAAGTCATTACGTCCTTGGGTGGTCCATGAACTCCCCAGCCAGTCATCTGAACAGATGAGGTAATGGACTGGTGTGAGACAATAGACCAGCTTGAAGCAAGGTGGACTTTCACTATTAATATTAGACAGGACCCCCCAGGTGGGAATTCTGCATAGTTCCATAATTTCTCTACTCCCCACCCCCCAGGTGGTTACTACTTGCATCTAGTGCAATTTGCATGCCTAAACATGTTGATTAACATACTGGATGCAGTATCCCAAAGACTTGCTTACAGAAATGATAAAGGTGTGTGTAGATATAAAAACTTAATAGAAACTATTTCTTCAAGAATGACCATGCCAGATAGCTTTTTGTATGCAGCTAAGATATTTAAGAGATATCTTGTGTGCAGTTAAGATGTATCAAGTGGTTAAGGTGTATTAAGTGATATATGTCTCGAGGTGGTCACATGGAACCTGGGTCCACATGGATTATAAGCACTGAGTAGAACAGTGGTTTGAAGAGTTTCTACAAGTGCAGCTGAAGATGCCAGTGCAAGAACACTTGTAGCAGAGGGTCCATTTGCCACTAGACAGTGACTGATCATCTTTGAGAGACTGGATTCCTTGCAAAAGTGTTACCATATTCCAATAGCTCAATAAATTAATTTTGACTTCTTAACACTCTGAGTGTCCATGCAAAACATAAAAAGTCGAAATGCACGATTAAACTGTAATGTGACTAGGCTTGTTGACAATACAGTCATATTAACATATCAACTCATCAGACTGATGCTGTCTTAAGATTTTTTTCTAGATGTAACGTTAAATGATTTCAAATTAGTCATTCCATTAATTTACTATAAGACCTTGGGTACATCACTTATTTCAGTGTTGATATTTTACTTCACAAATAAAGAAAGTTATTACTACAGTATCACAGAATGGTCAGGTTTGGAAGAGATCTTTGGACATCATCTAGTCCAACCCCCTGCTAAAGCAGGTTGTCCTAGAGCAAGTTGCACAGAATCGCATCCAGGCAGGTTTTGCGTCTCCAGAGAAAGAAAACTTTTGTTCAATTTTGACAAGAGAAAGAAACTACTTCTTGTCAGTAAAAGGTAACATGCTGTAATTCAGTTCTATAAAACTATGAAATGTTGGCAAAGTTGATACATTGTGTAAACTAGCTTTTGAGATGAAAACTTGGAAACTGCATTAACAGCTTGATTTAATATTGTATGGGAATCCAAATAATCATTACTGGAAATAAAAAATACAATTTGATTTGGAATATTAATTTTATATGCATTTGTATTAAGTCAAAAGCTTTTTCTTTTATGAAAGTTGTTGGCTGGCTGGCTACAGGAATAGTGCATGCAGCTCTCTTGCTAAAGAGCTATATTAAAATATTTGACAAGTAGTCCTAGCATGATTCCTTTGATAAATGGAGTATTGCTCCAGATTTTAAGAACTGTATTTTATAGTCTTCCTTGTGAACATTTTGGGCCCATCACTTTGGAACTAATAACAGACAATAAAATTTTATTTGGCATTGCTAAATAGTCTGAAAATAATAGTATCTGTTGCGTTGCAGTTCCACAAATGCTACATTTTGGTTTTGGACATGTGGTTATATTACAGGTGACGAGCTGATAAAAAGTTAAACTATCACAATCATGATTTAATTTGTTAAAAATTATATTTTTTAAAAAAATTACACTTAATTTACATTAGTTGAGAGCTCTTGTGCACCATGACTGAAATAAAATCTCATTAATGATCAGCTTGATGGCACATCCTCTGGTGCTCAGGTTAGATACCATTACACAGAAGTTAATACATTATGCAAAATACCGTTACACAAAAGATTAGAGCTTTTTGCTATTGGGATCCTGCCCAAGGCCAATATCTATTATTTCAGAAGATCACCAATACTATTTGTTGAACGTATGGAGAAAAATATCCTGTGGCAGAATTTACTGCAGAAAAATATCCTTGTTCTTATAGTAACTATGTTTAGGGAAAAGCATAGGGGATCTTTGCATATAAAGTGGGTTAGGATCTTAGAAATCCAACAGAAGCCAGGAAATGACTCATGGAGCTATCTGACTCATGGAATAGACACACAAAACCACACACAAATCTCAACTCTTAGGAAACTGGGGATGTAAAGAATATGAAATCTCAACTTAGTTTCTTATTTTTGTAGAAAACTAATGTTCAAGATGTTTGAAGAAAATCTGGTAGTAAAAAGATAAAAAAAGGATTGTACGTGAACAATAATCAACACATTTCAAAATAGAATATCATGATTTGAACTCTGAATTTTACTGTTTTTTAGTTGGGGGGGGTGTCCTTTTGATTATTTTTTTTTTTTTTTTTACTTCTCTTTATAATTCAAGAGAATGATTGCTTCTGTTAACTGAATAGCCTGAACCTTGGACAATATTTCCAATATCCCACAAAAAGGTTATGTCAAACTTTTGTTGTGGGGCTATCGCTCATCAATTATAGCAAATAAGTAATGGTCTCTGCTTTCCAGCTATGAAGAATGTTACTTCTCAAGAATCCTACAGATTCTTTCAGAATAAAATTTAGAACTCAAGTTCCAGCCTAAGATAATTTTCATTCCCTATTTTTCTTTCTGAACTTGAAACTGTTTCTGTACTTAATTATAAATTTATGTCTATATTATGTATTGAACATGATTGATTATTAGTGATATGTATTTTGTTTGTGTTCAGGAATTTAATGCAAATATGTATGTATACCTACCTATACACAAGAACACATTTAAATATACCTGTTCACCTCTTATACTAAAACCTGAAATTCTACAGGTCCTCAGCCCACAGCAAGTAAATGCTTTTTAATATCTTCAGAGAGCAAAACTAAAACATCATATCGTTTACTTAGAGAAAAGCTTCTACTATAAGAAGAAACTCTCTCCTTTCAAGCAAAATTTCACTACAGATCTATACATGTAGAATATTAAATATTATGAGGATACATCTCTAAATACACTGTACAATGTGGATTGACTTCCTGAGGAAGGTACAAAAAAGTATGCTGAGGAAGGTACAAAAATAATTGCTTGGTACAGCTGACAAGAACTGCTGGTGAAAAAGTGACTTTAAGCTTTAATGGTGGCTGCCTGGTCCTGGAGTTTTGCATTGTAAGCCTTTGATATTGACATATATAGAGTAGCCTTTTGTTCCTCAGCACTGTGCCACTTATGAACAACTCATAAAAGTAATTCTGGTGACTGAAGATTCATAGCAGTAGAGGGAAATTTAATTATACCCTTTTTCCTAATGATGTACTCTGTATTGAAGAATGAAGTAAAATTAGTTGATTTAAGGTAGTTCTGTACAGATTAAAAAATCTTCAAGTGATGTTGAAATCCTTAGATGATTTAAAAATTATATTAGTATCTCTACTACACTGCAAATAAATTAATGAAGCATACTTTTTATTTTTTATAAAAGATCTGGGTCTGGCAGGGCTTAATTTTCTTCTGGCTGCTATAGCCAGTAGGGTGCCATGTTTTAGGTTTGTGACTAAAATAGCGTTGATAGCACACCAATGTTGTAACTATTGCATAGTTTTCACAGCACCAAGGCATTCTCTGTTTCTCACTCTGCCCCCCCCCGAGAGTGGGCTATGGGTGGGCAAGAACTTGGGTGTAGACACATCTGGGACAGCTGACCTGAAATGACCAAAGGGATATCCCATGCCATGTAACATGCTCAGCTATAAAAACTGGGGGTTAGTATTTCCAATGTAGCTGTTTCTCAGAGACTGCTGGTGGGATGTGGAGAGTGATTGCCTTTGCATTGCTTCCCCTCTCATCCCTGCTCACCTGTTACACTGTCTTTGTCTCTACCAAAAGTTATTTTTTCTTTTGCTCTTCCAGTTGTCTCCCTCATTCCACCAGAGTCGGGGGAAGGGGTGTGTGAGCAAGCAGTTGGTGGGTGCTTGTTTGCTGGCTGGGGTAAACACACCACAACACGAAAGACATCTGTTCATCAGAGCCACTTCAGACAGGTACTAGTTGGCTTACAGACCCCCTTCTGTGATTTTGACTTGAAAGACAATATTAAAATAATAATATTTTTGAACACATATGAAAGCTTATTAGAACTTCTACAGCATATCAATAGTATAGTTCAGTCACTCAAGGTATACCTGTTGCCATAGGAGTTAGCAAAACTAGTTTGTATTGAGAAAATAAATTTTCAGCTTAATGCCATATACAAACTTAGAATATTATTCTCTAAAGTCACATAACTACTGCTTTGAATGACTGAAGCATTGAAATGGTATCAAACATTAGACATCTGTGGAAACAGATGCTTTAAAGTGTTTTTAAGATGTTTTTTTATTTTAATTACCATGTTAATCTTTAAATATAGGTAATAGAAGGTCAAGCATTCATTTCTGGCATAATTTCATGGCATTGTCTTTGTGATACTTGGACATGCCTATTTGGTAGAAGTAAACTAACTATAAAGGGGACTTCAGTGGAACTCATCATCCATTGTTCATTTTGAGATCTTTTATTTTGCAAAAGTGCAATCAGTCCTTTAAGCTGATGTTACAGGTCTATTTGGAGGGAGAAAAGAAAAGATCAGGATTTTTCCATCATTCCCAGCAAGATAAACTGGTTGTTATTCCCAGAGCTTGTGAAGTTACTATGATGTGGGAAAAGCAAAGACTTTCATAAAATGTAATACTAGTCTGCTGACTTACAATTTTTTTGAAGACATCAAGAAATCAGGTATTTTTCTTACAGTTGCAGATGTTTTGATATTTTTTGCTATAAAGAACATGCAGTTCCAACTATAAAGTTTCTAGCTCTCTTCATTACTTACTTACCTGTATATACACATATGTATTATTTCTGTAGGCTGAAGTTACGATTCTGGTGAAATTCGTTCAATTTCTAAAGTGCTTGAGACTCTCAATATTACCTTTAGTGTTTATATACTTCTTGCATTGTGTGCCCTTAATGTAAATGTAAATACATTTTAAGGAAGCTCTTTAGACCAAACACAGATTTTTCTTTGCCCATGTTAGCAGTAGTCACTAGGAAGGAAAATACTAAGAATAATTACAGTTTTATATGTGTCAGTACAAACCACCTTTTCTGTCAAAGGTACTTCCATTTCTATGGTAAAGACAGAGACAACATGAAGCTCAGTGGAGATGGGTTTAGAAAGGGAAAGAAGTGTGAAGTGAAAATCAGCGAAAAAGGAAATTTTGTAGAGAATTCTGACCCAATCCATAGCTTGTTCCAATATATTTCTCACCACTGCACCAGCATAACTTTTAATAATTTCAATTAGAAATATGAACTCCTATGGCCAGATATGTAATCCAGATTTACAGAGGAAGCAAAATACAGTGCTGCTCGGTGCAATTTGTTCAATATTGTATTCCCAGGCCAGTAGCTAAGGTTAATGAGTTTAGGAGAACAGGCAGCCGGGAAGGAAAGAGGTTTGTCTTTCGGAATCTCTCTTGCTTTCTGAGTGGCCGTACTTCGTTGATTCAGTTCAAGTGACTTGGGTTTTGGGAAAAAATGTACATGGCAGATAGAGAAGTGGATCAGGCAGTTATATGGTGGGCTGCTTTCAGTACACTCTTATGACCTGTTTCCTCAGAGAAAAAAATAATGCATCTGTCACACCAGCAATATCTACTCAGTGACCTGGGACTTGAGGTTCGGAAGGCTGGAGAGATGCTATGCTAGACTGAGGCTTAGGACTTTAACATGGGTAATTGGTTCAGTTGTTGATGGTGTTCAATTTAATGCTTATACTCAAAGGTACTGCTCATTTGCTATCATCTATTTCAGAGGTTGTGAGGCTTGAAAATTGAGTCTGACATCCCATGAAAATCTGACATCTAACAAAAATGTGTAAGCTCACAAACTCTGAACTGGTGTCAGAAATGTGGAAGGCTTTTTCTAATTCAGTAGGAATAGTTTGTTACCTGCTTTATGCCTGTCACCTTTGGCAGTAGTTTGGAAATTGCAACCAAGATATTTGGATATTTTATAAGGATTGATAACAATTTTTTCAGTCTTTTTGATTGTGCTTTGACAAATGCTTTACTCTAATACTTGCATACAATTGAACAGATCAACAGTATTTCTTTCTGATTTTGTCCCCCATTACATGATAGATGAATAGGTTGTATTGCTATTTTAATGCCTTGGGTTTTTATACTGGCTTCAAAATTTTGTAGGGAATAACACTAGGATAGTTCTAAAAGTCTCAAAATAGATCAGAATAAGTAGCATAGAAGCTTACAGTATACTTCTCTAGTATTAAAAATGTATGTATGATAGTTGATGGTCTGGTATACATTCATATATTTGCAGTAACCCATCTAAAAATCCCAGAATTGCTAGAAAATAAAATAATTAGTTTGAACTTAATATCAGAAAAAGATGGGAAAACCTTTCAGTCAGCAAATTACTACTTTTTTTGATGCAGCAAAATAAATAATGCAGTCTAAAAATAATCTTTAAATGAGCACCTTTATATCATAAGAGACTTTTGATTTGGCAAAAAAACCCCAAACCCCACAACTTAATTTTGCTGTATAGCTGCAAACTCTATGAAAATAACCCTAATTCTAATCTGGAAAATACCATATATATCTGTTTACATAAGCATTCTACATTTGGCTCTCAGCTGTCTAAAACAGTAGACATTTCCTCATGTGAGCCAAATCTGTCTCTGAACTATATAATTATAAAGGTGATAAATATTAATAACCATTGTATTCTAAGCCACTTATTTAACAAGGGTTTGTGATATGTAAATGCTCACTCTGAAATTTGAGATTTATTTTGCGAGTAGATGCTTTACGGTACTACCTGTGTTGCAAGAGCAAATTTTAGTTGTATTCCAGTGTTTGAACAGGTATGAATGGAAAACACACTGAACCAAAAAATATATTGTGCAAAACAGAAGTATGTCTCTGGGTTTTCTGTTTGGTTGGGTATTAAAGGACCATCTGTTGTGGGGTTTTTTTATATATATGTGTATATGGTAATAAAGTCATAAACTTGTGTCGGTGTTTCATAATGCTACAAGATGTTGAGCACTCTGTGTTCTTCTGATACAGGCATTGATGGCAATACCGGATCTTTAACTCAGCTCGCCAGCCAATTCACTGGCAAATGTTCCCAGTGGACCCTTTCTCATTCTTAGTCTCAGTGGAACAATGTGTAGTCATGACCAATACAGCAGTGAGTGATTAAAGTAAAGATATCACAGAATTGTTATTTGGTCACAAAATATTGAATGTTCTTGACTGAGATTTCCTCACACAATTAATATGCCGTTCAATTTTCTAGCACAGGAAATAAAACTGAGAGCAATGCAATCAACAGTATTATCGTAACATAAATAATAACGGTGTTTCTCTTGTTCCTGTCCTTCTATTCTATAATCTCACATTTTATTACAAAAATTTAAACCTCACTGATTTTTTTTTCTCCTGTTTAAATGTATCTTGCTTTTCTCATCAAATGTGTATTCTGAAATAAAATTGACAGACAGTTACTGTTATCAAAATTCATAACCAGGAATAATCTCCAAACCAAAGGATAATTTAGAAAGCTGACATTTGTTTATTGCAGCACTGGGTGCATGGGAGATTTTCCCTACTAACATGCACACCAAGTTACTCGGGGGTACACATTATATACAGTAGAGTACTTGCACATTCATAGCACATTTCATGTTCAATTTCATTCATGCACATGATTGGTTACAAGCTTCTCACTTCTAATGAAATGAGCGTGCATCCTCAGATAGCGCTACTGAAGTTTTTTATTAAGTACACATACTCCTGAAGTGGGGGTTTGCCCTGTTTTGGGGGTGGGCGAGTGGGGGTGTGTGAAGTGAGTTGGAGGTCACGATCTCCCATTACCACAATTACCTTTGTCCTACTTGCAACCAATTTTCTGTGGGTTGCAACACCTTATCAGCTTGTCTCCTCTTGTGGCCAGAACTTTGTCACTTGGAGGCTTCTTTCTGCATAATTTAGATAATGGTATTCTTTACCCCATCTGTTCTTTGTTTCCCAAGATTTCCTCCATTGATTAGAAGTCCTTCCATTCACCAGTTTTGATGACTTTAGAGGGTGGATCAACTTGACCAAAAATTTGTGCACCTATTTGTTTAACATAGGAAAACACTAAATCAGAGTTTGATAATTTCAGAGTTTAGGTAACATTACCACAGTCAATATAGTTGATATGATTGAAATGCAAGATATTAGAGTGCAAAGTTATTTCTGATGAAGCACAGTAATTTTTGTTTTCATAGTATAAAGATGTTAATCACCATAATAGGTGTCTCTAAGCACATACAGATTAAAATAGCCTCAAATCTCTATTTGTATAAATAAAACCTTAATCAGATCAGTACTGCTTTTAGGCTACATGCACTTAATATTTATTTCATGAATTGTCTAAGTATATTCAATAAATAGAGTAAGACTTTTTGGGAAATAGTCAAGCTGGGGGTATAATCAGGCAAATGCCACCCTCAACTTCAAAAAAAGCAAGGAAGAGCCAGGGAACTACAGAACAGTCAGAATAACCTCAGTCCCACCCAGGAAGATTTTGGAGCAGTTTTCCTTGAAAGTATGTCTAGGCACATGAAGCAAAAAAGGAGTTTGGCAGCAGCAGTCAGCATTGATTTGCCAAGGGCATATACTGTCTGATGAACCTGACAGCTTTCCATGATGAGAAGACATACTCAGTGATATATAGATATAATAAGGGGAGAACACTGGATGCTGATTTTAGAAGTGGAGAATGTTATAGATAAAGAAACCTCCATGCATTTGTTTTAAATATTAATACAAACTCTTAAACTCTTGATCAAGTGAACATGGTTATTAGAACTTAAAAATAAATTATGTTTTCTTTTCAAATAAATTACCCATGATATCCAAATTAATATTTAAACCTATATTTACCTAAAAATCTGAAAATATTCCAACATAATGACAAAACACTTTTGCTCTAATATTCCAGTTTTTATTTGTTTATCCATACTTTTTTATATTGTGGACAGTTATTGGGACAAAACGCATTCCTTTTACTTTTTAACTTTAGAATAGATTCAGATGCCTTTCAGAAATCTCTTGAACAACAATTCAAACCAATGTTCATCTACCTAGAGTATTCATTTTTTTCCTTGAACGTTTAGAAATCCTTTACTTCTGACCTCTGGAAGAAGAAAGTGCTTATAACAATTTTCATTTGAGATGTGTTGACTAAAACAAAGCATAATTTGTTAAAGTTAGTAAGAATCTACAATTTAAGAAAGGTTCTATTATGGTCCCCTGATTTAAAATGTATATTAAGCTGGAAGATTACTGAAACAATCAGAGCTTACAGAGCTGTAGTCTGCATTAGGATAGAAAGCAATATTAATGATATGCTACTTGATTTGCTCTTTCAGTTACTCTTCTGATCTTCATACAATGCTGAAAATGTCAGTTTTAACACTAAACTATCTTGAAAGATTCAGAGGATATGTGTTGATGGGTGGAGATGCTGATGTGAGCAGCCATAACGGTTAGAAGGGAAAAATACTGAACAGAAGGAAATGCTTATTCAAAAATACTGACACAGGAGCTGCCTGCCAGCATGGGAGCTGTGAGCCTGGGAACTAGGCCTGGGAACCAGAAACATCCTTGAAAAGTGCAGCTGGCATCTTTGAAGTACAGCTGGGTACCCAGAAATGGGAGACATCGTAAGGTACCATTGATAAGCATAAAACCAAAAAACTGTAGTGGCAACTTATCATCTGAAAAAGAGGAAGCAGTCTGAGAAAATAAAATTGATCTGAAGGAACATAAAATATAATCTCTTAGTTGTTACAGGTGCAAACCTGAAGTTAACATCTGTTGGCTGCTCAATGTGGTGATGTCTCTGTGATGTAAAAAAGAAGGTAATTTTTATCCAGAATGAAGCTTCTCGCTCTGAGAAATTCCCATGCTGCCCATATTTCTTCTTTCCTGAAGAGACTCAAGTCTGCATGAACTTTTTATGAGGACCTGGACTTTTACCAGGGACACTTGGCTGACTCCAGATTCTGTGATGCAAATCATCTTTGAAGTGGGACAGAAGTCCGTTACTTTACTGGTCCTTCTCTGGCCCACTTCTGGGGTTAGTTCGCTTTAGCATTCTACACTTGGAATAGTGTATTTTGTTAATTGGGTGTATATGTAAATTGGCTATCCCTCTGATATCAGTTTGTCCTCCCCCTCTGGAATGGTTTGGGCCCTTCTGAAATCTAAATCACTTAATACTGGTATTATATATCCACATAAATGTTCTATCATAAGCATATATGCAGCTATATTATTTTAAGTTGCTTCAGTAATGATAAATTTGTAGTAACCTGTAATAGCATATACCTGCTTAGTTGTTGCTGTTATTGTTGCTATATGATTGGTTGTTGTTATTATAAACAGCTGTCATGCTATTGATTGATACAATATTACTGATGGCTAACAGTAATTTGTAATAGCCTGAGATATATTATTACACTTGCTAGTGGTTGTTTTTGTGTCAGTTGACACGCTAGTGGTGATTTGTGGTATTTGTGATAATCTGTAAAAAAGTAGAGAAAACTAGAGGATAGATGCCTCCATGTTCTTGTGTATTACGGAATTTATGAACCCATGGTTGTGATCTTTGCACACCTGCAGGCTGGGTAACCCTCTAGGTCATGGCAGATACAAAGGGAACCAGACAGAGTTCTGCTTTTCTTAACTTCAGTTTGGAATTCCCTACCATGGGAAACTCAGAAGTATGAACATTTTAGCAACTGATTCACAGAAAATACTTCTGTGTGTTTACACCTGTCACTTATTTACTGGTTATGACCAGTATAACCATGAAGTGCTAAAAAGTGCTAAAAGAATTGATATAAATATTTGTAGAATCTTTATTAGTACTTTAAAAGGAATGATTCAAGAGAAGATTCTTTTGGGCATAAAATAGAATTTAACAGTTGACATCTGTTTCCTTTAGTATTCACAGCAAAAAAGAATTTTATTGTAACTGAACAGTGAATGCAATTTGCCTAGAAGATGCGGCTGCAGTATTGTGTCAGCCTGTAAGTAGCAGAGAGACAGAGCTTGCTTATGAAACACAGAGTAAGCAGAAGCAATAACTGCCATTTTATGAGGTGACTGCATCTGTTGCCTCCAAAAAAATTATGGAAGCTGCTCTCATTTCAACATCACGGTAGTTACAGTTACATCCAGAGCTAAAATAACAAATGTAAATGGTAAGCAGAAAAGGAATAGTTGTGCTTTTAAGGCAAGCAAAAATCTGGAACATTGTAAAATTTTTACTGAAGATTTTAAATTTCCATGTAAGGAACGAAAAAATTACAATTAAAAATAATTCATGATGTGGACAGTTTCACTGGACAGAATGGTAAAAATTATGGCTGTGACTAGATATTTGGCTATACAAGAAAAAAATAGTTTTTCTTTATGAAGTTTTTTACTAGATACTTGCACTTTTTTTCCTTTTTTTCAGGAATGGCTTTGGTTATTATTTTGTTCATTTGTATTTATCTCAGATTATATGTCACCTGATTTTCGGAGATGACTACATATGTATACGACTAAATATAAATAAGAATTTTTAAAAGTGCATTTAGATGAACAACTTGAAAAGGCATGGGAAATGTTCTGTTAAATTTTGAATACAGGGAAAAAAAGTTTTGTAGTAAGTATCAGAAGTCCTATGCCCAAATTAAAAAGACGCTCTTATTTGCAGGGTTTAACTCCTCAAAATTTATGGATAGTCTAAATGATGTGCTTTGTTTCCGTTATGTAGAAGTATGATACTCATTTCTCAATAAACCACTGGAACTTGAGGGTCAGGTTCCAACCTTCAATGAATTTCCAATTCAGGACTGAAATAATTTGACTGAGAAAATCAGTGTGTAGAAACTAGAGTCTAACATTTTGCATTTCAGTGACTTTGGAAGTAGATGCATCACTTGCCTTCTGACTTTAAATATGCAGCAAGAACATGGTTTCCTACTGAGTCAGAGTAGTTGACATCTTCAGGGCTGAGACACTTTTTGGAGTCCTTTGTTGAACTCTGAAAAAGGTGCTAAGAAAAACAATCCCTAGTGTATCTTCAAAACTACAAACTGGCACTGCCTTTTTAAGCACATTCTTCAGAAAAAAAAAAGGTTTACTGCTGGTGTCTATGGTGACTCTTTCTTCAAAAAAGGCAGCATTTTTCAAACAGGATATAGGATGTGTTACAGCTCATCAAAATTCAGATGTCATATCTCATGAGGAAATAATGTTTCAGATATATCTTTGATAAAGACACTAGTAGAACTTAAAGTGGTCTCACTGTGACAGGTCTCTTGTATGACAATAGAATTTTGTTGGTTCCCAACATCTGCCAACTTGTACAACTTGTCTAAATGCATATTTAATACATATCTGTTCCTTTTAGAGAGAAGGGGGAATAATTTTCAGCACACAGCAGTAGAAAATTTAAATGTACTATTTGAACACTACTGCCTCTATGTATTAACTTCTTTAGAGAAAGTGTAAGATGAAGATGGGTCAGGAGTAGCAGAAAAGTGACGTTAATGCCCAGTTATGAACATCAGATTACTAAAATCAGATCCTCAAAAATACAAAGATAATGAGGGCCATAGCATTCTTTTCCCCCCTGAAATATACAGAAGCACCTATAAGCTGAATTGTGAAAAAATATTTAGTCACTAATTTCTGGTTTTGATGTTTCTGTGGAAAATGTGTGCCTCTAACCTGAAACCACCTATAGAGACGTAACATACTTGTAAAATCTACATCCATTTCCTGAGGACCTGAATTCCTTTTTTTTATCATACTCATATTGCAATTAGAGTATTTATCAGATGTCTACAGCTCAATTACATTAGAATGTTCCTGCTTACAAAACCAGTTTTGATGGACATTTCAGTGTTTGGCTCATTCATAGCGTAGTAGAGAGAGGGCAATATCATATCATCTAAATCAGGTGGTTTAAAAGTTTGATGTCTAAATATGGGCTTCCTTCTTTTGGAATTATTTATAGTCAAGAGTGTAGAGCAATGGTTATGCATCCAGTCTTGGACAGCTGTATCAACATACAGTGAATAATATCTAGAGGTATATATACTGACTATAAGCAAATCCTAAGGTGTCTACATCAGGCTTCTGTGTGCCCAATATACGCAGATGAACCCAGCTGTAGTGTATGCCCAATATGTGCAGATGAATCAAACCCACAGTGCTTCTACAGAGAATAAGAAGTTCAGTTTCATTTATTATTTTTCATAGAATCATAGAATGTCCTGAGTTGGAAGGGACCCACTAGGATCATTGACTCCTGGGCACTTTAGGAAAACCTAAAAGTTAAACCATATATCTAAGAGCATTTTTCACATGCTTCTTAACAAAAAGCTTGGGGCCATGACCACTTCCCTGGGAAGAGTGTTCCAGTGCTTGACATGGTCTTAAGCCATTCCCTCACATCCTGTCACTGGACATGGGAGAGACATGATCAACACTTTCCTCTCAGCTTCCCCTCATGAGGAAGTTGTAGACAGCAATGTCTCCCCTCAGTTTCCTCTAAGCTGAACAAACCTAGTATCCTCAGCTGCTCCTCGTAAGTCATATTGTTTATATATCTAGCTGTATGCTAGGATACTCAGTGTATCACTAGGAGTGACAGTATTAAAAGCTTTGCTGAAATCTCTCAGTGAAATCTCATTCCCTTAATCTATTAGGTGGGTAACCTTGTCATAAAAGGATATTAAGTTAGTAAGCCATAATTTTCCTTTCATGAACCTGTGTTAGCTTTAACCAATGACTGCATTGACTTTGAAGTGTTTTTCAATAACTCCCAGCATAATCTTCTCCATAATTTTACCAGGCACTGAAGTGAGACTGACAGGCCTATAATTACCAGAGTTTTTCCTTCTTGCCCTTCTTAAAAATTGGAATAATATTTGCTAGCTTCCAGTCAACTGGGACCCATCCAGATTCCCAAGACCATTGATAAATAACTGAGACATGTCTCACAGTAACAGCCAACTTTCTCAGTTCCCCTGAACGAATCCCATCGGGCTCCATAGGCTAATGTGCATTCAGTTGCAACAGCAAATCCTGTACAAGTTCAAAGTCAATTGGGAGTATATCACACTCCTAGTCACAGTCCTCCAGCCCAGGGCCCCAGGATGTCCCAGAGCCCAGCACTGGCTTTAAAGGCAGAGGCAAAGAAGCATTAAATGTCTCTGCTTTATCTTCATCCCTATTTGTGAGCTGACCAAACTCATCAAGTAATGGACCAATGTTTTCTTTAGTCCTCCTTTTGCCGTTAACATACTTCTAGAAGCCTTTTTTTCCCCCTCTTTTGAGGCGATATTGATTGTCTTAGAAAATTAATCTATAGGTCTTCTTCCATGAGAAATTCTGATGGATACTTAAATCCATTTAAAAATTGCTATTTTGAAATTCTGGATAACGCAATATTCTGCACTTATAGCTAGATATCTACAATATGCAGCAGCTTGCACAGATCTGTAGAATATACTGACACCAGACATCTACAGTTTTGTAACTCAGTTGCTGCACTACTGAGCAATTTTGGAGCAGCTACAAAAGCCACAGCTAAACCTTCCCCTGCTGTTTCCAGCAGCTTCAGGAAGAGAATGGAGAAAAGAACAAAGAACAATATGTCAAGATTACACAGCTGTTTTTAGAGGGATATCACTTAGAATAGCTTAATTTTGGGATCTCAGAACAAGCATAACTGGATGAAGAAAGTCTACGGATGAACAGTGGGTGTGTTAGAAAGATCTCTGTTTCTCAACATATTGTAAATTAGTTACCAAAAGGAAAGAAAAGGGTAAAGCAAAGGACAACTCACATGTCTGTTCTGATGCCATTTGGAAGCTCACTGCTCAGAAAATTAGTGTCAAATCAAACTGGTGTAACAAATCAAGCATCAGTCTGTTGTAGAAATATGTACTAGTCAAGAAAACTGTTGCCCTGTACTTCAGGATTTGCCTGTTGTAAGGAAATTATTAAGGGTTTATTTGCCTGCTATTATTGGAGAGAAGATTCACATCTGAACATGTTGGCATTAACCAGCACTGTGAATGGAAATATTTCTGTGACAGAAACTCATCCATGAAATTCAAAACTTATAATGTATCATTAAGGTAAATTTAATGATAGTGCAAGGGCCTCTACTATACAACAAATAGATCAAGTTTTTTTCCTTTTTCTGGGAACAGAAGACAAGCTGACTATTCAGATTGATTTATGTTTGTTCTGAATCAGTTATGTGTACTGAAGACATCTTACCTGTTAGTTACGTCTTTTTGCAAGGCATCCTATGTCCCACAGTCCTCTATACCCTCTTGTACATGGTGGTATTTCAATTGAGGTCATGGTCTCTGCCAGGAACTGGTTCTAGGACTGTGTCCATCTGACTGCTGTCAGAGATCTCAGTTTTTCCTTTTGACACTTTTAATAAAATTCTACTTTTTAATGTGACATTAGATGGAAACCTACTGAGATATCATATTTCGGGATTTCTCTTTAAATCTTTTTGCACCTTTAAACCAAACAAAAATCAAAGACCATAAGGAACAGTGTGGGAGCAAATAATTAGATCTGTCATGCCTGGTAGTGTATAAATAATATGTGATTGTTCGTACCTGATCCCCATATTTAAATGAGATGTGATATTCAGTTATTGTGAGTCCAAAGCAGCAAGGCAGCATATAGTCCATGTGAGGTAGGTGGAAATTTTGGAATGTAAATGGAAATAAACTCAAAAAACAATTTTAGCATAAACCTTACTCCTGAGCATAACAACTGGGGGGCTCAAGGGGAGGGGGGAAGTTGTTATCCTATTATTTCAGAGTAAAAAATTGTGCATTGTGGATACAGATCTTTTTACTGTATTTCAATGTAATTTTTATCTGTATAGAGAAGTTAATGAATTCTTGAGATTACATTGGTATAAATACCTGGAAACAATGTGAAAATTAAAGTGTTTGTGCGAAGCTGAAAGATGTTAAAATTCACTTGTAGTGCAGTACTACAGTACTGATCTTTCTTCGCATATATTCTTAAGTGCTATGACAGTTTTTCTTCTCAAATACATTCAGGAGAAAAAGTTTACATATATTATCCTCTCTCCTAAAAAAAATATTTGTGAGTACACAATGGCTTTTTCTCTGGATAGAGTGCCACTTTTCATCATAATTCTTTCTTTCTGCAGTACTACTTGGAAATATTTTTTTTTTCTGACCAGGAATGTAACAGCGAGTCAGTCATGCATGAGGACTAGGCCTGGCCGACGGAAGTCAGACTTACATTCAGAATGCGACCTAAACCCAGCACTTTTGATATAGTTCTTTCTTAAGAATGTAAAGAATTTGTTTCCTATTTCTGAGACTGTAATGAAACTGTCTCCAATACAACAGAAAGATGTTATCTAACAGTGTTTATATGGTTGGTTTATAATCACTATTATTTCCAAGAAAGACAAGGGTTCAGTTATTAGTGTATAACAGTGGCCTGTGATCTGAGTGTTCTGGCCTTTATTGAAATAATCAGATAATATATTAGGAGTGGTATTACTATTCCCAAGTGAAATTCTAGGAAAATTGTCTGTTTTCCTTTTTTCTTTTTTTTGATTTTTTTTTAATAAGCACTCCTTTAAAATGTCTGTATTTTAATTCTGTGCTTGTGCAGCACCTAGCATAACAGCTTTTGGCAGATTTTTGCCTAGATAATACTACTGGCAAAAATAATTATAATATTTTCTACAGTCCTCTTCTTATGTCCTGACCTGAAGCTGACTAAGTAACAATAGTTATTCAACAAAAACGGTTTCCTGCTTAGGGAAAATCACCTTTCCAAACATAACTATGTTTCAATATAGAATACTTTCTAAATAACCTATTGAAAAAATTGAAATGCATTAATCACCAATGTTAAATGAACCACTCTATGACAAAAAATTCTGCTATTTGCTGAAAATACAGCAAGTGCTGATTTTTTTCTCCAGAGGAAGCTATTCTTTTTTTTTAATCAAGTAAATATAATCAGGAGACACTGCCAAAAATGTTGAATTAGCATATAAGCAATATTATTCTAATTTGAATTTTTTTTTCCTACTTTGATGTAATTTTTTGATTACCTTTAATTAATTCATCACAATTACAGTTTTAATGTGGCCAGAGAAGAAAATACATTCTTAGAGCATGGAAAGTAGGGTCACAATAAACAGAAAAACCTTCCCTAAGAAGTTCAGGTGTACGGTATTGACGTACACATTTTGTTTTGGTTGTAGTTTCATTACACAACTCTGAGTGCTAACAGAGCCCAAGACTTCTTTCATGTCTTCAGGCTGCAAATAGAGCCAACCAGCTGAATGGTTCATCTTCATGGATTCCACTTAAGGAATTGGCATCATTTCGTAAATTAAATTATTGTTGTAAAATCTATACTCTTATGCTGTCCTTTAAAAATGAGAAATACAATCTGTAATTGAATTCACAGCAATGGAACTGTCATTAAACAAGTAAGCATTGTTGTTCTTTTGAGAATAACTTGCTATGTTCCCTTTAAATATAATAAGATACCTGGATTTTTTTTTCTATTCCATTAAGCTTTCTGTGACTTCAAATACTTCCACTTCCAAGCAAAGCCAAGTTCCTTCACATTTTATCTTTATACAACTGATAATACTAGGGCTGCATCTGTTGTCTTTATATGTTCTTTCTATATCTGAGCATCTACAGTTTCCTACTGCACAAGTCCCATTTAACCTCTCTTCTCATGTTCTCCTGTCAGGGAATTAAGAACAGACACTGAAATCAGTTTAGGTATGTAAAAATCCAGGCAAGTTGTTGATTTCTTTGAGCCTTTCCCACTGATGAAACAGTCCTTAGTCGTTTTCTTACTTCAGTGTCTTAAGTGTGTTTTAAATCTCTCTGTTACTTACTTAGCTCCTGCAAAGTGTGATTAAACTTTTCTTGAAATATAGAATAAGTTGCAAAATCTTAATGCATAGACTTCTCTAGTTACCTCTGCAAATTCATGTGTTGGAACATAATATTAGAAACTGCAAGGAATCCTAAAGAACCCAAACTTTCCAAAACAAAACTTATTTTCAAAATGTAAATCTTCAGAAATTTTAGTAACACAGAGACAGAAAATTTTTGTCACTATTTTTCATGATAAAGATATGTCATATAGATCCTAACTTAAAACTCTCTACTGAGTTTAAAAACTGGCCAACAGCTGATTATGTTTTACCTCTGCACTTCATTAAGACTTTCACAGTCACAGTTCTTCGGTCACAAAGTGTAAAATCTTATGGCTAAGCTTATTTGGCTTGCATGGTTGATGAGTCAAATGACCACAATATTTCTTCTGTATTAAGTCATAATAATCTTTTTAATTTTGGGTCCTTGTCCTTGTCATATGTAAAATTAAATATATCCCTGTAAGCAAATTAAACTTTTTTTAAAAAATATCTTCACTTAAATAATTCTGCTTGAGCCAATAAATCTGCATTTTAGTATTTTTTAATGACTAAAACTTCAGCTCTGTTGCTATCTGTCTAGAAATCATTTACAGCATGATGTAAGGAGAAAAGAAAAAGTTCCAGGATATTATGGACCAATTCTTCAAATTTTGGTAGAATATTAGTAGAACAATTTGTTGAAAATCCTTCAATAATCAATGATATTAAAATAAAACTCAGAAGAAACCATATAAAATCAAACATATTTTCCTTTTTTAGGGAGAAAATAAGCAATTAATGTCAGCAGTAGAATTTATATAACTTGGGCTTGATAAGGTTCTCAACATGTTCTACATGGGAACCTTATGAATAAAGTAATGAAGCAGAAGCTTTAAGAAATCCTAAAATAGCTGAAGAAATTAATGAAAAAGAAAAAAACCCACAAAACAGCAATAAAACACCAACCAACAAAACCAGTACTACCAGTCTAATTATAATTATTTTTTAAGTTTTTCAAGCTGGATTCAAAGAAAATTTGGTTTGGACTTAATGTTAGTCAGTATTTTTAACAGCTTTCCTGTTGTTAGAGAGGAAACATTTATAGATAATATCAATCTATGAGGAGCTGCAAGCATCACAAAAAAATGGTCAAAAGGCAAGAGATAAAATTCACTGAAACTAGATGTGAATTCCTGTGTTAAGGCAAGGCATATAAAAACAAAATTGATATGGGAAAGCTGATGTATTCCAAAAAAGAGGAGCTGAGCTTTCAATATGTTAAAAATAGAATATGGCGCCACCACATGATACTGTTGCAGTAAATGAATAAGAGGTAAAATACCACTTGGGGTATATTACCAATCATTTTGGATAAAAATCAAAGGAGCAAATAACTTATTTTATAGTATTCCGTTCTGATGTGTGTTTGGGAAAGCACAATTCAAAAATATTGGAAAATTTCTGGAAAGCATAATACAATGAGCATATTTGACAAAAAAAGCATGAAGAAAAATTGAAATAAATATATATACAATGTATAAAAGAAAGGAATTTTCATATAAAGAAGTAATCCTTTAATTTATACCTTTTTTTGTTTTTGAAGAGGATGCAGTAACTTCTAGACAGTTGTTGCCTATGCTCACAAGGGATCAGAAAAATAGTTCTTAGGTCGTTCAAAAGGGCCACTGAAATTGATCCTTCAATGCATGATTTCAAGAACTGGTTAGACACAACTGTCTGGAACTTTTTAGGTATGCTGGATCTTGTTTTAGGGATTTTTTGAGTCCTCCTCTTCTCAGAAAAGTATATTTCTCTGATTCTGCTTTACCTTATGACTGTACTGTTACAGCTCTTTATTGTAAAGTTTTATATCCTGCCTCATGGTGAACTTGACATAATTCCAATAAAGGAAGTTTCTGAAGTTTCTAAACATAATCATAGGCTTCCAGTCCTACAGACTTTGAGTATTTGATCACTGGGATATATCTACTAAAAATTATTTGGAATGACAGATCCCATATGAGCAAACAAAGAAATAGCTTTCTGTATTGGTGCTGGAGTGACTCATACAAACTGAGAAATCAAGGGAAGACTTGCACAGACTTTAGGGTTAGTTTTATTTTATAAGAGAAATAAAATCAGATAGATGATAATATGAGAATGTATAAAGGAATATTTATAACAGAATTAATTAAAAATAGATTGACATTCTCTTTTTTTCTTATTAGTATTAGTATTTCTCACAGAAAGTGAAAGTTTAGTAGTTGGTCAGATTTTATTTAGAGTTGGTTAGACATACATCAAATAAAAAAAGACTGAGTAGGCAAACTCAACAAGAAGCAATTTCCTGTGGCAGCAAAATGAGTTAAGTCACTGAAGCTAGACCCTGAATGGGTACCGGGAATACTATGAAATAATTGTCTTGTCCAGTTGTTGAAGAATATGCAATATTTAAGAAAGTTAAGAATATGAGATGATGACACAATGCTGTGCATTACTGATGTGAGAGATTGTGAAGGAGTAAGAACGTCTAGCTTTCATATACTAGAAGACACTCCTATCAAATCACTTTGGGGAAGGATGATGAATCCTAGCAAGGGTGAGCTTTTTAGCCTTTTTTTTTTTTTTTTTTTTTTTTTGGTAGATTTCTGTTGTGCATTTGAATGTGATGTAGTGGAAAGAGGATAAATAACACCATGGATATGTTTTTTTTAATGTAATAATTTAATTTTCAGGATGTTAACAGAAACTAAAAATAATGAGAATGGAAGAACATGGATGCCATAGTAACAAAAAATTCTTCATCAAATAGTTATTGAACCATTAAGAAGTGATGCTATTTTAGACCTGTTTATTTTTCTAATGAAGACATTCTAGAAAGGCCATAAAAAATAATGTTGGACTGTGCATTGATTCAATTTAAATTAAATGGAAGAAAAACAGGTCTGTAATCAAAGCTTTGGATTCAAGAAAAGGGCAAAGTTTGACATACTAAGGAAAAGAACAGCTAAGTCCAAAGATCTGAATGTGTCAGGCCTTAAATTTCTGCATGTGAAAGAACTTCAAACTTTGAAGCATCTGTACCCAGAAGGCATTGTCTTAAAAATTTTTTTGAATGTTCTAATCTGTAGATGGATGATAAAAGGTCAAGAATCACCATTAGTATAGACTACTATATGATCTTGAAGAATGCCATAAAAGACTAGAAATAGGATAGATAGAGGGTCATGCATTTCGGGCAGTATTTAAAATATTGGTTTCCTAGCTTTCCAAAACTGGGACTGAGATACAAATGGAATCTGTAGCACCTTATGGGAGAAAGAAAAATTTCTTTTAAACTGAAAGAAATCTTTTATTTTAAACTGAAGAACAGTGCAATCAGATAAAACTTTCTTATTAATAAATAAAGGATAAAATCAGAAAAATGTTTTTCACCAATAGTGATGGCAAAATCAAAGATACAGAGAAAATCCTTAACTATGTTTTAGGTGGATTTCCATAAGTTTATAGAAAGGTTTATATGGCTTACTGGATTTTGAGAATTTTCTTGAAAACCAGGGCAAAAATACTCTCATGGAGAATGGAAAAAAAAAAGCAGATTAAAAACATGCAGTTCTCTGTACAGATCAGTTTTAATGTTTAGATCATGACTGCCATTAAAAATCAAGTTACCATAGCTTCTGTATGAAGGCAGAAAGGGGAAAAAAGAACCAACTCCCCCAAAAAGAGATGTCTGTTTTGAAGACTTGGAGGGGATATTTTTTTTCCAATCTATTAGAAATCTTAAGTAACAGTGTTGCTGTCCAAAAGCTTCAGAACACAACCTTAGTTTGTAAATTGGGAATACTATCAACACAGAAGAAACTCTTATTTTCTCACAGAGGAAGTATTTTACTGTGATAGTTTTAAATTATACAGAAATAATATATAGAGGAGATTGGCTAAGAGAAAAGGCTAAAACTGATAGCATAGTTTTTACCAGCTAAATTAAAGTAATAAATCTAAATTTTACCTCATACTTGCACTACATTTATTACATCCCATGAAGCAAAGAAAAGAAGCACAGTGGTGTAAAATAGTTTGGTAGGTCAATAACTGAAAGTGTGCCAATGTTTTCACATCTGTTAAAATATCAGGAAGCCAGTGAAAGTACCCCAGTAAAATGTTTTCACCCATAAAACTGATTTGATTTCTTGTAATTAAGCTTTCCACACTGTGTTTCAAAACATGTTTGGAAGAAAAACCTAGTAACCTTGACAAAGGTTTTTCATTAAATGTCTAAAAAGCAATGGTGTATGTTTCAGGGAAAAAAAGTAGCCACACACATTGCAATATAAACTTTGTAAAGTACAATGAAGGTATCTATATTCTGGTAAACTTCTGATGCACATAACTTAAAGATGACTATTAATATATCACAATGTCATGGTGTTTGTGATTGTGCACAATATACATGTACTGTGTGCATTCACTTTAACTTTTGCAATACCTTTGCATTCTTTTTAAACAGTATTTTAAGACAACTAGGTTCTAGTGCTTGTTTCCTATTTCCTAGGGTGGTGTTTTTTGTTTTCTCGTAAGTATTTATGAATAATCTGCTCTCTTGAATCTCCAATATAAAAGGTCTTGAATCATGCATTGCAATATTGAAGCATGAATTTTCAGTGTATATTTGGCATTCAAATGTTTTAGTTATAAACCAGTATCAAACATTCCTGTACAGAAAATAAAATTATCAACTCATCTGCCAATCACATAAGGTTATTAAAAATATGATTTTACATTTGTAAGTTGAAATAGATTTAAAATATTAGAAGTCAGATGCAAAAATAAGGATTTTTTGGCTTTCATCTTGGTAAGATTAGCATGGCGCTGAAGGTTCATTCCAACCTTCCTTTCTAGGACAGCTAGAAAGATACTAACTACAGTTGCCTTTTGGTTTATGTAAACCATTTTTTTATTCTAAAGGTAAAGTACAGACTATGTGACTTTGCTATGTAATTTGAAATAGATAAGTGGGACAAAAAATTTAGTCACTTCAAGTTCTAAATGTTTCATCGAATTGTATTATTCTGCCTTTAAAATTCTTTTTTCTTTATATATAATAAAACAAAAATAGTAACTACCCTCCAAAACCCCTTCAGAGAAGTGGAAGGTATCAATCTCAAATACGTGACACTTACATGATGAAATTCTGCCTGAACAATGTTTACTATCCTGCAAAGCAGTTACTTGGTTTGTTGTTTCTTTTTTTTCCACTTTATACAGATTTATTTCAGATTTTCTTGTTCCTTTCTGTCTTTTTTTAGTTGCTTCACTAATCAGATTTTAACTAACTTCCCCCTGTCCACACCCCCTCCCTCCCAAAAGACGACTTCTTTCTTACCAGCCTCTTCCTTCTTCTAGTCCTTTCTTTTCAATCTATCACCATGTCCTCATTCTCACTCTGTGTGTGGGTACCTTCTCTCCCTCTTTAAAAATACATTCAAATATATATGGCCTGGCAACCCATTCTTACTCAGCATATGCTTAAGTCTCTACTTCTAAATGAATTCTCCGTATCCTTGTTCTTTAGAGGAGCTCAGTCCTTTTTACCGTGTCTGTACTCTTTCTTTTTAATAAACATTTTTCTTCCAAGTTATGCAGTTCATTTTTAACTGCAGGTATATTTGTATGCATAATGTGGTATATGTCAGATGCATGTCTGATGCATGTCAGATGAAACTGCTGTGACCCATTTATTTTTTGGATAAATTTTCTTTGACAAAAAATTGACATTAGAAATAATAGACCGAATGGAGGGTTATGGTCACACCATTCACAAACAGAAGTGAGGAGATGAAATCTGCACATACAGCCTCAAATACTTTTATGCAACCTATAACGGCCCATAACAATTTTTCTGCAATGCCAAGTGACTAATTCCAACAAGGATGTCAAGGCTACGCCCTTGCATAAATACACATTCACATTTTCCATAATGAATTGTAAGCTATACAGTCCAGCTAACTGACTCTCTAGTCATACAGCTTCTTTTGAACTCTGATAATTACTGACATCAGCTTAGTCAGTTAAAAAACTAGACTCTATGTAATTGCATTATATATCAGTGCATTTTCATCTAGAACACTCATTCCACATGATAATTGTTTTTCTTTTTTCCCCCCAATTTATTTTTAGTATTCAGAATGATCATAGAAAAGCATTTAATTTTCTCAAAATGGGCATTTGAAAGCTCTTAAAACTTATTGTTTTTTAAAATACTTCTATATTTTATTATCTCCTTGGAAAATACAGTGTTTCTTTCCACCCAATAAATATTTTTCAGAAAAAGGCTGTCTTGACTGTGTGTAGCCAGTACACCACTGATTAGTGTATGCCTCTTTTACTTTGCAAAAGAAATTTGTGTCTGTTATAGAGGGTGAAAAAAAACCAAAACAGCTATACAATAAGAAATAATTTCCAGATGTTGGCTTTTAATATTAGTAATTTTATTTGCTCTATAAAAATACCTCAAAGTAAGAGATTTCATTTTCTTTATATACAGACAGTTAAATGCTTGTTTGTTGAAATACTTGGGTTTTTTTCGGCTGATCTAAAACATATAATGTCTTCCTTTATTTATATTTTTTCTGTTATCCTCAGATCAGCCTTGTTACAATGCTATTACTACGCTATAATCTGTGCTTGAAGAATACTTGTAATAGCAAAGGTCCCTTTTATGAAAATGTAGTCAAATAGCTGTAATAGCAAAGGTCCCTTTTAAGAAAATGTAGTCATTCATACATATCTAAATACTTGAGAGTATGTCGTTATTCTGTCTGGTTAATCAAATTAAAGAGAAAAAGAACTTCACATTTAGTTTCAATCTTTTATAACCTTTCAAAAGTGAAAAGGAAAGTCTCAGATTCCTGAAAGAATCAAAACTCCATAAGATAAAATTCAGAGTATGAGATTTGATTAATAGAAATAGAAAGCAGGAGAATGAATATTAGAATTCTTTGTGGAAACTTTTAAGGGCTAACAATTTGAATATTTTTTTTCATTAAAAAAATCTTTTAGAAACCACAAGTATCCCATTTACTTCATTTGTGATCTAAACATAAAAGGTGACTCGCTCATTGACTTCAAATTGTAGTCAAATTAACTGAGTCACATGGGATGCCAGAAAAAAGATATGGCACTAAAATTCTCTATGCAGTACTCAAAAGACTGCATACCTTTTTAAGTTTCTGAGTTTAAAAATTATAAAAATGGGCAAAATGTTAGGATTTACATAACTTTTATCTGTTACATAACATGACCAGCAGACAGATCTAACACAGCCATCATGTTATAAATGTTTATTGTAAGTAGGTAACTCTAGATTTTTTACTCTTTAGCCTCTACCTAGCTGACATATTTTTCATCTCAATCTCACGTGATAAATGCATATTGTACTAGTACGTTTGGGGGGAGGGGTGTATGTGGACACAATAACTAGAAAGCTGCACAATGACTAGGAAAGCTGTACCAATAAAAAAAGAGGAAAACCAAGCTTTTCCTATTATGGAGACAAAGGCACATGTGAAAATAACAGTTAATAATGGGATTATTATTTTTTTTACATATGTAAATATAATTAATGCTATTATGATTTCTTTACCACAGTCATCACTAGTAGTAATATTGTTGAGCAGAACTTAACACAATTGTTACACATCATGCTTGTTACAGATGCACACTCACTTGCTGTTAAATCTTGACTTCTGTTAAAAAACAGGCAAAAGTATATAGTTCAATCCTATGCTTAAATTTTACTTGCAAAAATTGAAATGGATAAAATGGTTAAAGGTTTAGAGTAATGATAAAGCTCTCTGTTGATTTAAAATTAAAATGAAATAAACATACTTCAAACATAAACATTTTTATTAGCACATGATGATCCACATTTCTGATTTTCTATCTCCATGGAAATTTGCTTTCCTTTTGATCAAATTTAAATTTCTAAATTTTTATAGAAAACATTGCTGTTTGGACTTAATTTTATTATATGAAACCACAAACTGAGATCAGGTATCTGAGAAATAATGTATAGAAAAAAACCAAATCCCGTTTGTTCTATTTTCCCAAAGTATATCTTTAAACAAATTGTCATAAAACTATCTGTAACCTTTTTCAAATACCTTTTAATTAACGTTTTATATCTCTGACACATGGAAAATAAATTTTCTACTTCTAAGACAGAATATAAAGTACTTTAGCTATGGAGGAAAAAGTAGAAGCAATAGCCAGTGATGGAAGGTCACGAACACTCACTGTCTTTGTTTTTCTTAAAGCTAACAGGAATAACATAAGAGAAAATTTAAATACAGAGAAACTGCTAGTAAGTAGAAAACATTTTCAAGACTATAGACATTACTATCTCGTAATAACATGCCTCAGTCAATTTATATGTTTCTGTATAAAAAAATGTATTACTGAACTTGAATTTTTTTCTAGAAAGTTTCAACAGTCAACTAAAAAACATTTTGCTTATGATAGGTAATACGTGAAATGAAAAATTACCTGAAAACACATATTGGTTATCATCACATTAATTTGTAGACTTCATCTTGGTATCTTCTAAAATATGTTCATACTATCATATGCAAATAGTGGTACCTTGTAAAAGTTCAAACCTACTGTATTGTTATACTCTTTTCAAACAGTTTTCAAATATCACTCATACAGTTTATTTTATGACTATCATAAAATAATCAAGAAATAACGGCCAATTCAAATAAAAATGCATGGACAGTGAATTTGTATGTTTTCATGCTTTGAGACATTTTTAAATGCCATGAAGAATATGTGTTTTCCACAACATTTTTAATTGTTTTGTCAATGGAAAGCATTAATTTAACGTTCATTTGGCAATACATAGAGATTTTAGATTAGCAAGATGTATTACTCTAAGTGTAGGTGAAGCTTTAACAATGGTAGTATTTTATGTGCATTTTTGGGTATTGTGCTTTTTTAATTCGTTGTACACAGTTGGTCTATGCAAACAATCATGGATAATACTATGTTACGCTTTGTATTTATGCACTCCAATGTGATTAATCAGCAGTATCCAGGGAGCAATTCAGCCCCAGATAAAGACGTTCAGGTTATCTACAGTATCTGCCTGCTGGTTAGATGTCTTCATACACATTATAGTTGGTCTAAGCAGTATGGTCTGTGGAACTGAGACCTGTTCAGCTCATCCTGAAAATACGTGCACATCTGGTGAGTTCAACACTTCAGGCAACACTGGGCTCTCCGTATTTACTCAAATTGGCATCTAGTACTGTTTGATTTGGTCTGTGTTTTCTTAATTGGTCTTCAGTCGCTGCAGACAACTAATCTTAGGCATCTAAATTTGAAACTGATTTCTTAGAAAGTTATTCTGGCCCAGTTTTGGGCTTAGACCATAGTTGTGTAGGGTAAAATACAAGTTTTACTTCACAGAAATTTGCATAGATATAGTTCCTATCTTCAGCTCTTTAAGAAGGAAAAAAGCTATTTCAAATATCTGTTTGCATTCCAGTGGTGATTTATAGCATTAATGTAAGAGCTTTTCTGAAACAATTCATAATTTGGAGGATTTGAAGATAATTCATAACTGTAAAATATATTCTCTCAGGAGGTTGGATTGGGGTGAAGACAGAAAATTAAAATAAAATTGCTGGAAAAAAACCCAATTCGATTCAGCTACTTAGGAGGTTTGGATGACAGTGCGTTTTGTAGTTACGTACAACTCCCTACTTTGGCCGGCCAAATTCATCTTTAAGCAGCACAATGAGTGCAAAAAATGAGTGCAAAGTCTGAGATTCCAGCTGCATGACTTTTCTCTCTCTCCTTTTTTTTTTTTTTTTTTCCTGGAGCTAAAACCTGTTTCTGCTTTTTGTGTCCCACCTTGTCTTTTTGTAAAATTCAAAGGAAGCCTGGTCCTTTTCCACAAGATTTTGAGGATTCTCTGCCAGCTCTTCATCTGCTTTGAACGCACAAGCAGCATACTACACCAGAGCTCCTTAAAGGCTAGTGTCCTCTGCTATTTTTAAGCTACTGAAATTAACTAAAACTTTTCAGAACTCTTTTGAAAGGCTTGTAAAATTTCTCCTGTCTGCCAGAAAGATCTAGCATGCCACCATGGTTCTACACTTATACGCAGAATGCATTGGAAGTTAACAATAAAACAAATGCTAGTTTACACTTATTATCTGTACATTAAGTAACAAAAAATTCTGGAAGCATCCATTCTTGCACTCAATTTTCATTACTTGATTTACATTTTGTAAAAACCCTAGTCTGAATAATGTTAAAGGCAAAGTCATATACATCTTGGTGCTTTTAGAACTGTTATTTCAAATATGTAAATCACTGAAGTTGTGAAGTTGTAGGGTAGCAAGCAGTCTTTATGTTCTCTAAAAAGGAAAGTTTGTGAGGTTAAATTCTACATTAAAAATGAAAAGTAGTCATCATTTTTGTTGCTTAACGTTGCTTTGAAACAGGTAACTTCCTGATACTCCTCTAAGAAATAAATGAAATCAAAGGACATTTTAGCTTAGTCAAACAGCTGAACAAATACATAGAGGAAAAAAATAAGACAGTGACTCTTAAAATAAGGAAGGAGTTGCTTTCACTAACAGTGATTTTTGGTTGGAACGTTTATTTGGATTTTACTGGGTTTTGTTCTGTTCTCCACTAGGAATCTGTCAAAATATGAAGTCAAACAGATGTCGGAACCAATGTGAATCACTAACACCCAGGACAGAACGTCGAGGTTTTATAATACCATGATTTAAATTTCCTGTTCCTTGTGGAAACCACGGCATCTCGTGAGCCACTGATTAAATAGCTTTCAACATGAAGCTACTTTGTTATTGTATGTAACAGCACACAGGCAGCATTACCTGGGACCGCCCGGCCCGGGGCGACCCGACGCGACCCCCGCGGCGCGGTGCAGCCTCTCGCGCGGCCAAACACCGCCCGGCGGGAAAGTGCCTCGGGGCGGCGCGTCCGTACGGACCCAGCGGCGGGAGCGGGCGGGAAGGGCAGCGCGGGAGGCGCCCGGGGGACGGCGCCGCGAGGGACAGTCACCGCCGCGGGCCCAGCGGCGTCAGCGGCCCCGCGGGTCCCCCGCCCGTCGTGGCCCTTTGTAGCGGCCCGCGCGTGCCCGAGGCGCCCGTGGGTGCCCGGGCCCACCCCCCGCGCGGTGCCCGGTGGCGGGTGGCTGTTTGCCCCGGGGCTGGGCACCGCTGCCGGGGGCGGCCGCACCGCCGGGGCGGGGGGAGCGAGCGCTGGGGCGGGCAGCGTGCGGCGCGGCCACAAGTGGGTCATTAGTGCCACAGTTTTACAGAAAAGAATAAAGTCTGATTAGGTTTGTGAAACCTATTCCTAAAAATTTGTATTTTATCTTATGCAGCACTAATCAGTGATGTCAGTGTAGCTACACATGGAGTGTCCTTAAGGGTATACAAGCTGTTTATAGAGTTGTGAAATTAAATTTCCTAACACAATAATTACAATTATTATTAATAAGAATACTAATAAAGGAAGAGAAAGAGGAGTAGAGAGGAGAAGGGGAAGTAGAGAAGAAAAGACAGGAGGTTGTGTTGTTCAGTTACAATTTAGATTCTAGGAGAAACCTTTACAGCTGTGGCCTAATACATAACAGACATATTTTGTGATACAGTGATACCCATAAGCATTTAAGTTTATGCCTCATTTTGCACGCAGTTTACAAGGTACTCTAGCTATATAAAGTATGGTTTCCAAGCAAGCATTCCTTGTGTGTTACAGTTCTGCCTTTTTTCTCAGGACATATTATACAGGGTTTTTTTTTACCTACGCATTAATTTAGATTATTCTGACTGACTAAAGCTTTACATCAATAAACTCTCATGAAGCTAGGAAACCATATGGCTTGCTGTTGCCAACTGATTGTATGCTTACAGTAATGGTTTCACAAAATAATTTTAATGTATATAAAAATTACTTTCCTCTGTTAAGTTGCTAACATCTGTGCACAATTAAACTACTGCATTAACATCTACTGAGCAAGCCATTATGTGGCATTTGGGGGTTACAACTGATATTTAGAATTAATTTTATGATTGATTTTTGGAGAATGTGATCAGTTTGCTTATTAAGGGACTATCTAGGCGCCAAATTTGTGTGACCTATATTCTCCCAGTTATGCACCCACTACAGTGAAGAGATCTGGGGCTTCACTTAGTTGTATGCATATATACATCTAACCATGATAAACCGCAGTGAAACCCCAAACATCACGTTTGCTCTAAATTCCAAATGGAAAACAGTTCAGTTGACAATATATGGTTATAGTCCCTTAATAAGCAAACTGATCACATTCTCCAAAAATCAATCATAAAATTAATTCTAAATATCAATTGTAACTCTCAAACTGCAGAACCTTGAAACATATCCTTCCAGAGGAGATTAAAAAGTTTGATCTCTTCTGATCTGTCACACTGTATTAACTAGCAAATTCCAAGCCTGACGGAACCAATAGTTGCATTTATATTGTTATTGCAGGTTGAGTTTTATCCTACACCTAAGACCAAACTCTTTGACCACCTACACTCATGGACAACCTATGTACATATTGGATAACACTCCCATTTGAGTCAGGAAACTCATTACTCCTCAAATCCAGTATAAACAATAGCATCCGTCTTTCAAAATTCAGGATAAAACCAATTAAAACAAAACCAACAGAAAAAAGAGTCTGGATTAAAGACGAAAAAGGGAATATAGTGTTTTGTTTGACAGATTTTTTCTTGTAAGAGGCCTAGAGAAAGAATAAACGAAATGTGATGTAATCTAGGACCATGTCTTTGATCATGATGTGTGTAGCTTCAGGATTTGTCAAAGGAGACAAAGTAAGAAGCAATTCCAAAAAAGTTATTGTAGAAATTGTTCACTTATCAAGAGTATTTACAAAGACAAATGAAAATGCTTAAAAAGAGAGCTGTCAGTGGTATGTCTTGAGCCAACTATAAGACTATAGCTTGACAACCAACAGAACTGTGATCCCAAGCTTATGCCTCATGGCATGCCTCATGGGATGGCTCTACTGGGAACTTTTAATGAGTCACTTTGAGCAGTCTGTTTTCATTTGCATCAGAAGTTTCCAAATTCTCTTGAAATATTCCCTTGTTGCTCTTCTACCATCCCTCCTATGCTACATTTGATTTAAATGAGCACATAGATCTACAACATCATTTAACACAATTCTGAATCCCCTGAAGGATATAGCATTTCTGATCTTTGAGATTAGTGTCAAGTTTACAACTTCTAAGGCAATCACATACTAACTTATTAAATACATTTTCCTAAGAAAGTTTTAGTTTTAAAATACATGAATAATTGTTTGCTTGTCAGAGCTACACTTAAGTGCACTTTACCGTTGCTGTATTCTAATGTACCTTTTTTCTCAATTTATTTTGTTTCATTAAATGGAATATGGGAAAAAAGACACTGAAACTCCTGAAGGAGTGATGTTTTCTTATATCTGTTATGCTACAGGATAATAGTACATAATAAATAATATTAAAAGAGGGCATCCTAAATTGAATTATTTTATGACCTTCATAGAGCTCAAGATTTATTATTTAGAGTTGGGGCAAGAACACTGGATACCCCTCCTATTGAATTTGCCTACTATTCCTTAAAGTAAAATAAAACAATAATATAAAAATAAATCAGGTAAACCAGGAAGCAATGTAATTGTGTATTCCAGCAAGCAACACTCACTGTAGGATGTCTGAATTCTAGTCTCTGTTCCAAGGACTGTGAAGGTATTTTTACATTAAACTTCCATGGAGTAGAGCACAGAAGCCACCTCTGAGGAATTACCCTAGCTGCAGATCTACACCATCATGTCTTTTGTTTGCTCTTTCTTCTGTCAGTGATGTTGAACTATTTCCTGCGAATTGTTGCAGCTTCAACAGCACCCACTGTAGAACAGCCTGTAATTTTACTCAAGAAAGCAACTTGCTTCTGCTTATTGGATTTGTGTGGCTAGTGAATCCCCCTAGGAAATTTTCTGATATCCTTGGTTGATTTCATACAAGGAAGATAGTGATGGCTGTTCGACTTTCTAAATAAGCAACTTAGGATCTTTTTAACTGTTGAAAATTAGTATGGTGCTATTATCCCAGAGAGAGTAGAAATACAAAATAGCAAACTCACATGGGCAACAGGGGAAAAATACAATGTTTTAGTAGTTTTTAGAAAGTAATATGTATTATATTAGTCCTATTAGGTAGCTTAACCTCAATTGATGCTATGAAAGTTTTTGTATTCATAAAATGCAAGGTTTGGTATGAGAATGGTAGGGGGCAGGGGGGACCCAAACCAAAGCAGTAACAAAATAGAAACCTACAAGCAAGCTAGCAAACCAGCAGAGTGTTAAAGATAAAGCTTTTCTGTATTTCATTCAAATCAATATGGAGGAACTGCATGAGAATGAGTTACAGTGTGTTTATATTAGAAAAATCAGGAAGGCTATAACAAAGTCTACTGGAAATATATGCTCTTCTCTAAATCATCTCAGTAAGAAAAATAGGAATCTATGCTGTTTCACTGAGGTGTAAACAAATGTAAAAACCCAAGAACATAGTCAGAACCTAAAGCAAAGTTGTGTAAATGTAAAAAAAAAAAAAAAAAACCCAACCAAAAAACCCCAAAACAAACCTTTCTTCTGGTATGAGGCAAAAGATGGAGCTGACCTAGGTTCTGAGTGCAGATACTTTCATGGGAATGATTCAATAGGGGAGCTAGCTATGCTCTACAGAATGAAGCAAATTCTCTTTATTGTGTTAATCTGGAAAAAAAAGGATATCAACTCTTCTCAAACAATATCTAGCAGCCAAAAAAGTACTGAGCCTTTCCCTAGCTTTATATCATAGTGTTTTTTAGTAAGGAAAGAAAGGAAAAAAGGGAGGAAAGGCTTTGATTTAAAAATCTAATCCTCAAGTTCTACTAAGAGACCAGCCTGGCTGAACTGCAATTTCTTTATTATTTAGAGTCTCAAAAAATAGACAGAAACTGTAACATTTGCATCTTGAAAACACAAAAGGTCAAGTTATAAATGAGATATCATTATCAAGGGACCAAGAACAGCACTTTTTCCAGTTGTACGTTAGTAATAATACATACAAAAAGGAGGAAAATGTTAGCTTCCTACTTCACAGGGAGATGAAGAAATAGTGCTAATTGTGAATCATTTAATACTTTTTGTTTTTCATTAGACTTCAGAAGGATTCTTTCAGCTTTTAATTTAGGATTTTCAGTTTTTTTGTGAAAATGCATCCTTGTCCCATAGTTCTCATGTGCACAGGAAATCATTGGGCGTGAGGGGGAACAGGGAGGAAAGGGAATCAAAACTCAACAGCAGCGTGAATAAACCTACTCACAACATTGCCACAATACCACAGTATTTTACTTTGTTACAAAGACAACCAACATGTCCTGATCTGGACCGGGGAGAGGTCAGAGAACTTTATTTCAGGCACCTTCATTAAAGACTGAATGCCCTTATGCACCCGACAAACTGAACACACTGCCTTGAATAGTTTGCTGTTATCTCATCTCTGGAAGATCTTTCAGTTTACACTTTGCCTAACACATTGTTTTATTCAGTTATGTGACTTGATAAGCCATTCTCTACCAAGCTTCTTATAACAGCTAGGGCATCACTGCATTCAAAACTGACAATTTACCTGAACATTTGCTGCAATGAAGAGCAAAATGAAGGTAAAGACAACATATTAAAAGCTGAAAAATTTAATTCAACTCTTTCCTGACTTCTCAAATTTTCAGTCATTTACCCTCTTACCCTATGTTGGTACCTTCACTGTTTTGTGAGTCACTGTTTTGTAAGGTCTCAGCATGTCTCCATCTTCTCTGAATGAAAGGAGTCATCCATGTTCTCAGATTAAAACCCTTTATGCATCTGTCATCTCAGCAACCAGAGACCATTATAATTGAAGACTAACTCAAGCCAAGAAACTCCTTAAGGGATCTCCTTTTAAATCTCCATCTTCTCATTATTAATTTCAAATTCTCTATTAGATAATTATGATTACTAAGATTGCCTTTTTTGTTACTTAAAATGGCAACAGTTAAAAAATGTATGCAGAAAATTATCAGCCTCATATCTGTCTGCCAGATAGAAAGGAAGCAAGAGTAAGGTGTACAGATTCTCTGTGAACTGCAACACATTATTGATATCTATTAAAAACATACTCACTTACCTAAAATTCTAAATGCACAGCCTATGAAATACTATGAACAGATAAGTAGTCTGAACTTTTCTATTTAATATTTAATAAAAGCAAGTGCACGTTACTTGCATTTAATGAAAATGATCCAGTATTATTTCCTGAGTTGACAATTTTGATCCTTGACTGAGAGAGACCCTTTTAGCAGTTAGCAAGAAGCATGTTTTATTCTACAGTTCCCTTCTGCAGTCAGTTTGCTTTAAAAAAAAGCAAAAACTTTAAAGGAGATGTACTTCAATATAAAGATCTGAAACAGGAATATTTTTTCTCTTCTCTTTTTCATTTGGATTAATATTAAAGAATATGGTCTTATTTATATACACTATATATAGATACACTTCATCTATTCATATAGAACTCTATAATTTTATTTATGCTATATATACACTATAACCAAACTCCATAGAATTAAAACATTTTTTCATGACTTATTTTTTCAAAATCTTTTTAGCCAAATAGAAAAGAGAAATTGGAAGCCTCAAGGGTTACTCTCTAAGACAAAAAGGCAATAATTAGAGTTGGGGTAATCTATGTTATAATCCATTTACAGAAATACACAAAAGTAATTTTACTTTCTTCATAAACACATAATAAACAGATTTTTGCATAAATCCTGAGGCAAAGATTCTACCCTAGCATCAGGAGACTAGTGTCTCATATTGTTTTTTACCCACAGACTAAGCTGTCCCCTGAAGCATAACAAAGAACTTCTTGTTTGTGGTTTAGTTCACACTTTTAAATACATTCCTGTCTTTTTCTTCACTGTAGAAAGGAGCTTCAGCTGGAATCATTCTCTCCTTAACACCCGATAAGTTACTTAAAACCTTACAGGGAATTAATTAAAATAACTTTATGTAGGGTCCAGCAATTCTCGTCTGCAACTTAAGTTTGTGTTGACTTTAAGTATATTTTTCCAATTAAATTTGAGACAGATATCAAGAAAAAAACCCCAACAAATTGCCTTGAAATCTATGGCTTTATGTTATAATGATTTTTTTAATGGAATGATCAAGAAAAAAAGAAGAGATCTAGCATTTCATTTGTATTACCAAAATGGACACATTATTGAGGAATATATATAGACTACAATTCTGTAATGTTTTGTGTGTATTGTGTACACACATTAATTTTTTATTTCTTTACCTCAGAACTCTCTAGTCATCTTCTGTGCTACACAAAATTGGCATATACAGTTGATTTCTTGCAAAATAAAATGCTAAACAAATGTAATTTAGAAGATTATTTAAGATGGTGAACTCCAATTAAATGCATATCCAGAGAAATTGAAAACAATAGTATTTAATGGGTGATAATTAAGGAAAAAACTTACATTCTTTAGATTTATTGCAGATAAACTGTATATCATATGCATGATATCACATGCAGATAAACAAACCATATGAACATCCCTTTCTGGTACAAACAGCACTTGTAATAAATGACCCTGACATTTTCATTTTTCTCAACATTTTTTTTAATTGATGGCAGGTATGCTTCCCATTATGTCTTCTATATATAAGTTACTAGATATTTTTCATTCCTCCTCTGGGGGGGCAGCGTTCTACCTGAGTTTGTTGCAAACTCTGCTCATATAGGAAGTACTAAACTAGGGGTTTTTTTTGTGTGTGTGTGGCGTTGGTTTTTTTTCCCCTTGGAATATTGACACAGATAGACTAAAATAAACCCTAGTACCTAACCTGGGCATGAACTTTAGTTTGTCCACTTAAAATTATGTTTCCTTATAAAGTTGGTTATTATTTAAACCCTATGGACTCTTTCCTTATCTTCCACAATTAAACTAACTAAATTTGAGTATTTGTTCATTTTTCTGCAAGAATATTTATGTCATTATTTGACCCTTTGTTAAAACTGATTTTAGAAACCTAGTCAAAGGAGCACACAGGATTCCACACAGCGTAGATCTTTGAAGTAGGGTTTTTCCAATAAATGAAATGATCCTATAAAATCCAAATAGCAAATCAACTAAAGTTAGACAATTATTAGGAAAAAATAAATTAATTATGGTAACAAAAATGTGGGTAAAATAGATTGCATTCCCTAATGAAATACTGTTCCAATCTGTTGTCTTGACAATGTGCTTTGAATACTAGGAAGTGGAAGCAGGGATATTAGGAAGGCCAAAGAAGTAGAGCAGCCAAGAGGACATAGAAGAATACTCAGTGCTTCTTTCATGCCATTGCTACACATTTTTCTGTGAAGTATAACCCAACAGCAGTTGTGGTGCACCCCGGGGGAAATCACAGTACAAGACTAAAGTTACATCTCCAGGAGTGTCTAGTGAAAAGCCCCATCTCATTGCTGTTTCCAATCCTGCAGCTGCCTGCAATCTAAGCCAACTATTCTAAATAATGTGGACCGAAACTTTTGAAAACTGGTTAGAACTCCATTATCAAGATTAAATTAAGCTACTTCAAACACAGCAGATGAATTATATAAAAAATATATTCACTACATTAATTTACTGAATAATAAAGATATAAATCCATGTTTTGAAAAGAAAAAATAGAGAATACAACAAAAATGTATTTAAAATATAGCTTTCATCTGCATTAATCAGTTCCAGTATTAAGAAAGGTGGGAAAAACAGAATTGGCTTTAATCAAGAAGTTCCAGATTTTAAAAGTTGGTGTGACTGTTCTTCAGAACACAATAAATATTTCTGAAGAATAAGGGAAATAAGTGAGAAAATGTGAAAGAGAAAACCACTGTCTAAGTAATTTACACTATAGGTGTTCTGATTCCATTTCAAGCTGATTTTCAATGAGACTTACTTTAAATCTTCCATAAAGCTAATGACTATTCTAAATCACTGTTCTACAGTTACTATCTCCTCTAAAGCTTCTGTACCTGGTATGAGTAAGAAATAGCTACTGGATACGTCACTAGGACAGAGAAGCTATCAGATGCCAGTGGGAGGGTGTGGTCTGGGAGCATTTTGCCGGTCCAGAAACAGCTTACAGTCACACCTCAACTTCACCCCGAGCTGCTCAGTTTCTACAGGAAAATGAACAAAGCATAGGTGATGCAACTTCAGGAAATGTGGACGGGGTTCCCCTTTCTGCAGACTTTACAGAACAGGGGCCAAGGAGCTGTGAAGAGTGCCTCAGAGACAGTGGTGCTATAGCTTAGTATTTATATCAATCTCTTGGGATAGCCTTACATTCCCAAACATGAGTCCTGTTTGTTCTGTCAAACATGAGTCACATTTATTCAAGGCATATTGTTGTGTTAACATCAAGAGAAAAAAAAAAGGAATCATAATTCAAAAAGTGAGAATATTAATTCCTCACTGTAAAACTTTATAAAACTTACATAACGTTCAGGGTTCTGAATTCTATTATTTCAGTATATGAGTAAAGATAATATTACAAGACTTGAAAACATGTATTAAATATGCAGTAAATAAGACAAGATAATCATAATTTTGTAATGTAAAATATTAGTCAAAGATACATTTTTCACACTAGTTTTCTGGTCTTTTTGTTTTGCTTTGTTTTTGTGTGTGCATGTGAAAAGACTAGGGAGAATGTTAACTGGATGGCTGGCATTTCTTTTTTTTCTTGTAAAGAAGGGAAGGTAATTAAAAGCTTTGTATTATTTTAGATATAATACTTTTCTAATTGAAAAGTAGTGAAAATTTTGATGAAGTGATGAGGCAGAACTACTGCTGCTTATGCATAAATGTGAGATCCAGAACTAGATTTTACACTCCTTAGTCCTCAATTTCAAGCATGACTTGAAACCATCCAACCCTAGATATTCTTAAGTTTACTAGATGATTCCTCTTCTTAACTAAAAGAAATCTAAGACAATTAAATTTGGTGTAGTGCAGGTGTCAGAACCACCTTAATTCAATAACTGAGGTAGAAAATTCCCTTAATTGCAACAGTGTTTCTCATCTGTGAAGGGGGAAATAATCAGCTCTGGAGCACAGGTCTATAGCTAGGCTGTGTTCTGCCTGCAGGACGTTACCTAAGGCTCCTTCCTCACTTTTCTTCTCACCAACTCATTTAAGGTTGCCAGTGGAAGAAAATCTTGGGACATAGCAGAAATGAGGCTATGCTGTACTTCTACAAGTCTGGATCCTGAGAAGTAGATCTGTGTCAGACACCACAAATTATACTTCTCATCAGAGTTCACTACCATCCAGAAACTTGGAACTTGACATATGGAATTTCTTGGAAAGGAAGAGTGCAATATTGTGGGGTTTTTTCACATTAACACTAAAGACCTCAGAACTAGCAGTTCTTTCTTTTTAAAAATGTCAGAAAAAGTCATCCATCCTTAACAAAAGAGCTTTGTTTTGAATTTCTTGCCTTACCATGAATATTTAAATCCACTTCCTGAAAGCTTTGACTTATGTAATTTAGCTATCTTTATTCTTTGTTGAAGATAAGCTGTTGAGTTGTAAGTTTCCAGACTGCTGCAGGAAACAAATAGATGGAGAAAAATACGATTCTCCAAGGTAAACATGAGGCCACTCAGCTTCTAAGGAAAGCTTTACATTCCAACCTTTTTTGTCATGACTGTATAAACCAAATATATTATGCTCAATACAGTATTATGGTTTCTATTTTGTTGGTGGGAATAATGACGTGGAATAAGGTGAATTATCCGTGATCAGAGAATCAGAAGTGTGCTGTAAGCTACCCTGGAAAATGGAATGCTGAATTCTCATTCTTTGCTATATCTTCTTAATTAGCTCCATAATTATCAAGCTTTTTGCTCACCTATCATTATACGGAAATGGAAACAGTAATTTTATTGCATTTAGTGCATTTTGACAATTTTTAAAAATAGTGCATTATCAAGAACAAGACTCTTAGTGTAACCCATCTCTCCCATTGGAAGTGGTTTCTGTAAATTACACAATTTGAGTTAAGGTTAAAAAAATATTAACTATCCTTCTCAGTATTTGCCCAAGTTCTGCATATAGTTTTACTTTGGTGACTGAAAAATACAATTCATTTCTGAACTTTTGAACCAATCTAATCTAAAATATAGAAATTTAATAGCCTGATTTATTTTATTTTATTTTATTTTATTTTATTTTATTTTATTTTATTTTATTTTATTTTATTTTTCCCTCAAAGGACAAATTGTGTCTTCAGTTGAAACTACCTTGACTCTGGAAAACAATAAACTAGGGAGACCAATGGTGAAATCTCAGAGATAATGTATCATCCGTATGATGCCTAAATAACAAAGTCCTTTGTGCTGACTGATAAAAAGCTGTCTGTGAAGACACTTTTGAAGAAGAAATATCAAGGTTGAGACTCTTCTAATAAATATTGCTGACCTTTTATCTGCCTTACTGGACATTATAGAAAGTAGTAATTACTTCATAGGGATTATAAAATGTTAGTAACTTCCTTCTATGTATTCATGACCTGACTGGGTGCTGACACCTGTTTTCCATGTTTCATTTTCCAGAAGTCATCAGCAATCTGTGGCTGAGAGAGGCTGTTTCTCCCAGTGCTGTTCATGGCTCAGAAACATTCTTCTGGGGCAGTTCCAATGTCAGTGGCCTGCACAAAAGCAAGCTCATTCCTGTAGGCCAAAAACGTGAGACCAGCAGGGGATATGAGGAGTAAACTAATAGTCAGGAATTTCCAGGTCTGTCATAAAACTATACACAAACCTCAGAATCTGGAAATTAGCATGCTACAAAAGAAAACCAGTTTCAGAGGATCTTGCCATGCACTTTCATTCAAGTCAAAGCACTTCAAAAATTAGTTTTGCTTTATGTAAAGCAAGGATTAGTTACATATTTATAACTCACTAGGGTGTTAATTTATTTTTTCTGAAAATATGCAGAATATGTTAAACCCTCAGAGTTACTATAGTCAAGCAGCTTTCATTTACTTGTCAATTGTTCTTGCTATTTCTATTTTTTTTAGGGGACAAAGGACAACCCTGAAAATCTATATTCGGTGTCTCTATTATCTATTCTTTCTACCAAGTGAATCAGACTGGAGTCTGTTCTCTTTGCTATCAGCCAGAAGTGGTTGCAGATCCATTAAAACCTTCTGTGCTGTTTTCCTGGCTAGATTAGATTTTGAAATGTCACGATGGAGAAGAAAAGGTACAAGGAAACAATGATAAAGTTGTCTTATCACAAAGAAATGGTCATTGTTTCTGAAAGAGCTCCTCTTCCTTAAGGTTGAGAGAAAATCACCAGTGATGAAGAATGACCGAGGGATTGAGTTAAGCTCCCTGTTTAATGACTAAGTTTGTCTGAGGCTCACCTCTGAACTAATAATTTATTCTTCTACCTGATGGTTAAGGTTGGAATATAGGCTTTTATTTTGCTTATTTCTTGCTTATTTAATATTTTATGTCATTGATGGAATATTTTTCTTAAGACTAGAGTAGTATTTTCCCCTGAGTTTCAGACTGATTTTTGAGTGATATAAGGAGGTTCTCTGTCTTCTCACAGAAAATTCTGGATTTAGTATATGCTAAATCCAACCCAACAATTTAGCAACCATCAGGAACTAATTCCAAAATGGAGGAATTCCCTAACAGCAGTTAGAAAAGGGCTGAGACAATAGTGTCTCACAGAAACAGCAAGGAGTGGTGTAACAACTCGTGCATGCAGCTTCCTTTCCCTTGTATGAGGAGCAGGTTAATGTGTCCTAAGCACAGGCTGAGGGTAATCTTTCTCAAAATGGAAGAAGTAAGGAAAGGAGCAAAAGCTTGTATTAGTAATAATTCCTAGATTAATTGATAAAGTTACAGTTTAATGTAACAACATCCCTCACATCTTTTCTTTTGACTTGCAAACCAGAGACAATACTGGCAAGAAAACCAAAGCAGTTCTTGATTGTTTGGAAAATAGAAATGTTTGGGTAGGTATGAAAACATTCCCTAAAAAAGTGAAAAGACTTTCTGAAGGGTATTATTTTCTAATTTGAAAATGATACATATTTCAAACCAGCAAATTGAAAGGCTGATATCCCAGAAGACCATGTTTGATTACTTTTCCAGAGTGTAACAGAAAGGTAAGTCCAGAATTCTTTTATTTTCAGAGACTAAAGAGACATAGTCAGTGAGGAACTGAGTGTTTCACTTAGTGTATTTCAAAATGTCTTGAGAGAAAATCCTATCCTTTAAAATTTTGGCTCTGAGGGTGATTTGAAGGACAATAGTACTAATAAGAATGTAAGAGGTTTCATGTCATACCCATTTGTGTAGGATTTCACATCTCATGGTTAGTGCAAATGGGTAGGTGGGTGTTGATCGGGCTTGATGTGTGCTTATCAAATGACAGTAAAAAGATGTGCCTATATTAGGATACCTTCTTTGTCTCTTTTAAGCAGTGAAATCTAACCTTGCCTGCTTATTTACAGAGTGAGATAGAAATATTCCTCAGTGAATTACACAGAGAAGGCTAGGCATTTTGCTAAAGAATACTGGTAGGTCTTCTGACTGGAAATGCATATATGTTTTATAATGCACAACTACTTTTGCGGAGATTTTGCTAGTTCTTGCAAAGTTGTTAAAGTTACTCAGGGATTCTTCTTGCTGCCATATCTGTGCCGTATACAAACATCACAAATGCAAATGGCTGAGAACCTTGTGCTTTAGACCAGCGCAACAGGTACTTCTGCTTAAAACAACAAACATGCAAAAACTATATGATCAAAACTTAATAACTAAGTCACTAAATTTATATTAAAATATTTCAAGGTAATTTACACCATTAAACTTGTATTACAGTGCTTGTTAAAGAGACAATGATAAATTAGCTATGAGGCACAAAATGGGTGCTTCAAACAACAGAACAAAACCAAAATCCAAGCAAAAATAATGTGGTCTTTAGTAGGATGAGACACTTCCTATGTAAAATATTGTTTCCTTTTGGTTTTTTTTACAGTTTATCTCTACTTTTGGTGATAATTATTTTTTTCATTGCTGTTCACTACCTTAAATAGTTTTAAAGTGAAGTGTTAAATGAAACATAAAAATAGTTATGTCTAGGTGAGCATACTTGTATATTTGAGAACTGAAGTTTTAAGTCTATGGTAATAATTTGGCTAACCTATGAAGTAGAATGCCAGATTATTGCTTATTATCAAGTATTTGTATTTACAGGAAGCTTCAATTCTATATAGGACTTAAAACACTCAGAAAAATTGGGGACATGTGTATGTGTGTATATATATATATATATATATATGTGTATGTAAAATGTGTGTGTATATATATATATATATATATACACACACACACCCGCGCACATGAAGATGATCAAAGGGCTGGAACACCTATCCTATGAGGACAGGCTGAGAGACCTGGGGTTGTTTGGCCTGGAGAAGAGAAGGCTCTGGTGGGTCATTATTGCAGCCTTCCCCTACCTAAAGGGGACCTACAGGAAAGATGGGGAGGCACATTTATCCATGAGTGTAGTGATAGGACAAGGAGTAATGGTTCTAAACTCAGAGAGGATAGATTTAAATTAGATATTAGGGAGAAATTCTTTACTGTGAGGGGGGTGAGACCCTGTAGAGAAGTTGTGGATCACCCATCCCTGGAAGTGTTCAAGGCTAGACTGGATGGGGCTCTGAGCAACCTGAACTAGCAGAAGATGTCTTGGCCCATGGCAAAGGCGTTGGAACTAGATGGTTTTAAGGTCCCTTCCAATCCAAACCATTCTATGATTCTATAATATGTACTTACTTATAAAGTTATTTGAATACTCTCTGCTAAACTCCATCTAGCTTTTATTGCAAGGTGCTATGTGACCATGGTAAAAACTGTGTTTTTCAATGTCAACAAAACTGTTCACACTTCCTGCTATATGATATGCAGAAATATGTGCATTCTCAAATGTATTATTTACATTATTCAGTTGCACATGCTGAACTGGAGAAAAATATGGATTTCCACTTTTTATAGCTAAAGATTTTTAGGATTATGGCTGACTCACCCATTCATTCTTTCTTAACATCGTTTGATCTGAAAATGGTACAAGGAATCTACATTAGCGTGGAAAAGAATGTCTTTTGATTTCAGTATCAGTCATAATAATCTATTCACTAAATTTTCTGACAGTAAGGGATGACAGGTTTTATCACTTCTTATCTGCCTCAATACAAACACACAACTCAATGTATGAGTTCATGTAACTTCTTTAGCTTCAGATGGATAAATAAATACTGAAAAAATGAAACTCCTTCAGGAAAAAGCAAATAAAAAAATTAAACTATAGTAACACTATTGGAGTACAGCAGTACTACAGTTAAACCTTGGAACTCCTAAACTAAAACTAAGGATGATGGATCATATATTTTAATAAACGGTCTTTAAAGAGTAAGATTGTGAGTATAATACCTTTCGCATTTATTAACTCCCTAGTTACTACATTATTCATTTGAGTCCTAACCAGTAGAAATTATATATATTGGTAGCATAGTTATTTGAGAAACCACTTGTCCATGCCTATGCTAGGTTGGATATTGAAAAGACTGCCATGGCTCCAAAGTGCTTACCTTGATAGGCAAAACACATCTGAAAGTTTCCCGTCATCTCTGCACTAAGATCCGAGGTAGCAAACATTCATGAAACTCTCCTCTTTATGTCAAGGACAATACTCTGACTGACAGGAAGGCAGCCTTTAGAATGATAACATGGTGCTTAGGCTCTGCAGTGAGTTAAAAACATTTTCTGCACCCTTCCCCATCCCAAGTATTCACCCACAAGTGCTGTCATAAGGGGAAGAATGTTCTGCTGCACACACAGGTGTCCCATTATTCTTTTCCATGAAGGTTAGAACAACTGGGTACCTACTTCTGTCATAAAACAGCAGTACTTTTTTTGAAAAAAGGTAACATATGGTAGTCTGGCTTTGTTTGTTTTTTTAGGATATTTCATCATGTTTTATGTATTTTTCACTTTGTTTTATAGAACATTATCACGTTAGATAAACTGGTTGAGAAAGAGGATACATTTATAATTTATTTTATTTTTTACAAGCTTTTCTAATCAGCTTTTGTCAACAGTAATCTCACAAGATACTTGAAATCCAACACAAAATATTTCCAATGCATATGTAACCACTCATTGCATGATGTCATGTTATGATCATTTGAGGTTGATTTATTCATTTATTAGTTGCTGAAATACTCATAACAAATTTGACTAAATATTGTATAGTACTTCTGTCATTACACAGGAAAAATCTTTCACTGTTCACCACTTAAAATTGTATCAATAAATGACCAAATATTTCATTAGATATTATTTTAAGCATTTGTCAGAAAGAATATGTAATTAGATCAACATTTATCATTATTTTTTAAAATCTTGTTTTGCTGCTGATTTAAAGAGAAACATGTTTATTTTTCTTTTAAATATTCAATCTTAGGCTTAGGTAATAATAACAATGACCAGAATATTAAGAGGGGAAAATGCTTGATTTTTCTTAGTGATACAATAAATCATTTTGGAATCTTTCTTTCAGACTTGGTCCAAAGGTTTTTTCTGCTGTTAAATATGTTCGGCTATTTACTATATATGCAGCCTCACTCAGTTCATTTTCTTAGAACATTTTGTTAAAAAAGGGAAAGTTTTCAAATGGCTGATGCTTTTTTTTTTTTTTTGGTAATATTAAATGTTTTTATTCTTTTAATACCTAAAGATTGTTTTGCAAACATGCATATTATAATAGGTACTATAAATCACCTGATGTGATGCCTGAGCAGAAACTCTGCGTAGTATTTGAACTTTATTAACAGTATGGAAATGTGAGTCTAATAATGGTAATTTATAGGTTCTTTAATCAGTGTAATGATCTCAGTGTAGCTTCTATTACCTGAACTAAACAAAAACAAAACAAAGGCCTGTAATCAAAAACATTAATGCTGTCTTTGCCACTTTATGCAGTCTTCCCTGATGAAGATGATTACTTCAATTGTCTGTACATTACTTTTGCCCATATCACAAAACTGTATGCCGTAATCAGTGTAAGGCATCTTTGAGAACTTCCATACAGGCTATTGCTGCAGCCTTGTTTGGGATATCCATGTAGTGAAAATTGCATTAATAACCTATGGTACAAGTGTTTGTGCACTGGCTTAGGTTTCCAGACTGACTGAGTTTGTGGTATTCTGGTCCCTAGAACTGCATGATCAACAGACCATTAAAAATCCCCCAAACCCTACATCAATCTTTTACAAAATGCAGAGGGAAGACAAGAAATCCTTAGAGAGAAGGGGGAAACAAAACCCAAAACCAAACAAAAAAACATCAAAATCGGCCATTACTTTGTATCACATCCCTCTTCTCCACTTCAGTTGGAATGAAGGACTAGAATTTATGTGGTTACTTGTTCATGAAAGTATAAATAAAGCTGTCACTTCATTACCACATGAAAACAAAACCGAAGTGGCAAGATGGAAAACTTTTCCCTTATGTACTCTACTAGCTCTCAGATGTAACTGACTGTCAATGTGTGTTGATTTTTTTGTGTGTGTGGTTTTGGTTTGTTGTTTGTTTCGGGTTTTTTGTATTTGTATTTGTTTTTCTTTCTTGAGACAGAGAGACTAAGATAAAGCAATATACTCTTTGATGGCCAAGAAATACAGAAGACAATAATTTTGAAACAAACACCTCTTTTTGTACTAGGAGAACTCCATCTCTCACCACATTTGTTATGAAAGAACTTTTTTTTTTTTAGAAACTTCTTCCTTGCCATAATACTGAACAATATAATATCAAACAATATGTGGGGAGGGTAATCACAGACAGACTAAAAGCTAAGTTGTACTTTGATAATACTTCAAATATTTACACATATAGGCTTTGAATGGCTTCTAGGGTACTTTATAACAATGACCAGCTCTATGGGGTATAAACTCACTATGAACCTATTTACCTGGTAACTCCTCTAGGCACTATAGCTCTGTAAATGAGAAAAATAAGATTGTTCCTAGCATGTTACTGTGGTCCAAGTTTAAGTGGGTAGCCATTTATACTGTGCTTGAGTTCCAAAAATTTCTAAAAGCCATAAGTCATCATAACAATTAATAATTTAATAATAATTTTACTGGTGGTGGTCTTTTCAGGTTCTCATCCATGATATTCTGATCCATGATGAATCAATTCCCTGAATACTAAACAAGTTTTTTTTCTTTCACTTTTCTTTTGTTGGTTCTTATGCACCTGCCTGATACTAGCCTACCTCCAAAAGGAAGAGAGATGACTGCTGCCTGATATTCAGGACCACCTGTCAACTCTGTAATGTGGAAGAGCCTATTTAGACTTTAATAGATGTTGAAACACCTCTGTCCCCAACAGCCCGGTAAGTGCTTTCATCATGAGAACAAAAGAATTAAAACTATGTAAAGCTATTATCACCGTTTTTCAAATTTTAGTGGTAAGGTAAACAAGTAAACAGATAGAACACATGGGGGTGAATTTTTAAATTGTTTTTCTATAGTGTAAACAGAAGTAAAATGAGACTTCTATAAGCCTTCTGTGGATATTCAGAGGCTCCCATTTATATCCATTATCTATATAAAAAACTAAGGTGGCAGTCATTTATGACATGAGTTTCTCAGTAATTCAGTGTAGCAAATACTAAGTTAGGCACCTGTATCAGGCAACTATGTTTTAACCTTTCACTTCCTTGGGTTATAAAATTCAGGAATATGAGGACTGAAGTCAACTGAGTGCAGAAAAGAGCAACGAGAAAAGAGCTGAGAAATACAAGGTAAGTTATTTCAGTTTTTCTTCTGTTGTATCCCATTTGTGTTCAACAACTATTTCTTTTTTTCCCTCTTTTGAGTAGGAATCGTTACTACATTCTGGAAAAAATTGTTGAAATGAAAAAACCTAAGTGATATTGAAGTAGCATTTTAGTGATCATTACTTAGCACATTTGTGGTTCATTCTAAGACCAAGAAGAAGAATCCTAGCAGGGTTTCACCCTGGCAGCTGGGCCAAATATCTGTTATCTATAGAAAGCAATGTCACCATCATGTCATTATTACAAATAAAAAGTGAAACTACTAACAGTTGTCGGCTTCACCAGATTTAATAATGCTAATCAATAAAATAAGTCATTAAGAGATGTTACATTTAAGTGTTAGAATCCCCTGCTTTGGTTTCTACTGCATAATTGTATTGGGTCTATCTGAAATGAGGTTAATTTTCCTCACAGCAGCTATCATAGTACTGAGCTTTGTACTGGTAGCTAGAAAGGTATGGGTAACACACCAGTGTTTTGACTACTGCTGAACAATGCTCACACAGCATCAAGGCTGTGTCTCTCCAACCTTCCCCCTTGCTCACCAGTATGCTGGGGGTGGCCAAGATCTTGGGAGGTGACGTAGGCGAGCTGACCCAAAATGACCAATGGGATATTCCATACCATATGATGTATGCTTAGCAATAAAAACTGAGAGAAAGAAGGAAGAAGCGGTGGCATTTGTTATTTATGACATTTGTCTTCTGGAGCAACCACTACATGTGCTGAAGCCCTGCTTCCCAGGAAATGGCTCAACATGGCCTGCTGATGGGAAGCACAGAAAAACATCTATTGTTTTCCTTTGCTTCTGTGTGAGTGACTTTTCCTATTGATTCATTAAGCTGCCTTTATTTCCTTTCTTGTCCTTTCTTTTCCTGTCTTGATTTGCTTTCTCTGGGCTTTTTCTTCTTTTACTCAGTTTTTTGGTGTTTTTTTTTCCTTTTTTTTTCTTCTTTTTTTTCTTTGAGAATTAGTCATTGAGCTTTATAAACTTACATCAGGAAATTAAGTCTCCTGAGAAAGTGCTGTTTCCTGTCCTGGACAATTGAAAAGGAAATAATAAAAAGAATAAGAACCCATTTGATTTTAAAGGCTATGCCAACACATGTAGAAGATAAGGCATGTTCCTTCAGAACCCACTATGTCCTCAATGTTGACATCAAAAGGAGTGAGGAGGGATGATACAAAATACTGAAAAAACTATTAAACACTATGCAATAGGAAAGCAGAATCTAAAATGAAAGAAAGGAGGACTAAAAATGCTTATACTTTGGGAATATTTTGTATCAGTGTGACTGTAGTGCTGCCTAAACTATCTTTTTGTTCTGTTTAGCAGTAGTAAATTATGTTTTCTTAGAAAAATGAATCTGTTAAAATATTAGACCAAATGGTAACAGAAACAATGCAATTTAATGGAAACAGTGCAATTTAATGGAAAAACTCAAACGACCACTTATAAATTTATTTTTTTTAAAACTTCTTGTAGCCACATGTGGGACTCAGGATAGTTTCTTAGCTTTTTAATTTCCATTGATAGTTCATGTTTGCAAAAAAATCTTAAAAAGTCAGAGCACTATTAAAAATTTTAGAGTAGTATACTATAGAATTCATAGACGTGTCTAATGTCTCAGATCAAGTATGCATGTTAGTTGGACATTCCTGCTTGGGTCTCTTCAGGCATTCCAAGGAGTAAGAACATTTAAGTGAATTATGCCCACGTATTTAAATGAACACACACGTATGCACAGTTTACAAAGTAAATAGATTATTTCTGGTTAAAATACTTACTTTTCTAGTTTAAATTCAATAATAATAAATAATAAGTTTTTTAAAGGGTAAACGTTCATATATATAAAAATCACTTGGTTGGTCTGATAAAGACTTTCACAAACTTTTTTCTGTTTATCTGTTTTACTGATAGATTTCTTAAAGTTTTAAATTATTTTATCCAATATTCATGGAACACTTACTTGGTTTCTACACACGAACTGCATTTCTCCTCAATGCCTATATCAGCTGGTCTTATGGACAATGAAAGACTTTGTGTTCATCTCACTTTTTAAATTGTGAAACCCCCAAGATGCACACCTTGTAGAACTGAAATTCATGAAGTTTACTTCAGTAAATTTTTATTATATTCCCTTTGTACTGTTTTCTATTGCTTCCTGAATTGTGAATCACATTATACTAAGCACTGTATGGACAGTGAGAGACAGTTTTTCCTGAAGAAGTTTCTGGACCAGACAATAACAGAAAAACAGTTCTTCCTTTGGTAAATTGACTATCCCTTTAGACTCCATTGTTTGTGATTCAGCTGCTTTAATGCACAATGTTAATGAAATCTGAGAAGCCCTAGGGCAGAATTCAGTTCTCTAAAGATAGCCATCCAGCATACCTTAACATATTCTGCTTCAGCTGTGAGTTTATAAGATTTTATATCTCCCATAGCACTGTGTTGTATTTGCCAGTGCCATCTGAATGTCAAAAAAATTAGGCATATGGAATTATGTTACATGCCTGTGTGTGGGCAACTGAAATCAAACCTAGCTCTCTGGTGACTGCAATCATCATCTGGACCTGACAGTTACAAAACAAGACCTGACCTTCAGGGGACTTGTGCCCTTCTGGACCAGGACTAGAAGCCGTGAAGTGCCCCTAGGCATATTTCAGATAGCACTACAGACCAGTATTATATGCAACTGCATCAAGACCTACTTTTCCTTTAACTGCAGTACGTGCTTGGACACAAGTAGAAACCCGGTTTGCAGAGTTTACACACAGGAACTGATTCCATTTTCAAGTCCAGTAGAGAGAATTTTGCCCCAAAGCAGGTCAGTTCTCTTGTGACAGACCATTGGCTCTTCAGCTGAAGAGTTAGTAGATACCTTTTATATTTAAAAATAAAATTCTGCTTTTTTCACCTGTTCATCAGGTTCTATGAAATGTTTGCCCCTTCCTCAATATTTCAAAGAGAAATACCTGATCTATATAGTCTTATGTATTTCTCTTAGCGAAGTTATTTTTAAAAATCCTTTTGGGTACTTTTATAAAGTTATTTCTCAGCCTTATTTTAGGAATATAGCATAAAGAAAAATTTCTAAAATTTCTGCCAGAAGATAGTTTTACCTTGATTTTATTTTATCACAGCTGTGACCATTTTCCTAGGTGTATATTATAATAGCAGGGCAGGCCAGACTGGTACATGTGTCACCCAATGATGAAATCTTTATTGTTTGTGCATAACTGTTTGTACAAAATATATAGTTACCACATGCAGGGCTGGTTTTCTCCAGTATTTGTACAGTTTTATCCTTTATGCATAAACTAAGATGCATCCTTTGGGATGGAATTGACTTTTTGAGCAAAAATTTTGGTCTTGGAGAAGAACACTTAATATTAAGTCTTCTACAGCATTTTTAAATCATAGCATGATACCTGTCATTTTCATTTCATGGTTCTTAGTTAGGAATTTTAATTCCCTGGGATAAATATTTGTGTTATATCCTTCTGTCTTTCATCTGTTTACAACCTTTTTCCCTTCATTAATTGCATTCTGTAAAGTTACTTTTTTAGTCTTTCCAGATAATGTGTCCCTAAGTGATAACAGTTCAAGCTTGACTTACTCTGTGTAATTACTGAATGAAGTGTAACTAGTTTTCTCAACCCTTTAATAGAGAATGTGAAAGGTGGTATTGATTTTCATGTTTGATTGTGTAGAAACAAATTAAAATAATATTGTTAACTGTGAAAGCATAAATTGAAATATTTAATTGGAAATCATGTCTGTATGTTTTGCAGTGCCTAAACATAATTTCGTTACAATATCACTTTTACGTGAATAAGCAGAGCTGCTACATGTAAGATTAAAACAAATGGAAGAACACAAATTTTCTACTTAACTAAAGGAAGTGATTGACTATATACTCTAGTACATAAAGTTTACTACATCATTTAAAAAATACACTTGTTAAAATTTCTTACTAGAATATGGGGTTTTTTCAGTCTTAAAAATAATTTTAATGAAAATTATTAATATTTTTGCATTTGCATTTGCAGTTATTTTGTACCTTAAAATTAAATTCAAAGTACACTTGTTAAAATTTCTTACTAGAATATGGTTTTTTTCAGTCTTAAAAATAATTTTAATGAAAATTATTAATATTTTTGCATTGCATTTGCAGTTATTTTGTACCTTAAAATTAAATTCAGGGATGTTTTAGCTACTGTTCATATATGCCAGGTATTGATTATCAATATGAGAAAATAGACAAGAAGCTGGAAACAAAAATATGATTTTTTTAATATTCACCAGAGTTACTGAACTCCAAAACTAATATGGATTCTAGTTTTTTAAAGTCTATATCACTTACATCCAGTAAACCATTTTGTGACTACTGCTTTGTTTCCTTTCTTTTCCATGGCTAGATCTTGTTAATAGGGAAAAATGCGTAGCAGTCAGATAAGGTATTCCAAGGGATATTCCGTATTCCATAGGGTATTCAAAAAAATGCTGTGTTTTTCTAGTAGAAAAACTCAGTAACTTACATTTATTAATTGGCTTTGTATTTTAAGTATCATCTTTTCTTATAAATCGTAATTGTGCTGATGATTTTTGACTACCTGTGATTTTGCCAAGCATACACAACTGGCTGTTGTAGGGGAGAGGGAAGGGTATCAAATCACCTTTCTTTTCTGTTCAGGAGGAGAGTAAATATATGTGATCTGTACAGTAATGTAGTCTGACAATACTTTAAAAACCAAACTCATTGAAGCAGTAAGATGAGCAACAGTGCACCCATATGGCAACTCACCCAATCACTAATAGCAAACACAGCGCCACAAGTGATGCCCTGACTCTGTCAGGCTGCCGGGTATGCTTGATGTCCAGGTTATCTGACAGCAACAGCCAATTGTGCAAATGCCTTTTGAATACAGGTAACAATCACACCACTGCTTGGCTCCACGAGTGGCAGTGTGATTTGGAAGACTCACATCTTACATGGATAATGTGGATAATCCTGGTAACACTGTTAGTGTCAGTCAAAGGACAGGGGAGCAGAGGGCAGGAGGCCAGCAGTCTGTCCGCACTGACAGTGTTAGTCAAGGGGCAAGATGTCAACATACAGCATTTTTCTGTCATTAGAGAAAGACTTTTGAATCATGAAGAAATGAAAAGTAGATGAGGTGCATATAGATAGTAAGTGCATTTGAATGTCCTATAATTTATGACCAATGTCCAGAGTGCAGACAATTTCTGATAGGAAATGGATCCCTAAAGAGCCTTAAGAACCACTCTGAACTGGGCAAGAATAGCTATGGCAGCCTGAATTACTCTATTAGGTAACACTCTGGTAATACTGAAAAATGAGAAAAAATAATTTGCTATTGAAATCAACTACTAATTTAAATATTTGTGTGGATACCTGTTAATATAGCTAGAATGCTGTTTAAATGAAACTGATGGATGAAGTTCATAGTTAAAATTCTCAAACTATTTATTACGCTTACAGTTCTAACGTGAGTTGTCAAGCCATTGATTCCTTTGATTATAAAAAATGTTTTTCTTTTAAAGGTTAATTGGCTTATAAACCTAAACCAACAGAGAAATATGTCCTTAATCTATAGGTATTTGCATATTCCCCTGTTTTTATTCAAAACTCACTCACTTCATTCTGTGCTGCAATTATTATGTACTTTGTATGTGAGAAAATACGTGTATATCTATCCGTATATTTTCTTTGCCAATTTCACAGTCAAGATCAAACTCTTTGTCTTGCATGACTTAGAAAATCAGCCAAACTAATTTTAATTTTAAAATTTATTAAATAATTTCAAGTCAATTTATATCTCTTTAATGATCATTTCAAGAGTATTTGTATCTATATGAACAGGTAAGCTGTGTAAAGGGATTTCTGGGAATGAAAATATAGAGAGAGCTATTTTTCTTCTACACGTCAACTTTATAGCTCCTGAGAAGATATCTGTGCATTGGTAAAAGCAGTCCTATTAATGTGTTTTGCTATCTACACAAAATTCAGAATACTTTCTGAAAATGAGTTTTAAAATGCAAACACATTTATATGTGAATGATGTTTTTTGTGTTATGTTTAAATAGTAATCAGACTAGATTTCATTTGCCTTTCCATTTGAACTAGTTCTGATCACTCATTAGGTCATCTGTAAATAATAGACTAGAAATAAACATAAGCTTCTGATGAAACTAGAAAAGAAATAACCTTTCAATGAACAGTTAATCTTTACAATGTTTCTCTACAATAGTGTCACTATCTTTTATTTAATTGTAAAAGAGTTCATATTATTTCTTGTTAACTCCCCTATAGATTCCTTCGGAGTTACTCCTTTCAATTTTGAAAAGAGTAGATGCAAGAAACCAAGCCTTGGAATACTGCCTCTTGTTGCTCATCCATATAGTAGTCAATGTTACTGTTAAGACAGATCATGAAAATACCAAGCTTAGCTACATAGGGGTCTGGGGCAAGGGTGAAGATCTCACGAATCAACGTGATTCTCTTTTATTTTGCTAGTAAAGGAAAGGCTCATGTATGAGCAGAGACATCCTGTAGGTACATCTGAGTGTACAGCAGGTGTTATAAGCAAAGCTTTGGTTTTTATGACCACTCTACCATCTCAGAAGAACAAGGACTGCTTTGTCTATCTGACAAAGTAAAGCAGGAACAAGTTTGTAAACAGGCTTGCTAACCTACAGAGGTGGTCTTTAAACTAGGTTTGTTGCGATGAAGAAAAGTTCAGATTCAAAAGACAGTAAGTTAATGCCTGGAGGACAGCATAGTTGTGAATGCTGTTACATTTTCCCTGCAAAAAAGGTATCACTGAGGACCAAGTGAAAATGCCTGTTAACAAACAATTGCAGCACTGAAAACAAACAGTTGGACTTTGAAGTCTGTGAACAGTCATGAAGCAATGTTCTCCTTATTATTACAGAACTGTTGCGGGATAACTCTTGTGACTGAAGTTCTGCAGTGGATGGGTACAAGTACTTCAAGAAGGACAGAACCGGCAGGCAGGGACTCCATGTAAAGGACTCTCCAATGCATGGAGTTCTGGGGCTGAATGAAGAGCCAGTCAAGAACTTATCTGAGGATAGATTTAATCACACTGATATCTGCTTGAAGGAAAATATACTGGCCACAAGCAACGAGGGAGATTTCCGAGAAGGGTCATGAGTAAATTTTATGCAAGTGATTAGGAAACCATTAGGGGATGCATTCTGCTGGACCTGCTAATCGTAAACATTTCTGAGGATGTAAAAACAGAGGGCAGCCTTGGCTGTAGTGATCATGAGGTTTAACATCCTAAGAGAAGTGAGCAAAACCAATGGTAGAATCACAGCATAGTATTTGAAAAACTTGCTTAATATTATCTGAGCAACATTTACACTATAATTAAAATGAAAGCTGGAAAACAGTCTAATTTTGTTTACACTGTTCCTTCATTTTCTTTGTTAAGAAAACAGAGTAGAATGCAACAGAAAAAAAATTCCTTAAATTTACTTGGAATCTCTTCATTTAAACTGGTCACCTAATAATTCCCAGTTGAGATTTTTCACAGATTTGCATTTCAAAGGTGCATATCTTGGCAAAGATAAAAACAAGTAGGTACAAACTAAATCAGACCTTTCTTGGAAGTATATTTGACATTTTGTCAGCAGAAACTTTCAGACTCCATGTTTAAAAAAAAATTCAGTCTATTTTCCAGACTGACAGACTAGATATTCTATCACTGTGTTAGTAGACAGCAGACCCTGTGCCAGGTGAAATGAGGAATGGGACCTCTGAGGATTACAGATTATTCTGACAATCGTGTAATGTGAACTAATTGCATAAGCATTTGAAGACAGATGGAGATATTTGGTTTTACACTTGGTTTTAATGAAAGTTACCCTCTGGCAGCAGTATTTTATTGTGGGTCTTAACAATAAAATTTGATAGTCTCTGTCAAAAGGCAGACAGAAATGCAGAAGACAACACTTTAATATGGTCAGTATATTCCATTTATATGTGAGTCTGCCTTCAGCATCAGATTATAGATATATGCAGTAGTTCTGTCACTTCTTGATTTTCTGATTGAAAAAAGAAATCTTGGCCTTCTTCCTTTAGTCAAACTGTCTGTGAAGCTGAAGTGACAGACATGCTGATATTTTTTTTCCCTTTCAATATGCAAGAAGCAAAAGTATCTTTTTTTTGGCCCAGCTGATGTCTGTCTGTCTCTTTCACATGATCAATTTTGGGCAAACACCCTCACAGACATGTTTGACTGTCTCATTCGTACATGGTGTGTACATTCACATTTGTATCTTACCATATGTAATTTGACCAAGAGGTAGCTTCAGGTCACCCATGGAAATAAAGCTTGCCCTGAGAACAAGAAAAAGAAGGTGAGATAGGAATTGTAATGGTGAAATAAATGAAATCTAGTCTGAAAGAGTAGTTCCAAAACAAAAAAAACCCCACTTGGATTAAAAAAAAAAAAAAAAAAAAAAAAAAAAAAAAAAAAAAGCTGAAATGTGGAGAAACATTACATTCCTAGTGCAATTTACATTCTTCATTTTGGCTTTAAGCTTGACTTTAAGCATGTACAGTATTTGTAAAGGGGAAGGAACTGTGGAAGAAAACTGGTAGTACAGCTAAGTGCTGAACAGCAGTTTCTTGACTATTGTTTGGATTAGTTCATGCTCTGAGGATGGCAGAGGAGTTGCTCCTTTCAAATATTTGAAAGTAGCAGTTCCCCAGTGATCAGCATTCTTTCATTAGACAAGAACTGTACAGATCTGAGACCAGCCCAGTGGTTTGGATGTTCCTTAGAATATTCTTTTGCATAAAAGGAAAGTGCAGATTCTCAAATTATGTGTGCTGCATTTCCACTTATCTAAACAATCCATTTCAGATGAAGGAAAGCTTCTCTGTGTTGTGTGCACACAGTTTTCAGAGGAGGGTCACAGAGGTCAGAACAATCAGTCCATGAAGATAAACAGATTTGCTGAGCAGCATAATTATATGATTTTAGCTCTGAAATCACAGAATCACAGGCCAGTTGGGGTTGGAAGTGACCTCTGGAGATCATCTGGTCCATCCTCCCTGCTAAAGCAGGTTGACCTAGAGCAGGTTGCTCAGGATCACATCCAGGCAGGTTTTATACACAGCTAGGCATCCTCCTATTGTATCTCAAATCTTACATAGCTTTTTATCTTACACAACTTAATGGAAAATGATATTGTTATACTATAGATAGTAGAAGTAAATTGATAGAATGTTGTGAGGGTAGCCTTTCTTTGAAATTTTGCTGTCTATAGAATAGAATGGAATACACTATTCCACTTGGAAGGGACCTACAGCGATCATCTACTCCAACTACCTGACCTCTTCAGGGCTGACCAAAAGTTAAAGGATGTAAAAGTAAAGGGCATTGTCCAAATACCTCTGAAACACCAGTGGGCTTGGGACATCGACCACCTTTCTAGGAAGCCTGTTCCAGCATTTGACTACTCCCTCAGTAAATAAATGCTTCATAATGTGAAGTCTGGACCACCATGATGCAGCTTTGAACTATTCCCACGTGTCCTACCTTTGGATACTAGGGATGAGAGCTCAGCACCTCCCTTCCCACTCCCCCATCTCAGGAAGCTGCAAAGAGCAATAAGGTTGCCTCTCAGCCTCCTTCCCTCCAAAATAGAGGAGTCCAAAGTCCTTAGCCACTTAGCAGGGCATGCCTTCCTTTCACTAGTTTTGCTGCCCTGCTCTGGATGCATTCAGGTACCGTCACATCCTTCTTAAATTGTGGGGCCCAGAACTTCACACAGTATTCAAGGTGAGGCCACACTAATGCTGAATACAGCAGGATAATCACCTCTTTTGACCAGCTGGTTATACTATGTTTAATGCACGCCAGGATGCAGTTTGCCTTCTTGGCTGCCAGGGCACACTGCAGACTCACACCGAGCCTGCTGTTGCCCAGCAGCCCCAGATCCCTTTCTGCAGGGCTGCTCTCCAGCCACTCTTCCAATTTATTCTTGTGCCCAGCATTACTCCACCCTAGGTGCAGAATCTGGCATTTGGACTTCTTAAATGTCATCCTATTAATCGTAGCCCAATGCTCCAGTCTATGTAGAACCCTCTGTAAGGCATTTGTGCCATGAGAGAGTCAACATCACCACCCAGTCTGGTATCAACAACAAACTTGCTAATGGTGCATTCAACTCCTGCATCCAGGCCATTGGTAAATATATTAAACATAACTGACCCTAGAATTGAGCCTTCAGGAATGCTGCTGGTGACTGGTCACCAGCCAGGCGTAGCCCCATTCACTACAACACTTCAAGTTCTGCCCTTCAGCCAGTTCTTCACCCTGCACACTGAACCCGCTTATCCCAAATTTGGACCACATGTCCACAAGGATGCTGTGAGAGGCAGTATCAAAAGCCTTACTAAAATCCAGAAAAACTACATCTAACACCTTCCTTTTATCCACTGTGCAGGTGACCTTATCATAGAAGGGTATCAAATTAGTGAAATTGGACTTTCCCTTTGTGAACCCATGTTGACTGGGTCTGATGATTGCATTATTCTTTAAATGCCTTTCAGCAGTACTTAGTATAATCTTCTTCATAATTTTTACAGGAACTGAGGTTAGACTAACTGGTCTGTAGTCACCTGGGTCTTCTCTCATGTCCTTCTTGTGGACTGGAATAACATTGCTCCCTTCCAGTCAGCAGGGACTTCAGAATCCCAAGACCTTTGGTGGGTGATTGAGGGGGGTTCTGACCCAACATATGCAATCTCCATCAATACTCTGTGATGAATCCCATCAGGCCCCATGGACTTGTGAACATTTCACTGATACAGCTGGTCCCTTACAATTTCAGTGTCCAAATGGTAGGTCACTGTCCCCACACTCATAGTCCTCCAACGCATGGGACCGGGCAGCCCAAGGTCTACCAGTATTATTGAAGACTGAGACTGAGACAAAAAAGCATTGAATGCTTTTCTTCATCCCCGTTAGTCAGGTGACCATCTTCAACAAGTATCTGTCCAATGTTTTCTTTAGATTTCTTTTTTCTATCGACATACTTTAAGAAGCCCTTCTGGTTATCTGACACCACACTAGCCAGTTTCTCTCTAATTAATCTTTGGCCTTTTGTGTCTTCTCCCTGCATATATGAACCACGATTCTGTAATCTTCCTTTGAAGCCTGACCTTGCTTCCAGAGATCACACAATTTATTTTTCTCTCAAGCTACAGAAGGAGTTCCCTTCTGTAGAAGACTGGTCTTCTGCCCTGCTTACTTGACTTATGGCATAGTGGAACTGCCTGCTCCTGTGCTTCTAAAAGGTGGCTCTTAAAGACTGATGAGCACTTGCGGACTCCTGAGCTGTCAAAAACAGATTCCCAGTATACCCTGTTAAATAGCTCCCGAAATAACTTCAAGTTTGCCTTCCTGAAGTCTAGGGTAGCAACTCTGCCATCCTTTTTTTCTCGTTATACTGAACCATTTTCATGATCATGTGGCCAAGACAGCCACCTATGATCACATCTCATGAGTCTTCTATTCACAAATAACAAGTCTAAGAGGGCATCTTTCCTCTTTGGCTCACTGAGTGCTTGTGACAAGAAGTCTTCTACAAACCTCAAGAATTTCCAAAATGTGCTCATCCCAGTGGTACAATATTCCCAGCTAATATTTGTGAAGTTGAAAGTTCCCATAAGGACAAGGGCTACCGATTCTAAAATATCTCCTTGTTGCCTATAGAATAAGTCATCAGTGACATCTTCCTGGCTGGGCAGTCAATGGTAGATACCCACTACATTATCTTTGTTTTCAATCTCCCTAATGCTCATCCAGAGGCTCTCAGCCACATAATCACTGACTGTAAGGGCTGTACAATCAAACCTCTTCCTTGCATATAGCGTGACACCGCCACCTCAATTGCCCTGCCTATCGTTTCTGAGCAGCCCCTGTCTTTAACACCACATCTGAAAACAGTTACTCAGTACTGAGGCTAATTTATCAGTTGAATGTTCTGGCAATATAGTAAATATCATTCCTAGAAAAGCCTGCCTTCATTTTTTGTTCTAGGAAACCTTTTCTGGGTTTCTTTTTTGGGGTTGGTTGGTTGGTTTGTTTGTGTACACAAGACACTTTTTCAAATGAAACTTTTCTCATTTAAATCGACATGAAACTAATAAGGATTATTTTTAAATATCAGAGAAGCTGTCTTATTTTTTTCCACTTGGTGACTGTTGGAGACAACAAATAATCTTGTCTGAATAGGACAAGTAATGGAATCTTCCAACAGAACAGAAATCTGAGGTTTTCTGAAACCTAACTCTGTACTACTACTTGCAGCTGCTTCACAGGGAAGTTGCATGTTTGTCCACAGATTTTAGTGAAGGAATAATATATGGCTCAACATATGTGCAGTGTAGTGCACATAGTATATTGGTGCAAATGGCATTATTTACCTTTTTGCCCCAAAGAATTTGACAGTACCTCTTACAACTTGCAAATTTTATGTGGAAATATGCCCTTCTGATTCCTCAGCTGTTTCCTCCATTCCCATATCTCTGATGCTTTTAACAGAATATTATAGTGTATTCATAAACTTGTATATACTATTAAACATAAATTGTAATTTAAAAGTACTACCAAAAAAAAAAAAAAAAAGAAAAAAGAAAAAGAAGGAAAAAATTAAATGTGAATACATCAGTATGCATTTGTAGAATGGGGAACATGTCTTCAGAAAATAATATAAGCTTCTGAAAAACACTTGCCATTGCCATATTTCAACAACATTTTAATGTGTGGCTCTTTTTATAAGAATGACTCCATAAAAATTGCATTGAGGAAATTGAACAGTTATCGCTTCACTGGCTTTGAATCAACTTTGCTGATGTACATTTTCCAACTGCCAGCTCTGAGCTTTGAGAATCAGGCTGGGTTCTTTCCACGTCACAAACCATCACAAGTAAATTGAATATTTTCAGCCAAATTATGCTCTGAATTATACTTCCCCCCCTTTTCCTTTTTCAATGGCATTCCACAAAGACTTTTCAGGCAAAAACATCACAGGTATAATTTGGTTTCCAGGATGCTCTTTGTGAAATCAAGCTAAATACAAAGAAACTAACAAGTCAGTTGAATTCATCAGTTATGGCAAATATTACTGCAAAATTATAAATTAAGTCTGAAGTGCAAAGGAAGAAATGGTGTTCAAGAAACCATTGAAGAAAAAAGAGACTCTATTTCCCACAGTTTCACACTGTCAGCAAATGAAAGCATTGGGCTTGGAAAGCTTTGCATTTACCAGCACAGCAGAAAAGTAGTCAAGTCATTTATTATATATACTGCTCCACATTGTAATCTCTTATTGTTTAGAAGTAGTAGAACTGTCAGATTAAAAATAAATATTTCATGACTTGTAACAGTAATGAGTTCTTGCTTTGATGTATAATCCATTATTAAACTCACCAAATGTTTTTTAGACTGGTTTATGTGGGTCAGCATTAGGCCTCTGTAAAATACAGCTTTCTAGCCAGATGGTTAGAGGTTGTCATTAAATTAGCCTGAATCAGTCGGTATCCCATCAGTTAATCTCATGTACTATAAATGGCAGATGAGTTTTCTTTGTACTGATTATGCAACTTACAGCATCTGCCTGTTTTCTGCTTGACTGTGTCCTGTCTGAAATGGTCATCTCCCCAAACCTGCTGGAGCCAATCAGAAACCTGCTCACTTGCAAGAAGGCTGCAGGCACATGGCTATTCAGCTTATATTTTCACCATAGGGTACTTAGCTGTTATATATGAGTATGGGAAACCGTGTAGGATAAAGTCATTAAAATGCTGAACATTAAGAATTATGGCCATGTAAAACATTATGACAGTGCTGCAGAAAATGCTTATCTGTGTATATTTTCCAGTTGAATAGTTATTTTATGAGTGCATTTAGTTTATTATGATATGGGAGAAAGCATTCATTATTGAATTTATTCCTATGAATGTAGTCAAATTTTCTTACAGTCATAACTTTCCTGTTACGTTCGTGTCTTTTGGGGTCATAAGTTCATAGGTTCCTAAGAGAAATTCTCAGTCTGAGAACAGAATTAACCAGAAAATAGGTAAAAAGCTGGAGGCAACCATCCTTTGATGGTTACTGTCAGAGTAACACACCATCAATTATTTTCCCATTTTCCTTCTGCAGAACTGTATAACAGATGCAGAATTGCTATATGGATGCTTATAACATTGTCTTAATGTGAGAAGTTGCTATCTTATTAACAGAGCAACAACCACAAGTACTCTCCATAATTCTTTTGTATTAAGTATTCTTCATAATACTTAATAGTAAATCTTAGGTAGGCCTTAACTATTAAAAAAAGGAATTTCTGAAGTATTTCTTCTCTTATCTAAATATCATACTTGACACTATGGTACAGTAGCTACAGTAACTGCAGGATGGTGGCAATCAATAATAAAAAAAAAAAAGGTAGGTACTCCCTACCTATGTTTGTATGTATGAAATTAAAGAGAACGGGTCCTGGTCTGTGGGCAAGGTGGAAGGAGTCCTGAGGGTCTGGGCAGGGACAGCCAGGCACGGCAGTGACAGTCTGAAATACAAGAATGTGCAGTAGGGGAAAATAAAATAGAAGAATATGTTGAAGTCAATTAAAAAAAAAAATCAGTGTATGAAAAAACATAAGATATTTTAACTCTTTTCCCCAATTCAGAACTGACTAAATCTATGAAGAAAACCCTTTTCCCATAAAATTCTCATCTGAAATTATTGCTAGCTAATGTACAACCAGAAGTTAATTCAAAACCAGAAATTGTGCAAAGCACAGACAGAAAAGAGTTCCAGTGTGTTGTTAACAGAACATGAAAAAGGATAGTCATCTGCAAAGCAATGCCACCTTAATAGCACTGCAGCATACAAACTTCAGCTCTGCTTCACCTAAGCAGTGTATCAACTACTCCTGAAACTCGATAGTGAACAGCAGAAAATAGGGGCCATTCACTAGAACTAAATAATCCTCTCTTTGTGCCTGCACCAACTCATTTATCTTAGAAGTGCCTTTACCCAAAATATTTCTTGAGTAACTCTGTTTTCAATACTGATAAGTTTGATTATTTTTTTTTTCTTAGCTTTGTGTTGCATGTCTCTTCATATTATAATTAATACACCTTCTACCATAATATGAAATAGAGTGGTTGTCACCAAAAGTCTCATAATTTTGATGGTTTTAAAAAGTCTCTTCCCTCAATCATACAGTAAATGAAATAATAAAATGAACCTACACAAAACTTGGTTTTTATTAAGCATGTACATAATTTATTAGTGCTTTGTAGTTTTTACAGCTAAATTCACAAAGACCCCAGGACTTAGAAGAGCTCTCATCAATAATAGATAACAACAAAAAAGTATAGTGTCAGCTTAATAGATTAAAAAGTGCAAGAGAAACAAGTTGCTTGCGTTTAGCTTACCAAAATGAAGAAAACAACCCAGATTAAACTTTTCATTAAATATTACAGAATACTAAGTTTGGCTAATTTTCAGGGAGGTATGTTTAAACTCTGTCACTTGACAGAAACAGGTCTATTAACAGCCACCTTGGCTGACTCATAGCTCTTGTTTATTTTAAAACTTTGGCAGTTAAAATATCACAAAAATAAATGACCTAAAAGTATGAGTAGACAATGTAGTTAGATTAAAAAAAACAAGGCTTTCTCTCCTACAGTCACTCCCTTCCTTCCTGTTTTCCTTCCACTTCACACTCTAAAGTTTAAATATTATTTAGGATTATTGAAAATTTTCCTATCAAATTATTTTTCATCTGAGTCTCAGAGGCCTGAATTTTCCCACTTAATTTTAAGCTATAATGAGTGTATAAATTAGTTAGGCTCAGGAAAGAGATTAAGGTGACTAATAACAGGAAGGAGCTTTATACTATCAAAAAAAAGCTCAGCCCATCTAAGTTCTTACTCTCCCTCTAGATGTGACTTATTTTTCTTCATTAACAGAAGGCTCCAAGGACAACTGTGGTTTTTAAAGTTAAGTGCCTCAGTCAAGCACTTAACTTCAAGGTAGATGATTCACTGAAGTGTGTTTGCCATCAGGGAGTAATTATATTACAGTGTGATTACATTAGAGATGTCAATACTGATGAAAAAATAGACATTTTTTTTCCAATAAAAATTCTCAGCCTAAAGAGCAAACACAAAGTATTTTTCTCCCTTTTCAAGATGACATTAGAAGAAAGTCAAACCGCTAGAAGTAATACACAGGTTGTGATCATGCTTAGCCCTGTGAAGGTTAGCATTTCGGGAACACAGCTGGATGGCTGAAGTTGGAAGAGAAGGGCTTTGGAAGTTGACTGGGCCATTCATTCTTGTTGCACATGCTGTCTGCCTCTGGCATTTAATCTGCAATAAATCAGGGCAACAGCCATCTGTATGTCTACAAATAAAAATCCTCATCAAGTTTTATGCTCACAACCTGCCATTAATATTTTAATAATATGCCGTTAATTTAATTAGGAAAATTGCATCTCTGTTTCTGGTAATTTTAGATTTGCAAAGGGAAAAAATTTCTACTGGAATGTCAGTATACTAGAAGATCCTTAAAAGCTCTAAGTCAATTGCTTTAAGGAAGTAAAATCCCTACATGATTTTTTACATTTGGCTTTCCTCTTAAGTCAAAGCAATAGCTCCTGTGAGAAGTTTCATTAAAACCAAAGGTCACCAGTAAATTTCCAGTGGCATGGACAATATTTTGATTATCCAAATACACAAAGTCAAGTCATATTACAAGACTCCACAAGATACTGAGACTCTCTAAAATTATCTTCTTTACAAATGTTAAAGAAGATAATCTGTTAATATATGAATTTTCTAAATGAACAACATGGAGAATCTTTAATGGAATGGTTTTATTTGGTAAACAAATGTATCCCTGGATGAAATACCTCAATATTCAGAACTGACACTGTAAGCATTGCAGTTTTATTCTGGCACTCATAAATAGAAATGTTAATAGATGATCAAAGAAATTATCTTAGGTCAGAAGCAAGAATAGTATAATCTTGAAGAAAGGAATGCCAGAAATTTGAATGTCAATAAGACATGGTATTATTTACTATCAGAACTACAAAAAACATGTAGCACCTTACACAAATTAGAAGGAAAGCACATAATAGGGCAGGGCTGAATAAATACCTTAAACAGGTATCAATTGTATGAAAGGTAATACAAAAATAATGGAAAATATTTGAATTGTCAGATTTCTTGAAGCTTTGAAAGTAGAAAAAAATGTAAAAATGGCCAATTATTTTGTCAAGCAAATAAGGCAAATCATGTGTAGCCTTTCAGATGCATAAACTAGAAGAGAATGACCAGTGAGACCAGTCACAATACCTAATATGGGATGGAGGTTAAGCCAAATGTAAAAGCACAAAATTAGCATTTTACCTCATAGATATATAAATTAATATGTATCCACATGTTAAATTACATGAGCATAAAGAAAACATGTTTGAATAGACTGGAATAATTGCAATTACAAAAGACAGGTGGAAATAACATTCACATTGCTTATTATAACAAAATAATGGTCCATAGATTTACAAGCCAATAGCAAGGACTTTTTATGAATTTATCAATTTCTGCTGCCTTGCTAGAAAATAAAAATTATATATATACACACACTCCCTGAGAAATTAAAATTCCATGTATTTGACCTCAGATCTACCACAGCCATAGAACATATTTTGAATCACGAAGCAATCAGTCAGCTGGACATGAATGAGAAAGGTAAATTCCCCCAAGAATTTTATCAATAGTAAATGTCATCTCACTAACCTAACATTATTCTTTCATAAATTAATTTCTTAGAAATAAGCAATCTGTCTAAATTTAAGAGAATGAGGATTCACTTTGCTTATGTATTCCCTAACTTTGCTTCTTCCACATTCCCAGATTGCCTCTTAGTAGGTTCAGAGGCCTGGGAGTCCAGAAGGCAAACCTTGCTAGTGGAAAACTTTTACTGTCAACATTCTTGGAGAAACTTTCCTCAATGCCTTTCACATTTCTAAGCTTTGGCTTATGTTCAGCCAATGTCTCTCATGTCTCTCTACTTCTTTTAGATGCCTGATTGCTGCTTCCACATTCTGGGAAAGCTTATTTTTTGATTAAACTTATTCTGGAATTCCATCCATTCTGTCCTGCTATGGATGTGCAACTTTCTGAACTTCAGAGTGTACCTTGTAATTTGAGAAGGCTATCCTTGAAGATCAGCTCTGGTTTGCAGTCATTGCAGTCAAGGCTTTCTTCAGTTTGCTGGTCTTTACCCAGTACTTCCTTTTCCCTTTTTGTAAGTAATGACCCATGTTAGTAATCTTAGCTACTAATTAGTAAAGCATGTGTCTTTTTAATCAGAAATAAGCTTTCCCTTTCCCTATGCTTTAAGCATAGCCTCATTCTTACCTTAATATGCCTTAAGAGAAAACATAAAATCCCCTTACAGGCTAAGAGAAAACATAAAATCCCCTTACAGGCATCTCCTTCATAATATTTTGTATTGGTCTCATTGTATGTCTAGAACTAAAAATTCTAAAAATTATTCTCTGACTCTGACTTACTGACATCTGTGATCACTGTGCGTAAAAGAAGGAATAAAATAGGAAAGAAATCCACAAAACCACACAAAACCACCACTGTGCGAGCAATTCTGTTGGCATTATGTGGGAGACATTTTTATAAACAGTTCATCCTTCCTTCAGTTTTCTTACTTTAGCAGTTTCATCCTCATTATTTGTCTGCCTAGAGCTATCAAAGTGCTAGATTTTTACTCATTATGACTGGTTGTTCTTGCTGGACTGAGATCCATGAAAAGAAAGAGAAAGAAATGAGAAATACCTTTACACTTTTTTTTTTTTTTTTAAGTCTGTAGGACTTTATCACTAAAAATCAATACTCATTTATAAAACAAAACAAAACAAAAAAAACCCCAGTCCTTTTACTGAACTTATTTTTATCATTGCAAATGAACAGGAGTTCCAACAACATGAACGGTATAATATAGCCCTTATTTAAGCATACTTGTTTCTTATTGTTATCTTATGTTGATTGTATCTACAACCATTTGAGTTTTAGAAGCAGGTGTTTTCTAGATTTGTCCTTGCTAAGAATCTAGGATGGACTTTCTTCACATCAAAAAAAAGTCCTTTTGTCATAAAGAATTCACGTGTTTCAGGTTGGTTACAACTAAGTGGGGAAACCATATGAACAGCAGAAAACAAAGGATTATGTCCAAACAGACTAGAAAGCTCTTGGTTAGAGTATCTCATCTCTCCAGCCTTTATCTGAAGGTTTTATTCAAGGATTTTCCACTGGTCTTCATATGCATTTCCCAATCAATTAAATTCTACTACAAATATGCTCTTCCTTGGTTGCAAATAAAAATCAAGGCAGCGCAAAACTGCAGTGGTTTCTGCTGGTGAAGAGATATATAATTTTACTTTGCACAGCCAAAGTAATGGAGAGAATCAAATTAATTTTACAGATAGAATCATAGAATCACAGAACCACAGAATGGTTCATTTTGAAAGGGACTTCTGGAGGTCATCTGGCCCAAGCCCCTGGCTCAGGCAGGGCCACCTAGTAACCCAGGACTATGTACAGACAACTTTTGAAATAGTGGATATAATAATGGATATAATAATAATAGATAGTAGAAATAAAGCAGAAAATTAATTTTTACTTGTGAAAGATCAAATGATCAGACAGCGCCTAAATCTACCAAAATAGAGCAGAGAGGGAACAAGAAAAATTACAATGAAACCACCCATAAAGTATATATCTTTCTGTAGAAACATGTTCTTTAAAATTTATTAACCATTTTATTCCTTTATTAACAATGTCACTAAAATTATGAATTTGTAGGTGGCATTAGCTCATCTTTAGGGTCCATTTCTGTTAACAAAATACATGGATAACTCACATGTAGACTCAACTCAGAAGCCATAGGGAGAGCTAATTAAATTTTTGGATATTAGCATCATAAACAAATTTCACAAAGTTGAAAATTTCATGCAAAACTTTATTAGCATGTTATTACCTATTTAGATTATTATATTAGCTTATTTAGCTTATTCCATTTTACATTAAGAACTTCAGTTTTTTGATCTTTGCTCCTGAAGAAATATTTAAATGGTGTTCTCCTGTAGTTTACAGTTCTGCCAGTGGAATTTCAGACTTTCCTATAAGCAAAAAGGTGACCTGTAAAACATGACCTGTCCCCTCTCTAAAATAAAGGCTCTTTAGTCCAAGTCTAAGATATAAAAGGCTTTAAAGAAAATCAAAATTAATACTGGAAAACACCAATGCTTGAAATGTTGGACTATTTTTGCTAAAAACAGGCAAAAGTGTGTTCTACAGGACTAGCCATGATAATTTCAGGCATCAACAGTTATACTTGGCAAGAAAATAGGAAAGAACTATAGATTAAAGTATTAAGCAGTGCAACATTGCTAATTCAAATGTGGATGAATATGCACGAATAGGTGAAAGTAAATTGTGTGTGAATTTGTGTGTGAATGCATGATTGGTTTTTCTGCTTGTGTCATTGTGAGCATACTACAATACCACAATATTTAATGTTGCTTACAACACATCTATGATTAAATTACTTATGTTTTCAGCTGTGAAATTTCAAGCCATGAAATTGAGCCTATGTTATGCTGCAAACAATCTATTACTCTTTACACTGAAAGCTAGCTGACCATGTCCCTAATTCAACAGTGTTTTTTGTGTTTTATTTCAGTCTCACTTAAATTTGTAGAGATCATGTACACTTTTACATGCTTTGCTGAACAGAGATTTATTTATAAATCTTAAATGCCAACATGTCAATGTCTGGTTATATCTATATCTAAAGCATATGTCATATCTGGAAGTAAACATTGATAGTTAGCTATCAAGTGGCAATAGGTGAGGTAGAATCAGATTTTTTGTTTGTTTCCCTTTTCTAGCTATAATGCACTATCATACTGCTATTATTGGATTAGTAATACTAAAAAGAAGAAGTATTTAATTATTCTGTTTTGATTGTTTGTATTCAGTATATTAAAGAAGCAAAAAAGAATTATAATAAAAACAATGGCAGAAAAAAATTTGGAAGCTATCTTCTAATAATATTTCAGCATATATACTCAATAGCTCTATTAACCTTGTTCTGTTCAGTTTAATAAATTTTATTTATTACTTCAAGTATCATAAGATATGCAATAAAAAGTATTTGACAGAAAGAATCAGTGAATTAAATGTTTATTCTTTATAAAAAAGGTTCATGATGACCAACACTGTAAGACTGAATTTACAGAGAATAAGACAATCCAAAATATTTTTTAAATGAAGCTTTTTCTTTGGTGCCACATTAAAATTCTAGGACAGAAATTCAGGTCAACACATCCAGGTCTGACAGAGACCCTGAGGGGATCTACTGTCTTAACCAATCATTTATTTGTTTTTCTTCTATGATATGGGAATGTCTTGATGCATAGTACTTTAAAAAATAAAGACACAGGAAAACTACCAGGAAGCCCAATATGTAAAGTTTTTAGCTTTGACTTAATACCCCGAAGACTTTATTCAAATATCCAGTTCATTTATTTTTGGTGCCAAGTGAAGGGAAAAATAGAATGAATTTGAACAAAGATGCCTGAGGGATCAATTGCAAATGTCTGCAGTAGGAAGGTACCTAGGACACAGACTTTTCCAGTTCTAAGTTACCTGCTATTATAAACTTGCTCCATGTAGCTGTGTTCACAGGTAGAAAGAAAACAGGAAGAATGAAGCAAGTGGTTTTGACTAGACAATTAAAAGTTCCCTCTGTAAAACTAAAAGAGCTAGATAAAAAAGGTCAAATTAAACATGAAAATTAATGTAGTAATTGATCAAAACCTCAACCTTATATGATTGAAAAGAAAAACACAACCCCACAAACTTGAAGAGCTCTTAAGTCTAACCTGCTGTAAGGCAAGCCACTATGGTTTATAGACAGTGCAACAAAAATCTTGGAGGTAAAGCCAGTATTTAGCAAAGAACAATACACTTAATAGTTGTAACTGCAGTTCCCCAGAGGAGAACTAGGATTAGAAAACTGTCATACTAGCTATCTTTCTCAATGCCAGGTATTGGTGCTGCCACATGATATGATGCTTACTGGATCATATAAAAACCAAATTGTGTTTAAATGCTGACTGTCATCTTTGATTAAGACATACACATATGATATAGATCAATTTTATCTTTTAACTTACATGATAAAAGAAAAAACATTAAAACTGAAAAATGGCACATTAGTAGTAGCAGCGCTTTCATATTAATAGTTAATAGCAAAACTTCTTATCTAGGGCAAAGAAAATGAACACAAATATAGAAAGAAAAAATCTAAGAAAAAAATATGCTGTATACCTGAAACATGTTACATGAATATTGAAGCACTTTTTCTCTGTGAAGAATATGAAAACACATTCAGACCAAATGCTTTTACATATTACCCTTAACACAATCATAACAACCTTACTTTAGATGTATGTAGCCAAACCAGTCATTACTATATTCCATTTTCTCAGTAAGAATGATATTTCTATAGTTTTAAAAACTCTTCTTTTGCCTGCTGTCATACAATGTAACATCTTACAAATAATTATGAATGTGTTTTTGAAGCATTCCTTTTTGGTAGAGGAATGTTGCTTAATGGGAAACTGGATATCTGTTGTATGTCTAGCAACATCTGATTGTAACTGGATTCAGCAACACATGCATGAAATTCCAGTCCAAATTCCTGTATTGTAACTGAGGGAAAGAGGCATGAATGTCATTGAGTAAGAACTCATATAAGAACCCAGACCTCCTAGGTTATGATTTAACTATGAGACAGAGATTCTATTTATATGAATCAGTATGAGTTACTTGTTTGTAGCATGAAATTAAAATGGCCACTAATGCTATATAATTGGATGCCCGACATTTACTTGATATACAGTGTATGTTTTGGTACTGGTAGCTAATACGATGTCTCAGAATGTATGAGCTGGACGTCTCAATAAGATCCTCTACACTTACAATGGATATTGCACTTAAACTGGGTGTTAGATCTCCTGTCTAAAAGGAGGTAACCTTCCCAAGAACAAGGTTTCTCTAGCTGCCCATTTGTATGATATTTGAAGGCAGAAAGGAAGGAAGACCGGAAAGAGAGTGTAAAAAAAATCAATACTTTCCACCTTTTGTGTTGGAACTGGTATATTTGCAAAAGGAGTCAAAAGGAGAGCAAGACAATTAATTTGTCTATAAATATTAGTTATATTGGCAAGATGCAAACTTTTGATACTGATTTCCTGTTACCTAGCATATTTATAAATTTCAAAACTATGAGGGGAGAAAAAGTGAACAATTCTAAAATAGCACAGCAAAATACCCTATTCCCAATCAAAAAAATCCATGCAAGATCTTCTGTCAGCTAATCACTATATTTCACGTGTGCAGTTCCCAGAGTAATAAAATTATGCCCTTGAATCGTAATTGCATGCTGATAGCCCTCTACAATCATTTTCTCTCTCAACTTTTCTTCTAATTGTCCCAACCCATTTTCAAAAATTAAACACCATCTTTTCAGTGAAGTTGTGGAAAAATCACCTTGAGGGAGGGAATTAGAGAAAATTGGCTCCTAACATAAGTGTAGTATTACAGAAAGCTTCTTTAGGGTAAAATATAGCTATCACCTTCAGGATGGTCAGCATGCACAGAATCTAATTTACCACAGCTCCCTAAGCAGCACACCCTGCCAGCTCAGCACATGCTGATAGGAGTAACGGGGGATGGAGTGGAGTGGAGACCCCACGGTCATGCTCTGTTGTACTCTCTGCAGGAATTGAAAGTTGATGGTACCACACAGCTGATACACTGCACAGCAGTTGTCACATGAAGAATCTATGACATGTCTGTGGCTGAGACAACCATTGTAGTGAAATGACTTTCCTCAGATGAAATAATCTCATTGTAACAATAACGCACACCTCCATCTCAAAGTTACTTGCCTCCAAGGTACTACTGCACCTCACTGGGCACATGGTACCAGTCAGTAACAACAATATGAATGACTAGAGTCACTCAAGCTCCACCTAAATGTGATGGAAATGGACTGGTCCTGGACTGAAATAAGTTCAAAGGTGGGGAATTGTCTAAACTCCCAGATTACCCAACTCTGATTCTGTGTTCACAAAGTTTGGTCAAGCCGACTCACTCTCTAAAGTTGTTATGAATGAAGGGACTTCTAATCAAGGGAGTCAGCCTTGGAAAGGATGAGAAACAAAGCACAGATAGTGAAAGCAGCACTGGTATCTAAGTTAATGCAGAAAGAAGCCTCCAAGTGAGGAGAGTTCTGGCTATGAGGAAACAGAATGATAAGGTGTTGCAATCCACTGACATCAACAGAAAATTAGTTGAAAATATGACAAAGATAATAATGGTAGTGGGAGATCACAACCTCCAACTCAAATAGCTCCCCCCAAAAGAGGGCAAAACCCTGCTTGAGGAGCGTGTAGTTAGTAGAGAACTTCAGTAGTGCTATGTGAGGATGTGCACTAATCTGCATTGAAAGTGAGAAACTTGTAACCAATCCTGTGTATGATAATGAATATGCAATGTACTATAAATTATAAAAAGCAGACAGATGAGGGGAGAAGTTAGGAAAGATGCCACCATAACTTCTGGGATTAGTTGACATGCTGAACTTGTCTTCTCCCCCATAGGGATGCCTATTGGGTAAGAACTTTGTTTTATGCGCATTAAATAACTAACTCATGCTAGCTGTTGTTAGTGATTATAATTTAGTTGTATATAGTTTGGTTGTATATCATTTCAAGCTTGTTTTTGCAGACAGTCCCTATCACTGGTGATCATGAACCTTAATTTGTCATATTTCACATTAATGAATAGTGTTATTCTGTAAATCGTTAGTGTTAGTCCTTTGTGGACGCTAGCAGTTGCCAGCAGCGGGTAACACTTTCAAATGAAGTGGGAAGACCTGCTGAGGGGTCCCCGGATGCTGTTGGTCTGTTTCCCTGAACAAGGCAGTTGAGTCACCCTCCAATCCAGCCGGTTTGTTCAGTGAAGGATCCCTGTAACAGGACAGACAGACTGGTCGGGCACAAGGGTCTCAGCTTTCCTGGGGTGCTGATAGACAGATCAAACACCTGGGGTTGAGAAGATCTCCACCCCACCCCACTTTTCATGTGACAGAAGTGTATCTGTCTGTAGAATAAACCCCACATTTTCAAATACAAATATGCTAAATACTGAAATCATAACTCCTTGATTCCTAATCCTCTTTGATATGAGACAAGAAGTATGTGTAATTTCTCAGGATATATCAAAGACCAAGGAAACAAAAAGACTGAGATTGGTGCCAGGCTGCTATTGTAGAAAATTCTGTGGTTTGTAGGTCATGTTTCTGGAAGCAGTATCAAAGTGAACTGTTTTCAGTTTCCTTGCTATGCCTTCAGCTCAGAATGAGTTGATTGTCAAAGGGTTATTCAGTCTGTACAAAATAACCATGGTGTCTCTACAAAAGCACATTTAATTAAAGTAAAATAAAATTACCATAAAGAGCAACAAAAAATGCTTTATATCCTTTTGAGAGACCTAATAAAAATAGATCATTGAAGTTAGGAGTGATGAAACCTTTATGATAAATAAATTTAAATAATTTGAGTATTTCAGTTTCTTAAACCACAGTTCCTATCTAAGAGAAAAATTATTACATTCAAAAATATAATCTTAGTTTAATGTGGAATTTTCTTCATAGGGAAAAGAGAGAACTCTTTTCTTTAAGGGACATTAATCTGCAAAAAAAATGTAAAGGTAAAAATGTGAATAGCAAAATAAACTGACTTGAATTCTCAAAAAAAATGAAGTTGTGCAATTTACTTTCCCTTAAATCAGTAATTTATATTTAATTTAAAGACAGTATGTCTTTCAGGAGTGTGGCTACATTTATTAAAGAACTCAAACACTATAAAATTATGGTACTAAGCTGTGTTTTGTCAAACCTTTATGAAGCATATGAAATGCCTTCAAGTGAAGTATTCATTTGCTTTTCCAGTATATAAATAGATAGGATTGCCCCCTACATCACTTTGCATTATACTTCTGTTCTTTTGTTAGTAGCATAGATGTTTTAGTTCAATGGAGTACAAATCTCTATATAGTAAACCACTGTCTTAAAGAGCACAGGAGCAGTAGTGTAACAACCTTTTTAAAAAACCGAATAAAAAAAATTAGTTGCATTAAACATAATACTAGGTTCCTGATTTAATCTAATAAAATACAAGGATTCTAATTTTTTTTTTTTTTCTTAAAAAATACTTCTAACAAGGTTTCTTCTATAGGAGAACCTCAGCATCAAAATATATTCCTTCCATTTCATGTCTTCATGAAATATGCAATCTTTTATAAAATGAGATGTTTCAGGGGGTTTTGCAGAGGTGATAAATTAGTTCAAGGTGTATGTTAGTAGATCAGTATATAGATCACCTTATTTGCTGATCTATCCTGCCAACAGCAGGTCATAAAAAGTACATAAAAGTTATGAAAATAAAATTTTAGTACTTGAATCCCAAGCTGATTTCATTTGCATCTCCAAGAAAATTTCAACAGTCTTGTACTATGAAGGGTTTTGCTTGGGCTTTTTTGATTTCTGTTTGCTTGTATGTACTTATTTACACCAGTTTGAAAGGCAAAGATTTCTTCAATATTGTCAAAATCTTTATGTTATAGTAGTTTAATATGTTGTAGATGCTATGGTTGAGGTTTAAACAAGAGTTTTCACTAATTATTGTGCTTTGCTTCCTTTTACCAGTATTTTCTTTGCTGACTTCAGCTGAAGTTTTGTCCTTCTCTTTCCTCTTCTACTATCCTCCCCTCTTTTTTACACTTTTTTTTCTGTTGACAAAGACAAATCCTGCTAACTCTTACATGTGGACAAATTCTTTTATCATTAAATTAAAGAATTATGTGATATCTTACACAACAAAACAGGTTTACTTCATTTTGGTAGAGCTGTATTGCAATATTTCAAAGCTATGTCTGTAAGCTTTTTTAAATCTTTCAAACTGCTATGATATGATGTTTAAGAACCTTTTGTGTTTTTCTGAGAAGCAGGTGTTCCTTTACTGCAACCTTAATTACTACCTGGAAAAATTATCCACCTGAGAGCAGTGAACGAAAGAGAAAATGGAACGTTATGTCATGAGGAAGAAGGAAAAAGGAAGCAAGCAAGACCATTTATGCAATAAAATTAAAACTGGATGGAGGCAAGAACTTTAGAAGTTTTTGCTTAACTTTGGAAGTCTTTAAGTCAGGTAGTGTCTTATTTTGACAGTCGCCATACAAGTCCTGCTTCTGTGATATTCAGGCTCCTGTGACTTTAGCACAATCAAACTTACACCTAAATTGAAATAGACGTGGTATTCTCCTGTTTTAATTACACTGTAGATGATAAAACTAAGCTAACTACCTTAGGGTGCCTTTTAAGGCCATTGGAGAGCCCATGATCACAGAATCACATACTGGTTGAAGTTGCAAGGGACCTCTGGAGGTCATCTGGTCCAACCAGCCTGCTCAAGCACGGCCACCTAGAGTTAGCTCCCCAGGACGGTGTCCAGATGGCTGCATAACCTCTCTGAGCAACCTGTGCCAGGGCTTAGTGTCCCTCACAGTGAAAAAATGTTTTCTGATATTCAGAGAACCTCCTGTGTTTCAGTTTGTGTCCACTGCCTCTGGTCCTGTCACAGGACACCACTGAGAAGAACCTGGCATTGTCTACTTTACACCCTCCCTTCATGTATTTAAATACATTGATAAGACCCACCCAAGTCCTCTCTTCTCTAGACTAAGCAGTTCAAGCTCTCAGCCTTTTCTCATAGGAGAGATGTTCTAGTCCCCATATCATCTTCTTGGTCTTTCATTGGACTCCCTCCAGTATGTCCATGTCTCTCTTGTGCTAAGGAGCCCAGAACCAGACACAGGACTCCAGGTGTGGCCTCAGCCTGCTAGCATCACTCCTAATGCAGCTCAGGATACCATTAGCCTCTTTGTGGCAATGCCACATTGCTGGCTCACGATTTGTCTCATGCTACATCTCATCTAAATTCAGTATGATAATTTGTGTCCTAAAACTTTTTCTCTCCATTGTAAATGGAGACAATCTAGGGTAAGTAAATTGCATATATGACACAGTACATACACCAATTTATTACTGTAATGACAGTTGGAAGTTTGTCTAAATTCCAGGGCATCTCAGGCGGAATTAAATGTCTGTTTTTAAGCACTGAATGTGGGCAATTGCCTATACACAGAAATCATATATCCTATATATAAGTAGGCACCTGAGACACCTGCAGAAGGGCTGACAAACAGGTGTTTTCTCCTCTGGAGAGGAGTATGGTAATCAGATAAAGGATTCTAGATACCTAAAATGGAACTGGGGCTGTGTTAAAGAAACAGTGTCTTCATAACGGGCATGCAGTTCCAGAAGGTTACAATAAGTATTTCCAACACATATCAAAATGTAAACAACATTCATTTGCATGTATAAAGGTGTTGGAGAAACCATATTATGACCAGGATGTCCATTGAACCTAGCAGATATGAATCAGGATTTGTGGAAAACACTTGACTCACATAAAGGAGACCTAGAATAATATTCTAGGACCTATTAAATGGCACTAGACACCATTTATACAGGTAACTTAACCAAGACCTAGGTTTCATATTTGAGCTCTATATGAGGATCAGTCACAGAAACCTGGTGGGCCTCCAGCAGCTGCTCCTCTAACAGGTACTCCAGAAGGACACAGGATTCTCATAAATCTTCTTCCCAGTCTATCTTGGATAATCCAGACATCTCAAGTAGTACTAGTAGTTTGACTCAAAATGCCCATACATAATTAACTCTTTTTTCCATTTGAGTTTCCCTAGGATATATGATAAAGGACAAGCAGATAGGCATGGTATCTATAAAAATACCCAGGGAACGATTTCTCTTGAATGAAAACTAGCTTCCAGGCAAAATGCCCAAAGGCATCTTAAAATGCCAAAGTTTAGTATGTCTAGTCAAATTAAGCCCGTGGTAAATGCAGGAAGTAAAGTAAAAGGCTTTCTTAAAGTGTTTCATCACTACTTATAGGTCATTTCAGCAGCTTTCTAGATTCTCTTGGCAGAATTTAATGATAGATTAAAGCACTGCTGCTAGCTGGGGTGTGATGGATGCTCAGGACCACACAGCATTGCTGGACAGAAAACAGGATTTACAGGAATCTTACATTCTTCTGGGCAGCAGATAGAGGTTTGATAGAAGAGCTCATCTCACCTAAAATGGCTGGGCAGATGAAGCTCATCTTTTTTTGCCTCCAGCTCATTTTATTGCCACTAGATACCTATCTAGGTACACGTGAATATACTGACAATAGCATGAAGTCAGATGAATAGCTTGTAGACACCACTACACATAGATGTCTAATTTTAGGTGTCTGTGTGTGGACCTGAATCCTACGCAAGATCCTACCTCTCTGTGTTTCTTCAAGAGCTGACAATGAATTCTTGGCTTACATACCAAAATCTTTACAAAGCCTTTTGTGTGTACCTACCTTCTCTACCCAGCTAAAAAAATAATAAAATAATTAAAAATCTGAAGGAAATGTCTTTTATTCTATTGGCAGAGTTTGAGGGTTTTTTTTGTTGGTTGTTTGTTTGTGTGCAATAAGTGTTATTAATAGTAGTATCACCACTATGAAGCTAATCTCAATTTTAATTGTGGAGGAATGGCTTTCTGATTTGTTTGATATATGCTATAATGACAGAGACTTTTACGATCTAGTTGCATGGGGTTTTTTTTGTATAAATCAAATATATTTTCAGCTACTTATACATGGGCAAGGGAAGATGCTAATTTTTCATGTGACAGTGACAAATTATTGGTTATTTCTGTGACAACAGATCTCTTTAGTAACTGATAATATTTTTTTCTAATTTTCTGGAAAAAAAGGATGCTGTAGGTAACACAATAAAAACATTTTAAAAATGGCAGCATTCCCTTCCCCATATTTAAACGCAGCAACTACGAATCATACTTTTTACTAAAAGGCAATACATGCTTGTTAGCAGGTGTTTAAGTGAACTGGTTTGAACTATGCAAACCTTCGAGTAGTTAAATCCCTGTGGCTCTTTTGATGACTATGATAATGCTAATTAAAACAATATTTTATTTTCTCATATTATGTCAACAATCACAATACAGTAAGAAGTAGAACTGTTTTAAGTAACACTACTTAATGGCTCTAAAGGTGCACATGCTTTTTAAAAAACAGGTATAAGAAGTAAAAGGTAGAATTTATGTGCAATTTTTCATGGTTTGTCAGTGTATTTATCATTTTGGAAAAGGAAACACAAAAAATAAAACTATATCTTAAGTCCTTCAAGCCCCTTTAGTGCCAAATTAAGAAGGCATGAGCTGAATAGGCACATGAGAATGTCTATGAAATTGCTGTCTGTTTTCTTGAGTAGATATCTTTGTAGGGCCTGATTATAAATGCTAACAAGTCTTGAGAGGCTGAAGCCTCATTTTATTTTCAAGTGAGTAGAATTCTGAGGGATATTTTTAGGTGTTCATTTTGCTGCTATAAAGTTGTGAATGCAAAATAATAATAAAAATAGTTCATGTATTATTGAAAAAGGATAATTAGAAAGAAACCACAATAGATATGGGATGCTAATAAACAGTGATTTATAAGAACACAAAAACTCTAAATAAGAACAGATATGAGTTGGTAGGGTAAAAGAAAAAATAAGAGGATGGGCAAAGGATAAGGAAAATGAAAAACTAAGTTCAATTGGAAATATTTATGTGTAGTTTCAGAATTACTATGATAGATCCCATAAGAAACCAAATAAATTCATTAGAGGTTCCTTTTAAGTGTATATAATCCAGATTATTTTAGATCAGTCAGATCTAGGGATTTCTAAGTGATATCAAATTAGTATATAATGATTTTTTAATAAAAGCTAAAGAAAATATGCATGACCTCAAAAAAGGTAGGTTGCTAGCAAGCAGCAACTGTAGACAAGACTCCCTGCTCCTTTGAACCTACTTCTTTCCTATTAAATTATGGCTACTGTGTAATTAACGTGTATGTGAGAAATTAAATTGGATTTATTTAACTTTCCTAATGTGCTCTGTCTATGACATATATTGCAACTGGGAACAGTATACAGTCCTGAATTGTATCAAAGAACACATCACCAGTTTATTATACAATAGTCAAAGCCTGAACCAAACTGTTTAAAACAAGGAAACAGTGTGCTGAAACTGACTACCATATCCACAAACCTGTGGTCATAATAGCCCAAACACCCCCCAACACACAGTAGGGGACTAAAACTAAACTTATGCCCTCTTATCTGGTCCAAAAGTTGCTTGGGCACCTGGTTCTCATTCTTTGCCTTCTCAGAAATACCCTGAGACCTAGCAGTCAATCATCTTCATAATTCTCGAGGTCATTATAAAAGAAAGTCTCCGAACAAATAAATGTTTATATACTGTGGATAGCCAAGGATCAGGACCCAGACATGAACTGAGAAGCAAAGATATTTGTACAGATCTACACTTTAATATATTGGTTCCAAAGTTCTTCAAACTGTACCATGCAGGAGAATAATGTTCAGTGTACTACCATATTACTAATAAACTGAAAAAATCAGGGCAACAACCTGAACACTGCTGCTGATGTCATTTTGACCAGGACCAAATTCAAGTGCAGAAGATGCAAGCAAACCTATACCAGCTGACCAGACAACAGTCCTTAGCACTTCATACGTGCTAGACTAGATGTATTATTACAGTGTGCTTATATACATTGATCTCTCACAAAATTGCTCTTGTAGCAGGTTGGTTATTTGAAGTATGGCCAGTACAGTAATGCATGTGAGAGGAAGTCTGCAGTTGTCTGTTTACAAGATGTATTTATCATTTTCATCCCTGACATTTTAATGTATTCTTCCATTTATTTAAAACCAAAACAGTTATAGTGCTTCATCACAAAATACTGCTTAGTGGTACCTGCTTATCTAAGCTCTGTATATGTATTTGCAATTGTTACAGTAGCACAGTTGGAAAACCTTGATTTTTTCTGAACAATTTTTATAGTTTTACCCCTTTCCTTCCTTTTGGCAAGTCAGCAACATTTTTCCATTAGGCAGAGTCAAAGGCTGCTCATTAAAATCCCTTAGTTATGCAAAAGATTGACTGATAAGCATCTTAATACAGTATCAAGATTGCATATCATCCTCCGACATGTCCCAAAACTTATATCATCAGCAAACCATACAGAAAGCATAGTTCTAATACCAGAAGCTTTTAAAGCAAGTTTGTGTGAGGTTAAGTGATAAGAAGCTCATCTGCACACACAAAAGAAGGCACAGAGAAACAACGGCAGGAGCAGTAACTGGATTACTAACCTGTCCTTGCTGTTCCCAGACCCACCAAAGGAGAGCCACCATCCCATCAAAGGTCCCTCTCCACAAACCCAGAAGATCACAAGGACACAACAGCAGGAAAAATCCAAATTGCAGGCTCCCAGGGAATGAATGTCTTGTCCAGGCCCCTCTCAGGGGCAGAGCCATCAGCCCTTTGGCAGCACATGCAACCCATCAGGATGAGTCAGGGGAAACAGATCTCCAGAGCACCTTTCAGAATGAGAGGTCACTGCCTACGGGCATGAGACACTTGCATGGGGAAAGCATTTTGGGATTGCATGGATTTTATTATGAGATACTTAAAGGGGGCAGCGAAAGTGGGAAAAGGGAGAGACTTGGGTGAATTGTGGAGGATCAAGTATGGGCAATGGAGGAACAAAGGAATAAAAGGGTCCATTTGCATGTAAGTAGAGGCTGGTCAACACATTTGTTTGGCCATACTGGATGCCTGATCACTGCAGTTGTTGTGTCTCTGTGCATGTGTGTGCATGGGGGCCTGTGGCGCCAGCAACTGGAGTGAGTGCAGGTCGGTGTGTGAGTCTGTAATCACTAGTGGAAGGAGATCAAGCTGGACTAGGTGCTGAAAAAGCATGGTATCTGGGGAGGAGTACAGACCTCTAAGGGCCAGCTCTGACAGTGAGAGCATCTATGAATGTCTATGAGTAGGAGTGTGGGGGGCTGGTTACTGGAGACAGGAGAGTCCTGGCCAGCTCTGTGTGTGTGTGTGCATGTGTGTGTGTGTGTGTGAGTGACACTGCCTGCACTGGCAAGAGTCTGCAGTGTCAGGGAATTGTGTGCAAGGTACCAGCAAGTGGAGAGACTGGGATGCTGATGAAGTGATCCACCTTGTACACATGTATAGATACATATATTCTCAGTAGTGGACCCGTATCCTGCTCAGCCAGAGAGAGGAGCAGGATGAGGCCATTGGTGATGTCTTTGCTCATGTAAGTGTGTCTGCCTATGATCTGTGTGGCTAGCCATGTATACATGTATATATGTGTGTGCCTGTGTATATGTCGTGTATGTACCATGAACTATCGATACACACTCAGCCTCACTAATGGACAGATTAGGAGACCAAGGAAGACTGGGAGAAACCTGAGCCCTAGAGGGGACCTCCTGCCTCAGGATTTTCAGGTGACATGGGAGAAGGAATCTTCTAGGTTCCCAAGCTCATATGATCAGGTAAGCCCAACAGCTTGACAAGGGAGATACCAGGTGTTTGGGAATATGGTGGGCTATTTTTCTTTATGAAATTATGACATTTCTTCAGGACTGAATGCTTGCAGAGTAAGCTGCTCAGAAGCAGGCCTCACGTGATACTTTGAACATACCATAAAAGTAACATGTGCTGGATTAAGTGAATTAATGGAAGAATGATAAAACACCTTTGCAAATAATTTAAAAGCTAGTTTTCTATTAAGAGGAGCATCTTTTTGGTTCATACACATGTCACTATAAAAAAACTAGGATTTTGTAACACATTTTCTTTGTTTGTACATTTCAATTTTAGCTTTGTTCTTTGCATATGCTTCAAGCTTTATCCATGTTTTAGAGTATTTTATGAGCAGCTGAGGAACTAACAGTGTATGTCTTCAGTTGCAATAATTGGCCGTTAATGTATCATGTTATGCGTAACTGTTCACAAATCTGTGTGCAACTGGGGACGCCTTCCTGCTGGCATTGTTGCTGTCCCTTCCTCTGAGTGAAAAACAGTTTAAGACACATCCTTAGCATTTCCATTCCCAGCTGACTATATGAAAGGGTGCAATAGCCTCCCCTGCAAATGCCTTGGAGCACATACCTTATCTAACAATCTACATGTAAAATCTTTGAGCCATGTGCCCTCTCAGTAGTCTCATTCTTAAACTACATCAGACGTCTCCCTCTGTATATTACTATTTATGGATCTTATTCTTAGGCACTTAATCCCTAACTGAATTACAGTGACCACCTACTGATTATGCAGTACCTTCTTGCAACTTGTCTAAGTCTGTTTGTCATAGGAAAATAATTCTGTGAGTTAAGAGTGGACACAGCTCATTCCTTAATGTAGTTCAAACAGGTACTTAAAAACAAAAAGATTCAATATACTAATAAAATAAGATTCTAATAAGAAATATTCAACCATTTACTAATTAAAATCTCCTGCAGTATGCACATTTACCTAATGATTCTCCTACTGCAATAGATATTTCATACAGATAAATCATATCTAGGCTTCTCTCAAGCGACAGTTAGCCTTTTGGAAATTATTGCTCTATTTACTGAATCATTCAAAGTCATATCTCTGCTTTGCCCTGAAAACATAAGGTTTCTTCATTATATACACTATATCTTTGCTTTTTGAAAAAATGTTGCAAATGGCAGTTACTGTCATGTTGATTAAATCAATGATAAGTATAAGAATAATATGTAGATGCGACCTTGAATTGTCATGGCTTTCTCTGCTTAATCTCAATTTGTATTAGACCAACAGACAAACAAACTATATACTATAAAAAAATTATGATAACTATAAATGATTCAACTATCCTTTAATACCAAAACTTGAGATGTACAAGGTGATCGTAACTGCAGCTCTTTCATGTGGTACTAGAGCTTTCCCGAAAGTAAACTTCAAATATACCATTTTGTATGTTTGTAATGGTTGAAAAAATTTATGCAAATTCATAAAGAAATGTCAAATATTTTGATCCTGAAAATGGTATCTAAAGATAATGAATGGTTGTTTAAGGTAAATACATAGACCTTGAATTCATGCAGAATTTGTTTTGGGATACAGAAATTTCTAATAAAAAAACATTCTCATTAATCTCCATTTCTAATTTTCTGTTTGTGCTGGGTATGTAAATTCAGCTGTTCCTTTGCATTCTATGAAAAGCCTCCAGACTTTAAGCAATGTTTTTAACATATATTTGATTGAGATTTATTTTTTTTTTTTGTTAAACTCCCTCTTTGGCCTTGGTCTAACAGGTCAGGGAGGCAAGACCAAAAAAGTCTCTTTCCATTCCTGCCATACATTTCTGAAATACTGCTTCTATGAATTCCTCACAGGAAGTTAAATCCTCCCTATGTGTTGAAGCCTTTCTCAGTTTATTCTTCCAGGTAGAGTGCCTGGTCTTTATATAGTCTCTGCTTAGAGATTTCTAGATTGTTTTACGAGGTTCTGGCTTGTCACTACATTGCTTTAACCTCACTTGCAAACAATACTCAGACAGCCTTTGTGAGAAAGTTCCTAGATGTGGCAGACATTTGCTATTGATATACCCGTTAGTGAGCTTTTTTAGAATTTCCTCTTTTATGCCATTTTCTTGTCTAAACCACAAGTGGAAAAAAAAGAGTATAGAAATTTGCTTTCACAGGAGGAAAAAACCAAAACAAACAAGCAAGAATCCATGAATGTTTTGTATTTCAGGTGTGCAGTTCTCAGTATTTTTTGGGAACATAATAATGTATTTTGATTTGTGAACATGCTGTTTACTTCTGTTAGGATACTTTAGCTTAATTTCTGCATTGAAGAGGAAAGTTATTCAAACATGAGAGTTATTAATAACATTGCTTATTATGATATCTAAGATATTGCAGGGAAACCTAGGAGCCCCTCAGATACGTGCTGACTCCAAATCTGGATCCAGTCTAGACAGACACCAGCATCCCCCAAACTGTAAGAGAGGGAGAGAAGCTGAAAGCAGTATAGCAGTCATAGTGGTTACCATTGACGTTTTCTAGACTTTTCAGCCCCCAGTATTTCAGTATTTAGTATTCCAGTATTTATGCTGAAAATAGAAAACGAAGTAGCTTTAATACTGTAAAGATTAATTTCAAGTGAATAAGTGTCTTTGACAACCTCTCAGACTTCAAGTCGCTCCTGAATTGGAATGCTTGATACGTGCTTTCTCTGAACCTTTTCTTGTCATTTCCCTAACACACCAATGTTTTTACAAAACGATATGACAGAACATGTTAACATCTTTTTTGCAGGCAAAAGAACACTGTCAATGTTTCTGGTGTGCCCTCTGCAGAAACTGATGAAATGGCTTTTCATACTCCATGTAACTTTCTTCCTTTTAATTTAAGTTAATATTTAGCAATACACAGAATAAGAAAAAAAAAGTATTTAATATTGTAAATATTCAAATTCCGTGAACATTAATTTGGGGAAGGACCATAGTTTTGTGTAACTGTGGATATAGCTAGTAAGACTAGCAGAAGATTAAAACATATAGCAAAACCCTACACATTCCTTCTTTTCATATTAACCTGCTTATTTTCCCACTTGCTCTAACAAACCAGATTTTTACCCTGATCACTTTGCCAGCTCTAGCACTGTAATCTGATGTCTGTCATTGGAAGTAATTGTAATTATATTAAGAAACAGTCCAATGGTCTGCTGCTCTGGATCCAGCTGAAATATCAGGACCTTAAAACAGAAACTATTACTGGGTGAGCATTGCCTTTTGTTACCAAGTTCACAATAAATGCCTGCACTTCAAGATTCTGGATTTTCCTAATATAATATAGACAATTATAAAATAGCACATTGCCATAACAAAAATAACAACTACTATGAGGTTTCAAGGAAATGGAGACTTTCTATGGCATGAAATTTTTCAGTACAATCTCTAAGGACATTATAATTTTAAAGGGGTTATTTCAGCATTGCTGAAAATAAGTTAAAATCATTTACAGTCTTATGTCAGGCTTCTTCCTGGACATCTCATTGATTTACTAGTGTTCAGGACTTAATTTTAGTCTCTAAAACTGACAGCAAAAGCACATGGATTTTTTTGGTGGGTGTTTTTTGGTTGTTGTCAGCCTCCCTCCCACCCCTTTTCTTATTGGGGATGGAAATTCAAGCAATGGATTTAAATCTACTCTATGACCTTTTCCTGCTTTCCCTTTCACTTCAAAGTTCTTATTTTGATTTTTTAAGAATATGAAAAGATAATATGCTTTTGTTGCGGTTTATTTATCACATTCAGTAACATGTAAGCTTTTTTCCCTTTTGTTTTTCATTAGGAACTCATAATAAAAGCAAGCGGCATAATACATTCAAGTTAATTTGTTCTGTGTCATCCAGTGTCTTTTTGACTGTTGCTACTTTTACCATTTTCTTTTTCTCTAAAAATTATCTAAATTCCAATGAGTTCTCTTGAGTCATTTAGGCAATTAGTTGTTTCTTTCTGCACAAACACTTTCCTCTCACTTATCTGGGTCTTGTTAATTTTAACTCTGTAATTCTGCTTTTCAAACTTTTTGTTTGTTTGTTTTTCTCAAGTATCTGCTAGATTAAAACCAACAACTGGTTCTATTAAATGGAAATCTGTATTTCAAAAGCCTCAGAGGAAAACAAAATAATTTAAAGTTCATTTGTGAAAAAAAAAAAAAAAGAAATATCATTAGCAGAAATAGAGCTTTATGATGCATTACAGTTTTACTTCTAGTACAATGGCATTTGAATCAAGTTGTTTGCCACAAGGCCATCTGCATATTCTATTTTAGCAATAATAAAGCTCAAAATATTCCTGAAGAAGTGAATCTTATAACTTACAAGCACAGTTCAACAGGTCACTAGTTCTGGGGAAAGTCCTCATTACTATGATCTGCTGAATCTCTTTAGGCCTATCTGGGACAAGTTTTCTGACATAGATTTTCTTCATTTTTTGTTTGTTTGTTTGTTTCCAAGGAAAAATATCTCTAGGTATTCCAGCAACCAGAATATAAAATAAAAGCTTGTTACGGCAGGAATAAACTAGTGCGCACATTTCTTCTTTGTGTCTGTAGTACTTGAAATCCACCAGTTCATGAGCAAATGGATAATCATCATGCCTGCTTGAGCAAATGTTATCATCAGCTGTTAATAAATAAGGTTATGGTGAAAAATTATCCAACTTCTTATTTACATTAGCAAGTAAACTTGGTGAAGTTATCCAAGCCAGAAAACCATAAATATTATCATCAGTACCACCCTATTTCCTCTACAGAATCTGAATTTATTTTAAAGTAACTTTTTACAAATCTAGTAAAAACCTGTTTGTGAAAGATACTTAAATACAATACACTATCTGATAATATACCTCTGGAAAGCTTTTCCATAGATGTTAGGAAATTTATGCACTGTGAATTGTATCCAAAAACAATCATTTGGAACATAATTTATATTCCAGCTTTCAACCTTTGTGCTCTTGATTTGATCTATGATATACATAATCTCTAAATATGTGTGTTTCATTTCTGACTGTCTTAAGTGTCTCCATCTGTCTTACTTATTCAGTTGTGAATTTAAACCAAATAATTGCTTTCCCCCCCCCCCCACTGCATTTTGTTTGCTTTTCACTTTTTCTTATCCCCCCCCCCCCCGCCCTCCTCTTCTGCTTAAACTTTTGAGCAGATTGATTTCTAGTGAACACATGTAGTACCAGTTTTGAGGACATGTGTATGGTTTAGCTATAAATAATGAATTTTGTGAAGATAGCAAATACTGAGTTGATAGAGAGTGAAGGGTTTATAACTAATGATATACAATTTGTATCTAAAACATGCCAGAAAATGTTTGACAATTTTAGGGCACAGTATATATCTCTTTGGAGCCATCAGCTCTATCTTGTAACAAAAAATAAACTTATCCCTGCATTTAGGCTTCTAATGTGCCTGTGAACACTGCTGCTTGGAATGTCATTCCTGGAACACATTTTTCTTTCCTTGCCTGTAAGTGCAAACTTAAAGAACTTACAATACACCTTGTTAGATGCAAAAAAGGCAGATAGGAGTGTCATACGCATAGCTGTTATTTGCTTTTGTATAAAGTAGGAGGAGATATTTGCTAAGGTACACCTTAAAGAAATAGTGTCCAGAAGTTAAAATCTTTCCCATTTTCAAAATTATTATTCTTTCCCACTTCAGGAATTAAACATAGGAATACAGTGGTGTCATGATGGAGCATGAGTGCTGAACCAGCTGGAGCTGATTTCATGCTAGGGATAAGTGAAGCATATGCTCAAATGAAACATATTAATGGCTCCCTCTGTGATCTTTTTTAAATCCAGTCTTGCTGTCATTGCATCTGGGGGAGGAGGAAAAAGTAAATAACATCTGATATCTGAACAAAACCTGAAACATTCTCAGTACTAATTATGCATTATCTTGTTTAGACTTCCATTATTTTTCTCCCACTCTTCTGTCATCATCTTCTACATAGCAATTTTTATGACATATTCCAAAAAGTAAAAAAAAAAAAAAAAAAAAAAAAATTACATGTGATGCTTAAACCTGGAATTAGATTTTAGGTTTCTGTCAAACAAATAAGATCAAAAAGAAAATTACAGACTTCAGAATCTGAGAATTGGCTTCTACTAAAATTTATGTTCAGTTGTATAGGGTCTGGGGGTGCCCCCCAGCAGCCCTCACAGTGCTGTGCTTTTATTGGTAGCTGGAAAGGTGGTGATAACACACCAGTGTTTGACTACTGCTGAGCAGTGCTCACACAGCACCAAGGCTGTTTCAACATTCCCCTGACACCACTAGACTGGAGGTGGGCAAGACCTTGCGGAGAGGACATAGGACAGCCGACCCAAAGTGACCAAAGGGATATTCCATACCATATGACATATACTCAGCAATAAAAGCTAAGAGAAAGGAGTAGAAAGGGGAGGGGTTTGTTATTTATGATGTTTATCTTCCAGGGCAACCACTACGTGTACTGAAGCTCCACTTCCCAATAAGTGGCTGAACATCATCTGCAGATGGGAAGTAGAGAATAATATCTTTTGTTTTCCTTTGCTTCTGCATAAGCAACTTTTCCTATTGCTTCATTAAACTGCCTTCTCTTGACCCACAAGTTTTTTTCATCTTATTTCCTCCCCTTTTTGTTCTGCTGAGGAAGGGACTGATAGAGTGGCTTGGTGGGCACCTGGTATCCAGCCAAGGTCAACCCATCACATCAGTTCAGGAAAAAAAGTTTACATTCTTGTGACAGAAATTGTAGAATTTTTATACACCACCTAGATTAAATTCTAGGTTAATGTTTTCAGTATTTTTGTTTCCTAAGTAAGTCAATGTTTCATGAAAATTTCTTGAATTTTAATTTAAATAAAGGAATGCAGAACTAAATAGAGCTTTTATTAAGGAATCATTTCAGTGATATACACTTGTACATTTGAACCACTGGAACTTAAATATCTGCTATACAAACATAATTTTAATGGAATTTACCTGACTTTTAACTAAGTTGACTGTGTTTTGGGAAACACCTGGACAAATAACCCTGTATTTTCTGTAGTTAGACAAAATCCATCTGTCAGTTGCCCCTACATGTGTTTATATTTACACGTATATTTTATTTCTGTATTTATTAATTACATGTCCTGCCTCCAGGCCTGGCATTCGCTTATTTGAATGATGTGTTTTAACCAGTGTTAACTGCCAGACAGTATAGGAGAGAACCACTTTCAAGACAGACCTATAGAATTGAGGTTAGAGGTAATTATATAACTATAGAATTTCAGTAAGAGGTAAAGCTAACAGTCCTTTGTTTTCTCAACATCTGGCAAATTTTGGCAGTATGCAAATATCCTGCTCTTTAGGTACCTGTTTCTTACCAGTTGTATAAGAATGCCAAACTTCATGTTTTAGAATTGTCCAGGTGGTAATGTATGTAAAAACTGGGTGTCTTAAAGTTCAGTGCTGTAACCTAAACTGTCATGAGGGCCATGGGAGCTATTTTACGTGCTTGAAAGTGTGACTAGTGGCAGCTATTGTCATGATTTGTTTAAACATGAGCCAAGGGATATGCCACCTGAGTCTAGTTCTGTGAAGTAAGACAAGAAACGGGCCCAGAGAGATGTCCCCCGCAGAGCCACCAGAACAAATTCAGGGGTCTGGCTCTGCATTTGTTTCCTGCGATTTCTGCTGTAGATTTAATAATAGTTTGGAGACTTAAGTGGTGCAAATGAGGAGAGGGGGAAAGTTCAAAGCATGCAAACCTTGGAGGAAAGATTGTCTTGATGAATGTTACTTTTTGACATTTTTAATGTCACTCACTTTGGCAGAAGAGGTTAAGGAAACAATGATCCTGATTTTGACTAGAGGATGGGAAAGAAATTTGAAGGAATACCTTTTAATTTAATTTGCAGAAAACACTGCACAAAAGTTAGAAAAGTTTTTCTGAAAGCATTCCAGCACATATCTATTCTTTTCAACCAATAATAATGCTGCTACATTCTACCACAGGGGAACTTTCTGCATGGTTGTTTTAAGACTATTACATTAAAAATTATTCAGAAGTAAGGTAATAAGTTGAATTTAAATACAAGTGCTTCTATGAGTATTATAAACAATAAGACCATTGCAAATTGGGGAACATTACTGTCTTGCTCAAACCTCATTAACAAAAGTTTTAATTAAATTAAGGCTATCAAAGTTCTTAATGGTCACGGTGCATTAAAAAAGACTATATGCCTTCCTCTGAAGTTTCCATTCATCAAGAGTCTTCTAACTGATGAAGCAAAAAAAAAAAAAATCTTTTTGCTTATTGAACCATCAGAAGATAATCGAACTTGAACTCCATGACTACATTTTTTCAGAGAATAGGCTTACTTTATCATAGTGCTCAACTGTATGCTTAATTCACTTTATAATTTACAGGATACATAATAGTCTTATTGAAAAACCAGCTGTCCTATTACCTAATCCTGAAATCTCAATAGTGAGTCACAGTAATGACATTGTCTGGATATTAGAGGTATAGTATAAACACAGCAATCTGCATTGCTTCATTAGTGGCGTGATCATGGGATATCAATCTAGATGTAAAGAAGAGAGGAGTTAATTTAAGCATAAGGAGGATAAACTTCAGTACACAAAAAGTTTTCACATAGCTGTAAGAGATTAATTCCATTGATTCTATTAATTATTCAGATATAAAATTGTTCCTGTCACCACTTACCAAAACAGCATGAAGCCTTGCATCCAAATTTAACCTCTTCTCTTCATAGTTTAAAAACACCAGCTTTTACAAGGAACGTCATCTAAATCTTTGCTAGCTAAAAATTTTGACTCTAGATGCTGTAGCTAATATACTAGAACTTTCAAGCACATGACAATTATCTGAGGTACATGTATTTAAAATATCAGTAAACACCATTAAAGTGAATACTCTCAATAGCAGATATACTATTGTATTCTGTAGAACAGAAATACTATTTGCTATATATTTGTCTAAACATTTGTTTGTTGTTTTTTTTTTAAGAAGTGGTTACCTTTCAATTAATTGAGATATTGAACCTTTGCTAGTTTGACATCCACCTTCATGTGAAGCACATTGGCAACAGACATATATTTTTTGAGGAACATTAATTTTCCTTTTACTCCTTTTTTTTTTTTTTTTTTTTAAACTGCAAAGGTTTGGTTGTTGGTTTTTTTTAGTTTTTCTAGCTCTTTCCTTGTAGGTTGAGTGAATTATTCCCTCATATTTAATAAAAAGTGTAAGAACTTCTGTAGCAGGTTTTATTTTGGGCTCCTGATCAGAAAAGACTGTCATAAGTCTTTACCACTCAGAATTTGATTTTTATACTATACTTTTTTCTGGTTTTAAGTTGTACTAGTGTGATCAATATATTAATGGAGAGGATTCCATATTCTGTATGAATATGCAGAAAATCTACCTGGAAAATGATTATATATATATATATATATATATATATATTAATATCTATTTTTTGTCTTCTTGATGTATGCTCTTCTGAAACAAAATAGTAACTACAATACATGAAAAATTACAGTGTGGAAGAAAATAAAGCTAAATACATTCCTAGTAACAAACTATAACTTTTCTTGCCATGCTACTCCTCTGAGATCATATGAAGTAATATCCACTCTAAATACACTCCAGTACTACAGCTCTTATTCTATCCATTCTGCAATAGCTTATACAGTACTTGATAGATATTCATGCTAGTTTCAATATCGTTAGGACTAATCATCTAAACTAGTCTTGGTAGAGTTTTCTGTTAATGGAAGGGAATAAAGGTCATTTTCAAAAGCGATTTGCTTTGTTTTGATGTAAGCAGCTGTAATTGGAACTGCATTGTACTTGGAATGATGCCAATTGTACAAGTGTATCTTCAAGGGAATAGATCAGCTATTTCCTTCATCACCCTCTATAAAACCTAGTGTTCTTGTTGGTATAATAATAGTAATAATAATAATAGTAATAATAGCAATAGTTTTTTTTTATTATTATTATTATTATTATTATTATTATTATTATTATTATTATTATTATTGTTGTTGTTGTTGTTGTTGTTGCTGTTGTTCATAGGCACAGGAAGCTTATGTTCTGGTACCCTTTTAGCAAACAAAGATAACCCTAAAGGAATTTTTTCCACCCCAAAAGAAGTACCTGGGATGAGAAGCTGAAGTTTATGATTTTTGACATTCACATTCTCTATTTATTTCAGAAAGACCTTGGACATCTTCTTTAGAATACCTACACAATAATTATGGTGCTGAAATGGTATAATGAGTAAAAAAATGATAGCAACTTAGAATAAACTGGCAAATGAAAGCACATATTCATAGAGAACTTGGATACATTTACTAAATATGTATGACTTTGCACATGAAACTGGAACGAGATCAACAGAAATTTTGTACCTGAATCATATCTTCATACTTCAGATAGTACTTGTACGCTATCATGTTAAAATCTGTGAAAATATGGGAATTTGAAGAGGAAGATGTGGTAGTTTTCTAGGAAAACATTTTGTTACCTAATCTATGTATCTGGATACAGACACATATGTAGATATTTTTTCTATAGGAAGATTGGCTATGTGGTTTTTTAAAAATTAATTCTTATATCTGTCAGGACTTAAATAAGAATAAAGACGTGAAGGGTACTTCACACCAGCCTCTGTAAATTTATTAGATTTATACAGGGAAGAGTCAAGTGTTCACCTGGAAAAGTATATTACTTCATTGCATACAGTGCTTTTCCTTTCCAGTTCTCTGAATTTAGGAAGTTCTTGCTGTGGGGTAAAAAACCCCCACAAAACCAAAAAGAAAACACAGACACACACAACCCCCCCCTCAAAACCCCAAACAAACAAACAAGCAAAAAACCCCTAAATACAACACCAAAACCCAAAAACCCCACAGCAATCTTTGGAACTACCTCTAAATGTAGGACACACCAACATTTTCCTTTTGTGAAAGGAAATGAAATTTAATGTTCTTCCAAGAATGTTAAATACTGGAATCTTCAGGGACCCTGTCAGTTCCCTGTAAGCCAGAAGGTGAAAAATATCATTTGCTCTGATAGACAACTGAAAGTTTGAATCCTACTAGTACTGTCCTAATGAGATAGAACCTCCTTCCTGGCCATCTATATGTAAAGAAATGAGAAAATCCTTTCACCTAGGTTCTTGGAAACATATTTGTGTTATTAACAATTTGTTCAGACTTGCAGCTAGGTTGCAACCCCTACTATAGCTTCTCTATGTTAAAAAATAAATTACTAGAGGCAGGAGGAAGAGCTGAATTCCTTTTTCCCTAATGATAAGTAGCTATTAAGTAAAAGAAAATTGATGAATTTATACAAGGTACCTTGCATTGTACAAGGTATCTTCCCTATCCTACAGCTACCCATATGAAAGTCACAGCTGTTTTATGGAGTTACAACAGCTGGCAAGTCTCTGAAAAGGGAACAAGCAAATACCTGAATCTAACACACCTGATCTAGGAGTTTAAACACAATGACAGCCTGAGAGTTGATTCAGTATCAGTGTAGGTCAGGACTCTGGAATAGCAGAATGGCTGTATATGTGATTCTACAGAGGATAAGGCAGATCGCTCTATATAGTTGTGGGGTTTTTTTCCCCAAGCTGCTATGAATGAAGAAAGACATCCAATCAATGATGGACCCTGTTTCTAAAAGCTGTAAAAACATCTAATACCTGACCTAGATATGCAGCCCTGAAAATAAGAGAATACTTAGATTCTGGTGGATGCTTTAATTTAATTTTCAGACTGAAGTAACTGTCTTCTGAAACGTTTGTAGCTTTGACTTGACACATTTTCTATTATTATTTTATTTCTTTTTCTTTTTTTTTTCTTCTTCTTTCTTTTTTAATATGCAATGATTTGGATTGTCATGATAAGGAAAAAATACCCCCACAATCAAAATATTATAATTTTTGAAAGTCAGCATTTGCTAGGCAAAATTTGTCAAATATAAAGATTTTACAAATTCCTATGTTCAATAGTAACCTTGTGTTGTGACTGGGTACATTCACCGTTTCTGTATGTGTATGTGTGGCATGCATGTGCAATCAAACTCAGCCTAGAGAGTGAAGGAAAAATAAACCTCCATGGCTTTCTAGTGGGAAGAACTGAGAATAATCAGAATGCATTGAAAAGGTAATTAGTAGAAAGTGCTGATATGATTGCCAAGGATGGGTACAGCTGTCTGTGCCTACAAGGAGACCCAGCCATCTGTATGCACACAGCTTCATTGCTGTATGACAGCTTCCTTCTGAAAGCAGCACAGCTGAGCTGGGAGTAAACGGCGGGGGGAAGTCACTTTTCAATTAAGCTAGTAATTTATTTGTGCTGTAATACTGTAGACTATGTTTTTCCCATCCTTTTTCAGATGTTATTTGAAGTTTTGTTCCTTTTTGAAGATGAAGAGGACTAGGCCTGAGGGCTTTCTAGTCTTCTCAAATTACATGGCTCCATCTGTTCAGATCCTTAATGCTTAAATAACCCTTAAATGTGCAGAATCCATGTTAATATATATAATTCCATTTAGACTGTATGGAAATAAGTTCTAACATAATTTCCAGAACAAATCACTTGGTGGGGCTCAGAGAAAGAGAAGACCTTTCAGACTGGGGTTCAGACCAAAAGTGATTAAGAAGATGTTCATAAATGAGCTATTCATAACATTTGTAGGGCTCAAATATTTAATGTAAGTGTGAATAAAAACATTTTACAGATGTGGATTTTCATCTGAAATGCTGATAAAGTCCCAATCTAAAAAGTCCTGTCAGAGGACTGGATACAATGCGATTATTGATAACTTTTAACAAAACCAGCAGCATTACCAGTAGAAAAAGAATGATAAACACTGGCAGTCCATTATCTCTCAGGAACAATCTGACTCCTTTCACCATCCACCAGAAAAACAACTGGAATCTATATCCAAAACTGGGCGGAACAGCCATTTCAAAAGATAAAGTCTTGTTTTGAGAGGTCTGTGGAACCTTCTGAATCAGTGCTGCTTGAGTTAAAAGCTCCCCTCGTCTTTAGAGGGCGGGGGAAATTCATCCCTATCTAAACCATTGGTTCAAGCACACAAGCAAATGTCATACCCTTGGTTTTATTTATCCAAGGTTTTAAGCTTCTTAATGCAACTTTAATAGGTAAAAATATTTTCCCTAAAATGAACTTTAGGGTGTAATCACAGGACTACCAAAGCTCTATTTGTAATGCTGGCACATAGTTCTAATGTGTTAAGCCACCTCAGTTCCTGTTCAAAGACTATAAATATTTTGATATTGAACTGATGTTGATCCCATTGAATGTTTTTTAAGTGCGAGGTGGAGGTACTTCATCCTGTTCTTTTCCTCCCAAGATCTGCACTTCCTATTGGTCAAGGTTTAAGTTCAGAGTTGTTTCAGTTCTTTAAGAAACAATATACTAATGCAGAGCCATCAGTGTATGGTTGTTTTATCCATAGTCAGAAAATATTTATTTTTCATGATAAAAGTCCATCTTTTGCAACATTAAAACAAAATAATCTTGCTAATATGTCTCCAGAAACAGGCGCAACAAAAGAAAACCATATAAAATTAATTTACACTTTGAATGAAATTTTATTTCTGGGATGTCCAATGTACATCTTGTAAATTCATAGATTAAATATAGCATATGCACATGTAATAAATATATTTATATTATGTTTGCAATTAAGAAATAACAGAAATTTAAACAGAAGAAAATGGGAAAAAAAGTAATAGTTCATTATTAAAATACTTTTTTTTCTTTTCTTTTCCATAGAACACCCTGTCAAAATCCTTTTTTTAATAGCAAGTGCTAAAATCTGCTTTTCTGCTTCATAGCCACAGAATAACTATAGTCATATATTTACATTGTTCAGGTAGTCATGAGTATAAGGTGAACAACTTCCTTTGAGATATTGCGGACATTAGAGTTAAAAGGGAATGGAAGTGTACATGTTTAAATGAATTTTAAGAAAAACTGAAATCCTCTGCAAACTGGTGTTATAGTCATACTCCAGAAATTATAACAACTGCTAAATATACATAAATAGCTTGAATTTGTATTAAATTGGGTGGTGGAATGAGGGGAAAATAGCCTATTTGAAATACCATCCAATTAAGTACAGTCTCCGAATCTTATGTCCTCTACTTTGTCCTTCTTTGCTATTACAGTGGCAGTAATTCCACTTCTGTAGTGTGTTTTTTTTCTTGAGGATCTTGGTTCCATGCTGGTATAGTTTCAATCACAAAGTAGATCATTACCTCAGAGAATCAGTAATAAAATGTGCACAAACTTCTTAATGAATCTACCAAACCAATAAAAAATAAAAATTTTAAAAGTCTAGAGAAAGAGAAAACAAGAAAACCTTAGTTTTCCAAAATGTAAAGAAAAGGAGAAGAAAAGGGGTATGTGTTTCATCTGCTGTTTCAAGTTCAGCTCCTCCTGGTTACCACCAAACCTCAGTATGTAGTTAGTCTGTACAATTAGTTTTGAGCTCTTAGATCCTGTTTTAGAGGTACAACTGATAATACAGAGTAGTTAAAGTACTAACATTGAAAAGACAGATATTCTTTTCTTGTGTCCTCTTTCATTCCTTAAATAAGGACTGGAAAAAAACCTTTAACAAAGCCAGATATTAATGCTTTAGAAAAATCAGCCTAAAGTTTCTCCTGAGGTCTGCTGAAATCAAGAGTTTCTAGAAGGACTTCACCTCTGTCTCTGGGTCTCATAATATATTCTTCTGTAGCCTGGTGAAGAAATTCAGTTTAATTTGACATGAAAAGTAAACAGAATATGGGTCTTTAACCTCATTTAAAATAATTACTTGAAATGCAGAAAAACAGGGCATCAATAAGCATATTGTCATGCTGACAATTATTTGCATGGGTGACCTGTTTTGATTTATATCTTATTTTGATTTATCAACTACATCTGTAAGCATCTGTAAGAAATGGAAACCAACATGACCTCAGAAAAGCTACACAAGTTAAGGTTTAATCATGTCTGATGATAATCAGTCAGCAACCCATTGGTCTGTCTCTCAGTTCCACTTCACAAGCTAGCAACAATATACATTGCTAGACAGATAAGAAAAAACATACATGTATTATATAAGACTATATGTTACTATGCAGTTAATTTATTTTTTTATTCAAGGAAAAATTTAGATTTACGGTTTCTGGAAAGAGTAATAAAGTAACGCAACAATAAAGAACAGATGACAGCGTCAGAGACAATTTGGAAACATTCTATGAAAACCAAAATCAAATCCATATTATAGACATTAAAATCTGTAATTAAGTCACTTTAAATTAAGGTTCTACAGTGTGTTTATATTAATTTGAGTTTTACATCTAATTTGAAAATATTATTTCTAGATTAAGTTAGTTTCCATAATTTTATCTATGAAAAAATTACTAGAAGTCTTCAACATGAAATTAAGATGGAAGCAGTTTTACATATCCACCACTGGTTAAATTTTTTTTTTTTAAAAAAGTATCAAGTCAAAAAATCATGTACCATTTCCAGTAAATTTGTAACAAAATCATCCTTTTTGCACTCATAAATATATTAAATCCTCAATCTGCCAGGAAGTCCTTAAGTGGTAAGGAGTCTTTCCATGATGAATTGCCAGCAGAATCAGGTATTAAAGTATAATGTTACTCTATTAACCCAGCATCTATTCTACAAGGGTTTTCTGTACAAAGAAGACAGAGCTCAAAAGAAAGACAAATTTGGGAGAGAAAAAACCCCAGACAATAAACAGAAGACACCAATCCTCTTCCATCTAACCTTTATTATATTATTAAGTTGCCTTCTATTATTATTATCAAAATGTGAGCAGCATAAAGATAAGAAAATATTATCACAATTCTTATTTCATTATATATAAAAAACCAGAAGTGTTTTAATATGCATATTTTTGCTGTTATAAAAAGAACCAGATGCTTCATATTTCAAAAAAGAAGGTTCTAAGGATGCATTGTTTCCTAATTTAACAAGTCCTTTCTAAACTGCAACTAGCAATGACATGACAAAGTGTAGGTCATAAAAGAAAACTATGGCTCTTCCCAGACATTCTCCAAAGTCTTCATTTGCTGACTGAAAGGGGTTGATTCAAGTGTAGTTCAATTAATTATACATCCACGCTCATATTTTTAAGCAGATGCTAGTAAGACTTTGCACGACATGCAGTTCCCAATGCCAAAGAACAGTGGGCAATCTGTTCTTCCTCTTTTGAAGATGACTAACTGATTATTCATCTCATTCCTTAATTATTAAGGATGAATAAAGTGGTTTGGATTACCAAAACATGAATCAACCTGAAATTTTGAAAAGATTGGGCAGAAACTCCAAATACTTTTTAAATCTTTGTAATATTGGAATATTGTTACCTAAAGAAAGCAAATATATCAGAAGAAAATCAGTTTCGACAGAATTTCTGGCCTCAGTACAGTCCAGCCAGCGATGCCATTATTCTGTTTCAAAACTAGTTTGCAGATTAGTTAAAAGTTATGGCAATTCACCTTTGAGATTTATCCATTACTATTGCATAGTGCAACCATGTATGACCTCAGAAGTACCGACTGACCCCCAATTTTTATTAACATCATAGATTATCTATTATGTCTCAATGGTGTATATTATAAAATATTATGAAGTATTATAATACTAGCTTCTCTTAGAATTATTAGACTGGAAAACTCATAGGATTTTACTAGTAAAGGAGGACGATGCCAAAAATTAATTCAATTCATGATAATTACACTGCAGTTTCATTTTAAGCAAACAACCAATAGTATATAATGGTGCTATTTCTCAGTTAATTTTCTAAAATCATAAGAACTTCACAGAACTTGTTGTTCTAACATCTGCTAGTGTAGTGTTAATACACAGAAGAAAGAATCTAGATGGAAATTACTACTTAATTTATCTTTCCAGGAAACTAACATTATTTTATCAATATTTGTTTTAAATATGCTAGGGAGGTGTAATTTTGGGGGCTCTGTGTGTGTGCTGTTTTTCTCTTTCGACTGCATATTGTCAAACGTTTAGTTTCACATGAAAATGCGTGTGAATTTACAGCTTAAATGTAAATAGTTTTTGAAAGGGTACACATTACAGGCTAGAATGTACAATTTTGTGTTAATACATTCATAAATAACATACATTCACATAAATGAAATTACAGATACTGAGTAAACCTGGAACTGTAAACATACTCTAACTGAAAAAAAAAAAAAAAAAAAAAAAAAAAAAAAAAATTAGAAAGAAATTGCTTTTGGGATGGAAAAATATAGAAATAACTTGCAGAGTACTGAAATTCCTCATTGGATATGTTTCTCAGTTTTACAACGTTTGGACTGCACTTGTGTCTTCTCTAGGAAGAACATGGAAGTAGATTATCCTAATTTGGGTGGAAGAAGAAACGTTACCTTCTGGAAAATAAATATAGACCTATTCTTTATAGTTATTTTCAAATGTTACATGTCTAAGCAGGTGGTGAATAGCATAGTAAGGTATAGGTCTATATAAGCTATTAAAAAACAGCTATGGAACTTTGCATCAATGTCAATGGATTTATTCTTGCATTTTGCATAATTGGAGATTAGCTGATCTTACATAAGAAAAAACCCTGACACTTTCCAAGCCTGACTTCATAACGAATTGACAAAAGAAAGAGTTTGTCTGGCATTTTTTTTTGTGCTCTGAGTACTCAATAGCTTTGCTATAAATACTTATGACTCGATTTCTCTTTGTGGGGACTTTCATGCCTCTTTTGTCCAAGTGCCACTCTAAGGACCATTTCTGTTGTTTGCTATATCAACACTCCTTCCAGACCTCAAGACCTTTCTCTTTTGCCTTTTGGCAATAAAAGACTTAAATGTCCATTTTAAGGTGAGGCTGTGATGCAGGAATTGCAACTGAATTATTTTTTGTAACTGATTAACTAGATTAAGAGTTGTGTACCTGCCTGCTGAGGAGGGACTGGACTGCATGCCAGGCAACCTGGCTTCTGGTTTCTTCACTGCTGCTAGCTCATTCCTTTGGGAGCACTAGCAGGATACACAATTCTTGCTGTATGTACAGAGCTCAGACAAGGGCCTTTGCCAGAAAATCTTTGCTGCTGCAATGATTCCTATCCCACCTGCTTTGTATGGAATTAAAGACTTCCAGTTGGGTTTCTACTTGACAAAGACTTATCAAAAGGGAAACAAAATTTAATCTGATTAGATAGTCAGTCAGTTTACTTTCTTTAAAGGAAGGAAATACTAAATGTTAATTTCTGTTCTGTCTTTATGTGCTAATGCCAAGGAACCGGTTCTGCTAACTTGTATTGTCCTGGTTTCAGCTGGGATGGAGTTAATTTTCCTCTTGGTAGCTGGTGCAGTGCTGTGGTTTGGATTTGGTGTGAGAACAATGTTAATGGGACACTGATAGTTTTAGTTGTTGCTGGGTCATGTTTATACTAAGTCAAGGACTTTCCAGTTTCTCAGGCCCTGCCAGTGAGAGGGCTGGAGGGGCACGGGACATTGGGAAGGGACACAGCCAGGGCAGCTGACCCCAACTAGCCAAAGGGATATTCCATACCATGGGGCATCATGCTGAGTATATAAACTGGGGGAAGAAGAAGGAAGGTGGGGGATGACATTTGGCATTATGCGTGATGGAGCCCTGCTTTCCTGGGGATGGTTGGACACCTGCCTGCTCATGGGAAGCAGTGAATGAATTCCTTGTTTTGCTTTGCTTGTGTGCACAGCGTTTGCTTTACCTGTTAAACTGTCTTTATCTCAGCCCATGAGTTTTACATTCCCTTTGCTCTTCTGATCCTCTCCCACATCCCATTGTGAGGGAAGTGAGTAAATGTCTGTGTGTGGCTTGGTTGCTGGCTGGGGTTAAGCCATGACAAATACAAAAAATACTCCTCTTGAAGATAAAAAATAACTAACATTTTTATACAAATGCAGACAGTTAAAAGGATTGAATTTGCATGCAAGTGACTTTCAGTGAGCACCTCATGTGCAATGAGGCAGCAAGATAAGCACACTTGATTTCTGTCAGAATTATCATTATGAACTCTCTGTAAAACTTTACGTTAAAGAGAAAGCTGGATGTATTTCTGGACCTAGATCTCAAATAATACACAGTGGTATGATAACACTGAGTAGGTTTATTATATTCACTCATGCTGACTGAAGATCTTTTTTACTGATTGTCTGTTCATATAGAAGGATTTTGGATTTTTTAATATATTTTTATATTTTTAAAAGTTTTCCTTACATACACCTAATATGTTTGTTAACAGTTCATTGAAAATGGAGTGTAAGATTAAGTACTAGACTAACTGAAGTGACTACTAAAACAATTAATAGTTTCCATTGTGTCCTTAAGGATGGGTTCATTGCACCCAATTCAAGGCATTTAGAAATTAGATTATTACTCAGAAGCAATCATTTAAGTCCATTCTTTGTCAATGGAAAGAGGATTGCGCTTCCCCAAAGCAAGACTCTTCCTGTTGTGAAGTACAAGTCTTAACTACACAGACTGAATTCCTTCTGGAGTGAATCTTCCACTGAGGAAGACAACTTCGGCAGAGAGCCTGATAAACTAAGTCAGTCATTTAGACTGGGTATCTAATTGTAAACGGATAAAATTAAAGAAGACTCATACTCCAAACATACAGATGTAAAATGCATATCTTCCAGAGTTTCTCAGGAAAATATTCCCATGAAGTGTTTTAAAAATATTACCTCACATAACAAATAATTTTTGCCTCTGAAACAACAAAATTTTGATATTTTACAGAACATGTTTTAAAACTGTATTCATTTTTATACCTTTAAACCTATATCCTCAGGTGTATTTTTTTTCTTTTTGAGAAAAATTCTACTAAAAAAATATCTAATTACTAAAATCTGTGGTACAATAGGTTGCAACTGTATACATACCACAAAAATAGCTGTTATAATATTTATTAAAGAAAAAAAAAATCCATGTGAAGAACTGCATGATAGAAAGCAGGAAGCTGATTTTAGTCTCATTAAAGTAATGAAAGTCTTGCCTGTAATGTCAGTTAGAAACGAACTGTACCCTTGAATAATTGACTCAGGTTTTCTTTGGAAACCTGGACTGAACTACTGATATAAAAGCAATTTTACTCACAGAGGCACTGGAAATGTCAGTATCGGTGTAGTCATTTTGTATGTAGTTATCTTCAGCAGAGGTCACATTAGCTGCTGAGTTACTCGGCTTGTTCTGTTTACTTTTGCTACAGTTACTCCCAATATAGATTCAAACCTGCCCACTTTGTAATGTTTAGGAATTGGAAATTTAATCATGTCAGTATAATTATACTACATAGTGTCACAGAAGGCCCTTCCTGGTAACTTTGTGTGACATGGCTGGCCCAAAATATTCCATTTGCTGGCTGAATGTATGCATTCTGAAAACTTGCTTCAAAAAATGTTTTTAATGTATATATTATTGCACACTGGATATTTATTTTTGTCTCTAGGATATAAATAACTACTGAAATTTCCTTGCCAAAGATACACGGAATATTGAAATATTATCTTCTTACTCTCCCATCAAAAAGTATATTTGAAAAGCAGATATCTTGAATCACAGGGATCAGTCACATACAGCTGTGTATTTTCTCAGTTATTTTATTGCTCAAATTCTACTTTGCATTGCTGTTGGTTTTTGCTATTAATATTCTATTGGATTTTTGACTTTTCATGGGTTTTTTTAAGTTACTACCACATCTCTACTGTAGCAAGCATTTTTTTATACAAGTCCATTTTGTAACAACTAAGTGGATGTAATGCAAATCCTTTTCTCACTTTGTCCTATCAGTTTTCTCATGTATGTCACCCTTTCTAATCCTGTTTGGTTAATACAGTTTTTAATTAAAATGAATTATTTTTTTTAATTCAAGATTTTTCCTACTATTGTTGTTTTTCTGTTACTATTAGAGAAATATCTTAAAGAAGAATTCAATCACCACTATTACGTCCAGTTTCTTTATCTTTCAACTGTTCTTTACAGAAATATATAAGGAACTGTTTCTAAGACTGGGCAGGACACAACCCTTTATGCCTTAACTGGTTGGAGTAATCATGAACAGCTTAGGAGTTGAAAGTCACTTCTCTAATTCATTCACATACACTCATTTTGTTCCAAAGTTACCTCTAATACTGATGGAAGTAGCATTGTTTATGTTGATTTCAATCCACTGTATCTGTACTATATATTATTCTTGCTAAAACAAAACACAGTAAAACAAAGCATAGGTATGACAAGCTGCTTGTCTGTCTTTCTCCTGTGTTTATGTTCTGAGGATGCAGATGAGTACTGATGAAATTCAGTTGGGAGAGTCATAATTATTGCAGCTGAAGTAGATAGGAGCTAAGGACAGGCAAAATGGAAAGTCTGGAGAAGAGCAAAGCTAGACAGAAGACCAGAAGTTTGGTTGCAACAAAACACAGACCCAAAGCCAAATGACAGAGGTGGTAGAAGGGACTCTACAGACTGTAGTCTCTTCAACCTAAACTATTAAAAATTATGGACTGGAAAGAAAGACTAGTAGATTTACCTAGCAACACTGTGCGTCCAAGTATACTTGTTATCAAACCTTCTTTTTTATTACACGTCAAACTAAATTTTCTTTATTTAAAGAGCTACTTTTTAATGCATTTTACTACTATTTCTGAAAATTTAAACACTTGAAAAAATTTCTCTTTTTTAGTGGGATCCTGAAAGTAAAATATTCCCACCCTCAAGAAACCATCTAAAACTTGGATTTCACTGAAATTTTTGTGGTATTTGGGATTCTGTCACTCTTACTATCATGTGAATGTTTTCATTTAAACAAAAGCAAAAAAAAAAAAATAACATATGCATCTTTGCCCTGCATCACAAATGTAAACCTTAGGTTTTTTGGCAGTGAGGAGAAAAAGATCATTTGAATGATAACTGATATAGTACTCCTTTATTCAATTTTAGCTAAATGGCCTCAATGATTTGTTCACTTAAACTAATTGACCAATTAATGCAGCATTAAGAATGTCAGTACAGAATATTCTGTGCAGCTGAAAAGAGGAAAAAAAATGTAAATCATATTTAACTTTTAAAATTAAAGCAAATTATTTAATATTTGGGACTGTTTACTGGAAATTAAGTAGTTTCTAATATGTATACTACACTGATGCTAGGAATGGATTGCTGGGCTGTGGCGGGTTGGATGCCAGATGCCCACCAAAGCTGCTCTACAGCTCCCCCCCTCCTCAGCTGGACAGGGGAGAGAAAACATAAAGGTTCATGGGTTGCAATAAAGACAGGGAACTCACTCAGCAGTTGCTGTTACAGGCAAAACAGACTCATCCTGGGGAAAAAAATAATTTAATTTATTACCAAACAAATCAGTAGGATAATGGGAAATCAAAACAAATTTTAAAACACCTTCCCCCATCCTTTTCTTCTTCCTGGGCTTGACTTTACTCCTGGTTTCTCTATCTCATGGTGCCCAGTGGCACAGGGGATGAGGGATGGGGGTTGTGGTCAGTTCATCAGACATTTTTTCAGCCCCTCCTTCCTCCTCAGGGGTAGGACTCCTCACACTCTTCCCCTGCTCAGGCATGGTGTCTCTCCCACAGGAGACAGTCCCCCATGAACTTCTCCAATGTGAGAAGTTACTTTTTTAAGAAGTACTTACTTTAACAAAAACCTACTGGTAAATCCACTTTAAGGTCCCAGGTAAGTCAGATCTTGTGATGATACACAGAAGTGGGAAGCACTGGAACACCAAGGGCAAAACTTTCCAGGGGGATCCCCGGCTCAGGGTTCTATGCAAAGAAAATAGATCAGTGCCTTTAGCCAGATGCCAGGGTAATATGGTAATATTGTGGGGTTATTTTATTGGAATACTGAATAACAAGCTTTGGTGGCTGCTGCTACCTACACAAAGGTGGTATATATGTGGGATAGTGGCTATAGGTTGGTGGGACTGTTTCCAGGTCATCTATTTCCTGGTGGAGCTGGAGCAGAGAAAGGATCTTCTAAATTCTGCTTAGATTGTTCCTGTTACCCCAGTAAAAGCTGTGATTCCTATCACCACACTTATAGTGTGTCCTCCCACGCAGGACAATAAAGTTCCTTGAGAAGAAACCTTGAAAATGGGCATGGTTTCTCTTGGCTGAGCACGTCTGTGTATGACAGTTCCTCTACCGAATCTGTCAGTTCGAGATAACTAGTGCTTTTAAAGGTTAATTTGCTCAGACAAAAGCACAGTTTGAAAATAATTAGGTTTCAGAAGTCACTAGAAACCATCAGAACAGGGACCTCTTTGTGATGAGCATGTGTCCTGTGATATAGCTTGATCAAATGCATTCAAGGTTTCTGAATAAGAGTTTTTTTGCATGGTTTTACCCACAGAAGACAGTCATTTTTTGTCCCTGTTTGACAGAATAAAATGATCCTTTCATAGGACTCTACAAAATCCTCTTCTAAGATCCCAAAAGGTTTCCAAGTCTCTCCATTCAATTGTAACGCTGAGCTGAGAATCCACAAAAGTATGTTAATTATATACAGGTGACCTTGGATTTTCTTCAGTTAGGGCCTTAGAAATTAAATCTAAATACCAATTAAAGGCTCTGATTTACCCAAGAAATCAAACATTTACTTGAATCCAACTAACTTTTTTTTTTTTTGTTTTCCCAAATAAGACAAAATTTAGTCATGACTTTAAAGGGCTTTTTGAAGATGGGTGTGAGAAAAACTATTCTTTATGGCTATTTGGTTTTGTTAGTTTGAAATTTTACAAATGTGCAGTCATGGGAGAAATGAGAATTTATGAAAAGCTAATCTAAAAATAGCATTTTTATCTTTCATTATATGGTGCCAAAGTGTAATACTGAAAACTGCTTAGTTTGACCAGATATATAATTTCTTCTGAAAAGTAGTCTTTATATTATACCAAAATATAAATATGACAACATAAATTAATCAAATTCAGGGACACAGTTTTCAAGTATGTGGAGTTGTCAGCATAGTTAAGTGAAATGCTGGATGGACAATGATTAAAATATAGTATGCTTGGTTTTTAAAATATTGTTTTTCATTTGATTCTGTAGAATGTATTATGATTTTCCTGTTGTTGGTTTTGTTGTCTCCTTAATCAGATGTCCATCCTGATTGATTTTCTGTATGTTGCTTAGTTGACATAGGGAAGCAATTGAAAAGAAGAACAATTATTCAGAAGTACATTTTGTATGAGTGATGCTAGCTAATATCATCTTACTAGCTTTCCTATTACTCATTTGCCAGCTAATTATCCATATGTCACAGTATTTTGAAAAACATGTTCAAAACATTTTTACTTCATTCTGTCTATTCTGGTTTTCCTCAGGAGATTTGCACTATTTTTAGATGTGGAAATGAAAATGTTAAAAAAAAAAAAAAGATCTTTTGAAAGCTCATGAAAGAAATTTGTTTAACTATTTGTGAGCATAATATCTGTGGAGACAACCAACAATACTGGTTGTACTGGCCCACAGCTTTAGCAGGTATATGTTAGCATAGCTTTATCGAATTCATAGAAAGAATGCTGCTTTGAGAACATGTTTAAGACATGGAAAAATGCCACAGAACAGTAAGAAGTGAGGGAAAATATGTGAGAAGCAACAGTGTGAATACCAAATTAAAATAAGGAGGGATGTGCTCCAGGTACAGAAGCAGGCACGCCCCTGCAGCCCATGGGAACATTTTCCTGCATCCTGTGGAAGACATGGCAGTGAAATAGGTATTTCTCTGCAGACCATGGAGAGGAACACATCGGAGCAGATATCCATGTCGTATATCCACTGTTTTATTAAGTTCTTCTGTCTGAGGAAGGAAGTAATGGAAATCATGGAAGAAAATAAGTAACTTTGAGTTCTTTACTAGGTAGCACTGCAATCATCACTAGTTCTGAAAACAACACTGACACTGTAGAATGGGATGCACAGAAATTATTTGTATTTTGATGGAAATGCCTTCATTGAAACAGTATTATTCATGTTAAAAGTCTTCCAAACAACTGATGCTATAAAGCTATTCAATGTGTCCTATCCAAATGAGTCAATATATTTCCAAGTTAAGGAGTAGGTTTAAAATGCATAAATCTCTTTTGTCCTTCTCTTATATTCATTACAAGCTTTGAAGGAATGATGTCACTACTGCTGAGGATGTGAGTGGCAAGTGTTTATGTTTCTTGTGGCCAAAATCATTACATCCGTACTTCAAAAGTTTCTCCACATTGCACTTTCTGGCTTCAATACGACACCTGTACATGGTAAAGGTAAATAGAGGATATAGACTTTTGCTCAGACCATCTACACTTTCATGCTAAAGCCAAGATAGAAAGAAAAAAAAAAGAAAAAAAAAAAGATGTTTGGAACATCACAAAAGACTTTTTTTTCCCCAAGTCATTTATTTTTTGGTTTGATCAACACAAAAGTTACATGCAGTTTCAGGCATTTGAAATTCTATAAAACTATATTGTTTTCCTCTACATTGTAATTCAGTCTCCATCTGAACACTTTGGTCATTTCTCAATTCCATTTTAATTAATAAGGCAAAGTGTCTATCAGGATCTGCTGTCAATAACCAGTACTGTTAAAAAGTTTCTGCAACCTGCAAAGGCTAAGAAGGTTGTGAATCTTGGTTCAGGGGAGGGCAAGTTAATAAGCAGAAATGCAAGCTTGCCAGGCTGTCTTACCCAAAATCCTTAATACTTTTTGCATGCTTCTTTTCTTCTACCTTCCTTTCTACCCAAATAAAAAAGCAGCTGTTCAATTAGTCTTTCTTTTTCTCTTTTTTCATCCTGTCCTTCTACAGAACTTCTGGAATACAATAAAGACAAAAGATTCTCATATTCTACATAAAGTACTTGACGTTTGGTTATGGTTTTTTATTCAATGTAGGGAATTTCACTATAGGAATACTGTCACATGTTAAATGCTACATTCTGTTATGGACAAAAAACTCAAAACCCCTTTTATATGGAAACAAATATATAACATCCAAATTAAAACACAACAATTATCATTACTTATTTTCAAAAAATAGTAATAATTATATTCCAAGCTAATACAGGAAACCATTAATGGTACCTTTGGAAATGTTACACAAGAGGTGTGACTAACACCAACCACTCTCCTCTGGTGTTTTGTTCCCACTCATGTCTCTGGGGTTCCCTCTCTCAGCCTGAGGCGGTGGGTGTAGCAGTGAAGGTCAGCATCTTACAGTCCCAAGCAGAAGCAGCAGGGTGTTTGTGCTGGGTATAGCCCCCTCAGCAAAGAGCCCCCTCTCAGTATATGTTTCTCCACACACATCTTCCTCCCACCAGCTGCCTTTTCCTTTTCTTCAGGCAGCAGCAGCCCAATTATTACAAATATATATTAGCATAAATATAGAAACAGAATGGTTTGGGGTATGAAACTTTGTGATTCTTTCATGTTCCTTGTGGTAATTGTTAATTTAAAACCATTTGTAGATCCTACTTGGCAAGATATAATCTGTTAGTTACTTCAAAGGGAGTGTATTTCTACATATCCTATACTCCCACTGTCATCACTGACAGTAATGTTAGACAAGCCACGTTGTTCCTTATTTTTGTGCATTTCCACCACTTTTCTTTTTTTTTATACTGAAATCATGTTTCATTCAACTTCAGGCCACTCTGAAGCACTGATAAGCATTTTTTTTGTTTGTTTGGGGTTTTTTTGGTTGTAGGACTAAATGATCTCCAGAGATTTAGTCCAGCCTTCACTATTCTTTTTGCTGCCAGGCTCAGACAAGTTCTTCACATACATCATGTCTCTGGTTTTGTATGCCTGATAATTCTCTGCGATTTCTAAGTCTGGGTTGTGGGGTTTTTTATTTATGTCAGATTTCTGAACTGGGAGGCTGATAGGTGTGATCTTAAGGAGAATGCCAGTTAAACTGCCCAAAAAAGTAAATATCATTCTTTTTATGTCATTCCATATCAGGAAAAATCTTTGTTCTTACACTTATCTTTTCATTTTTCCCTTTCCTTTCCACAATTTTTGTGAATCCTTCTTTCCAGTAAGGAGTTGAACAAGATTGCAAGTCATGTTCATTTTAGAGGTGTGAAGAATTCTGCTACAATCTGCCTATTTTTTCACCCCTGAAGTCTTCAGATGCTAAATGTGTAGTTTTGAGTTAAATTTTGGTTAACAAGAACAACAGCATACAGTTGTTTCTGTGTCACACCAGTGGATTAATAAGCAGGATTTTGGGGGAATGTCTGTGCTGGGAAAGCCAGGGGAATTGCTAGGTCCAAGCTAGTAATTGCATGCCTTGGTACTAGATAACCAATTACTTAGCTATGTGAGAAAGAAGGCGAGAAGATAATTATTTAGGAAGGCTAAGGAAAATGTCTGATTCAGCGAGATGGAATATTTTTCATGTTATAGAACTGAAAGTGAAAGATTAATCTGTGGATAAATATTTATCATGTCGTTTCTCATTGTACTAAAACCACCACTGGTGACTTAAAGAATTCTAAATCCTACCTTATATCTTCTTGAAAATATTTGTGAAGATTACAGAGAACCACTTGTAACAACAACAATGTATCTTAAGGTGTAATGTCTTCAACCCCTCAATTCTCTAGTGCTTTTCCATCACAAATTTCCATATGTATATGAATTTTCTGTTATGAAGTGTTCTCCCCAATTATTTTTTTACGAAAATTTATCTAATAAAAAGGATAGGTAAAATTTCATCACATATAACTCATAAATTGCAAAAGTAGATGCTCTGAAATATATATCATGCAGCTTTATGTTGGTGCCACAGAATATCTCTTATAAAATGCTTTGAAAATTGTAATTTCTAGATGCATACTGATCAGACTGTGAGGGAAACTCATTTGGATTGTGTCTAGTTTTGACACTGATTTACTTAGCAATTACAATATGTTAGAGGGCTTTCTTTGTGATTTTATTGTGATGGAAAAGAAGGGTTAAGGAAAATGTACTGCTTTCTGTACACAGAGACAGGAAGTAATTTGCTGCTGTGATTACCCTGGCAGGAGACAAATAAGAAAAAGGATAAACTGGATGCTTTCCAGTTTCGCTATTCTCAAAATCTGGATGGATGGTTTAAACATGGTGGGATTTTGAATTTTTGATCTCGAGTTTTTCCAACCTTTTCCTCATTTGATCTTGCTAAATATAAGGATGTAAACTCTGTGACCATTCATTTGCAGCTGTTTTCTATATATATACCTATTTTAATGTCAAAATGTTTTTCATTTTACAAGCATACAATGATAAATGGCTTAATTTATGCTCCCTGCCAGCATTTAAGCAGGTAACTTGCAAACAGTCAGCTCAAGCAGATGGGAAGGCAGGTAAACATAACAGTTAATCTATGGAAAATGCAATCAGGATAGATGGTAACTAGAGGACTGCTAAGACAAATGTGAAGTAGTGATTTTCCCTTACAAATATTAGTCTGCTCTAATTTAATTTGCTGTTAACTTAATTCCCTATGAAGTAGGCTTATAAAATCTACATTACCTAAACAGTTAATTCAGGGTAAGAATTAGCGTGTTTAAACACAGGTAATTTGAGTCAAAATAAAGCTTATTAAAAGCCAATCCCTTTTGTACAGAGAAAATTTCAACTATAGGTGAATAATTTTCCAGAAAGCCACAATATTTTAGTATCTACAAATATGAACAGTCAATATCTGTTTGATTTCGGACCATATTTTCTCAACTTACAGTTTAGACAGCATAATAATAATAATAATAATTTGTAATTCAGCCATTTTCACTCATGTTGAAGACAGTAACACATTTCTCCTGAGCATAACATACCTTGCACTGTCTCTCTTCCCTGGTAACAAAGGTGCAAAATATTTACATTTTACCAGGAAAAAGAAATCCTCCTACTTTTAATTTGTCTGGTTAAAGAACTTGTACTGGATAACTAAGGTCTGAAATGAATCATCTGTTTAATAATAGAAAATAATTGTTATATATTTCTGTATGAAATTATCATACACATTCTTTTAAATCATGCCTGTCATCATCCATTTAAACCCACAAAACATTACAGATGTAAAATTCAGGTTTATCTGAGAGGAATATGGAGGGGATGTATGACACTTCTCATTTACAAATGCCTATCAGTAGCAGTTGTAGTAAAATCAGTTTAGATACAGTAATATTAAAGTTACATGGGTTCACCAGGTCTTCTGTATATTATTCCCTCTAAATCACCGCCTGTTTTCAAGCAATAGCTGATGTTTCTCATGAACATTATCACTAGTCTGCACACTGGTGAATTTCCTTTTTGCAAGACTTAAAACATTTCTAAATGCCTCATTATGAATCAGCAAAAGGTCAATTGCAAATGAAACTCTTTGAAAATAATGAGGGAAACGTCAACTATATTTTATCTTCACTCCTTCAAGGCAGGTAAGCATACTGAAAAACATGGAATTTTTTTGTTACACTTAGTTTCTTGCAGATATGACATTTTATCTGAATAAAGAAAATAACATTGTAGAATAGCTCCACTTTCTCTTGGGAATTTGTTAACAATAAGGGTTTTGTTTTGGTCTGATAACAGACTATACAGTATACTTCATGGTAACACACTGTGAAAGATGGTAAAGTGAGATTCAACTTCAAAATATCTAAATAGTTGAAGTAACAACATAAGATGTTTAATATATTTGAATTCTACAGACTTTAGTTATCTAACCTTAGGCTTTTCAAATAGTTTATCTTCCTCACAGGTTTCTGAAGGTTGAGAGGCTTTTTTGAGACATCTCCAGTTAGCTAATAAAAAGCAAAGAATATTTTAGTTTTAGAAATTTTACCTTAATATAAATAACAAAAGGATAAAATTAATAGGAACATGGAGACTAATGTATGTAAAATACTGATTTGATTTATTAGATTTTTAGGGATTTTAATTTTAATAAGAAAATTAATACTGCTGAAATTAATATCTTTCTTAGGATAAGCATATCTCAAGTGAGTAAGGAAGAACTGTATATTTGAACCTTCTATTAACAAAGAAAAAATATGCGAGCAATATGACATGGGAAGAGCAATTGACTCATGAGATTAGATTATATGGTTTCCTATGAAATTTGCCCACAGCACTTCATAGCTGTGAAATTACATATACAGGAAAAAAAAATGCTTCTCATTTGCATTCTGTCTACCCATCGGCACACCCAACCCAAACCTCCACCTGCCCACCCCCCCCCCAAAAAAAAAAAATAATTTTTGAGAAAAACATTTAACTTTCAGATTTCAGCAGTACTATTTTCACTGTTGATGCAACTTGGTATTACAGTCTTTCTTCTTTCTATGCAAGAACAAGCAGGAATGTTTTAAATTGTACTAAAGCAGCAAAGATAATTTTGATCTCCTGTATTTCTTTGATTAACCTGAGTTGTTAGACTGTTGTTTTTAATTAATCCCAGGTCAGTAGTGACTGAAATTCATTGTTAATTGAGGGCCTGCAAGAATGAATTTAATTGCCACAGAACACTTCCCAAGGGCACAACCCCTAAACAACCCTTACATTTTGTGCTAGTTGCCAGTCTTACTGGCAGTGTCATCAGAGAACATAAATTGAAATGCTGTGAGTAGAATTTAAGTTATTGTGGTTATTTATAAATAAAAACTTAGTCAGATATTTTTTTTTTTTTGCTATAGAATTATTCTTAGGTCTGCATTTGAGGCTCCATTTCCTCTGTGTGTGGTCCACATGGCCTCCCCTTGTAGCTCCTGGCAGCTAGAAAGTCTCACATTTTAGAATTGTTGTAAGACAAAGATAGAAAGGAATGTCAAAAATGTATATAGATACTTTGAAGAAGAACAGCTGTTGGTAAATGACGTCTTTTCCTCCTTCAAATGTCTGATTACTAGATACACACAGCCACTTTCAAATCCTTTAAAGCCTCTAAAAAAAAGCTTATGAAGAGTTTATGTGCCAGACCCATCCTTCAGGTTTGATGCCAAAGCATGATCACAAGAAACCACATCTTGTGTGTGGTTAATCTGGAAAAGTATTGTGCTAAGCCTCTGTTTCAGAGCATCAGCTGGTGCTTCCCACTACAGAGTGGCTTTCACATTCTCACAGTCTTCTCTAGACTTGGGCAGGGACTAGAAGATCTTGAAGTGAAGAATGGTAGAGATGGAAAGCCAGTGCTTGTGGTTTGCAGCTTAGGTGTAGAATGGTCCCAGGAGTAGTTTCTTTGTCAGATCTTAGTCATGTACAAACAGCTATCTTCAGGGATCTGGAAATGGCAGGCTTTACCTTTACTTCCCATTTCCATATTGAGCAGTTCAACCCAAACTTCACTCACTTTGTGGAAAGGCAGCATTGAAGATGCCATTCTTTATTGCTTTTTATTCAGGTCAGTTGAAAGAAGCATCTGCTTCTAATACCTTCATCCCTGAGGCCATAGTGACAAAACTTGTGATAATCACAAGAATAAACTTCAACATCACACAAACCCAAAATTCTATAATCCTGTCAGAGAAGCAAAAGCCATGCCTAGATGGTGATTTTAGAAAGTCAACCTCAGATAAAATGGGAAACCTAAAAGTCATCCCTGCGTCAGTTTAGTGAAATAAAAGCACAGCTCAGGGCTGCAACGTATTTAAAAAGGAAATTACAAGATCCTAAATTGGCTAAAGAAGACTAGCTTTTCACTATACTTCGCTTTTCAAAAAGACTCAGTCTTTTAAGCTTTAAAAATCCAGTTGTAGTATGACAGTAAAATTTCAGATAAGAGTCTGTCAGACTTCTTCTCTCCAAAAATTAAGATAAAATAATATTTAAGGAAATTGTGAGTGTAATTTTTTTTTTTACTTTTATTCTTTTTCATCCTGTTGTTTGAAGTGTGATTTTGACAAATAGAGCTTCTCCAAAGGTCAAGAGATGGCTTCATGTTTAAAACTTCATGATTAAATTTAAAAGAACTGTGAGTCTGTACAGTATTTCATGTGAAGTAACTGCAAATTAAAGACCATCAAGGGACAATGTAATGTTCCTTAAACATACTGAAGAAAAAGCTCTGAGTTTTCCTGAGCTAAAGATGAGCATGAAAGTAGTATCTGGAGCATAGATGACAACTAGAGAAGTTATGTGGTTCTGTGAATTATGCATAAGGAAAATAGAAACACAATCACTAGGAAAGCACAAAGAATGTAATACCAAATTTCATAAGCTTGGAGTTTAAGTGATGTGCAGAGAATAGTATGTTTTCTGTTATTTATATTCATGGAAAAAGTAGCTTAAAGTGCTTTCAAAATTATATTGGAACAAAACAAAGTTTTTTGAGAAATTTAATGGATAATAGTTTCAGTCATACGTTTTCTTCAGTCTTTTCCTTTCTGAAAATTTAACTCACGATCTCTAAGAAAAGTGTTGGTTGCAAATATTTGTGTGTTTTTGTTGGTTTTTTTTTTAATAACAGTTATTTGGGAGTAGGAACATAGAGAGTACATACTCTTTAATATGAAAACTATTTGTGTCCTTCGAGCAGATGCACACTGACAATTTGAGTACTGACTGTTAAAGGAAGGAAATATTACCCTGGCTGAGAAGTCTTTATTAAATAGCAGGTATAGATGCGATTTGACTTGAGCATATTCCTTTAACAAAAGAATCGAAGGGATCTGTGATGTCTGGAAGTATTGTTGCAGGTACGTACATGTGTATATTACTATATTCAGTGTTATTATTTTAACAATCATAGGTCAAGAAATCCATTTGAAAATTGTTTCAGAACCTCAGCTCTCTGAAAGAGAGATATTATGTAGCTCTACAGCTTGAGTTTATTACTGGCCAGTTTATGCCCATCCGTTCAGGTAAAATTATCGCTGTTTATGCCTTTATTTAGCCAAACCACAAGCCTTTCTTATTTTTTCCAATTCTTGTTTTTCTTACATGAAACAAACTCTAGTAGACTTGATCTTAATAATTTTGCACATATTACTGCTTAGATCTAAGCTTCTTTAATCCTGATCAATGAAAATTCAGTGGATAATTCCAGAACATTTTCTAGAATAGATGAGCATGCTGTAGCAGCAGGCAAAGTCTGGTTTTGTAATAAACTACAGAGAAAATACCTAATATACAGTTTTCTCTATTTAAGTTCATCAGTGTAAAATATATGTTATATTATATTGCCTTTGGACGCTGATTTCTATATGTTGGGTTCAAATTCTTCATTAATGTTACAAATGTGGTAGTCCTTACCAAAGACTGAAACAAACTGTGGGCAAATACGTATTGCTACCTCATAAGTTATGTGTATCTGTGTGGTAACTAACAGCTATTTTTTTCAGGTATGGCTGTCTGGTGACTTTGGACAAGTATCAGTATTTTACTGGCAGCTGTAACAAGTAAGCTGATAAAATTGAGGTTTAGATTTGGTGGGAGAAAAAGAAGCAAAATATAACTACCTATTCTGTTATTACTTTGTTACTGAGAAGAAACCATCTTCTGCGTTCTCCCTATTAATGCATCATTGCAAGAAATAAAATTTGGGGTTTTTTTTTCAGGTAGATACTGCTTAACTTACATGGATGAAAGAGTAAAAATCTATCCAGAAAGTAGTTGATCAGGCCTGACGCACTCTCTGGACATGTAACTATCTTTTCGACTGCAAATGCTTGAGGGAAATAAAACTCTAAATGATATTATTTCATATCCTTTTATTTGAAGAAAAAATATGAGCCGATGGCTATAGTATTGTTTCTGAGAAGGCATCAGCCATAAGGAGAGAGGACTTCTACAGCTTGCTAGTGTTTATTTTTACAGCAAGAGCTCCATATCCTTCAGGAACTGCTGTATTCTTTCTATTTTCTTAACCTCCACAACATTTCTCAAACTGTAATCACAAACTAGCATTATCACAAAAATGATGCAACTCTTCCCAACTGGAGGAAATGTACAGCTTTTGTAGTAGTAGCCCGTCAATTCTTTCACTTAATAAGTTGGAAATAAAGAAAACAAAATTGTCTCATACTCCTCCAAGATTCTTGAATGGAGTGCTGTGTAAAATGAAGAAGCCCATGTTGAAACTGGGTTTGCTTTTAATTTTACAATTTAAAAATAGATAAATCAGTTCTTCATGTGAAAATAATTTTATATGCAGGAGAGTTTTAACTTCAGTCTTGTCTCCAGTAAAACATGAACAAATAGGGAAAAAAGCCAGATATTTTTCAAGGCCTTACATCTGTGTTATTTTACTTATGTTCCAAGTTCATCATCCTCATTGTCCATCTGTTATCCTGATGGCAGACATATATCATCATAATTATATTGATAAAAATGAATTGTTTGAAATATAACAATTCTACATAAATACACACAACTCCTGTGCTAACAAAATTTGCCTAAATCCATCTAACTACAGATTAGATCTACATCATTCCACATTTCTAAATATAGAGAAAAAGATGCAAACAGCAAGTGCTTGCTAGGATTTTTTAGAAATTCCTTGCTAGAATTTTCTCTCCACTAACTGTTGAGGAAGTCTATGAAGCTAACTTAGGTCCCAATTTTTAGTTGTCCATATTTAGATAACATCAGTGTGGAAGCTGATGTAAGGGGAGGTTTTGTTGTTGTTTAATGTAATTTTTGCCCATTTGTATTTCAAGCACCATTAAAAGGCTTTATTAAACCTAACAATAGTCACACTAAGTGTAAATAACTGTACTTTTATAGTAAGAAGAACCTAATATGGTCTCAGCTTTGCTTATCTTTCTGACAGTTTTTGAAAACACATTTAAAACAAGGTTTCCAGTGATGTCTGTTTTACATTGTAAAGTACTGAATCAACAGTAAAATAAAGAAATGTAATTTGGAGTATTTAAGATAATTCATCCATTGACCATAAAAAGAACATTCTGAGGATGAGTACATTTTTAGTAGTGTTAGAAAACACTGTAAAGGGCAGGTAAACATATTTAACTTAATTACAACTTTACCTTGTAACTAATAAAGACAAATAACATATAATTTTCTTCTGAAGTAGATATTATTTTTCCTTACATTTAAATCTCTATAGCCTGATACATTATAATATTACTAGATTTTTTGAACTGATCAATCTTTTAACTACTGGTAGATTAGCACATAAGTGGATCCAGTCCTCTTGCTTCCTCCTTGCTACATATGTATCTTAGATTTTGTCAAAATACCTTTCTCATCCTCCTTTTTTTATTCTGTTCTATCACTCCTTCATTGCTTCAGAAACCATGCACTTTTTTTCCCCTATATGATTATTACTTTAATCACAACTTTTTGCAATGAAATTCACATTTTTCAAGTCATATGAAGGATACAACTGACTGGCTTCTAAAGACGTTGTTATTATCACAACAGAATAAATGTCAGTTCTCTCCTTGCAACTATATATATGCATCAGACGTTAAAAAAAGCTTTAAAAAGAAAATTATTTCTGTCTCCTTAACAGCCCCCAAACATTTTGCTTTGGAAGACACAAACTCCCATGAATATGAAAGAGAATCTGAATGGTTCAAAAATTTCAAAATGGTCTGGGGGTAGGCATTCTATTAATATTGAAATTATGAAAGGTCTGAAATGCTTTTTTTTATATATATATATATATAAAGTCTGCAGTGCCAAAACAAAAGGAGCACTAACCAAGACTAAAAACAAGAATAGAATGTGAGTTATATGTGTAGAAATATATCACAGCTATTATTTAGTGGATATGGCATTTGAGGAAGAAATAGAAATTCCTTCCTTAAAAGTGAGTACAGAGAAAGGCTGAAAACCATAGGCTATTACCTTGCAAATACCAGAGGCATGACTGTCTCTACTAATTTTATATTAGGGTTTCTATGGTCATAGTTTCAAATCCCTTTTTATCTCATTTGTGCAGTGATCAGAATTAAAACAAAATTTGTTTATAACTAAACAAAACTGCATCAAATTAAACAGTTTCTTAGAGGAAGTTTATTCTCATAATTGATAACAATCTGCTAGACTCCAAATGTTGGCTAATAACATACATAAAAAAGAGCAATTTTCTCATGCTTACAACAAATCACCGTGACACACCACCCTAGCTTGTTTTATGGACATGAACTGTGCAATTGTATCCCATGTCAAGTGAAGTGACGTCTTACTAATGTTACCGACTTGAGATGGACAGTTAAGTTCCCTATGGCAGCAATAATCTAGTCCAGCAGGGAAAAAAAACCTACAACCGAACCAAAAAAACCTAACCCCCCCAAAACCCCACCAAACCAAAACCCAATACAAAACAAAAAAGAAAAATAGAAAAGAAAAAAAAAAAGCTAAAAAAGGAAAGAAAAGAAATAGTTTCCTACCAGGTTACTCATTCAGATCATCTAAAAAATGGGTCAGATGAGTGCCAGAAAAAAAGGGGATGAGGTAGAACTTTGAATTATTTGAAATATTTTGGAATCATGGAAGGATGAAGTTGGATCTTCATGTTTATTTAGCAAGAACCAGTAGTTTTCTTCAGAATTCCCTCCCCCCACTCCTGACAGAAACCTTAGTAAGAGCATCAGTTTTACAAATTATGGAGAATGTATAGCCTCATGAAACTATAAATTACCTTGAGTTGAATATCCAGTTAAAAACAGAAAAAACACAGTATTCAAAATAGATGACCAGTTTATTTTCAGATGCTCTTTGTTTCATGGGGATTAACACTTTTGAAGGCAGATTGTTCCCCCTTCCAACACTTGCTTTTCGGTGCTTTTGTTTAAGTATTTATTTAAGTATTTAGGAACAGAAACAGGTGTAAAATTTCAGCATAGTTTAGTTCTGTTTAATACTCAAGAACATAAGGTGAAAGATATACAAGACAATCCACAAGCCCAGTCAGAAATGTTCCATAGAAACACCAACAAGCTGAGAGAAATATTATCAGTTTGCCTCTAATTTATCTTAATCTCTTATTTTTTCCTTATTCTGCTCTCTATAGCTTTCTGTAAGGAAGCATCTTTGTCAAGTAAATATTGCATTATTTTTTACCTAAGATGCCTCCCAAAATTTCCCTCCCTCTCTCTTTATCACAGTGCTTATGCATCAGTGATTAACAAGAATCCAGGAAGAAAAAATTAGGAAATTTATTGACAATACATGGCCAAACTGAGAAAATATTTTGCTCTGTAGTTTTAGAGTGTTTCATATTTTCATTTAACTATTCACAATAAACATGAAATTGAAAGAAAGCACAAAGTGGACAGAAGTTTTATTGAGATAGAAAGAAAAACTTTAGCTGTAGACTAATTTATATGGTTGAATATCAGTATGGGAATCCCAAACTGTTGTTGATGTAATAATCAGTATACATTTCTAAGTGGAAAAACATATAGAGTATTTGTAGTCTTATATTTGTTAGATTTTATCTCTATCTCATTTACAAGACAATAAAGGAAAAAGTTTCAAAATCAGGAAAGTTTTCATGCTGTTTTTGAAGGAAATGTGAGGTACTCAACACTTAACACACAGGGTTCTTCACTCAGAAAAAAATGTTGCCTGCAGCGCTACAGATGCTTTTAGAACAAACACTCAATGGCAGGCAAGAATAGCAACATTTGCCAAAGGTCCCAGCTGCTTTCTCAATTCCAGTAAATTGTATGTTTTTCTTCTAGGTCTACACATTTGTTATTATGAAAGTATTATTCTGCTATTAAAAATGCAAAGCAACCCTATCCTGGTGGTGCTATCCCATCCCCAGCAGGTGAGGCCCATACCATCCATCTGTGTAAAACTCCATGGGCAGAAGCCCATCCAGTGCGCAACTGCAAATACCTACAGCAGAAGTTAATGTAGTTTCAGATCAGGTTTAAGAATGTTTTGGAATAATGGGGAGAGAAAGCAAGAAACTGAAAAAATCTGAGTTTCAAAGCTAAGTGTTAAAAACTTGGTTTAGTTGACAGTTTAATGATTTACATAGCTTACTGCTGAGGGAGTAATAAGATCATAATGTAAATTATTTGTTAAGCTCATTTTAAATGATTGGGAAGACTATGAGAATAGCTTGTTAGAATTCTGGTTTATTGTAAATAAATACACATGTAAGTGTATTATTTATGTATGTATATGTGTACAGTATTGTGTATTTATATGATTTTAAGCCACATGAAATAAAAAATAGTTCTACTTCTAATGGAATTGGATATGCAAAGTAGAATACAAATCTGTGCTAGCTTTTTCTTTCGTAGACATTTTATTAGTTATTAATGTGTTTTGTAGGATATACTCTTAGCAAATAATTTTGTCTTAAAATAGTTTCCTGTTAAAAGAACTCCCCAATACAGTGGATAACTGGAGATAAACTAGACTGCAATAAAGCATATCTTATTAATATACATTGCTTAATATTAGTATTAACAATATAACTTACCTTATACTCCCAAAAACATTTCATAGATTGATTACAGACAGTATGTCAGCATGAAGGTGAACAAGAAAAGGGTGAATGTAAGTCTATATTGAGATTCTGAATGAAACTGGAGGTTTTAAGGTAAAATACACAGTAAATAAATTGTTATGACTAAATATCCTTGGTATAATATTCTCTTTTGTGAGGCAGAACAGTGAATATGTACTACCAAAATTATTTCTTTATTCATTTCTCATTTGTCATGAAATGTATGCCCATGATACACACAGGCTTCCTTGGAATGTCCAGAATAATTACAGAATGACACAGTATTTTTGTGAGGTGCAGAAATGACTAATTTGAGAACACATGCATTTAAGGGAGGCATTTTATAGGATACCTTTAAGACTGTGTTTCAGAAGAATTGCATATATCATTATATTTAGCACTATTTTAAAATCATAGTTAAAGAATTTGCATTCTTCATATGGAAGCTGATGGACATTAGCCAAGAACTTGGGAGATTCAGAAATGCTCCAAAAATATATTTGCATGTTATAATAGTCAGAGAATAAAATATAGTTTAGAAATTATTACCTGTGATTTCAACTTCAAATATCAACAAAGAGCATTTACATTCCTAGTCAAATCCATGCAATATTCTTAATTTATTTCTTTTAATTTGGTTACATTAGCTTTTTTTAAAAAAAAAAGATGTTTAGAGAAGACTGGGTTTTCACTGATTATATTACCAACTTTTTTTTTTTTTAAAAGCAGTGTTCTAATTTCAACTGAATTTGAAATCTCTGCTAAGGAATTTTCTGCATCTGGCTTTTGAGTTTCATCTTTTTTTACCTAGCTGCCTGCCTAGCCAAGGCATCTGCAAGTGCAACGGAGGGACACTTGCCTTGTCTTAGCCAGGTGCTCGGAGCAAGGACTTTGTAAGGGGAACTGTTAGGCTAGACCTACTCAGGCTGAGGTATACTTCAGTCTAGGTTTCTGACTTTTTGAATTAACTACCATGATAACTACCATGCTGGTTATGCAAACAAAAACACTTACGCAAAAGTGGACCTATTTGCTTTTTCTGTGCTATAAACTAAACCTGATGTTACCTGAGTGATTTGAGCTTGCTTAGCTGACTAGACCCTTCTGAAAGCTCCAAAAGACTATAGATGCCCCTGCACTGGTTCTTGACACTTTTCCAAATAACAGCAGCTACATAGGTGGCGTACAGAGAGACCAACACCAGAGATCCCAACAGATTTTTAAATACTATAGGAATTTGATGGAAATTAATAAGGAGGTCACAGTCTCTGGAACATGAGCATTAGAGTCCGCATAACTTTTTTATGGAATTTTTAAAGTCAGAATCTAGTCTTCTCTGACTATTTTCATTTTATAAAATAATAATTTAAAAAAACACCATTTTTTTAATTTGAATATTGATGACAATAAAAGCAACAAACAAGAAGTTCCCATGTTACAAAAACTGTGGGTTGCTCAGATACATTCTGAAGAGTAGTAGCCATAGATAAGACTTGCTTAAAAGTATTAAAATGTCTTTCATAATCCTAACAGTAATGCAAGCATACATTATTTAAAAAGTACAAATAAAACCACAAAGGATTTGATTATTAGTGTCTGAATTTTTTATATGATCACGATTTGTCGTTACCTTGCTTCAAGGGTGCTGAGAGCTATGAAATAATATATCCATTCATAAATGAATTCCAGTAGTTTAACTCAGCACACAGGCAAGTTATAGATTTAGTAAAGAAATTTCTAATAGTCAATAAAAAGCTAATGTAACCAATTTAATAATATGATTTTATGTGAAAATGAAAAGATGCAATTACAGACACAATCAAAATACACTGTTGAAGATGTTGTTAAGCTGTACATTTTTAGCTGGTATACACAGAATGGTCAGTTTTCACAGACCAGTTTTCAGTAGCTGCAAATATGTGGTTCTCAAAACAAAAAAGAATTTACAAATTGGGCAGTTGTTTTTAATACACTTGATGAAGCAATGTAATGCACACTGTATCTGTCATTAGGGGGAAACACAAGGAGTTTAAAATATTCCTTAATCATCAGTAATCACATGTTTATGAATGTGACTGCATTTCAGTGACTACATTTCCAGGCATGATATATTTATTTAGTTTAACAAAGGGCTTTAGGGGGGGAAAAAAAGAAAGTAAGAAAATGATCTATTGAAAATCACATTGGGAATAAAATATTAAACAAAAAATCAAAGGAAAAACATTTGTTAGTGGACTGGCTGACAGCAGAGGAGTTTAAATAAATGCTGCTACTTTGATCAGAAATTATATTCTTCAGTAAAATTCAGTTTTATAGAAAAAAATTAGTTTTTTCTTTGGGCTAAATGCGTTCTTCGTTTTCCTTTCCATTGTCTGCAAAGGAGAATGAACATGAACTTGAAAGTGACTATCACATCCCTTGTATGCTTTGATCATGGAAAATGTATTGTCTGGTAAAAAGACCTGATGTTGAAAGTCTGATCCCAGACTTTCTACAGTAAGATGAGCTGTATTCTCCTCTGTAAAGTGAACAACAGAGGGAGTTTTGTCTAAAACCACATAAGCATAAAAATGGCAGATGTCTTTACTTTCAGCAGCTTCAAGTGATCAGCCTGAAAAAGCATTCATCAGCAAGCACACAATAGCAACTTCTAGATGTCAAAAAGAGATGG